>NC_088799.1:83250179-84450179 GCF_011386835.1 Chrysemys picta bellii | reverse complement strand
TAGATAGCAAGGATACCTCACACAACTGGATCCTAAATTACTTCAAAATTATTCGCTTCCTTTGAAATATAATAACCTGTACAGCTGCACTCTGGGGACTCATTCTTTACTATTCTGTCTGGACACAGCTTGTGGTCTCTGGTTCTAAACTTCTCTGTTATCTGAATTTTTTACCCCCCATGTTAAGTTCTCCTCACACCTTCTATGGGTCATCTTGATTATCACTTCAAAGTTTTTTCTTCTGCTGCTACTGATAGCTCATCTCAATTGATTGGCCTCTTACAATTGGCATGCGTACTTCCACCTTTTCATGTTCTCTGTATGTATAAATATCTTCTGTCTGTGTGTTCCACTCCATGCATCTGAAGAAGTGAGCTGTAGCCCACGAAAGCTTATGCTGAAATAAATGTGTTAGTCTCTAAGATGCCACAAGTACTCCTGTTTCTTCTGTTATCTGAGTGAGTTCTTGGTAAGAAGTAGAGCCAGGATATTTTCTATTCTAATTGGTCTCCACTTTTTGGAGCTCAAAATTATCTTCTCTATAAATAAGGAGTATATTTGATGCATGTTTGGCTGTACTCAATATATATCCGGCTAGTTAAACTCTCACCCGAGTCCAACATCCCATGAATTTTAGTGCCCTGCAAATTGGTTCAGGAATTTTTCATTCTTGCTCTCCTCCAGTCCAGCTCCAAATCTGTAGCAGACAGCCACTGTCTCTTTCGGTTTAGTTTAATCTTTTATAATCTAACTCAAATAATTTCATCAGCCTTCTCTTCATTGTTAAATTGTAGCTCGCTGGCATTATAATTAATTTTGACATATAATGCCACCGCTCCACCTTTCATTCTCTCATATTAATAGATAATGATGAAAACATATACATGGTGTATATACTGTAGCATAGAGATATAGATCTGTATCTTAATCTGTCATGTTAGAAAAGTAGAAATGTGTTAAGTTCTGATGGTTATAGCTCATTGGGGGTTTTAAAAATGAGTTTGTTTCTTGGTCTGTGACTGCAACATATCTTGGTTTAAAACAATAGACAGTAGCTGTTTATTGTGTTTAAACTTGAGGGCAAGTGCTTCAGTTTTCATCACACTTTCCAAGGCACTAATTATAAAAGACTGGACTGCATTACACCACATCCAGTTTTTATGTTTCAGAGTATTTATAGAACTGCAGCCTATTTCTCCTGGTTTTCATTAATTTAAAAACTTTGATTAAAGCAGTAAGTGGGAGAAAATAAAAACAAACGGAAAATCCACTTGTATGCATTTGCTATATAAGCCAATAACAATTATGTCACTGGTGTGTAGTTAGATAAAATTTTCCTTCTGTCCTTCAGTAAATCTCCAAAAAGAACACCCATAAGGAATTAAGCTATGAAGACTTCTGGAGAAACTATGTTAAAAACAATTAGCAAAAATTTAATATAGTAGGTGAAAATCAAATCCTACCCTACCTTAGAGTTTCAAGCTATATACGGTGTCATCCATGTTCTGTATTCCCAGCAGGAAGCGTTTAGCATGGAAGTGGAGTTAGTGCCACAAGCCGAGGAATTCATTGCTAAGGAATGCATGTTTGGTCCAGGTGCTGCTGTGTCTAACGCTAGCCAGGCCCTGCCGCCAATCTGCAGCCCAAAGAAACAGTTGGAAATTCCCAGGGATTGGCCATTATCTCAGCCAAGAGTATTTTTTTTTTTTAATTTTATTTTAATGACATGAGAGTACGTTTGATGGGGATGCCAAGTTCTGGCTGTCTTTGGTTTTTATCCCTCCCTCCCTTCTTTCCTTTTTTCTTATTAAAAGCAAAGCAAAATGGGCAGATTGTCCTGCCTAGGGAGCAAAACTGAACAGCTGGCTCGGTTTTAGGAGATCAGGATGGGAGAAAGTGAGAGTGAATGAGTGTTGGAGAGAGTAAACAAACATTTAAAAGAGAAAAAAAATACCCTTTTCACTTTATTCTGCAAACAAAGTGGAGTGTTACCTCTTGTAGAATGTGTGTGACCCACTGAGATTTGGGGTGATGGGCATAATACTTTTCAGAATGACATTTTTAAAATTGCTCTTTTCTTGATCTGTGACTGCAGAAAACTCCCAGCCTCTGCACTGTGTGAAAGCTTAGTAGTTGGGGGAGATTCTTCTTATTGCTGTTGTTTGTGTAGCACCAATATGTTGACCCCTGGGTCATCATCAGGGATTGACCAAGAACTCTAGGGGGATGTCCACACTGCAGCTGGGAGATGTTTGCCAGTGTCGGTAGACAGACTTTCGCTAGCTCTGTTTGGCCTAGTGCACTAAAAAATAGCAGTGTGGATGTTGTGGCATAGGCAATGGCTCAGGCTCGCTGCCTGAGTCCAAGCTCACCTGAGCTGCCACTAGTGCTGCTATGGCCACACTGCTATTTTCAAAACACTAGCTCGAGTAGAGCTAGCATGAGATGTCTACCTGTGCTGGGTGTCACACCTCCCTGCTGCAGTGTAGACAAAGTCCCTGCCCTGAAGAGTTCTCATTCTAGACAGACAATGTAAACGCAGACAGTCAATGCAGAGGAGTGGGGAATGAAAGCCAACAAAATGGAGTAATTGAGTCCTGAAGAGGGAAACGAGCTCTGGAAGAAGGAGGAACTGAAATGAAGCTGGCATGTCTGACTGGGTCAGGGAGGGGCTTCCAGGCTGAGATGAGCAAATAGTAGAAGAAATTATTCCCGAATTTCAAATTCAGAAACAAATTAGTATTTGACCGGGGACTTCTACCAATATTCAAATGCTCAAGTTTTGATAGCACAGTTTTACCCACAGAGTAACGTGATGTTTCCTCATGACCAGAGTGATTCATGTGAGCTATGGCATGGAAACATCTCAAATTAACGAGGCTGTCCGCTAGTTGAAACAATCTGCTGACTCTGAATTCATCGGTCTGGTTGTAGAGACAAAAGAAATTCTGCTTTGCCTCCTGCACAGCCACGGCATAAAGTTTAAATATAAATGTGAATACAGCCAGTTGAATGAGATTTCCACCATCAGCTTGTGAGCTGCCTTACCTTCCTCCTGCAGGTGTCATAGGGCATTCCTAAATCAGAGTCAATGGTGAGAACTAAGCCAGGGAAGAGGATGCCTAGGGACAACTAAATCGATGATTAAGGACAAAAGATTGTTATAAAATCCGACCAAACTGTTGACAGTGTGGTGTATCTGTGGAACAGTGCTTCCCCTTAGAGTCCTCTGGAAATGGCTAGGGTTTACTAACCTCTGAGGATGGATCACTTTAAACAGGTCCTTCACCTCACAGCTCATTATTGTATTATTGATTACTTTTTTTATGCGTGATTTTTTCTGCTGAAGGATCTCAGAACTTCCCAAAATTAAGTAATGAAGCCTCACAACCACAGTTGCCAACTTTCATGCGGTAAATAAGCACCCTGACTTTCACAAAAAAGCCAAAAATCATGCTAATTCCATTTCAAAACAAGGCCAAAACAAGCCAATCCCTAAGAACCCCAACACTTTATGTGACTTCATTCCCCCCCCCCCGGCATGTAGTCTGGTACTGTGGTGGGCCCGCTGTGCATCTCTGACTCTTCCCCCCCCCCCCCTTGCTTGCCCCTTGCCCCTGCTTGCCGGGAGCTGATCAAAAAAAAAGAAGCTACAAGCCAAAAACTAGCCAACAAGCAAGTCACAAGGCAGTTCAGCCAAAAACAAGCCCAACTTCTATGTTTTTTTCGTGGATTTGCCATGTCTGCTCCCAACATTCTTTTGAGATAAGTGAGTGTTTTATCTCCATTTTGCAGTTGGGGAAGATCAGAGTTGAGGGCATGTCTACACTACAAAATTAAGTCGACTTAAGTTGACATACAGCCACCACAGTAATTAAAGCGGTGTTTCACATCCACACTAGCTATGCTCCTTCTGTCGGTGGTGCGCGTCCTCACCAGGAGCGCTTCCACTGACTTACCTTTGTGGGGCACTGACAGCTGGAGCCCCACACAGGGCTCACAGCTGGAAACCCACCACTAGGGGCTGATAGCTGGACCCCTGGCAGGGGCTGACAGACCGAGCTGTCAGCCCTGGACAGTGGGGCTCACAGCCAACACGTGATGTAAGTAACGCAGCATCTACACAGACACTGTATCACCCTAGCTACATCGACCTATGCGCTACGCCTCTCGCGGAGGTGGAGTTATTAAATTGGTGTAGCGGGCGACTTACATCGGTGGGAGCTACATTTTAGTTTAAACGCTTACAGAGTTAGGTCGATGTAAGCTGCCTTATGTCAACCTAACTCTGTTGTGTAGACCAGGCCTGAGTCAGTGACAGAGTTGCAAAGGTCAAAGACTGCTAGTAGAGCTGAGCGAATAACTGATTTTTCAGTTAGGTGACCAAATTCATTTTGGATCGAATCAAAACTGACATTTTAAATTTTTTCTTGCGAAAACAAAAATGGAAAAGGAGAAAAAAAAGGGGGTTGAGTCAAAGAACATGTTTTTTCTGACTCCAATGAATTTTTTGCAGTGTTTTGTTGTGGAACATTTTCAGTTGTTTTACCCTTAATCTAAAAAACAAACAAATGTAGCTAAACTTCAAAACAAATAGTCATTTCAAACAAAAAGTTGAAACTGTCCCAACTTTTTCAAAAAATTGTTTTTATTTTTTATTTAGCTGAAGCTATTTGCTGAATTTGACCCAAGTTCACTAATAGTTTAATTCAACCAAAACATGCATTTTTTGACAAATATACTGTTTACTGAAAAAATTCATCCAGCCCTAATCACTAGGCTCTAACCACTTGCCAACACTACCTGCAGTTAAAGATCCTGAGTATGTAATTGAGAAATTATTTTCAGGAATGTACATACTGGCAGAGAACGTCATCTTTCTCAACTTTGCTTCAAAGCTATTAGTGTTAGAAGCCATTCTATCAAAAATGCATGCATTAGATGTATTGTGGGTTTAATGTAAAGGTGTCAGGTATCTCTGAAGAGAAATTAAGAGAATGTCAAAGGTAAAACTAAACAAAAGGGCAGACACAAAAAGGCTGTAAATGAGGTGGAAATTGCAGGCAAATAGACAATAGAAGAAAGTTTAAGTAGCAATTTGTTCTCCTTTGCACAAGGAAATGCATTTCATTTAAAAAAATCTCTGAAGGAGCTGTACTTTATAAATACTGTACTAAATATATCGTAACACAAAACAGAATTGTTTATTGTATATCCTTGCCGCCCACCCCCCAATAAAACAAAAGTGAATATTGACCGACAGCATTAGTCTTTCTTAATGAATGTTTTAATTAAATATCTACTTTTCCTGATTACATCATGTCTGTGCTCCATGCTCTAGATTGGTTCCCAATCCAGTACTGGTCCTTTTCAAGGTTCTGGCCTTTCAGTGGGCCTGGGTAAAGTTATCTGAGACTTCATCTCTTGGCACTCCAGCATGACTGCTGCAATTGACTAATGGAGGTGTGCACTTGCAGGGCCATAGAATTCTCAGTAGCAGACTCTTGGCTGTAGATGATCCCCGCTGTCATCAGGGATCAGACCAGGCCTGAGTCTTGTCTCATTATATCCTGGTCCTTTCCCAGTAAAGAAGATACTGAATGACCCTGGCAATTTCCCCTTAGAACATTGGTTCACAATCTTTTTCCTACTGGGGAATCCCTTATGTAGTTTAGGTCTGGCCAGGCCACCCTTCGCATTTAATATTATGGGTAAGTCAGAGTGGTCATGATCCCAAAACCTTGACACAACTCCAGGTTGAGGACCCGTGCCTTAGAAGACAGCCACCTAGATTGTCTTTTCTTGTAAAGTGGCACTAACTGAGGGAAAGGAGGAACATTTGTTTAGTCCACCATTCCCCTCAGTCCCCGGCTTCATCCTGATTGATTCCACTCCCTCCTTCCCCCAGGGATAAATTCTTGTTTGCACTCTTGCTTTAAAAGGGGATGGCAAAGCTTTTTTGTTGTATCAGCTGGCAGGAGACATGTGGCTGCAGAGCCTAACTGCATCACCTTTCTACAGTGCCTGAGCAAATAGAAAATATGACTGATACTGGGGCATTCTGCAGTGCAAGGAGCTTGCTGATGCCATCTTTAATGTTGGTTAGAAGGAGAAAACATGCAGGCAGAATTTGGATTAGGTACCTATTTAAGTGCACAACTAGTAAGATATACCCCTTAATGGGTGTGGAAATCCTCCCCACCTCTGCTACCTTTCAGATATCATTGGAATAACTCCTGCTGATCTGGTGGCCTCCTTACTAGCCCCCTTTCAAATTTTGCATGCTCTGAAAGTTGCACTGCATGGTGGTCATAGAGGACACAGAGTTTGATTAGAATGTGTTGTCTAATGAGTGCACAACCACTTCACTAATGCCCAAACCCACCACTCCAACCATTAACTCCTCCTAAACCTACTACCCTCAATGAGAAGCCTATGGCTACTTGTTCTTTACAGCTTCCCAGGTAGAGAAAACCTTCCAGATCACCCCTATGATTAGCTGACATTCTCTATTTTCCCAGTTACCAAAACCTCCTGGATTTTACCCCGTAACCAGGGCCGGCTTTAGGCCGATTCAGCCGATTCGGCTGAATCGGGCCCCGCGCAAAGAGGGCCCCGCGACGCAGCTCTCCAGCCCGCCCCCAGCTCACTTCTCCCTTCTCCCCTGCACGCTCCGTCCCCTGCTCCTCCCCCTCCCCTGCTTCCCGCGAATCAGAGGTTCGCGGGAAGTCTGAAAAGAAGCAGAGTCGGGCAGGCAGGCTGGCAGCACCAGGTAAGCTGGAGTGGCGGGGGGCGCAAGAAGGGCTCCGGGGAGGCGCGGCACAGCCCAGTCCAGCCCCGGCCAAGCAGCTCACTCTGGCCCCGGTTCTGGCTGAGTGCGCCGGCCCGGCCCCGGCCGAGCACCCCCGGCCTCAGCGGCTCTGACCCGGCTCGGCTCCGGCCCGGCCCCCGTGGCTCGGCTCCGGCCCGGCCCCCGTGGCTCGGCTCCGGCCGGCCCGCCCCCGCAGCTCGGCTCAGCTCCGGCCCCCGCAGCTCGGCTCCGGGCCGGACCCAAGCCCCGTGACCCTGGCCGGAGCTCTGGCGGAACGCGGCCCGATTCCTGGGGGTGGGGCTTGCCGCAAGCCCCGCCCCCAGGAATCGGGCCCCGCTCTTTCTAAAGCTGGCCCTGCCTATAACAAGACCATCCCTTTCGACAGGGCTACATTTTGTAGAGCATCTTCAAACTTCCATTGAAATCAGACCCTTGGTGCCAAACATCAGCAAAAGAATTCTTAAGGTGCAGGGATGCTTTTGCATTTAAAGGTTCTTAATAAAAATAGGGCGGGGGGCGAGGAAAGGCCGAATAGCCAGCCAGTCTGATGTACATGTGTGCTGAATTGTTTATATATACATATGTTTCTCCTCCATGAAACATCAGGAGCTGTTTAAGGTTCATATAGCCTTTTTTGTGTGAGGAGCTACTGATAAGGTCTCTATACTTGATGTTGATCAAGAAATTATATGAATTTTGTATAATGGAGCTAGTGAATACTGGATTGTCTGCCTCACCTAACATCTTCTTGCTGTGTCATACACACCAGGAGATGTTGAGTATGTCTGCATTAATCTTAAACAAACAAACAAACAAAATGCTATAACTCTCAAAGGCACTTTGTGTAAATGATTCCAAAGTTGTGACTTTTATCTTTTCAGCTAGAACCAAATGTTCAATATAAGAAGACAAATGTGTGATTCTCAGAGTTTGTGTGTTGTCATTAAACTATATAATCTTCTGGGTTTCTGTTAGGGTCTATTCAGGGCTTGGGATTTGTATTTCTGTTCATTTGTATTTGTGTTTCTCCTGAGCTATTTTTTGTATGCCTAGGAACCAATTTAGGGGGCTGCAATAATACACGGACTTGTCCTTTTCCAGATGGGAGCAATACTTCAAAGAGATGGGGCCTCATGTTGTTTTTGCCCCATGAATGGCTCCCTGAGCCATTGAAAAAGCCACTTGTAACATAAATACAAATACAAGCACTGGTTGAGCCCCAAAACTGCTATTTGTCGTCTTTTAGGTTCTTCTACATCTAAAATCAAAATAATCTTATCTCAGTATTGGTATGAGGATAAAGAACTGCTGTTTGTAGTAAAGTGCAGCTTATTAATATATACTTTTGATTTCTCAATTAGTGTCTTTGCATTAATAGTGTCAATAAATCAGAACTACTACTGTGGGTCTAAGAATCCAGCAGGTTATTTTTTTCCTTCTGTAGTGGTGAGTCAGCAAGGTTCCCTCTTTGATTTACAAAATTGGATTTTAATCTCTCTGAAACCATTATGCTAAATCAATTTTTAACACAGCAGAGCATGGAGGTGCAAAGCCCCTCTTGTTCGCTAGTTACTAACTCCTTGCGTGAGTGAAAAGACCAATTTTTAAAAAAAAAGAGAAGAATCCAAGAACACAGGTATAGAGTTGTGAATGCACTGAGAGGCCAAGGTCTTAGACTAGCAAGAGGCATATGCTACAATGAAAGGAAGGGCATGAGAAGACTGATTAGAGATTAACTTTTTTTTAACCCAACTCTAGAGCTGTCAATGCATGAGGCGAATCACTCCTCTGACCATTTGGACTTGTGGCCGAAGTAGCAATTGGCAATTATTTAAGTCCAGCAAAAGGCTACAACAGAAATGAATAAGAAGTTCATCTGCTTCCATGTGGAAACTGGGAAGAGAACAGGTTTTGGATTTGTAAGGAGACTCTGTTAAGGAGATGCTCTGTGGGTGCTTGTTTTTTATCCTCTTCTTTCCCATCTTAACCCCTGGTACCTCTCTGTACTCACTGTGCTGCTAGAGGAAATGTAAGGACCACATTAGGGTTTTGCAAAATAGGTCCAAGCTGCAAAGCTTCAAAACTGAGTTTACAGTTCCCCATAGTTTAGGAGTGTTCAATCCTAGTATTTTTGGTTGAGATCCATCTCTCCCACCCCCTTTGCATTTGTCTCTCCATCTCTTCCTTCCCTTTATTATTGACAAGCTGGAGTAGGCTCCTCATTGAATAGCTCCTAATTTAACATATAAGGCATAAAACCATTCAGAAATCTTAATTGGTGCTTCCAAAGAATTGGGTCTGAAAGATAGATACATCCCTTAAAATGTTCTTTCTCACTGCCCTTCCTGGTTTGTCGGTCCTCTGTAGCAGTGAATGGGGGAGTTGTCACTGGGTCACAGCTGAGGATACCAAACTGCTGAGAAATAGGGCAGACTCACCCCAAAACTGGTAGTTATTCTTCCATAAGAAATACCAAACCAGCAACAAAAGTAAACTTCTGTCTCGCCACACGGGTTAACAAGTCCAAACTGCAGTCTCCGTAGGCATCCCAGCACTTGTTTTACCACCCAGACACTACACGTTGAGTGGTTATTTAAAACCAGTTTAATCAAACAAAGGATTCTTTTTATCCCAAAGGACCAGCCACATACCCAGGTCAATATATAACTCAGATCTTACCCAGTAATCACGCTGTTGCCAATCCTCTAATACAGCGGTTCCCAAACTTTTCTTATTGCGTACCCCCTTCCAGCTCTACCAGCTGCCCGCGTACCCCTACCCTTCTCATCACTGATACTTTGTGTCTTCTTAACGCTACCTGTCTTTAGCCATCTGCCCATATTTCACTGTTATGTACAGATATAGTTACAAAGCGATGTATATAACAAAAAATCAACAACCCTGACTTAGTTCTGAGCTCACTTAGACTGGACAGTTGCTGGGCAACTGAACCCGCACTGTATGGTGATTGGAGGTGAGAGCTCTGTAACATCTGTGTCTCTATGTTCTCATTGGTACAACTTGAAGTAAATTAACGACTGTATTTTATGTTACAGATTCCCACAGAGTTTTAAACCTTTGTCTGAATAGCCTATTATGAAAATGACAAATAAAATAATAAATAAATAAAACCCTCCATTACACAATTTCTCTTGCATATCCCCCAGAGATGTCTCACATACCCCTAAGGGTACCTGTACCAGAGTTTGGGAACCCCTGCTGTAATATCTAAAGGTTTATTTGTAAAAGAAAAGAATAAGGAGAGAGTTAAAATGGTCAAAGAAATCACATACATACAATAATTGCAAAATTCCTGGATTAAGTTTGTAGCAGTGATGTTACAGACTGCTGGCTTGTAAAGTCTCTGGTAACTTCCAAAAGATTGGAAGATCCTCAGTCCATTGGTTGTAATGCTCCTGTTAGTAAGTCCAGAGATCAGAGCAGGAAAGAGGCAAAATGGAGATGCTTCCAGGGTTTTTTATACCTTCTCCCATGTGGAGGGACTGCTGTCAGTCTTAATTTGTGGAAAATTACAGGCACAAGGTGGAGTCCAGGTTCACGTGAGCTAGTCACATGCCCTTGCATGCTTCGATGACTCATAGGACTGGCCATTACCCATCTTCTGCTAAAGAGTCCACAGGAAGGCTCACTGGGCTGTGAGCTTCTTCTATGGTTCATTGTGAGCTAAGTGTTCCTTAATAGTTCATTCACAATGTGCTGGCCAGACTGGATGTAAATTACCTTGTGGGTGTTACCGCAGGAGCAAACACATTTGAAATACAGGTATATAGTCAATATTTATAACTTTAGATACAAAGATGATACATGCATACAAGCAGAATAATCTTATTGTGCAAATCGTAACTTTTCCAGTGACACCTTAAATGACATACTTTGTATAAAATTTGTTGCAATAGTCTAACAATGGCAATATTAATAATATATATGGTCATGTTTCAGTCATACAGCATTCCAGGACTGACTCAGAAAGAATGTGTAAAACATATTGGCTTACTGAGGTAATATCTTTTATTGGACCAGCTTCTGTTGGTAAGGGAGACAAGCTTGTCTCTCTCACCAAGAGAAGTTGATCCAATAAAAGGTATTACCTCACTCAGCTTGTCTCTCTAATATCCCAGGACCAACGTGGCTGCAACAACAGTGCTCCCTACAGCTAAAGGAGTGTTATTCCTTTAGCCCAAGAGGCACTATTCTGTACAATTCTATATAGGTTATACTGTGCTTATCTCAGTAGAATCAGTGCTTGTGCTTTTTTTGCTGGAGGTCCTAAGTGGTGCCAGTGTGTTATAACAAATGCAGAGAAGTGAAGAGAAGGTGCTGTCTCCAGACATGCATTCTTAGGGCTTCTGGCCCAGCAGGAAAATCAGAAGGACACACTTCGAAGAAAATAGCAGGGGAGCAAAGTGAAAGGAGATGGTCACTGGAAGAGTGGATAGGATTGGGGCAGGCATAGAGCAAAGGGATCTTGCCTTGAAACTAAGTACAGATCTTGTTGCAAATAATGTACTTGTACAAATCATATTGGAGTTCTACTGCTCTGGATAATGATTCCACTGATTGTGGTGGCACCTATGGGAAGAAGAGAACCTACGTGCAATTCCTTTCAATTATCCTACTTGTAGGTCATGACTTGCAGGCATTTCTAGTTTAATACGTGTTTCTGATGCTTGGACTATTCCTCCATTCCCCTTACATAAAAACCTCCCTCCCTCCCAAACAATGTGACATTTTTGAGATTCTATAGGCTGTTTCTTCATGTCACAAAAGCCCAGTTCGCTCAGTCGGGTGCTTGGCATGTTCAATTTGATTAAGTACATAGGGAAGTTTAGCAACTCTCTGTTTAAAACAACCTGGCATCTCCCTTCCCCCTTACAAACTGAGCCAGTTTAACTTGATAGATTTAACTGTGAATATACTAATAACCTCTTGTTATCTGAAGAGCTTCCATTCCAGTGAGATCCCATAGAAGAAATATTAACTATTTCCCATTATTTCTTCCACCCCAATATCTGATTTCTCAACACCTTTTGGTCTTTGTTAGTAATTACACCGTTTTGACACGGATTATTTTTGTATACTCCACTTCACTCATATTAGTAATCTTATGTGTCATTAAGGAACTGAAATGTAGTGGGTTCCAATCTTTTCAGGTAATCCATATGACCAGATGAAAAACTTTGCTGTGCTAGCCAGTGCCCTCCACCTCACATTCAGTTGTGCTAGCTCTTACCCAGGGTGAAGCTTGAGCTTCCCTTATTAATACATTGACTCTGGCTGTAGAGCAGTCCAAGCTAAAACATGGGCTAGCACGTGAGACCAGCACAAAGCTCATTATTATGGCAGATAGAGGGGAATTTAGAGTAAAAAAAAGCCTGATGTAATGATACTGGAATATACAAATGGATGGGAATTAATGTACTAAACCTCAATGCAATGAACCAAGTTCCCAAAACAACCACCTTTCAATTGGTAAAATAAACCATACAAACACATAAGATACCAAAATATAACCATGTTTTTATATATCTTGAGGGCTGGAACTAAGAAGCATTTTGCAAACACACGTAATAAAGAGAACAGTGTTGGCAAAGTAATGTGGACTGAACTGACTTTCTGTGATATATTTCAGTGCAAATTACAGATGCATTTTACATTTCATTCTCATTAAGGCACAACTAACTTTCTAGCACTGAATACCAAGGCCAGTTTATCTTACTTAATAATTATATCAAGGCTTATTATGGACTCCTTGTTTGTAATTCTCACTTTTGTTGTTGAATTCCAAATGTGTTGTTATAAAAAATTATATATTTTAACAGATGGATTATGTTGTGACAATATTTAGTCCAAATTGATTTTTTTCAAGGAATGTAATGAATGATCACGGGCTAACTAAATGTATGTTCTTTAAGATGTGTTGTCTGCCGACAGTGTATTCAGGGTTGGCATGGGCTTTATGTGCATGAAATTGGATTCTTTTGAATAGCTGTTTCCACTGGGGTTGTGCTTGTGCCCTGCATACCCTCTCACTCCCCACAGCTGAGGATATAATGGGTAGGGTGACTACAGCCTGGATTAATTTCCTTCCTACTGCCTGTGGTGTCAGACAGAACCCTGTAGTGTCTGCGTTCCTTGCTTTTGGTGTTTAGCTTTTATGGACTGGGATGTAGGCAGTCTGGCCTAGTAGTCAGAGCTGGAGTCAGGTCTAGTGGGTGTCCAGGTTGGGGAACGAAGCCAAGGGTCAGCACTAAAGTCAGCTGCCAGTTACCAGAGCTAGTGGTCAAGCCAGAGTCAGAACCAGGAATCAAAGCTGAGGTCAGATACCAAATGCCAGAGCCAGGGGTCAAGGTCAGAAGTCGGAGGCCAGGGTCAGAGCCAGGACTGATCATTGAGGATTGGAGGCAGGGCGTAAGGGCAGGAGAGTGGCAAGGATCAAGCATGGAGCAGGAACACAGTGGGAACAGGAGCAAAGGCAGGAACCAGGAACAGCATTGGGTGCAAGAGGCAGGCACAAGCAGGGTTCAGTGCAGCCATAACAGGAAACCATCTTGTTACTTGGCCAAACTTCCTGTTCCTCTTCCTGGCTTAAATAGCGTAATTGGACCAACTAGTGGAGCCGAGCGATCCTCCAGTCAGAAGTCCCGTGGCTGGTGCCTTGGGTGGAGCTATAGCCCTAGTAACTTCCCAGCCTACCTGGTAGCCATCAGGTGGAGCCCAGGATGTGGCAGCGGTCAGGAGATGCCTGGGTTCAAGACCTGGGACATCACAGTAGCTAGCACTTTTTCTACACATAGGAAAAGTTTGTTAGTGTCAGTTTAGTGCTGGTAGGTTTTCTTTGACAGTTGGCTTTAGAGACTTCATTTTAGAACAGAGTAGTGATAGGGTTTCTGTTTTATAAGGGATCTCTCCCCTGTAATTGACGCCTCCTGGTACAAGCACCTCCCTTTCCCACCACCATACAATAGCCTGAAACATCTGACCCTAAATCACAGGGCTTTAAGATGTGCCTATCCTGCAACACTGCTACGCCTGTGAATGATGGGAATATTGGAAGGCTGTAGTGCCTTGGAGGGAGTCAGGCTCCAGTGTACTGCTTGATCTGCAAAGCCTTCTCTAAGAGGACCCAAAGGTGAGAGGGCTGAAGCTAAAGCTCTCGTGGAAGATTCATTGGTAGATCCTCAGAGAGAAACTCCAGGTATCCTGCAAATCCCATGCAGCCAGTGTCCTCTTGAACCAAGATGCCACTCCAGGCTCCCAGGCCATTTTACTTAAGCCTTCCTCATCAGCTGCACTGGTGATGCATTCAGAAAGGAACTGTATGGAGCCCCATTCTTTGGACTCGGGCTGGCACTGATTCCCTTCTCAAAACAAAGGGACAGAGAGCCTCTCATACGGGTCATTCCTCCAGAAGCCTTAACGTGAAGTCCTGTACTGATGCCCAAGCACTGAAATCAAAGTTGGTGCTGATGGTCTCTTCCTATTCCAAGGACCGTGCTGCCCTCAGTACGGATAGGAAGACACTAGCATCAACTGTGCCAGTACTGAGCATCTTGGCAGCATCCACACTGGCCCTGGGAATCACTGCATTGAGCGATCCCATACAGAGACCCCTTTCCTCAGTACCACTGGAGTCTTCTGTTTCAGCAGCTCACACACTCTCTATGCTGGTACCATCTAAGAGACCTTTTAGTGGGAGTGGTACCAGACTAGAGGTCACCCTGGTCCTCCACGGGCGGCACAGTGGGAGTCTGGCACAGAGGCCTGGGAAGAATCCCTGAGGGGCACCAGAAGATCATCAGGGACATGTAGAGAGCATCCCACTGATGCGCCCTATCACTATCCATACCGACCACGGCCCTACGGATTCCCAGGGGCATGAACCCCTCTGATAGAAAGGTGGCTTCATTCAGTCTCCAGAGCTAGATCCTTCTCGCCAAGTGCTCTGTCATGTTCCATCCAGTTTCTGAATCATAGAATCATAGAATATCAGGGTTGGAAGGGACCTCAGGAGATCATCTAGTCCAACCCCCTGCTCAAAGCAGGACCAATCATCCAACCAATTTTTGCCCCATATCCCTAAATGGCCCCCTCAAGGATTGAACTCACAACCCTGGGTTTAGCAGGCCAATGCTCAAACCACTGAGCTATCCCTCCCCCCAAACAATAGCTCACCCCACCTTATACACCTTTTACACATAGCTGACTATACATTGCCATACGATAGGGGCATCCAGGCCAATGGGGGCTGCAGGAAGCAGCGCGCGCCAAGGGACGTGCTGGCCGCCCTTCCCGCAGCCCCCATTGGCCTGGAGCCACGATCGGCCGAACCTGTGGACGCGGCCGGTAAACAAACCAGCCCGGCCCGCCAGGGACTTTCTCTGAACAAGCGGTGGCCCTAGTTTAAGAACGACTGGGCTATCCCACTGGTGGTTATACAGGAGAAGTTACACATGTTTCTGCAGCCTTATATGGGTCAACTCACAATGCGCTGCATCAACAGGTGAGGGGGAGCCAGATCCTCTCACTTTTGCCAGGAAGCCGCACATATGCGTGATAGGTGCATTCATTGTCATGTTACATCAGTAGTTCTACACCTCTCCAGCCTCCAGAACACACTGGCAGACCACCTCCGCAGAAACGTACCCAAGAACTGTTAGTGATTCCTCAAGACGTCAGTCCTTCTAAATGTCTTTTGCAGATGGGGATTCCCACAGGTGGACCTGTTTGTAATATGTCACCACAGCCAGTGCCCGAGGTTGGGCTCTAGGGGAGGCGTGCGTTTGGGCTTCTTCTCAGATGTCTTTCTCATCCAGTGGGATTCTGGACTGCTGTACACTTTTCCACTGATACCCATGATGCTTAAGGTCTTGAGGAAACGGAGGCAACATGTGTCAGGTTATCATGATAGCCTCAGCATGGGCCATGCAGTTTTGATACTCTGGCCTTGTGAATCTGTCAGCATGGCAACCCATCACCTTACTGGTTCTACTGGATCTGATCTCACAGAACAATGGCTGGATCCTTCACTTGGATCCGACATCACTTCACCTAACAATCTGGAAGGTGGCTGATGCTTACTGAAAAAAGCTATTCTGCTTTGGTTCATGACATCATGCTCCAAGGCGGGAAACCTTCAACCAGACTGTCATACAAAGCCAAACAGAAGAGATTTTCTATCTGGCCAATGCATTGGTTTTCAGCTTCCACGTCAATCAGTCTACTCACTCCCATATTTCTTCCCTAAACCACGTTGCACCCCCCGTGAAATGAGATTGCACTCCTTGGATGCTATGAGACCATTGTCATTTTATTTGCATAGAACCAAGCCATTCAAGTGTGCACCTAGACTCTTTGTGACCTGTGCTGAAAGGGATAATCCTTATCATACCAGAGACTATGTAAATGGGTCTCAGCCTGGATCAGGAATCAGACTTGTTATGTTTTGCCTTAGAAAGACCCACCTGGATAAGTTAGCATTCATACCACATTGGAGATACGCCTTGCAGCAATGCAAAGTTCATTCCACACCTTTCCCATTCATTATTCCCTAGTGCAAGTTTCTAGATCAGATGCTAATTTTGGTAGGTCTCTCCTGCATTCGCTGTTGAAGTAGACCTCTGCTCACCCACCTCCGAGCACTGAGGCATCTGCATGTGTTAGTCACCAAGAGTGGAATCTGTGTGGACCGTCACTCAAAGAAGAAAGTAGTTATTTACCCTATTGTAACTGGGTATGTTGTCCACTCAGATTCCACAGCCTGCCCTCCTCCTCTGCTGGTTAGAGTCCTGCTCCTGTGGAATTCTGACTGGTGAAGGAACTGAGTGCAGGTTGCGGCTGCCCTCCCTTTTATGGCTAAGAGGAGCGAGAGGGTACTTGGGCTGTACACCTGGCCCCAATGGACGCTGCTATTCTAAAGAACCCGATCTCATGCACATGGGGTGCATGTACACCAAGGTGGAATCTGTGTGCACAACACATCTCCAAGAACCACAGTTACTGGAAAATGACTAACTGTTCTTTCACCTCTTTTATTATTGTTATTTATTTATTTATTTTATTTGAGCAGTTGAAAGGGAGAGGAAAACTAGGAATGCTGCTGATTTAAACGAGGCAGCTGAAGGGAATTGCTCAGGATGGAATTATGAAGAAATTGTATTTGGGGAGGAGGTGGAAAAGCCTAGGTGTCTTTCTTCAATAAAATCTTTTTTAGTAGATGTCACGGTTGTATCATTCGCCAGTGGGGTACTGCTTTAATGGTGTTTTTCCCCCCCGGTTTATGAGAGATCAAACTAATTAAACCATCTCTGGCTCTGAGAAAAGATAAATATGTGAGCACTTCATATTTCTTTTTATTAAAACCTTCACCCTGTAATAGGAGATTATAGGAGGTACTTTGCTCATCCTGACAATAATATAACTTCTATTCTTTAATGGTGCACATTTGGTTTTAATTGTGTTTCTTCCCTTAGGTCCTCTTTTTTCAGGAAGTTGTAAAAGGGTTGTATGCTAAATGTGGGTAGGTAGATGGTTAGATAACAGCAATCTTATCTAGTGATCAAGGTGTTCAGTTCAAAAGCCAGCAACAACAAAATTTGTCAAGCAGTGCTCTGTCGTGTTCCATCCAGTTTCTGAAACAATAGCTCACCTCACCTTATACACCTTTTACACATAGCTGACTATACATTGCCATACGGTAGAATGGAAGTTCCTATGATTCTTTAAGACTGAGTTTTTAAAGGGATTTTGTCAAGTGAACCTTTTGAGAGCTTTTATGGAAAAAACTTCATAAAATGTATCATCATGTTTTTCTTCCAAATTTTGCTTTTCTTAAAATGGGGTTTTTGATTTCAAAACAGATGTTCTTATTACTGATTAAAAGCTCATAAATACTAAACACATTTACAAACTTGTCTCCAGTTTCATATGTTCTAATTTATGGCCACATGTTATATTAGTGGGCATTAGAAGACTACCATAAATCTGCATTTAAGGTTTTGCATAAAGACACGAGCAATCTGTGATTTAGAATTTACAATCTGACAGTGGGGTTCACTTGGCAGCTTTCCCACAGTATAAGGCCATGGGTCCAAGTCCTTCACTATGGACCAAATTCATCCCTAGTGAGAGTGGGTACAAATGTACAACTTGTCATGTCAGTGCAATCTCGCTCAATTATCATAGCACCGAGGTTGGGCCTTAACACTTGAACTCCTATCCAATGCTCATGGTATGGAGCGGTTTTGAGGAGAAGTGAGTCTAGATTATTAGGAGCTTTGTATGCTAATATAAAGGCAAAGAATTATTGCTAATATTAATATATTGCTATATTATATAATACTAATTATATATTAAGCTGAAATTATTTCTGAAAGATTCAGGGGAGGGATGGGCTCTTCCATGCTTTCTCCCTCTCTAAAAAGAAGTGAGGTTTGAATATTATTTTCTGTTCCATAGGGGAGGAACAGCTGTGTCAGAGCTGTGAAGTATGTTTATAATGACTGAGTTGAATTGCAGAGTGCATTTTAGGTTGTGTTCAAATCATGGCAATTTCACCTCCCTCAGTGACAGAGCAAGCAGCTCTCTACTTTGATCGTTGATGTAGACTTGGGGATTTAAAAAAAAGAAAAAGAAAAGAGAGCTTTTGTTTCAGGCCTGTCATGTTTTTTTCACACATGACAATGTGTCACTGGGAGCTGTACTCTGCCAGTTTTGCATACTGTGTGCAAAACCTTCCATTGAGTCAGAGGATGAGAGTAGTTAGAGAGGGGCTTTGGGGCGTTTTCACAGCAAGCACTGAGGTCTGTTTCATATACCATTGTTCAGGCTCAATGTGCTTCCCCAAGGGATTGCATTAGACACTGGTTAATAAAGTGACTCTCTACACAAATAGAGCCTGACCCAAAGCTCACTGAAGTCAATGAAAGTCTTTCCATTGACTTTAATGGACTTTGGATCAAGCCCCTGGGGAGCCATTGTAGTACATTTAGCGTTAGGATTTCAAAGCATTTTATGTGTTAATGAATTAATTCCCTCACCACCCCTGTGAAGTAGGCAAGCCTTATCTCCAATTTACAGGTGGCCATTACTTGGGAACAGCAGGAACTGGAGTTACGACTGGATAAATATTACTATTTATGCATTGTGCAAACATGCTCCTTGACCCAGCATTCCTTGCTCTAGACCAGTGTTTCCCAAACTTGGGACGCCGCTTGTGTAGGGAAAGCCCCTGGCTCCCACCGGCTGTGGTTCGCTGCTTCAGGCCAATGGGAGCTGCTGGAAGCGGTGGCCAACACATCCCTCGGCCCGCGCCGCTTCCCGCAGCCCCCATTGGCCTGGAGCAGCGAACTGCGGCCAGTGGGAGCCGCAATCGGCCGAACCTGCGGACGGGGCAGGTAAACCACCCGACCCGACCCGCCAGGGGCTTTCCCTACACAAGCGGCGTCCCAAGTTTGGGAAACACTGTTCTAGACTGTAACATTGGTCCCATGATGGAAGTAGGTGGAGTTCCCAACCTGCTTTAAACAGAATCTGTGGACAGAGGGCTAAATACTCAGCTGGTGTAAACCAGCATGGTTTCATTGACTTCAATGAATCTGTCATTTGACACCAGATGAGGAGCTGTCCCACTATATTTAGTGTAAACTTAACCCCTTCTTGGGAGTTCACTTCATTCTTGTTATCTGAGTTTCCACTGAAAACCTCCACCTCAACTTTCTTGGCTCTTCCTAGGATTTCCCTGTGGAATTCTCTCTGCCCTAGCCACTAGTGATCTCTTTCCCAGAGAGCCATCCTATATCCCTAGTGGATTTAACAAGCTGAACCTGCCATAATGATTCAGCAGGAGTCAATCAACATCTCCATGCTGGGTTCCAAAACCTGCTAACAGAGTGCACGCAAAAAGAGCCTGCCACCCTGTTACTACTACTAATGACTTCTCGTCCTCTTCCTCCCACCCTCTGGGGTTGGGTTGTTGCATACGCATCCACCATTTTTGTCTGTCTAAGGCAGCACTAAGGTCCACCTACTTACTGTCTTCTTTGATGCAATCCATTCATCGCCTCTTTAACTTTCCTCGAGGTCTCATTCCTACCACTCTCTTCTGCCATGATGCTCTCTTTGCAGGCCCTCTTCATTCATCCTGTGTATGTACCCAAACAAGCAAAGTTGCACTTCCTGGATTATGTCTTCCACATCATGGACTTTGCCTTACATCCTAATGCTTCGATTTCAAAATCTGTTCCTTTGTGTAACACTTTTTATTGCTCAAAAGTAGTTTATTTGCCACCCTGTTATGCTTGGCATAAAAAATGTTCCATGTCATAATAGTACATATATAGAGAGAGAGATAGATATAGATATATAGATATACACTTCCTTTTCTTATACAATTTCAATAGCTAACCAAATCCCCCTAATTTTTTCTCACTGTATTTCAGTGGTATGAATGTACATAAAAATTATAGCAAAGACATCATTTTTTAACAGCTGTGTTTAGTTGAATAACAGATTTAGAAAGTGCAGATTTTAATTAATCTGTGTTTTCTGCTGGGATTTCAGCACCATGTGATTTACTTTTCATGGTTGAAAAGTGTAATTGTAGTTTTTCTCTTTAGCTGCAAGTTTATCATCCCAAAAAATTGATTGTTCTTTTTCGTAAAGAAAACTCAATATGAAACTAATGGTACATAGTAGGTAGTATAGATAATACACTAGGTCTAAATGCTAGTGGTGGTGATTGAGAGTAAGAATAAGTCAAACAGCACGCTTTTTTCAATGATGCTACATCTTTTCCTTGTCATGCTATTGCTACATCAAGTCATGGCGCATGAATGTGATTGTTCAGAAACCAAAGTTTGGGTATGAGAAATAGCATCAGTACAGAACTGGAGTTCTGTAGGAAGAGTTGGATTGCAGGAGAACGGTCAGATATCCACTCCTTGCTGTTTAGAACTCAGCAGGGATCCTGGTTGAATAGAAATAAAGAAACAAGCTATTGAAGAAAGGTCAGAGAAAGGGGTATTTTTCCTGTGTGTAACATCATAAAATCTGCATGTAATGAAAGGAGAAAGGTAGTGCGGATATTGTAATAGAACATTTTATTAATATAACATTATTAGCATAATGAAGTGCTAATAAAGAGACTTATTTCCGTTGCTCTCACTGTTGTTGTAGCACTGGCTTATAAGCCTTAGGATTCTGGCCAAAGAAATGCTTAGGAGGAGGTATATGTGTGTTTGTGTGTGTGTATGTGACTGTCTTATATATAATGGCAATAGCAATGTAATAAATTGCAGAGCCATGTGATAAATTGCATTTATCATGCACCATTCATATCTCATTAATCTATCTCTGCTGGAACTTATTCTAACATTCCAAACATATGAACAGCTTCAAAGAGCTCCTATTTATTGGCTTTTTTAATCAACCTGCCATAGAAATGTTTCTTTTGTTTCCCACCAGAGGATCACTCTTGCTTTGGGGGAAGTTTCTCTGGGCTGGATACATAGCTCTTGGTCTGGATTCTGCCTTTGAGGTGACGCACAATAGCCACAATGTACTAGAGAACTTGCTCTACACAGTCTCTGCTCCCAGGAGCTTGCAATGTAAGTGCTTGAACCTGAAAATGCTCCAGGAAGTGAGATGTCCATAGCCCTACTCCCAAATAAGAGGCCCTCAGTTAGCTACAACTTGCCTCGGGGAATGATGATGTTGGATTAGATGGAGGGAAGTTTGCACAAAATAAGGTATTGAAGAGGTTCTTTTCCAAAGGTCTGCATCATTTTAGTCGTATTGAATTTACTTATTTTAATTTTATTAGGTTGGCATGGAATTTGACATCTTCAAGGCTTTATGTGCAAAGCTAACCATGTCTGAAGAGAGGCAGCAAATTTTAGATTGAGTGTAATCTTGGGATGGGTGCTAATCTGAATAACATAAAAAAAATTGTGATGGTTTTTAAAACTTATTTTAATTAAGGTTTTCCCTTTCATCTTGCCAAAACCCTGCATGAGTTCCTTCATTCTTCGACAAATATAGATAGACCCAGTTGCATATAGGCAGGCAGGCACGCACACACACAATCTCAGCAGAAGGGCCAAACCTAGAGTCAGAATCACAAATGCCTGAAATATTGAGGGAATTGTTGCAGAGCTTGTGAACAGTGAAAGGTCCTAACTAGTCAGCTTGGCTATCTGGTAAATTGGATGATGCTGAGGTTCCAGTTATACTAATGTAATGTCCTAGCTTTGTTTATGTAAGTGAGCGAGTGTTGTTACTCTCTAGTAGGCAGGCCCACAAAAGAGAGAAATTACTACGAAGCAGGGACGTTCTCCTTTTGCCCAAGTGAGGTTATGTTTTAAGATGCTAAAGGACCAAGGGGTTTTAGTCCCAGCTCTGTGCATTTGTATGACTTATATATCAGTTCTGTTTATTGTCTGCATGGTTTCTTTTCAGAGCCCTGGATACTTCAGCATGGCCATTGCTCCCATACACGCCAGAGTGGGTGTACGATTCCTTCAGTGGAAGGGGCAGCTGTTGTTTAAAAATCACATTTATTAACAATCTCCTCCCCCAAAAAATCTTTGCTTACACTGAGTTTAGGTTGCTAGATTTCATGTTGCATGAACCCAGACCATAAAAAGAGGAAATAAACATCTACCCTGCACTCATCAGTTCTCCTTCTCACCCTCAACTACCTACTTTTCACCACCAGGTATCCAGGTGGTTCCACCCTCATCTTGGACACCTACAGGTACCATTGAACTCTAACCTAGTTTCCTGTGTTTTGATGATTAATATCGGGTTAATGTGGCTTTCATAAATTGCCTTTCCATGCAGTTCTGTATGTGGTTTTGTATTGGTGTATGCATGAACGGTAAGTGAGGGGTGATGTCAGGTTGCACACGGCAGCTCTGACAGTTTTCTGTAATGCTTAGGGAAGCATGTGTGAACAGCTGATCCATGCTTCTAATTGCTCTAGAGTTGGTATGAATTTTTATGTAGAAATTAGACTGTTCAAATCGGTGCATGTATGTGCTCCTTTGTTTATTTTACTTGTGGTTGGAACTACAGCTCCATGTTAGTTAGCACGAGTGTGGACATAATGAGAGATGGGGGTGATGGAAATGTATTGATGAGACTAAAACCATGTTTATACATACAGTGCTGCAGTGGAAAACATGAGTAGTGTGTAGATGGGGTGCTGAATTACTTAATTACCCATCTCCTTGCTTTTCACACTTTGGGTTGGTGAGATACTCAGTCTCACTTCCCCTACTGGCCATAGGAGCCACACTCCTCCCCCGTGTTCCCTGTTGTGCCTTGAATCCTGCATACCTCCCTTCCACAAACAGCCTGAATGGCTTCCAAGTTAGTACAGCACCTTTCCTTCAGGCTCTAATGTTAACTGGCGCCTACAAGCCAAGGGGAGGAGTGAATTCGAAATGCCTGGGATAGCTAGGTGATGCTCCTTATCACTTCTTCCAAGTGCATTACAAATATTAATTATATTAGCTGTTGTAAACACCCTGCAGGGGAGGTGAGAACTGTTACCCCCATTTTACCTATGCAGAACCTGACACCAGGAAAAGTGAACTAAGTCTGAATAAAGAACTTAGTCCACTCTATGCATCCGAAGAAGTGGGCTGTAGCCCACGGAAGCTTATGCTGAAATAAATTTATTAGTCTCTAAGTGCCACAAGTACTCCTGTTCTTTTTGCAGATACAGACTAACATGGCTGCTACTTTGTAATAAGTCTGAATAGTGAGTTGGTGGCAGAGCCAGGATTAGAAGAGAGGAATTTCTGACATGTAGGCCCTGTGCTTTCCTCCTGACTCCATTGAGGAAATTAATTCTTCCTCTATTTTCTGTTCTGTATACAAACAAATTGCATGCAGCAAGTAGCCATCATTATAAGATTTCTCGTGCTTAAAAATGTACAAAAGCCTTTTATTCTCAAAGACTAAAAACCACAGCAGATTATGCTGACATCCCAGGACATTGCAACTACTACTTTTGGGCTTGTTAAAATAATTGTATATCAAGGAAATCCATTCACAAGTGCCCATATGTGCACCAGTTCCTTGTTGTGCCATTGTCCTTTACACATTTGTAGAATCTCTGTGGAGGTTGGATAAAGGTCATTGCAAATTTTAAATAAGAAAAATGTTTTGCCTTGCATATGTTCCTGCATAATAAACTGTCTCTTTGGAATAACTTGTTTTGTGTCTTTGATGGATGGTGCAAATGAATTCTAGTAAGGTCAGTACTAGACAACCATATTTACTTACAGCTTTGAATATCTTACCTTAAAGGGACCCAACTGTAATTAACAAGTCTGAAAATTGCCCTACCCTTAAAATAATTATTTGTATCACCGCAGCACCTTGGATCCCTAAGCATGGACCAGGACCCCATTGTGCTAGGGCCTGTACAAAGAGAACAAAAATAAATGCTTTTACAGTTCACTTGATTACTGGAGTGTTGTTTTAAAAAACAAACAAACAAAAAAACCTTTCCAAAATGAGGACTGTAGCCCTCTTAAAGTTCCAGCTCCTGCACTGGCATTGCTGCCTATGGTTTTATTTTGGCATGATTTGAATATATGCCACACCATCGAGCCAGTGGAGATTCCAGTTCAATATGCTACAGCGATTGCAGCCCAGTGAAATTTTTTCAAGCAGACTTAGTTGTACGTGTTCTTCTGAGGTGCATAGGCCCTGAGATGTTGTATATGTTGGGCTGTTCGATGGACCGACTTGCTCAGTGGAGAGTTTGGCCCAAGCAAAAAACCAAGTACAACAAATAATGAGAGAAGCCACCTGCATGCTGCAGGGAGTTGCTCACAGGCTGGGGGGCTCATGAAAGCAAACTGGGCCGGCACTCATTGCTGAGCCTGGTTCTTCATCACCAACTCCAGCTTTTCAGGGAAGTCACTCCAGGAGCACAGGTCCTGAGCTTGGCTGTCTGCCTCTCTCTCTTCTCTCCCCTTGCCTCAGCGTTGAGTTGTCTGAGTTTTGGAGGCAACTAGGGAAAAAATGCTTCTGCTCGGACTGATTGCTAGGAAAAGCGTTTGAATTGAAAGGGGAAATCTCCTCCCTTCCCTTCTGATAGCTATTTTGTGGTGGGGGAAAATTTCAAAACTAGTGTGGTTGGAGCGAGGCAGATTTGGTGACACCAATACTTGGGCAGAGGGCAAGTTAGGTGACCTCAGAAAGCTGAAATTGCCATTATGTTATTGTTTCTGAAGGCAAAGTACCTCCTGTGAACAGGGGGTAACCTCTACACCCCAGGTAGCTCACACAGCCTTCATTGACAAATAGAGCCTTTGGAGAGCATTTCAAATCTCTGTTGCTTCCTAAGAATGGACCCAGCAGGAGGGCAATGGGGGAGTGTGATTTACAGGTGCTTGTGTGATGTCACATGCATGGCTGCATTGTAGATTTTTTTTTTTTCACTCAGCAGATATTTATTTGTGTGTGTGTGTGTGTGTGTGTATGTGTGTGTGTGCATGCTTGCACGCACACGTGTAGTTTTTACATCCAGGAGGGCATATTAAAACACAACCCGCTCTCTGTTGCTTGCATTCCAATTCATTGCAGATAATGTGGGACCATGTGTGTAACCCAAAAAGAATTTGCCCGGATAGGTTTAATTTTGGGCCCTTCAACCTTGATAATCTCTTTTAAACAGCTGGCAAGGGAAATTTACTTTTCTGCCATTCTTCGCAGAGTGTGTAAGAGCTGATTGCAAAAACTCCTTTCCCCCAGATGCCTGGACTAAGAATGGAGGGGGGAAGCCAATTTTGAAAGTGCAAGCGAAAGACTGTGGAAAAGAATGTAGCACTTGCAAAGGCTGGTAAAAATGGATGCTCCTCCCCCCCAGCGGACAAGTGTTACCTATGGCTATTAATAAGCTGCTCAAAGAGAACTCCTGCTTTTGTAGTAATGGCCAGAGAATATTTCCTGAGCAGCTAAAATCATTGAATATAAAAATATTGTACGACCTTTGTCCAAGTGCTGGAGCATGCATTTCTAATGCTGCTCTTGAACGAGAACGTTTTGTCTTGCACATGGAGTGGGTCCTCTGAGCTGCTTTTCATTTATTGTGGTATGAAATGAAGAAGGTGCTATTGATACATATTATTTTTCATGCTCATATAATATCAGGAAATGCTGTCATGAATAAAGGGGTTAGACTGTACAACTGAAAAGCTGAAGAGATCCTTTAATTGGATTCTTTAATACAGTTTGTCACTTTGGTGTCTGAAGAGTGCAATGATATTTTTGTTTCATGTTCAAAAATATGACTTTATAGAATGGATTTCATTTGTTGCTATTAGAGGAGTTTGGTTATACTTACTGGCTGTTAACACAAGGTAACTCCCATTTACATTATATTTATTAATAGTGATGCTATCAGTAGAACTGTTTCAGGTGCATAGTCAATCCTCCAATACATCTCTGGTTTTTTGGGGTTTTTTTTGCAGTAGTTGAATTTTTGGGACAGGGGCCATCTAATATACTGTTTGTACAGCACCTAGCACAGTGGGGCCCCACTTCTGGTTGGCCTATAGGCACTACCATAATAAACATGCTAATAATAATAATAATAATAATTTCTGGCTCAAGTGTTTTCTAGCGCAACTTGAAGATTTCTAGTTATTTTGATTCTGCGCCCTTTCATAGAAGTGAGTTCTATTCTTGAGATAATATGACAATGAAAAGGCTATTTTTTCCTGCTACTTAAATTGAAATGATATTGTTTCCATTTCTATTGATCATTTTCTAGCCTTATCACTGCTGTATAATCAATAACATGACATGTGACAGGCTAGAATCCAATGTTAAAAGTGTGTAATAGAGTCAGATGATCTCAATGGATTTAAGAAGGGGATGGATAATTTCATAGCCAATAATAATACTGTTAATAAGAGCAATCAATTCACATGCTTCAGGGCAGTAGCTGATTGCTGCAGAGATCAGAAAAGAAGTGTCCTCACAGTTCCCCACACTGTGCAGTTGGCCAGGAGCAGTAAAGGGATTATATTACTTTCTTCAGAAGGCATAGCCACACTGCTAGAGGCTGCATGCTTGACTTGATGGATCATTGAGCCAGTCTGGTATGGCAAATTCTTTGTGTCTATCATTTAAATGTAGAATCACACTTATAATCAAAGCAGAAAGCTTAAGACTTGTCAGCATTTGAAAATAATAAGTGGCTATTGTCATCAGGAATATTGTCTCTGTTAATCACTTTGGGAATAATATCCATGGTAGAGGGACTGTACTAGGCAGCAAAGAGTTTTTGCAAGTGATGAGACACAGTGTGATAGATCCCGATCTCATTTCCACCAGAGTAAATCTTCAGTAGCTCCACAGATTCTGATCTCCATTTACACTAGAGTAAATCGGAGTCCTATGTTCTCTACAGTCCATTGATACATTTCAGTTTTAGTAGTTGCAGACTATGCCAAACAGCATCAATACCCTTGCTAGGTAAGGGTGAGTCCCCACTGTCTCTTACACAGTATTTCTGCAGTCACTGAGATGTTGCTTATTACAAAGTGGACAAGAATAAGTATTTTGCCTCTCTAAAAAGTCCAGTATCCATAATATGTAGGCATTGGTACAAGGCTGTTTTAGTTTTCAAATATGCTGAGCTAATGGCTTTTCATGCAAGCTTTTCTCCTGAGAAGTTTGCAGGAATATTAAACATGTTTTAACTCCATTTAGTCCCAGCATTTGGTTTCTGGATTTATGTTGTCCCACTTGTCTTCCTGAAATTCTGAGCTTTTCTTTTCTCTGCAACCATTTATTTAAAATATGTTTTACCATATCCAGAACAGGATGTATCATCCATGATTTGTATCATGGATTTGCAGTATAAAGGGGATGTGTGTGTATGGCATTCTAGTTATTTATTATTTTTAATATTTACATCACACTGTTAATGGGCACAGTCTTTATGCTACTATATATCCTGGAACAACAATAATCAGGATTAGTGCCCAAACTCACCCACACTCTTGGAGTTCTTTTATATTAGCAGTTGAAATAACAATAACACCAAATAAAGCTCTGTTTCTGCCCTAAAATAGGCTCTTCCTAAATTTCCCAAAAGGGCCTCTCTGCCTCAGAAGCTTTAATCCCTCTGCTCAGAGAGCCGCTCCCACCTATAGAGCCAGGGTGGAGTTAAGGAGCTGCACCTGCTATAGCAAATTAGTAAGAACTTGGTGCAAACTTCTATGTAAATAAGGCCTAAATTAGCATGTCCGTGTAGGGTTCCAACACCTGCTAACTGGGTGTGTCAACAGAAGACACTGCCATTCTATTATAAGCATCTTCAGTTTGCATGGTGTTTTTCAGACATAAAAGACCCTGCTTCCCAAAATCTTGCTGTCTGAAGATGAAAATCTTGCAAAGTGCTGAGTGCCTGTTTGACTTTAATGAGAGCTGAAAATACTGGGACCAGGCACTAGGTGTTTAATTAGCCAACCATAAGAAATGAAGATAACAGACAAAGAAAGGTGAAGTAAGGAATGAGGGATGGGCATTACAGCAAATAACAATAATGAGGTAGATGCTATGTTGTACATGTTTGCCATTTCAAATGTTTTTCATTGGTTTTCTGTTTTATTTTATCCTTTTGCATCCTCTGTGATGGAAAGGACAAAAATGACAGAACTAGCCTTGACTCCTGAATTTGAAAACGGATTTCTCAACCACTAGCAACCCTAGGTGCAAATTAGGTATGATGGAAGCTTTGCATGAGTCTCTTTCCTGTCAGCAAAGAGTAGCTGTCCATACATGGCAGCCCACAGTCCGTATTTGCTTTTGCATTTTTCTTTCATAGCATAGCTTCATTTAAAAAAAATTCAACCAAATCTGTGGCTAATTATTGCAGCCTAAGTGCTGGCACGTTATTTGCCAGTAGAAGTGCATCCATTCCACAGCACAAGGGGCAAGGACCCCCAAATTCAGAACAATCATGATTTACTGAGCAGCTTGGGCAAAGTGCATTTGTTGCCTTGGAAACAAATAGCAGCAGTGAACAACTAAATGAAATTTATGGAATCAACTTCAATAATTCTTGATTATAAATGTGCACAAACATACAGAATTTGATGAAGATACATAGTATGCAGATGTGAGGGATGATAGTAAGTTATATAACTGCTTTGGATACATTTTTGGACTGCCAAGAACATGTTCTCTTTAATTTCTTTCCTGAGAAAACTGTCTGTTTCTTTTCATAGCTTTGGCATTTAATTTTAATTTTCAGGGTATGTTTTAGCTTAATTGGCACACTGGATGATTACAGTGTGTTGTTTTGTCTTTTGCAAACCCTGATTCAAATCTAACTCAGGATAAAAATAAAATTCAGACTGTAGAGTGAAATGTAGTGCAATGTCACACTCCAAATAGTATGTGAAATATATTTTAAAAAATTATATATTTATATAGAACATCTCTCCTTCCCCACACCTTGTTGTCATATCCATTAGGAGAAATGGATGATATTATGATTAAAGTACAGATCTACCACAGTCATTCAGGTCATACAGATAGTCTGTATATTTATATATACATAAAGATATGTATATTTCCAGCACAGAGAAGAAATCACAGCTAGGTTATATTTTTTTATTGATGCCTCTGGTTTTACCTATAGATTGATAGAAGTTCAGGAAGATTAACAGACTTACCTAAGGACTATGCAGTGAATCATTGGCCTAGTCCTCACTGGAATTCAGTACATTTTCATGGATCTCGCGCCTCTATCCACCCCATTGCCTGATTTTCATCTTTCTCCGGGAGGTTGGGAGGAGCACTGAGGAGCCTCATTTTTCCCCTTCCCATGACACCTATGTGGCCAAGACTTAATGCTGCAGCCATCACCCTTCAAGCCAAGAAGGACTACACATATAGACAGTGGGTCTCTCTCTTCTCTTTAAAAGTCATATGTGGTCAAGACATGCTGTCTCTGCAGAACTTCCAGGGCTCTTATCAGTCTGGGGTCTTAGAGGCCAGGAACCAAACCTGGGTCTCCGACAGGGGGATACTTAAATCATAAACTCCTATAAACTGTCTACTTAAATTACAGGAAAACTCTGCAGGAAAGAGATCTTTTGCCTTTAGTATTCCTGAAGTGCATAGCATAATATTGATGCTATATCCGTGAGAAATATTAAATGAGCAATTACATGTGGCCCATATCATATGGCCGTTTTAATTTCAGTCTTCTCTGATCCTTTATCTCCTTTGCTCTTGTCCTATCCTAGAAGATAGTTGGGCTGCTTTTTTTTTTCCAGAGGCAGTGCCAGTGCTGCTGTAGGATTCTCAGGCTATGTCTACACTACGGGGCACCGCTGTAAGGTCTCCCGTGTAGCCGCTCTTTGACTGCAGGAGAGAGCTCTTCTTCCAGCATAATTAAACCACTCCCAACGAGCGGCATTAGCTGTGTTGGCAGGAGAGCCTCTCCTGCTGACGTAGTGCTGTCCATACAAGCACTTTTGCAGGTGAAACTTAAGTTGGTCAGAGGTGTGGTGTTTTTTTTCCCACACTCCTGACTGACAAGTCTTCCTGACAAAAGTGGTAGTGTAGAAAAAGCTTTAGCAAGTGGAGAAGAATATTATAGCTAGGAATCTAGATCATGCCTTAAAACTGGGGTTGCTGTAATTCATTCAGGAAGTACAAATTTTTCATCTGCCATTAGTGGTCACATTTATAGTTGGAGCTTGTAAGGTGCAGAGTGTCCTTAACTCTCATTGACTGCTGAGGGCATTCAGCACCAGGCAGGAGGTGCTCAGCACTTCAGAAGATCAGTCCCTGATATTTTGTACTGAGTTAGAAGAGCCATACTAGTGCAAAATATCTCGCCTGTAATAATTCCAAGTTCTGCACTTGTATCAGCAATTGCAAAGAGGTTAACTAAAATCATGTCTGGATGATGGCATATGCACAACTGAGCACTTATAGTGAGATAATTACAGTGCATTTTAATTTATTTTTACTAAGCATATTTCTAATCTCTGCTAGGATCAAAATTCAACTCTCACTTGATTCAAGATGTAGGATCCTGTAAACCTGAAAGACTTCTCTCCAAAATACAATGCACATATAATGATTTCTAAACTGCACTCTGATGTTTACAGAGTGCTGTAGCTATTCACATTAACATAAAGCAGTGTAAGGCAGATTGAACTCCATTAGGAGCTAAATTTAGTGACTTGCTAACTTCTTTTTGATATGTTTTTATAATTTCATTGTATTATGACACTTGGTTTCAAATTTGCATGAGTAAATGAGCCTCTCACTGAGTCAGGTGCTAAAGATTTTTTACTTATCTACTGAGAAATAAGGCATTTAAAAAATAGTAAGACTAGAAAGTGATGTATCCCTGACATATTTAGTTTATATTTTTTCAGCAGTGCTGACTGAACATTTTTTAGTACTAATGATACAATAAAGCTATTTGTACAACATTTAACAGGCAAAATAATTTTATATTATGAAGAATTTTGCAAAGAAGCTAGTATATTTTGTGTAGGAGTAACATTTTTAAAAAATACAAATTTACATTTAATTAAAAACAGAAATGAAATGGACATGAGCAACACATCTCAAAGAGCAAAAGTTACGAAAGGTTAGTAACCATTTTTTCCATGAAATGGTCTTTGAATTAATCAAAACTAAAATATTACAGTTCAATTCAAAATAAATATAATATATTTAATATTAAAGAACCACTTTAAAGCAGGTCCCCAAAAGCTTGTTTTAATAAGATGGCTACTATTAAATAATACCAGTTGCTCAGTAAAGCATTTAGTGTTGATTAAGCACCACTCAGCATTATTGTCATATAATTCTGTCACCTCAGTTAATTTTTTAATTGTCAATTTCTATTTTATTACTATACAATCACTATCGTTTTAAAATCAAAGTAACTATATATTCAAGACCAGCATTGGGTTTGAGCTTTTTGAGATCTGTTATATTTTTTCCTACAGTACAGTGACTAAGGATAAGTCTATACTACCGCAGTAAGTCGACCTAAGTTATGCTACTCCAGCTACGTGAATAATGTAGCTCGAGTCAACGTAGCTTGGGTTGATGGAAGACACTCTCCCGTCGACTTACCTTACTCTTCTCATTTGGAGTGGAGTTCCAGGGTCAACCGGAGAGCGATCTGCGGTCGATTTGGCATGTTGCCGGCACAGAGAGCCCAAGGGGGCAACAGCGGGGTCCGTTGACCGGTGTGCTTCGTGCCAATGAACGCACCAGGGTGGAGAAGCAGACAAAGTTTATTCAAGAGCTCTGAATAGGCACTAGGAGACGAGCATGTCTCAAATCAAGCGCACTGATACAAGCAGTTTTTCCCTTTTTAACCTTTCCTTCCTCCCCCCCTTCCTTCCCTACCTCCCCCCCCCATAGCAGTTACATTAAACGACCTTGGCTGTGTAGCTTGTTCGCTACAAGTTATTTTGCCTTCTGCAAGTTATTTTGTCCTTCAGCTAGAAGCATGTAGGTTCCCCTTATCACTACCGCTTTCCAGCTGCTGGCCTGTGAAGTTAGTAAAGTTTAACATGGAGGGGCTTTGGTTCACTTTGGCCTAGAGCGGGGGGGGCTTCGTCGACTCTCGTGGTCTTCCACCTCCCCGAGTTACCTAGGGTGATGCCTAGTGACACCAACAACTCCCTCCTTTGAGAACACTCAAAAGGCACCGGCTTGAGTTTTCTCATAATTTGAGGACAAAATGTGATTTAAGGCCATGGTCTTAGGATCATTGATTAAAGGGAAAAAGGAAGTGTCTTGACTTCTAGAGGTGGTACATACTTTAACCATTCAACATTTCAGGCATGAGAAGAGAGCTAGGGTGAGGAAACAAAGTACGAGACCAGTAAGCAGGAGGCGGACAAGACCACCTGCCAAGCCCCCTAGGCTAGGGAGCCAGCTCCAGAGGGTATCAAATAGAGTGGATTCCTGTTCCTGGGCCTTCCACTGATTGAAGGCCTGTTCAGAGGACAGGATGTGCTTGTTAATGTCCTCTGCGTTATTTGGGATGTATGTGCAGCATTCATTACCGATAAGGGCACATGCTCCGCCCTGGGAGGCCAGGACATAATCCAGGGCCTGGTGACTTTGCAGAGCCAGCAATCGAAGCTGGTACAGCTTGGAGCTTATGCCTTTTTCTATGGCCAGGGTGTCATTGGCACACTGGGTAAGGAATACAGAGAGCCTTTTATAGAGCTGGGCCAGTCGTCCCATGCCATAGGACGGGAGGAGAATCATACCAAGTCGATCTCCTTCACTAATAGGTTCAGTGGTGGCATATAGACACCGGCGCCGTCGGGGACGGCTACTTGGGGCCTGGGGGAGAACTCGCAGGGGAGGGGCCAGAAACCCTAGATAACAGCTACCATACCAGCGGTTGGGCAGTGTCTTATAGGCGCTGTGGCCACATATATAATACATTCGGCCATTCCCTAACATGGAATTGTTGCCGCTTTTACTTAGGCTTGCTGAGTATTGTGAAAAGGTTTGGGGCACGTCGCCCACGTGGTGACCTGTGGCGTTATACAGGGACATACTGGTGTTAGCATCAGGGGACAGGTAGTATTGGCAGGTACTGTTGCCGGCAAACCACCAGGGAAGGGTGCCGGTGTTGTTTTGCTTAGATTCTTGGTAACATAACAGGCCCACAGGGGATGAGGCTAATTTAATGGCTTGTGGAATGGTGGTAGCATTACTAAATGGCCTCCAGGTGTCATTTCCTAGCAGGCTAAAGGGGGCTTCTGAGGTGCAGTTTTGTTTTACCGCTTCGTCCCCAAGCTTAGAAGAGTTCCACGCCAGCCAGAGCTGACAGGTGTCGGACCAATTTTGGGGAATGGCTCTCCAGGGTAGCCCTGCCGAATGGTGAGGGATTTGGGAACATATCCAACAATTGGAGAGATTGAATTCCCAGGCAAAGGCAACCTTCAGGGCCTCATACGTGTTTGTTTCCAAGTTGTTAGGGATTCCTTCCCATCCCGCATGTGCTTGAGGGGAAACGGGAGTTAACGAGAGGAATGCTCCCATGGCACAAAGCAGCATGGTGGCAGACCCTGGACCTGAACCCATGCTGTAATTACAATTCCCCAAATGCCCATAAAAGAATAATTACCAACAGCAGACAGATTAGAAACAAAAGGGACCAGGCCAATAGGTTAGGCTGGCCACCTGAAAACAAACACAACCAATGCTCAGAGTTCTCGTGGAGAGTGCGCTGCGACTGTCCAAAGGGAGCACAAGGCATTCCCAGCAAACCTTATTGTCGCTTAAATAACAGTTTAAGTCCCAGATCGTCCCTGGAAGTTTTTTCAGCAGGCTGGACGGTCCACTGTTCGGGAGCGGGCACTGCTTTCAGACGGGAGTGATGAATCCAGTTCTTGTGTACTTCGACCTTTGCTGCTGTATGGGAAACCAACAGGACGGTGTAGGGTCCCTTCCACTGCTCTTGGAGAGGCTTGTCCTTCCAGGTCCGAACGAATACGGAATCGCCTGGCTGCAAGGAGTGGATCGGGGCATCCAGCAGAAGAGGCTGTGAATCTTTGGTGTACCTGTGGAGAGAAGAAAGAACAGCAGACAGAGAGCACATGTACTGAGATAAGAAACCGTACCCCATTTCCCACTCCCCTGCCAGAACCAGTGTACTGTTCAGAGGCCATGCCCTTCCAAACATAATCTCGAAGGGACTGAGCCCTAATCTGCCCTTAGGGAGAGCGCGGACGTGGAGCAAAACAAGGGGCAAAGCATCAGGCCATCGAAGAGAAGCCTCCTGACAGACCTTTGAGAGGTGTCGCTTAAGAGTCTGATTTCTACGCTCCACTACCTCACTGGCCTGCGGTCACCATAGCATGTGGAGCTTCCAGGGGATCTGTAGGGCATCCAATATCTTTTGAAAGACTTGTGACGTGAAGTGTGTTCCGCTGTCAGATTCCATCCACTGGGGGAGCCCAAAGCGGGGAATGATCTCCTTGACAAATTTGAGGGCCACTATTTTGGCAGTGTTGTTATGGCATGGGAAGGCTTCGAGCCATCCGCTGAATCAATCCCACCAAGACGAGGAGGTATCTGAACCCTTGGGTCCGGGAGAACTCAGTAAAATCTATTTGCCAAACCAATCCCAGGCCTGGGGTAGGTTCCAGAGTGGCTGGTGGCACTGACACTCCCGGTCGAGGGTTATTCTTTTGGCAGAGCAGACATTCAGCCTGTACCTGGGATGCTATGAGTCTAAGTCCAGAGGTTAGAAAATATTTACTCATAAGCTGGGTAAGAGCCTCCCTGCCAGCATGAGTGGTTTGATGCAACTGCTACAGCACCGGCTGGATCAGGTCCTTCGGTAGGAGGATTTTTCCTTCCGTGGAGTGGAGCCATCCCTCCTTTTCCTGGAGACCGAGTTTGTCGGCCAGTTTTCTTTCATCATGGGAGTACTGAGGGGCTGCAAGCTCACCTACTGATGGGATGAGAGCATGCATGTGGGCATCTTCAGCTTCCAGTGGTTCCAGGATAGCAGCTCGCTTGGCCTCCCTCTCCGCCCTGGCATTACCCCTAGCCACATCTTGATCTTCCCTTTGATGAGCCTTACAGTGTACCACCGCCACTGCTGAGGGGAGTTGTACAGCTTCCAGGAGCCGGAGAATCTGGGTCCATGTTTGACCGGAGAGCCTTGGGCTGTCAGCATTCCTCTCTGCTTCCACAGACCTGCATGAGCGTGTAGCACTCCAAAAGCATATCTGGAATCAGTAAAAATGTTAACTCTTTTTTCCCTTTTGACAGTTCAAGTGCACGGGTTAAGGCTACCAATTCAGCCAGCTGGGCTGATGTCCTGGCAGGCAAACCCTCAGCTTCCACAGTATCGTAGAGGGTCACGACAGCATAACCCACCCTCCTTTGCCCGTCTATAACAGTACTACTGCCATCGGCATACCACTCACAAGCTGCATTTGGGAGTGGTTGATCTTTTAAGTCCGGGTGGCTGGAGTATTGGGCGTCTGTGATATCCAAACAGTCTTGTTCCTGTTCCTCTGTTTCTGGCAACATGGTGGCTGAGTTGAGGGAGGGGCAGGTCTGTAGGGTAACTTCAGGATTTTCTAAAAGTTTGGCCTGATACCGGGCTACCCGAGTCTGGGTAAGCCAGAGACCACCCTTAGTGTCCAGTAGGGCTTGGACCATATGGGGAGTATACACTTGCACAATTCCCCCCAGTGTCAGTTTTTCAGCTCCCCAAGCACTAGGGCAGTTGCTGCGACCCCCGTAAACATGCCGGCCACCTCTGGGCAATTTGATCCAGTTGTTTGGAAAAGTAGGCCACAGGACGTTTCCAGGTGCCTAATAACTGAGTAAGCACTCCCAGGGCAACCCCTTTTCGTTCATGTACGTACAGTTGAAATGGCTTAGAGAGGTCTGGCAGACCCAGGGCTGGGGCTTCCATCAGTTTCCTTTTAAAACCTTAAATGCCTTGTCGGCTTCTGAGGACCAATGAAAGGAGTCGTGATCCACTCTCTTAACGCATTTGTACAAGGGTTTAGCCCACAGTCTGAACTCTGGGATCCATATTCTGCAAAAGCCCACCATACCCAGAAACGCCCTAAGCCGTTTACGATTGCTTGGGATAGGAACTTGGCAGATAGCTTCCTTACTTTCATTTGAAAGCTGACGCTCCCCCTGCCTTATGTGAAACCCTAAGTATTGTACTTCTGGGAGGGCAATTTGACCCTTACTCCATGCTACTCGGTATCCTCGGAGTCCAACAAAGTTCAAGAGGCTCACAGTGGCTTTAAGGCAAGGGGTTAGACCCACAGCGGCAATTAACAAGTCATCTACGTATTGCAGGAGGAGGACCTTGTCCTCATTGTCCCACTCCTCCAAATCTCTGGCCAGGGCCTGGCCAAAAAGGGTGGGGGAATTTTTAAATCCATGGGCCAACACTGTCCAGCAAAGCTGTTTTGTAACCCTTCTTTTGTCCTCCCACTCAAAGGAGAAAATCTCCTGAGATTGAGTGTCGACCGGAATCGTGAAGAAAGCGTCTTTTAAATCCAGAACCGAAAAATGGTATACTGCCCCCCTATAGAGGCCAACAGCGTATACGGGTTTGGAACAAGGGGGTGCAGAGTCTTAACCCACGCATTAACCGCCCTCAGGTCCTGGACCAGCCGATATGTGCCATTAGGCTTTTGTATAGGCAAGATGGGAGTGTTCCAAGCTGACTCGCATTCTCGAAGTACCCCGTACTTTAGGAACCGGTCTATAGTCTCTTGCAGTCCCTCTCTGGCTTCCCTTTTGATCGGATACTGCCGGATTCGCACCGGGCCTTTTCCTGGCAAGAGCTGAACATTAGCAGGAGTTTGATGGGCTGCCTTTCCTGGGACCCCAGACGCCCATACCAGAGGATATACCTGGTCCTCCCACTGGCTCCACTCTGGGGCTTGCATGGCTGAGGGCTCTATTGCAAGGGTCATTATCCAGGCATTCTCGGGGGGTAAGGTAAGAGTTACTTCATCTTGGGTGAAATGCAGGGTGGCACCTAAGCGACAAAGCAGGTCCCGTCCCAGTAGGGGCGTTGGACAATCGGGGAGGTAGACCAGTTTGTGAGAGAGAGTTCTGTTTCCCAAAGCACATTCCGCTGGGGCATACACTGGACACTTGGTTCCTTTCCTTGTGGCACCCACCACGGTGAGGGACTCCGCCACAGGCAGCTGAAGGGGTTGGTTTACGGCGGTTTGTGCCGCCCCAGAGTCTACCAAAAAGTCTATTTCCAAATTTCCCACCCGCATTTTTACTTGCGGTTCCGGGGGCAGGATGGTCCGTCTCCCCTGACACCCCTATTCATGATCCTCTGCCGCCATCATAGGGGCGCTTTCCCTCTCGGAGCAGTCATTTTTCCAGTGTCCCTCCTGCCGGCATATAGCACACTGATTGCGACCCAGATGCCTTTCCTGCGGGCCCTTACTACCCGGCCCCTGCCACCTTCCCGTGGCCTTTCCTTAGTGCTGACCTGCACTGCCGCTACCATCATTTTAATTTGCCTCTTTTCTTTTTCTCCCTCTCTAAGGGTATGAGCCCTATTTGCGGTTTCCAGGATCTGTGCCATGGACATGCCCATTAAATCCTCCTTTTTCTGTAGTTTCCTTTTAATGTCAGGGGCCGCATGGCTGGTAAAAATACTCTTTTTAATAGACTCATAGACTTTAAGGTCAGAAGGGACCATTATGATCATCTAGTCTGACCCCCCACATGATGCAGGCCACAAAAGCTGATCCAACCCCTTTCCCTTGACTCTGCTGTTAAAGTCCCCAAATTCTGTGATTTAAAGACTTCAAGTTGCAGAGAATCCTCCAGCTAGCGACCCCCGCCCCCATGCTGCGGAGGAAGGCGAAAAACCTCCAGGGCCTCTGCCAATCTACCCTGGAGGAAAATTTCTTCCCGACCCCAAATATGGCGATCAGTAGAACCCCGAGCATGTAGGCAAGATTCTCCAGCCAGACCCTCATTGGCCATTGATACTATTTACCAGCGATGGCACGCTGTTGATTTGACTAAAATCACGTTATCCCATTAAACCATTCCCTCCATAAACTTATCTAGCTTAATCTTAAAGCCAGACAGGTCCTTCGCCCCCACTGTTTCCCTCGGAAGGCTGTTCCAATATTTCACCCCTCTGATGGTTAGAAATTGTCTAATTTCAAGCCTAAACTTCCCCACGGCCAGTTTATATCCATTCGTTCTCGTGTCCACATTAGTACTGAGCTGAAATAATTCCTCTCCCTCCCTGGTATTTATCCCTCTGATATATTTAAAGAGAGCAATCATATCCCCCCTCAGCCTTCTTTTGGTTAGGCTAAACAAACCGAGCTCCTCAAGTCTCCTTTCATACGACAGGTTTTCCATTCCTCTGATCATCCTAGTGGCCCTTCTCTGTACCCGTTCCAGTTTGAGTTCATCCTTTTTAAACATGGGAGACCAGAACTGCACACAGTACTCCAAATGAGGTCTCACCAGTGCCTTGTACAACGGAAGCAGCACCTCCTTATCCCTACTAGATATACCTCGCCTAATGCATCCCAAGACCGCATTGGCTTTTTTCACTGCTACGTCACATTGCCGACTCATAGTCATCCTGCGGTCTACCAGGACTCCGAGGCCTTTCTCCTCCTCCGTTACGTCCAACTGATGCGTCCCCAGCTTGTAACTAAAATTCTTGTTAGTCATCCCTAAATGCATCACCTTACACTTTTCACTATTAAATTTCATCCTATTTCTGTTACTCCAATTTACAAGGTCATTCAAGTCTCCCTGCAGAATATCCCAATCCTCCTCCGAGTTGGCAATACCTCCCAACTTCGTGTCATCCGCAAACTTTATCAGCCCACTCCTACATTTGGTTCCGAGGTCAGTAATAAATAATTAAATAAAATGGGACCCAAAACTGAACCTTGAGGAACTCCACTGGTGACCTCAGTGGAGGTCAATAATTGCCTCAGTTGCTTGATTGTCGGGATTTGCATTAGTAGTTTGTTGGATAGTGTCCCTAATACGTTGCAGAAAAGCAACTGGACTTTGGCTCCTGTATTAGCGCATATGGCCTGGCCCAATTGTTGTGTCGGATAGCCGAATGGCGGAGACCATGTAAAAGCAGTTCTTTGTAGGAGGTGAGACGGGTTTGGCCCACAGGGTCATTAGGGTTCCACCTGGGATCTGCTAGGGGGACCATGTCCGCAGGCACCGGGACGTGATTTGGATCCAGGTCATGTCTCCGCTGTGCCTCCTCCCTTGCTTTGGACATAACCTGATTCCGCTCCACCTCAGACAACAGGGTCCTCATGAGGATATTACAGCCATCCCAGTCAGGCTTGTGGCTGGCCAGACGCCCTTCAAAAACTGAGATAAACTTGCTTGGTTCGTGGAAAATTCCCCTGCCTGTGCCTTAAAGGCTGCTAGGTCGACTAGGTTAAAAGGCACATGGGTGTAAACCTGCATAGGAATGGCCTGATTCCTATCCGAGCCATGTCTGGACACCACGGTCTCGGTGATCAACGGATAAAATCCCACCGAGGGGTGATTTCTGGAACCTGAGACACCCTTTCTTTATATAGTGGGGGTGTTATAGCTGAAGGGGACACCGGACCTGCCATTACAGCTGTGGGGGGGTTCTGGGGACTAACAGTAGCTACTACTGAACCTGTCGGAGTCAAATTACACTTTTGCAAAATATCTGTTCTATTTCGTAAAGCCATAAACAATTGCGCATGCATATGTTCGTTCCATTTACCCGTTCGCTGACAAAACAGGAGTAATTGAAAGATCATGTTATAATTAAGTGATCCTTCCGGTGGCCACCTTTCCTGGTCCTCTAGCTGATATTGAGGCCAGTCTACTGTACAGAACCTTTTTAATCTACTTTTAGTTATTGGATTTGCGTCAAAACACTTTCCAATTTGCTAGAATGCATTCTAAGGGCGTACACCATGCCCTGCCTGTCGTACTCTGTCCCTGCCCCATGGCCTAGGGTGACACTGGGCATCCCCAGGTCCTAACAGGCAAAAGTCCACACCTCTGGACTGTTCCTACCTTATCCAAGGGACCGGTTCCGCACCGTCACCCGCAACCGCTTCTCCACCATCCGAGCGCGTTGCACCATTGTGCCCTCCGGGGTCAATCAAACCGCGTCTCCGCCGAGGCCCCCGATGAAGTCACTGGTGCGCGCTGGGCGTCGGTCGTCGCCGCAACCCGTTGACCACCAGGAGGGATCCGGGCAAGGCTAAATTTCAGCCTCGAGCCCACCCAGGGATGCCAAAACTGTTGCCAGCACAGAGGGCCCGAGGGGGCAACAGCGGGGTTTGTTGTCCGGTGTGCTTCGCGCCAATGAACACACCAGGGTGGAGAAGCAGACAAAGTTTATTCAAGAGCTCTGAATAGGCACTAGGAGACCAGCATGTCTCAAATCAAGCGTGCTGATACAAGCAGTTTTTCCCTTTTTATCCTTTCCTTCCTCCCCCCTTCCTTCCCTACCTTCGCCCCCTGTAGCAGTTACATTAAACGACCTTGCCTGTGTAGCTTGTTTGCAATGTTCCCTTCTGCAAGTTATTTTGTCCTTCAGCTAGAAGCATGTAGGTTCCCCTTATCATTACCGCTTTCCAGCTGCTGGCCTGTGAAGTTAGTAAAGTTTAACATAGAGGGGCTTTGGTTCACTTTGGCCTAGAGCGGGGGGGCTTCATCGACTCTCGTGGTCTTCCACCCCCCTGAGTTACCTAGGGTGATGCCTAGTGACACCAACAGGTGGGTCTGCACTAGACCCGCTAAATCGACCCCCGGTGCATCGATCGCCAAAGCATCGATCCGGTTGTAGCGTAGACATAGCCTAAGATGACAAGAGGCACTGTCCAATCTACCTGCCCAATCTTTTGCTGCAATGTGTGGCAGGGAGATTCTTTAATGTTGAAGAAAGTAGCTAAATTAACAGTCTTTGAGCCTGAGGTCATTATCCCTATGCACTGAATAGGTACAGCACATGCTGTGGTAGCATCAGCTTTTCCTACACTGCACCTCAACTCTTGGAAGGATCACCCCTAAGTCTGAGATGGTACGGCAGTCTCCATGTTCCACTCAGACTTTGGATTCTTTTCTATGGAGATTCTCAGCAGAGCTGCCAAGTGTGATGATGATTTTTGTGGTACCTCTCCATTAAGAATTGGATGGAGATCATGGGTCCATTTCACCAACACTGGTCAGATGGTAACAACATTCATTCACTAGTGACCTGGCTTGGATTTGGATTTGACCTGGTAAAGTCAAAGGTGTGAAAGACCCTATTCCTGATTACCAGTTCCCTGGGCCTACCAATCTCTCCTGACGTCACCATTTTTAACCTGTTTGTTATTGATTTTTTTATGCTGTGTCATTAGTAGTGACAGATGCTTTTAATTAAAAAAAAAAAAAAAAAAAAAAAGCCCAAGAGGAGACCATTCTAATTTGGCATGACATTATGAGACAGAACAGTTCCTGGCATGTGAGGTACATAAAAGGTCATCTTCCATTGCTACAGCCTTTTGGAATAGTGGAATTAAGTTCAAACTCGGGATGTTTTTGAAGTCTTAAATCTCTCTGGGGATGCCTTTCATAACATCTTCGAACTGGATAACACTACGGCAAATGAAATACACTGCACTGGATTAAAGGGTTATTTCCCCTGTGTGTCAAGCTGACATAGAATACTAAACCTCAGGTTGTTCTAGAGTTGTCTCTATCTGCTGACACCCCTCTGCTCTACATAACAGCTCTTGGAGGCTTTTCATGGAAGTTGGTGATTATTTATTCAGCTTCATTGCTTCTTGAATGTGGAACAATTTTATGCAGCAAAAAAACAAAATAAAGCAACTAAATGGGAAGAAATTTAATGGGCTTCAAAATGTGAAAGAACTGATGCAGGGAAGAGCAAAGCTGCCTCTTCAGTTCTATTATGCTGCTCTATAATTTATACTGAAATACAAAATATAGATCTGTCTGCATTGCCACTCATATGTTTAGCAGCGCGGAGCTTGCACTAACAACAGGGTGTGATATGTGCTACCCTGGTCTTATGTGTCTGTAGCAACAGTTAAAATTGGTTAAGGGCCACTTGCAGTGTGTTTTGTTGTAGAACAAATGTTCATTTTGCTTTGGAACTTGGTATGTGCATAGCCTGTGCAGATTGGATTTAGCACAGGGTAACCAAATCATGGCCAGCTGTGCAGTGTTGGAATCCTGCCAGAGATCACCATGGCTGAGCCCCAGAACAAGTCCCTGTACCTCCAAGGTGGGGAGCAGAGGACTGGGGAGAAAGATGTGTAATTTCAAATGTTGGACAAGAAACCTACACCAGCTCCTCCTGCTTCATCTACAACATGCTGAAACCTGTTGCACTGTAAACTTCGGTGAGGTTTCTTGGTGTCAGGTCAGGCTAAGCAAAAATGGAACTTCTGAGTTCAGGAAACCAAATTCCCATGCAGCATCTTTGAACTCACTCTGAAAACTCAAAGGTTTTCTTTGCTGTTTTCCCCTCTATCCCATCCGCCCCCCTCCTCCCAAATAATTTGAACTTAGTGGTTAAGCTGAAATATGACTGGAGATCCTATACAAGACTAACTTTAAGCTCAGTGAATTTCAGGGGCAGAAAAAAATTGCCAAGCGCCTTTCTCCCTGTGGTCTTACCAAGCCCATGAGAGTCCAAGGTCAGCTGGATTTATAGTATTACAAAGCTGTGCATGTCTTGACGGGAAAATGAGTGTACAGAATAAAGTACGTTCCGTGTTCTTGGCATGCCTTGGTGCCAAAAATATGGTACTACACATGCAAACACATTCCTTGTGTCTGTGTGCCTATCACACCCATCCTCTAATCTATATTGTACCTATCCCCCATCTGTCTGAAGGTCAGTCTCTGTCTTATATAGAGAGAAACATACACCGATAAAGCTAGATTCTTTTTCTGTAATTTCATCATGTTTTGTAATTAGCTGCTGGGGTTTGGCATGGATGATTGTTGGGATTGCAACTCCCAAGACCCTTTCTGCCCCTACCCTTCATAAACATGCTGTAATGAGCTTTTGACAAGGGAAGGTACAACAGACCTCTGGGAAACTCTTCCAGGCACACAGATTTTTCCAGGGAGGAATGATGGCACAGAAACAGACATTGGAAGGTTAGATTTATTTTCAAACTGGAGTGCACATGGCCAAACCTGTGAAGCTGTCCCTGCCTTGAGGCCTGTCAGCCTGCTAAAAAGGCCAACAGCACCTGCTATGCTACTCAAATAGCAAAGGTAGCAACAACAAAAATAACCTCCCCCAATTTCCCTTGAAAGACTTTATTTGTATCTTCTCTCTGTAGAGTGGCATGTGATAAAATAGCACTTTCATAATGGGACCTATATGTTGGATTGCAGCTAAGGTCATAAAAAAACCAGCCAAAGTGCTTGTTTGTAATGGATGTTTTCCTGCTTGTGGCTGTTGTAATAAGCAAGTTGGGGGAACTCTTTCAAATGTTGTTTTGATGTGCACTGGAAGTTAAACTTCAACTTGAGACTTGAAGGTTGTGACTTTCAAAGGAGCCTCAGGGTATGGCTATACTGCAATCTGTGTGTGTGTGTGTGTGTGTGTGTGTGTGTGTGGCACGCGTCGACATACCTGAGCTAGTTTTAATCAAGCCAGAGGAGACATGGGGGGGCCCAAAGCTAAGCACCAGTACCAATAGTAGTGGAGCGGTGGCAGCACAGACTTCAGTGCAGGCTAGCCACCTCAGGAAGCACCGAGTGTCCCAGCCAGGCTTGTACAGCCTGCTAGGAGGCCCGTGCTGCTGTGATACCCATGCTAGCTAGATTAAAGCTGGTGTCTACAGGTGCTGCGACCACACTTCTAGTTGCACTGTAGACAAATCTTAGGAGATTTATGTGCACAAGCCCATTAAAATCCAGTGGGATTTGGGCATCTACTGCTCCTTTAGACTCCTTTGAGAATCACAGCCTAAACATTTTCACAACTAATTTAGCGTTGGTGAAAGGTACTGAACTGGCAGGAGACCTGAAATACTTTATTCAGCGGCAAACTAGGTTTGGCACAGACAACAACAGTGGAAATGTCCCTCGTGTTTGTTTGTTTATTTGTATTATCATAGCATGTCAGACAGAGCCCTAGTCATGGACCGGCACCCCATTGTGCTAGTGATGTACAGACACAGAATAAATAAACAGTTCCTGCCCCCAAAGAGCTTCCAGTCTGACGTGCCTGCGTGCTCATATTGATTTTTACTCTGAGTAGGAGGAGATTTGCATCTCCATGGCCCATTCAGTTCTTAGCATCTCTGTTGTGTGTTATTTCAAAACCTATCCACTGGAAGAGGATTGAGACCTCCTTCAGATACATCAGTGAATAGCCATTAGGTCATATCACTGCTGACCAGACTTAGACTCAGACTAACAACTTCCTGGTGAAAGACTCTGTATCCTCTTACCCATTCCCTGGGACACCCAGTTTCCAAACATTAAAGATAATATTATGAAAGCTAGATGAATCTTTGGGGGAGGATGCGTAACCCCAGGCCACAAGAATATGGTTAATTACGTGTCAGGGTTCAAGTTATAGTACTTAATCTTCTGATGTTCTTTTTACTAGGGCCATTTGTGCCTTGGGTTTCAGATATATCAGATCCATCTTTCCATCTGGCCTATTGCACACCATCTCCAATCATCATAACAGCTTTCTTAACTCTCTCTCTCTCCCACAAATCAACCCTCACTTAGGACTCTGGACTTTGACCTTTCGTTTAAAATAGCAGATACCAAAAATATATTCTTTAGTCCCCATGGGAGCTTTTCTGCTTAGTTCAGCTGCTCCACTAGCTCATTCATCCCATTGCTCCTTTGGGTTAATCTAAAGCCACAAACGTGACCCATCCCAAGTGACCCTTGGGATGATCTGCAATCAGTAACCGAGTTACATGCTAACAATGGCCTCTACAGAAATTCCGAGGGGTAGAACAGAGACTACATGTGCTGCCCTTTCCCTGAATTCTTTTTAAGACGACCTCTTTCCAGGCATCAGGTTTGTCTGTTTTCCAAGTGTATTCACATATAAACACCTACACCCATTAAAAACGTGTGAAATTATAGCTTCAGTTTTCTGCTGTCCATGAGTAATTCAAATTACCTACTTTTTTAGCTTTACCTTTTATCTAGTAGCTTGAGAGCAGGAGTAATAATTCTGGAAATGATTCTGACGGGTGTGCAGGTTCCCTGAATTGCTTGTAGGTGGTTGCACACCCTCAACCCAATTGCCCCCTACGAGCTATTCTGTATTGCAACAGGGGAGCTAAAAATCTCATTAGGAAAATTAGTGAGACTGCAGCCATGCAAGCATTCCCCTTAATGGGTGCAGTAAGATGCTATCATTTATGAGTGGAGGGATAGCTCAGTGGCTTGCTAAAGCCAGGGTTGTGAGTTCAATCCTTGAGGGGGCCATTTAGGGAACTGGGGTGTAAAAAAAAACAAAAAAAAACCTGTCTGGGGATTTGTCCTGCTTTGAGCAGGGGGCTGGACTAGATGAGGTCCCTTCCAACTCTGATATTCTATGATTCTATACCAGCTTTATCACCTCTTTCAGCAGTTATTAGGCTGAGGGTGTTTTTTTAAGTGTTTAAATTATTTATTCTCTGTACTAAAAAATATAATTTGCAGGGAGTCTATATTACTTTTGTTCATAATAACAATTCTCTTTAAAAGCACTAATGTGGTAATGTGTTCCAGCAGATAGGGCGCTGGGTAAGAAGTCAGGAGGCCAGGGACTGATTCCCAGCTCTACCCCTGACCTTAACCTCAGTTCTTCAGCTGTGCTTGAGCTTCCCTGTTCTGTCAAATGGGAATGGAAAGCTTCCCAGCTTTGCAAAGTGCTTTGAGGTCTATTGAAAAGTGCTATGTTATGTAACCATTAGCTGTTTGTTGTGAGCTCTGTTTAATATTTCTGATTATACATTTTCTTATGGTGTCACCAGTAAATATGGTGCTGTACAGTGCAAATCAACACAATCCTTACCTCTAGTACCTTACAACCTAACTTAGCCAAGGACGTATGTAAAGATTTGTTGTTGTCTTTGGAGCTGTGTATATTAATCGTGGGGTTGGGGGGAAAACGACTCTGGGCGTATCTGAGATTTTAATGGGATACAAAAGGTTGGACAGTTTTAATGACATCAAATAACCCTGAAATCAATCCTTTCTCATCTCCATTCTTCTTTCAACCATCTAAAAATAAAGTTACATTTTAAGGACCTAAAACTGTGCAGTAGAAAAATAAATCATGATTGGTGGAGATCAGTGTCAAGGAAATAGCCCAAGACATTTCTCCCAGTCACTATGTTGCCTTAAGAGTCCAGGTGTGAGCCAAGTGTGGAGAGAGGGGTGGAGGTGTAAAAATGAATCTTCTGTCATACATCAAAAATATATTGTTGTTTAAGACCCCCCCCCCCAAAAAAACCTCACATTTATTTGTACAGCAGCTATTTACCCTGTGACTTTTTATAGCCTGATTGTCTGGGTGTTTAAATAGATGCATGGGTCTGTGGGTATTTGGGGAAAATAATCACTTGTAAGAAATTCTGCAGTTAAAGCAGATGGTGTGACATAAAATGTAGCTTTGCGGGTACTCGTGGAGCCCAAAATGTTGTCCATAGTTAATTTCACTCCACGATATGCAGCCTTTTGTTGCGAGAAGATTTGGACGAATGCTTGCATTTGATGCCTGTTGACGTTTGAATGTAGTGTGGAAGAACCTTTTGTCCATTTGCTGGGGGTGGGGGAAGAGCTGAAATTCCAGAATTTTCTGCCCTTTCGCCTGACTTGAGCAGTTTCCCATACCTACCTTTGCTCAATGAATAGAGTTTATGAAAGCCTTTTGACACAGATTGGTTTGATCTTGCCCTGGGCTCTAAGCATTAGCTTAGTGTCCAGCAGTTCCTTTCTGTTCATCTTTTTTTGTCTCTTCAGCTCTTAATTTTCCTTTTGCTCTCTCAGCATGGCCCCTATTGTGCCACTATATTTGTTCAGCAAAAAATGTGTAGATGGTTTCTTCTGCCACCCATGCTGCTTAATAAATTGTCCAGCATGAGGTGCTGAAGACCAATGCACCTCATCCTGCTATTTCATCTCCAGCTGGTGGAGTACATCTCTATACCTGCCTAGAGAGGGCAAGTTCTGAGGACAGACCCTCTTATGCACAGTTGCCCAGTGCACTGGCTGGTATCTTGCTAAAGAGCAGCAGAAGCTTCCTTTGTTGGCATTTTAAAAGCTGGGGTTTTTTGGTTGTATTTTTTTATAAATCGCTCTTTCCCCTCCCCCTCCAAATAACTGACAACTGCATTTTCCTTGGTCCGTGTGATGTTTGCATGTGTGCATAAAAACAGTAGAAAGCATTGCATTGATGTAGGTGTCAGTAATCTGATATGTATGTACATCGGGGACTATTTTGCACTAAATCACTTTTTGTTTTACAGTCTCCTTCATCAGCAAGTATAAACCCTTCCACTCTCCTCTTCACCTACCCAAAGACCAAATCTGGAAAAAGTAACCAAAAGGGAGGCCCACATCATAAACAAAACAGGGAAAGCGGGATGGTGTTGAAATAATTTAAGGGTAAGTGATGCTTTTTTATCCTTTTCCTTCTCTCCCCTCATTCTAACATGAGGTCTAGAAAACAAGCTAAATCCTTGGTGTTGAGTAGAGGGTAATATAGAGATGAGCCATGAGGCAACTTAACTTGTATGTATCGCCAAGATGGATGCGTGACTGAAAACAACTGTTCTCACAAGAAACATGGTGATGTGGTTTACAAGGATGACATAATCTTGTCTTAACTGAGGAAACCTTTACAAAGAGGGAGTACTTCAGAGCTTTGAACTTTCTCTTTTTGGTACACAGTTCTATTGTGTGTTTTTCTTTTACATTGCAACGTGGACGTGGGATGGGGTAACTGATCATTAGCATTTTATTTGCATTTTGTGGAATGTTGTGACTCCCTATTCTGAAATCTTCCACTGTTGTGGGTTTTGGTAAATTTTTTAACGGAGGAACCTAAAAATGAATGTCTTTCTCACTTCATCAGTGAGAGATTAATGTCTTTTAATTATCAGATGTCACTGGATTTTCCAAAAATGCTTTCAAAGGTCAAAAGGATAAAAGATAGCAAAAGAATCAACTTGCAATATGCATCAGATCAGTGTGCAATTTAACTGGAAATATACATCTTAGGAGACTTATTTATACTGAACTTTCCTTTCCACATGAAAGGAAAAAAATCAAGGTATAATAATGATCTATTACCCCGCCTTTGTAAATCAGGATCCTGTCTGAAATAAAGTTGCTAGAAAGCATTATTTAGGATTAGTGGTCTCTAAGTGTTGGAGAACAAATTTTCAAAGATGGAACAAGGTATGAGTATGCAAATATCTATATTTCCTCACATACCCATTCATAGGTAGATAGGTTGCACAGTTGCTCACATGGAAAATTTTGCCATATGTCGTTGGGGTTTGGGCTTCGTTACTACTATTTTTGTAATGCTTGTTCATAAAATTCATAGCTGGGAGGGGAACTTAAATCCCTGCTTCAAGTCAAAAAAGGAAAATATGGAACTGGAAAGGTAGACCATATCATTTAAGAAACATGATTTATAAATTAATCTTCATCTGGTATGCCATCTGCGGCACGTATCTCAATACAAAAATCTTGGTTTTAGATCTCTTTAAAGAGCTCTGTTCTAATTGGCTGCCTGAGATTTCTGTGTTGCTAATAGGGAATCAGCTTTTTTTGGTCATTGTTATTTCTGCACCAAGTAGGCTATAGGGACAAATGCAAGAGTGCCTAGAAAATATGAAAGAAAGCAGGACTCCATTTGGTCAGGTGATTAGCATGTGCCAACGTAGTGCTATGTGACTAACTTCCAGACAAAGCCAGTAAGTGGTTATATTTCGTACGAATGTATGCTTGGCACCTGCTGCACTGTGGTGCAAAAGATTGACTGTGGGTTTTCTGCCTGATTTTTGGGTACAGTCAGCTAGTTAGATGTCTAAATAATTTAATTTGTGAGTGCAAACTTAGAGAGCATTTAAAAAAATGTGGCCCATTTGGGTCCCTAGTGAATCCATCCCCAGGGAAATCAAGCGCAGGGTTGTTATTTATTGTACAATTTCTAGAGCGTTGTCCAATCTAAGTTTTAAATATCCTGAGTAATAGGGTCTCCCCTACTATCTCCCTGAGATGGACTATTGCACTCTGTGTGTGTCAAAGAGAAGCAGGGAAATCTCCTTTCCCTGCTTTTAAACTTCCTTTTCTCTGATTCTAAACTTTGGGTTGCTTTCCTAGCTATTTCCAGAGAATGCTTCTCTCTCTCTCTCTGTAATTTTTTACATTTAATTCATTGAATACCATACCACATGTTATTTACTTCTCTCCTAAGCTCTGAGACCTCTGTGTTTTTCTGTTCCCTCATCCCCAAGTATTTCACAAATATGGCTCTTGTGCAGGAAGCGTTTAAGCCTTTACTTAAATGCCCTTCCTAAATAGGGATGCTTTTCTGAATCAGGGCCGCCCAGAGGGGGGGGGGGCAAGTGGGGCAATTTGCCCCGGGCCCCACAGGGGCCCCCATGAGAATATAGTATTCTATAGTATTGCAACTTTTTTTATGGAAGGGGCCCCCAAAATTGTTTTGCCCCAGGCCCCCTGAATCCTCTGGGCAGCCCTGTTCTGAATCAGGGCCTTTGTCACTGCTTGGCATTGCCTCGTGACTTCCCTTACTCCTGTTTCCTTGAGAGAAGCCAGTAAACCCTGGGAGCCTTTTCTTTGCTCAATTGGAAGTTATCTGATAACTGCAGGAGAATCGGAGGGGCTTAAGAATCCACAAAGAGGCCAGGGTGCCAGCTGCACCATCCCTCTCTCATGATGGTTTCACCACAGTGGAGAGAAAGTGCATTCACTTTGCTGTTTCTCTTCATTGGTGATGTCATTAATGTACTGTAACTACATCTCCAGGGACACTCATAGACACTCATCTCCTATAACACTCATAGATTGAGGTTATCCAGGAATTCAGTACGGATGGTGAAATATTACAGGTTTATTGCCTTTCCATTCATTTTGTTCTCATGCCTTTCTGCCTGGCTGACTCATTACCATTCGGCCTCTGCTTGCAATTTCTATTTGCTGCAGTAACGCCCACTGGACAAGACAAGGGCACTTGCAAACCACTGATGCCTGCAACCAGGTCCTTTGGTGTTTTTCTTCTCACTAGATCCTGTGGCTGTGGTAGTGAAGCACTGCAGTTACAGAGAGTTAAATGTTAGAGATGCCATTTGCCAAAGCATGAAGTAGAAACAAAATACTAACATGAACCCTAAGCAGAAGAAATGCATGTTGCATCGAGCCCTGACAGCTGCCAGATTTAGGAGCTTGTGAGAGTTCTCACTTCCGAGAAAGCCCTGCAGTGAGGATGGAGTCCAGTCATAGGCTCTGGCAGCAAGAATCTCCCAATTGATGTTAACTACATTGTCGGGGAAACGATGAGAACTGGTCGGGTGCATAACCAGGTCCCAGGCCATTTTAGATTCTTAGTTTCTGCTTAAGAACTCTTTTTCCTCTCTTCTACAGCAGTGGTTTTCAACCAGGGGCCCCCGGGGGCTGCAAGCAGGTTTCAGGGGATCTGCCAAGCAGGACCAGCATTAGACTCTCAGGGGCCCAGGGCAGAAAACTGAAGTCGCACTGCATGGGGCTGAAGCCCGAGGCCCTGAGCTCTGCCACCCAGGGCTGAAGCCGAAGCCTAGCAATGTAGGTTTGCGGGGGCCCTTGTGGCATGGGGCCCTGGGCAGTTGCCCTGCTTGCTACCCCCCAACACTGGCCCTGCCCTTTATATGCAGAAAAATGTTGCCGTGGCACAGGTGAGCCGTGGAGCTTTTATAATATGGTGGGGGGGGGGGGGGGGGGCTCAGAAAGAGAAAGGGTGAGAACCCCTGGCACTGAAAGGAGCAAGTTGTGTCATGGCCACTTGTTGTGGAATCATTGGATACAAGAACACATTTGCCAGTTTAACTAATGGTGGAGGTGCTTCTTTTCTGACAGAAAGAACTGAGAGCCCAGCCCACCGGCATAGAGCCTAACCCCATTGAAAGACCAAATAGCTACAATTCACAGCTGAATGTTCAAGATGAAAATTAAAAACTAAATTACACACCTGTTTGTTGTGTATAGTTGCAGGAGTGTGGATCAGAATCAATAACCTACCTATTAATTTTCTTTTTCATTCTCTCATTCTGTCTCTCTCTCGTGCACACGCGCACACACGCTTGCTTTCACAGCCTTTCTTAGTAACAGTGGCTAGTTACTTGATAACTTTATCACCCTTTGTAACTGTCTTAAAAATCATCCCCTAATTGCTTCAATTATTTTTGATCCCACTCTCTAGATTTGTGCATTATTTGTAAGTTGTTCAGTAAGGTTTGAAAAATGCGAACAGTTTTGCCTGAATCCGTTTTTGATATTCCTTGTAAATTTCCAGCCTTGTGATGGATACGTTATTTCTCTTCCAGATGGGGGTGGTTTCAATCATGTGGCATTAGCACTAGCCATTTCATAGGCAAGTACATTTCAAGTTTTTTTCCTTAAAATGAAGATCACTGACTCTCAACCCTGAGAAGGTCTCTCACTTATACACAGGGCTAAAATCTTGCAGCATGACTTTAAAGCCAGCACAAAAGGTCTAATTTCAAAACCCAACCAAACAATAAAAACTAAAAAATCCCCACAGAAATGGAGACATGGAAGCACTTAAAATATTTTGATGGGATGTAATGCATGAGCCAGGGTTGTGATTTTGGTTTTTAGGTTCTGATTAAAATTCAGCAGCTGTTTTAAACAGAAGAGATGTTTAGCCACTGAAAACCTCAGCTTATGGCTTTATTTTCACAGCAACATACAAATATAAATGAGGGGGCCATGATGCACATACCAGCAGAATACTCCTCTCTGGCTTATGTTCTGTTTCTTTTGAAAGTCTCTCCAGCTTAGCAAGGGCCTCCGATTGTTACATTGTAAGTGGCTGCTGCCTCCCAAACAGTCTGTTACAGATGGGAGGGATGACAAGTTCCAATGTCACTGCACAGAGGCAGAGAACACGTGATGCCAGCCGACTCTTGCAGAAAGATAATGAAGAGATGAAAAGCATCAATTCATAATATTCTTGTTAGGACCCTGGTGAAACTGCTGTTTGTTTCTCAAACAATTACTCCAAGTTGTGAATTGGTTTGTGTCTGCACATACTCTCTTGATGTGTGAAAATAAGGCAGTGCCAGCAGGGAAAAAAATTATGTGGGATGTGAAATGATAGATGCCCTAAGGGATAAAATTAATCCGCCCTTTAGGGTGAGGGGAGAAGTGTTGGCAGTAAATACTTTGCATCTGACTTCTTTTGACATGCAAGAGGCTGGTTTTGTTTTGAGGGCTTATCCCATTAAGAATTTTTCAAATAAAAATGGGAATATTGACAAGGTGAGTTTCCTGCTGACTGAGAAGAATGGTGCTAAGTCATCAGGAAGAGCAGGGGTGCAACACATTCTCCTTGTCCACACACATAAAGAAGTCAGAGCTCAACACAGCCAAACCAGAGCTCTTAGTCTTTTCCCCCCAAGCCCTTCCCGCTGGCGCCTTTCTCAGTCACAATGACCACAGTACGATCACATGATCACAACACCACCACACTGCCTGTCACTCCAGCCCTTAACCAGGGCCTGGTCTACACTGGGGGGGGAGGGGAGAGGAGGGGAGATTGATCTAAGTTACTTAGAATGACTTACCGTGGTGTCTTCACTGCGGTGTGTCGACTGCTGCCGCTCCTCCGTCAGCTCTGCCTGCACCTCTTGCCAAGTGGGAGTACAGGAGTCGATGGGAGAGCGCTCGGGGGTCAATTTATCGCGTCTAGACTAGACGCGATAAATCGACCCCCGCTGGATCAATCGCTGCCCGCCGATCCAGCAGTTAGTGAAGACATACCCTTTGACTCAGACTTCTCTCTAGATCCTCACATCCAGGCTATGTCTAAATCTTGCAGATTCTTTCTACGTAATATCTCTAAGATACGGCTTTTCCTATCCATCCACATAGCTAAAACTCTCATCCAGGATCACATCATCTCACATCTCCATTACTGCAGCATCCTGTTCTCTGGCTTTGATCAATGCAACCTTGCCCCATATCCATTCAGAATGCTACTGCAAAGCTCATTTTCATGTCCCATCACTTTGACCACATCACCCATCTCTGTGCATCCCCTCAGTGCCCCTTCTCCTTTTCCCTCATATCAAACATAAGCTGTTTGTCTTCCCTTTACTCATCATCTCTCATTCCCTGTTGAGATGTCTGCTCCAAACTCTGATCAGCCCATGATGCCAGCCTCCATCACCCATCTTTTCAGTTTTTAAACACGCACCTTTGTGCTTTCTCCCTTACTCCCCATAAATGTCTGCAACGCTGCCTCATTATCCTTCAAATCTCTCGTTAAAACCCTATTTTGCCACAATGCCTACAAGAACCTTGACCATGGTTAGGCTGCTGATCTACCAAGACCACTGCCTATCATGTTGACCAATATTTTTCACATTGTTGCCTAGTCCCATTCCATCTGCCTGTATACATCTGTTATCGCTAGCGTTGTACTTACACTGTAAACTCTTTGGGGCAGGGACTGTCTTGTTCTGTTTGTACAGCACCTAGTGCAATGAGGTCCTGGTCTGTCACTAGGGCTCCTAGGCACGGATTGCTTGGTTTGAAGGGTTGCCCAGCTTTTGTGTGGGAGAGGTTGTCAATCTGCCTTAGGATGGGGGACATTTAAAAAAGCAAACAAATTGGTTGGGGTATTTAAATCTTAAGAGGCGTTCTTTCCAAAGTGGCTGGGTTTGGTTTGGAAAGCAAACCATCACATTGTCTAACCCTGGTCTTTCCAAAGCAACCTATCACCGTTGTGTTTAGGTCTTAGCCAAGTCCTGCCTGACTGGTGTAGATTTGTTCTCCCATTCCTCCTTCACACGCTGCTTCTTTTTTTTTTTAAAGAACTCTGTGAACAAAACCTTGTCAATAATACCACACAGTAGTTTAAAATGCTATTTACTTTGTTTCTAGTGGTTTGCACATTATCTTATTTAACTTGTGCATACAGTGTGTCCAAAACCAAGCCTGATAAAATCACCTCAGAGAAAGCTGAAACCACTCTCCTTTCTTCTTTGTGACCATGGCTAGGAAAACGGGGGGACAAATTCTGCCCTCAGTCACAAATCAGTTGGTTTGCACAGATATAACTGAGGGCAGAATTTGGCATAGCATCTCCTTTGCTTCCAGTTGAAGTAGAAGAATGATTTAGGGGATTCTGCAAAGCGCAATTTCTGCATTACTAGATATGGACCTGAACCAGAATCCCAGGTTAGAATGCCCCAGATAGTTCAAATGCAGATCTGGATCTGAACTTCAGACTCATCTCTAATACATGCTCTGAATTTTTGTATTTTTTTTTTTTTTTGTGGTGGGAGGGTGTTTCTTTTTTTTTTTTTTTTTTCAGGTTAGAGAACTTTCACAAGCATTCTGGGTCCCAGAAGTGCTGAGAACCTGCATTTCCAATTGGCTTCAGTGGGAGTTGTGGGTGCTCGGCACTTTTGAAAATGAGGCCAAACTGTCTAGTGTATTGAAAATTAAATCATTAAGTAGCTGTTGCATTAAGACTCGGTCTTTATTCATGGAGTGTAATGTGATTCGTTTGCCCTTTTGCTCCCATGTTGAGAAGGCAGACATCTAGTATGCATCACTGACTGCTGGCTGCAGATAGATTTTTTTTTTTTGTGAGAGAGCAGACATTTTCATCAAGTGCAGTATAGCTATGTAGTTGTGAGACATGTCTGTTTCCCATATAAGATATGGAAGAAGGTGATCCCTAGGGACAACAAAGGCTATTGCCTATTATACTCTGAGAGCCCTGTTTATAAAAATATAGAGTTCAGGTCATGTTACACTTTCTCACAACAGTTTCAGTACACTGTGTATTCCATAAGGCACACAAGGTGAAATCCTCATCCTCCTTCTGGCCCCTTTATGCCAGATAAAAAGACTGAAGCGGTGCAAGGAGTCTTAAAAGTCCTGGCTTCGCTGTGAGGGGAGAGGGAGTTCTGCTGGCATAGGAACTGTGGAAGAAAGCCATAAGGCTGCCCCCTAGGGACATCCATGCAAGCCCTAGTGTAGGGGGCAGGGCCTCAGCATGCAGTGCTGCAAGCATTCTGCGAGGCATTGTGGCCCACAGGGCAATTCAGGAAGGATGCTATGACTTAGTGCCCCAGGTCTGTTTAAGTTATGTATGGGGCTCTCCAGTCCCCTGGAGCAGCCTAGGGGTCGGAAGGGTGCAAAGGTGATTTAAAGGCATGTTAGCCCTTCCTCCCCCTGGGCTGTGAGTTCTGCGTTGCACCTCCTAGGGTATGTCTACACTGCAATTACAGGTGTGATCGCAGCTTATGTAGACATACCTGAGCGAGTTCGGGTACTGGAGCAGTGACGCCCGACTGATTACCCAGGGTTCCGGGCAGACTTGTATAGTCTGTGTTGAAGCCCATTTTTCTGTGGCTTCACTGCTGCGCTACTCAAGCTCACTAAATTAAAACTAGCTCAGGTACATCTACCCAAGCTACAGTCGCACCCTGTGTTTGCAGTGTATACATATCCTGGTAGGTACATACTGTATTTGTATGATGTGGGGCTTGGGACATGTACAATTCATAGACCTTACTACAAATACAAAAAGAGACCATGTGGCCACGAGAGAGATTATAGATTCATATTTTTGCAGTGAGATGATAGTAGGTGTTTGGCTGGAAGTAAATCACAACCCTGTGTAACTGTCCACCTTTCCATATTTTTGTTTTAAAATAAGCAAAAAATAATAAAAGTAAAAAACAAGATAAAAGAGAAATAGAAAAACTCAAGATAATTTTATAAATGATAGAACAGGAGACCTAATCTAAGTGTTTGTCACTAATTTAAAAAAGAATAATGAACTTGCCAGTGTGTGTCACTACTTCCTTCTGGATGGAATCACAGTGGTTCAGCTGTGTGTCATAGGCTTTATACTGCAAAGAGGTGAGCTAAAAGAGGTTTTTTTCAGCTCTGGCAATAATGACCTGTGCTTTTGGAGCACAAAGACCCGAGTTCTGTCCCCGGTGCCGCTGTCACGTTCCAGCCGCTCATGATGTGCAGCATAGTGACAGCCGTGGAGTTCTTAGGTGACCCTAGATTTGTAACGATGTTTTCCTCAGAATCATAGTGTGTATCGAAATTGATAGGGCATATTGTCGGGGTGGGGTGCAGGAGCAGAGTTCCTTAAAATGGTTGAAAATAAAAAAGTACTGAGACAACAGCAGCATCAGAGAGAAAGGGCCAGAGCGTAGGATGCCAAGAATAAACAAGATCTGATATGCTGAAGCTCTGCAGAGGGGCATGAGCTGGCACTTAATTTGTTGAATGTCCTTGCATTTGTTGGTGGTGAGGCACATGTTTTCTAGAACGTATAGTTTCTGTCCTGACAGAATCCATCAGTCACAGAAGGAGTTGGAACTGGACACGACTAGAGAGGAGAAGTCCGGAAGGCATTTGAAAGCAGAATGACATTCTCAGAGAGCTGTGGGAAGAAGGTGATTTTTCCCCAACAATTTTGGCATGTGAAAGAGGAGAGATAGGGAGGCTACAGCTGTAGACCTGCTCCGGCTCCTCATTCATGCTTGAGGAACAAACAAACCACTGTTGATCTTTCTGATCAGCTTCCTACTATTCTGTGACTTGATGTGGACCTGCTGGTCATTCCAAGCCTGGTCTCTCTGGTTTGGGGAGGCAATAGTATCAAAGCATATAGATTTTTCATTTTCTGAATTTTATTTATTCCAGTGGAGGGGCTGCTTCCCTGCCACACAGCACCTCTTGCAGTCCTGAATCACGCAAGTTACAGCTTAAATGCTAGCCCTTGATTCTGAATTGAATAATGCCAGCTAACAAGCTTCAAAACAGAAAAGAGGGCCTCATGGCAATATGCTGTTAGGAGCCAGCTGGTCTCATTGGGTTGCTCTCTATTTCTCCGACATGAGATGTAGAGTTAATTTCATACCCACTTTATGCCTTTTTTGTTTGTTTGTGAGATTGTCCTTTGCCAAAACAAAGAGGCATTTTCTTCCTCCAGAATTTCTGCAGACAGCTAATGGTTTTTTGGGGGAAAACTCCTCATACCCAAGGATGCAACATTTGTAATTTACAAGGCATGTGCAAATGCCAAATTATTAGGCAGAACTGCTGCTGATTTAGAAGGCAGTTAATGCTATAAATGTGCCAAGTGCCAGTAGAGTGTTTCTACAGATGGAATAAGTGGAAATATTGGAGGGATTCCAAAGGTTTAATCAAATTCAACCCGTTTTCGCAACTGCAGAATTCTCTAAGGGATGGAAGTTTAAATAGTGGACTGTTCCATTGCTTTTAGAACCAGGGGGAGGTTTTCAGAGATGAAAATAAAACATGTACCTTCAAACGTAACACACAGCCAGCCACTGCAGCAATGCAGTGAAAAACTGCATTTGTTGTCGTACAGATGCCATACAGGGAGAATAATCTGGTGGGTAAATATCATTGCAATGGGGACTTTAGAAATACTATAAATAGACTGATTCTTTCAGTTATACCATGAAGGCGAATAACGGGGAAAAGAGGAAGGGAAGGGCGATTTGGTGAAGTGGCAGGACAGCAGTACAGCAAAGGACTGATTCTGCGTTGCAACTGCTGCACCTGCAGGGAGCTCCACTGACTTCAGTAGATCTCTGGAAGGATACAACAGTCCTCTGTGTGATCAACAAAGGATCAGGGCCAAAGACATCCTCCGTATACAGCTAATCTTGTTACTTTTATTTATCCTAAATAAATAAATATACAAATTGTTGGCATAACGAGATGTGTCCCAAGCTTCCCTGCTCAGTCCCTTTGCTTATTGTACCATTCCAGCCTCCTTTCTTTATCTATGTGTTGGCTGCATTTTCACTGTCTTTTCTTGGGGACAGGAACCCGGTCTTATCTGTAAGGTTCCTAATGTACCTTTGGCACTAATAACAATTTATTATGTTTCATTAGCAACTGATAGCGAGTCAGAGAAGTTTGCAGAGGTGGGAAAGAAGAAACTATTGCCTGGGAAGGGAAGGGACTTGGGGCAAGATCAGTCACCTTCAAGATTTTGCCAGGGAAGTGAAGAAAGTTGCAGAGTCTGGAACATGCAGAAGAACTGAGTCTTAGCATTGTCAGCTACTCACCTTTCTCCAGCCTCGCCATAAGCCCGTCTGTGTGAACTCGGTATGTTGGGATTCCCTATCTACTTAGGGTGGATATGGGTAGGCTGGGGAGTGGTGCGATAAGGAGAGAGAGAGAAACTGTATGTGGCATCACCCCCACCTTGGAAATACCTGGGGGAATAATTCTTGGGGGGGTCTCAGCAATGTACTAGCACAGGGGTAGGCAACCTTTCAGAAGTGGTGTGCCGAGTCTTCATGTATTCACTTTAATTTAAGGTTTCGTGTGCCGGTAATACATGTTAACGTTTTTTAGAAAGTCTCTCTCTATAAGTCTATATTGTATAACTAAACTATTGTTGTATTTAAAGTAAACAAGGTTTTCAAAATGTTTAAGAAGCTTCATTTAAAATTAAATTAAAATGCTGATCTTACGCCGCCAGCCTGCTCAGCCCGCTGCCAGCCTGGGGTTCTGTTCACCTAGGCTGGCAGGGGGCTGAGTGGGGCCGGCAGCCGGGACCCCAGACTTCAGGGGTCAGGGCAGAAGGATGGGGGCTGTGGGGGTGCAGGGCAGAAGACTGGGTGTGTGGGGGGCTTCAGGGGTCAGGGCAGAGGGCAGTGAGGGTGTGGGGGGGTTCAGGGGTCAGGTCAGAGGGCTGGGTGTGTGGGAGGTGCAGGGCAGAAGGCTGGGTGTGTGGGGGGTTCAGGGCAGAGGGCTGGGGGGAGGTGTGGGGGTACAGGGCAGAGGGATGGGGGTGGGGGCGGTCAGGGCAGAGGACTGGGGTGCTCAGCTTGTGGGGGTGCGCCCAGCCCCCTGCCCTGAGCGGCTCATGGCAGGGGGCTGGAAGGGATATGTCCTGTTTCACCCCCTTCCCCAAGGTCCCGTCCCTATCTCTTCTCTGACTCCTCTATGGAGCAGGGAGCACGCTGCCACTCGTCCCCCTTCCCCTCCCCCTCCCAAGGATGGTCAGCTGATCGGCGGCAGGGAGGGGGAAGGGCAGGAAAGCACCACGCTGGGGGAAGAAGCGGAGGAGGGGGGGAAGCTTGGCTGCTGCAGGACCAAGCTTCTGCCTCCGCAGGGGAGAACAGTGGGCGGGGGGGCTGAGTGGGGCTGGGGGCCGGGACCTCGGCAGCATACCACTCAAAATCGGCTTGCGTGCCGTGTTTAGCACGCGTGCCGTAGGTTACCGACCCCTGTACTAGCAAATGTGGAGGCAGGGGCAGATGTGAGAGGGGAGACGTTTGTGACATGGTTTCAGATGGAGCTTTGTTGCCAAGGGGAAAATACAGGGCCAGGCTGTGACTGAAAAAATGAGGACTATTCCATGAAGTGTCCCAAAAGGAAAAGGGGCTTATAGGATGGAACAGCAGTCTCTCTGCGTACGAATGCTCCTACCTTTTGTAGTTGCCTACAGGTCATGTATCTTGGTGAGGCAGGAGGGCCATGTCCCCTGCTCATTCCATGGGGAAGAAATCCACATCCCCATCAAAGATAATTTCTTGGTAACTCAGCAGGTATTATCACACAGCATTTTTGGTATATCCTTTGTTCTACCACAGATTTTTTTCATAGGGGGCCTGATCAATTGTATTTATTTGGAGGGGGGGTTCCCATATTCCCTAAGGTGTTTAGTTTCCATTCTCTCTTCTCCATCACTCTCGAGTCAGTCTCACTCGCTCCCTCTGTCTCTCTCTGTCACATTGTGGCATTGCTGAACTCTCTGCTATCTTCTACACAGACCTCTGCATCACTCTGCAGTATTTCTCAGTGAATAAATTGCTACAATGCTATTAGCCTCACCGCCACACTCTACTGCTCCTGTCTCCCTGCACCCACTTCCACCCCTCAGTTGATCCAGCCTGCTCTCTGCTTTCTCCAGTTAAGAACACTCAGTACCACTGCACACAAATTGCTTTAAAACTGAATTGTTTTAAAAACATTTGATAAACATTCTTTCCCCTTTATGATGCTGTCTGCTGTGCTTCTTAATTTTTCAGTTTCTCATGTCTCTTTGCTTTAGCTGTGAGCTCTTAGATTATCCTACCTGGTGAAGGGGGGGGGAGGAAAAATATACAGTATCTTCAGTCTGTTAGTTTAATTAAAGTCAATGAAGAAATTAAAAGCCTAGCAACAGTGTAGATCTGGTTTCTAATATGGACCTTATTTATATATTGCTCGTCACTTTTGCGGATGGTGAACGTCTGAGTTGCAGCTTGTTAACTTTTCTCCTTTTATGGGATTTTAGTTTTCTCTTTACTTTCTGTGCAGCCATATGTATATTGCCGGCTAGTCACAGGTGCAGGGTGCAGTGTATGTGCAGACGAGATTGTGTAGAGCACCATGCTGACAGTTCCATGTCCACAAAGGGTTTGTCTCGAGAGGTGCCGGAGTGATTGTTTTTATGTTTTGGTGACTTTGGTTTAACTAGCAGCTTTTCAGAGATTTAGCTGGGTTGGGGCTGTTAACAGAAAAGACCTTTTAAAAAATGGGCTATTGGTTATTGGATTTGTCAGAGAGTGTTGTGCCAAATTCATAGCAACTCACAACTTCAAAGTCATCACTATGGTGCACATCATAATCCCCTGGAACTTCAAGGCAGATAGTAGAGTTAGAACTTAGATCCTTATGTTCCAAAAACACAGACCCCATCACCTGAACTGAAGGAGAATCTCCATTAGCTGAGGTTTGCAGTATACAGCCTACAGCACACCACTGAGGAGTTTCAGAGTAGCAGCTGTGTTAGTCTGTATCAGCAAAAAGAACAGAAGTACTTGTGGCACCTTAGAGACTAACAAATTTATTTGGGCATAAGCTTTCGTGGGCTAAAACCCACTTCATCGGATGCATTCAGTGGAAAATACAGTAGGAAGATATATATATACAGAGAACATGAAAAAAATGGGTGTTGCCATACCAGTTATAACGAGACTAATCAATTAAGATGGGCTATTATCAGCAGGAGAAAAAAAAACTTTTGTAGTGGTAATCAGGATGGCCCATTTCCTGGAAAGTATTTTTTTCTCCTGCTGATAATAGCCCATCTTAATTGATTAGTCTCGTTATAGCTGGTATGGCAACACCCATTTTTTCATGTTCTCTGTGTGTATATATATATCTTCCTACTGTATTTTCCATTGAATGCATCCAATGAAGTGGGTTTTAGCCCACGAAAACTTATGCCCAAATAAATTTGTTAGTCTCTAAGGTGCCTCATTGAGGAGTTGTGATTCAAGCCGGCAGAGATTACCTACTAGCTAATGAGCTCTCAACCTGAGTGTCATGAACAGATGTCAGGGGGTCATGGGAGGGGAATCCCAGTGTGGAAAAGGCTAGGAATCCCTGCAACAGCTGTTTCATTACACTACATAGAATGAAAAGGTTAGATAGGAATTCTCTTTCATACAATCACCTTCCACCTCTTTTCTGTATGAACATGGACATATGGCTTGGCACTTGCTGTGGGCAGAGAGAAAAAAGGAAGAGTTAGTAAATAACAAATAATGCTGTGTATCTGTAGGTTGCTTTACGCATCAATATGTGATTGCTTAGATTCTGCTTTACAAAAGTCAGTACAATATTGGCTGTAGACTGTGATGTTTCTTTGTTTCCTATTCTCTTTCCTACCCCCTTCCCTTCAACCCACATACTTACGTATTTACATTCAGAAGCAACATTTATCTTGAGTGCTGCTGTATCAGGATCTTGCCATCTTGCCACAATGTTGTGTTCACCAAATTGAAACTCCAATGGTGGAACGGTAGAACACCCGCTCTTCACCTCTAGGCTAATATTTCAATGTGATGGTGCCGGGTTCAGTTCATAATGGGCAAGATTTCTCAACACAGAACCTCCATGCTCTGATGTGGTACAATTTGAGATGGTCGTTTGTGTCCAGGAGACCCTGAGGACTGAGCTAAACAAATAGATGGGATTTGTCCTCATTCCTTCAAGTCCCTTTCAACCAGTTTATAAATCAGTATGGAAAGCTCTAAAGCTGCCTGAGTCTGATCTTAGGGCATGTCTATACATACAGTGCTGAAGCAGTGCAGTTGCAGCATGTTCGGGGAAAACGCTCTATGCCGACGGGAGAGCGCTCCCATCAGCATAATAAAAGTACTTCCGCAAGTGGCAGAAGCTATATCGGTGGGAGAAGCTTTCCTGCCAATATAGTGCTGTCCATACTGGTGCTTATGTCCGTGTAACTTATGTTGCTCAAGGGGGTGGTTGATTCACACCCCTGAGTGACACAAGTTCTTCCAACATAAGTTGTAGTGTAGACAGTCTTACTTTGTTTTCTCTTTTGTAACTGTGATGGTGTATTCCAGGGGTTCTCAAACTGGGGCTTGGGACCCCTCAGGGGGTCGTGAGATTATTACATGGGGCGGTTGAGAGCTGTCAGTCTCCACCCTAAACACCGCTTTGCCTCCAGCATTTTTAATGGTGTTAAATACATAAAAAGGTATTTTTAATTTATAAGGGGCGGTCGCACTCAGAGGCTTGCTATGTGAAAGGGGTCACCAGTACCCAAGTTTGAGAACCACTGATGTATCCTGTATATTTGAGTCACTTCACTGGTTCCTCATCGCAACCTACACTGGATTCCAGCTTCCTGTTCTTGCCTTCAAAGCCCTACAGCTTGCAATACCCACCTTCAACTTGAATCCAATCTTCTTTTGATTCCCCCCTCCTCCCGCCCCACACACTGTTCTGCCAGTGATGAATATCCATTTGTCTCTTTCTCTCTGACATTTGCATGCCTCCTTCCACAGCTTCCTATTACACTTGAACCCGTTCATCAAGCCACCTTCTTCACAATCAGATCACTCCTAAAAACTCTATTCTGCCATCACACCTATAAGAAGAAGGAAGCAGAAGAGTAATAAACTGAACCACCCAGCTGTGCACACATCTTACTAATTGCAGGATCTTACTGTTGTCATCCTAGTCCTTCCTGTCAAGCGTGGCCACCTAATCCCATTGTGTGTTAATGACCTTCACTATGCCATTTTGAATTTAGATTATACACTCGTGGAATCTTTACTTGTTTTTCTGAGGTTCCTAGCACTCCTTAGGGCACTTGAGAAATAATCATGTGAATTTAGTGTTGTTAACGGGTACTTTGTTGACAGCTCTAGAGACCATCCACAGAGCATAGGTACAGGATGGGTACTGGCAAGGCAAGCTTCCCCAGGGCATTCTTTTGTGGCAGTTCCACCTTTAAGTGAGAGAGGTTTGTTCAGTCTCCATGCGCCCACTGTGTCCTTGAGATTTCTGCTGAGACTTCCAACAAACCTTAATGGTAAATGTTTGTTAACTGGATACCAGGAACTGGACTGATTCCCAATATCAATAGGGACAGCTTTTGATCACTACCAACCTAGTATTGGATTTGAACAGGTGAAGGGCTCCAACTATCCCATTTCTAGTCCCCATCCCATTCCTAATCCCCAGACACATTCTTTAGTTCAGTTTTGAACATTACACTGCTCTACAGCCAAAATGCTTCTGAAATAAATGTAGTCAAACTTTACTAATTCTGGGTCACTGAGAACGAAAATGATGCTTAAAATTGTTGATTGGCTCTAGTTTTCAAGATATGCTAATGGGTCAGTATATACGACCCTTGACTTGGGAATGGCGGAGGATAAGTGAGTTATAAAGGGAAGGGATCTCAATTTAAACCAGAAATGACTAAAATACATCTTTGACTGGATCTATGAATAAATCTATGACTGGGTTTGGACAGTATTTGCTTTTTAGGCAAAACAATGAATGATGCAATCTGAAGCTGGTATTGCGTCATACATGATATGAATTGCATCATGTTATTCCTAGAAGTCATGGATGATGCAGTCATAACGAAGCTTACATCACTCTGCTGAACAAATTGCCCTATATCAGCTCTAGAAATCATACAGTGTCGTGCTCTCTTATTTGTCAGTGTTTGATTTTGCAAAGGGACACATTTCTGTTTAGCCAAAGTGAGCAGAGATGCCTCGTACTTGTGTGAACAGTGCAGATAACTTCTGCTATGTTTGTGGTGAAGTGACTTTTGCATCACAAAAGCGCAGTATAACCTCTATGGTTAAGAAAGCCTATCCCCTTTATTTTGGCTGCAAAATTGGAGATCAGGACAAGAGGTGGGCCCCACACATATGTTGCAACACTTGTGCAACAAATCTTCGCCAGTGGTTGAACAGGAAAAGGAAATCTATGCCTTTTGCAGTGCCAATGATTTGGAGAGAGCCAACAGATCATACCAGCAATTGTTACTTCTGCATGGTGCCTCCAGTTGGGAAAGGTGTGTCAAAGAAGAAAAAGTGGACTGTGCATTATCCAAACATTCCATCAGCTATACGCCCAGTACCCCATGGAGAAGGACTGCCGGTTCCTGATGCACCAGAATCATTCTCACTTGAGTCAGACGAGGAATAGGAAGAGGATGAAACTTCTAGTCCTGAACCATCAATGTCACAGGACCCACATTTTCTCCCATCCCCCTCCTCTGTTGCAACACTTGTGCAACAAATCTTCGCCAGTGGTTGAACAGGAAAAGGAAATCTATGCCTTTTGCAGTGCCAATGATTTGGAGAGAGCCAACAGATCATACCAGCAATTGTTACTTCTGCATGGTGCCTCCAGTTGGGAAAGGTGTGTCAAAGAAGAAAAAGTGGACTGTGCATTATCCAAACATTCCATCAGCTATACGCCCAGTACCCCATGGAGAAGGACTGCCGGTTCCTGATGCACCAGAATCATTCTCACTTGAGTCAGACGAGGAATAGGAAGAGGATGAAACTTCTAGTCCTGAACTATCAATGTCACAGGACCCACATTTTCTCCCATCCCCCTCCTCTGAACCACACCTCATAACACAAGGTGAACTGAATGACCTTGTCAGGGATTTGGAACTACCCAAGAGTAAGGCAGAGCTGGTGGGCTCCAGACTACAGCAGTGGAATCTCCTGGCAGGTGATGTTAGGGTTTCTATGTTCCGTGACCGTCAAAAGGATCTTGTTCCATTCTTCTTCATGGAAGGTGATCTTGTAGCCTGCAACAACATCGATGGTGTGATGGCAGCCGTCAACATCGTTCACGATCCAGATGAGTGGAGACTATTCATTGATTCATCGAAGACGAGTCTTAAAGCTGTTTTACTGCATAATGGCAATGTTTTGCCATCAATTCCAGTTGGTCATGCAGTCCATATGAAGGAAACTTATGACAACATGAAACAACTTTTGAGGTGCATAAACTATGACCAACATCAGTGGCAGCTTTGTGGCGATTTGAAGGTTGTTGCTCTCTTGCTTGGTCTGCAGACTGGATACACAAAGTACTGCTGTTTTCTCTGCGAATGGGATAGTCGTGCAAGAGATTCCCACTACATCAAGAAAGATTGGCCACTCCGACAGTCATTGGTGCCTGGGAGGAAAAGTGTTCAGCATTCACCACTTGTTGAATCAAGGAAGATTTTGTTACCACCCTTACACATCAAGCTGGGTCTGATGAAGAACTTTGTCAAGGCCATTGACAAAACACAAGCAGCTTTCAAGTACCTCCGTGGAAAATTTCCAAGGTTAAGTGAAGCTAAGATAAAGGAAGGTGTCTTTGTTGGTCCTCAGATTCGTGAACTTCTTCGAGACGATGCATTTGACCATGCACTGCGTGGCAGGGAAAAGACGGCATGGAAAGCCTTCCAGTTAGTGGCAATAAATTTTCTCGGCAACAACAAGGCAGACAACTACAGGTTGTTGGTGGAAAACCTGCTCAAGGCATACAAAAGCCTTGGTTGCAACATGTCACTAAAGGTACATTTTTTGCACTCTCATCTAGATTTTTTTCCACCGAACTGCGGAGCACTGAGCGACGAGCACGGCGAGCGATTTCACCAGGACATTGCAACAATGGAGAAACGCTATCAGGGCAAATGGAGCCCATCAATGCTTGCAGACTATTGCTGGACAGTGACAAGAGATGCTCCATTTAATGAATACAAGAGACAAGCCAAGAAGCGCCGAGTAGACACTGAATAGGACTAAACTATGTACATAATAGTTTTTCGCCTTTTGTTTCATAATAAATTTTATTTATATAACCCTTTTGCTGATTTTTAAAGTGTTACATAAACAGGACAGGTGAAATATTATCATGTAAAGCAACCATAAACACATGAAAAGACCTAGGTTTACAATTTGTAATTAAAACTCTACTATCTACACAATATAAATAGACATAAAATGTAAAAACTTAAATATCTTAGAAACAGTAGCCAATCAGTTGTTTTAATTTTCATATTTTAATTCAGCACATCAAAATACATAATAAATAGCACATTTTATCTCTGAAGCAGACGACTTCTCAAAAATTGTAGACCAGTGTTATTACTCACAAGGTTTCTCTCTCCACCCCCAGTGCTAAAGGAAGTCAATTTATATAGATATGTCCTTATTTTTGTACAATACCATGTACTTGTGTGCACTCCGCCCACTTTGTAAATGTAAACCACTAACCTCTGATAGGCCATGGCTACACAAACATTTAGTTTGTGGCAAGCAGAGCTGTAACACTACCTTGCACTAGTGTGCCACGCACTGATTGTCTGTGTGGACCTTGTTGATGTGCACCAACAGTTCCTTAGCACAGGGGTTCTCAACTTTTTTTCTTTGAGGCCGCCCCTCCAACATGCTATAAAAACTCCACGACCCAACAACTGGTTTTCTGTGTATAAAAACCAGGGCCGGTGTTAGGGGGTAGCAAGCAAGGCAGTTACCTGGGGCGGGGCTCAGGGCCCCAGGCTTCAGCCCCATGCAGTGGGGCTTTGACTTTCTGCCTTGGGCCCCAGTGAGTCTAATGCTGGCCATCTGAGGACCCCCTGAAACCTGCTCACGGACCCCCAGGGGGCCCCGAACCCCTGGTTGAGAACCACTGCCTTAGCACACTTTGATCTAGTCCCGTTTCAAAGTGACATAGACCAAAGCGCACCATGAAACTGTTAGTGTGTGGCAGCAGGATCCACATGGATAGTTAATATGCAGTATGCTAGTGTGGGATAGATTCACACCCCGGCTTGCTGCAAACTAAAAGTTCGTTTAGACAAGTCTTTAGATGTAATATCATACCTGCTCAAGTGTATGTGGTCATGGCTGCAGAGGATATAACCCACATACAGCTCACAAGCATGAGTCATCACTAGTACTGCATCACATGCCAGGTATATGACATAAAACAGATATGCAATGCTATGTCCCGTAGCTGGTGTGTCTGATTTTAAATGCTGGTGTTCAGTGAATACTGCCACAACACAGAAGTTATGGTGACCAGCATGGAAAGATTTAAATGTAGAAGGCAATGTAATTCACCTGGGTAATAGGTCTATTTCAGTGGTGGCGGTCTGGGGGTTGTGTTACAGTGCAAATGGTTGTAGTTTGAATGGCCCTACACAACAGGAAAAGGTTAAGGGGCTTTAGCTACTGCTCCTAATTTAGCCAAAACGTAACTGTGCTGTTTGGCTTGAATATTTAAAATTTAATGACAAAAAAGTTAGAAGCAAATATAAACTTGGGAAATAATTTACAACTTGGAAAAAATGCAGTAACTATAGTTGGTTTGCTGAGCTTCCGGCTTAAAATTCTGCTCCTGGGGGAATTATGCACCACTGCGCAATGCAGACTTTTGCAGAAATTAATGTTGTGCATGCAGAATTTCCTTTCCCCCACAGAAATGCGCTGTAATGCTACTGGCCGCCACTAGGGGCCACTGGCCCCGGCAGAGCTCAGCTTGCAGATAGAAGACCTTGCTGAGGTGATGGGGAGGGAGCTAGAGGGTTCCCAGCAACTGCAGTTCCCCACATGCCCTGAGGGAAGGAGACGGCAGCGCACAGAAAATTCACTGCAAGCATGGGATCCAGCATCAGGCTGTTTCTCCCTCTGGATCCCTGGGCTCTGAAGAGTAGGAGTGCAGGTATCTGGGCAGGGTGGGGCCTTATGGCTGGGCTCTGGGGAGGAAGGGGTGCCGGGTATCTGGGCAAGGGGAGGCCCCACAGTTGGGCTCTGGAGGGTAGGGGGTTTGGGTGTATTGGCTGGGGGGGGGGGGGGAATTGTGGGTGTTTGGCCCTCGGGCTGGGTTCTGTGGAGGGAAGGGGGCAGAGAAACAGGAATTGGGTTGTCATAGGAGTTTCTTTAACTCTCTATTCCTGGGGGGAAATTTTTGTGTCTCTGTATTGTTACAGACATACTTGCTAATAGGTATTTTGAAATAAATTAACAAAATAATTGAAAATGGTGTGATTATGTAGTGTTATTTTACAAATAAAATTTGTAGAATTTTAAAATATTATGTGCAGAATTTTTAATTTTTTGGCGCAGAATTCCCCCAGGAGTAAAATTCATCATGAAGATGCCAGATCCCTAAATGTGCTTGCTAAATACATGCATGTGTAATACACTGACTTAGCACATGCAGTCATGTCTCCATCTAGTGGCTGGCCTCAGAGGCTCCTACTTATTGACAGTTAATAAAGTTGCGCCTTGATATAACTGATTAGGGGCTCGTGCATTTGCTTTCAGATACTTCTGATGATATTTCTGCACCTGGAGCATTAAACAAGCAAATTTCAGGCCCACCTAAATGACCATGACTCTAAACTTAAGCATTTCATCAGTGAAATTGACTGGAATGTAGGTTCTTTAGGTATCTGGACTAAAAAGATGTCAAATGTATTTAAACATAGATGAATATGTTTTTATGGAAAATAGGCCTTGTTAAAAAAACTAATTTCATTCTTTCATGAGATTACAAGTTAGATTGATAGAGATAACTGTGTAGGAGTAAATTCCTAGACTTGTCTTGGTACCGCACAATATTCTGAGTTAAGTATGGCAGTCTACAGTATCAATAGAGTGCACATTAAATGGATTAAAAACTGGCTAACTGACAGATATCAAAAAGTAGTTGTAAAAGGATGATCATCAATGAATGAGGGTGTTCCTAGTGGGGTTCAACAGGGTTCAGAACTAGGCCCAACACTATTCAACATTTTCCTTAACAGTGTGGATGTACATATAAAATCACTGTTGATAAAAAGTGTGGGTGAGACAAAGATTGGGAGAGTGGTAAATAATGAAGAGGACGGGGAGTCATACAGAGTGATCTGGATCGCTTGATAACCTGAGCCCATTCAAACAAAATGCTTTTTAATACAGGCAAATGCACATTTATAGCTCTAGAACAAGGAATGCAGGCCCTACCTACAAGAAAGGGAGATTGTATCTGCAGAACAGTGACTCTGAAAATGATTTAGGGGTCAGAGTGGACAAGCAAGTCAACATGAGCTCTAAGTGCAAGGTCATGGCAAAACAGGCTAATGTGATCCTTGGGGGTGTAAATGGGAATGGGAGTACAGAGATGATTTTACCTCTGAATATGGCATTGGGGAGACCAGTTCTGGGGTACACATTTTAAAAAGGATGTTGAACTAATGGAGCGGGTGCAGAAAAGAGCCACAAAAATTATTTGGGAGCTGAGGAAATGCCTTACAGCGAGAGATTTAAAGAGCTCAAACGGTTTATCTCAAAGATTTGAGAGATGACTTGATTACAGTGTATAAGTTCCTTCTTGGGGAGAAAATACTGGGTACTAAAGAGCTCTCTAACCTAGCAGAGAAAGGCCCAACAAAAAACAATGACTAGAAACTGAAGCTAGAAAAATTCTGATTAGAAATTGGGTACAATTTTTTAACAGTGACGATAATTAACCATTGAAACAAACTGTCATGGGAAATGGTGGATCTCTTGATATCTTCAAATCAACACTGACTGCCTTCCTGGAAGGTATGCTTTAGTCAAACATAAGTTATTGAGCTCAATACAGGGGTAACTGGATGGAATTTATTGGCCTGTGCTATACAAGAGGTCAGGCTAGATGAAATGGTCCCTTCTAGCCTTAACCTCCATGAATCTATGAATAAAGATGAAATTTTGGAGATGATCTTTTAGAAAAGAGAATGAATTTCTGAATAGACAGGTGCATTTGCTAGACCTGAAGCATTTGGCTTACATTGCCAAGACTAATAGCCCTAATTCTTGCTTCAAAAGAGCAGACTTCATGGAGGATTTTGCAATTGGGGAGAAAAAGATGGGAAAAGCTCCCCAAATGAGCAATTTGAGAAATGCAAAGAACAGAATACCCAGAGGACTCAAAATAATGAAATTGGGAGTGAGAAGATTCTCTTTTCTCACCCAGAGCAACGAATCTAGGAATCAAGTTAATATAAAGAATAGTTTGAAGTCATATTCTTCAGAACTTGTTAATGCTGTGTTTTTTGGGCGGGGGCGAGGGTGTCCTTTAGAGAAATAACAAACATTTACACACTTTGGCAGTATTGTATTGGGGAGAATTGAGGAGAAGGTTTCTTTAGCAGCATCAGATTATAATTTTGATTTAAAAAGAAATCAACATCTGTGCCAATAAAGAAAAATAACAACTGAAACACTTTAGTGACTTCATGGTATTTTTGCAATATCTATTTGCAGCTGAAAAAAAAATCACAAAAGAACAGAGGCATATGGGTCAGATTAATGGAGAAAAGTCTAGTAAAATTATGGGAGTGGAAAGATTTCAGGCAATATTTTTACTTAATTTAGATTCATAGAAGTTGGCAATAATAGAACGCAGTTTATGGAGACTTTTGACTCAGAGGAAATCAAAAGGCAACATGGGAAGCACGTGTTGTCTCACTTTTTCTTATTTTAAGCTGGAGTTGTCTTACTATTTCTTTTTATTTTCTCTTTGAACTTTATGTGGAGTTGAAGCATAGAACAAGTAATTAATTTAAAGTAATTTTAGTGCTTTTTAATAAAATGAACCAAGTGAACTATGTTGACTTCATAGCTATCATAAACAGTTGGGTCTCAGTGAGTCATTGGAAGGAGGATGTTAGCAAGCTTTACATTATGGAACACGGAGTAGCTTGCTTTCAATTCAGACACATATTTCCTGTCATCTTACTGGGAGGTATACAGGCACACACAGGAAAACATGCCCCTTTGCTCAGTATGGTTATAGTGTGTTTTTATCCATCCCGTATGCTTGTGTGTAGTGCTACCTATTTGTACAAACTGTAAGATGTAATAACTATATTAAAACAAGAAGTACCTTAGCATGTCTGTACCTGGAACCACTTGCTTCATGTGTAAGCATGAAAACTACCTTGAGTTCAGCTGGCATTGGAATAGGTCCTTAGTGTCCTAAATCATTGTCTAGCATTGAGATATGCCATTAAACAGCTGCTTTGTAGCACCCAGAGGTGGCTACATTTCAGTGGTGGATGAAGTGATTCTTCTATATAAAGGTATAGAATGTGTAAAGTGGTTTGGGGTCCTTTTGGGTGAAAAGATGCTACAAAAACTTGAGTGGAGTTAGGTCTTAGGGGAAGAATACTATATTCATTAGATACTGGAGGAAGCTTTTACAGGGTGTGTCTTTTCTTCTTCCAGTGCTCCGTAACTTCTCCCCTTTAATCTGCCTGATGAAATCCTGACCTCACTGAAGTCAATGGGCATTTTGCTATCGACTTCAATAGGACCAGAATTTCACCCTCCTTCCATTTCACTTCTTAGGAGATGACAGTACATCCCCCTACATCATATTAATTTTCAACCCATTTCATGCAGGGCTTCACATAACGTTAGCAAAACAGAAGTTAGCTTGTCTTTCGAGAGCAAATGGAGCCAAAGTTTGGGTCTGAATCCAATCATCTCCACAGTCCAAGAGGAGTTCAAGCCCAGTGTTCTGATTCAGGCCCATTTCTTTTTATCTGTTCCTTGTCTCAGCTAATTCAGAAACCAGAAGTTCTTGATACTTGGTCGGGGTCTCTCTCGTATGTTACAGGACACCTTTACATTGACAAATAAAGATGCATCATCATGCTTGCATTTCATACTTCTTTTGTGTTTGCTTCTCTGCCTGGAAACCTGCAGCAGTAGATAAGGGGTTAAAACCTCCTCATGGCTCTCCCAGTTACCCCATCAGGACTGTTTAAAAATTAGCTTTTCTCCACTTAGGGCAGTATAATTAGGATACAGTAGTTGTGGGAAATTATTTCACAAAGTGACTGCATGCGCTTGTCCATGCACCCTAGGGAGCCATGCAATTATGCATGCGTAATTCTACTCTTTGAATATTTTCTCTTTCTCTGCATAATTTCTCTCTATTCATCTTTCCAGTGTCCTTCTGAGATAAACTTAGAAGTCTCCTCTTTTGGAATTTAAAAACAGATCCTAGGACTACGTCTTCACTATTTGCATTTAAACCAGAAGCAGTTCGTTGTGGGGAAAGTACAAAGGCAAGCAGGAAAAGACCTTAAATAAAGTAACACCACCACTGTACTCAACAAGTTCTGAAGGTAGCACTGAAAAAATATTGTATTCTTATTCCATTACCAGGAGCACTAACCCTGAGCTTTCTAACTCATTCATTACCTAGTCCTTGCTCAGAACTCCCATTTTCCTTCACTAGGAGTTTTGCCTGAGTAGGGACTTGGTAAAGATTTATCAGTTCCTGGCAGAGTTGAGATTGGAACCCTCTGCCTTCTGCTCTAAAAACATGCCTCTAGCTTTGACAGAAATAGCTGGGGGTCATTGTTCTTTTCCTTGGGCCAGCCCTAGAAGGTAGTGTCACACTCACTCACTTGTACACAGTTGGCATATTAGATGTGTAATAATTCAGAAATTAAACTGCTATCTTGTGAAATTCCAGGTTTTATTGCATAGGAAAATGTCCACGGTTTTCATGATACTTGGAATGGTGACCCCAGTTTTAAATCCATAGCCTAAACTAGTTTTCTTCATTTCAGCATGTGAAAGCTCAAATTCATACTTAAAAAATGGATATTTGGGTGCCTAAATTTGAGGTTGAGAGCCCAGATGAAGAGTTAGGGTGTCTAAATGAAGTGTCCTTGTTTGATGTTTGTGCTCAGCATATGTGAGTGTGTAATACTTAGGTTATGCACTCTCATTGTCTCTAGAACAAACACCCAACAAACCAAACAGCTTTGGACCTTTGCCTAAGAATGCTCTAGATTTATTGCATGCTGTGGGCCATACTCTTCGGTTTGAGCCTCAGAATTATGGGAACTGACCTTTTAAGTGCATCTGTACCTTTTATCTCTAATATCCTCTTTATGTTGTTCTTGGAGGATTTATTGCAATGTGATAAACAAAACACAAGGTAACTTCCAGCATCTTTCTACTCTCTGCAGAGCCAGTTTATCTTTATAAACTTGCTACTGACATGATGCAATTTCTCCCTGTGCTGTATACCAGTGAAGTTGTGATAAAAGACAACTCGTTGAAGGGATTCTTTGTCATGCTCCTGAATCGTATATAATTCCCTTTTTTCCCCCAGTGCCGGAAGTAAGCTGATGCTTTGCAATTATACTCACACTTGATTTCATTTTTTCCTCAGTAATTCATGTTCCCTATTGTACCCTCACTCATTCTCAGTCTTTCTTCCCCCCTGCGCCTTCCTCTCACCGCACTGAAGCTGTAACTGCTTCACTGTGGTCTTAGGAGAAGATAGTGTTCTACTTCCCTAAGAAAGCTCATTGTGTGGTGTCGTGAAAAAAGGTTTAAACAACACAAGGGAATAAAGGCACCACATTTCTCTGAACATTTTTTTTTAAAGGAATAATATATAAGCTGCTAGGAAAGGGCAAAAATGTCTCCTGCTCCTCTATAGTAATGTCTGTGAGGCTGTGAATTTCTAAGGAAATCTGCTTTTTACATACAGGACTGAAAGCTAGACTACCCCACCTCCAAACCTTTGCAAGTCTCTGTGTTAGTCTCATAAATCTAACAATAAATCATAGGATTTTTCACCAACTGCAAAAATCAAAGCTCTCGGTGAAGTAGCATAATTGCTTGATTTTTTTTTTTTTGTACAGACTACAGCAGTTTTTATGCAAGAAAGTCAAATGATCCAGATGATAACATGTAAAACACCTTTTAAACAAAGAGGGGCATATTCTGCTCTCAGTGACGTTGGTGTCAGTGGAGCTACTCCAGTGTTACACCAGTGTAAACTAGAGGAGAATTTGGACCATAATTTGCAATAGGCTTATTGGCTTATGGAAACCAGGAATGGTTGTAGTAGGTTGGAGGGGGCTTTAAATTGATGCAACATTTGATTTTTCTCTCTTTGTCTGAACTTTGTATGTCTATAGTGTTGTAGCTTGGAGTGATAAATAGCAGGCCAGCCATGTGTTGGGGTCAGTGGATAAACTGAGGAACTGTAGCATACAGTTTGACAGGTGACAATTGTTCACCGCTAGGCTTTAGTCCAAGTCATGCATCCTCACTAAAGCAGTTCCCTTTAGTGGAAGCATGGAGGAGAGTCTTGATTTGTAATTTATACACAAGAGTTAAAAAGGTGAAAATGAGGGTGAACAATAAGTGTCTGTATAGGATGCTGTCAGTTTTTGACACTCCAGCTTGGCATAATTTAATGGCACCTGGGAAAATAGCATAATTTACTTTTCACCTTATGAAAAGAAGAAATGACACCAAGAAATGTTACTCCAAAGGTTTGTTTCTTTGTATGCGAATAACTCCTCTTCATTAGTACCTATATCCATAGTTTACTCTAATAAATCAGATTAGAAGGGGCACTCTCTGGTTAAAAATCTGAACCCCTTAGATAGATTTTAAAACTCTTTCAGTTTTAATAATCTAATTTTCTTTTCACTATTGAGGCTGATTGATTACTTTTTGCACTTCACTGATCTTGGACAATGAATATAGACCAATTCAACTTTTGATTCTCATCAGTTTCTAATCCGTGTTACTTTCTGGCTCTCATGCACTAGCACAATGCTGCATTTTTCAGGTTGAAAACACTGGGGGATGGGGGAATTTAAATTAAAAAAACTGTTTTAATTGAAGCTAATAAATAACAAATAAAGTGTCCTCTTGATATTAGGCTTTGTAAAAACCTGATATTTATTAAGCCTAAATTTTGGATTGAAATCTATTCAAGAGTGTCTCTTAAACATATTACGCCTACTAATACATGTACAACTTGCTTCTCTTAATAAATATACATGGTGCAATCATAAGAATGTTTGTGTGAAGCAAAGATGTTCTCCTTAGTGTAAAATTACAATATTATTGATATGTTTGAATAGCATTGCAGCTATTTACATGTGAGCTCTGAATCTTGTTTACCAACAGTATTTTGAATGAATATGGTACCTTCTATATGATTATATTAAATTTCTTGATAAGCAATTAATCCTCAATATGAGGAAGGGAATTAGTATTAGCCACATTTTACACATTAGGAAACTACAGTACACAGAGGTAGTGACTTGACTAAGGTCACAGAGGAAGTACAAAGCAGGAATAGAACCCTGATCTCCCAGTCTCATGTCTTCATCAATCCTTCTTCCCATCTTTGTCTAAGGAAGGCACAAGAGCTGCAGAAATATCATCAGAACTTGAACCAGGTAATTGGAGATTATAGTGCAATGAACTCTCCATGTGTGCATGCATGACACACACTTACACAGGCGTTTATAAAATGGGATGTTATACTCAGCAGTGAATAGGTCTCACTCAGTCTGTGGGTGTAGGGAGATGGTAAAGTATGGTAGTGATTGTGGGAGTTTAAATACATTGGGCCAAGTCCTGTGATTAATCCCACCAAAGCCAATGGAGGAGATGCTGTGGTCAGTGGTATTATTTGAATAAGCGCAGCAAGGGTTGGCTTGGTGTGAGGCTATTTGCTTAGCATGGTATTATCATCAGAAAATATGGAAGGATTTTAAAAAAATAATCCCATCCAACTATTAAGTTTGCGTTTGATTTTGGCAGTACCTCTGCAAACCCAAATAGTGATTGAGGGAGAACAAGTTGAATAGCATCATTTAAAGAGGGAAATGCTGACTTGCCTAAGATGTCGCATTAATTAAGAGATGGTTATAAAAGTGCAAAGCCCATTATAGTGAGTTGCAGCATCTCCAACTAGACTATAAAAAGTACTTTTTGTGCTGAATCCTGGCAAGCAGGGGCTCTGCCTAGGAAAAGATGCTGGCTCACTGTTCAATTTTACAAAATATAAATAAATTCAGACTTAAGTTTATTATTAACTGCCTTGATCAGGTCCTTTGAGGAGAAAAGTCTCTCTCTAACCACTGGTGTTATCTGTCCAAGGTTGACCGTGGGCCTCAGATCATCTCTTCAGCTTCTTTGCTAACAATGTTGTTCTTTAAAATATGGACCCAGACTACTGGCACTTCAGTTTCTTCAATGTCTTCGAGATGTTCTTCGTTTTCATTTTGCTCTTTGACCTGTTTATCTAGGGTTGTTGTGCTGTTTTCCCCCATGTGTTCGCAAGTTAGACTTACTTACATACATACGCTGTAAACTCACCAAGTAGTTGGAGTATCTGCTGCATATATGTAGTGTAATCAAATTCAACATATTTTTGTCATTTCTCCAGTTGTCCTTTCAGAATAAGGGGATAAAATGGAACTTTATTTTCAGCACAATGAACATAAAGTTGTCATTGCTCAAAGCATTTCCTCTGGAATTTAGCATGGATTGACAATGGTTTCTACTATTCATTTACTTTTCTGAACATTTTGAGCGATCACAAAGATTTTAAGAAAGGTAGAAGTGCTATATGCTTATGTTTGACTAAAAAGAAAAATTCAATATGGAATTTTCTGGGAAGGAGTTTTACTTCTCTGAATGCATAATGTGAAATCTGGACACTGTGATAACTAGGACGTGCCAAAGGCAGTCAAACCAGAGTTCTTTTTTATCACAATACTCTTTGATTAAGATCATTATAGCAACTGGTAGCAACACTACAGTTAAGATTGAGTTGGCATTTCTATTTCATTGGACTGCAACTCAGTGTTCAAGCTGTCAGCCCAGATGCAATTTTAAAAAAAAATCATACAAAAATGGTTTCAATCCATTGAGCTATTTTAGAGTTGAATTTTTTTAAAGGGTAGATTTTTAATCTGTTCTAGATTTTATTTTATTTTTGGTTTGAATAGAAAGCTTCTAAATGTTAAAAACTTGAAAATTTTCAGGAATGTATTTCTTTAAATAAGCTTCAGTAAACCATTTTTTAAAAAATAATGATAATTATTATTTATTAGTTGTAGTATGAAAAAATACACAGGCAGAGAAAAGATTTGGTCCTTTTGTGCAAAATGGAGATGTATTTTTTTTTAAATGTACAAAATCTAATTTGAAACATTATCAAAACATTTTATTTATTTATTTTGACTGTCAATAAAAACAGGATGAATTAAATATATTGTTCTGCAGTTTTAGATCCCCAAACATAATGACAGCGTGCTAAGGCATGAGACTAGAAAGTGAAACTGACAGGCTGAGTTTCACTGAACTGAGTGAAATGTAAAAAGTAAATAAACTGGATAAATGTTTAAAAGTAAATAATACTATTGTCAACTGCCAGATCATTCAAAAATCATGAAATTTAATCATAATTTTTTTAAAAGTACATTTTGGGTGCTTATTATTTGCCTTCTGTTTTTTTGAGCCTTTAAGATTATACTTGGGTCGTGTGTTCGTGCTTTTCTCTGCAGCCACAAGGGCTAGAAATGTACTTTTTGTTTTAAAGGAAAGATGTGATTCTCCTGTAACTGCTTGACTCCAGGAGTTGGGGCTTTAAATGCAACACGAAATATGAAACTTACGATAAAATCAAGAGAGCTAATAATACTGAAATTAGATACTTAAAAATCTTTCACTTCTGTAGTATTGTTAGATTGTTAACAGAGGTGAAAAAAATGAAGTACTTTGTGAGTTACAAGTTGACAGCAACCCTTTAAATCCTAGCATAAATTCAGCAGTACTTCACCTCTCATACCCAATCATATCTTAAGAGTGAGAGTAAGCAGGTCATTTCCCCCCCAAGCTACACAAAGAATACATAAGGGGGACATAGTAATGAAATATTAGCATATCAATGCAATGGGGAGCAACAGCTGTGTAGAACAGAAATATACTCTGATAGCACAGTACTAGCAGTGACCTAATGCCGCTGAGCCACTTCAGCCCAATGATCCAGTCACCATCGAGAGGAAATACTGCTTGCTGAAAGGAAAAGGAAGAGAGCCTGTCAACATACTGGAGTTATTCTTTGGAGATGCACCATGTGTGTAGGGTGACCAGATCGCAAGAGTGAAATATCAGGACACATTGGGTGAGCAGGGGCGGGGGGGAAGGGGGGAGACAGACAGACACAGTGCACCTCCCCGACCAGAGCCAGAGGCACACTGGTCCACCTGGCCCTGTGGTATCAGCGTGCCCCTTCCTGTTGGGGGTGGGCCCATGCTGCACCACACAGCTCCCCTGGATCCACTATGCCCAGAGCCCCCCTACAGCCATTCCACCACAAAGGCACAGTGCTGTGCGCACATACCCTGCCCAGCGCCCCCCTGCCCACAGCCGCCCAGCACCCCACACAGAACCCCACTCACCAGTTTCCCAATATTCACAGATTTCCCCTCCCTCCCAGTGCCCTTCCCCACAGCTGCACCACCACGACTATGCAATGCCCCACACAGACCCGCACTGCCCAGTGCCCTGACACACACAGATCTTCCCCACTGCCCAGCACCCCCCAACAGGCATCCACTGTCTAGCACCCCAAAACACGCATACCTCCCCCACTGCCCAGGGCCCCCTGCACCCTCACAGCCCAGCATGCCACACACACCTCCCAGACACTCACTCCACCACACCCTGCCCCCTTCCCTGGCCGCACTCACCAGCCCTGCTGGGAGGTCTCTGGCTCCTAGGGTGAGAGCAGCGAGGGGAGTCTCCAGACTCTCCACATGCTGCGCCCACCACAAGCGCGAGCTCCGTGGCTCCCATTGGCCGGAAAAGGCGCCAATGGGAGCTGCTGGAGCCGCAGAGCGGGGCTTGCAGGCACCGCAGCACGCAGAGCCCCCCTACCCTAAGAGCCAGAGGGACTTGCCAGGGGGCGAGGTGGGGAGTCCCGGCAGTGCTCACCTGAGGTGGCTCCTGTCCGGGGAAGCATCCGGCAGGCTGGTCCCCATGGCTCCTAAGGTTGCGGGTCGGGTGGGGGGGGTGGAGGGCTCTCTGCTCACTCCCGGCGCCTGCAAGCCCCGCCCCTGCAGCACGCGGCGCTCCGGCTGGCGGGCAGGTGCTGGGAGCTGCCCTAGGAAGCGGTGAGCGGCGGCGCCGCGGCTGTGATCCAGATGGTCCCCAATATTGGGACAAAGGGCGTCCTGACCGATGTAAGGTCGGAACATGGGACAAGTCCCCTAAAATCGGGACTGTCCCAATAATATCGAGATGTCTGGTCACCCTACATGTGTGACACTTGTATTCAGTACTGTATGCTAGTGTACAAGGGCTTGGCTACACAGGGAAACACAGGACAGTTAATCCAAATTAACTAAAGGTGTGAATTAAAAGTAGACTAGTTAGAGTGCATTAAACCCCTGTGTGGACAATCTGATTCAGAATTAAAGTGACCTTAGTTTTGGGTTAGTTTTAAATTATACCAAATTAAGCTATACCAGCAAACATGTAGTGTTTGACCTAAGATTTGATCCATTGTAGCCAATATTTCTTTGATGCCAGTAAACAGGTTCAGAAGAGTAACCTTGTCCCAAACCATGTCATAGAAGTATTGTGATTCTTGGCAACTCTGTGCCTCAGTATCCTCCCCAGCAAAATGGAGATAACATCCCTCAAAAAGGCGTTTTATGGAGATTAATTAGTTAGAGCCCAGTTTGTTCCCGAGTGCTGCATGAGGAAGGGACACTCTGATCTCCTTTGGCCCGTCAGAAAGGGCAGAGGCCAGCTATCTCCATAGCACATTCCACTTCTTTCTGGGGCCCTGCAGAGTACTCTCTGTGGGGTTTGGAATGCATGTAGGAGGGCAGGGCAGATCCACACCTCTCCCTACAAACCATTGGGAATCTGCAAAAGGTAACACACTCTGAGGCTGTATCGCTATTTATCTGGAGTCCCTCCATGCTGGGGAAGCCTCCTTAAAGGGGAGTTTGTAGAGGAGGCCACCTCTATGCGGTTTTCTGGCAGCATTTGGAGCACACTGCCAAGTTGCAGGAGAGGGGATGCAGACGTACAGGGCCTCCATGCAGATTGCAATATTCCTCTGGCAGATCCCCAGCTTCTTTGGCAAGTTGCAACCCTGTATACCCCCAACACAAGAATTTGAGGAAACTCAGTGTGAAGGGAACCTCGAATACTTTTCCTTCCCCAGACTCTCCAGCTATGGGTTTACCGTATGGGGTATACATCGACTTTTATGGCCAGGCAAAAGATCTTTTCTGGGTGCATTTTACATCTTCATTTTAAATATATGGTGGCCACAGATCTGCACCCCTGACTCTCTAATTTGTGCCTGTGATTAGGTAGGTTGAAGCAAAAGTACCAAGATTGGTGCCCGCTATTCAAGTGTGGGTGCAAAAGCGTGGGTGTCACAAAAACTCACTTTTCTGAAAATATTCCCCCACTGCTTTGAAAATGTAAAACATTCTTTATGTTCCTAAGCATTATAATGACGAATGGATGAGCAGCCTTCTAGAATCTCACAACACATAATGGCAGAAAATATCAAGGCACAAGTGGGCAAGATGAAGATTCCAGAGCAAGAAACCTTAACTCAGCATTTCCTTGGTTTTCTCAGTTTCTGTCTCAGTGCTAATGTTATTTTAATATAGTTACATGGCTTGATTTACCATGATTAGCATAGCAATTTGCAACACATTCTTCAAAATTGCCAATCAATTTGAGCTCAAAATAGATGAAAGCCCCACATAATCGGCTGCTACCATCCAAAAAAACAGTTCTAAAAATCTGAATGAGGACTTGAGTTGTTTGTACAGTTTTTTGTGTAACCTGCAACGGCTGCCATAATATCCTCAAGGCCTCTGCCTCACAGGCCTTTTAACTGAGGCTAGGTGAATAAAAAGGTAAGCTTAAAAGGCAGTATGAAAAGATCGAGGTATTGTATGGATTTTGTTAAATCCCTTGAAGTGTCTTGATTCTGGGTGAGTGACTGGGTGAATGCTGCCTCTGAAAGAGCTTTCAAAAACTCACCTGGTGGGAAAGCTTAATTAAAAATACAGCGTTGTGAGCTTTCTATCCCTGCTTCTTTTTGCTGGTAGGGTCCTCTTTCAGCTGCCATGGTACCAGAGGTAGTTTCTTTCACACCTCTCTTTTCCCAGCAGCAGCAGTAGATATTTAAGGGGAGCTTCTTGGGCCATGACTATCCTAACAGGGACTATAACAGCATAGGTATGGTGACGTAACTCTGTAGGCCTATATCGACTTTTCTTCCCTTCACTGTAGGAATACCACTTCCCCAAGTGATAGTAGATAGATTGATGGAAGCATTCTTCCAATGACCTAGCTGTGTCTGCCCCAGGGGTTAGGTAGCTTAGCTACAGCACTCAGGGATGTGGATTTTTCACACCTGTCATTATCATACCTAGGTTGACCTAAATTTTAAGTGTAGACTTTATAGGGCTTCTCGTGGCTCTTCTCTAAGCCCTCCTACAGTTTATCAACATCCTTCTTGAATTTGTGGACACCAGAACTGGACACAGTATTCCAGCAGCAGTCTCCTCAGGGCCAAGTGCAGAGTTAAAATAATCTCTCTACTCTTACTTGAGATTCCCGTTTATGTATCCAATGATCACCCTTTTGGCCACTGCAATGGAAGCTCATATTCTTTTGTTAGGTCTTAAATATGTGCATGAGCCATATAAAAACATCTAGTTAGAGTTTAGAAGCTGGATTTTTTTGGTCCAGATTTGGCCATTTGCATTAGCGGTGATTTCTCGATCTATGAGCTACTCAGTAATGCACCACGGTACAGCTGCACCACACAGCCACTTCTCTGGTGAGTTTTCATCATGAGACTAGAGGCTAAAAGCCTGATTCATCCCTACCTTGCACCTTGTGCTGTCACATTACAACATCCACAGTTACCTTGTGTCATAAACATATAGCTAAGGGTAGCATAAAATCCCTCCTTTACCTGTAAAGGGTTAAGAAGGGCAAATAACCTAGTTGGCACCTAACCAAAAGAACCAATAAAAACCCAAGGGTCTGGTCTGTGCTCACCTTGGTTACTCTCAAGCCTCCCCAGGAAAGGGGGTGAGGGGACTTGGGGGGGATATTTTGGGGGGAAAAGGAACTCCAAGTGGTTCTTTTCCTAAATCTTTGTCTAAATCACTTGATGGTGGCAGCAGTACTCATCAAAGGGCAAAAAAAAAATTGTGCCTTCGAAAAGTTTTTAACCTAAGCTGGTAAAAATAAGCTTAGGGGGTCTTTCATGCGGATCCCCACATCTGTACCCCAGAGTTCAAAGTACGAAGGAAACCTTAACACCTTGTTACCTGACTGAATGGAGAATTCTCATTTGGTGGCACATTTGTAAATGACAACAAAAGTACAGGATGATGGAGGTCCCTAATGTTTTACTCCATCCATCAAAGATTTCCTCGTCTTGAAACTAGTGTCATGCAGCCAGCCTCCCATTAATTTAACAAAGTGTCCCACAAAAATGTTCCTGTGATAAAATTCTGTTTACATAATGGCCTGATCTACATATTAAACTATTGTGAGGATAAATTAGTTAAGGTTGGTGCGGTGCGTTGGAAATGAACTGTTAGGTAGTGTCATGTGTACTGCTGTTATAAAATGTTTGCTGCATATTAGTAGCAGTTGTCTGAGTCCCTGGACACATGGAGTTATCCTGGCTACCCTCCCATTTAGAGCCTTCATCTAGGAGTCACATTTCTTCTTCCATAATGCCCGTTTATACAGAGCAATACAAGTTTGGGAAGAGGGGGGTGAGGGAAGCAGTAATTTGACTGTGGCTCCAGTGTGCTCTTTGTTGGAGGATTATTAATCCTCGGTCACCAGGTAGAATCAGCCTTATTGGTCTGTGTGTCATGATTACTCTGTCTTCGAAGCACAGGCATATTTTCCTTGCAAATGTTTAGTCTGCCTTGTCAGAATCTACAAGCTATTCTAGCAGATTCAGTTTTATTGCAGATGATGAGTTAACCAAGATCTTATTTTGTTTTTCCAGGGGAACCAGCATGTAACCTTGAATTCACAATTAGTTTAACATTTACTAGGTTGCTTTCAGTTTGTGTCTGATGCTATCTCTACAGAATTCTTTGTGAGCTGGGGCTCAGAACTTCTTCCAGCAGTAAGAGGGGATTAAAACCATTTTTAAAAGCATCTTTCACTTTGTTTTTAAATTTATTTATATATTTACAATCCCTATGTTTGCATCAGTGCTGCTGACTTACCTAGAATACTGTTATAAACCCAATGCAAAGTCTCCTTGAGATTACTTCTTTGCCAGCCTTAGAGAAAGCTCGGCAGAGACAAATTAGTTAGTTTTCAGCCAACATGCAAAAGCTTGCTTTGAGTAAAGCCAAATACTAAGGGTACGTCTATACTTACTTCCTAGTCCGGAGAGGAGTACGTGGCATCGACAGGGGAGCCTGCCTGCCGTGTCTGGACCCGCGGTAAGTTCGGACTAAGGTACTTCGAATTCAGCTACGTTATTAACGTAGCTGAATTTGCGTACCTTAGTCCGAAGTGGGGGGTTAGTGTGGACCAGGCCTTAGAAGTGGGAAATGACTTGCAAGTGTAGCAGTGGCGATGTAAGGCATATACAGTACATCCTTCATCTTTCTATTCCATCATTTCTTGCTCTGCACCAATACTGTGTGCATGGATCCAGATTTTTATTTTTACTGAGGGATGATTCTTTGGCTGCCTTAAGTGAATAAAGCTGCGATGTATTAACTAATGTCGGGCACGGCGCAGTTATCAATTGATCTTTGCTGTGGTGTTGCCTGTAGTATTTTTTCCTCTGTACTCTAAACACTGTTAGTGCTGCAGGCCGAACCGGAGTCCTTCTAATGAAACAATTACAGCACTGCTACTCAATATGCAAAGACGAACACCTCCAGCAAAAGCTGATAAATGCCTTTGTTTATGATCTCCCTCCCACCCTACCCCCTGCTTGTTGCTTTATATAGGGAGAGTGGTGAAATTTACTGACTTCCTCTTCATTTGAAAAAGTTTAATCAAACAAAAAAATAATTGATGCTGAATGACCGTCAGTGGGGAAGAAAATGGTTATAGGACCAGCAAAGTGTCAGTGTGAACGAGCTGTGTGTGTGAATCCACGCAAGGTACTGATGAAACAATTACAAGGGGACTATGCTAAGGATGTTTGCCAGATCATTAAGGAACCGCCTACTCACCACCAACACAAAAAGGAAGGTGCTGTGCTAGCCAGGCATGCATTTTAGACAACTAATAGCTCTCTCAGGCTCAGAGCTTAGCAGTAAACTGTGTACCTGTGGCTCATGAAAGATAATGAGTTTAGTGCATCAGACATCTCTTTTGTTACCTAAATCGAAGGAGTCTAGACCCCAGAAAAGGGCACTGCCCACAGAAAACATAGCCATGATGTCACTAGTTCTCTTGCTGTGAAGAGATGATGTTTTTTGACTGGCTGGGATGCAGATGGTTAGGATGGACATATAAATGTATATACTTTCACATACACTGTAGCATACATAGTGATACTGGAAATTAGCCATTCGGTGAGACTAGAAAAGGTGGTCTGGAAATCAGTGTGATCTAGTGGTCTTCTGGGTCCTACTCCAAGATCTGCTGTGTTTTCTTGGGCAAGTCATGTCACTGTTTTGTGCCTCAGTTTCCCCATCTGTAAAATGGGGATAATACTGTTTTCCGGCTCCACAGGGTTGTTTTATGGCTCAGTTCATTAATGCAGGGGACACTTTGAGATTCTCAGATCGTAGTATTATCATTTGGGGATTCAGCAGTGGATATGACCAATATTCCTATGATTATGAATAAAAGAAGGCTGATGAGGAGGCACTCAGAGTCACAGAAAGGAATCTCACATTGTCTAAAGCTAGAGCAGTACCAGAGTATTTGGATTCCACATCTGAGACCCAGGGGTGAATATTTAACATGCAGAAAAATGTTTCAGCCACAGGGTGACATCTCCACATCTTCTTTCAGTGATATCCGAGACTTAACTAAACATTGCTTCCCAGGCAGTTGGGGCAGCTGTCCAGATTCTCTCCTCCCTCCCCCTTAAATATTTGCATTCCACATTGTTACCTGGATACAGATGGCGAGCTGGACTGATATCTTACAGGCTACAATCTGCCTTAACCCAGTATTTTGCCTTAAAAAACAGACTTTAAAAGCATACTATTTCCTCAAATAAAGCAACATTTTTCTGCATCATTACATAAAAATGTGTGGCATCTGATCTTTATTGACTTAGTTTTTATAAGATATGATAAATTCTCTTCTCTCTAAGGCAGGGGTGGCCACATGTGGCTCTTCAGAGGTTAATATGCGGCTCCTTGCATAGGCACCAACTCTGGTGCTGGAGCTACAGGTGTCAACTTTCCAATGTGCTACAGGGTGCTCACTGCTCAACCCCTGGCTCTGCCCCAGGCCCTGGCCCCACTCCACTCCACTCCTTCCCCCAAAGCCCCCGTCCCTTCCCCTGAGTCTGCTGTGCCCTTGCTCCTCCTCCTCCCCTCCCCCCCCCGAGCCTCCTGCACACCACAAAACAGCTGATCGCGGCGGGCGGGAGGCGCAGGGATGGAGGGTTAGGTGCTGATCAGCGGTGCTGCTGGCGGGTGGGAGACACTGGGGGCAGGGGGAACTGACGGGGGGCTGCTGACGTGTTACTGTGGCTCTTTGGCAATGCACATTGGTAAATTCTGGCTCCTTCTCAGGCTCAGGTTGGCCACCCCTGCTCTAAGGTATGGATTTTAATCATTTTGTTAGCATCCATGAATTTACCTTACATACCTGATTGCAAAGGAATTTTCAGTCAGCTGCATAGCCTTCTTCAGATTTAGTTCAGGGGATAAGACTGTGAAGCTACCTTACCTGTAAATTCTGTTGGCCCAACTACGTCATCTAAATTGAAACTATTTCTCTGTGTTGAAAGTATGCATAATCTGATGAATAGTGTATGCATTTCCTATACAAGATTCTTGTGGATTCTGTTTGTCTGGCATGCACACTGCTGCAAGATGCTCCCTGTGTGCCTAAGATTATAGGGAACAAGTAGGATATTGCATTATTTGAGAAACGCTACATGATCATGTAATGAAAATTATATCAAATCATGAATCACAATTATAGCAACTTTACACACAAACAGCTCTCCTGCTTTATAAGGTTGTCTTCATGCTCCAGAATCACTGCAACTCAAAGTTGTGCATCAGGTAGCCAAAGGGTGGCTTATGGTGCTCTACCATGCAGCCTATGGCTGGACGAAGCTTTAACACAGATATACTGGCTACAGAGATTACTGTTCCTAGTACACTATGTTCATCCTGATCTGAATGGCTGGCTAAATTGGATGTTGCAACCTGTATTTTCTGCAGTCTGGATCATCTTATTAAAGATGAGGGTGGGTGCAATCTGTTCGATTTTATTGGGTCCTCTGGTTCCTGGCAAGTTGCTGGGGAAAATGTGGGTACCTCTATTATAAATAAAGCCAACACCATTGGTAAAATAAAGCAAGCAGAAGAAGTACTTCCAGTTCCAGGGCATCCATTTTTATTTCGTCCACCTCTATTAGGAGTGGATTCTTTTATACTAGGCATTTTAAGGTACCCTGGAATGGAACAAATGACAGACTGAGATCCCCTGTCTATTGGCAAATGAAAATATTAAATATAGTCACACACAAGATATCAATTTATTATAAATATCAAGGATCAAGTAGAATACTTGAACTAGTTGAAGGATGATTATGACAGCCTTAGAAATTAGAAGGAAAATAAGGTCCTTCAGTTTCTGTGTCCGAAGAAGTGGGCTGTAGTCCACGAAAGCTTATGCTCTAATAAATTTGTTAGTCTCTAAGGTGCCACAAGTACTCCTGTTCTTCTTTTTGTGTCTGGACTGGGTATACTGGTTCTTTGAGTACAAGGGTACTTCGGAGTTCAGGGTTGGTAGCTGATTGCCCCAAGATGCTCTCTGAAGAGAATTCAGTATCTTGTATCTTCCACAGGAACATCTCCAGATCCAGCAAAGGGGTTTGAAGTTGGATTTGCTTGGCAGGTGGCCCTTGCTACGTTTCGGCTAACCTAGCAGGAGGTATACAATACGCTGATTTTGCTTAGGAAGGGAAATGGGAGGTCAGAAAGTCTACGAGAAGGACTCCAGCCCTCATAGCTGGGAAGGAAATGTATCTATATTTTGGACTGCTTTGTTTCTTTTTTCACTTGCTACAGTTTGATGCCTGCGGAAGAAGCACCTGCCCTAGAGCCCTAGCTAGAGAGGGCTTTGCAATTCATGTTTTTTTATTCTGTGAAAGGCCTAATGAATACAGCACTCCAAGAAGAGGGAAGACTTTGTTATTAATGAGAACACAGAGTGTGCTGTGTCTGTTTTTACTGTGGGGAAACCTGGGCTCTTTTGCTCTGTTACTTTACAGTCCATAAATATCTTGGAGACATTTACTTGGTGTGTTTTTTAAAGTATATGTTTTCATTCAAAAGTATCCTAATTCTTCTAAGTCCTGTCAGAGGCTTTGACATGTAATTAATTTCTCTGGAGCTTTTCTCTAAGACCTAACTGCACATACAAACCTCACTCCAACACTTGCACTTATTTACAGCTCTGTTGCAGAAAATCGGATCTCCCATGGTGGTGTTTTTTTCTCCTCCACTCCGTAAAAAAGATTTCCCTCAATTCCCTATCCACAACAAACACAAGCAATGGACACTTCAATAGGCATTTGAATATTGGAATTGCTTTGCTGGGTTTCATCTGAGGGCTACTGACCCTCCGTATATTCAGCTTTAAACTAAAACCCTGTTGCAGCCTTAACTATGGAGCTATCACCACCCCATCATCTACCTACCTAATATTGGCCTCTGTGTGTATATAGGTATGTGTATCTTATCTCTATTTATAAAGCTGACTTGATAGCTATAGATCAGTTTCCATTTTCCAGGCAGTTCATACCCACAGTAGAATATTTATTTTCCAGGATGGATTTTTCCATGCTTGGAGATGTATTTGGCCTCAGAAGATAATGCTGGCACGTGGAAAGGTTGAGTCAGGAGATCCGCATCGAGCTGTGGACATATATATCAGCAGCCAGACGCTAGATGACATGGCTATTGGTTTTCTTTATCTTCACCCACTGTACGCACTTGCAAGACATCCCCGAGACCAGCACTGCTGTGCCTGAAAATACTGTGAGCCAGATCACCCCTCCTCCCATTGTAAAACCTGCTGGAGGGGCCTCGGCGGGAGGAGGGGGAAATCTCTCCAAATATCCCATTGCATTATTTGTTCCCAGTCAGTCATTTGAGGGAGCAGGTTTTGCCCTTTGTGGAACAGGCCACAGGGCCCTGCAGTGAACCTGAAGAATCCCCAAAGATCTACAAGAGATCAGGGCCATCTGTGCAGAGGCCCTTTGCCCCTGAACCAGCTCTAGCACTGGGCAGCCTCCTGCCCAATCATCAGCCAAGGACTCCGAGCAGAACTGGGGTTTCCACAGACAAGATCACACAATCCCAGGTGATCTGATATGTTTCTGGTGAATCACTGTGGGACCAAGAGCTGGCTGGGAAAGAGATGCTTCCTTTGCCTCACCCTGGCATGCCTGCTCCTGCCACTAGCCTGCCCATTTCCCCTACTGGGACACTGGAGCCTTGGAGCAAAGAAGTGACTGACCCTCCCAGTCTGAGAAGGTCCTCTCCATGTGTATATCTGTCAAGGACACTCAAGTGCCTCATTGAGTCTAGTAGAGGAGAAGCAAAATACATTGTGACACCTTCACGAGGAATTAAGCAAGTGGACAAATTCTGCGCTCTCACACGCGTAACTCAGTAGCATTTCAGTTGAAGTCAATGGAGTTTATCAGTGTAAAACTAATACTAGTGGGAGCAGAATCAGGCTCCACATGTATAGTAACTGATAACACAGCTAGCACTTTAGGCCTTCAGATTACCTGGTAGGTGACAAATGTAGAAAGCAGTCCAGATATTTTAAACTTATAATTTGGGGGTGTTCCTTCCTCTGCCCTAGGTTTGATTTCAGCCCCTGCAAAATAAGTAAATGTAGATTTTAGCCATGCTTTCTGTTAAGTTTATAGGAAAAGGAACAAGTGCTTCCTTGAAGGAAACTGATCAAAGGATTTTTCTACACAATAAGATTCTATATACATTGCAATATCATTATTGCCTATAGGACAGAGATAGGCTGTGAGAGATTAATACTATTTAGAGAACATTCTTTGTGAGACAGTAACACTGAGCCTGTCCAACAGAACTTGACCTCAGGAATATTGCTTTCATGTCTGTCCACATTCTGTCTTTGGAGAGAGCTACCTCTACTTCAGGAATACCAGTCTGCATAAGCCTTGTTGAGCATCCCCTTGGTTTACAAAACAGAAAAAAAGTACATTTTGAATTTTTTTGATGATCTGATTTGGAGAACAACTGATGGAAAGTTTAAATAGGAGAATCAGTTTCAGATGTTGCACTGTTATCTTACTCCTCAATTCAATGGCCTGCAGCTTACATACAGCTCATTAGTAGGGCCAATGGGAAGATATAGAATAAAACTGCAGGAAACAAATGTGTGGGGAAACGTTCCCAGTTTTGGTGTGAGAATGTTTTCTTAAAACGTTCATGAATACATGTTTTCTTAAAACATTCTTATGGTCGTTCATGTATTCACCTAAATTAAATCCCAGTGGGGGTAGTGGGGCCTTTTTAAAAAAGGCCTGGAATCATGCTGTCCAAGCTTGCCAGTGCTCTGTGTCTGGATCGGTGTTTTCTTTCTGGAGAAATGTGGTGTGCAGTGTGAATGACAAATGTACTTAGATAGGGGTGGAGGTTAGCTGTCAGGGAGCTGGCTTCAGCTTCTCCATCCTGTGCTGACTGGCCTCTGTGCAAGTTAGAGAATCACCACTACACACCAGAGATGATGGCAGAGTCAAATAAATAGGGGTATTTATTACAGTGTGCAGCATTCCAAATACCTGATCAGAATGTGAGATCATCCACACATACATATTCGTGGTGCTTTGAAATGAGCAAGCAAGCAGTTCAAATATGTGTGTGGATAGCTGAATGTGCAGTCATCCAACTATACTCACCTGTGGTAGGTTGCCTGGTGTCAGGTTTTGGACTGCAACGCCCAGTTGAAAAGGGATCCTGGCAGCTCCAGTCCAGTTAAAAGTCCAGTCGGTGGTGCTGTGGGCCTAAGGAAGGCTAGTCCCTACTTGTCCTGGCACCGCGCTGCACCCCGGAAGCGGCCAGCAGGTCTGGCTCCTAGGCAGGGGGGGTCACGGGGCTCTGCACGCTGCCCCCACCCCGAGCACCAGCTCGGCACTCCCACTGGCTGGGAACCATGGCCAATGGGAGCTGTGGGAGTGGTGCCTGCGAGTGAGAGCCGCGGGCAGAGCCACTTGCGCACCTCCACCTAGGAGCCGGACCTGCTGGCTGCTTCCGGATCACTGTGCAGAGCCAGGACAGGCAGGGAGCCTGCCTTAGCCTTGCTGCGCCGCTGATTGGGAGCCGCCCGAGGTAAGCCCGCACCCCAACCCCCTGCCCCATCCCTGAGCCCCTGCCCCAAACCCAGAGCCCCCTCCTGCACCCCAAACCCCTGCCCCAGCCCAGTGAAAGTGAGGATGGGGGAGAGCAAGCCACTGAGGGAGGGGGAATGTAGTGAGTGGTGGCGGGGCTTCAGGGAAGGGGTGGGGCAGGAGGTGAAACCTCAGGAAAGGGTGTGGCCTCAGGAAAGGGGTGGGGCAGGGGTGTTCGGTTTTGTGTAATTAGAAAGTTGGCAACCCTAATCTGTGGTTATTTGAAATGAATGATCATTGCACATTTCTTCCACCCGGAAAACCACAAGAGATGGACAGGATGGATTTGTTTAATGTCAGTGCATGATGTGTTTAAGCTCCTTACCAAACTGCAGTACTCCTCCCACCAAAGATTCCTCACACAGCAAGCGGCCCATTCCAAAGAAGTCAAGCTGGCCCACTTACTACTTTAGACTGTGTCTCTCCTGAACGCATGTTTAACAGGCAGGCGACATTATTAAGCAGCCTGTAACTGAAAAATGTAGAGCATCTGTCATACTTAAAAGTTAATCTTCCTAAAGTTGCATGCAAATACTCCAAATGATGCATAGTTTATGACTGGGAAATTTTACTAAAAATATGGGGAGCCTCTTTGATTAAAATATGTCAATAGATCTTTTACTGGGCTCCCTGGCCCACTGAATGAAACATTTTGGCAGCCACAGCACAGGTGCTGGGAATGGTGTCGCTGTCCATAAGCTGGGAGTCTCATTTTAACCAAGTCATCCTCTCTGGGGAGCCACTGAAATTTGGATTTGCACTGAAGTAAAATTCTTGATTGTAGTGAAAAATTCCTCAACAAATGCAAAGACATGGTGTTACTGATGCTTGTTATTCTTTTGGGAAGAAAATGGAGACATCTCTTTTTAACTCCATTGAAATACATTGGACTGGGGGAGCTTTTGGAGTAGAAGAGTGAAAATATGATAGCTACTTTGTTATAATAAATAGTGTTTGTCCTCCTAAACCGGGTTAGTAGGTGTGTGTAATGCTTTTTTCTTTTATTCACAGTTCTGTGAGCTTATTTCAGGAATTTTAATGACTGTAATTATGTTTTTGGAAATGTACAGGTTGGCCAGATGCAGCGGGGCATGGAATGAACAATAAGAGGTTAAATTGATGGATGACCAACAAGATAAGGATTGTGCCTCAGAAGACCATGAAACTATCCTGATTAATGGGGTGAAAGAAAATGGTAAGGAAATCTAATTACAGCACATGAAGCAGCAGTGATAACATCAAGCCAACCTATTTTCCTAGTTCATGTATTTAATTTCTGAGTTTTGCAGACATCTTCAAAATGTAGAGCAGTGGGGCAGATGGATATTTTGTGCAAATATGTTGCTGCAGCTATGAATCTTCAGTTTTTAAACCCTAAGCAACAACTGCTGCTTTTCCCCCCACACATATGTGCATGCCCACACACACATAGATCTGAATTGTGATTTTTTTTTTTGAGTTTATTGTTTTTTGGTACTGCACATGCTGTTGTGACCATTTTGGCAGCATGACCCCTCCAACTTGCTGTCCCAAGGTCACATTAGAATTCTAGGCACCTCTTCTGTGCATAAACACATGCTACTGGTAAAGTCATGATCCTGAGACCTGCTGAGTAATTTCAGCTCCCATTGAAATCAGTGGAAAATGATTTGCATCTTTCAGGAACATGCCCAAAATTTCCTGTATCTAGCTTTGTCTTTGGTTATTTTCAACTGCTCCATAGTTGCTTTCAAAAGCAATAACTAATTAAAAGTCTTCTTCAGTGCTATGCTTGCCTGCAAACCTGATGAAGCTTCTATAAGGTGGGTGCATAATTGGTTGGAAAACCGTTCCCAGAGAGTAGTTATCAGTGGTTCAGTCAGGCTGGAAGGGCATAACTAGTGGGGTCCTGCATGGATCGGTTCTGGGTCCGGTTCTGTTCAAGATCTTCATCAATGATTTAGATAATGATATAGAGAGTACACTTATAAAGTTTGCCGATGATACCAAACTGGGAGGGGTTGCAAGTGCTTTGGAGGATAGGATTAACATTCAAAATGATCTGGAGAAATGGTCTGAAGTAAATAGGATGAAATTCAATAAAGACAAATGCAAAGTACTCCATTTAGGAAGGAACAATCAGTTGCACACATACAAAATGGGAAATGACTGCCTAGAAAGGAGTACTGCGAAAGGAATCTGGGGGATCAGTGAATCACAAGCTAAATATAAGTCAACAGTGTAACACTTGCAAAAACAATGAACATCATTCTGGGATGTATTAGCAGGAGTGTTGTAAGCAAGACACGAGAAGTAATTCTTCTGCTTTATTCTATGCTGATTAGGCCTCAACTGGAGTATTGTGTCCAGTTCTGGGCGCTACATTTCAGGAAGGATGTGGACAAATTGGAGAGAGTCCAGAGAAGAGTAACAAAAATGATTAAAGGTCTAGAAAACATGACCTATGAGGCAAGAGTGAAAAAACTGGGTTTGTTTAGTCTGGAAAAGAGAAGACTGAGAGGGGACATAACAGTTTTAAAGTATGTAAAAGCTTGTTATAAGGAGAAGGAAGAAAAATTGTTTTTCTTAACCTCTGAGGATAGGACAAGAAGCAATGGGCTTAAATTGCAGCAAGGGCAGTTTAGGTTGGACATTAGGAAAAACTTCCCAACTGTCAGGGTGGTGAAGCACTGGAATAAATTGCCTAGGGAGGTTGTAGACCAGAGGTGGGCATACTACGGCCTGCGGGCCACATCCGGCCCATGGGACCCTCCTGCCCAGCCTCTGAGCTCCTGCCCCGGGAGGCTCGCCCCCGGCCCCTCCCCTGCTGTTCCCCCTCCCCCGCAGCCTCAGCTCACTGTGCCGCCGGCGCAATACTCTGGGTGGTGGGGCTGCGAGCTCTTGCCGGGCCGGGCAGTGCAGTAACAGAGCCACAGTCTGACCCGGTGCTCTGTGCTGCGCGGTGGCGTGGCTGGCTCCAGCCGGGCAGCATGGCTGACTGTCCTTGTGCTCTGGGCGGTGCGGCTGTAGCACCGCCAGCCACTGGTGCTCCAGGCAGCGTGGTAAGGGGGCAGGGAGCAGGAGAGTTGGATAGAGGGCAGGGGAGTTAGGCGTGGTGATCAGGGGTGTGGATAGGGGTCGGGGCAGTCAGAGGGCAGGGAACGGGGGTTGAATAGGGGCAGGGGTCCTGGGGGGGCAGTCAGGAAGGAGAGGAGGGTTGGATGGGGCGGCAGGGGGCAGTCAGGGGTAGGGGTGCCAGGGGCGGTCAGGGAGAAGGGGTGGCTGGATGGGGCAGGGGTGCCCAGGGGGCAGTTAGGAATGAGAGGAAGGGTTGGATGGGGCGGCAGGGGGTGTCAGGGGACAGGGAGGGGTGGATGGGGCAGGGGTCCCGGGGGGGCTGTCAGGGGACAGGGAATAGGGGGGCCATCAGGGGGCAAGAAGCAGGGGGGGTTGTATAGGGGGCGGAGGCTGGGTCATGCCTGACTGTTTGGGGAGGCACAGCGTCCCCTAACCGACCCTCCGTACAATTTCAGAAACCCAATGTGGCCCTCAGGCCAAAAAGTTTGCCCGCCCCTGGTGTAGAATCTCCATCATTGGAGATTTTTAAGAGCAGGTTAGACAAACACCTGTCAGGAATGGTCTAGATAATTAGTCCTGCCACGAGTGTAGGGGACTGGAGTAGATGACCTCTTGAGGTCCCTTCCAGTTCTATGATTTTGTGATTCAAATTAAAATTCCTCTGAGCATTTGCTGAAGTCATTTAGCTTTCAAGTTCCTAGCACTGCGACAAAAACTGGCATTTTCATTCTTTGCAGCATCTCTAAAATGTATTTAAACATACATGGTTAATTGCATGTTTCTGTTTAAAATGCCTTTCAATTCTACTGACTGTTGATATTTGATCATATTGGATCTTTGAGGGCCCAATCCTGTGGTGGTGGTGTAGGCTCAGATTCTTGTACCCTACCAAAATGAATTTGATAGTTGTGTTATAGCAAAAGCCTGTAGGTGCAAATTCTGTTCTCTTCCCCACAGATATAAATCCAGAGTAAATCCAGATGTATAGGTGAACAGCACTGGTGTTACCTGATAGAGTAGTGAGAAATGAAACACACATTTGTGATTTCTAGCATGACAGAATTCAGAATATATCTGTCAGTTTCAGCCAATCTTATTCTTTATCAGATACATGCAAACCGTCTGTAAAGTAATAGTGGGTGACAGTTGCTAGAGCTACAGAGAGATTTCCTGGCCATTATGCCTGTGCCTAATCTACTGCTACCAAGCAGAATCAATGGTTACCTTGTCAATAGAAACTGATTTGATTTGTAGAATCTGATACAACTTCCATGAAATGCAGTTAAACAAACAGAAATAGGAAAATGTCTTAATTAAATACTGTAGTATAGCAGTGAATTTTCTAAAGGTTTTGGCCCAGATCTTCCAATGCTGTGCAGTCACTTGATGCTGAACCAAAAGCAGGTTACGTGCTGACAGCAGTGTCTCTGGCTATGTGAGGATCACTATAGTGTAGGGAAGGGGTGGCCAACCTCCGGAGCCACATGCGGCTCTTCAGAAGTGAATATGCGGCTCCTTGTATAGGCAGCGACTCCGGGGCTGGAGCTACAGGCGCCAACTTTCCAATGTGCCGGGGGGTGCTCACTGCTCAACCCCTGGCTCTGCCACAGGCCCAGCCCCCGCTCCACCCCTTCCTGCCCCCTCCCCTGAGCCTGCCGTGCCCTCGCTCCTCCCCCCTATTCCCCAGAGCCTCCTGCATACCACAAAACATCTGATCAGGAGGTGCCGGGAGGGAGGGGGAGGCGCTGATCAGCGGGGCTGCCGGTGGGTGGAAGGCGCTGGGGAAGCTGATGGGGGGCTGCTGATGTATTACTGTGGTTCTTTGGCAATTTACACTGGTAAATTCTGGCTCCTTCTCAGGCTCAGGTTGGGCACCCCTGGTGTAGGGGATTGTGACTTAGAATCAGCATGGCAGTTCTTATGCCATCATCATCTCCCTTCTGAAGGAACTCAGATATGAAATTGCAGGACTAATATGTGTTGTATGTAACTTTTCACCACTTAAATCAGCTTCTGTACCAGGTGATTGGACTTTCAAAAAGCCTTTGACAATATTCCTCACCGAAGGCTCTTAAGCAATGTAAGCAGTCTTGGGATAGGAGGGAAGGTCCTGTCATGGATCAGTAACTGTTCAGAAGGTAGGAAATAAAGAGTAGGAATAAATGGTCAGGTCTCTCAGTTGAGAGAGGTAAATAGCGGGGTCCCCCAAGGATCTGTACTGGGACCAGGGCTGTTCAGTATATTCATAAATGATCTGGAAAAAGGGGTAAACAATGAGGTGGCAAAATTTGCAGATGATACAAAATTACTCAAGATAGTTAAGTCCAAAGATGTCTGTGAAGAGTTACAAAGGGATCTCACAAAACTGGGTGACTGGGCAACAAAATGGCAGATGAAATTCAGTGTTGATAAACAGAGCCCTGCGCATTTGGATCCGCATCTGATCTGCGATCCACAAACATAGTCTGCAGATATCCACAGATTTAGCTGGAGTATTGTGTCCAGTTCTGGGCACCTCATTTTAAAAAAGATGTGGAGAAATTGGAAAGGGTCCAGAGAAGAGCAACAAGAATGATTAAAGGTCTTGAGAACATGACCTATGAAGGAAGGCTGAAAGAATTGGGTTTGTTTAGTTTGGAAAAGAGAAGACTGAGAGGGGACATGATAGCAGTTTTCAGGTATTTAAAAGGGTGTCATAAGGAGGAGGGAGAAAACTTGTTCACCTTAGCCTCTAAGGATAGAACCAGAAGCAATGGGTTTAAACTGCAGCAAGGGAGGTCTAGGTTGGACATTAGGAAAAAGTTCCTAACTGTCAGGGTGGTTAAACACTGCAATAAATTGCCTAGGGAGGTTGTGGAATCTCCATCTCTGGAGATATTTAAGAGTAGGTTAGATAAATGTCTATCAGGGATGGTCTAGACAGTATTTGGTCCTGCCATGCGGGCAGGGGACTGGATTCAATGACCTCTCGAGGTCCCTTCCAGTCCTAGAATCTCTGAATCTATGAATTTGCAGGGCTCTGTTGATAAATGCAAAGTAATGTTCATTGGAAAACAGAATCCCAACTACACGCACAAAATGATGGGATCTAAATTAGCTGTTACCACTTAAAAAAGATTTTGGAGTCATTGTAGATAGTGCTCTGAAAACATATGCTCAATATACAGCAGCAGTCAAAAAAGCTAGCAGAATGTTAGGAATCATTAGGAAAGGGATAGATAATACAATGCCACTATAAAAATCCATGGTATGCCCACACCTTGAATACTGTCTGTAGTTCTGTTTGCACCATCTCAAAAAAGATGTATTAGAATTGGAAGTGGTACAGAGAAAGGCAATAAAAATGATTAAAGGTGTGGAACACCTTCCATTTGAGGAGCGACTCTTCAGCTTGGAAGAGAGACGATTAAGGGGGGATATGATAGAGGTATATAAAACCATGGATGGCGTGGAGAAAGTGAATAAGGAATAATATTTACTCCTTCACAAGAACCACGGGTCACCCAATGAAAATGAAGGGCAGCAGGTTTAAAACAAACAAAAGGAATTACTTCTTCACACAACACACAGTCAACCTATGGAACTCATTGCCAGGGGATGTTGTGAAGGCCAAAACTATAACACAGTTCAAAAAAGAATTAAATAAGTTTATGGAGGAGAGATCCATCAATGGCTATTAGCCAAGATGGTTAGGGATGCAATTCCATGCTCTGCCTTTGACTGCCAGAAGCTGGGAGTGGATGACGGGATGGATCATTCGATGATTGCCCTGTTCTGTTCATTCGCTTTGAACCCTCTGGCATTGGCCACTGTCAGAAGATAGGTTTCAGAGTAGCAGCCGTGTTAGTCTGTATCCGCAAAAAGAAGAACAGGAGTACTTGTGGCACCTTATAGACTAACAAATTTATTAGAGCATAAGCTTTCGTGGACTACAGCCCATATGCATCCGAAGAAGTGGGCTGTAGTCCACGAAAGCTTATGCTCTAATAAATTTGTTAGTCTCTAAGGTGCCACAAGTACTCCTGTTCTTCTTTTTGTCAGAAGATAGGATATTGGTCTAGATGGACCATTGGTCTGACCCAGTAAAGCCGTTCTTATGTTTGCATGTTCATTATTGTGGTAGCCAGGGCTTCTCTATATCCTACCAATCCCTCCTTACTGCTTTACTGACCTGTTGGGGACATTGGCATCCAGTATAATTTAGAGTAGCCTTTAGGTAGCTCTAATTTACAGGTAGGGATTGGCCTGGCATGAAACAGGCTGAGAACTTGGGGAGTTCAAAGGAGGCCCCTTTTGCACCCCTCCCTCTCCACAGCTATACTGCACTCTCCTTGGCTGCAGATGAGTATTTGGGCTACTGTGTTTTCACTCAGCTTTTGAGTTAACATGTTACCAGAAAATACTGAAATAACGTTAAAATTGTGACCAAAAACTGTGACAAAAGCCAGAAAATCCATAGGTAAGTCTGAAATGCTCTTCTTGGCTCTCAGCCACTCTGTTCATTGAAGCCATTACAGTCCATTGGGTAAATACACCTTTTAACTGAATATGATCTTTAGCACCATACAGTCCCTGGAAAATCCATTTTTCAGGATTTGCACCTCACAGGAGACAAGCTCATTTTTACAGGTGTAGATCTAAAAAAAGGAGATTATATAGTTGGTAGTGAATGTTTTAAGACCGAGTTCCCGTTGTCATTTTAACTCCCCTTGTTCATGTCCTTGTAACTTTCACAGACATATTCCTTTGGGCCTCAATTTCCCATGCTGTCAGCTCAAAGTTGATTTTTTTTTTAAGTTGGAGCTGAATTTGTTCATTTGTTTTGAAGTTAACGGAGCTGGCCCAAAAGATGCATATATAATCCAATATAATCCAATAGAAATTTTTGCACTCAAACTCAAAATGGCTCAAGTGAGGAACTCAAAGTTGTTTTTTAGTCCTCTCTAAAAAAGGAAAAGTGAACCACATTTCAGGCAAGTCAGCTCAATAGTTTTAAAACTATATATGTTTAAAGGTGGAGTGTAACGTGCCTGTGTGTGTGTAAAACATTTTCATTTTCACAGGGCCCCGAAGGTAGCATTACTCGGAAGGCTGGGTGCATGCCGAATCACTGTAGCTTTAGGTTGCCCTTACCTGTTTAAGGCTTTAAAGCTAAAGGTGGCTCAACCCTTAACACTGCCAATCGTGTGGAGCTGCCTTAAGCTCTTTGAGCCTGATTTGACCCCATACCAGTTTCACACTGAGTTTCGCAGCTGCAGCTGTGCCACTGTAGCACGTCAGTGTAGACCTTCACAACAGCAAAGGGGGAGGGGTTGTCCTGTCGCCGTAGTTAATCCACCTCCCCAAGAAGCGGTAGCTATGTTGATGGAAGAATTCCTCTGTTGACCTTGTGCTGTCTACACCGGAGGCTAGGTCAGAGACATAGCTATGCCGATGTAAGTTTTCAATGTAGACCTGCCCTGAGGTCCAGAACCCTCAACCCCAATCTGCAGTTGTTGGCTTAGCAGCGCTCCTAAGGTCATTACTGCAGGATGTTGGCAGGAATATTAGCCACAGGCCACTGATCTCCCTGGAGATTTTTGTAGATCAATAGATCCACAGAATGGGAGATCCCCTGGCCATACGTCTTCCTCAAGGCACCTGTAGACAGAGGCCTGGTCTGCACTAGGAATTTACTTTGGGATAGCTACGTCTCTCGGGTGTGAAAAATCCACACCTCTGAGAGATGTAGCTATATCGACCTAGCCCCTGGTGTAGATCAGCTCTAGGTTGATGGAAGAATTCTTCTGTTGACCAGGCTACTGCCTCTCGGGAAGGTGGATTACCTGTGCCGACGGGAGAACTCCTCCCATCCACCTAGGTAGTGTCTACACTGAAGTGCTACAGAAGTGCACTTGCGCCGCTGCAGTGTTTTAAGTGTAGATATACCCAGAGTCACTGCAGAGCTAGTCTGCAGGGAGTGCAGGGGAATATGGAGATTCATATCTTGACCCCTGCACTGTGGACCTTCCAACAGCCCCAGAATTTTGCCTATAAGTTACTAAATAAATGCACAAGTGTGTGATGTGCCTGAGTTAGTGCTGCCTTGAAAACCTTCATCTTCTGAGTTTCTTGACTTTTGTGTCCTAGTTTTCTCCTCATTAACAGTGCGGTAACACATTTGTTCTTTACTTTATATTGTATTTTATAACTCTGGGTGTTTACATAAACACATTATGGGCTAGATCCTCAGCTAATGTAAATTGGCATAAATACATTAAATTAGTTGTTTCTCATCAGTTTCAGTGTAAAATAAATACTCTTGATAAAGGTGACTATAGTAGATTGCATGGATGTCAAATCTTTCCATATGCACAAGTCCTTTTACAGTGTTTGTCCTTTTCTTGGCATTTTGAACCATTTCCACTAGACTCACAAATTTTTTATAGACGCATTGTCGGTTACGTCTTTTTGTATTTAGTACTTTAGTATGGGTCAGATTCAGCCACCCTCACTAGTATTGAGTAGACCTTTATGCCTTGAGTAGTCCATTTGATTTCAGTGGGCCTACCTAAGATGTAAGTGATGACTGAACATGAGAAAGGGTATCAGAATCTGTCTCCACATTAATAGAAGAGACCATTCATTGTGTGTGTGTGTGTGTGTGTGTGTGTGTGTGTGTGTGTGTGTGTGTATATATATATTTTTTTTCTTCTTACTCAGAGATCAGTGCATGCTCAAGGATACAACAAATTAAATTCTCTCTAGATATCAAAGGTCTGTATTTATAATTTTTTTTCTTTAAAGGGACACTATCAGGTTAAAAATCTTATTTAAAATAATTCCTTACCTATGTCACTATAAAAGAATCTTATTGATTACAAAAATGAAAAGAATTTTAAAAATCTAATTTACTTTTATCTCTTTATAGCATTTGTTTTACTTTTTGCATTTCTCTCAGCTTGAACAATGCCAGTTTTAAATCAGGGTAACTTTCTAACTCTTGAGCACTGACAATTTGCAGATGTGTTTGCAACCCACATCTGCAAAATATTTAAGTACCTATTTCCATTGCAATTACATTTTTAAAAATGTTAATAGGAACATTTCTATTAAACTTTGATTTTTTTTACAACCTACATTTTACCCAGATTTGACATAACAGTATCCACTTAGCAACATGTTGTTGTTGTTTTTTTAAAACAAACAAGTATCAATGTATTTTAAATATAACCCTGTTCATGTGCAAGGAGGCTACAAGGGATAGTATGTTTGTATTTTTTGTACATCACAGAATCAATTAGTTACACAAATTAAACATTGCAGTCTTGTAAGCAAAACACTGCTGTTTTTCAAAGAATTTATTTGTTTGCAAAAGTCATCTCCCAAAACATAGCAAGAGGAGGGGAAAAGAGTCAGATCAGAATCCCAAGGTTCTTAAACTAACTCTCTTTTTTTCCCTCCCTTCCACTCTCCCTTTTTCTTTCAATTCCTCCAGAATCACATGACCCAGACAGTGATGAGAAGCCTTGCACTGCTGCAGATGCTGCGGTTACATTTTCAGCCTTGACAATAGCTCAGAAGGAAAATCAAGTGTGCCACCGAGTGCTGCCTCCTCTGACTTCAAAGAAGCCCTGTTTGTTGAGCCCTCCTTCTCCTCTGAGACTCACTGATGTACCTGAGCACACTTCAGATGACTCGTCCGCACACGCTATTTCTCTTACATCTTGTGTTACAAAGGGCATGAGCTCCTGGTCTCTGCCAGGCGATTGTGAGAAGGCTCCATTCACAATTATGGAGCCCGGAGGCATGTCAGCTCTGACTGGTGACTGCTTGATGCAGCCAAGCCGGACCTGTCTAGGCTGCTTTATTGAATCAAAGGACGGCATTGATGCAGAGCCGGGAATAAGCTTGAAAGTGGGTGATATAAATAGGGATTATGACACCTGTTCAGTCTCTGATATAGGGATTCACTGCATGAGCACAGGAGAAACCATGAGATATGGGGATCAACTGCTTTCAGACCAGCTTTTAAGCTTCCCTATGCATAAATCGAGGGCAGCAGACAAAAGAGATGCAGAGAAATCTGACAGTGATTCAGAGGACCCCACTCAGAAAAATTATTACGAGGGATTACTATCAGACAAATGCAATGGTGAGGAACCTTTGCTAACAAATCCCAACCAGGAGTGGGGCTATTTCGAATCTTTCATTAGTGAAAGTAAAATTGAGCTGCTTGACCTTTGCTCCAAAAATGAGCTCTCTGTAAACCTGTTTTCTGAGGAAGACGTGGATAATTACATGTTTGATGATGATGATTCAACCTTGGGAAGTGACGTCTGCTCCTTAAAGATTAGATATGAATCTTTCCAAGACAACGTGAGGGAGAAGACCAACGCCCTGCAAGAGGATGCCCAGTTCAACTTCTTTCCCAGCGTGTTTGGCAACTGCACTAAAAGGGACAGCAAGAGCATCCTGAAGAGGGGGGCTGGTGGTGGTGCTGACCCTTCCCAATTCAAATCCGAAGAGGGCATCATTTGGGGGGAGGAAGAGGAGGATGGAGAGGAGGAGGACGGAGAGGAGGAGGAGGAGAAAGCTGCCTTAAATAAAACTTGCAACAGTACAGAGGTGGTGCAATATATAGGCTCTAAAAGGAGCCACTTCTTGGACTCTGTTAATTCCACAGAGGACTCTGGGGAGTTCAGCGATGACAGCACCTGCACGGAGTCCTCGGATGACGTGCTGCGGGATATAAAGGACTGTAGCAGGTACCTGTCCAGGGAACATTCCAGTTCCTTCATTCAGCAGAACTATGGGCTGCGGGCAAAGAGGAAAGTGCGATACAGCGATGATTATTTGTACGATGTGGATTCCATTGAGAGTGAGAAGATTCTGGATAAGAAAGAGTGGCTCCCGGATGGACCCAAAGAGGAAGATGATGATGAATGGTGCCCAAAGAAAAGGCGAAAAGTCTCTCGCAAGGAGCCCCCAGTTATCATCAAGTACATCATCATCAACAGATTTAAAGGGGAGAAGCATATGCTGGTGAAGCTCAGTAAAGTCGATGCCAATGAGACAACTGTTACCCTAAGTGAGGAACTGCTCAGCAAGTATGAAAAACTGGCCCCACTGAAGGGCTTCTGGCAAGAGAGGCAACAGAGCCGGATGGATTATCTTAGATCATCTCTCTATCACAAACAGAATTTCTATCTTAATGGCTCGGATGTCTCATTCCTCCCTCACCCAAGAAAGCGAAAATGCAAACTAGCAAACAGGCACAGGATTCAAAGAATTAAAGCCATTGAGCAATCAGTGAACAAACTGGGCTCCTGTTCCTCTGATCAGAAGCAGCCTTGCAGCAGTAAAGAGGATGCAGGCCTGAAAGGGATGCAGACATTAGCCATCGCTACCCCCAGCTGTGCAAATGGATTACATTTAAATGACATCACAGGCATTGCCTCAGTGAAGTACAAATCACAGGACAGGGAATATAAGGGGACAGAGAGGAAAGTGCTACGCCGAATCAAATTCAAAAGTGAAGCCAGGTTGAAATGCAAGAAAATCAAAGCTGCCACAAATATGGGAGAAATCTCCCCTGCCTTGGAAAATCAGGACACAGCAGCTAGTTTGAAGGATGAAAATATTCCTTGTGCTTCAGACAGCTCCCATATTTCTGAGTGCCATGAGGATAAGGTTGCTAAAAATTCTACTTTCCTGCCAGCCACTTGCTCTCCGGACAAGCCTCTACCACCTGCTAATATCACCACCAATGTACCCCTGATCCCCGGTGGGTATCTGCAGACATTGTTAGATGCTTCTGATTTGTCAAGTAACACTGGTATCTCCTACTTCACCCAGCATCCCCCTGAACAGCAGAATTCCCTCCCAAGCATTGTTCAGGCAGAAAAGCAGTTCTCCGCTCTGCAGACAGCCCAGAGTTGTGTGCTGTCCCCGCCTTCTGAATCTGAACTGCAGCAGTCACCTGGCCACTTAGAAATTGAGCAGAGCAACTTCAATAGCATGTGGCCAACAAACAAGGCTGCCAGCAGCAACCATCAGGAATTTGCAAGTGACATGAGGGAGGCTTCTGCATTATCAAATGAGTTTGGTGGCTCAGCAGGAGCAGACAACCTCCCAGCCTCTGGATACAGTCAAGTAAATCTGAATAGCAGCAAATTGCTATACCAAAAAAAATATGTGCCGGATAACCAACAAGTGCAGTCTGATGATTCTTATCAGTCATGTCATTTTAATAATGGAGAGGGGCGCTTTCATTTCCAACGAGGTACACTAAGTACAGATGATGGCAGACTCATTAGTTTTGATTCAGTGGGCTCATTGTCAGTTAGTTCGAGCAATTACAGTTCTTTAAGTCTAAAGTCTTGTGAAAAGGACGGCGAAGATGATATTAATGATGATTTCTTGGCCCACTGCAGTCCCAAGCTAGTGATCCAACAAAGCATAGATGAAATAACCCCTTTGAAAGAGTCTACGGACCTTTTAGACATCTCCAACTTCACACCTGATAAGTTCCGTCAGTCATCGCTTTCGGAAATGTCTCCTCCCGACACCCCCAACCTTTCCCCTCAGATAACCGTGTCAGATACCAAATCGCTAGGCAATCTGAAAGGTTTTCAGGAGACCACTCAGACTGTGCTAAGCAATACTGATAAGGTCAAGTGGAACTGTGGGGTTCTCCAGACCCAAGATCAGGCAGATAATGGGTTTACTTTAAATAATCATCAGTTTCAGTTCCATATGTTCAATGATGAAGATTCTGTTAGCCTCCTTGAAAAAAGTCCATGCTTGTCAACATTTAATGAGCCATCTGGTCAAATTAGCACCAATAGCAAAGTGTCAAAATCTAAGAGGAAAAGTTCATCCAGCAAGAATGTAGGTACAAACCAAAGTTCTCCCCAGAAAAACACTAGGAAAAAATCTCCGAAAACTAACAAAGGAACTGATAAACCACAAAGTAAGAATTCCAGGCAGACTCCCAAGTCAACAAGGAAAGGGAAAAATGCAGCTGGAGTCAATGGTGAAAAGGCTCAAGCAGTTGGCAGCAGGACAGTCAATCAGTTAAATAATACAGCCTCAACAACAAAGGCACTAGCTGAATGCATTCAGCATCGCAGCCCAACCTCTGTAAAGATAGGGAAGCATAATGGACTATCTGGTGAATGGTCACTAAGAAAAGACAATAGTACAGGCTGGTCCGAAACTAGCATAGCAAACACTAACAACCTCCTTGATGATGATCAAAGGGAATTTGAGGAACCTTCCAATATTTTATCTAACATTGCATCTGGAATGGCAGATGTTCAGAGATTTATGATGGCCTCAATCGAACCTTTATGGGGGCCTGTAGGCCACAACAGCGTCCCAGATATATTCCGGTCGCCTGAATCTAACAGCCTGAAATTGAAAACTCTTAAAATTTTGGCAGGGACATCACAAGAGTCCAAGAAAAAGGGAAATGGTAATTCCCCGGGAACTGCGAAGAATCACAAGTCAAGCAACAAGGGCTCAAGCAAAAATAATGGCAAAGCCACAACTTGTGATCCCAGTCGCCCCAACTGTTCAACTGGGTACAATATAGACATTCACTCTCCCTTTTTTGATAAAAGCTATAGTAACCTGAGCACTTTAGGCAATAATGGACCTACCCATAAAAAGCTGTACCGTCATAAATCAAGTTCTAAATCACTGAGGGATGAGAACTGTAAAGTAAAGCGAACAGACCGTGAACAGAACCATAAGGACCCATCTGTGACAGCTTCTTTTGAAAAACTGAGGTAATGCTGCACCAAACTGGCTGGAATGCACCCTTAACTTTCCTACTACCTGCTAAGCCTGCCGTTCCTCATTTTTTCCTTCCTGAAAGCAAGAGTTGCATGAAAGAGACATTCCCCTTTTACAATTTTTTTTAAGTGCATGAAAATACTTATTACTTGCAAGCTACCTAAAAGAATGACCCGTTTTCTGGCTTGGCTGGGGTTAAAAAACTAACAAGGCTACTCTTTTCTGCTGTTTGGCTTCTTCAGTTTTTAATTACTTATTTATTGAAAAAAAAAAAAACAATTACATGCTCTTTTTAATGATTTTGAAAAGGAAAGACTTTTTTTTGAACATTTTGTATAAAACAAAACACAAAAAAGAGGTTATGCATCCAAAAGCCAAGATATCTAACTAAAGGCTCTTTAGTTTGAAAATGAAAACTCATTCATAATTGAGCTTCATGTGGCAATTTTGAGTGCTTTCTAGCCCCCTCTGCTGTTTATATCATAACCTGTATCATAAAGCTTCATCTACTGTATCAGAGTTTAGAGCATATGATCCTGTTGTGGTGACTCCACACAAGCTAACTAAGATGGCATAAAATGTTTGATTTTTCTGCAGGGAATCAGACTACATTCTTCTTAAAGCAGAAACAACATTTTTGGTTTTACCTGTGTTTGAAGAAGAGACTCCTTTTTCTAGAAAGACGTTTGATGTTTGGTTTTTTTGGTTTTTGTTTGTTTCTTTCAAAATATGCCTTGTGGTATGTTGAAATGTAAGTGCTGAAATGAAGAGTTTGAAATTGTGGGAATTTATTCTTTGAAAGCAAACCTAATCTGGTATTCTCTGTGAAAGACTTTTAAAAGTCATACTGTTGTACAGTAGTTTATGCACTATTACCCACAACAACAACAAAAATTGTGCCAAACTATGAACAAGTGACTGTATTGTACATATTTTTACTTCTCTATCAACATTGGGTTGTGAGTGTTTTCTGGAACTATGCCTTTTGATTTACTATAAACATTCCAGTGATTATGTATTAACCACCCCCTTTGGAAGCACCTGTAACTCACAGTGAAAATGATGTTGTTCACTTATACAACTTACCAAAAGTTTGATGGACATAACTAAAAGTGTGCCAAATTTACTTACCTCATTTCATGGATTTGCCCTGTGGTTTAAAGCTCACACACACACACACAAAAAGAACTTTAAAACTGAAGCTGAGAAATGTTAATGTCCTTTCTTTAGAAACATGAGCAAAAAAACCATAATGATGAAATTTTGAGTTTCATTCTAGGAGAAAGTTGAAATGTTGGAGGAATTCAGAAAAATCACTCAAGGTAAGTTTGACAGGGACTCAAGTGTCTGCATTTAGAGACTACAGAACAGCTGCTTTTCAAGTGTCTGTTTTCTTAAAGCAAAACCTGTAGCTGAAGATCATTTAAAGTGCAAAGTTATATTGCTGATACTTTGTATCTCAGTTTTATATATTTTATAATAATCTGGGATAAATGCTAAAATAGTTATAAAATTAGAACTACTACATTTCATACATTTATTGCTATTTACTTTTATTTGAGAAGTTTCTTAAACATTTTTATGCTGATCCTGTCAGAAGTGCTCTCATATCACAGCTTTGGTGTTTTCTAAGTGTTTAACTTTGCAATGCCAATATTGTTTGAAATTTTAAAATGAAAACAATTTTCAGTGCAACAATTTTTTTCTTTGACTCGGTACATAATAAAAGAGAAAATGGAAATATTTGTGATCTCACCAAATCGAGGCCAGATCATACACAACTGGACTATATTAAGACAGTGATAAGTATTGAATGGTAAAAGTATTTTCAGAAGGCCTTATTTGTACCCCACCATGCCCTCACCCTCAAGAGAAGAAAACAAAACAAAAATTCACTTATTTTCCTTGTGCAACTGAGAGCCTGTGCATTTTGCTGCTGATTTATTATGAAACCTTGATATGCAAGAGACCTGCTAACTGAGAGCTAATGAGAGCAGAGGAAAGTAAGGTTAGGTCACATATTTATGCAATAGAAAATTATGGGTACAAAGAGAGGGGCCTTAGTAGCAATCTAATAGGAGATCACTTCCTCAACATATTCATAAGTATTGAGGTGGCATTTCAAAGTAGATAGGGATAGACTTTGTGTTTGCAGTACATGGAAGTGTTTTTGATATAGTCTGGGTTTTTTTCTGTAATATTAATGGCAGAGTTGGAGGTGGCTATACATTTTTATATTAAATTATTCCCCACTTTATTAGTATTGAAAATTAGAGATGGGACTGAGTTGCAAACTTCTGACCTGGATCCAAACGCTCTTAGCATTTGGGGTTATTCAGATACTGGGGTTTTAGTTTAGCCTCATTTCTTTAATAACACGTTATTTTACTTAATTACTAATCTGCTTTGTAATTACTCTGAAAGTATCATATTAGTTGATTTGTCCTGAAAAATAACATTATAATTCTGCCTGGAGTGAGTGACTCTGGATCAGAGTATGGTAGCTCTGCAATCTCATAGTAACTGTTGATTTATGGGACACAAGCTAGAGTGCAGCATCCCACAGAAAATCCAGCAAGTGGGGAGTGAGGTCTGAGGGACCCCAGAACTGCTAAAGCAAAAGCTCTCTACAGGGATAGCTCTGCTGGGCCCCACCCTTAGGTGCATGGCTTTGCTTAAGCCATGTTTCCACTGCTTGGCTCTCTTTGTGGCTACATAGTAGCAATCTGGAAGGGAACTAAGAGCTGTGTTAAACAGTATTAATTCCTGCTTGGATGTCTACTGTGGCAGAGAATGGAGTCACAGAGCACAGCCAGTTCCCTGCCCTTCTCCATATCCATGGGGCCCCGGTGCTGTGTGGGAAGAGGCAGCACTCTTTCTCTCAATCAATGTCACAGGTGGAGACATTCACATCCAAAGGGTCCGGTCCACATCTGGATCCCGAAGAGGCAGTCCAGGCATATGTAAAAACAAAGTCCCAGTTGTATTTTGTATTTATGTATCAGAGATTAAATGCTCTCTAAAATAAGGGTTGCTAACTATGATTTTCTAGAGCTGTTTCCCGTTCTGCACGTGGTGGGTGGGAGGGGTAGGAACCTGCGATCTCCGCTCTTTTGGATGTTTAGGCTGCTGCTCCTATGGAGCCAGGTCAGGCCCAGTTCTAGGAAATGGCAGTTCCCTGCTCTTTGACTCAGACCTGCCATTTGAAAGCACATTTCGGTTGGTTTTCATTGTGTTACATGTGTTTAACATACAATTATGTGACTCATAATAAGGTACATGGAACTGAAACATACAGCAATATTTATGGCATTTGAGAAATGTGCAATAGGACATGAATACAGTACATAAAACATATCAATTATTGTATTGTATCTTGCAAACTCCATTAATACTCAATTACCATACATTTCAGTACAATATTAATTGCAGATTCCATCTCCCTTGACTCACTCTCTTAGCCTTCTGTCTCCCATCTCTCTGGCCTCCTTGACTCTGTCATCCTTAGACTGCGCAATCATTCCTTGCCACTGAATGCCTGAAAAACAAAAGTCCTTTGGGGTAAAACATTGACCCTGCTCCACCTGTGACTCCACTGTCCCTCTGCTAACAAACCCCTTCACTTGGCTTCCAAAGCCAGAAATCTTGGAATTCTCCCTGAACCAAGTTTTTGTCCTCTACCCTAGTTTACCTTTTCTGTGCGCCTGCCTAAAGCTACCTCGAGAACATTTTCATAATCTCTTTATCTTGTTTCCTTGTCAAAAAGTTCATTCCTGCTTTCACCACTTATTATTCTATTATCCTGATTAGCGCACTTCCCTCTTGCATATTCCTACGCTCAAAAATTCTGGAAGGTCCAAAATATTGCAGCTAGAGTCCCCTCTCCAGGATCCTGTCACTAACTGGCCTCTTGCCATTTTTTCATCTCCAAGGATTCACTCCACCATTCCCTCTCTTTATATCCCCTCCCATCTCCACTCTGCATCTTTTTAATCTGCCTCCTCCACAGTCCCACTATTTTGTTTGTTTTGGCTCAATGTGGGATGTTCGCTACAAGCCACTAAGCCATTCCCTTTTACAGCTTGCCTTGAGGTCCCTGTTTTCAGTGTATCTTGTTTGACTCTTACTATAAATGCATTTTATGATCCTTTGTATGAAGGATGCTATATAAATTGTATAGTATCCTCATTCTCTTACGATGCACTGTACTGCAACTCTGGCAGATTTCCGTTTTGGTGAATTATAATCATCGCATAAATTAGAATACATAAAGGGACAAACAACTCAATTGAAAAGGACCCATTCCCATTATCAGCCTGGCTTAGATTGGCATAAACCGGGTCAGTTTAATGTGGCCCAATTTCATTTGCTCTCATTCCAATTCCAAGAATTGAAGTGAGAAAAATCCCTGTGCTGGACAGAGTCAAGGTGAGGAGAATGCTGCATTTGCTAATCCTGGTTCTAGCGGGACTGGTGCCTCCTGCATTTATAGGCAAATTCTCCATTTTCTTTTTATAAATACACTATGAGGAATATTTCTTTTCAAAATAAATGCCCATGACAACCTGATTTTAAATTACAACCCCCACTGTCCCTAGTTTTGTTAGCGGTACTTGCATATAGAGGTTTTGTAAAAACAAAAAAGATTAATAATGGGGAACTTGAATAATCATAAAGCATAAAATTATGTATTCACCCCAGTCGTGCCCCCCCCTTATCATAGTGTTTCTTGAATAAGGAACCAAAATCATGAATTAGAACCCCGATTCAGCAATGCACTTAACCATGTGAATCGTCCAATTATAGCCAATAGGGCTACTCCTGTGCTTAAACTTTGGCATGTGCTTTTCTATCTTGCTGAATCAGGGCCTGAACAGAGCGGGGGAAAAAATTGGGTTGAGATCCGTTGGATGATGCTTGCTTTGTGAAACAATTGCCATGGGCGTAACTTTTTTGTTTAAAAAGTCAAGTTTACTGCTATTTTCTGGTATTATAGCTCAACCTACCATTAATCAAAATAAAGACATTTTCAGCAGTGGAACCCATTGGATTAGAGTCGTCTTTCACTTAGGCCCCAGTCTAGTGAAGCACTTAAGCACATGCTTAACTTTAAGTACTTGACCAAACATGACAGGTCCCATGGACTAGTCACATGCTTAAAGCATTCTTATCTGCTTTGCTGGATCAACGCTTTACAGTGGTGTAAGTCAGAAACTCCATTGAAGTCGGTGTAAATGAGAAGAGAACCAGGTCCATAGACTTCAGTTGGTACAGGATCAGGCCCTTGGTCTGTACTTTCTCAACTTGGTGCACTGGACTTTTCCTGTACAGCTTCCCGAAAGTCTGGTGGAAGTTGCATGGCTCAAGCCACTGACACCTTATTTGAGAATGTGCCTCCTTATCTTTTCAGTGTGTAAAATAATGCAAAAAATAAATAAATAGCGTACAATGTCAGTGGTAGAAGCAAGGCTTTTAAAATCTGTTTCTCAGGTAAACAAGTGACACTAATGACAATGGAGTAACAGCCATCTAAGAGAATTTGGATCTATAAAAAGGAGGGTGCCCTCAATCTTACAGGATAGTTGGGTTGCTAGACACGTTTGCTGAGCCTTTGAAGACTTGGTGCAAAAGGAAACAAGAAATAAAATTTGTATTCACTGCTGCCCTTCGATAGAAAAATGTACGTTTCAAAAGCACAAAGGGAAGATTTTTTAAAAATAAAATTAAAAAAAGAACGATACCAGTTAAACTCCTTTTGTCTTTTACTCCCAGTGGGAAGCAGGGTAGAAATCTAAGGAGATGCTCTGTTTCTCTGCCTGCAGCACTGGCTGTAGACATTTTGACTGCTGCCTACAGAGATTTGAATGTACTGCTCCTTAAGTTAACTTCCATAGAACTAGAGGCACCTCTTTAGTATGTTGCTACTGTTTTATGGTGCTAAAAAGAACTTTTATCCCCCTTGAGCATTTCAGAAATAGTAAATGGCCCTTTTTATGAATGTAACATATCCATTTCTGTTTAACATTTTACACTACAATTTTAACATATTTGGAAATTATTTGCCTTTTTTCTTTTAGAATAAGCTTTATAAATATTCTGTAGAGTCAATTGAAGTATAATTCTTAAGGATCACTCTAAGACGCCTACAAAATCTTGTATATTTTTAAGTGTGCCAATTTGTAAAATATTTTGTAAGTGTATATTTTTCTTAGAAAAGTGCTGTGAAGTGTTTGTATGTGTGAGGTTTCCTTTTTTTTGCACCTCCGGGTGTTAATAAAAGGATGTATACTTAAAAGTTTCTGGTTTTAAAAACCAAAATACAAAGAAAAAAATTAAACTTTTGTTGGGAATTTTGTAATAAAAAGAAATGTTGTGAAAGAGTGTAGTGATATTGTGTAAAGGAAACTGGAAAATTTGTGAGCGCTTCGCTGTTTTATAGATCCTCTTGTAAATTATTCTTGTAATATTTTTGGTTTTGTTGTTCTTGTTGCAAAGGTTTTAAATATTTGTGACTGACTCTGTATGGTGAAAACGTCATATTGTTAACTTGCTGAGTTTTGTTATATTGTTTATGGAATAAATAAAAAAATTAAAAATCTCATTTTAAGATCATGTATGAAAAAAAGAAATTAAACTCATTTATTGAATATTAGAAATTGTAATATTAGAAATCATTATTGTTAGAAAGAAATGAGTAATGGAGTCTCTTGCGCACTCCTGATTATAAACTTTTAATAGTCAGTTTAACTGGGCTCGTGTTAAAGTCTGTGGGCCATAAGGCTCCTAGAAGTGTGCTGGGAGGGTGGTGACGAACTGCATAGAGCTGGTTTGGGGGGGGAGGGGGGAGGAGGGAGAGAATTCATAAAGATTCTGAATTTTTTTCCCAGTTTCTTTGAAATTTGAAAGTTCATCAAAATTGGAAAAGGTTTGTAGTTGGTCTAAAAATGGGGATACATTTTCAAGATTGAAGTCCCCCTCTGCCCGCTTTTCTTTGGACAAGCTCTAGAGATGCAGCACCCACCGAGCATTGTGGCCGAGAGCAGGCATAAGACTTACAGGGGAGTTGGGCAAGCAAAGGATTAGCATATGCTCCCCCAAGACAGTATTTCAGGTGCTATCTGCTGCACAGAGGTGCACTTCCCTCTCTGAGCTGTTCAGTGTTCCCAGCCATGCTACCCCCTGTGAAGGCAGCCGGAGTCGGATTGTGGGTGTGCTGGAATGGCTGCTGAGACTCTGCCGCTACTTCCCTTTTCCTCACCTAGGACTTATTCCAGCAAAGCAATTGAGCAGGTGATTAACTTTAAGGGTGTGTGTAGGTTCATTGGGTCAACTCATTTACTTAAACTTAAGCACATCTAAGTGCTTTGCTAGATGAGGGCCTAAATGTTGAGTTGGTGTGACTCAGTTGGGAGCACCTTTACTTGTAAGTCAGAAGACTGGGGGGGTTGTATCCCCTCCTGGCTGCAGTGCAGTATGAAGAAGTGTTGCACTATTAGAAGTGCTGAAGGAATGTTACACACAGTATATTCTGGCCATCTAATGGGGGTGGAGGGAGCGCTGTCCAGGTAAAAGTTAAAGATCCCGTAATACTGTGTGAAAAGATGATGTCTGGTCTGTATTCTGTCACTTGTACAAACGGCTTTTCTTTTAAAATCACATTTAATTTCTTTTTATAAATATTTAATTTTGATTGCAATAATTTGGGAAATGTGTTAGCAAATTAGATCTTTCCAACTGGATTTGTGAGCCACAAGAGGGACATGGGGGAGACATTCAGCAGTAACACCAAGTTTCTCTGGTATATGTTCCTCCTCTGCTGTGTTGTGAGGAGAGGATGAATGTCCGAGCCTAAGGAGAGCTAGCTGCTAGACTCTTAACTATTGCTTTTGCATAAAAAGTCCTTGCACTGACCACAGTTTTTGAAGGATTTTGGGACAGAATGCTGCCTCTTAAAAATTGTTCTGATCATGTGCCAGAGAGTACAGGGTTTCAAGACTTTCCCGTGGGGCCTTTAAAATCCCACCTAGCAGCCAGGAATCCTGTATCTTTTCCAAAGAGTGACTTGTAAGAACTTTATTTGGATTGGAAAAGTATGTTGTGAGCAAAAAACATCCATGGCTTCAAGAGAACTGTCCACTGCCTGTTTTGGAGGAGCCTGGAGCCACATAATGGGCAGTTCTCTCCTGAGAGCCATTATTTCAGATTGTCTGCAGACTCAGGCACACATTGCTGCATCAGTTACTCTCAGCTCATGTTTTTGAGATTTTCTCTTCACCCATGAAGGCAAGAAACTTTACTTTTTTTTTTAATATATGAAAATTGAGATTCTAACATAATCCCATGATTCCAGGAGCTGAGGCTGTAGGCATGGACCTGTGGTGCCTATGCCTTAATCTGGCTGTGTGCGTAGGGTGTGGTTAAGCACCCATATACAGCTGCTGTACCAGCAGAGCCCTGTGCAGCTCAAGTCGTAGAGAGGTCTTGTGCTGTCCCTGAACCCCAGTGGGGAATTTCACCCTCAGAGAATAATTCTTCATCTGCAGAGCATTTGCAAGATCTGAATAGTCACAATTTCAAGCTGCATTGGATAATTACATATATCATGTGGTATTGTTTGTATGCCCTGATTGGATGGTTTATTAAACTAACTCAGGGGTTGGCAACGTTTGGTACGCGGCTTGCCAGGGTAAGCACCCTGGCGGGCCGGGCCAGTTTATTTACCTGCTGACGCGGCAGGTTTGGCCGATCCTGGCCCCCACTGGCTGCAGTTCGCCGTCCCGAGCCAATGGGGGCGGCGAGAAGTGGCGCGGGCGAGGGATGTGCTGGCCGCGGCTTCCCGCTGCCCCCATTGGCCCGGGACGGCAAACCACGGCCAGTGGGGGCCACGATCGGCCGAACCTGCTGCGTCAGCAGGTAAATAAACTGGCCCGGCCTGCCAGGGTACTTACCCTGTCGAGCCGCGTGCCAAACGTTGCCAACCCCTGAACTAACCAATACAGCATGAATCTGTGCTCAAGTGGCTGCAGCAAATAAACACAAAAGGGTCATAAAGAGAGTTGAATCAAAATTCACTCTAGAATTCAGATGATTATGCAGACATTTTCTTCTACTACTTGCTCTAACCCTGAGTATGAAAGTTGCTCACTCAGGCTGTGGACCTGCACCTTTAACCCCCATTGAATTCATTAGGGCTGTTAGCAGCAGACTGGACCCTTAAACCAGACTCTGAACCTCCTCGTTTATGTACATATGGCACATCTCAGCCATCTTCTAAACTACGCATAGAGTTTTGAATGAATGAACACAGGGACGCACATGACTGAAGCAGAAGTTGTGCAAGGACACTTTAGTTTTGGATTCTTTTTCCTGGGAATATCCTACTTCCAGTTTGCTAGCGTCATGCAACCACTGTCACAGCTAGCGTATGAATTGGTTTGCAGAAGTGCTGAGGCGCTTTCAGCTAAGCAGGCACCCCAGCTTCTAGCACCCTTCCAGCTCAGAAATGTGAGCTTGGGTTTCACTTCCCCAGCTTTCAGCAGTGCCCTCTCTGGAAATACAAACATTTTGCTTTACTCCAGCATCACACTGTGATTGCAGTAGCTGACCTTTCTGTTGCTTATTAAGCCTTAGCTTGCTGGCATGTTCTAGATTGCCAGAAGCGTTTTTCCCAGCAATGTATTGTTTGAAGTTTTCGTGGTATGTGCCAAAGCATATACTGGTAGAACATCTTGAGCCCATTACCTTCATTTCATATGTGAGTGCATCCAAATTTGAAGCGAGGCCAACAGAAGTGAAAGGCTAGTGTGTTACCACACTGTACTACCCCGCCCTCTTTCCTGACTGCAAATATAACCTCTGCATGGACATCCATATCCATTTTATGTCACCCTTTGTTCAGACTATTCAACAGATATGCGAAGGCAGAACAAATAGCCATTGTCAACAGATAATTGTTTACATTTGTGATGGAAGCCTCATGCCCACAGAGGGATGAAAAATGTGCGAGCCATCCCAAGCCTTTTCTATGAGAACACCAATTTGTTCCTGCTGCAGTAATGCAACCAAAGAATGTGAGTATTGCTGCTTCACTAAATGCCAGCTATGCCTTGAGACTCATTCCTGCTATGAGCTCTTGGACCTCTGCCCTCACAAGACTCCCATGCCATGCTTGCCTCAAATCAGCAATGCATCCCAGAGCATAATTATGAATGGTCTCACTCAGTTCTCAGTGTCAGTGTCCCAAGTCCAACCCGTTGTTTAGCATAGTAGTGATGTAGAAGGCGGCCCTGCTTGCTCTTGATAGTCCATTATATTCATGTAGGCTCCTTATCGTCGTGCCTTCTTCCATGCTGCCCCACATATGAAATACCTTCCTGTGGGCACACAAGGTCACTGCCTTCTCTACATCCCTGAAGACAATTCTTACTTCCACCTACATGGCTGCTCACTGTTTCCTCCAGAGGTATGTGGTGATGTTTGTTAATAATATTTAATTTTTTTTATTGCTTCATTAGCCCCTGGCAGTGTGCTAATGCCTTAGAGAACAAATGAAAGACACATGCCTGCCCCAAACAGCCAAACTTCTTAAAAACAGATAGGAGGCGACAGACAAGAGGGGAGAAGGGACTGGGAAGATAAAGGGTCCATTGATAAGATGATATGGTTAGTTCAGTGGGTTTTGCACACTGCATGGTAGTTAACTGATTTCAATGATCACTTGATTTTTCTGGGTACATGGGGAAGTCCTTTAGGCATGTTCCCCCAGTAGTCCGCTCCTCCTAGGACTCCATGGTGTTGAGCCGCCAATGAGCTGGAGAAATAAGGTTGGACCTGGGAGTGGATGGAGTAGGGAAGCTGGCTGGGCTCCTCCATTTTCACCTCCTCCGGACTATGATAAAACCCAATATAAGTCAATATAACCTTAGGCTGTGTTATCTTGTACTGCTTTGCCCTCTGAGCTGCAGAATTCCACTTTAGGCAGCCACGGTCAAGAGAACAGCTGGAAGCTTAGCTCCTATGGGGACCAGCGAGGCTAGGTAGCAAAGTGGAGGCAAAGATCTGCAGATGCAGGGAATGGAACGCCTTGGCTTCTTCTCGCAGACTGAGGTGAGAAAAGCTCAACCCCCACAAAAAAGGAACAAGTAGGGAACTTAGTGGATTTCAATTGGTGGAATTTCCTCCCGTCTACGTTGCGGAGGGGCCCTCAATTATATGGATGTAAACCCTGACTTCAAGAGAGTTACTCTGGACATGCATCAGAATTTCGCCCACTATTTTAGGGTAAAAGATGCTAACACCTACACTGTCCCTGAATGTTAAGCTCTTATCTGGGGAGTCTGCACACTGTTCTTGTAAAGAGGCCATTTCCCTAGCATGGTCATCAAGCTTTGCAGCTTCTCACCACTTTGGTACTTCCCATGAAGACAGGGAAGCCTCTTCCTCTGTTGTGTCCTCATCTTTGATGGGATAGAACATCCATTGGCGATACCTACATTGCTTTACATAGGTTTGGTCTTTCAGACCCCAGCAGTGAAATTGCCATTGCATTAGTTTACCCAGCTTTTTTTAAACGAGTTTAAACAAACACAAAAAGAAACAAAACCCCAATAAAGCATCTCAGCTGCCTGGTGGTTTTCCTCATTTTTAAACTTGACAAAAAATATTAAGCTATTTTGTCCCAAATTTTGGTTTCATTGGAGCTTTGCTTTTGACTTTGTTAGGACCAGGGTTTAGCACTCCAGCGGAGTTACTTTCTCTGAATGTCTAGTTGTCTATTAGCCCATCAAAGTAAGCAGCAACTGATTAAACAAAACAAAACCACCTAACATCTGAGTTAGAAGTCATTTTTTCCAGATTCAATGTAGATTTTCACCAAACAATCTTGCCTTACTCTGTGATGATACATAAAGAGCTGCTCTAGGCACAATTAGCCAACCTGATGCTGAGAGGGGAATAAAAATTCTAACAGTACGTCCAAATGTATAAAGCTATTTACTTGAGCCAGGAAGGAGTCAATTAAACTTGTAATCACTCAATTGCCAGTCACTTGGACAAGGCTTTGAAACTATGGGCCAGGTGCTGCAAACCCTTGTTTCGGGGTGTAATGGCCACAACTGTCCTATTAGTGATTATTCTTCGTATTATGGTAGCATCCAGAAGCTCCAATAAGAACTGGGACCCCATTGTGCTGAGTGCTGTACAGTACTTACATGCTCTTTGGGACAAGGGCTGTCAATCTAATTTAAGACAAAATACAACAACCGGGTGTAACAAACAAATGCAGGTCCTAGGGGGGAGAGGATGAAGGTAACGTGATAAGAACACCATGGTTACACAGAGTAGTTATGTGCAAATTAGCTTGTTTAAATCCATTCAAAGTTTGATTTTTGTTTTAGCTTTAGGACATGAATAAGCAAACCAAAAAAAAGTACCAATGGCAGGAATCCCAATTGATCTCCTCACTAGCTTTTATCAGCTGGCTTGTATCAGGCGTCATAGTAGGAGTGGCTCTTGAGGAGGGTTTTGGAGGACAGAGAAGCAGCTTTCTGAGCTAGTTTGGGCAGAGTGTGCCATATGTAAGAGGCAGGACAGAAGAAAGCACCAAGGCAGTTACTGGAGCGGTAGAAAAATAGGTGACCAAGGATGGCATTTTTGTCAGACTGGAGGGTGTGAAGGGGCAATGAGATAAGATACAACAGTAGATTAGCAGGAAAGGGCAGAGTTGTGAAGGACCTTCAAGTGAGGACAAGACACTTGTATCTGCTGCAGTGGAAGAGGGAGAGTAAGTCCATGGCAGAGCTGGAAATAGTACATAAAGGTCCTGTCTGCTGTAACTACTAGACCAGTGGTTCTCAACCTCTCTCTGAGCGCCCCTCCCCGCCACATGCTATGTAAATTCCACAGCCCATGTGTGCAACAGCAACGATTTTCTGAATATAAAAGTAGAGGTAAGTTGCTTAGGCTTCAGCTTCAGCCCTGGGTGGCAGGGCTCAAGGGCCCCAGGCTTCAGCCCCGTCAGGTGGGGCTTTGGCTCTAATGACTGCCCTGCTTGGTGGACCCCCTGAAACCTGCTCACAGCCCCCCAGGGGGCCCTGGACCCCTGGTTGAGAGCCACTGTACTAGACAACACTGCCTCCCAGAACTTTCAGTAGTTTAGCTACTGGTCAAATTACTGTAAACTTCTGTTGAGCTAATTATTTAGAATTAGTAATGATAATAATCCATACTTGTTAAACGGAATCATGTAAGTGTTTATGAACAAATATACAACATGAAGCAAAGAATTATTGACTCTGAGACACTGATTTGATAACAATTACAGCAGTTACCTAAGGAAACTCTCGTTCCAAGCTATCTGATCTATTCCAATTAACCAATTCTGACAGAATTAAGGAGCTGCTTAGCAAGTACAGGTTTAAGATTCAACCTTGAGACACTCAATATTCAAAGCCCATATAAAGAGATTAAGAATCTCCTTGGTGTTGTCCCATTTCCCAGTATTCAAACTGGCAAATTGAAAATCAATTATCGGTAGAAAGCTAGCTAACAAAATGTTTTAATCTTGCTTTAAAATGTCTCTGTGATCCACATCAGATCATTCTGCATTACTTGGCCAAAACTCCTTTTCATAGTTATCAGAGGGGTAGCCGTGTTAGTCTGTATCCACAAAAACAATGAGGAGTCCGGTGGCACCTAACAGATTTATTTGGGCATAAGCTTTCGTGGGTAAAAACCCAGTAATTATGACTGTATTTTTAGTCTGGCCATTTGCCTTGTTTTATGATAATTAGAGCTAGAGATTCATTAGCACAATTTCTCCCCAGAGCAGCACACTTTAAATGACTGGATCTACAATCCAATGGGAAATCCTTCTCTTCCAATGGTTCTCCAGATTTCTTGTTTGTTACAGGACCCGATTCGAAGCCCATTAAAGTCAAGACTCCTAGGATATGTCTACTCTGCTGCTGGGAGCGAGCCTCCCAGCCCGGGTAGACAGACTCATGCTAGCAGGGTTTGAGCTAGTATGTTAAAAATAGCAGCATGCTAGCCACCTGAGCTTGGACCCACAAGACCCCCTGGGTCTGAGCTCGGGTGGTTAGTCCGAGCCTCTGCCGGTGCAGCAACATCCACATTGCTATGTTTAGTGTGACAGCTCGAGCTCCACAAGCGGTCTCACTTCCAGCAGCGTAGTCCGATCCCTATTGACCTGGCCCAAAATGAGGCAGTTATTTATGAATTTTGGTATCACTCAGTATGAAACCACCTCAGTTTGCCCACAGAATCACAGTTCTGAGATCAATATTCTGAAACTGAGCAATCCCATTTCAAAGCAATTACATTTTGGAAATACACAATATGGCCCCCAAAACAGACACGTATTGATCCTGCTAAAATGGGGCCAACATGGACCCCTGTTCTCACCTACAGAAGCCCATGAATACAGATTATTTTTTTAGAGCAGACCATGTCCACTGACAGGTTACGTCCTACCCCACCCTACAGAAGCTCATGTTGAACTAGACCTACATTGTTGACTTTCTGAGTAATTTGGAGTGAGACACAGATAAAACTGCTCTTCTTTTTGGCATGTGTCAATGGAATAGTCAGCCAGAGTTTGATCAACATGTTTAAAGATCTTACATTGTGAAAAAACCCAACCCTCAATATTTATTTTCTTTAGCTAAAAGTTGCTGGTTATTTTCAGTACTAATAAGGTAGGTTAAATGGGTATCATGTTAAAACACACCAATAACAACAAAGCCTTGTCATCTAAAAATAGCTATTAATAACTCTTTGATCTGAATTTTCCAAACACAAGTTATGGATCAATGAGCGAAAGCAACTGAATTCTAACATAACATTTCATAAATGGTATTGACTAATTTTCAATAAACACTTTTTCTGACCTTAGGGATGTTATGAATGTTGTTTTCCACCCTTGGAAAAGACAGATTAAATGTTGTTTAAGAAACACTCAAGTAATTTAGGCCCAAGATTTAAGTTTTGTGGGATAGAATATGAATATAACTCTTTTTGTGATTCGATTTCACAAACAGGAAGGTGTATCTACTCAGAGGACTCCCTTTGCCAAGCTCTCCTCGCCTTCTGTTTCTCTCCTTCTCTTCCCCCACCTCTCTTTATTTTGGGGCAGGCTATGTCCTAAGCCTTCATCATCTTTTTTTCCCCTCTATGGCCTCTTGTCCTTTCCTACCAACGTATCTCGGGGTTTCTCCTCTCAGGGCCCTGGTAGTGAACATCCTGGGAACAGCCTATCCCTCTCCGATACGTTCAGACTTCCTTTTCCTCCTAGTGCCTGCTCAGCCAATTCTTTCTTTCCCCCATTTTCTCCTTGGGAATCTCCATTTCCCTCCAGCTTGTATCCTGTTGTCTAGGGCAGCAATTCTCAAACTTTAGTGACCCAAGAACCCCCATTTTGATTTAAAAAATTTTAGGGTTTAAGTAGGAGAGATGGAGAACCCCATCTTCTCTGGCAGCTTAGTTCCCTTCCACTGTGGACCCCGGATACCTGCTTTCTTCCTAAAGGGGAAAGGGCTCTAGTCCATTCCTAACCCCACCAGATGCGGCAGCCTCTCCACTACCCCAACCCACTTCAATTTGAAATTTCCCTAGACCTCCCAGGGCATCTCAGCCATTGGGCAGAGTTTTCTCTCCCCCTGGATACACTCCCGAGTCAGCTTTTCCCCTGGTAGGATCCAGTGTGGCTTTACCACATCTTTCCTAGCCAGCAAACACCCTGAGACATTGTCCACTAGGCCCTTCTCCCATCTCCTCCCCACCCTCCCAGAGACTGTTGGTGTTTTTCTCCACTGCTCCCCCAATGTCTCAATCCAATCATAAAATTCAGTCAGCCTACAATCCATTTAGGGGCAGTCTCTTTTTATATGGTCCAATCTCCCATATTGGTAGCAGGTAATTTCCTGACTCCCTGAACAAATTCCTCTGGGTCTCTTCCCTTTTCTTCTCTGCAGGCTTTACCCCTGCCAATTCTCCAACCTTCTTCGCCTGTTCTGGTCTGTTAAATAAGCACACCTACTTTCAGGGGAAATCTGCTTCCTCAAACTCCTCTGAATTTGACCACCACTTCCAGTATTGTGGGTTAATGCCGCCCAACCCAGATATGGGGGTTCTCAGGTAGAAATTGATCCAGAATTATGGAGTCCATAATTTCACCCACACTCTGCATACCTGGATTTAACCAGCAGGTAGCCCAATCCATTAATCTTTGGGTGAACGCCTTGGGCCGTACATCTTCCACCCACCTAGCGGCTTGAAACTTCTGCCTGTACATCTCTGTAGACAGTCTAATATAGCCACCTTCAAAATATCCTAGTCACTGGTGAGTTTGTCACTCAGGGCCATGTAGCCCACTTGACCCTTCTCTGCGAAACAGGGTGATAACCAGCAGGCCCACATTCCACTGTCCCACACAGTTCCCATTGCCACCCTTGCAAATGTAACTAGAAATGCAGGTCTGACTTTACACAGGTTGACCCCATGTCTGCTTGCTGTTCCCCATACTGGGACTCACCAGTTTCTGAAACAACTGTGCTTGCTCCTGATAAATTCCTTTTCCTGCTCCAGCAGGGACTCTCTCTCTGGATGGTGTGGTTGTTGAAAGACCTGCATAGTCTATTGCAGCTCCTTCAGCTGCTTCACCAACTACTCCAGAGTCTGCTCCATTGCTCAGATGCCGAATCCTCATAGCTGCTTCCCCCGTTTGGTTTCTCTGTCACCGCAGCTGGGGGAGTCTGATACCAGCTGAGCCCCTAGTTGTAATGGGAGTGCTCTGTCCCCAACCTCTGATGCCCCAGAAACCTCTGAGTCTGTCCAGTAAGTGGCAACTTTGTGTGATTTATTTACATTCCCAACATCAATAGTCTTGTGCAGCAAATTATTACAGTGACTCGCTACCTAACCAATTCCCATGGGCCAAGAGAGGAACAGGAGACTCCCTTCCTTGAGATCTCTGACCACACTGGGCTCAGCTAGCCCAAGTCTTTTCCCTCCCTGTAAGAGGCCCGGACTCACCCCTGCAACGCCTCCTGCTGGTCGTCCAGGGAATTAGCTCACCAGCCTCTTTATACCGGCCATCTGGGCTCTGATTAGGGTGTGGCCCAGCTGCAGCCACTTCCCCCAATCAGCCAGGGTTTTACCTTGCCCCACCCCAGCCCTCTGCAGGGCTTTTCCAACCCCTCAGGGCAGGAGCGGGTGCACACCCCCCTACACACCTACCCCCTTAAAACTCCCACCCCAGGGAATCAAGGGGCCTTCTGGCCTGTGTGGTCCGGAGGTGTCCCGTCAGCCGCGCCTGCTTCTCCTCACTGTCCTTGAGCTTGACAGCCAGGTCTTCCCTCTCCTGGCAGACTTTGTGGAGCCCCGACTCTGCCGTCCACCAGGCCTGCTCCGCGGCCTCTAGCCGCGTCCACAGGTCCTGGTCCCCCAGGCCATCTTCCTGACCCCCCACCCTCAGGGTCTGGGTCCATTTGGTGGCCTGGTCATGGACCACTTGGGTCCCAGCCTCTTCCTGGGTCCACGCGGTCTGGGTCTCATCATCGGCGACAAACCCCAGGCCGGTCTGGGTTCCTGCCTCCTGCAGGGATCCCTCCATCCCGGTCGCCGCCTCCCGCAGTTTTGGCCCTTCTGGACTCACAGGCACCTCCTCTGGCCTCTCCTCACTTCTTCTGAGGGGGCAGTGCCTCCTTATATGCCCAGGCTCCCTACAGCCCCAGCAGGCATCCCACCTCTGTGCTGTCCCGGGCCTCAGTATTTTCCTTTTGTCCTTCACTGGGCCAACCCTCCCTGGGTTGCCCTGGGCTGTATTCCTGGGGCTGGGGCACTCCCGCTCCAGGTGCTCCCTGCGCCCACAGGCCCAACATGCCCTCAGCCGCCGAGGTTCCCTCCCCCCGCGGCCTACTTGAGGGATCAGGCACCCTCACGTTGCGGGATGAGGTCCTCTGCCTCCAGCCCCGTCGGGACAGTCCCGTTTTAAATGTCCAGCCTGACCGCAGGCGTAGCAAGCCTTCGCCACGGGCCTCCTGGCCCTGGCACTCTGTGGCCCATGCCCTCCACGGTCTCCGCATAATATACCCCAGTGTATATGGGATCCATTGTCCCGTTCCTCAGTTTCCCCAGTCCAGGCAATAGTCCTGCTGTCCTTGCCTTGCCCCTTGTGTCAGGGGGTGGACCGCTATGCCCGCATTCTCCACCATATGTAAGAGGGCCGGACTCACCCCTGCGGCGCCTCCTGCTGGTCATCCATGGAATTAGCTCACCAGCCTCTGGAGCGCCCTCTGCAGGCCGGTGATCCGACTCGTTCTCTCCTTCTCAGCTCCCGTGTCCCTCCCAGGACCCCGGTGCACTTTGCTCTGGGTGCTGCCCCCTGGCAATAGCCACACACACACTAGGTCTCCCCTCCCAGGGGAACCCCCACCCACTATCCCCACCTTGCCTCAGCACTAGGCCACTGCCAGTCACCAACTAGCCCCCCCTCTCTGGGGCAGACTGCAGTATAGGCCACTCATCACTGGCAAGGAGGGTTTGGACTGCTGCCTTGGCCTAGCCCTGGGCTGCCCTCTGCAACCCCCAGTACCCCTTGGCTAGGCCACAGCCTGAGGCTATCCAGGCTGGAGCTCCCCAGCCTTTCCCCAGCCCTGCTCCACTACAGGTACCCTGTTTCACTCCCTGCAGCCAGCACCTGGCTCCCAGCCTCTTTATACCGGCTATCTGGGCTCTGATTAGGGTGTGGCCCAGCTGCAGCCACTTCCCCCAATCAGCCAGGGTTTTATCTTGCCCCGCCCCAGCCCTCTGCAGGGCTTTTCCAACCCCTCCGGGCAGGAGTGGGTGTCCACCCCGCTACACTCCCCCAAACACTTCGTCTTTGTTTGTTTTTGGCAAGCAGCCTCATCACCCAAGGCTATGAACACCTCTATCTTCATTTATTTTTAGCCAAGATTTATTTCTATGTCCTTTCCCTCAACCTAGTATCCTTAAAGAAATGCAGCAAGCCTGCCCCTCAACCCCCATAACTATTCCATTTCCTTGATATTCTCACTACTCCCTTTAGGGATAAATCTTTGATTCCAAGCCAACTCAATGTTCCATAAAGAAACTTTCTTACCATAGAATATTGCCCACAATGCCATAGAACATGCTCAACACATCACAGAGCCCATCTTTGTCTTTTTAATAAGTTTAACTTATCATGTCAGGCACAATGACCTACTAACACTTAAAAAATGACTCCATTTTTTCTATCATGACCGTTTTTTTGTTTTTGAGCATACTTCATAAACCTTTGTCCTTTTGTTTTCTTAGTCCGTACGTCTTGCCATTCCTTCCTAAGCTTCATGACCACGTTTATATTTGTGTCTACTTAAAGGTATCTTAATATCCACCTCCTCATTTTTTAGAGCTTGTTTTGTTGCTTTGTCACCCATCTCATTTCCAGGTATTCTGATATGCACCAGAACCCATGCTACAGTAGAACCTCAGAGTTATGAACACCAGAGCTATGAACTGACCAGTCCACCACACACCTCATTTGAAACTGGAAGTATTTAATCAGTCAGCAGCAGAGACCCAAAAAACCCCAAAACCACAAGTACACAGTACTGTGTTAAATGTAAACTACTAAAAAAAGGGAAAGTTTAAACAAAAGATTTGATAAGGAAATTGTTTCATTTAAATTAGGATTAAAAGCAGCATTTTTCTTCTGCAGAGTAAAGTTTCAAAGCTGTATTAAGTCAATGTTCAGTTGTAAACTTTTGAAAGAACAACCATAATGTTTTGTTCAGTTATGAACATTTCAGAGTTACGAATAGCCTCCATTCCCCAGGTGTTCGTAACTCTGAGGTTCTACTGTATTGTTACACAGATACCCGCTTGCATTGTTTCCGTAGGTAAGAACATTATTTCACTTCTTATTACATTTCTGCTTTCCAAAGTCCCTGTTCTGATTGTCATAAGGCTTGACAAGGAATCAGATAAAATTACAGCTGCAGCCAGTTGCATATCTCTTACCCAGGTTAGTGCCATTATCCCCATTAGTTCAGCTGTCAGAACAGTCACATAATTCAATAGCCTTTTAAATTTCTGTTTTCCAAGACTAGGAACTTAGAAGGCTGTTCCCACTCTACCCATGCTGTCATCTTTTGATCTGTTTGTACAGACGTGGCAAAGCTGGTCCCATTTTTCATAAATAAATTAGGAAATGTCACTAGTGTGTTTTTCCCCCCCTCCCAAGGTTTTTTCATACAATTCCAAATCCATAAATGGAGGAATATCTGTCCCAGTTGTAACTTCATTTCCATAACTAAACATTTTTAGTTCTCTCCTTTACCTATTTTTTGACCCTGATAGTATGAGGAAGTCTGTGGCAACCCACATAATTTTGCCTACTAAGCTTCCAGCAAGCTTCATAAATCGGTTGTGTACTTCTGTTTTCATGACTGGCTTTTACCTTTGCCCAAAAGGTTAGATCTAATACTTTTATCCTCCAATTTATAGGTGCCTCTCCAGGGCTGTTTGCAGCACTCACACTGGTGGTATTATCATGTCAATCACAGAACTTGGGCTGACAGCAATTCCTAGTTTCTAAGAGTTGTTTTTGAGACTGAACCAAAAGCTTGGCAGCCATAATCTAAAACTGCTCTTATCAATGCTCTATACATCATGGTCAATACTTTTTTATCAGCACCCCATTTGTTTCCAGCTATACTTTTAAGTAAGTTCATCCTACTTCTACACTTTTTTGTATGATGATATCGATGTAACCTTTCCAAGTTAATTTATTATCAAACACTGTTCCCAGGAACATAAACTTTTCAACTATCTGAATTTTTTCACCATAAAGCAATAAGTCCAAAGCTTCCCTAATTTTCTTCCTGGTTAAAAGCATTCCCTTTATTTTTTTGCAAGTGAGAATTTAAATCTTCAATCATTACCCCACTTGGAAATTCTCAGGAGTGTTTCATTTGTCTTTTCCATGGTTACTTTAAGTCTTTTAGGCTTCATACATATAGCACAGTCATCTGTGAAAGGGGAAATACCTATTCCCATCTGCACTCTTTCTGGGAGGTCATTTATCATAATGGAAAACAAAGTAGGGCTGATAATACTCTCTTGTGGAGTTCCATTTGTAAGCTTGTAGTTTTTGATAAAGCTGTTTCCACTTTGAATTGTATAGTTTGTCCCTTAAAAAGTCCCTTATCCACAACAACATTCTCTCTTTCATTCCAATTTTAGCTAGTTTATATAGGAGGCCTGTCATCCATAGCATGTCATATGCTTTTTCAATGTCCAGAAAGACTGATCATAAAGTTCTGAGTCCTTATGCTTTTTAGTACCTCTGTTTCTAGTCTCACTATATGGTCAACTGTACATCTTCCTTTTCTGAAACCACTTTATACCTGTTATAATAAAATTTTTCTCCAAGTATTCTGCTAGTCTTACATTTATCATTTTTTCCATGATTTTCCTCACAATGTGCAGGCAATAGGCCTATGAGTAAGGCTCTGTGTTTGTCACGGAGGTCATGGAAGTCACGGATTCTGTGACTTTACATGACCTCCATGACTTCTGCAGCAGCTGGTGTGACTGGCCCTGGGGCCACATGAGCAGCTCGGGCAGCCCCTGGGACAGGCGCACTGGCTGCTGCTGCTGGGGGAGGCTCGCCCCCTCCACTCCTCCAGCAGCAGGAGTTTGGGTGTGAGGGGCTCAGAACTGGGGATTGGGGTGTGGGGCAGTGCTTACCTGGAGTGGGGCTCCCTTCCCTCAGCTCCGTGTGCTGCCTCCGCCAGCAGGCACCGCCCCCGCAGCTCCCATTGGCCATGGTTCCCAGCCAATGGGAGCTGCAGAACCGGGGCTTGGGGCAGGGCAGAGGCAGCATGTGGAGCTCAGGAGCCAAGTAGGGAGTCTGCCCCAGCCTCGCCAACCCTCTCCCCCCGCAGCACCCCCTCCAGCACCTGCCGCACCGCACCCCCAGAAAACCCATGGTGCCCCCCCCCCGCCCCCCCAAAAAAACCCACAAGTTTTATTCAGAGGTATATAGTAAAAGTCAGGGACAGATCACGGGCCGTGTATTTTTGTTTACTGCCCGTGACCTGTCCATGACTTTTACTGAAAATACCCATGACTAAAACATAACCTTACCTATAAGCATCAGATCTTTTATGTGCTTTACCTGATTTCCTAATTGGTATCACCAATGCTTGTTTCCATTCTATTGGCAGAAGTCCTTTCCCCCATATATCATTCTATAACCACAACAGAACCTTTAGACTCCCTTCTGACAAGTGTTGAAGCATTTCATTACTTATATTATCTTTACCCGGAGCTGTAGTTTTCCTTTTTCCAATGGCTGCAAAAAGCTCCTGCATACTAAAATTTTAGTTTAATACCTTATCAGTATTTTTTCTCCAACCATTTAATAGTTCACATTTTCCTCAATAAACCTCCTTTTCCCCCTCATATCCCTACTGACCCTTTGAAATTCCTTTGCTAAAATGGCTGCCTTTCTAAGTTGGAAACCTCAATTTCATTGTATACCTGGCCTTATTGTAAACATTTACTTTTTCTTCAAATCCCATTCATTCTTTGAATTTGCTTATATATTTCTGAAAGCTTTGAATCTTTGTTCAATTTCCCACAGAAATTTCTCCAATTTTCTTTTTTTGTCTTTTTGATAATCCTTTGTGACATCGCCTTGCATCTTTTATAATTCATTGTCTTTACTATTCATGGTGTGTTTTGTTTGCCTGTATGCCTTATTTATTTCTTTGATTGCTAATTTGCAACCCTCATTCCTCAGGAAAATGGATTTCTAAGTCAGGGGCCATTTCAGAATTTGTAGGTGGCCAGATCAGTTGATGCTGTAATTCCTTTTATGACATTGCTATAGAATTCTCCTAGGTTGTCACTCATACAGTTACTACATAAATATTAATAACATTTAATCGTGAAAAGGCCCAATCAGTTTTTTGAAAATTCCAGCTAGGAACTCTTTTTGTGTTTTCAACATTTCCTCAATGTTCATCTCCCCCTACTTTCTTCCTGTCTCTTTCTTATGTACCTCAGCTGAGGGGCTAATTGGTTCATCAGCCCTCCCAGCCTGATCAGCTAATTAGCTTGCATATCCCCAATCAGTCTTCTCCCAGGGAACTGATGGACGCCTAAGTGATCAGAGTGCTGGCTCACTGTAAGCTTCCAGCACTCTGTCACAAACACATTTCTGCTGAATTCACAGTACTGTAATTAAAACTTTCATAATTTCTGACTCCGACATCATCTCTCTGAACTCAAGGCCCAGTGATTTCTGCTTGTAAGCGAAGGGAGAATCAGATCTTGTGTGAATGTAATTTAGTATCATAGGATTTTGAGTCTTGCTAATTAGAGCAGATACATCTGGTTGATGACGGTAACTGTATGGAAAAATCCTATGGAATGTGATAGGGTTCTGTAGAAATTACTCTGAAAACCTGATATTTTTCCTAAAGGATTTTTTTCTACCACCCTACAGAATTCTGTAGCAAGAATATAATTCTCCATTCAATTCTACACAACGTTTAAAAAAATCTAGACAACATTTAATTTTCTGTTAAATTCTAGAGGACTTTCCATAAATGAAAGGATAATATATATATGGTTTTCAGTTTGCCCTATATAAATGTATCTCAGTAGGATCACCACTTATCTGAAGGGATTACAGAGCAGTTTTTTAAAAAATCAGGTTTGCAGCACAGATCAGTAGTGACTGATAGTTATTAACCAGTGGCTGTACAGAAGTCTATATGAAATGAGTTTGGGGTCTCATTCCATTTCCCAGTGAAAGGATGTCCACATCAGAAAAACCACCACCACAACTGACACCAGTTGAGCTCCTTCAGGGCCGTGCCAGGAGAGAGAGCAGAGCTAGAATGGGCCATGAAAGCTAATCTACCTTCTTTCTTCTAAAGGATGTCCCTCCAGGGGCGCATTGGCAGGTCTATGAGGGGAAAGCTGACACTGCCACTGCCTATGCTGCACCTGTTCTGTGGATTAAAGAGAGGACTTCAGTCTTTGGGGTTGTCTGTCTAGCACCTTTCACTAACACTCACTAGGAACATCTGATGGTAACAGAATTGATTTTGTACTATCAGTTTGCAATGTATCGTCAATATTTAGCGTGGTTATCTCTATGTCAATCAACTAAGCAATAGTCCCAGGTTAGTTCACGGTTCAAGAGGCAGCAAACATTTCTCACCAAACTGCTGCACGTATTCTTGAAAGAATTAGATTTAAAAATCTAATTTTCTATTATGAGATTACCTCTGCTTAGAGGCTACTCTACTGTACCTTGACTCAAAGCTACCTTAATACCCATTATAATCATCCTAGCTGCTGTGACATGAAAAATGGTTTCCTTCCATGCACTGCCTTACAAAGAGAATTCAGTTATTTAAATGCTTAGCAAATGGGATGTGTTAAATCTTCTTTCCCTGCTCTCCTCACCAGATCTCTAACCAGGACAGAAATATTCTAAGGCTTCTGTTGGAAGTACAAGAAAAATGAAGAAGATGAAGAGTCAGTAGGTGTAAGAATTTATTGTATAAATTTGGTCGCAGGCAGTCATGTATTCTAATGTTTAATTAGGAGAATCATGAAAGTCATCAGACCCACACGGGTTTTTAAACAAGACATCTTGAGTTTCTGCTTGTGTTTTGGATAATAGCATCAGGTCCCCTCAATTGATTTACACCCTGCTAGTCTGCCTGTCTTTCTCATCCACATTCATTATCCTATATGTAAACCCCTCAGGCTCTGTCTTGATTTTATCAAAGCGGCACCTGCAAAGCACTCCTGTGGCTAAAGGGTCTGTCAACACTTCCATTCTAAAACCTTCTATGGAGGCTTTGTAGCTTAGTTGTTAAACTCTATATCATGTGGAAGCTCAACAGCTGAGTTCTCAGCTTGGGACGTGGAAAGCTTCTGTTTTTATTTAAACCAACTTTGGTTTGCTTGTTTTCAATTGATCAGAGGGGGAAATAGTAAAAGTGTACCAGGACTTTTTAAAATGCTGTTTTGGTTTTTTGCAGCCTTATATCTCAACAGGACTTTTAGTTTAACACATGATGATTACTATTTTATCTAATAATATCATGCATACATAGTGCTGTTCATCTGAGACTATCCAAGTGCTTTAGAAACCTCATTTAGGCTTCTTAACACTCCCGTGAGATAGGCACTGTAAATATTATCTATCTCCACTACCATATACAGATGGATAAACTCAGCACAGAGTTAAGGGGCTGATTTTGAAATGATGTGCAGTTGTGCATACAAAAATATGCCTTATTTGTACATGCAGTTACTGATAATTGCACTAGTCCATTTGCATGCCATAACAGAACTGGTCAATTTAGGCATACGATTATACACATGCTTTTACAACCACAGTTGTGAATGCGATTCTTGAAATCAGACAGTAAGCAATGGCCAAGGTCACATGGTGAGTCAGTGGCAGAACCAGACATAGAAGCCAGGACTCCAGTCCTCATTCCCAAACCTCTGTCCTACTCATAAGTTACTTTATCTCATGCCCTCAAAACATGAAAAGCCAAATTCTACCTTCAGACAAGCATACATAAATCCCATTGACTTTACAGGGAGTTGTAGCCCCATAACTGAGGGCATAATTTGGTCCCCAAACCTGCTGAGCTAGCACATATTGAGAAGCAGCTGCAGCCCACGTTGCCATAACAAACCATTACAGCACTTAACGAAGCTGACCCATGTCACTTTCTCAAGCAGAGATGGTCAGATACAGCTAAAATATAGCCTTGTTCCGCTCTTGCTCACGCCACATGTAAATCATTGAAGTCAATGGAACTAAAGCTGGTTTGAGTCAGGCAGAATGTTTGTGAACATTCATAAATGGGTGTTTGGTTTATCTTCTCCATGCCGCAGGAGGACAGGTCCCAAGACTGAGAGGTAGCTGAACAGAGAGACAAGATGAGTGAGGTAATATCTTTTATTGGTCCAACTTCTGTTGGTATTACCTCACCCACTTTGTCCCTCTAATATCCTGGGACCGACACAACTACAACTACACTGCAGGTAGCTGATATTGAGATCGATGCGTGTAACCAATCTACAAAATTTAGGTTAGTAAAGTCAACAGCTAACTAATCTGGTCATGCGTGTGCACAACTGTGAACTATGAATGTTGGCACATGTGCTTGTTGCTTTTGGTGTAGGAGGGAGGTCTTATCCTGGTGTTGAGACATTTAGGGGTGTGGGATTTGGTGTATTTCACTTCCTTCTCAAGGCATGCTTACACGCTGACCTCAAATACACTTTCTCCAGTAGATCTACTCCCCACAGTAACCAGGTGCTTATCAGAAGCAGTACACACTGTGCCACTGTATGTGTAGGGTGCAGATACAACTGGGCACACCTGGGGAGGAGGTACAGTAACTCCTCACTTAAAATCCTCCCAGTTAACATTGTTTTGTTGCTACATTGCTGATCAATTAGAGACTATGCTCATTTAAAGTTGTGCAATGCTCCCTTATAACGTTGGTTGCCAGCCGTCTGCTTTGTCCACTGCTTGCAGAAAGAGCAGCCCATTGGAGCTAGTTGGTGGGAGCTTGGAACCAGGGCAGACCGGCAGCCCCCCTATCAGCTCCCCGCTCCCCTAAGTTCTCTGTGCAGCAGCTGCTGAGCAAGCTATCAATTGTCGGCAGTTCAGCTGTCCCTCCCCCCCACTGCCATGTGCTGCTCCTGCCCTTTGCCTTGGAGCTGCTCCCGGGAGTTTCCTGCTTGGTGTGCAGGCAGGGAGGGAGGAGGAGGAGGGGGGGAAGAGGGGTGCTAATGTCAGGGTGTCCCCCTCCCCCCTGCTTACCCCATCTCCATAGAGCAGGGGGGGACATGACAGGGCTCAGGACGGAGGGAGCTTGCTGGCAGCAGCTTCTGTCTCAACTTGCTGATCTACTTAAAAAGGCAATGTACTTAGAGTGAGGTCAGTGTACTTAAAGGGGCAATGCGCATCTCTCTCTCTCACACACACACGGTGTATATCTCTGTCTCTGTCTGCCATGCTGTCTCCCCTCCCTCTATTTGTGCTGCCTTGTAGAATGTGAGGCTACATTAACAACAATGTGTTAACCCTTGAGGGCTCAGCCAAGTGCTAGTTCATCATTTAGCAGTAAAGCATTCCCTGGGAAATATCCCACCCTCTTCCATCCTCTGACTTCCACCTCAACCAAGCTTCACAATCATCATTGATGTATACAATATTCAATTGTTTGTTTAAACTTATACTGTGTGTATGTATAGATATCTATACATATAGATATAGATATAGTCTTTTGTCTGGTGAAAAACATTTCCCTGGAACCTAACCCCCCCTATTTACATTCATCCTTATGGGGAAATTGAATTTGCTTAACATCGTTTCACTTAAAGTCGCATTTTTCAGGAACATAACTACAATGTTAAGCAAGGAATTACTCCCTCTCTCCTAGTGTGAGTTAGTGTCTTTGTCTCCCTCTAGTGGTTGGTTCATAGAAGAGGATATATGTCTATTTTAAGGACAGAGTTACTATTTTACCTCAAGTGGCTGATGGCCCAAGAAAGATCAGTCCCCTATGCATAATCCCATGGAATTTGCCTTGCCCCGCTGCATAAAGTAACAGAAGATCCTTAATAAGATGAAAAGTAAGGCAGTATAGACTGACTATTTTAAGGTCAGGTCCCCAGTACCGCATTATCTGAGCACCTCACAGTTTTTAATGTATTTATCCTCACAGCACCCTTGAGAGGAAGGGAAGTACTATTATACTCATGGGCAAAAGTGGCACTGAGAGGCTAAGTGACTTGTCAAGGACCCACATGAAGTCTGGGATGGAGCAAGGAATTGAACCTGGGTCTCCCAAGCCCTCAGCTAGTGGCCAAACCACTGGACCATCCTTCCTGTAAAGCTTGTGGTTGTTAAATCACTATAAATTATGTATAATTAATAACAATACATAATTGTGACTCCCAGACTTCTTTCACCCTGTATTGTGATGTTATCATAGACATGATCTACCATATCATTACACACTGCTTTTTAACACTTCCAAGGAGTGCCGAGTTTAGGTTGCAACCGGAGCCTTCATTCCACATCGTCTTGCTCATATTTTTTCTTAATATAATACATGGTTTGCTTCAGGGAAAACACAAGGGAAATGATTTAAAATATGCTAAAACACAGGCTCGGATGTAAGAGAAGCTGTGACAGAGGAAATGCTCCAACTGGAGCCTTGCAGGCTTTGGTTACCGACATGGAAAGTTTAGTGAGGAACAAAATCCTTCAACAAAGCTGCTACATGTTCAGGAGCTCTGGTATCAGCAGTGCCAGCTAAGGGTTGCAAACTAAATTTCATGGTCCAGATTCATTGGTATGTGCCGGACTCTTTGCACCACTCCAGTGATGCAAAGCAGCTGTAAACCTTAGTTTAACTAGAGCTGGAGCAACATAAAGAAGCAGAAGAATACCAGTGAATCTGGCCCCATAGTTATATGCCCTTGTAATAAAGGCACTACCTGGTCTCCAGTGAACAAGGGGTTAACTTCAACTTGGCTTTGGGAATGTGTGTGTGTGTGCGCGCAAAGGTTACTCAGGAGATGGGGGTCTGATTTTCCACTCCCTTGAACCTTGTGTGGTCATTGTCACCCATGCAGTGAGTGTAAAATGTTATCAAATCAGAATGGAAGTGTTTCAAATCCTCTTTGCACAGGAATAAATGACTATACAAGGCAGTGAAGAATCAGGCCCAGAGTGTCTTTGATAGGGTACACAAGCATCAAAGGAATAAGTTGAGCCCAAGGTGTGGCAGAGTTTTCTGTTTACATTTTTTCTGCAATACCCATGTTGCCTTATTTTGAGTGCTTATTATAAGTGTAATTCCTTATGGAAAAAAACTTAGCTGACTATCATTGCATTTGATTCTTCTTCTGACTCTTTCCATCAGTTTACAGTGTCATACCTTGAGGCATCATTTTCAGATTTCATTCTGAGTGTGTGTGCAACACATCTCTCTCTCTCTCTCTCTCTCTCTCTCTCTCTCTCTCTCTCTAATTAAACCTTTTTCTGCAGTGTTGTGATCCTAGACAGAACAGCATGAGAACCAGAAAGTGAAACTAACTGGAAACAAAGAGGGAAATTGACCCTTTTAGTTCTATTATCTAAATTGAGCAAATACAATGTTGGGAGTGTTCATGAGAGTAAAATTAGACGTGCTTAAATGTTTGCAGGATTGGGGCCTCAAGTGGCAGGCAAGGATTTTAAATATGTGATTTTTTAATCTTGGTTATACCGCTTTGAAAAAATGTGTGTGTGTGTGTATGGTGTCCAGAAGAGCTGGCCTTAAATATTTTCCTAACTTGAAAACGACAGTGTTTCCATGAACAATAAATGTTTAGGCCTCTTATACTCTGTACCAGTCCTAGCTCATTGAGGGCCCTAAGCAGGATTTTGGGCCCTCCACCCCCACAACACATAATAATTAATAGAGGGCTCCCTTGAGCTGCTTGAGGCCCTAAGCAATTGCTTAGTCTGTTTATGCCCAGCGCTGGCTCTGATTATACTGCTGCAAGTGTGTCTACAGCATTTCCAGAACGATTTAATCACCAATAGACAAAGCAAACAGAACCATCTGCGTACTGCTGCCTGCAAGAATACAGTGTAAGGGTCACATTTCAGTTCTACTAAGTCAACCCTGAATGCAGAAAATGCCCAGCTATATTAGCCCATTATTTTACCTGAAGCAGAAAACTGTTGTTAGGGCTAATAAACTGCAACTCTAAGAGTTTTTCCTGTGCTAAATATGTTGCAAATCCAGGCCTTCCCTGCTAGAGCTACCATTTTTCATAAGGATTTGGGGTATTCAAATAATTGTAATACCCATGCTTTATATGATATGCTTTTGGCTTCAAAGTACTTTATTATTAATTATTTCTAGAGCATCACAGGTGTGCATGAAGCTTTTACAGCCAACTAGAGAACAGAACCCCCTGGGTCCAACATAATACCTGTGATCAGCAGGTATGATGCAGCTGTTCAGACTCAAACCAAAGCTCAGCTGAGCTGCAGTCAGGGCATTCCCAGTGCTCTAGAACTTTTAGCCACAGACACTCATGGCTTGCCCCCGTGAGAGTGCAGTGCAACATTCACAAGGCTGCGTTAGTCTTTCCCCCCCTCGCAACACACATACAAACAGAGCATAGTCCAAACCAGGAGCCACCTGAAAATTAAAACTCTAATTTGGAGCCTAGATACTACAAGGACTGGCATAGTAGAAATGCGTAGATAGCTAGGTAGAGTGAATAATTAATTAAGCCTCCAGGCACCCCTGTTAGTACTAGTAATAATAATTATGATCCCCATTTTACACATGGGAAAACTGAGGAAGAAGAGTTAAATGAATTGCCTAAAACCTCAGAAGTATTCAGAGTCAGAATGGGAGTTAGATTTCAGGAGATCCTGGCTCCCTGTTCCTTGCTTAGGGCTTGTCTATGATGCCCTGCAGTTTGGACTATAGGGGTATGACTAGCAACGTGCACCAAAGTTCTGTGCTGTAACGTCCCCACGTGGACACTGTGGGGGCAAACTAAAAGGTTCCTAATTTGTATTAACATAGGCCTCTGCAAACAGGATTACATTAACGCATTATAATACAACCACATACGGGGATCAAATTAAGGTTACACAGGCAACCTTAATGCTGTCATTTCCTACCTTTTAGGTGCTTAACTTTGCAACCTTAATAATGTTCTTTTCACCTAGTTGGGTTATTTTTTTGGGGTGTGTGTGTGTTTGTAATGAATGTAAAGAAATGTGTCCACTGAGGGTACAGACTTACCGATTCCCTTGCAATGGAGGAAGGTGCAGTAGAATGCTATATTTATCCAACTTAATATTTGCATGTTTCCATTCCATAGTCAAGCAAATTATAAATTTAGCCTTCCACGCCTCATCCTAGACCAGTGCTGTTGTACCTAGATTTTGCAGCTCTTTTGTTACATAGCCATACACAATGATCTCGAAAGCCTTCAGCAACCTGGAAGACATTTTCTTGCCCTGGAGTCAGTCTGGAATAGTTTTACCTGGAAGGATGAACTTGTGTTGAAGGCACAGGACTTAGAATCAGCAGACCTGGGCTCTTTCCTGCCTCTGGCATACTGTAGCCTTGATTCACTTCATGGCAGTTCAGTGTTTACTCAAAGCAGGGGTAAGCATTCTGCCAGGCGAGGTCATCTTTAATTTGGAGCTATGCCTGGAGATGCTGCCTGGGAGATGTACTGAAGCCATTTGTAGCCTAAGCTAGCTGGCCATGCCCAGTCCCCAGATAATTTTAAGAAGGTGCTGGCCAACTCTAGCTCCCTAGCAAAACAGAGATTGTCGGTTCCTGGTGCAGTTGCAACATCAGTCTGCATTGATTTCTGCCATTGAGGGCCTGTAGCCTGGCTTTTCATGATGGGAACACAAAAGGGAGCCTATGTGATCTTGGGCAAATCACTTGACTGCTGTGTCTCAACTTCCCTCTCTAAAAGAGTGTTAACAATATTTTCATATATCACAGGGGTTCTGTACGGCTAAGTTTAGCCTCATAAGCTGTGGAATGGTCCAATCAGAATCATGACAGTCCCACTACATTCAGCCAAGTTGGCAGTGGCAACGTTCATTCCAGGCCAGTCTCTCTTTCTTTCTTTCTTTTTTTTTTTAATTGTGTTTTCCTTATACACTGATTTGAATTACCAGCCCCGTCCCCAGCTCCCACCCACACAAAAATAAATAAATAATGAAACTGCTTCCAAGTTCACTTGCTCTCCCTCTTCTCCCTATTTAACCTTCAATTAATTTTAATTGTTTCAGGGAGAGACAATCACGATTGCCCAGGCATAATCCTGTCACGGTTTGTGGAGGCTTCTATTATGTAATGTCTGCTGATCCATCACATTCTAACGGGACAGGAATTCTTTTTCCTAGGATCATCCGTGAGGAAATCCCAGTCAGTGGCATGTGAATCAGTGGCAGATTTTCTTGTGTGTGTCTTTTTGGGTTGGAGAGGATAGGATCAAATGTGCAGAAGGTTTATTTTACGCAGGAACGATGCTTCGTCACTCAGGTAGCCCAACTCTGAGCTGTAAGTGGACACAACTCCCCACAAAGGGTGTAGTCCTGACCCTATTAAAGTCAATGGGTGTTTTGCTATTGACTTCAGTGGGGCCAGGATTTCACCCAAACTGAATGGGAGCTATGCTAGCTAACATCAGGTCTGAATTCAGCCCCAAGAGAATGGTGAATTTCCATACAATACCCAAGGCTAAAACACAGGCGTAAAAGGGAAATAGCTCTGGGAATTAAACATGGCCATAGGTTATGTAGAAAGAACTCAGAACTCTCAAGAACATCATCCAGTGGAAAGGGCACCCCCACACTGGGTGACAGGAGACTTCATCTCTCAGTTTTCCCAACTGTAAAAGGGGGGATAATGATACTTGCCAACCCCACCTTTTGTAAAGTGCTTTGAGATCAATGGATGAAAATTTCTGTATAATCACAAAATATTATTATCATAGTTAGGAACATAAGATTTGCCATTCCTGATCAGGCCGGTGGTCCATCAAGTCCTGTATCCCACCTTCTAAGGAAGGTGGATATAATGCAACTAGCCAACTGTAAAATTCTGTATATTGGAGGTGGAAGAAGGAGGGATTCTCTTCTTGACCCTTCATAGATCAGTTTATGCCTCAAACCATGAAAATGTAATTATCTTTAATTTGCATGTCTACAAATGCTTGATAACAATTATCCAGCCTCTTTTACAAACCACCCCTAATAGTTGGCTGGCTGACCCCCTGCAGCCATGAATTCCACAGACTGACTACATGCTGTGAGGAAAAACATATTTTTAACTAGTCTAAACACCCTGGCCTAGAATTCCATCAAGTAACTCATTATATAACAGGATACAAAAGAGGGACTGATCAGTTTCATGAAAATCCTTCATGTTTTAAAATAGCCTGTTCAAGTGTCCCTAAGTCGTTGCTGTCTTCTTGGGGTTAAACAGTCCTGGTTTATGCAGTCTCTCCTCCCCTGCATGTCCTGGCATGTACCCTTTCACCCTAATGCTAACTGAAGCCTAGACTCAAAGCAGGACCCTTATAAGCTGAAGCCAGCAGGTTTAATGGATGAGTCAAAAGGAAATTTTCCTGGCTCACCTGATCAGAGTTATGCTAAGATTGTCTCAACAGGGTTTCTTCTTTGCATAGTCTTCTTTGCATGAGGTTACAATGTGTGCACCACTGCCCTCTACTGGCTGGAATGTCAGAGCTCCTCAAGTATTTGCCTGGTCACCCTGTAGGCACAGAGTGTAAGTATTATTCCTGGAGATTTTCCCTTGATTGAAATGGTAGAAGTGCATTTTGGGCTGAGTTCTGTTCCTGTTTATGACCACATAGATTATGCAGGCACAGATTAATTGAAGTACTCTACAGAGGCCTACATCTGTGTAGCCTTCAACGGTGCTTGTTTCTCAAACCTGACTCAGCACTGCATTTTGTTTCAGCAGTTGCCTGCTACAAAAAATATGCTCTTATCTGTAAGTCGGCAGTTTGCATTATTTTCCCTCATATAATCATCAGACATTTCTGCATTTCAGACTGATAAATACCAGATTATTGAATCTTTAGGGCATCTCAGTGCAGCACAAAGAGAGCTGCTAATTTCTATTCCTTCCTTTAGTTTAACATTTAATCCTGCTATTGTCCTCAGAGAAAAAGTATGGCTACATCTTGTTTGCTAGGTGTTCCAAATATATTAACTGAAAGAAAAGATTACATAATGTGTCAAGGGCTGAAAAGACTAAGCATTTTATATTGAAATGTTGACAAAGCAAAGAGTACTATAAAATGTACTGGCAGGTGTGCATATGCACCAGTGCTCTCTACTGGATTAAATTAGAACTGCTCATGTATGTGTCATGTTCCTTGTAAAACTGAGAGGCAACCGAGATTTTTCCCTTAGTTCAGGTACGAATGCTTTTGGAACAAGAGGATGCCATTTATATCCCACGTATTTCCATGTGGCCATGCTATATAGCAAAATGCAGGCCATGAAGTGCCCAAGTGGCCACAGATTTGGTACACCAGATCTGAAGAGATCTTTTAAATCCCCAGTTTTTAAAGGCCAAATGTTTCTCTTTCCCCAGGAAAACAGAGTGTTGGAAGTGCAAAAAGATACACAAGGTATTGCAACATATGACATCTGATGCATATGCTGCCAGTGCTCACCTCTTTAAAAAAAAAAAATCCATTGCACAAAGGTAGAAACTTTCAGTGATGCCATTGAGAAGCTGTCTAGGCCAAAGTTCCAACACATGGTACCACTGCTATGGCAGGAGGCCCAGGCATAGTTGTGTTTGTAAGACATTACCTAGGGTTACCATTCGTCCGGATTTACCCGGACATGTCCTCCTTTTTGTTCTAAAAATAGCGTCCGGGGGGAATTTGTAAAGCACTCAAAATGTCTGGGATTTCCCCCCTCCCCCGGCAGAGCAGAGCGAGCGGCTGGGAGGGCTGCAGGAAAGTCCCGGGCTGGACTCCGGAGCAGCTGTAGAGGAGCCGGATCCGCCCTGCATTCTGAGCCGGCAGCTCTCCCCTGCAGCCCGGTCCAGCAGCACTGTGCAGGGCCAGGGACCGGGTTTTGTTGTGCTGGGGAGCTTAGCCACGTGTCTTAGCCACCCTGTTCTGAGCAGCAGGGTAAGGGGGCCAGGGGGCAGGAAGGTTCTGGAGGGGGCAGTCAAGAAACGGGGGGGGGGGCTTTTTGGGGGGAGTGGAGAAAGTTTTGGGCAGTCAGGGTACAGGTAGGGGGTAGGGTCCTGGGGGGCAGTTGGGGGGGGTCTTAGGAGGGGGCAGTTAGGGGACAAGGAACAGGGAGTCTTAAGTAGGGGGTGGGGTTCTGGAGGGCAGTTAGGAGCAGGGGTCCCAGGAGGGGGCAGTCAGGGGACAAGGAGCGGGGGGGTGGGGGGCTGGGAGTTCTGGGGGGGAGCTGTCAGGGGGCAGGAGTGGGGAGAGGGATCGGAGCAGTCAGGGGACAGGGAGCAGAGGGGTTTAGATGGGTTGGGAGTTCTGGGGGGGGCTGTCAGGGGGCAGGAGTGCGGAGAGGGATCGGAGCAGTCAGGGGACAGGGAGCAGAAGGGTTTAGATGGGTTGGGAGTTCTGGGGGGGGCTGTCAGGGGGTGGGGAGTGGTTGGATGGGGCGTGGGAGTCCCAGGGGTCTGTCTGGGGGTGGGGGTGTGGATAAGGGTTGGGGCAGTCAGGGGACAAGAGGCAGGGAGGCTTAGATAGGGAGTGGAGTCCTGGGGGGCAGTTAGGGGCAGGGGTCCCAGGAGGGGGCAGTCAGGGGACAAGGAACGGAGGGAGGGTTGGGGGTTCTGGGGGGGTGGGAAGTGGGCGGGGCTCCTCCCGTCCTCTTTTTTGCTTGCTGAAATATGGTAACCCTACATTACCCAAAGCCATTTTCTGTATTGTCATATGAACATGCGTACAATAGCATTCCATTGCTCCTGTGTGGTGGCAATGCTTTGATAAGCAAAGAACCCCAAAAAACAAAATCACAATTTGCACAAGTTATTGCGGCAGTAACTTATGATGAGTTTTCAGATGGCAGCAAGGTTGGGAACAGCATATGCATTAACTTGGTCTGGGTCATCATCTGGACCCATGGAAAAGAAGCCCTTGAGGAATTTCACCATGATTTCAATAATTTCCATCCCCCCATCAACCTCAGCCTAGATCAATCCACACAAGCGGTCCATTTCCTGGACACTACTGTGCTAATAAGCGATGGTCACATCAATACCACCCTATACCGGAAACCTACTGACCGCTACACTTACCTACATGCCTCCAGCTTCCATCCAGGACACACCACACGATCCATTGTCTACAGCCAAGCTCTAAGATATAACCGCATTTGCTCCAATCCCTCGGATAGAGACAAGCACCTACAAGATCTCTATCAAGCATTCTTAAAACTACAATACCCACCTGCTGAAGTGAAAAAACAGATTGACAGAGCCAAACGAGTACCCAGAAGTCACCTCCTACAAGACAGGCCCAACAAAGAAAATAACAGAACACCACTAGCTGTCACCTTCAGCCCCCAACTAAAACCTCTCCAGCGCATCATCAGAGATCTACAACCTATCCTGAAAGATGATCCTTTACTCTCACAGATCTTGGGAGACAGACCTGTCCTCGCTTACAGACAACCCCCCAACCTAAAGCAAATACTCACCAGCAACCACACATCACTGAACAAAACCACTAACCCAGGAACCTATCCTTGTAACAAACCCCGATGCCAACTCTGTCCACATATCTATTCAAGTGACATCATCATAGGACCTAATCACATCAGCCATACCATCAGGGGCTCGTTCACCTGCACATCTACCAATGTGATATATGCCATCATGTGCCAGCAATGCCCCTCTGCCATGTACATTGGCCAAACCGGACAGTCTCTACGCAAAAGAATTAATGGACACAAATCTGACATCAGGAATCAAAATACTCAAAAACCAGTGGGAGAACACTTTAACCTGTCTGGTCATTCAGTGACAGACCTGCGGGTGGCTATATTACAACAGAAAAACTTCAAAAACAGACTCCAAAGAGAGACTGCAGAGCTAGAATTGATATGCAAACTAGACACAATCAACTCCGGTTTGAATAAGGACTGGGAATGGCTGAGCCATTACAAACATTGACTATCTCCCCTTGTAAGTACTCTCACACCTATTATCAAACTGTCTGTACTGGCCTAGCTTGATTATCACTTCAAAAGTTTTTTTTTTTCTCTTAATTAATTGGCCTCTCAGAGTTGGTAAGACAACTCCCACCTGTTTATGCTCTCTGTATGTGTGTATATATATCTCCTCAATATATGTTCCATTCTATATGCATCCGAAGAAGTGGGCTGTAGTCCACGAAAGCTTATGCTCTAATAAATTTGTTAGTCTCTAAGGTGCCACAAGTACTCCTGTTCTTCTTTTTGCGGATACAGACTAACACGGCTGTTACTCTGAAATTGGTCTGGGTTTGTGCTTCTTAATTTTCATGATGCAAGTGTTCCATTCCACCATCAGGCAGGAGGGATTCTTGTGAATGCTTTGCATTGCAATCTTACTACAATGTGTCTAGTGCTCCAGGAACCATGCCCCTTAAGCTTTTTTCACTTGTGCAAATGGGTTTGCTGTCTGGTTCTGAATTAACATCCTACAAGTATTATTTTCCATGGAACAAATGAGAGGACAGGATCCCAAAATTTCACAATCTTGCATGGGGAGAAATCAGGAAGGGCTGTGAATTAATCTTGCTGACAAAGCAAAGAGAAAAAGGAGCAAAGATAGATGAGAACAAATGCAGCATCTCCTACACTGCATGTTAAAAACCGATCGTGAATTTAGAAGTGAAAATCCAAAGATGGCTGTTTCACCTCTTTCATGATCAGGACATATTGATCAAAATTAGAACAAGCTATCATTTTAACTATCTTGGATGATCTCTTTTTATGGCTTACGTGAAAGAATTATAATGGGGTGTGTGTGAATATTCTCCTGGAACATTTTGATGAATGCTGGACTCCAGGTGTTGATCAATCTGTCATTGTTGGATTTTAAGAATAGGTTAGACAATCGTTTGTTTAGATCAGTGGTTCTCAAACTTCTGTACTGGTGACCCCTTTCACATAGCAAGCCTCTGAGTGCGACCCCACCCCCCCTTATAAATTAAAAACACTTTTTTATATATTTAACACCACTATAAATGCTGGAAGCAAAGCGGGGTTTAGGGTGGAGGCTGACAGCTTGTGACCCCCCATGTAATAATCTCGTGACCCCCTGAGGGGTCTCGACCCCCAGTTGAGAACCCCTGGTCTAGATAGACTTAATTTTGCTTCAGTGCAGGGGGAGGGACTAGATGACCCTGAGGTCCCTATCAGCCCTACATTTCTATGAGTCTCCCCTTTACATTTTGAGTGGGCTCAAATTTTAAAAACTAGAAATAAAATCAGGTAGAGCTCATTGTGTTTGTATAGTGTAGTCCCTACTGCGGGTGATAAGATTTGGGTATTAATGTTATCCAGGCTTAAGAAGCATTAGTGATGACCCATGGCTTCAGCTCTGTGACTCAGCCTTTTGTCTTTCCAAGCCAGTCTGTAGTGGAATACAGATTACTAAAAAAGCTGCATGAGCTATTTCAATAAATTCTAGTTCACAAATTCCCTCTCTGAATTTAGCCCATTCATACAACACTGAAGTACTAGAAGCCTAGCAGGAGAGCCAAAACACCACCTGAGACTGATCCAAGCCCTTTTTGGCTTGTGAAGGTCAAGAACATATGGGACTCCTACCAAGAACATCAACAACACCTTTTGAGGAAGAAAATCTCCTTCTCCCTCCTCAAAAGCACAGTATAATATGACCAATACTTATGAAACCAACTACTTCCTGGTATCTAGCCTCCCAGTCTTGAGCCATTACCTACTGCCATCTTCAACTCCAGGTAGATACTGCCCATATCCTGGATCCCTCCAACTCAGGCTTCCAGCCAGGACATGTGTCAGGGGTTAGCGACATTGTGCTGAGATGGGCTGTTGCTCTTCCATCTCCAGTGCCCAGACCTGTGCAAATCCCATAGACATTCATCTCCCATATCTGTAAGAAGGTCCTAGGGATGACAAATAGCCTTTTCTGGCTACGGCTGGTGAGAAGACTGCACCCCCTGCTGTGAGGGTCAGCCTTGGCCAGGGTGATCCAACAGTGGTGATTTCCAAGTTTGATTGTTGCAATTCTCTGAATACAGGAAATGACTGATTTTAAAACAAAGCTACAATTGTTTCAGAACAGAGCAGTCCACCAAAAGAACACTGCCCTAGAGTTCTGCTCCTTTTACAGGCTACCCAGACATGATCAACTTCCTCATGCTTGCTCAAATTACCAAATGGACCACTTCAGCCTGTGTGATTGTGACCTTCTTAAAGTGCTATATTCTATTGGAGCAGCAGAACTGTCAGCTTTAAGGATCAGGCTCATGTGTATGTGAGACAGAACTTTCTTAGTGCCTGATCCAAAAGTATGGCACTCATGTTTGAGACAGATCAACATATTCAAGAAATTCAGCTCCTTCAGAACAAATTGCAAAACCAACTTATTTGACTTAGCATCTCTCCAAATAATCAAAAAATTAAACACCCACATTCCTCTACTTGCAGACTGGGGACAGGAGGGGAAGGAAGGCGACAGATAACTGTATCTTGTGTATCCACTTTATAATTTGTTAAGAATCAGATGCTCACATCCCATGGTGGTGGATGCCATATCAGAAACTAGCTAGCTGAAGGAAGGACAGGCTTGTGGTTAAGACACAGGGCTATCACAGGGTTCTGTTGTAAGCATTACCGCAGGTTATGTATGAAGCTGGCTAAGCCATTTATTTTTGTGTGTCAATTCCTCCATCTGTAAAATGGGAATAATAATGAGACCTAATTTGTTAGGATCAGGTTGTTTGGCCCTTATATAGGTGTGGGTGGTGGTGGTGGTAAGCTCCAAATTACAGTCAAATCACAGTCTTTATGAACCATCTTGAAGTTCTTGCTTGATTCACTTAAATTTTGTAGAAACCTTTAGCATGTAATAATCCCATCCCTATTCAGCAAAGCACTCAAGCAAGTGCTTAACTTTAAGCATGTATGAAGTCCCCAATTAAAACTTTTAATTAAGTGTATGATTGAGTGCTTTGCTGAATGGGGATGTAATTACCTACATGCATAAGGTTAAGCATGTGCTTAAGTGCTTTGCTGATTTGAAGACTATAACAGAAATTGTTTCAAACTGGACTGTGGAGTAACTGCTGCCCCCAAGTGTGTACCAAAATGTACAACTGTTTAATCTGGGAAGCATTCATGTACTTACTACCATAACCACAAGCAACCAGTTCAAATGGTTAGTACCTGGACTTTCCTGAAATGTACAAGAATTATCCCCCAATGGTAAAATATCATTAGATGTTTCATCATCTTCGTAAATTACAAGTGAGTAAGCTTTGTATGATAAATTGTCATAGAAATATTGAAAGGCTGGATAAGGGCCAAACTTTTGAGAACTGTAGGTGTATTTAGTTTGCAAACACAATCGCCATGATTGCAGGTATAGTGGCAATAATTATACAATCATGAAATCTGGGCCAAGATCAATAAAAGATTCATGTCATACAGGGGGATGTCTGACATTGCTCTTTTAACAAATGCTTACTAGTTCTCTGCACCTTGTGTTGCCATTTACACCTGTGCAAAGTTGGTGTAAAACACTACCATTCTGATTTGAATTCACTTTGCGCTAGTTCAAATCACTATACAAGCTGTGGTGAATTGGGCCCTGTAGCTTTAGGCTGAAAACCTTAATAAAGGCATTCCAAAATAAATAACACACTGCCCAGCATATATCTATCTATATCCTTTATAGTTAGTTAACCTCTGATGGGTTAACATATTGCAGTAGCATGAATCTATGCCTGGCAAGTTCTGCTGAGATTTCTCTGCCAACTGCAGCTCCCTCCCCACCTGAAATAAATCTGCCAGGAGCTTCAGGATCAATAATCTCCTATCTCACACTTAAAGAGGCTTGGGGATTGCAAAATTACCTGCTGAGTCTCCCAGGATAGAGTGCAGACTTTATAACTCCATTGTGCCTCCATCGTACCAGGGACGAATAGAAAAATAAGAATTGTTTTATTCATTTAGTTGTAAATAAACGTGTTAAATCACCAATAAATATTATTAAATTGACTCGCAAAACATTATAGCCCCAGAAGATCCAAGCTCCGAAGCTCAAAGACTTTGGGCATATTTATACCTTGAGCTTGAGGTGTGATTCCTAGTGCAAGGAGACATACTCACCCAGTTCACTAGTGCTAGTGCACTAAAAATAGAACGTAGCTGCAGCAGTGCTAGCTGCCCTGAGTATGTACCTAGCTGCCTCTCTGACGGCGCATACTTGGGGTGAAGCCACTCACACTGCTGTAGCTACACTCAATTTTTAGCATGCTAGGCACTGCTAGCTTAATCAGAGCTAGCACGGGTATGTCTCCTCAATCTGAGAATTACACCTCTAGCTTGAAGTGTAGAAATTCCCTCTGTAAATGATTTAATTCGGGAGAGAGAACAGGAAAATGACCACACTGTAAATCAACCCACAGTGGCTGTGGGGGCTCAGATTAGAGGGAGGGGAAGGTCTAAAACTGTCTTTCTGGCTCTTCTGTCTCCAGCATTAAAGCATTTAATCTGTAAATCCTGAGCTTTGATATGTGATTCTTGCTGTGCCATAGGATTTATTAATGTTTTGATGAGTTAGAACAGGCTGAAGGATTTTACACTCATGCTATCGAGCACCCACACAAATTGTGGAGTCTGAACATGTGACTCTGATCTCAGTTTTGGCCTGTCACATTGGATGATAAAATACTAACTATAATAAAAATGACGCACAAGACATTAGCTACTTTTATCTCAGAGAAATGGCCTAGCGGTGTAAGCCAAGTACTCTTGAGGTCTATTTCCTCCTCTGCCACTAACTTGCTGTGTGGCCATGGGTACATTGTTTCACCTTTCTGAGCCTCAGGGGATCTGAGGAGGGTTAATTGGGTGATGCTTGTAAAGCTTCTGTAACTCCTAAATTGTTTTTATGCATTTTAGGTACCTGTGGTACTACACACACACTTATTTGCCACGATCCACACTGCCTTGCAACCTTCCATTAAATCAAACAATTCTAAGATTCCATTAACATATATAATAAAAAGAATGATTAATAACAGCTCATCCAGAAATTTCCTCCCCAAAGTCCAGGCCTTTGACATGATTCTTTAGTGTTGCTCTGAATTTCTTTCTGCATTAATTTCAATCAGTCATGGGATTACTGGAAAATCGCCTTGGGGAACTTGTTCACACCCACTGCCACAGCAGATAACTTGGCATTCTAAACTCAGGCATTTGACTCCTATCTGTTTGGACATATGAGCTGCTCAGCACTGCTTCGTGAGGCAAGATAATTTTATATTCCCAGAAAGAGCACAAAGTAGAGAGAGGAATTATCATTTACTGTTGTAATAGCTGCAAAACAGAGCAGAAGCAAACCCATATGAACTGCCCCATTACTCATGTAATTAACCAGACAGTATAAATTTAATTTATATGCTCTCAAGATATATACTAAATAACGTTGTAAACAGTAAATGATACCTAAGTGTAAGGATTCTTCAGTGACTGTGGGGACCAGTGCCCTTTTGGTTTAAACAGAGGCAAGGCCAGATCTTCAAAGGAATTTAGACACCTACCACCCATTGATTTCTACAGAAGTTAGGCATCTTTGAGGATCTGGGCTGAAGGCATCACGCCTGAATAGTAAAATGTCCTGGGACATTCCCCTCTCTGTTCCTGACCAGGATTTTTGGAATAATGTAAGAGTCCCCTCAAAAAAAAAATCCATCCCAGGTTTGCACAAGGTTCAGAACATGCATAAATGGCATGACCCACTGTTGGTGCAATATAGATAATAACAACTTCACACCCTCGGACAAGATGCTTTCTGAGTGTTCAGTGAGTTCAACCTAGCCATCTACACAGCCAAATTGTGTTCAATAAAGTTGCTATTACTTTGCATTAATAGTCACACAAGGCTCCCAGCAACCTGTAACAGAGGACTAATGTTACAGTGCAAGGATGCAGCATGAACACAGATTATGGAAAAGCATTTTATATTTGGATGTTGTTTCAAACATTGATATCCTGTTGCTTGTATCCGTGTCTTTTTAACCAAGAATCTCCCAAAATGGAAATGCTTGGAACGCTTCCAATTTCTTTGAATTCAGTAATAAAACTTGATACGGAGCATAAACATAAAATGTGACCTTTTTTAAAAGCACACTTTTTAAAGTTTTAAAAAATCTGACCTTCCCTGTTACTCACATGCACAATGTTAAGCATACACGAAAGGGGTTGCAGAAATGGAGGCAATGTTTGCAATAGTTATGGTAGTAGTCTCTCCATGTTATTTAGTGATTTATAGATTATAAAACCAGATGGGACTAAGATGATCTAGTCTGACCTCCTGCATAACACAGGCCATAGGACTTCCTTGAATTACTTCCTGTTTGAACTGCAGTATATCTTAAAAACTTCCAATCTTGATTTTAGAAATCTCCAGTGACAGATAATCCACCACCGCCCTTAGATAAATTGTTCTAATGGTTAATTACCCTCATTATTAAAAATTTGCACTATATTTCTAGTCTAAACCTGCACCGCTTCAACTTCTAGCCATTGGAACTTCTTGCTACGCCTTTAGCCGCTAGATTGAAGAGCTCTCTATCAAATTTCTGTTCCCCATGTTGGTATTTTTAGATTGTGATCAAGTCACCTGCTAATTTTCTCTTTGTTAAGATAAACAGATTGAGCTCCTTGTATCTTTTCCGATCCTTTAATCATTCTCATTGGTCTTCTCTAAACCCACCTCAATTTATCAACATCCTCCTTAAATTGTGAACACCAGAACTGGACTCAGTATTCCAGTGGTGGTCACCAACTACAGAGCTAGTAATAATCTCCCTACTCCTGTTCTACAGTTTCCTGTTTATACACCCTATGACGTTATCTGATTAAACTATGATCACATAGGTCATTGTTGCAAGCACTGTTATATATTTGCAACAAATCTTGTACAAAATGTGGCATGTAAGATGTCTATGAAAAGGTTATGATTTCCTGGTTATGATTATGCTATCTGTATGCATGTATCATTTTGGTATTTGAAGTTCTGAGTATTGGCTCTATACCTGGATTTCAAATGTTTGCTCCTGGGGTAACGCCCACAAGGTAGTTAGCCTGCATATCTTGGAGGGACTATTCAAACTAAGTGGCTCATCAAGAAACACTTAACTGACAATGGACCATGGGAGACGCCCATCTACACTAAATGGACTGTCCTGTAAATGAAATGTGTGGGGTATAGGTAATGGCTTCTACTGTGTCCAAACCTTCATGCATGGGCATGTGGCTCCAAACACGATCTCGTCACCTGTAATTTTCCACTAGCTGTGCTGAGGGCTTTGTTTAAAACAATGGGTTTCCCTCCACATGGCAGAAAGATATAAAAGGCCCTGGAGACCCCTCCATTTTGCCTCTATCCTGCCCCAGCCCCTTTCCTGCCCAAACCTCTGGACTATGGACTATACTAATGGGTACATTCTAACCAATGAACTGAAGACCTTCCAGTGATTTGGAAACAGCCAGAGACTTGACTTGACTTGACCAGAAGTTTATTCCATCTCTGCTACAAGCCTGAACCAAGAACTTTGCATTTAATGTATGTATTTGATTCCTTTAACCAATTTGAACTCTCACCTTTCTTTCTTTCTTTCTTTCTTTCTTTCTTTCTTTCTTTCTTTCTTTCTTTCTTTCTATAAATAAACCTTTAGATTTCAAATACTAAAGGATTGGCATCAGCATGATTTTTGGGTAAGATCTGAGTTATATATTGGCCTGGGTGTGTGGCTGGTCCTTTGGGATCAGAAGAACCTTTTATGTGAAGAGATTGGTTTTAAAGAACCACTCATCTCTAAGTCTAGTGTTTTCAGAGGCAATACAGGACTGGAATGCCTGAGGAAACTGCTTTTATGACTTCTTGTTAGCCAGTGTGGTGAAACAGAAGTTTACTTTCGTTGCTGGTTTGATATATCCTATGGGGGATTAGCCACCAGTCTTGGGGTGTATCTGCCCTATTTCTCAACAGTATGACCTGAATTTGGCATTTTCTGTTGTGATCCACTAAGGCACGGTTACACGCTCAATGATCACATTAGCTCTTTTGGCCACAGAGTCACACTGGAAGTTTACGGTCAGCTGATTATCCACCATAATCTCCAAGTCTTTTTCAGAGTACCCCGTCTTGTAAGGATAGCCTATATTATTTGTTCCTAGATGTATGACTTTACATTTGGCCTTACTGAAATGCATATTGTTTGTTTGAGCCCAGTTTATCAAGCAATCTAGATCGCTCTGTGTCAGTGACCTATCCTCTTCATTATTTATCAATCTCACAATGTTTGTGTCACCGGCAACCTTTATCAGTAATTACTTTATGTTTTCTTCTTCTCGGCCACTAATAAGAATGAAGAGCATAGAGCCAAGAACTGATCCCTATGGGACTCCACTAGAAACACACCTGCTTGAGCATGATTTAACATTATATTTCAAGACCTGCCAGTTAGCCAGTTTTTAATCCTTTTGTGTGCCATGTTGATTTGGTATTATTCTAGTTTCTTAATCAAAATGCCATGCAGTAACAAGTCAAATGCCTTACAGAAGTCTACGAATATTACACCAACACCGATATCAAGCAAACTTGTAATCATATTAGAAAAATCAAGTTGGCTTGACAAGATCTATTTTCCATAAACTGTTGTTAATTGGCATTAATTATGGTACCCTCCTTCAATTCTTTATTAATCAAGTCCCACATCAGCCATTCCATTATGATGCCCCGGATCAATGTCAGGCTGACATGCCTATAATTTCCCAGGTCATCCAGTTTATCCTTTATAAATATAAGAGCAACATAAGCTTTCTTTCAGTCCTCTAGAATTTCCCTGTGTTCTAAATCTTATTAACAATCAGCATTAATGATACAGAGAGCTCTCCAGCCACCTCTTTTAAAATTTTTGGATGCAAATTATCAAGTCCTGCTGATTTGAAAATGTCTAACTTTAGTAGCTGCTGTTTGAACATCCTCTTGAATTCTTGTTGGAATGGAAACTATTTCATCATCGTCATATGAGGAATACATTATTTAGCTTTTTCCTAAACACAGAACAGAAAAATTTATTGAACTTCTTCTGCCATTTCCATTTTATTATTGACAATTTTACCACTTCCATCTAGTAATGGACCAATACCATAGAATTAAGTCAAAGGAATCCTATATTTTAAAAGAGCTTTTTCCACAGCAATGTGATGCTTTAATATTACTTATCTTATTCTTGTGTTTTGTGTGATCATTTACCTAAAGTTTAATAAACTATTATTCAAAAATATATTTATTTTTGTTATCTATACCTAATATGTATGGCCAGTATAACAACAGGCAGATTTTCTGTGCTGACTGTAAGAGAGCAGTAACAATGGGCCTGACTGTGCATCCCTTATCTACATGTGCATCTGCATTCAGAGAAGACCTTCTGTGCACAGATCTCCCCTTCCCAGGCATAAGTGGGTGGGTGGGTTCAGATACCTCTGTGGTAGCATCTCCCCTCGCCCTGCTCACACAACTCAGAGCCAGCCTCTTTTAGCAGGCCAAGGGAGAAGTGTAGGCAGTGGAAGAATAATGCAGCCTGCCAAGCCACCTTTTGGTGGAGCCTTACTTTAGCTGACCTTCTGAGATATGTGGAGCATTGGGGTGGCATGTGACCTATTTCATAGGAGAACCCCACCTCCCTAATGGGAATGATCAGTGAGGATAAGCTTGTAGGGATTTCTTCCTATTTAAGCCTCTCCTAAGGTCCTTTCTGAAGGAGGGGCTGGTAGGGAACACTGTATTTATGTCAAGCCTTCTAATATTAACCAGAATGCCAATGCTCACATATTCAGAATAAGGGCTAATGCTCTGTCCTTAACTCACTCCGTTGTTCTAAAGTGTTAGAGTACAGAATAACTCTTGAACATTTTTCAAATGTGTACATGTCTGTTCATTCATCTGGGCCTGTTAGCACCTCAGGAAAGCACTGGTTCAGTAACAATTTGGGGAGAAAAGGAAAGGGGACTAAATCATCAATGCTACTGTGATGAGATGGACTAGATCCATAGGCCCCCTGCTGGAGGCCTCATGGCCCTGCCTCATCCCGCCCCAACAAAGAGCAGAGGACAAGTCCTCCAGGCAGCCTAGATGGCCAGAAGGGCCATATAAAAGGAAGCAGCAGAGGCAGAGCAGTCAGTTGCTTCCTAGAGCTTGAAGAGGGAGGACTCGGTGCCTGACTGGCTGGAAGAGCAGCAGGACCATGGACAGCTCACTGCAGGCAGGACTGAGCCCAGGGAGGGCTGCTGAAGACCAGTTGGCTGGAAGAGCAGCAGGACCATGGACAGGTAAGTGCAGGCAGGCTAAGCCCAGGGACCCCAGAACCTAGCCAGACCAGGCCAGGGTATTGTGATGGGCCCTGCTAGTCTGACTGAAGACTAAGCCTAGGTGAATGCTGCCAAAAGGACTCCAACTAAGGGTACTGAGATTAGCCCCTTTGGGCTGTCAAAGAAGGTAGTACTTCTGGGGGGGAAGCCTTGATGCTATGGCCCCATACCAGGGCTGTGAGCAAGAACTAGAGACTGTATACCTCAGAAGGGGGACAGTGTGTGTGACTCGCCTGGAGGGCTGGGTCGCTGAAGACCCACTGAAAGAAGAATTGGCCGCCAGCGGCAGGGGGGTATGCTTGTGAGAGGCAGGTGCCACCCCATTGTAAGTACAGAAATAAAAATAGGCTCACACCCAACCAGAAAGGGGGCGTCTGTGAGAGGTGGGTGCCACTCCATTCAAAACTGAGTGATTGCAGGCATATATCGGCCAAAGAGGGAGTGCGAGAGATGGGTGCTGGTGCCATTACAGCCATGTACCTGCTCAAACCCAGGCCTACTTAGACTCCAAGTTAGGAGGACAGCTTACATGAGTAAACAAATGTATCTACAGAAGTGTTTGTAGCATCAGGTCCTTAGACTGCAAGATCTAACAAATTCACATCCTGAGATGTGCTAGATGCAAGCCATATTAGTGTTCTTCAACTTCATTTACCTGTTTTAGTTCCTGACTCTACTGTTACTACTACGTACAGGATTTGAGTTTATTTTATTTTTTTTGCTTCAGTTTTAGAAGCTCCCAAGAGGTTTGGATTTTTCCCCTCACGGCACTTGGGATTATTACTTAGCTAATATATACTGTTAATAAATTAGTAAGAGTTGTGCTTGAATTTTAATACATTTTTTGGGGGGGAAAAGACGCTTTTCTTATCTGTCACTGTATACCAAATAACCAGATTTTGAGGCTCAAGGGGATTTAAAAGCAGATGTATTTACCAGCTCAGAAGGAAAAGACATTAAACTAAGCAGTGAAAAGTGTTATAATTGTCTTTCTCTGAACACACATTATCAAATCAAAAACACTTTAAGATGAGTTACATGTTGGATTTATTGTAGATTTGGATTCTTTCTCTATGCCAGGAAGTTCTCTATGCAAAATTATTTTTTCCTGAAGTCTCTTTGAAATAAGATACTTCTACACAGAACCTGTGATTTTCAAAGTAGCAATTGGGCACTGAAATCCGCTAGTGGCTCTGAGACCCAGGTATCTGCTGCACACAGCAAGTACTAGGGAGTTCTTGGTCCCCTGGAAAAATGGCAACTGTCTTCCCCTAGCAGCCTGCAATCACCCACAAAAACAGTAAATAATACTTTTCATTTCTCTAGTGTCTTTCATTTGAGAATCTCAGAGTAATTTATCAAGATTAATTAAAACCATTTTGTAGATGGGGAAATTATTTGCCATCTGTCACAAGCTGGTCAGTGGCAGTTCCAGAAACAGAAGCTACGATCTTCAATACGACACTTCAACTATTAAGACATTGAACCACAGTTACTGAATAGTCTACTGTCCCTTATATTTTGCTGCCTTAGGTTACTGTCTGTAGAGCACAGCTAGCCTCCACTGTATGACCTTAATCAGAATACAGAAAGGGGAGGAAGGAAATAAAATACAGCATTCATTTAAAAGTGTAAATCACCTTGTCACAGACCGATCATCTCTTATGTCTCTACCTGTTCTTTGAGGACTGTTTGGTAGAGTTCTCTGATAGATACCAAGCTGATTTACTAATTGCCAGTATTGGCTCATACTCAGCATCTGTCTTTAGTATTATCAGCACAAAACTTTTCATACTAAAATAAATTAAAGGTGAAAATAGTTAAATGGGCTTATATCCTGGTCAATGAATTACTGATGGTTATAATGGAATGGGTTTTCTTACATCACAAATGGCTGCCAAGAATGAGAAGGTCTCTCTCTCTCTCTCTCTGTATATGTATGTCTGTGTATATATACACACAAACACACACTCTATATCTATATCCATATATATACACGCAGCACACCAATGTTTTTTTTTACACCTCTAATTTTTTACATGCCCGTGCGGAATGAATTTTGTTGTGATGTGTGGTGGAGGTGGGGCTGAGGGGTTTGGAGTGTGGGAGAGGGCTCAGGGCTGGGGCAGAGAGTTGGGGTGTGGAGGATGAGGGGTTCAGCGTGTGGGAGGGGGCTCAGGGCTGGGGCAATGGTTGGGGTGTGGGGAGGTGAGGGCTCCAGCTGGGGATGAAGGCTCTGGGGTGAGGCTAGGGATGAGGAGCTCGGGAGGGGGCTCAAGGCTGGGGCAGAGGGTTGGGGTGTGTGTGTGGGGGGGTGAGGACTCCAGAGTGGGGCCAGGAATGAGGGGTTTGGGGTGCACGCTGCCCCAGGGCTGAGGCAGGGAGAGAGGACTCCCCCAGCCCTCTCTCATCACAGCAGCTCGGGGCCAGGTGAGAGGTGCCTCTCCCTGGCCATGGCAGCTCCAGCGGGTCAGGCCAGGCCGGGGTGCCTTTCCCCTCCTGCATGGCCCTTGATAGAGAACTGCACAGGTGAGAGGAAACTTAGATGCACACCCCGTTATGCTTCTCTTTCTGTAGAGGCTGCAGTGTCCCCAGTTAATTACAGGAGCTTTAACTTGTCTACATTCAAAAATACTGTGCATAGATAAGACCTATTTCAAAAAAGCATGTTCTTCCCTGTATTACTAAAACATCATGGCATATTAAAGCGGCAAAATAATTTGAAAATATTAAATTTAGTTTTCATCAGATGCCTTTAACTTTTTTTGTAAAATTTCACTCACCTTGGACAGTAATTTGGACCTTGGTCATTTTTGCTATATATTCTAATTAATTTCACTTACTGTTTCTTACCTACTAGGAAGTTAAACTGATTCAAAACACACACTAAAACTGATCTAGCAGTGGTACTAGCCTAATATTGTCATTATGTTTGGGGTTCTTAAAGCTAGAGGAGAATGTTACTGAAAATTTTAAAATATGTCTACTCAGGTTAAGTGAATTCCCTCCCCCCCATCTTCTTCCTAATTTTAAATTTTTAAAAAGTCTAAATTTAATCTCCAAAAACTAGACTGTTCCCTTTAATATTATAATCACACACACACACCACCACAACAAACAATCTAGCCACTTTGCAGAATACATACAGCTCTCTTTGTGATCTTCCTGGAAGTACACACATTTCCTGAAGCATCCTGTCACTTCATGCAAGTGGTCTTGTTTAAAACTGGGGATGTATTTTTTGGAAGTTGTCTCTTTCCAAATCTCTGAGGGTTATTTCCAAGACATTAAGAGGGGTTCGTCTCAGTGAACCCCTCTGTTTTTTATTTGTTTGATACTTCCCTCCTTTAAGGTCAGCTTCAACATGACCAACCTTCCCCTCCCCACCTGCCCGGGTCGAATTCTGTAACTACTTAGCCACATGAGTTCTGTGGTCACTATAAAAATTGGGACCATAAATCTTTCCCTGATCTTCTCTCCATCACTCCTATGTGGTCTGTTTTTCTCTTGACTGGATTTATTTTTCTTACAGGATGTCACAAGTGAGGCATGTTTGTCCTGGAAGGCTCGTACATGGTAGCAATGGATTCTTATGGAAAAGGAAGAACAGCACAGGGATATAATCCATCATATGTGCCTTGTGGGAATAAGTATTTCCTTGTACCTCCCATAATAGGATGATAGAAAAATGACCAAGATATGACAGACCCAGGATGCAAGTAATGAGGACTCATTTTGTAGCTCTTATGGACTGTTTTTCATCAGTAGATCTCAAAGTGCTCTACAAAGGAGGTCAGTATCACTATATTTTTCAGATGGGGAAATTGAGGCACAGAGCACTGACGGACAAGATTCACAAAAGGACTTGTGTGCCCAACTACCATTTTAGGCACCTAAATCCCAGAATCAGGCCCCACCGGGATTCTCTAAACTCCAACTCAGCTGTCCTTGACAGCTGTAGGCGCCAGAATTCACTCAGTGCCTAAATACTGCAATAAAAGTTCTGTAGGTGCCTATGTTTCTGTCTCTGAGAGTGTCCTCTGCAGCCTTATTTGAAGTATCTGGATGCCTAACCCCCAAAGTGATGCACGGACCGGGAGAAGATAGGTATTCTTCCACAGAACTTGCCTATGGGGCCTGATCCAGTAAACATGTTAAGAATTTGCCTATGGGATTGGACCCCTTTAGGCAAACCCAAACAAAACAACTGGAGGGTGGAAGAAGCCTTTCCTCATATTTTTTAGCCCTGTGGTTAGGGTACTCACCTGGGACATGACCTGGTTCAAGTGCACATTCTGCCAGAAAAAATCATTGGGTGTGAGAGAGAGAGAAAACATGAGAATGACTCTGTAGCCTGATAAGAGCACTCAAGAGGGCAGTGGGAAACCCAGCCTCCAGTCCTCCTGCTCCAGTGACTTCTTAAATTATTTATCTACAGTGGAACAGTTTCAACAGGAAAGACCTGAGGGACTGCCCACATCAGACTATCTTCAAGCCAAGTGGTTAGGACCCTCTCCTAAGAGATGGCAGAGTCCTGTTCAAATCCTTTCTCCCACCCCAGATGGACTTGAATCAGAGCACTTCCATATGAGTATCCTAATGCTGGGCCAAAATGTATGAGGAAGGACATCCTGCAGAAATGGCATAGGATCCTAATACCAAGAGAGGGTTTGCAGCTCAGATTCCCAAGTGCCTCCTTGCAGTTCAGATTTAAGTGCCAAACTCCCTCGGAGAGGTGGGTGAATACACCCCTCCCCTTGGCTACTGTATGTTGACTTGTGTGGATCATGTCCTAAGAGGCCTATATCACCCCATTCATTTTGCAGGGAGCCTAGATGTCTACGTCAGGCTTTGTGAATACCAGTGATTTTCTAGGCACCTAAAAGTAGGGGGGGCAAATCTAACCCAAAGTGACTGGCAACACCCAACAAGCTAGTAGTGAACCTAGGAATAGAACCCAAATCACTGAAGGCCAATCATAGAATATCAGGGTTAGAAGGGACCTCAGGAGGTCATCTAGTCCACCCCCCTACCTGAAGTAGGACCAATCCCCAAACAGGTTTTTACCCCAGTTGCCTAAATGGTCCCCTCAAGGATTGAACTCACAACCCTGAGTTTAGCAGGTTAATGCTCAAACCACTGACCTATCCCTCCCACACCTAGCTCATATTACAGTCGGTGCTGCCTACCAAATGTTAACTCTTCCTTGGCCATTCCAGGTCACTGTTGTTTGGAAATCCAAACTGTAAACTTCTTATGTTGACACAGAAAATCCCAGAAGTGCCTTAGACACCTTAAATGTTGGTGGATATTCATGAATCTATATATGTGAATTCAGCAATGGCAAAACTTGGTGTTAATGGCTACTTAGTCTGGCTGCTAATAAACACACACACATATCTGCATAGCTAACTGAACAACATGCAAATTCAAGCTCATCCCCTCTCCTGAGTAATTCATATAGCACAGAAAATCCACTGGGATGAAAGACGAAGGGGAAATAATACCACACAGATATTTTATCATAAACTGCAGGACACCAGGAGTCAGGTCAAATAATGAAAGAATTAACAGCCCTTCTTACAGTTATTGCTCTTTGCGATGTATTTTTATGCTTCTACATGCATCTAGTGGGTCAATTTGTGTGGCACCACGTTTTGGGTGGGTATATACCCTGCAGTATTATAACACTCGTTTTTATTTACAACTCTAATATCGTCCCATCCTATGACATACCCAGCAAAGGATTTTAATCTTCAGTGCATGAAATAAAGCAGTTCCCTGGCCCAAGATCTGGGTTTGGGATTAGGGTTGCCAACGCTCCAGGACTGTTCTGGATTCTCCAGGAATTAAAGATGAATCTTTAATTAAAGATAATGTCATGTGATGAAACCTCCAGGAATTCGTCCAACCAAAGTTGGTAACCTTATTTGGGATTAGCCTTCCTGCAACCATAGGTTCACCGTGGCCCATCCCCCTGGTGCAGGAGCCCAACCGACCCGGGTCTTTCACCCGACGCCTTAGAGACCAGGGATTGTCTGAGCGCCAGCGACGGAGGCTGGACAACGCCCCGCGCCGGGGTGCAAGGCAGGACCCGTGGGCTGGGGCCCCGCGCTCACCGGGAGTGCAGGCGGGAGCTGCACGCATCCAGTCCGGCCCCGCTCAGATTTAACCGGCCACTCGCCACCGCTTCAGGGCATCGCGCAACGCCCCGCCCTCCTCCTTGTCCCCATCCAAAATGGCTGCCTAGCCAGTGAGTGGGGCCGCTCTCTCTGCACGGTCCTCCAAGCTCTATGGCGGCTTGTGTAAGGCGCCTTGCGTACGGGAGAGGAGTGAGCATGCGCACTGAGTTTCCCTTCACTTCCTCTGGCGGCCGCTCCTGTTTCCGGCCCCCCACTTCCCTGGTAACAATGGAGCAGAAAATGGCCGCCTGAGAGGGGGAGGGAAGGAGACGCTGCTGCCGCTCGGGGAGGGACGGAGTAGGGCGAGCCAGGGCCGAGCCCGCTGAGCACCGGAGCCAGCGACGGACCGAGACCCGGGGGGGAGGAGGGAGCCTGGCGGCGCCGGGTGAGTATCGGGGCTGGACGCAGAGTTTCAAAATGGCCTAGGGAAGGGAGAGGGAGAGGCCCAGGCCCAGGGGAGGCGGCGGCGGCGGCGGCGCTCTGGTTGCCGGCGGGGAGGGGGAGTCTGTGTCCCCGAGCCTCTGCTCCCCTTTGATACTCAACCCTGCCTAGCCGGGGAAGTTGGGAGGAGGGCCCAGGCGGTGGGTGGGATCCCCGCTCCTGGGGCAGGGAGGACAGCAGGCCCTTTCGGTCTCCCTGTCTCCACGGAGGCGACCCCTGGGTCCTCTCTACCCCATCCCCAAGTGTGAGCGCGGGTCCTTGTCGGCAGCAGGGGAGCCTCACTTCCTGTCCCATCCTCTCGGGCAGGGAAGGACTGACACCTCAGGGCCCTTCCCCTTCACACGGCGTGAGCCCGGAAGGGCACCGGGCCAAGCTCCCTCTCGTGGGCTGCGGGGCTTCTCGCTCCGCTGTACCCAGCTGGGTTTGAGGGGGTTGAAACTTGAAACTAGACCTTTGGGTTTGTAGGAAAACTCGGGCCTCTCTCTCCTGTCCAGTGTCTCCTTTAAGGAGCTATAGTGTCTCGGGCCCAAGCCTTCATTTTATCCTCCCCACACCAAGAGCAAGGAGCCCCATCGTGAGGAGAGAGGTGGAGAGGGCTGTCCGTGTTACTCTCTGTGAGGGCCTCTTCTGTTTCCAAGTGTCCAGGTTGTTTATAGTTTTGTGACCCACGAAAACTGATAGCACTGTGATCCCCATTTTATCTGTCTAATCTCACTTACTTCCCAGTTACCTTTATTTACCACACCCCAAAAATGTTCTGAGGAGGATGTAAAAATGATCTATACTTTTAGGAATGTTTATGGAGGTTCAAAACTCTGGTCATCCTGGGATGTCTTATGCTGTTTGTAGTCATACATCTCAAAGGAGGACCAAAATTTATTCTGTCTGTATCTTATGGACTTGATCCATTATCTAGCTATTTGATGTATTTACAAAAAGGGTTTCAACAAAAATACTTCTCCAGGAAATTAAGTTGGAACATTGGATACAGTCTGTATTTTCTGGAGTGAATAAACAAAGAGCCCTGTTTAGTGTTGAATAAATAAGCTTTCAAACTGAAGTTGTACAGAAATAACAATAATCAGGTGGACAGCACTACACCTAAGACTTACTTCCCATCTGCACTATTGGCTATATTGATTAATTTCAAGTTGGAGGTGACTATGAAATAGTAAAGAAGCTGTAACATCCATCTTCTAATCATTTCAACCTCAATAAGTTGATAGGTAGAGATGAAAATTAAACAGTAGCTCCTTCCTCTTGTAGATGAAGTTAAATATCTTCTTCCAGAGTCTGGGATTGGATATGTTATGGTGATAGCCCAGTGTTTAAAAGTGCCTCTGTATGCCCAGCAGAGGTTTACCATTTTGGAACGGTTAATCATCACTTGGAAAGTAAAGGAATCAGAAATGATGATCTAACTGCTCATCAAAAGAGGAAAACATATTTTGTTAAATGGGTTACAAAGGAAATAAATACTGCATTCTTCCCTCCTCCCCCAGTTAGCAGTACTAAAAATGTATGTGCTTCTGGCTCTTAATGTCATATAATTAACCACACCAATATTTATATAAGGTGATGTGACCATCAAACAAATAGCAAGTCCCTAGCCTGGATAATAAACATGTTGTCCAGTCCATATTAACTACCTCACAGAAAAGAGAGAGTTGACAGTTTCAGCACTCTTTATCTCTCCACCAAACTCAGAACAGCCTGGGGCCTAATCTTCACACATTTTTTGCACTTGTTTGTTTGGTTAAGGGCATGATTTTTTTAATCACAATATTTATACTGGTGTAGCCCCTTATGGAGTTAAACAGTACAATTCTTGTGTATAAACAAGCTCTTAAGAATGTATTTAGGCTAAGATTTAAAGATGTCTGTAGGAATGTTAGTAACACTTTTCTAACACAGTGGTTCTCAAACTTCTGTACTGGTGACCCCTTTCACATAGCAAGCTGACCCTTTTATAAATTAAAACCACTTTTTTGTATATTTAACATTATTATAAATGCTGGAGGCAAAGTAGGGTTTGGTATGGAGGCTGACAGCTCACGACCCCCCATGTAATAACCTTGCAATCCCCGGTTTGAGAACCCCTGTTCTAACAAATCTAGTGGAGACAAGGCATTGTATAGTCTAACCCATGCTAAACTGATTTAATTGAAACCCAACTAGATTAACTGATCACTTACTAGCTGAATAGTCTACACTAAACTTTTAGAGCATGTTAGCTAACATGTTCTAACACACCTTTAAATCCTCTTGTAGGTGAAATCTAAGAGGGGCAGGAACTTGTAAAAACCTAAGCCAATCAAAGTATTGAAAGGATAAAACATAGCACGTTTATCTATACCTTTTTACCATCAGAATCTCTTATTTTGAATTTCTTATGCACAGGCACCTATCTCGCAACCCATATTTTTTTAAAAATATGTCAGTGTTAAATTTTAATGTAGGGATGGATCTTTCCATGGGTATATAAAGGTAACTTGGAGTGTCACAACATTTGCATTTGCTTTTCTCTTCAGAATGTATGAGACACTTGGCTGTGCGTAAAAACATAAAATGCATATAAGGCTGCAATTTCATCTTCTTGTCCTGGTTTATGTCAGCAGACACCAATTGGTATTTCTTGGCTGATCTGAAGTGTTGATGTTTAACTCTTTCCTTCAGTGAGGACTGCAAAGCTGAGCAGCTTCATTGCTAAAAAATCAAGTGGCAACACTTGATTAGGTAAGATATACTAATATGCATTTACTTTATCCTCTTAATTTTAATAACTTTTTAAAAAAAGTCCAACAAGAACAATCTTTTACAAATTCAGTATGCCAGAGGCATCTGTATTCATAATATCATAAATAAGCTACATGAATTTCTGTTTCTTGATTTGTCATCAAAATCAGATGATGAGATTGTAGTTTTACATACAGCTTGGTTTTATATTTAAACATAATATATAACTTAAATGTTATTTAATAAGGTATTTAAAAAAAAATTATATTTGGGAGTATTTCATGAATTAGACAGCAACCAGGATAGGCTTGTACCGTAATCCTCGTTTATTGGTTGCAGTTGTTTGTCAGCGTAGCATTGGCCTGTTATCTCCAGTAGAATCTGTAATAGCAACAATTTTGCGGATGAAATGGAGTTAAAAGAAGAGTTGAAGTTACATGTTTTTTGCATTGAAATTCTACAGGTTATGTTTGATTTAGAGCTTCCATTAACCGGAGGTCCTGTTTCTGCTGAAACTTGAGCACTACTCGACGGTCATCAGTTTTGCGGGTCTGGCTCCCCAGGATGCTACCCTACTTTTGCTGCTCTCCCTTTCAGTGACGACATTGGCTGCTGACATACCACAGTGCTGCTTCCTCCTAACTTCAGAGTGGGCGTTTTGCTTGCTGACCTTACAGGATGCTCATTTTTAGAGCAAGAGAGAACCATTTTCATGAGACTCCTCTTGTGATACCTCATGTCCAATAGGTCTTCTCTTCTGTGGTATAATCTAAAGACCAAAAGCAACATAATGTCTTATTTATTTTCATTTTCAACATGTCTTTGTGACAAATGCTATTTTAATAAGGAAAATTATAACATTTTGAGCCCTCGGAGTTGACAGTGAAGTTCTAAGAGTGAAACATTTTATTGGATATGTGAAAGCATTGACATATGTTCTATTGCAATGTCATACCTATGATTAAAATGACATTCTGATTCTTATGACTTCTGCTCGTTAGCGCTCTGGGAACATCTTTGTTCCTTTATTAAAATAGCATTTTATACAAATACTTTGTAAAAAGACAAAATACTTTTTTGGTGTTCTTTGGCAAGTTGACATTTTTCTAGCTTAGTGTTTTTTTTGTTTTTTTTTTTTTTTTTTTGAGGCAAAGAGTGTACCGGTGAAATTTGAGTGGTGTAATGTTTGGGGTAAGATAAGTATCTATCCATCACATTTAATGTCCAGATGAATACATTTATACTACATCCATTAGAGTTAATAGCAACAGGCAAAGAATAAGCCTAACGTGTAAGGCAGACTTCTAAAAATTTGAAAATTTAATCCCCTATTGCCTCTACGCTGTAGATATTCAGACTGGACTGAAAGCCCTGATCCCGCAGTACGAGGCGTACAGGCAGACCTCTGTGTCTATGTGGAAAACTCATTGTCTTCAGCGGGGCTGTAGGTAGACACAGTGGTCCATCTGTGTGTATCTTGTCGCAGGATTGGGGTGCAAATCTCAGTGAGCCCTCTCCCTCACATGCTTGTTTTTTGTTTTGTTTTTAATGCTCTTAGTAATTGGGGTCACTCAACAGTCATTTTCTATGGTCTGTTTTTTGAGAGCAAGGATTTATAGGATACAGCAATGATGAAACTTCAAGGTTGAAAACACATGAAATGTGTCGTTTCTTAATGTATTACAACTAATTATTGATAAAGTAATTGGTGTTTGACATAGCTACATTAAAACTGTTTACTAGTTTTTTCTCTTGTGCATCTTAGAAGAGCACAGATTGTAGTAGTTTGTTTTTTGAAGCCTAGTCATTAATTTGGTTGTCACATCATGGTAAATAAGGCACTTTAAAATATGACTTAGGTTTTGCAAATATTTTTGTACCTTGAGAGAAATGGAGTTCAAAATATTCTAATAGCTAGTTTTAATTTCTCTCAGTCTGAATTATGTGGTGTTGGAGAGCTTTTCTTGACAGGGCGCTAAGGATGAAGTTTCATCAAGAAAGAGGGTTAATAGTCCTATTAGAGATTTAGGTGATCTTTGGGGGGTAGGGAATGTATATATTTTCAAGTCAACATCTGAGTTTTGTCTTGTACATTTTTCTTGAAGTTTGGTTTAAGTAAGGGCAACTCTGACTTCTACACTGATACAACAAATTTGCCTCTGGTTGCCAAAAAAGGATGACTAGTTCCTGTGGGATGGAAGTGGATCAGTTGTTAATAGCTCATTAAGTATTGTAGTAGGTAATCACTATTTAGAAATTAGTCCTGTGTTGAGCACAGTTGCTAAACTATTTCCACCTATTAACCATCCCTTTTGTGTATTCAGAGTTATAAATTAAATTGCTGGGAAGAGAGTTAAGAAATCTGCATAATGTATAGGAGTCTAATTTTCTAGAAAATATCCAGTACATGCCAAATGAAATGATGTCACTCTTAAATATTGAAACCCGTATATTTTCATTTCATCTTAAAATATCAATCATTTAGACACAAGACGTTTTGGGGGAGATTAACTCCTTCCAGCCAGTTCTTAACAGCGCTTGCTGTTTTATTAATTTGGTTGGTCATAGTCTTTTTCCTCCCATTACTAAGGACTTTGAGACCTACTACATATTGCTGATGAAGAGCACAACTTTATTTTTTTTAAATCACTCCTTTTTCTTCAAACAGTGTAAAGGAAAGACTTTGATCCTTTAGGGTCAAGTTTCCTTTTACTTTATACAAGTTGCAGATTTCAGCAATGACTGCTTGACTGCTACTTAATTTTAGGTGGGTTTTATTCACTTACACAAACAGAAGTACATGTACTAAGGTAAATTCAGCTCAGATAGCATTTGGGTTATTTTACTATGTCCTGAAACAGCTTATTTATTTTCATGCAAGGAAGACTTAGTTGGTAGGTCATTGTGCCATCTGCTCAATTAACACTTATTTCTGGGAAGAATCTTGTGATCCTCAGATGGAAGGTACCATATAAGTGTAAGGTAGTAAAGATAAAGGTGAACTGAGAGTTTAAGCATTTTACTGTTGTATGGGGTCCGAAGTGAATTTCTTAAACAGCTACTTTAGTAAATTCTTGAATTGTGATGCCTGACCCTCTTTCGTAGATTGGCTTCTAAGTTATATCCTTACATTTGTATGACTTTCTACTCAGGCCTAGTTGTCACAGTATCAATGAATTGATAATTTTAGTACTGGTAGTGGAGCAAAGTAACTGATAATGGCAACTTTTTTCAATACCAAATGAATATCTTTAGTCCTCGATCATTTATACCCCGGAGACCATAAAATAATTCCTCCCTTGGAGATTATAAAATCTTGAACTATAGATAGTCATTTCTTGCTATTAAAGCTTACTGTTTTCCGTAGACTCTGCTGCTTTCTACTGATGGTAAGGACATCATTAGTCATTTGTGCCTGGCACCTTTAAGTGGATTGTTAATGAGTAACTACAGGGAATCCACTTGACTGACTTGTCAATGAGTGGGCATACCAATTTAAGAGTTTACTGCAATAATATCTGGTTATTCAGCTGCTGAAAAACACTTCCCATCACCCTTTTAAAGAAAACTTTCACTTGTTTCAGTCAAATAGCTGTACAGACTCTTGTTTCCAGCGAACTTTAGACAAATCTTACTGTGCTTCCATAAAGATGTTCAGTTTCATTACTGGATAAACTAAAGTTGGCTATAATCAACAGATCTGCACTCACTACATCTTAGAGACATGAGCTCCTCCAGACATTTCTGCTCTCCCTCGCCAGTTCTGTGCTGACAGAAGAAGGGAAATTTCAGGTTGTGTTACGCAGGTAAGAACAAAATCTCATGTTAAGTTGACCTAAAGCAATAAAAGCAAGGAAACTCACTGAGGTGAAACATACTATATATGGCCTCCCCTATGCAGGTTTAATAGGATGCCACAGTTATGTCTATCATCATGTATAGGCAGACATGGTGTGTCTTGCCCTTATTTGCATTTCTTGCTTTATGGTAATATGCTGCTTATGATATCTTAATGTGCTGCTCACATTTTAGAGGTTAGGTCTCATTTTAGGCATCAAGATTGTATACTACACTCAAGACACAATTTGGATGGTGTGCCTCAGTGATTAAATCCCTGAGGAAAGCTGTATCTAGTTATTGTTTCCATAGGAGTCTGTTGCATAGTAATATGGAAATAGTGCTGCTTTACTGCCACCATTGAAATACTGTTGCGTAGCTAGGCAGAACCAAGGAAACCCTATTGTCATTGTAGTACTATTAGTATCCTAATGATAGGCATCTAGAATTTATAGGGTTCTGCAATGGCTAAGGTAGAAGAGAACTTTTTTTTGAAGCTGGATAAACTGGCTTGGTGCAGAGTTTATACTAGGTGTTTGCACTGGTGAAGCTACTTTGGTGTAGCTATACCAGTGTGAAAATCCCTAACGTAGACAAGCCTCCAGGAGTAACCCTAATAGTGTTGACTCTAAATGCAAGACCCTCCTCTGAGGCCTTCTTCCAATAATGACAATTCCCACATCTGACATGTAATTTTGGGCTTGGAGAGGGAAGAAGACAAACACAGTAACACTTGTGTAAGTTACCTTAATGTGTGTAAACAAATGGGCCTCGAAGATCATGCAAAACCTCTCCTCTATTTATGATGATTTAAACTGTAGAGACGTTCTGATTTTTCTTGACAGTTTTGTTTAGAAACCAAAAAGAGGATCAGTTTCATGCTCTAGACCAGTGGTTTTCAACCCTTTTTTCATTTGCAGACCTCTAAAAATTTCAAATGGAAGTGCGGACCCTTTTGGAAGTCTTAGACATAGTCTGCGGACCCCCAGGGTCCACAGGTTGAAAACCACTGCACTAGACAAGTGGCCGAGAAACAGATCCTATTATATTTGGAAATTCTCCGATTAAAAAGCACAAAACAGAATCCTCCTTCCCCCTTTCAGTATGTTCATGAGGCTTCAGGAGCTGTTTAAAAAAGGAAACATTTCCGGTGGAAATGTTGTATAGGAGCATTCCACCAGGTGTAAAACTAGCTAGATAATGAGCCACATGAGTAATTGGTGCATTCCCACAGTTGTGTAAGACAGTGCTTGACATCATGAGTGGTGAGGCTTACTGATTAATAACCAGGCTTCCTTGTTTTGGCTTCCATTTGGATAGGTTTAGGGTTAACATCATTTCTCCAGAGGTGGTATGTTTTCACTGTTGACGTTGACCAAATGCAGATACTGCTGTATCTCTCACTAATGTTCAGAGATGTGTTAGAGGTTCTAAGCTAACTGAAGTAGGAAAAGTGTGGGGAGAATGCATATATATTGGATTCCTGTTTACAGCTGGCAATATGCCAGGTACACAAGACTTTTTGGTCTCATTCCACTTTCATCAAAATTGATAGTTGAACTGCTGTCTAATAAATTACTTTTGGCATTAAATCCCAGAATTCATTCTACAGAACCTTTTTTTCCTGAGGAACTGAATGATCTTTGTATTGCAAGGTGTTCTCTGGCACCCACAATCTACTATGCTGTAATTTCACATTTCTTCCAAATTCTTTTGGCTTTTGGGGATTGGCTATTCCTCTTAATAGTCCAGAAGGATTGCTGTTGAGTAACACGAGGCACTTCGTTTCCTTATAGGCTTGAGTTTAAGAGTCTTAACCCTATTAAAATTGTCTTCTAAAGGAACATAGTGTTGGATTCAGATGACTCACGTCCTTTACAGGATTGTTTTAAGCCAGCCTTTAGGCTGCTCTAGGTTGTGCTTTGTCAAGTAGCTGCAACATCAGCGTATGCTATAAGGGGGTTTAGACGTCTCCTTCCTGAGCAATGTTGGGTGCACAAAAGATTGCCTGAAGGATTTGGTCTGTAATTTTGATGCTTCCCTAAACATATTGCATTTTCAAAATTATTGATTTAAATGCTGAACCAAGTAGTGATTTAAATTGTGGTACAAACTAAATTTCTCATTTAATAATTTAAATATATGATAGTGATTAAGTGTGTGTTGTCAGGGTCAAGTTCAATGACAGATTGTGCTGAATTCCACTGAATGTGTGAATAAGCATTACAGATTATTTTATTCACTTTTGTATGTATGGTTTTCAAAATATGTAGTTTTCTTCTCCTTTTTAGATACTTTCCCACTCTTTCATCAACATGGAAAGCTCAGATTCTAACGATAAAGGAAGTATTGATCACTCAGAAGCACAGCGCCGGAGTCAACTGGATCGATTAGAACGTGAAGAAGCTTTCTATCACTTTGTAAATAACCTGAATGAAGAGGACTATAGGCTTATGAGGGATAACAATTTGCTAGGAACACCAGGTATGTTACGACATGTAGGTAGCATGAAAACTTTAATTCACAAATGTGAATGGCTCTACACCCGTTTTCAGACTACCTAGTTCCTCTCACTGTTGTGCTGAATGTATCTTCAGCATTTATTATATTTTTAGTACTATTTTATGCCATTGTAGAGAGTAGTTCTTCTGCTTAGTTGGGCACACAGTAGACCAGTGGTTTTCAAACTTTTTTTCTGGTGACCCAGTTGGAGAAAATTTGTTGATGCCCGCGACCCAACGGAGCTGGGGATGAGGGGTTTGGGGTGTCGGAGAGACTCAGCTAGGGCAGATGGTTGGGGTGTGGGGGTGAGGGGTTCAGGGTGTGGAAGGGGCTCTGGGCTGGGGCAGGGGATTGGGGGGCAGGAGGGGGTTAGGGCTCTGGGCTGTGGGTGCACACTCTGGGCTGGGGATGAGGCATTTGGGGTACAGGGAGGGGCTCTGGGTTTTGATGGAGGGGATTGGGGTGCGGAGTTTGGGTCCGAGCTTATCTCCGGTGGCTCCTGGTTAGCAATGCAGCCGGGGTGCAGAGGCAGGCTTCCAGGCTGTCCTGTCACCGCGGACCGCGCTGTGCCCCGAAAGCGGCCAGCAGCACGTCCGAATCCTAGGCGGAGGAGGGCAAGCAGCTCCGCGTGTCTCTTGTCCGCAGACACTGCCCCACAGCTTCTATTGGCCGGGAACCAGCCAATGGGAGTGTGGAGCCGCTGCTCAGGGCGCGGGCAGTGCACGGAGCCCTGAGGCCCCCCTGCCTAGGAGCCGGATCTGCTCCTGGCTGCTTCCATGGCAAGCGTGGTGTCAGACTCAAAACAGGTAGGGACTAGTTTTTACTGGCCAGCCACCAGGCTCCCTGTGTGCTAAGCAAGGTGACCCAGTGCCTTGCATTCCACGACCCAGTACTAGGTCGCGACCTGAAGTTTGAAAATCACTGCAGTAGGCCATTCCTTGAAGGTAATATGAATAGTGTCGAGCTTGTTAGGTTAAACTAGATGGTGCTAATTAAATTTTAAGAAAATGTTAGTGTTCACTGGGACTTGCAAAGTCTGCACTACTGAGGGCTGCCTTGGCATCTTGCCAGGTATCTGAGTCTCACTTGGGCCGTTTTTAAACAAGAAGGTTCCACTGGTTTAACTAAAGGTGTAATTTTAAAATCGATTTAGTTAAACCGGTGTGAACAGTCTTATTTCAGTATAAGAGTGGCTTATTTTGGCTTAGATAAAACTGATTCCTAATAGACTTGTGCTAAACTGAAATAAACAACTCTTAATCTGAAATGTGTCTGCTGAGGTTTTTTTACACTGGTTTAATTAAATCAGTTTAAAATAACACTTTTAGATAACCAGTGCAACTTTCTCATGTAAATGAGGCCTTGATTGATATAGGATGGAGAATACTGCTGACATGGTTACAAGACCCAGCAAGCATTTCACCATCTTCTTCTGAGCAGGTTGTAACTCTGTTAGCTGGAGCCTCAGCAAGTCTTACCTAAAGGCAATAGTGTTGGAGAACTTTGGGGTATACTTTGGCTACCCCAACTTATAGGTATCATGGTGTGTCAGAATTCAACAAATATTTAGCAGCAGTCAGTATCTTGTTAGTACAGTATTTGCAGTTCAAAGAGAATGTAAGCGTAAGAACTCTTAGCCTATGGATTATTCTTGCCTTTATATATCTGCCTTTAAAATAGTTTTGCAAAACTTTGCTTGCTTCCTAAGGTGAAATTACTGAAGAAGAATTGATGAGAAGGCTACATCAAGTTAAAGAAGGTCCACCACAGCAAAATGGTGATGAGAACAGAGGTATAAATATTGTATTTGTGGAAGCTCTTAACTTTAGCACCCAATATAGATTTTAACTTGAGTGCAGGAATGGAACATGTTAAGCCTAGGCAGGTGCGAGGTGAGCAGTGTTTTAGAATTAAGTGAAGATTATCTGATATCTGCTTCAGAGATCAAAGTTTTGAAGAGATTTCAGCTAGAACACATCACACTTCTATTTTGCTGCACTGTGATCGCTTCTGCATTTCTTTTTTTGTTTAGATTTCTCTCCATTCTGTTCCCTTACAGGGGTGCTTTCTGAGATTCCCACATTTTCTCACCTTTACTCTTTCCATCTCAAGGTTGCCACAGTGCCTCCCTGCATAAAGGTTTACACACAGGTCCCACTGAACCCTGTCATTGTTCATTGTTAGCCAAATGGTTCTCTAGTCTAGCAAACTCAAGTATTCCAGGCCACTAAGGCAATGTCTACACTAGCACTTATGTCAGCAAAACTTTTATTGCTCAGAGATGTGAAAATAACACTCCCCCTGAATGACATAAATTTTACCAGAATAAGCGCTCATGTGCACAGCACTATGTCAGTGGGAGAGTGTCTCCCACTGACATAGCTACCACTGTTCATTGAGCTGATTTTATTATGTCGGCCGGAGAGCTCTCTCCTGTTGGCATAATGTGGCTACATAAGTACTCTTACAGCATCACAACTGTATCGGTACAGCTGTGCCTCTGTACGCTTGTTATGTAAACATGGCTTTGGTTTGTGATTTAACTGCTGCTGTACTAGGCCATTGAATTGACAGTATTTGAGCAAGTAAAAAACATATAATCTAATGGTTTTTTTACCATTGAAACATAACTGACTTTCCATTTAGCTGTTACAAGAAATAATTATTTTGATGACTTGTTTGCTATTTGGCTACAACTTCTAAAGAGGCATATAATTATTGGCAGTAGAAAAATGTCCACTCATGCTCCCTCAAAGAAAAAGCTCTTGTGGACATAACACTTATCAAGCTGTTAAGGATGAAACCGTTACGGTGTTTAAAAGACTTAAATATTTTAAAACTGTAACTTGATAAATTAAGAATTTTATTTTTGGAAAATTTAATCTAAGAATTACCTCAGTTCTCTAATTTTGGTAGTTCCCTTTCTTTTGACAGGTGCAGAATCCACAGAAGATGTTTCTAATAGAGATTCCATAATAGACTGGCTTAATTCAGTACGACAGACTGGAAATACCACACGGAGCGGGCAAAGAGGAAACCAGTCTTGGAGGGCAGTGAGCCGGACTAACCCTAACAGTGGTGATTTCAGATTCAGTTTGGAAATAAATGTCAACCGTAATAATGGGAACCCAAACCCAGAAGCTGAAAATGAGCAATCTGTAGAGCCCTCTAATGGTGAGGATTTGGAAAATAGCCAAAGTGACACTGAGACTCCAAGATCTGAATCGCCATCTGTAAGGCAGCCTGGCTCAGACAGAAGTACCTCTGAGGAGTTAGCAACTGAGGAAGCATCTCCTCTCAGAGGCCAGAGAAGAGCAAGAAGCAGGAGCCCAGAACAACGAAGAACCCGGGCTAGGACTGATAGAAGTAGGTCACCTATTAATCCAGCAAGTGAGACTCCTCGCAGGTCTCCTCATAATATGCCATCTCAGACACTTGATCATTCCCTCATAAACGAATCTGAGGGAAGTTCTAGAACTAGACAGCATGTGACGTTAAGGCAACATACGACGGGGACTGAGATTACAAGTGAAAATGCAGTTCTGTTTTCAACCCCTGAAACAAGACCTGCTCCTCCAGCATTAGGTTCTTCAGAAACAAATGGCAGCAGTGAGTCTGCAGCTCCTGGACAGAGACCACCTACTATAGTTCTTGATCTTCAAGTGAGAAGAGTCCGTCCAGGAGAATATCGGCAGAGAGACAGCATAGCCAACCGAACCCGATCCAGGTCCCAGACACCAAACAATACAGTCACTTATGAAAGTGAACGTGGAGGGCTTAGGCGTACATTTTCACGTTCAGAACGGGCTGGAGTGAGAACTTATGTCAGTACCATTAGGATTCCTATTCGTAGAATCATAAACACGGGCTTTAATGAGACAACATCGGTCGCAATTCAGACCATTCTAAGGCAGATAATGACAGGTTTTGGAGAATTAAACTATTATATGTACAGTGATGGTGATGCAGATCCTAATGGCCCAGCCCCAAACCAAAATGTAGATGCTCCTGAGCTACAGAATGGAGGTGATAGTGGTAGTACTAGTTCACGCAATGAAAGTACTGAAGGTAGCTCAGGGGAGGTATATGAAAATAGTAATGAAGGAGGTTCAACATCTGCTAGGCGGGAAGGTCGGAATACTAGGGGATCAGTCACTTTTGAAGAAAGTGGCTCTTTACCATTCCTTAGCCTAGCACAGTTTTTTCTACTAAATGAGGATGATGATGACCAGCCAAGAGGACTCACCAAAGAACAAATTGACAACCTAGCATGGAGGAATTTTGGTGAAAGCGATGCTCTGAAAACCTGTAGTGTCTGTATTACAGAATACACAGAGGGCAACAAGCTTCGTAAACTGCCTTGTTCCCATGAGTACCACGTCCACTGCATTGATCGCTGGTTATCAGAAAATTCCACTTGTCCTATTTGTCGTAGAGCAGTCTTAGCGTCTGGTAACAGAGAAAGTGTTGTCTAAATGAGAGCTGAATTTGTGGCTGAACAGCTGGTGTAATAGTGATGGGCAACAAGATCACTTTCATTATGACCACCTTTTGAGTGGTGCTTCAATGTAAAGTAATGAGTCTGGCTGCTTCGTCCCTCATGGAAACATTTTCTCAGAATTAAAGTTTTTAAAATGGGAATCTCTTTAAATTAGAGTCTCCAAATCTATTCAGTTTCAGTGTCTCGAATTTCAGACAATTTTATTTCCCCAAAGATACCTATTTGCTATAAATTTCTCATTTTTTTCATCATCAAGACTGTTAAGCTCCTTCCCCATCCCCTCCCCAATGCATTGTGAATCTTAAAGACCTCAGCACTCAACTCATCCCTGTAAGGAATTTATCTGAGAAGTCATCCTAGCTACAGCACATGCTTCATAGTGGATTTTTAAAAGCAAACCCAGCTATCCCACTGAATATGAAATTAATGCAACTGCACCCTTAAATATAATTTTGGTTAATTTTCATATTGGGTATTCTTGGACACATGAGTGCAGATAACACTAATGTTAGCCCTTTTCCCATTGTACAGCTGTCTCCAGCCCATCACTATGGCACTCTGTAGAGTGAGCTGATAGCTTAATCGGGATATTTATCTTGTGGAAATATAAGAATTGCCTATGCTTGTTTAAATAAAAAATCACAATTTTTGTTTTACAATTGTAAAGCTTTTTTGTAGAAGCTCAGTACTTTTCCAGTGCACTGTTGTACTAATGCATTAAGAATTAAAATTGTACCATGCTTAGAAATGAAGAGAATGCTTTTCATATAAGACCCACCACACACAGAGCAAACTAAATACAAGCGAGCTGCTTTTGTAAATGTTATTGTCAAGAGCAGTGCATATCTGTACTATTTAATTTATGTGAACAGCTACTGTAACATAAAACAGTTAAGAATTAGACATCTTAATTTCATTAAAACTGATGGAAATTGAATGTTATAATTGCAATGACTTGGCTCAGTAATGCCACCAAAAAAGGTGATATAAAAAAAAGAAATAGAAACCTGCTCTGAAGACTGGATTTTTCTTTGTATGGTTACTGATGTGTAATGATACAAACTTGTATGTACCAGTTTCATTCGGTGAGGATTTTGCCCAAGTTTTGTATTAAGCTGTATTTTAATCACTGAGGGAGCTGTATGTAACTTTCAGCAGACAAATGTTGGCAAATTAATTTTCTCCTCCCACCCTAATGACCTAGTAATCTCTGGAGCTTTGTTAATGATTTAACATGCTGGCCTCCAAAAATCAATGGCAGTTGCATGTGACCTAAGTATCCATGGTAGAGAAATTAACGTTTAGGTGTAACTGAGAAATAATCTTCTAACAGAAGTTTCTCAAATGAATTGCCAATCTTAAATTATTGGTTACTGGAGTACATTTAAAAAATGAAATTTCAAGTTTTGAATTTGCAACTTACTTTCCTTAAAGTAAAATATTAGGCATGTTTCGTTATTGTTAAAGACTGTCTAAATTCCACTTGGGTTTTGTATTAAAAGTTAGTGTGGGCTTATCACAATTCAAATCTTATAAATGCATTTACACAATTTTAAGTCTGCTTTGGAAATGTTCATACCTCAGCTGTCTTTACATGGTGGGAAACCTCTTCCCCATTCCCAAGAAACCTTTACTCTTTAGTAGCTTTGCCAATGCTACATGCTTCTCAAGGAAAGCAATGTTCTATTTCAAGTAAAAAAAAATATATAGTAGTTGTTAACTAGGGATATGAACTGCTCTTGCTGGCTAGATCCAAAATGTTGCTCGATATTCAGATGAGAAAACCAAACCTGACCTATATATTTTTTTTTTTACATTAACTAATCTTCAGTGTTTGAGTGGTGGTTACATAGAACGTCATCCTAGCTGCTAAGCCATTATAATTGAACTCCTCACCAGTCAGTTCAGGATTCCAAGGTGTTCTGGAGCCCTCCCATTTTTCTAATAGTGCATTTTCATGTCGTTCTCAGTTCGATGGGGAATCCTGACTGGCTTGTGAGCTCACTTCCCTTGTGGTGGAATGCTCCATCATTGTAAGGGTGTTCCTTATCGTATGTTTTTAAAACATTTATAAACAAATACATGCTCTCAAATGTTCTCTCTCTGAGATGTGTTCATCTATAAAATTGGAGGTTAGATATTAATGTTACTGGTTGGACTTTGATTCATGAATGTAGCTAATGAATCTTAAGCCAAAACTACTTCTCAAACATTGGACACCCTGATTTTTGAATCTTTTCTGTAGTGTGCACATAAGTGTATGCAATCACTCGCATTTTTCAGTAACACTCTTTGCTGACTTGGACTGTAGAATTAAAATTGAAATATTTTATAGTGGTATTTGCTACTGATTTCTAAATACACTTTTAGCTTTTTAAAATCAGATGTCTTATGAGGACTAAGGACAGAAATGAGAATAATATGAGCCCATTAGCAACAAGCGATACACAGTGGAGGAAGACTGTAATACCTCATTAAGCAGTTACTCTTTTTTTTAATTAAGATTGTTCTTGGTTTCCAAGAACTATACAGTTCAACCATCTTGTAGTTTTATGATGATTGCCTAAAAGTGGTATGCCTTAATGTTTTAACTTTATGTAATTGTAACAATGGTTAAAGTGTCTGAGGTTCCCAAAAAGGTACCAGAAACCAGTGTTCATCTCAATTAAGAATCCTTTGAATGTTTCAAATGTTTTAATTATTTATAATGAAATTCCTTTTTAAACTCTTACTATACCAGTAGCAATGGGGTTTGTTTCTTTTGACTTCAAACAATTGACAAGAGTGATATTGCTGTTAGTGAGGAACTCTTACGTAGATGAGGCATTTACCAACGTCCACAACAGTTCTGGAAATGAGCAGTGGTATAACTGAGCTCTGAGCTACACCCAGTAACTCAATGGTGTTTATGAATACTTTCCTATTATGAATTGTGCAAAACAAATCTGCAAAATTATTGGCCTGATCCAGCAGCAGGAATTCTCATCTGAGTAAGGGTTGCTGGATCAGGCCCTATTATTATAAGATAATTTAGTTAATTCCTGTATAGTACAAGAAATTTATGGGCATCATTCTTTCCTTTAAATTAAAGTTATATTAAGCTTTAAAAGCCAATATTAATACTTCAATTTTAAATTAAATTGCAAGCTTTATAGGTAAAGTATAGAAGTGTCTCTAGTGAGGTGCTCACAATTAGCTAAAGTTAGTCTCTCTTGAATCAACTTATTTAAAAATATATGAATTCTTTTGGTGCCAAGCATTCTTAACATATTTGCACCTATAGCTTTCTTACGCTTAAACCTATTTTTTCAGCATTGGAATTGTAGATGGATGTGCACTGTTTTTACAGCCACTTTACTGGATGCCCATGGCCACTGAGAGGGTTAAAACACAGCTGTTATCTTTTTTGGGGGGGTGGTGGTTAATGCCCACGTGTACATAGATGAATAAATTTAAAAGATTCTGGTAGCCGCCTTATACATTGCTGCTCTCCTCGTCTTAGTTTATGGTGCCATCTTGAGGAAGCTTTTTTTTACCCTCCTTCAAAGTTGGGGAAATACACATCTTTCACTCCATTATTTATTAAAACATTAATTTCTTTGCTGTTTAAGTTGGTTTTGTGTTTGAAGGAGCTCTCCTGCTAGAGCTTGTATAAGGAAAGCTGATGTTAAAAAACAAAACAAAACAAAAAAACCACACACACACTCTTGCACATTGTGGACAGTCATCCTCCTGGTGTTTGGGATTACCCCTAGGTATTTAAAACATAGAAGAGTGCACAATCTTTTGTTTTGTAAGAGTGCAGTATATAGTTCTAATCAAACTGCAAATTTGTAGACATTTTTAATGGGTTTTATCCATTAAGTGAAAGAACTGTGAAAAGTAGTGACTGATTTTTACTGGGGTTCTTCTTTTACTTGCACTTTTGTAAAAATAAACAGCTTTTTGCAAATAGTATTTTGCAGGCAGTTAGTTCATTTATGTTAACTGATCCTTGTTTGGAAAATAGTGTTATTTGACAGGGTAGTTGCTGCACTGCATGCATAGAAACTACTCGTTAAAAGTTTCTTAAGGACTTTCCGTAGGAAGTATTAGTGTGCATGCATAGCAGCTGCACTAACATGATACTGTACCAATTTTGAAGAAGCCATGATTGGCCATTGTGCCAACTTGCAGATTAATGTGTTTTCAACTAATGTTGACACAATGGACGGTAATGACTGTCTGCTATCCATGGATTATGCGAATATGTAGTGTCCAAAGGACCATTTCACCAATATAATTTCAGTAAGAAATGTATCTTAAAATACTTGCCTACACTTTGAGGAAATTCATGATCTGAGATGCGTTATAGTAACTAGGGTCTAATTTTAAGATGAGAAAAGAAATTTAGTTAAAGCTGACCATTGGTTTCCATTTTGTACCAGTGTGCCTAGGTATTCCATGGGTCTTCCAACAGTGTGTGTTCCTAATCAGCACATATATTGCAATATCAAGGTTCAGCTGGCTGGGTTTAGCTGTTTAGCTGCGGCCTTAACTTTTCTTGGCATTGTTAAGTTGAGACCCTTACTATAACTGTAATGTGGTGTTCTGTGCAAGAATCTGGTGTTTTCGTTCATCCTCAGTACAACTGGGGATTTAAGTGACTTGATTAGGGATACGTGATCAGATCTTGAGTTGATTAGGTACACAGTTGTAATGGAAATGCCTGTGCCAGGTTATCTGGCTTCTCCCAGGAGGTGTTAACTTGGAGCCACGTTAAGGGAATTGAGCAACACAGTTAGAAATATTTGAAATTTTCACTTACAAGAGGCTTTATTTTTGTTTGGGTTGCATTGCTGAGGGGAAGGAGACAGAAGCAAATCTAATGGTAATGTAATTTACTCAAAGCACATTAAATTATGTTGTGTACAAATTAGTTTGATTCTGTTATACCAGGGCTTCCCAACCTCTTTTGCACCGAGATTTCCTTTTTCTTATGGGCGAATCCATTATTGAACCTTATTTGGTTCCATTATCTGGTTTTTGTCACTTAAATTAAAATCCCAAGAGCCCTTCCTTATATTTGTTAGGCTGTTGGCTGGGAAGCCCTGTATTAAACTGAGAATGTAACAATTTTCCTTTTTGTACAGTGCTTTACATTGTTTATATTGGACTTTAGTACAAAATGGTACTCTAAAAGGTCATAAAACAGTTTGATCATATTTGATAGCTAACATTTAGGAGGAGTTTGTTTCCTATGTAAGATGTCATAATGCAAATTTAAATAGACTCAATAAAATGCATGAAGTGATAATTTTGTTCTTGATCATCGCTCCTTGGGGACTGGGTGTGTGTGTGTGTTCATTCTGTAGTGGGAATGTAATTGAGACTACCAGGGTTAACAGCTCATGATAAATGTGATAGGAATCAATTTTTTTCATTATTTCCTGTTGTATGAAGTGGGAGAGCAGGAAAGGAATAGGAACAACCTATGGTTTTTTGTCAGAAGAATTTGCCTCTTTGTATACTAAACTGAAGGAATAAATCTCATTACATACAAGAGTTCACTAAATCGGTTGGTGCATAGAATACAAGGACATAGTTTTAAATCATCTTTCAAAATAGTAGCTGTGATTTGTGGGTGCTATTCAGTAACTGAAATCAGCGACCTGGTCTCAGCGGTGAAAGTCAAACTAGAAACATGCAGAGGGCCATAGAAACGCTACCAAGTTTGCATAAATTCATGTATGGCCAGAGGCTGCTTTTTAAAATTAATCTCTGACCTGTGTGCAGTGCTCCACCTGAATGAGAAGGAAACTAAATACCTTTTGGAGGATGTGGAAAACTATCAGTGCTTTTCCATGCATGCTCTATGAGTAGGAAGCAATGACCAATCCTGGACACATGGGATGATGTCTGAAATAAAGGGTGGGGAAGTCTAATTGTATTTATTAGGACAGCGTTCAACAAGGTGTAACAAAAAATGGAAGGGAGGAGTAGGAAAAGAGTGATAGGATTGTGTGGGATAATATGAAGGCTTACATAGACATACGTTATAAGAGCTATGTCTGTGGGAGGAAGGATGGATTTAACTGCTTTGTGCAATTTCTCAAACTTCTTTGTGCAGATATTTATTGATAAAAGTGGTGTCTTGCATCAGAAACTAACAGTATTGAGTTCAGTTTGGACCAAAAGTGGCACCCTTAAGTGTACTGCAAAGCAAAATAGTGGTGTCCTCTGTGTGAAGATGCTTTCAGTGCTCTTCAAGGATGATTTATCTGTTTAATTAGGGACATAATCTAATCTTTCTGAAGGCAAAGGCTTGGGAATTGGGAAGTCTTGAGTTCTAATCCTGGCTCTGTTACAGTCTTTGTAGTCTTGGGCAAGTCACTTTGCTTTTCTCCCTCAGTTTCCGTTTCACAGATGGGGATCATAATCCCCACCTTTTATTTCAAGATGACTGGTTCAAGTGTGCCTCCAATAGGTACTGATATTCATTATATGAAGTGAGTTGGTCTCTGTTGGGAAGTGGCAACAGCCACATTATTAGAAACCACCACCACAATTAGCATTGTTTGTTCTTGTTGGAATTCTTACATAGAATGGCCATTGAAACTGATCTCTCATGGCCCTGCCCACTCAGTGTTGATGTGATTGCAAGGAGAAGCTTGCCTTACTCTATACCTTGCTGTCTGTACAGTACCTACTCTATATAGGGCAGACTTCATTTTTAAGGTGTCTTTTTACCAGCACCAAATTCTTCAAGAAAAATGTCCTCTATAGTCTAACTTCTCTCTTAGGGTTTTATACTAGCACCCTTCACTATAGGATCCAAGCATTTTCCATGTAAAATCAATAGCAATAGTGACATCCTGGAATCTTTGATTATCCTCACTTTTGGGGGTAAAAACTCTACTTGGCCTATGATTGTTTGGCTTGTTGGTTGGTTTGTTACAAGTTCTTTCTTGTGATTGCAGATCCATTGGCCATTATCTTTGAAAACTCATGGTGATCGGGGAGGTCCCGGATGACTGGAAAAAGGCTAATGTAGTGTCCATCTTTAAAAAAGGAAAAAAGGAAGCTCCAGGGAACTACAGGCCACTCAGCCTCACCTTTTTATCATTGGGCAGGTGTGCTTTGGTAGGATGGAATAGTCAGTGTTGCAAATGACGTACTTGCTCTGGTGGAAAGAGGAAGGATTTGGAGTGTTTCCTAAAGGATAGTTTAGTTTTGGATCTGTCTAATCTCTGGAATTTTATTTCTAGTGAGATCTCCTTGCCCGAGAGTGCTTTATCCCTAACTCTCATACGCTTCATCCTGAGTTTTGTGATGTGTTGTCCCAGAGGAGGACAACTGTTCAGTGGTTCATAGATTGAAATTTGATCTTTAATATTGTTGTGTGATTTTTAGTCTAGTCCATTGAGCTCCTTCTCAATCTTTTTCTATAGCAGAACCTCCCTCCCATCTAGCTGCTATCACAACCCTCAGGATCGGGTGGATCTGACCCTCCCTCCCCCAAGTTTGAGCAGTCCTGATCTATTCCTTATGAATCCCCCTTCTGTCTCAAAAACTCCTCAAAAAACCTTACCCACCTAACTTATTTTCCAGTCCCTTCATTGCATCAAATTTTGAGCTCTTTTTTTCTGGTCTTCAAACCCTTATATAATTTAGCTCCTCCCTGTCTCTGTTCAGGCCCATGACCTTCAACTTTGCATTGTCCTTCTACACTTCCCTTCAGGCTTGCTTCCACGTAGTCCTGCTCTGAATCAACATAAATATCTAGAGATGACTGTCTCCCTGCTCCTCTGTACCAGATATGATCAGGATCAGATCAGAAAGGGTGCAATTGCTACTTATCTCTTGTGGCTGGAGCCACACTTCAGTGCCTCTCTCTACCATGAATTCCAGCATCTTTGCAAAAGTGGCATGAAAATGTACCTCCCAGGTGTATATGTTGGTTATCTTATTGTCAATGGAGCAGGGGAGATGGGAGAGCTGCAATCTTGCGGCAGATGTTGTGAACGCTGAGAAGGTGCTGTTGTGGCTCTGTGATGTGCTTTCACGTGGGTATAGAACATAAGGAAGGAAGCTGCTCATAGGTTTGATAGGTGCTTTAAGTGGAGAACACTTGTGTGAACTGGGAAAGATGATTTAGGTTCTTGAGGCTGTTAGCACCTGCAGCAGGACTGTAATTTACTCCAAAATGAATGAGCAATGTTTTCCTGTAACTTCACTGATGCAGGGCTCTGAAGTGCTCATCTTCTAAAAGGGGTTTCAACTTCCCATGAGGGACTGTGAAAGACATTCCATCATGTCCTCTGTACTTCAGGGAGCAGTGGACTCTATGCAGTCCGGGGCCTAACGCCTCAGGCCTATAGTGCAGACGGATGAGAACAAAAACTCTTTTAATAGCAAAATGACTTTTGCACTTATGCATTAGGAGCAGAACAAGATTTCCTTGTGGGATGGGGATAGGCACAGGGAAAAGTATGAATGCTATTTTTCTCTGCCTGTCTCCCTTTGCAAATCATGTAAAATGCCTTTGACAAGTCCACAAGACATAGAAAAGTCATAGGAGGGAAGTATTTAATATACTTTTGGCTTTTAATGCTATTTATCATTTGGAAACAAACACCCTGTCACTAGTAAGCTCTCACTCAACTAGTTGCAAGAACTCTGGACCACAGGTAGGAACCTCTGTTGTAATGAATGTAAACTCAGGGTGGACTTGCCATGGGCTAGGTGGACACTCAATATAGCAGAGCACTCCTTGAAAGAGGACAGGCATGGCTTTTAATTACAACAGCCTCCTACCACTTTGCTTTCCAATCTATCTTGAGGGAGAATCCATAATTTACCACCTCCAGGAGAAGACACTGTGCGCGATGGTACGTTTGATCATACATAGGGGGTTAGATAAGTTATCTGAGCAGCTCTCTTCCATCTAACTTATAGGAATCTAATTTAGAAGCAAGACTGCTACCTTCCATACATGAAATTCTAGAGTGAAAACACTTCAGACTCCTACAAAGCTTAAACTGGAGGAAGCGTTATTTTAAGTTAATTAATTCCAACATTAAAAACATTGTCGCATTAAATCTATGCAATATTGACACCTTTGGTGTGCAAAAAATCATGAGTCGTGCTGTGGAAAAACCATGAGACTTGCTTAAAAATCATAAAATTGGGCCATTTTTGTTTTGTTTTTTAGGTGCAGTTGGGTTATGGTTTCAAACTTTTCTCAATAGCTAGGAGGACTAGGAACTTAGCTTTGATTATTTTAAAAGGTTTGAATATCTCACTTAAGCACATGCATCCAGGAGCTGGGATTTAAGAAAAACATCAAATACAATGAGATTAATGATAAGATTTTAAGAGTTGGCAACGCTGTAGTGTGTGAAGCAATGTTATAGTGGTATTGAAGTAACGATTGTTAATCATATAACAAGTGTTATTGCAAATGTCAACCATTAGGGGGATGTCTTGTGCAACTGTAAAAGATGTCACTATAATTTATTACTGATGTTGAAAACTCACCAATTTTGACATGAAGATTTTTGTTTTGCTGCTTTAGGACAAGTTTTCAGAAACTGTTTTTCAGGGCAGCAGTTTGAGATCTCAAATAGCCAAACTTGTATCCTTCTAATGTGCCATAGCAGCATAAGCACTCGATAAATACTTACCTGAATTTTAAAAATGATTCTGGATTGTCAAATATGAACTGAAGGAGCACAGAGGCTATAGTGTGAAACCTTTAAACAAGCAAGCATTTCTAGCACAAACATCCTGCTTTCAGTTAGTTTAATGAGTAGATGCATAGTCTTTGTGGTGTTTGGCAATCTGCACCCAAATATTTTGGCCTCGGTAGCGTGCTATATGAAATGTTGAAAAGAAAAAAGTGGTTTATTGTCTGCTTATGGAAGCCTTCTGTTTCTCATTCTCTCCTTAAAGCAACAAAATCCGGACCCTAACAAAACAAAACCAGCACCATCTCAGCTGCAGGGCTCTGGATAGAGAACAAGATGCACTGTAGTGTTTACATGAAAAAATTCATACTTGATCTGTCTACAAACCAAAATATCTCCTATGAGACTGAGTGGCATTCTCAAAGGCGTCTAACCCAGTTGTGTCAAAGTCCTGTTGAAACTCAAGCAATTGAATGTGTACACATTTCTATCTCCTGACCCCAAGCAAGGATGTATGCCAAGACCCTCTTAGTGGCAATGGGACATCTGAGTGTTTTAGGAACACTGTTGTGACTCCGTATTCCTGCTACTGAAAATATTTGCCACCTAACAAAGCTGGATGAATGGCAACATGATGGCAATTGAAATTGTGTTGACAAATGTAAGGGAATGAATGTCCATTGGAATAATTTGACCTTTTTTTGTAGAGGTGGTTGGGTTCTAAGTAAACTGTAACCCCTCTCAAAAGACTTGGTCTGTATGGCTGACAGCTCCCCGGTGATCTCTGCTCAATTTGCAATGCCAGTGGAAGAAGTAAACAAAACACTAAGAATGGAATAGAAAATACTACTGAAAATATATTGAGTTGATTGTACCCCCTCAATGGACATGTTGTGTTTACGTGTGGTCACCCCATCTTCCTAAAAATAGAGTGCACAGAGAAGGGGGCTAGAGACAAATGATGAAAATAAAGGGAGGCATACAGCAACTTCCATGGGAAGAGTAGGACTGTTTACCTTAAGGAAGAGATGAATAAGAAGGGAGATGAGAATAAAGGTGTGCCCAATAGTGTAGAATGCTGCTAGGATAAACAGCAGTTTCCACACTCATAACCCAAGAGCAAGGGAACAGCCAATGTAATTAAAAGTCAGAACATTTAAAACTGCTCATCGTATAGCACTTTACAAAGGAGGTCAGTATCATTATCTGCATTTTTCAGCTGGGGAAACTGAGGCACGGGTCAGTGAAGTGACTTGCCCAATAGGCCAACGGAAGGGCCGGGAATAGTGACTGAGTCTCCTGAGCCACAATCTAGTGCTCCATTTTGGCCACAGGGAAATACTTTTTGACCTAAACCACAATTAGCCTACATTGTTGCAATATGTTACTGAGACCGAGAGTTTAACATGACTCCAGCAAGGATTGGGCATTTACATGGAGAATGACAGGAGCTACAATTACAAGAGTAAAGATTGCGAGTAACAAGAGTTTTAGAAGGGATGGAAATCCTTGAGGGTTCTATAACCGCCTTTTGCAAAGTTTTTGTTCAGTCTTCTGAAGCAGCTGGTCCTGGACTAGAAGGCTGACTGGTTTAATCCAGAATGGCTGTTCCTATTTAACCCACAGGACAAGAGACTGTTCCAATCACAGAGGGTGGGGAGAAGAGATAAGAAAAGTAGAGGACAGGAGCAGGGATAAAGAGGGCATAAATCCCAAGGTAAGGGTGCATATTGTCCATTGTGTCTCTGAAGCATTTGGCAATGGCTGCCGTAAAAGACAAGATACTGGACCAGAGGGACCAAGGGTCTTAGATGATACGGCAGTTCCTTTGTAGGATGATGAGCAGTGCAGAATTGGGGGAGAGGTGCTTCCCCGAGGCTTTGACTGGGATATAGAGGGAGTTTGGGGGGAAAGCAGAATAACACCTCTTTCAATCTTTTGAACTATATTCATTTGACTGAAACCCTTAAACAAGAACCACATGCAGGCAGAATGCTGACTGTAATGAAGATATTCTAAGCTTGAGCTTGCAGAGGAAGTGTGCCAGGTCCTGAGGCAAGCTGACTCTTAGGCGCAGCAGACTCCACTGTGGTTGGAAGCAATGTTTGGATTCTGCAGGGCTGGTGATGTCTGTGACAGCTGAGAAGAGACAGCCCATAGCCACGTGACTAGCCAAGGTGGTGATAAAGCCAAGGCACTAAACTAAGAAACCTCTGTTCACTCCAGAACAATGAATGAAGATAGCATATGCTGCCATGGCAACCTTTGCGACTCCTGCACCAGCTAATCTTGATGTAGGGATTTGTTTATATCGTATTAGGGGCTAGGAGAGCTGGCAACATAAAAATCTGATGTTCCCATGTGAATGATGTAAAAGAAGCATGTTAGAACAGCATGTTCAGTTTACAGTGACTAAATGAATGGTGAGTATGAGTGAGATGGCAGAGACCACCCCTTGTACCAGGAGGAGGGGAAGTTCGACAGTGAGGCAAAAATGAGTGTGTCACTTTACGAATGTGGGAGCAAACAGGGCTGTGACTGATTAGACACACTTGATGCTGTCTTTTGAATGAAAAGCTAATGTCCTGAGGCCTAATTTACTACAAAACATACAAATGTAAATTAAAACGAACTAGATCTAAAATAATAAACATTTCAACACTCTCCAACCTAAAAGTTTTGAGGGAGCCCCCTCCCCTCAACAAACTTCTCCTGTCACCCCTGCTTCCCAGACAGGTTCTTTCTACTACCCTAGCCCCCAGCCTGGGCTCTTCCTCAAAGCTTCCTGCCCATGTTAGATGCGTGTCTTCTTCCCAAAGACTCACGAATGATCAGCCCTCTCGGCTCTCACTGCATTGCCCAGGTCACTCTCTGGGCCTGGGTTCTTGATTTTCTTGCTAAGGCTAGGTCTACACTACCCGCCTGAATCGGCGGGTAGAAATCTACCTCTCGGGGATCGATTTATCGCGTCCCGTCGGGACGCGACAATCGATCCCCGAATCGACGCTCTTACTCCACCAGCGGAGGTAGGAGTAAGCGCCGTTGACAGAAAGCCGCAGAAGTCGATTTTGCCGCCGTCCTCACAGCGGGGTAAGTCGGCTGCGATACGTCGAATTCAGCTACGCTATTCACGTAGCTGAATTTGCGTATCTTAAATCGACTCCCCCCTGTAGTGTAGATGTAGCCTAAGAGAGGCAGCCCAGCCAGAATGGTCATTGTCCTCTGAAGCAGTCCGAGGCCAGGCCTCAACTTTCTCTTCTCTGACTGAGTGGGGCCAGCATCTGTCCTCAGTGTGCATCTATTTCTCTTGTGAGTCTGCACCAATGCTAGGGGACCAACCAACCTGTCAGCTGTTTGCAGCATCATCTTTGAAATCAAAACACATCCTGCTTCCCTCTGACCATGAAGGCAGCAGCCGAAATCCTGCTATCGCTGCCTTTTCAATGGACCTCTTTGAATTCCAGGGGATTATGTAGAGATATTAAAGAAGGTACCAACAGGGATTTGTCCCCCACACTTTAAAATCCAACAGTTTCACCAAGTACAAAAATCTCTTGGGTCTTCTGTTAAAACTTGTAAGCTACTGTCTGTAGAAACCATTGCTTGTATCTGTCCTATGAAAGATACTTTCTGTAGTTGATACAATGTAAACAAATACTATAAGCCGTTAACAGACTTTCACTTCATTGTAACAGCAACGGCTCCTAGGAACAGACCCCCACCCTCTATGATTAAAGGGCCGGGAGTCTCAAATGAATTAGCACACACCCCGAAAATGGAGGAGACAGTAAATTAAAATATGGTTAAGGTATGGAATGTATGTTGATGAATGCTTGATGTACATGAATGGTTAGGGAGGTGCCAGCCTAGAAAGGGAGTATCCATCGGCTGAAGAATGTGTCAAGTGGACCACCAGACAACCCCCGGAGGGTAAACGGGGATCCACCCCCATCACATGGAAGGATGAGAAACACAAACTTTGGACAGTATGGAGCCATCAGGAATGTGCCATCTGCTGATTGAATCAGCAACAGCAGGATGAAACAGCTCCCATAGACTAACATAGGAACTAATTCCTATAAGAATGGACTCTCAAGACTGAGGATTTTGAGTCTCCGGTTCTGCTGCCAGCCTCCAGGAGCATCAGGTACACCTGACACAGACTCGGCTCCATCCTCATGACCAAGATACCTGGCCAGTGACTTGGCATGAGCAACTTCTAGGCTGGTAACAATAACACCTATACAGAACTTGAATGACTGATTGTGTGAATGAATATATATGTATGTGTGTGTGTGTGTGTAAGGAATAAGTAGTGATAGGAATAAGTAGTCAAAACAACTTTGTTTACTTTTATCTTTTGCTTTATCATTCTATTTACAATAAATGTGGCATCTTTGCCTTATCCCTCTTAATAAGATCCTGCTGGTTTTTATTCTATTGGTATAACACTTAATCCTTCACTGCATTGCACATGTGTTGTCATTTTTAACCTGTACAAAGTGGTCATGTGTTTTTAAAAATACAGCAGAAAGGCAACCCCCTACCGCAGAGGTGGCCAAGCTGAGCCTGAGAAGAAGCCAGAATTTACCAATGTACATTACCAAAGAGCCACAATAATACATCAGCAGCCTCCCATCAGCTGCCCCACCCCTGCTCCCAGCGCCTCGCACCCACCGGCAGCCCCACCGATCAGCACCTCCCCCTCCCTCCCCACACCTCCCAATCAGCTGTTTTGTGGCATGCAGGAGGCTCTGGGGGGGAGGAGCAAGGGCACTTCAGGTGCAGGGCAGGGGGCAGGAAGGGGTGGAGTGGGGGCAGAGCCAGGGGTTGAGCAGTGAGCACACCCCCCACCCCACCCCCCGGCGCCTGTAGCTCCAGCCCTGGAGTCAGTGCCTATACAAGGAACCACAAAAAAAAATTCTGAAGAGCTGCATGTGGCTCTGGAGCCACAGGTTGGCCACTCCTGTCTCAGAGCATGACACTGCAGGGGAGTGTGTTGGGGAGCAAATAGGTGGCACGATGGATACCCCAACACATGGGGGGAGGGAGGCTGGGGGAGGTGCAACCTTTAGATGAGACATCAAAGGACATTAAAACTGTATGATGGCTCTGTCTGCAAGAGCTCACTATGCTCACAAAAGGGTGAGAGGGTCAAGATTGGTGGGTTATAATTAGTCACCAGCTGTATTTCACTTGCAAGCTGCAGCTGGTATGAACATGTAAAGACGTACTGTGGGTCTGTAGCTGTCATGACTATGTCGAGTTGTAATATAATCAGGTGGCCTTGCCTGTGCCAGGGCTGTGCCCATCTACTTATACTCCAGCAAGGTGGTACTTTGGGGAGAAGGGGTCATGCACCATCCAGCTCAATCCCCTGGCGACGCTGAAGAACCGAATCAGAGTGTCAGTACAGAAGGACGCCAGTGCTGAAGGAATTCCTTGCCTTCTGGGCTGGCCAATCACCGGTGATGATGGCATCTGCTCAGTCCTTGCTTCAAGGTGGGCCATGATAAATCTTCCAGTTTCAGGAGAGCATTTACCCATACAAGGTATTTTTAGGTTAAACAACTCACCATGCAAGTGGCTTTTTGGAAGCTCTGTGCCTCCATATAGAGGTGTGCATCATGGTGAGGAAAAGAGAGGCTAACTGTGGAGCCTGGGTCTTGACAGTATCCGCTAAAGGGGTTCTTTCTTTAAATATTTAATGTTACATATGGATTCACTGAAAGCTAAAATACCAGGGCAATTTTGCAGAGAGCTTTAATGTGTTCAGTGCCACTTAAAAGGTTTATCACACATGTTCTTTATATTAGCAGGAGCAGGTCTGAAAAGGATGCATGTCTAAGGGGACTGTTCCCCCTTACTAACATTCAGTGGGGGTGTTTTGGTTGGCTAGCTCCCAGCACTAAAAGGGGAAGGCTTGATGGCAAATCAGGAGCCTGAGACTGACAGTCCCCAGGAACAATGGGGAGAGGCCAATGCTCCAGATCAGCCTGATTGACAGGGCGGGCCGGCTAATCAGAGAGTCAGGAGGCCAGGGGGGTCCCGTCCTCCATGTGACCTGGAATGGCCTGAGTCAGACAGAGTGGGGCCGAGCTAAGGAGAGAGCAGGGGCCCGAGCAAAGCTGCTGGAAGCAGAGCTGCAGCCCCAAAGCCAGAGCACAGCCCAGAGAGAGCAGACCTGCCCTGGGGGCAGAGCTGCAGCAACCAGAGCCGGAGGGGCAGGACAAGCAGCCAGGAAGCAGGTCAGAGCTGGGAGCAGAGTCACAGAAGCAGCCTGCAGAGCAGACCTGTGCTGGGGGCAGAGCTGCAGCAACCAGAGCCAGAGAGGCCAGAGAAGCAGACCAGGGAGCTGAAGGCAGAGCAGCAGTAGCAGCCATGTTGAGGCAGAGTGGAACTGGAGCTGGAGCCGTCCGGAGCTGGGGGCGGTAAGCAGCTGGGGAGAGTGAGGGGGACCCTGGGCAGTGGGCCCATCGCAGGGAGACACCGCAGCCAAGAGGCTCTGCAGGCCAGACTTGGAGGGGGATCGTAACCCCGATCAGGCAGGGGCAACGCTGGGAAAAAGGGTCCTGCCACCTAGAGCCTGAGAGCGTGCGGCCACCGCCAGAGCAAGTGTCTAACCTGCAGTCTCTCTGCAGCACAGCCAGAGAAGGAGGCCGGGGACCTACAAGGAACAGACGGTGACCTGCCCTGACGTTCCAGAGACACTGGTTGTGATGCTCCCTGCCACAGAGCGGAGTGATGTTTTCCTTTAACTTTTCCCATTTTTCCTTATTCTTTTTAAAAATTAATTGTTAATTAAACAACTTGTATTTGCTTTAAATTGTATGGAATAATCAGTGGGTCAGGGAGGGGCCCAGTGCAAAGAGAGTACCCTGGAGTGGGGACACCCTAGCCCCTGTCCTGGTGACCACAGCAGGGTTGGGGGTTGAGACCCCCAGGAATCCTGGGCCCAGCCTTGTTGGGGTTACAAGGACTCTGCCAGACAGGAGAGTGGAAGGGGAGTCCTCAAGGGCAGGGAGGCCTCTGGGTAAAGGAAGTGGGAGCAAGGACTCAGATCCTTTTGCTAGCCCACTTCACGGGGGTAGTGCAGAAGCCAGGAAAGTTCCCCACAATAGCGGGACCATTCCCACGCTTACACATGTAACAAGGAGGGATGGACTCCTCTGGCTTCAATTTCTGCACCTTTTGCCTGCAAATGACCTCCCTGGGGTGTGGAGTGATGACAGCTATGCCTCTACTCGTGGTGGTATGGCGGGAGAAGAGTCGAGGCATGGACTGGTTGGGTCACAGGCCCAGATGACATGCTACCAAACACAGGCCTTTGTGGACATGCAGCTTACCAGTACACACCCTCCACTCAATCACCCTCCTCCCCAGGAAATCTGTTTTTCTTCTTACTCCCCAGAATACATCTCCCCAACACATTGTATTGTATAAAAATGGCCTGTATTTTTGCCTATGTGGACACATTCTAAACATACTGGGTTGCTTTTCACAGGGATGGGTGGAAGCTGCTCATGTAATCTCCATGTCTGACTTTAACACTGAGAGGGAGGAAAGCTACCTCCTGGAGGACAGAAAGTGTAGGGATAAAGTGAGAACTGCCAAAAGCCAACCAGCGTTGGACCTTGCAAAGGGAATTAAAACCACTAGTAGAAGATTCTATTGCCATATAAATAAGAAGAAAACAAGGGGAACTGCTAACCAATGAGAATGGGGTGGCGATTAAACTAGCCATGGCTCAACATCTAAACAATACTTTGCCTCAGTTTTTAATGAGGCTAATGAAGAGTAAGGAGTTAGTTAAGTTAAGCACTAATATGGCCACAAGAGCAAGTTTAGGCTTGAAATTAGATCAAGGTTTCTAATAATCAGAGGAGTGAAGTTGTGGAACAACCTTCCACGGGGAGCAGTGGAAGGCAAAAAAACCATAACTGGTTTCAAGACTGAGCTTGATACGTTTATGGAGGAAATGGTATGATGAGACTGCCTACAATGGCAGGTAGCCAATCTATCAGCAAAAATCTCTAATGGCCAGTGATGGAACTGTAGCTGGGGAAGGGCTCTGTGTTACTACAGAAAATTTTTCCCCAGGTGTCTGGCTGGTGGGTCTTGCTCACATACTCAGGGTCTAATTGATTGCCATATTTGTGGTCGGGAAGGAATTTCCCCCCAGGTCAGATTGGCAGCGTCACTGGGTCTTTTTCACCTTCCTCTGCAGCATGGAGCTTGCATCTCTTTTGGGTTTAAACTAGTGTAAATGGTGAATTCTCTGTAACTTGAGGTCTTTAAACCATGATTTGAGGACTTCTGTAATGCAGCCAGAAGTTATGGGTCTATTACAGGAGTGAGTGGGTGAGGGTCTGTGGCCTGTAATGTGCCAGAGGTCAGACTAAATGATCATGCTGATCTCGTCTGACCTTAAAGTCTATGAGTCAAACACCAGGCGCTAGTCCAACCTCAGCAATAGCCCAAAGTCAGTGCACCCTTTGCTCCCCTTCCAAGAACAGTGCATGAATAACCATGAGTTTACTAGGAAGGGCTTATCTAGCTCCAACTACCATGAAATTCCTGAACAAATGCTATCATGCACTGTGGTTCTGGCTTCCTCATACCAGGCAGACGCACTGGGTTGGGAATATGCTAAAGGTGAGTCATTTGTGTACAATAATACCAGTGTTCACTGCTAATAAACGTGTCATTGCCCTGTGCCTGTACAATGCCTATTGGCCAATATGCCTGGAGGGCAGAATAAGCTCCTGACTGGCCAAAACAAATGCAACTCAGTGACACGCCTTAATGTGCAGCACAGTCATAATCTGGCAGACAGCAATAGGCTTTTTGGCTAACTTGACCTACATGGCACCTTACTAGGTAAGGTTGAATTCTGGCCTTCCCCCAGAGAGGATGATGTTGTTTGGCTCATGAATAAGGATATGATATAGGTACATTTAGGGATTGCGTGACTTTATCAGACCGCCATGACTTCTTTGGCCTCAGCTGTCAGTGGCCATAGCTAGGGCCGGGGCTGTGACCCGACCTCCCGCCCCTCCAGCTACGGCCCGGGGTTATAGAATATCGGGGTTGGAAGGGACCTCAGGAGGTCATCTAGTCCAACCCCCTGCTCAAAGCAGGACCAATCCCCAACTAAATCATCCCAGCCAGGGCTTTGTCAAGCCTGACCTTAAAAACCTCTAAGGAAGGAGATTCCACCACCTCCCTAGGTAACCCATTCCAGTGCTTCACCAGCCTCCTGGTGAAAAAGGTTTTCCTAATATCCAACCTAAACGTCCCCAACTGCAACTTGAGACCATTACTCCTTGTTCTGTCATCAGGTACCACTGAGAACAGTAAAAAGAAGAACAGGAGGACTTGTGGCACCTTAGAGACTAACAAATTTATTAGAGCATAAGCTTTCGTGGACTACAGCCCACTTCTTCGGATGCATATAGAATGGAACATATATTGAGGAGATATATATACACACATACAGAGAGCATAAACAGGTGGGAGTTGTCTTACCACCTCTGAGAGGCCAATTAATTAAGAGAAAAAAAACTTTTGAAGTGATAATCAAGCTAGCCCAGTACAGACAGACAGTTAGATAACAAGTGTGAGAATACTTACAAGGGGAGACAGATTCAATGTCTGTAATGGCTCAGCCATTCCCAGTCCTTATTCAAACCGGAGTTGATTGTGTCTAGTTTGCATATCAATTCTAGCTCAGCAGTTTCTCGTTGGAGTCTGTTTTTGAAGTTTTTCTGTTGTAATATAGCCACCCGCAGGTCTGTCACTGAATGACCAGACAGGTTAAAGTGTTCTCCCACTGGTTTTTGAGTATTTTGATTCCTGATGTCAGATTTGTGTCCATTAATTCTTTTGCGTAGAGACTGTCCGGTTTGGCCAATGTACATGGCAGAGGGGCATTGCTGGCACATGATGGCATATATCACATTGGTAGATGTGCAGGTGAACGAGCCCCTGATGGTATGGCTGATGTGATTAGGTCCTATGATGATGTCACTGGAATAGATATGTGGACCTCTCAGAGGTGGTAAGACAACTCCCACCTGTTTATGCTCTCTGTATGTGTGTATATATATCTCCTCAATATATGTTCCATTCTATATGCATCCGAAGAAGTGGGCTGTAGTCCACGAAAGCTTATGCTCTAATAAATTTGTTAGTCTCTAAGGTGCCACAAGTCCTCCTGTTCTTCTTTTTGCGGATACAGACTAACACGGCTGCTACACTGAGAACAGTCTAGATCCATTCTCTTTGGAGCCCCCTTTCAGGTAGTTGAAAGCAGCTATCAAATCCCCCCTCATTCTTCTCTTCTGCAGACTAAACAATCCCAATTCCCTCAGCCTCTCCTCATAAGTCATGTGCTCCAGTCCCCTAATCATTTTTGTTGCCCTCCGTTGGACTCTTTCCAATTTTTCCACATCCTTCTTGTAGTGTGGGGCTCAAAACTGGACACAGTACTCCAGATGAGGCCTCACCAATGTCAAATAGAGGGGAATGATCACATCCCTCGATCTGCTGGCAATGCCCCTACTTATACAGCCCAAAATGCCGTTAGCCTTCTTGGCAACAAGGGCACACTGTTGACTCATATCCAGCTTCTCGTCCACTGTAACCCCTAAGTCCTTTTCTGCAGAACTGCTTCCTAGCCATTCGGTCCCTAGTCTGTAACAGTGCATGGGATTCTTCCATCCTAAGTGCAGGACTCTGCACTTGTCCTTTTTGAACCTCCTCAGATTTCTTTTGGCCCAATCCTTTAATTTGTCTAGGTCCCTCTGTATCCTATCCCTACCCTCCAGCATATCTACCACTCCTCCCAGTTTAGTATCATCTGCAAACTCGCTGAGAGTGCAGTCCACGCCATCTTCCAGATCATTAATGAAGATATTGAACAAAACCGGCCCCAGGACCGACCCCTGGGGACTCCACTTGAAACCGGCTGCCAACTAGACATGGAGACGTTGATCACTACCATTGAACCCGATGATCTAGCCAGCTTTCTATCCACCTTATAGTCCATTCATCCAGCCCATACTTCTTTAACTTGTTGGCAAGAATACTGTGGGAGACTGTATCAAAAGCTTTGCTAAAGTCAAGGAATAACACAGCCACTGCTTTCCCCTCATCCACAGAGTCAGTTATCGCCTCATAGAAGGCAATTAGGTTAGTCAGGCATGACTTGCCCTTGGTGAATCCATGCTGACTGTTCCTGATCACTTTCCTCTCCTCTACATGCTTCAGAATTGATTCCTTGAGGACCTGCTCCATGATTTTTCCAGGGACTGAGGTGAGTCTGACTGGCCTGTAGTTCCCCGGCTCCTCCTTCTTCCCTTTTTTAAAGATGGGCACTACATTAGCCTTTTTCCAGTCATCCGGGACCTCCCCCGATCGCCATGAGTTTTCAAAGATAATGGGCAATGGCTCTGCAATCTCATCCGCCAACTCCTTTAGCACCCTCGGATGCAGCGCATCCGGCCCCATGGACTTGTGCTCGTCCAGTTTTTCTAAATAGTCCCGAACCACTTCTTTCTCCACAGAGGGCTGGTCACCATCTCCGCATACTGTGCTGCCCAGTGCAGCAGTCTGGGAGCTGACCTTGTTCGTGAAGACAGAGGCAAAAAAATCATTGAGTACATTAGCTTTTTCCACATCCTCTGTTACTAGGTTGCCTTCCTCATTCAGTAAGGGGCCCACACTTTCCTTGACTTTCTTCTTGTTGCTAACATACCTGAAGAAACCCTTCTTGTTACTTTTAACCTCTCTTGCTAGCTGAAACTCCAAGTGTGATTTGGCCTTCCTAATTTCACTCCTGCCTGCCTGAGCAATATTTTTATACTCCTCCCTGGTCATTTGTCCAATCTTCCACTTCTTGCCCCACCCCCATGCCAGTGGGGCTCGAGCTGTCAGTCCCCTAAATAAGGCATAAACTGGAACCTAGACCAGGTCTATGGCAAATATACCATTGTGATCATGCATGTTAGCTGAGTTCATAATGCAGCTCCAGGGACAAGTACTTTTTCAGTGACAGTGGTGTGAGCATCAAACAGAAGGGCAGGTTAGGCCAGTTGCTAGGGTGTGAGCCAGAAACCTAGGTTCTGGTTCTTGCTCTGCCACAGGTGTTTGGCCAGTCACTTAGGCCTGTTTTTTTTTTTAACAGTATTTAGAATCATAGAATATCAGGGTTGGAAGGGACCTCAGGAGGTCACCTAGTCCAACCCCCAGGTGGTGATTGGGTTCTGCTCAGTATTGCAACACATAACTAACTGAGGTGCCCTGGGCTAGGCACGTGCTGCCCAGTGGCATGGGTTAGGTGCCCAGCCTCCCCAGGCATTGTCTGCCAAACATGAGGCTTCTAAGAAAAGAATTCTCAGAAGCTTGCAAGCTGCGTATTCATCTGCCTAAGCTAGTTAGGCATGAAATGCAGAGGAACTGGGGGGAGGGAGGGAGGGAAGGTGCTGGGGAGGTTAGGGGCCAAAGTATTTAACTCCCATTGCTCTGGGCCTTTGGCACCTACCTGACAGGGTAGAGAAAAGAGCCTATATCTGGTCGGGATTCTCAGCTGTGAACCTGCTCCTGGAATGAGGCACCTAATTCAGATCAGCCCTTTCTTGGGGGGAAAAAAACAAAACCAACCCCAAAGCTACACAGAGAAAAAGCCCAGTCCCCCCCCCGGGCCTTAGACACAGCACTTATCTGGGCTGGGGGAGACCTGTTTTCAAAGCCCCTGCTCTGGAACAGCCGCTTACACCTATTTCAACTGCATGCCTGCCTCCAGGTTACTGGGTATAGGGGAGTGTGTGGGTGTGTGTGTGGGGGTAGCTCTCAATCTCACCTGTTGAAAGTCTTCCATTTTGTATTTAATATAAGGGAATGAGAAAAGGCAAGCAAGTGATGCTATAGCCAAGTGGTTTGGGCTCGCCCCTAGGAAGTGGGACTGTCAGGGTCAAGGTTCTGCTCTCATTACCAGTTAATTATTGCTGCACCATGGAACAGCTTCCCACATGAGAGGCTGAGAGAGCCCTGGTAGTCAGGGCCCACATCTTGGCGGTGGGAGACTCATCTTTAGGCCCTTACTCCAAATCAGCCAGATTTGGAGTAAGAGAATCCCACTGGGGTTTAGGCATCAGTGAGGGCTCTGAGCAGCCTTTTAGCTGTGGGGTGGTATCAGGCTTTAGGCAACTTTACACAGGCCTATCCGTGGAAACCAGTGCCTAGGGCAGAGGTTTTCAAACTGAGGGGCATGCCCCCCCCCTCCAGAGGGGAGCAGAGGAACATTTCGCGGTGGCAGAGGGGTCCTGTGGCACCTTTAAGACTAACAGAAGTATTGGGAGCATAAGCTTTCGTGGGTAAGAACCTCACGTCTTCAGATGCAAGTGGATCTGAAGAAGTGAGGTTCTTACCCATGAAAGCTTATGCTCCCAATACTTCTGTTAGTCTGAAAGGTGCCACAGGATCCTCTGTTGCTTTTTACAGATTCAGACTAACACAGCTACGCCTCTGATATTTGGGGGTGGGAGAGTGGTGAGGCAGCCAAGTGGCTCCGGCCAGCCCCACCCAGTGGAGCTCAGAGAGGGCCTCCACACTCTGACTTACCTCAACAGGCCACTCAGCCTGTCTGAGTTATGGGGGGAGGCAGGGGCACAACCAAAAATTGTAACTCTAAGTATGTGTGAGGGAGGGGTTCAGTTCAAAATGTTTGAAAACTGCTGGCCTAAAGGATTAGGTGGCAGCTGACCCGTGAGTTTGTGAATGTCATTTGTGCCTAAATGTTGGGCTTACTTGGGTGCCTAACTGCCTCTTAGGCTCCAAGGGCTAGATTCACAAAGGGGCTAAGTCCCATTGCCCTTCCATGAGTCTTAACCCAGTTTTTAACAGGTGTCTAGGCATTGCTCTGCTCTGGAGTAGAATGCCTAGTTGTTTTAGGAACCTAAGTCTCTATGCAGGGCCGGTGCAAGGATGTTTTGCACCCTAGGCGAAACTTCCACCTTGCGCCCTCCCCCCTCCCTGAGGCCTGCGGCAGCTCCTCACCCCCCCTCCGCCCTGAGGCCCTCCTGCCACGGCAGCTCCCCCCCCCCAGCCCGGGGAGCCGTGCGGCAGCTCCCCACCCCAGCTCACCTCTGCTCCGCCTCCTCCCCGAGCACGCCATCGCTGCTCCACTTCTCCTGCCTCCCAGGCTTGCGGCGCCAATCAGCTGTTTGGCGCCGCAAGCCTGGGAGGGAGAGAAGCAGAGCGGGGCGGCGTGCTCAGGGGAGGCAGCGGAGCAGAGGTGAACTAGGGCGGGACGTTCCACAGTGTGCCGCCCCCCCCCCCTTACTTGCTGCAGGCGGCCCTCCCCGCGCGCCCCCTGCTCCATCTCCCTCCGCCAAAATGCTGACGACAACCGGGGTGGCCGAAGATCTGGCTGCTGCGGTCGCCGCCGAAGAAAATGCCGCCCCCCCCAAATGCTAGTTCCCTAGGCGACCGCCTAGGTCGCCTAATGGTTTGCACTGGCCCTGTCTCTGTGGTGCTGTGCCTCATCTCTAACATGGGGCTAATAGCATTTTCCTACCTCCCCCACCTGCTTTGAAGATTGTGAGATACTGAGAGACTATGGTAATAAGTACTTAGACAGATACCCCAGTCAAGGATGAAGCTGGCTCTGAACGTTCAAGGGCACAACCCAAGGGTTAAACTCAAGCCCTTAGTGCGGAAATGATAATATGACTCTGCCTGCCTCAGATGGAAATGGGCTTGTGCAAAGTGCTTTATATTGTGAGTTGGGGAATCCTTACAACACACCTTGTTCTATAAACAGGCAAATAAACTACTACTGGCCTCTAGCTACTACAGCGTATGAGAGTCTCGAGGTTTTTCCACATCAAGGCCCTGCTCAGATCTGCTTAAGGGTAAGTAACAGTGTTAGCTTTGGCTGTCATGGTTGCGGCGCGTTACCGTAGTTTAAAACAGTAACAAAATACATGAATATGATCTGCATTGTGCAGGGACTGTGATCCAGGTTATGTGCAGAGCTGAGCTGAAAGGAAAGGATTATAAACTACATCATTGGCACTATGCCCTGTGGCTAACACCTCTCCAAGTGCTAGCTTTGATGATTGAAGTCATTACACTTCCACAGCATTCTCACCTGGTCTTTATTTCTTCAGTGCCCTATGCCTGTTCACTGCTGGGCATTAACGGGGCAAACTGTTGCCTAATGGTGAGATGTGTAATCCCCTCAAGGAGTATGGGTAGCCATTTTCTATGTATATATCCTTAAAAGGGGACCCAGTAGATCAATGGATGTATGGGGATGCTTAAAAAAAAGTCACCAAAGCAACTCTGTAGATGTATGCAGGGGGCTAAATTTTCAGGCAGAGATAGAAGTTGTATCCACAAAAATGTGAGTGCACATACTGCACCCAGAAAAAAACCTCATAGTCTCTCCCAGAGGCATTAACTGTGTGCAAAAAATGGAGAGTAAAATATACAAGCGCCCAGCTTGTGTCTAACTTTTCTTTCCCTGCAGCCTCCTGATAGCCAAAATAAGAGGACTGTGCTTATTAAATGAAATGACAGTGCATTTACAGTGTTTCCATTCATAGAAACTGAAAACAAAATTAACCAGTTAGGGCATCTTGTTTCCCCCCCAGAACCTGCACAACAAAGTCCTAGGTAAAGGCTAGTTTTGATTGTCTTATCTAGGAGATTCCCTTTGAAGCTACATTTACCATTCCCTCCTCCTGAAACTTCTTTTGATCTGTGGATATGCAAAAACTAATCCCAAACTGGTGGGTTTTCATGGGTGCAAGATTAAAAAATGACCAGTCTGATCTCTCTGATGAAGATTTCTGTTAGTGCTAAGCTGTGTACCAGCTCTCACCTGCTGCTAATTAAAACACAGGACACAGGAGAATAATTACCATGTTACTATATTTCTCTTCAAAGTTTAACTTCAGGCATCATACAAATTTAATGTTCTGCTGTTGCTATAACAGTCCACTACAGCTTCTACTATGTTTAATCACCCAATCCCCAGGAAAAATTCTATAATCTGGTTTGTGGCAGGAGGTAATTCAGACACATTCTCTGACCCCACCCAACACAATGATGCTAGCCCTTGGGAGGCATTACCATATGTTATTAACGCCAACAGAAAAAGAGCACTACCCAGGGCCCGCTCTAGCTTTTTTGCCACCATGACAGGCCGGAGCGCCGGGGGGAGGGCGGCGAGCCCGCCGCGGCTCCGCTCTCCCCGGCAGCCAGAGCGCTGGGAGGAGGGCGGCAAGCCTGGTCGGGGCTCTCCGCTCTCCCTGGCGGCCAGAGTGCTGGGGAGCAGGGCAGAGAGCCCGCCGCGGCTCTCCGCTCTCCCCGGCGGCTGGAGCGCCGCGGGGAGGGCGGCGAGCCCAGTCGCGGCCCCGCTCTCGCCACCCCCCTCCAGGTGCCGCCCCAAGCACATGCTTGGTGGGCTGGTGCCTGGAGCTGGCCCTGGCACTACCCCACATGTAGCGAGATGGGACATGTTTCCTATGTGGTGTTCTTAAATGACAGGAGTGGCTTTTGGACATAGGCCGCTTGCACTACCTTAATTCTTCAACCCAATCCAGAAACACAGTGGGTTTGTTCCTAGAGCATTTCCACACAGCTCTAACTGGTAACATCTTTCTTACTTATAATTGTGGCTTCTACAAGGATTTCCTCCCCCCCACTCTGGTCAGACTTGCTCTACTCTGGGTTATTCTGTTGACAGATGTTTAGCTGTCACAAAATTCAAGTTGTGGAAAGAGGAAACCCTAGTGTGGACAATATTATATACATTGCTTCATTACCTTGGCCTTGTGTCTCCACCACGTTTGAATTTTCCACAGGGGTCATACACGCAGACTTGCAGTCGTGCCAGCAGGGGGAGCTGGTGGTATGGCATGGGTAGAGTTGGGGAAAGGAATTCTCATATCTTACCCACCTGATCATCAGTGGAAGTGGCAAGGTACACAGAAGTAATGGCCAGAATAGTGGCTTCTACCCAGCTTGACTTTTGCAACAACTCTCGGTCCTCTTCCCACTGCCTAGCACTAAAAAGTTCTCTCTCCATTTTTCACCAGTGATTTAGCAGGTAAATCATGAAGCAGAATTTTTAGCTATTAGTGCAGGATGCCTGGAGCCTGTCAGCTCTGCCATGGACTTGGTGTGTCACATAGTTATGGGCCTATGTTTTTAAAAGAATCCATTCATAGTAGGTGCCTGAGTATATAGGTGCTCAAGTTGAGTATTCAGGAATTTTAGCGCTGAGAGTGTGTGGCCCCTTTTCAACATGTACACTTGAATCTCTCTGCAGCTGAACTATTTACTAAACAGGGTTGTTGCAAGGCTTAAATCAGCTAACAGTGTGTAAAGGGTTTGGAGAACCTGCAACAAAAGTTACTCTGAAAGGTAGTTAGGGAGGTAAATTCTCTGGCCAGTTCCATTCCCTTTACACCACTCAGCCTGTGTAAAAGGGAGTGGAAGCAGCCCACATCTTCCCTGGACAGGGTGCTTTCAGGGTACAGCAATCAGTATTCTGAGAGAGGTAGTGTACGAACTTCAGTTCTGTGCTCTACAGGACTGGACAGATACAGATCAAGGAAATAATATGTGCAATCAAGGAAACACTGCCAACTGATAGAGGAAAACAGATCACAATTGTTGGATGCTTTAGCCAGAAATTCAGAAAGGCCAGTAGCCAGAACTCCATGAATCGCAGTTCCCCCAACCCCCATCCTCTTTTTGGTGTGGGTAGTTGAGTCAGTATTTGACAGTTGCAGTGTGAAATCTGCCAAAAGTAGAGCCCAGTAACTGGCTAGGTTAAAAACAACCTCCAAAAACACGCTGCTAATGAGTCTGCCCCTCCAGAAAACTGCTACAGAATTTAGTAGAGATGAAACCACTGTGGAGTTCCATAGACATTCGAAAAGCCTAGAAAATGTAATGGGGATTGAAAAGTTTCCTACAGGATTTTTTTTTTTAAATTACCTCCGCAAAGTGCCTTGGGCTGTTTCAGTTTGTATGAAAGAGTCTAGAAAATAAATGCTGTGTTATATTGTAATTTTTGAAGTTCCTTATCTTTGAAAATTCCACAACTAAATGCAGGCGTGTTTTGAAATCAGTTTATCTGTCGCAGGGAGAGAAGTTCACTTGGCTCAGGGTTTGCACACTGGATCTATGGGAAGGCAGAAAAAGGCTGTGCGCCCAGATCAGGAGGGAAAGGGAAATATGGCAAAGAGAGAAAAAAAGCGAAAGCCCAGTCAATTTTTTATCTCTTTTAATTCTACACTTCCTTAAAACATTAACAAACATTTACAAAAATGTGCTTTTTTATATCAACAATCAGAAGTTCACATCTGAAAAGGACAGTCATATTTTAAACACATCCAAATACTTCACTTCCAAGTACAAAACTTCAGGGAATATAAAACATTTATCTGGAGGAGACATCAAACTCTGGCCTTGAGCTTTATAAATTAGATTTCTTTATCTGAAGCTCATGATCTCATAAAGGCCTGATTCTGTCAAGCACTATATGGCTCTGATTCAACAAAGCACTTAAGTACTTGCTTTACGTTAAGCATGTGCTTAAAATCCAGCCCCATTCAGCAAAAGTGCTTAGCACTAATTCTGGAACACATATCTATACTGGACAGAATTGACTTCAATTTTAAGTTAAGAACATACACAAGAGCTCTGCTAAATTGGGATGGACTTAAGCACATGCTAAAGTACTTTGCCAAATTGGGGTCTAAATGCTGAATGCCCTCTGCTTCCATTGACCTGAAGCAATTTCAATGGATGCTGAGGGTGCTCCAGCACCTGGCAGGCCGCACCCTTCAGATGATGAGCTGGATCTCCAAGTAGAGGACAAATGGGAGGATTTGTAAAGCCTACCTAGGGCAAATAAGCATTTTATCCACTCTCTTTCTGGTGGGGACTGCTGGTCATCACCCTCAAAGCAAGTTTTACCAGCAAATCAGCATGGAAAGCTGGCTAAAGCAACGAATCCCAGCCTCCAAAATGCCTTACAGGCATGCTGAAGGGCTCATCTCCCACCACCTCACTGGGGCCTGAAAGACATTCCCGTGCACAGAACCCAAACCATCCTTTAAACAGTCACCCTGGATTTCACAGGGAGGGCGCTGGAGACCATTCGTTATAGGATTATGAACATCTTCATAATGGATTCGGAAACTCAGCTTTAAAATGACCGGTCTCATCTGTTACCCAACAGCATAAATTCAAACCTCAGCGTCTGGTGTTCACACACAGAGTTGCCTTTCAGGTGGCTGGATTTCAAGTGGGGAGAATGGATTGTTTCCAAATTGCCCAACATCTCCCAAGAAAAGTCCCTCCTCCAGCTTTGATGAATTCCATTGCGTGAAATTCCTGGGTCTGGTGAAATAGGATATGCTGGGAAAGTACAGGGCAATTTTATTTGATGTGCTCAAAGCCAACAAAACAACAAACCCAAATGCATTTAAACTCCAGAAAGACGATTCTGGAAAGCACAAAGCCATTTCAGGATCAAAAGTTCATGCACAGATTGAGGGAAGGCTGGAAATCCTACCAAAAAAGACAGTTTGAAGTCTGTCTGTGATCAATGAAAAGCAGAGTGTGTCAAATCCAAGCAGAAATCTGACTTCAGTAAACAATCAGCCTGCACATCTATTAAAAAACAATCCCCCTCCCCCCAAAAAACTGTACACAAAGTTTTATTCCTTACTAAACAGAATGGCTAACTCTAGAGACTAACAATACGCTTAATGCTTTACATTTACGATTGTCTTGGCAGTTGGAACTGAAAGTAGCTAAGGGAATGACATTTGGAAAGTACATCATAAAATGAAAAAAATCTTTAGATATAGAAAACATAATTCAAAAGCAAATTTTCACATACTAAAACCATGTATTTTTTTTGTTTGATATGCACCTCTTGCATTTGACAAGGACTAGAGTGCATACACTGCGCATGCTCTGTTCATTAGGTTCTGCATTTGCAATCAGTAATGCAGATCTTTTGTCAACAGATGTGTACCCTTGAAGGGAAAAGCACTTTGATTTGGAAAGCTCTATGTGTGTAAGAGGTAAATGGAGCTGGCAGGCTACTATTAGGTTACTGAACGGTAAACAAACAGCACAGAGTTTTGTTTTTAAAACATTTATTTCAGAGATGATTCAGATTCATAAGCCTGATTAGAAGGCTGCAAAATCTCCAACACAACAGGACAGAGTGTGGTTAGAGTCCCCGGTATTCCAGCTCTTTGGAGACTAAGAGTACATGGCGGCAACAGTAAAGCGACTTAATTATTATTTACAAAAATGAGACTGTCATGGGGATCATTCTGCTACAGTAAGTTCAGAGGCCATCTCAATGTCACTAGAACAAAAGTCACCGGGGCCACTGCTTTGCGACTTGTGACGCCATTTGCACAAATGCCACTCCGTGAAAACAGCGGCATCTGACACCAACTTGGCACAGATGTGACCCCACAAGATGCAACACACTGGAGAATAACACCTGCTGTCTCAAGTGCACAAATGCCATCAGGAAGTCATGCCAGCGATGATGATTAATGGGAGGCAAATCTAGTGATTCAGTAGATATAGAACTATGCTCTGCTCCCAAAGATGAGCTGGGATGTCCGTGTATGAAGTAACTCCCAAGCCAGAATGCAAACCATATTATAGGCTGTGGCTGACTAGAGTGGAACCTTCTGATACGCAAATCATTTCCCCACTGCATAATAATATCACTATAGAGGGAGGTTTGCACTGTTATGCACTGGAACAATTTGGGATTGCCATTTTGCTCCTTTATAAATGAAGTTTCCCTGTAAGCAAGTTCTGAAAGGGTTTCCCTGGAAATAACGTGTGAAACTGCCTCATCTGGTTTAAGTGTTATGAACTAGTGCTGTCTGATCTGCTGGCTTAGGGACCCAATAAGCAATTTTACCAAGACAATGGATCAAAACCAAGGAACTATGTAAAAAAATTAAAAAGGAACCAAGTAGGCATTAGAGCTACCGCCACTAGTGTTTAACCTTAGAATGCTGGTATTGCCCAGACTTGTCAGCCAGATGAATGTTTAAGGATGACTTGTATAGTGCATATTTCTAAAGCCTCCAGCAGGTTAAAGGACAGCTGGAAATTAGAAGGGGTTGCCCTAAAATTACAGAATTTGACATTTCGGAAAGCTAGTTTTTCTCTAGGGAGGAATATTGGCCATCAGCTCTAGTGAATGAATGTTAAGAGGATGTGGCGGGAGGGCGGGGGAGGAGACATGACGCACTGCTTTGTTTGGGGAATGTCCTCAGCTCTTTTAAGCCCATTCATATTTTCCATTTCCAGTTAGATGAGGAAAGGTTATTCTGCCCCACTGAAAAGTAGTGAAGCTAAGAATCAAGCAACCCAATACAAATAATTTGTTTGTTAATAACTTTACCTACATTAGTGTTATGATTTCGCCCAAGAGAGATTATAAACCAGAACTGAAGTTCTGATCTCCTAGTTGAGAGGTTTTGGCTCAGCTCATGGTCATTCTGAGGCACGTCAGTGGCAACGCTCACACTGACCAAGTCAGGCATAATGCAGAGCAGCAACAACACAGGCAACTTGACTGGTTCGTATAAGATACTGACAGCCCTCAGCACAGTTATGTGCTAGGCACTCACCTACACAGACAGATTGGGTCTTTTTCTGCTCTGTTATTATGATGCAACCCCAGTGACTCACTTTTACATTGGTAACACCACAATAGTAATTGAGAGCAGAATTTGACTCCTTCACGGTAGATTAAGTATGTATGTATTTAACTTGGACTCCTTCATTGAGTCTGTGTTCATGCCAGCTCTGAAATACAGATGGGTCTAAAAACTTCTTGAAGAAATGGGTCATCACTGGGTAGTGACATTCTAGCCCACCAGTGTGTATTGAAGATGAAATTCATCCCAGCACAGAAGGCCTCTGAAAGACTCCATATGCTCTGAAGCTCTTACATGGGATATAAATGGCCTGTATGGTTTTCCACAGATCCTGTAATGGTTAGATTTCACCCACAGGCAGTTTTAAGAATGTGGATAACTGAATTTCATTTCTTAATGTGTGTTTAGGGTAAACGAAACTTAAAAAAAACTAACTGAACATAAAACCTCAATGTCACTGATGATGAAATGGTTTCTTTTATGTAGAAAGTCCCAACCTTATGCACGTCAATTCTAAAAATAATTATTTTTCAATTATGGAGTGCAGCAAATACCGAGGACAGCCAGATCACCGACAAATGGTAACACCCCCCCCTCCCCATTTTCCCATTTTCATATAAACAAACAGATTTTTAAAAAATACCTTATCCTTTGATCCCTGCTAGGATCCTGTTTTCTCCCAGAGTGGCAGGAGTTAAATCTCATATACGAAGTTTTTAGCAGCAGCCATTGAGCATCTTGCAGGTAAGGGTTTAGAATGGAAAATCCAATTAACTGGTGTGTCCCTACAACATGTCCTATTCTGACATACTGTAGTATAGGATTATACATTTGTCTTCAGCTCTCTCTGGATCCACTGCTAACTCTATTGTGACACACAGTACAGCCTATCCCCTTCCCTGCTTGATTTTCCCATGGTTTTATCGCTGAAAGAGAAGAAAATTTCATTAACTGCAGCCTGTGCACTATGACTTAATACTCCAAGGTCAATACTGCTTTGGTGCTAGAGAGGCTTCACCTAGCAAACTCCTCACCCCAAACGAAACGGAACAGGAAACAGACATTTCAACAGAGGTGATGGCCTCTGCTCCCACACTGACATGACACAATTCATAGATTTGATTTGATTCAGAAAGAAGATACTTTTATTAAATTATCTACTGATGAGAAGAAAAAAAAACAAATAGGGCTGCCACACTTTGCAGAGCAATGATTGCAGAGCAATGGACAAGCAAGGATTAAGTCTTCGCTGTCAGCTGGAGTAGGACTTCACCCTGAACAAGAGGATCAAGTCACACGGCACTCCAGGGGATGATCCTATCGTTTTTACTCTGGCAAGTTTGACTTCAAACAGGAATTCTGTCGCAGTAGGAATTTCAGAACCTAGTTCTTAGCAGGAACCACAAGCATATTAGCTCCCCAGACAATGCACTGGGAAGAGCAGCCCATGCATCTCACTTCATTTTGGCTACACTGGAGAAGCTGCTTGCAGTCATAGTTTGGCTTTGCAACAGTGGACTCCCAGTGGGCACAAAGCAAGGGCAGGGAATTTCTGGGAATTTAATGCTATTGCTACAAGGTTAACCCCACTCAGACGTTCAGCCTCATCTCTACTGCATATCAATAGTGTGCAATTTCTAGAGGCTGCCTGACATACCTTATTACGTATGTAAGCAATTTACTAAACTATAAGAGAGGCTTATTTTACAGTTAGATGCAGGAAGAGAATTTTGCCTTTATCTGGCATAAGGCTGCTCCAATGTTTGGCTTTCTTACCCTCATCTGTTTTGTCCAAAGCACCAAATATCAGTGTCTAGCTTCAATGTATGAATCATGAGAGGGGAGAATTTTGCCCTAATTTTTCAAATAAACATCTCTCCCGTAGAAGAATTTGGTCCCTTAATTATTGATTAAGAGTGCCCTACAATCAGAAAAGATGTTGAGGTTAGACTACTGTTTGCTAACCCCCACCCTTTCCCCTTAAATCTAGATAAACAAAGTTTGTATATCTTTACTATGGCACTCCCCATCTACCCTGCAGAGAACACTAGCTACCTCTGATGATACAGAAAGCTAAAACCTTCTTAAAGAAGTGGATCATAATTTCATGGTGCTGTTATATTCTAGCACAGTGGTTCTCAAACTTTTTTTTACTGGTGACCCCTTTCACATAGCAAGCCTCTGAGTGGACCCCCCTTATAAATTAAAAACACTTTAAGTATATTTAACACCATTATAAATGCTGGCGGCAAAGCGGAGTTTGGGGTGGAGGTTGACAGCTCGCGACCCCCCCATGTAATAACCTCGTGACCCCGAGGGGTCCCGACCCCCCGTTTGAGAACCCCTGTTCTAGCACATAAGAACCCATGTGCTTTGAGAGTTTTCAGAAAGTGGATTATCACTCAATGGGAGATCTTTACAGGTAAGGAGAGTACTGGGGCATGCAATTCTGAGACAATTCTGGACTTATCTGTAATTGGTCTCCTAGGAGTCAGAAAAGTATTACTATTTAGAATTAATCTGCAGATGACACAGAGTGCCTTATTGTTTGATATCAGTATGTGTAGTCAATTACTTATGAACCCTGACATGCATCTGTTTACTGTTTCAGAGCTGGTGTTGAGACAGCACTGCTTGTACTTTTACAGGTCAGTTATATCCTCTTTTTAAAATTAACCCCCCCTTCCACCTCTTCAAGCCCCAAAATTGAGAATAAGCTAAAAAAACCCTCAGCTAACAGAGACATCGCGCGCACACACACACACCCCGCCCCATAAGACACTCCCCACCTCGGCAGGACATACATACACTCGCCCCCACAGGACATGAAGGGATTTGCAATGCAAAGTCCTCTTCGCCTCTTCTCCTAGGAGATTTATGGTCAGACTGTGATGCTCTTACTCTGCCAATGGTCCCTTTGACTTCAATGGAATAAAAAAATTCCCAGCGTGAAATCCCACTGAAGTTGATGGGACTATTAGAAGAACAAGGGCATCACAGTCTGGCCCATATCAAGGCACGGATATGAAGTACAAGCCTGTTCAACAAGCATCTATGCAGGTGACGCAATCTCCCCAGGCTCTGATATGTGCCCAGTCTTGCTGTGTCGCCTGCTTCCTGCCTGGCATACACATCACAAAATAAGAAATCAGTTTAGCAAATTTGCTTCATATGTTAGACTATGTGAATCGAATAACAGTAAATAAGGTCACAGAAAAGCATGCATATCTTTTGAGGACAGGGGGAAAAAAAGACACACATCTTGCTTGGGTTAAGTTGTAAGTGCTACAAAATATCATTTAGTTCTCCAGATATTACAGGGACTGAAATTTACAAAAGATCAGAAAACAAGTCCTTAGCTTATACAGGCAACGCTGGTAAAGCAAAAGGGGCATATTGAGCCCTCAATCCATATGCCAAACTCCGACCAATGTGAATGTCAACAGGACCTGTAGGCATGGACTGGGGATAAGTCTATGGCTCAGTGTTTTGTCTTAAGGTTACAGAACTCTTCACTCACAATGAGAATAAAGAAAGGCTACCATAGTATATCCATCTGTTAAATTTTTGCTGTAACATTTCTAACGGTAGCTTTTTTTTTTTTTTTAAGAAGTTCATGGCTTGTAAAAAGAAAAAAGTTTGTAGATGTATAATCACTTCACATCTAGAACCCAATTTCTCCATTTTTGGCCAACAATATCCCTCTCTACTGACTGATCACCAATATAGAAACCTAGAAAAATCATCTGTGACTCAGATTTCCTATCAGATATTCAGGGCTCCCACTGGAGATAGATCCACAGGGAACCTCATTTCTCTTGGTTAACAAGCAGCTTATTGGTTTCATAAATGTGGAGCTAGGGAAGCTCCCTTTCTCATCAGCCCTATATTGTATTTGCCCCCCCTGCCCTGGTGATAACTAGCTTCTGTGCAGTGCTGAGTTTTGCCTTCATTCCATGCTGTGAATTCACTTCTGCTGTATTTATTTTTATTGCGCTTTCTCTCTGAGATCAAGATGTATCTTTGATTCTATGAACTAGATTCAGTGCAACCCCAGAGTTCTCTATTTCTGCCAAACTTGCTCTCTCTCTGCAAGCTCATAGGAGGGCAGAGGTCACCAAGGCCTTGCGGGATATTTTGATTTGCAGCGATCCAGCTGGATAGCGGACACTACTCTTCCTACATCAAGCACAGAGCCGTTCACAGCACACAAATGTTCAGAGAATAAAAGCCACATATTGCATCAGTGGCACTAAGGCCACGTCTACACTACCCGCCAGATCGGCAGGTAGTAATCGATCTATCGGGGATTGATTTATCGTGTCTCATCTAGACACGATAAAATCGATCCCCGAATCGACACCCGTACTCCAACTTGGCAGGAGGAGTAAGCAGAGTCGACGGGGGAACCACGGCGGTCGACTTGCTGCCGTGAGGACGGCCAGGTAAGTCGAACCAAGATACTTCGACTTCAGCTACGCGAATAGTGTAGCTGAAGTTGCATATATTAGATCGATCCCCTCCCACCCTCCCAGTGTAGACGAGCCCTAAGACAGAATGCTTCTCTCTCACAATGCAAATCACTTAGGACACCCAGCCAGCTCAACTGCTGGCCTCTGCACAATCCCTGCCCCTCCCAAACCCAGCTCTCACTCTGGTCCACTGCAGGGCTCCTGCATGAGCACAGAGTTAAATACTGCAGCAGACCACTTTTTGTTTTTAAAAAAGGAGCCATGTGGCTTTTAAAAAATGTTCGGTCTTTTCCCACAGCTCCCGTAACACTGACATGTTGATTATTGTTGAGTAATACAGAACAGGCACATGTGAGTTCATCTGCATGGCAATGCATTACCCCTCTGCTCACACAGCACATGTTTTGACAGCCCTACAGGTACACTAGGGGATTCAGAATTCTGAGCGAAAACTAACTCACATACTGCAACTTAGTTAAAAAAATAATACTAAAAGAGGAGTTAACCAACGGGAATGGCTCAGGCCAATGCTGACTTGTGTAAACATCAGGACTCAGCTCCGACTAACTGTTCCTCTTGGAGGATTCAATGCTAGTAATTTTGTTGCCTTGCAAATTTAGTATTTTAATGATTACAGCATCCTAAGACAGCCCCCATTAATTTCCCTCGCAATGGATGGCTTGGAAGCCTACTAATTTAGTTACTGGTCAAGAAATCGGAGATGAATGACAGATTGAGGCACTGGGAAATGGTACAGATTCCTGGCTTTCAGAGCAGTAAGCTTGAATGGATGGAGCTGGCCATCCATAGTAGCTGCGCAAAGCCAATCATTCTTTTTTTACTTCCTTTTCTGCCTTTCTGTTTTATCAGCCCCCTCTCTTTTTCCTGCAGTTACCCAAAGCCCTAAACCTTTGGTGGGGACCAGTAATACACTGAGTCACAGCAAGTGGTCAGAAGCATTCTTCCACTGCAATGCAGCATACTCCAAGAACAGATGGAAAGACAGGAGTGTTGAGACCAGTGAAACTCACATCTGAAGTAGCCAATGTGTTAACTTACCTTCACTGTCCTCAGCCAATTTGGGTAGAAGATTAGATAGTAAGCGGCTGTTCCCTTCTTGGTGTACATTAACATGGGACAGCAAGTATACATTAACATGAATAGCAGGAATTCGAGTCTGCTGGCAGACCATACTACCGAGATTAACTGATGGTCCATAAAAGCATGCTGACAGCTTCAAAGATAGATTCTTTGAAGGACAGGGAGAGACAGAGCACTCTCACAAAAGATACAAAGATTACCCCCACTGGAATTCTTTTGCCTTCACATGGGATCAAAAAACAGTCTGAGAATTTGTTAATTGCAGATTAAACTGAGGTGGCATGGAATGGAATCCCACTCCATCCAAGGCATCATCCAAGCAGCACTGACACCGCTGTGTGATGGGATGGATCTGAAACTAAAATCAAAAGGGTTAACAAGCTCCATGTACAGCCTGTTTTAAAGGCATTTAATTAACTGTAAACCATTGCTGTGACAAACAGAAAATTGGGGGGAAAACGGAGTTAGAGTTCTAGTGAGAATTTTCTTTAGAAAAGTGCTGGTGAAAGACACAACTTTCAAATCAAAACATCCTGAAAAACGGCTCCGCTAGCTCATGCTTGGAACTAGGAGAACTCTCTTCTTTATGTATTTGGTGCCGCTCATCTGCAATCTGGGAGGGTCCTGCTCCTTTTAGAAAAGGGCCTGTGCTCAGTCAAGCGAGAAGATGCTGGTGGTGATAATGCGTGTGTGTGTGTGTGTGTGTGTGTGTGTCTGGGTGTGGATGGCTGCATGGGGAAAGGCTTTATACGTGCGCCTCAGTGGCAGGACAGCCTGGAAGAAGCTCACCGTTCATGACAGTCTCTGAAACCAACATCTTGTCTTTGCCAGAATCCATCTGCTGCTTCTTGAGCATTCTTTGATGGATCAGAGGAACAACAGACAGGACCAAGCCCCCAATAATTGGGGGAACTCCAGCTAAGTAAAAGGCTAGGTAGTAATTCCCAAAATAATCATGGAGGTATCCTGAAAAACAAAAGGACACTGGTTGTTGCTTCAGTATGATGGCTAATCTAAGCTTCCTAAATCAAAAGAGGAGACAACTTAGTTTCTCTCCAACTCCATCATAAATTAGACTTGGAGGGATTTGATATTTAAAGCATGGAATAATATCGATGTTTAGTTCCACAGGGTGGGATCTTCCCCACTGGTAGGTAAACAATTGTATCAGAATGGCATTTTCACACTAAGAAATTTAAGAATCAGAATCTCAAATGCTAAATTGTTATTTAAATCAGAGCTGAAGGTAGAATCTCAGATTCACCCCAAAAATAAAATCAAGGTATTTAATAATCAGACATTTCAGATAAATTTCTTAAATACTTGATTGCCAAACAAATATGACAAGCAAAGAGGGTAACGGCAATCTATAAGTGCAATTGATTCGTTCTTAACTTCCTTCCTTTGTAATATTTGGTTTGCTGATGCATGTTTTAGTTAATTTTTTGGTTAGGGATGAAATGAACAGCTACTGACATGTACCAATTATGAATGAATCCCTCCAAACCCAGTCATAACTCTGCACTTCTATTAGTTCAGTGAGTTCTGAGATGGCCAGGCTTCTGAGATTGATGAATTTACTGCCATCATCATTCTAGGGCTGTTGGAAACTCACTAGGAAGGGGCTGCTGGGAATTTTCCTACATAGGAATTGTATAAATGAAAGACACCTAATCCTGTGTCTGATAGACCCAGTTCAGGATGCTTCTGATGAATAGTGCTATAAGGCTTATAATTCTGCAACAGCCAGAGTTTCTTCCTGAAAACAGCTGGTGATCAGTTTGTGCCCAGTTGTCTACGGATTGACAACCTTCATTAATTTTTTAGCTTAGCTAGTGCAACTGCAGATGCTCTTCTTATCCTGCAGAGGGTTTACACACACATTCAAGTTTAAGAACTTTGAGACTACTCCCATGCTTAAATATGTGTCCAAGTCTTTCTAGGATCAGGGCCCAAGCGTATATCTTTAGATTTGACTCAATTTAGGGCCTTATCCTTCGCTGATCAGGCAAAACTCCAACCCTAAATGTCATATGAGAGCAGTTCATAAGTGCCACCTACATAACTTTAAGTCCAGCTCTCTGCCAGATTACTGGAATGTTCACTAACTCTGGGCACTTTTGTTATTAATTATGCTCAAAAATTTGACTAAATTGCCTTGAAAATGAATCATCCTCTGCTCATTTTTTCAATTATTCAGCTGCCAGAAGGGAAAACTGCTGGCAATCAAATAATGGAAAAAAGGGCTAATTGTAGACGTATTTCAGGCAAAGTCAAAGTGGATACAGGATCAAGTAAATGTAAGAAACTGCATCACACAATATGAGAACAGATGAAGGTGACAATCCTACTCCTCTAACAACACATCACCCCTCCAATAATTTAATGCAAAAAGACAGAATTCTAACTAAATCCTAGGGCCCTACGTTCTGATGGTTACTGACCTGCTATTGGTGGGCCAGCTGTCATTGGAATGGCCATAAGTCCCAGGAGATAGCCAATGGCTTGAGAAGCTTGCATGGGTCCAACCAGTTCAAAGGCTATGGGGGCCATGATGGTTATAAAGAATCCATCACAAAGTCCGAGGAAGAGGCAGACGACAATGACCCCCTCAAACGCTTGGCACTGAGGGATCATCATGCACATGAGGCCCAGAAGCATAAAGGAGGCAACCTGAAGAGGCAAAGTATAGACATCACTAAGATAACTGTGACAGACAACAAAATCATGCCTTCCTAATGCAAGTCCAAGGGCAGCAGGGACATTAGAGGCAGAATATTATTCCCCATAGTTCCAGTCTGTAGTTTCCTTGGTGACCTGAGAGCATTTCCTTTTAAGAGAAGAGAGCTTGTTGGAGAAATTATGCAAATAATTTAGGAACCCATTGCCAGCTCCCTAGCCTTCTGGCTACAAGTGTCTGGACTGACCTTGCCAAGTACTACATCCAATAAGCAACCTGTCTCTCTTCCAGACCCCACACACTCTCCGGAATGGCCACACCTTCTTGACTGCCCCAGATATTTGCTTCCAACTAAATTGCTCAATTGCTTGCCACTCTCCTAACCTTGACATGTTGCTTCCAGGCATCCCACCTGCCCCGTGCCTTGGAACACTCACTACTTAAGGGCCAGATTTCCAAAGGCATTTAGGCACTTAAAAAATGCAGGTAGGCACCTCACAGCATTTGCAAAGGCACCTAAGCAGATTCAGCACCTAACTTCATTGAAATCTATGCAAGTTGCCTGACTCACATAGATGCTTTTGAAAATGCCAGTAGGAGTCTAAATACCTTAGAAAATCTGGCTCTAGGCTCTGACTTTGCCTCCCCTATGCCACATGCTTGAGGTAACATGGCCCAGAAACCTAAAGAGAACTACAGAGAATGAAGAGTCTGTGGAAATAATGAAAAGGAAAAAAACTTGCAGGAGAAGAAAAGCCCAGCATATTAGCAAACCTATTAAGTGTTAATAAAGTTACCCAACACAAAGGCCCTCATTAAGGTGACTTTAAAAGGATGCAATTACTGCCTATTGTATTTGGTTACCTTTTTACAGCCTGTAGGATCTTTGCCACAGCTGCAAGAATAAATATTTAGACCTCCTGGTTCTTGGAACTGCATGCAAGCCTCTAGTCTTGGTAAAGCTATCTAGTTTGAAAGATAACACTAGTAATTTCCTTTCCTGCCTAAACTATAGAAAGAAAAGGCAGGAATGATACTCAGGGTTTTAGCTTTTGGAGAAAGAAAATCAAACAGAAATGAGGCAACACACCTATACCAGGGCAATGAGGAACAAAGGTGTTTTAGCCCCGCATGGCAGATCTACCTGACATTACACGTGAGGCTAGATTCGCAAAGGAGTATAGATGGTGCTACACTCAGCACTGACTTGCCTAACTTTTAGGTGCCTAGAAAATCACTGGGATTCACAAAGCCTGAGTTAGGCTCCTAGGAATGGGATTCTCAAAAGCCAGTAAGCTAGGTGGCTTTCCATCTAAGCGAGCCAATGGGAGGTGCCAAGGCAAAGGATGTATCCTAAGCCCCGCCCCCTCAGGGAGTTAGTGCCTAAATTCAGACTACAGGGAGGCACCTCCCTCTACTTATGATTCTCAGCTGCAAATCTTCTTTTGGTGTTTTTGCCTACACTGTTTTTGCAAGAAACTGGGGGGGTGGGGGGTGGGAGGAAGAGAGGCCCACCCCCCACATAACTTTCAGCCCATTGGCTAGGGCACTTACCTGAGAGATGGAAGATCCCTGTTCGAAGTCCTTCCTCCCCTTAGACAGAGGGGTGACTTGAACCAGGATTTCCCACATCCAAGGTAAGTATTTTAACTACTGGGCATAGAAGTTCAGAGGGAGGTCCTTCTCCTCCTCCCCCATTTCCCCAGCAGTTTTGTGAAAGCTTGCCTATAGGGGCCCGACCTGGTAGGTGGGCTCTGCACACGTGCACCGGATTGGGCTCTGCAGGCGAAGTAGGTGGAGGAATGCCTCTCTCCCAAGTCCGTGCATTGCTCTGGGACTTAGGGCTGCAACACACATATGCAGAGGCAGAAATATAAGCGCTCAGGGCACTTTTACTGCAAAATTTGAGATGCTAAGTGAATTTAGGTGCCTACAGGGTTCAGCGGCACCAGAGCGGGGGTTCTGTCAATCCCATTTGGGCCTGTTTCTGGGATTTAGGCACCTAACTCCTTTTGTGACTCTAGCCCATGCTGCTTAGAAGGGCTCAATTCTGCCCTAGTATAAGTGGGAGCAATTCCTTTGAAGCCAGGGGAGTTGCTCCTCTTATACCAGGGCTGAATCTGACACTGAAAGAGAGAGGAGAATATAGTTTTGTGTAGGGCCTCTCGTACTCTAGTTATCCCAATGAAACAGCTAGGTACCGTGAAGGCAAACCTAGCAGCAGCTCACAGTCAGTCACGGGGCTTGCCTACATGGTGCAGTAATGCACACTATTGGGTGTGATTTCTAAAGCGCACGAACGTGTTGTGCACTAATTGGGTCTATGGAGACCCTGCTGACAGTACCACTTTAAAGAGCAGCAAGGACCTTAAGTGAGCACCAGCAGGGGCTACACAGACCAATTAGTGCTCAACATGTTAGTGTGCTTTAGAAATCACACCCTGTTGTGCACATTGCCACATGGCGTAGACAAGCCCTTCACTATCAGAACCAGGATGGTGGGGTTTTTTTTTTTTAATTATGATAAGGAATACAGAACAGGACACCAGTTTTACCCCCTACTGTCAACCCAATGATGCCATGGGATCCTCTCCAAGGAATAACAGAGCGACTACACCCAAACCTTGAGAAAGGCCTTTTAAGAAGCCTTGAGAAGAGCTATCTGATGGATCAGTCACTTGATTTCAATGGTGTGCTCACAAAATCCAGAGAGGAAGGCAGTGTGTCTAGTGGTCAGGGAAAGACGCTAGGAGTCAGGACTGCCTGAGTTCTAGTCCTATATTATTTCTCTAACTCTCAAGGGGTTGGAAGGGTTAATTGTTTGTAAATCACTCTGAGATCCCTGGATGAAAGGTGCTAAGTGCAGAGTACTGATATTTGTATGGACAAATCATCCCATGGTAGTAAAACTGTCATTCTTAGCATGCACTTTTGTGAGGATTAGGCATAGCATACCTGCAAGAAAATCTTTTTCAGTCCAGGAATGCAGTCACCAATCCGGCCAGAAACCAAGCGCCCAAGCCCTGATGTGGCTCCAAGGCAAACCAAGAGAATCCATTCCTTTTCGTTTTCCTTAAACTCCTCCTCCACATACTTTATCTAGGGTTCAGGGAGGAAAAGAAGGACATTAATCCTCAATAAACCTATTAATTACACATACCAAAAATGGACTTGCTGGGACTGTCAAACATTAAAACAGAAATCTCTAAGAGGAATGTCTATTTCTAGGTACTAATTATAACCATGTATAAAATTCCCCTCAAGGGATTAATTGGTATTAGACAATGGCTGCATAATGCTAGATCCACTATAGAGCACCAAACATAATGGCAGCCCTTACGTAACAGGCTACCACCATCGCCCACCTTATCGGTAATGCCCAGTCACTGCACTGACCTATTTCCCTCACCGCTTATTATGGCTTCAATTCCATGAAGGCAACAGCACGGACCTAAGTTATGCATTACATGGTGGCTCTTACATTTCCTAGGCGGTTTTCTACTTGAGCTGGATGGGTCAGTTTGGTAACCTATTCTCGTAAACTGCAGCAAGTGCTCTAACCTAGGCACTCAAGGGGTTAAAGTCCCTCAGCCTCCCGACTCCGAAGTCTACTTCAGTGGCATGTGGTAACTGTCGTACCTTCCACGACTTACTACACAGATGAAGTCCATGGGGAGGCTCAGCCAATCAGAATGCTCTATTAGTGACACACCCCAAAGCTGGCTCCTGCCTCTCGCTATTTCTGTTCAAAGAGAAGCTTTGCACTGCACTCCACCCTTTTGTCGTCAAGACTCTCCGCAGCTCCATCCATTCCTGTTTTCCTCTCAACCTGTGTCCTCCTTGACCTCTCACCTCCCTGCTCTCAGCGTGGCCCATCCCTCTCACGTTTGAAAAACCATCCCACTTCACATGTGCCAAGCGTCCTCCCACTCCTCCGTAAAAAAACATTTCTTGCCTGAAGCCTCCCTGTGCTGACCTTCTCACTCATAATGCCTCCCCATAGCTCCCTAGGCCTGAGCTCCTGCTCCATTTTGAGCCATCTATTGGGAGTTCCCTACGGTGGAGTGGAAGCTCTTTGGAGTAGGGGCCATGTATCATCAGAGGCTTTGTGAAGCACTACATGCAATTACAGCACTTTAATCAATGGGACTTTTTAGCTGGAAACATGCTTGGGTGTGACTGTTCATAGCTCAGGGGGCTCTGGAGCCATCTGTCTGAGCTGTGGAAGGGTCCTTCAGCCTGGCACCCACCACCTTAGAATCTCTAGGAAGAAGCCATATCCTTAGTCTCTCCCCTCACCTCCTTGCATCTCTCCCACATTGTGGTGATTCTCCCTCTTGCTGAGTACTGGAGATAAGGCTCCTACTGAAGCCCATCAACAGCACTCAGAGCACAGCCAAGATGTGGGGTGGGGCAAGGGCCTACACTTGAGGATGAGACCTGCTGCAAAAAGACAAAGATACAAATAATTCCCCCCTTCCGCCCCCCATGCAGTCACCTCTATCTCCCCTAGAATGTTCTCACCAGATGCACGTAAGGTACAAAGTATCCCAGGACGGCTGTCGCAATCCCAAAAGCCCAAATTCGGTACGTCTGTATCCGGAAAACCCTCATGTTGAAATACTTCCGCATCTGAGACCCGCACTGCTGTTTCATGTTCCGGCTGGCCAGTTTATCTTGCCTATCCTGGCGAGAGTCACAAGAAGGTGGCAAGATGGGCCGGAAAGTCAGAGACAAGAGAATCTGGATGAACATAAAGGCGCTGAGAACTTGGAAAGTATGAGCTAGCCCGATGGTGCTCCCGATTGTTTTCAAAAAGAAGGGAAGGGACATTGAGAAGAGGCAGCTCCCTCCGGCCACGATGCCGTTCACCAAGCCTAGACGGCGTTTGAAGTAGTGGCCGAGGATGACCAGGGAGGGCTGGAAAGCAAAGGAACTGCCACATCCGAAGAGGATTCCATAGGTGAAATAGCGGACTTCAAGGGACCTATTGGCAAAAAACAACACCACCTTGGTTAAAATTGCAAAGGGTAACAGATATTGCTGTGTATTATTTATCTTCCAATAGAGCCTAGACTCTCTAGTCAAGGTCAGGTCCTATTTTGTGCTGGGCACTGTACAGATACATAGGAACAGACAGTTGCTGCCCTGAAGAGTTTATAACCTAGATAGACAAAGCAAGGTTTATCTCCATTTTACAGATGGCCCATTACATCTCATGGGCAGGGGCGGCTCCAGGCACCAGCGCAGCAAGCGCGTGCCTGGGGTGGCAACCCGCAGGGGGTGGGCTGCCGGTTGCCGTGAGGCGACAGTCAGGCTGCTTTCGGTGGCATGCCTGCGGGAGGTCCGCCAGTCCCGCGGTTTCGGCGGCAATTCGGCGGCGGGTATGCCAAAGGCGCGGGACCGGCGGACCTCCCGCAGGCATGCTACTGCATCCGTGTTACCAGAGGACCTCCCGCAGGCATGCCGCCGAAGGCTGCCTGACTGCCGTGCTTGGGGTGGCAAAATACATAGAGCCGCCCCTGCTCATGGGAGATGAAGTCTGGCTTTGGAGGAGAATGGTCCCACGAAGCAACTGAACTTCAACTCCCACGAGGCACTGTGGCAGCATATCTGAATTGGAATATTGTGATTTTCAGGCATCTGGTTTTTTGATTAAAAAAAAAAATTTTTCCACGGAAAGAAGAAACTTTTTGCAAAAAATTTAAATGTAGCCAAAGATTCAGTTTTCCATAAGAAGACCCAGTTCCAACTGAAAATTTTCAACCAGTCCCAATTTAAAAACAGGAGGCCCTGACGGCTAATGGTTAAAAGAACCTCTGGCTTCAAGAAGAGAACATGAGCATTGCTGCCCAAATTCCAGTTCTGTGCTCTATAATCCTCTGGTAATTTCAACTGGATATTGTTTTCTTCAATTCTACCCTGAAGTTTTATTGTGCGCTATTAAGCAGCTGCTGTAACCCACTCCAGAGGTGACTGCATGTTAGTAGGGAGTGAAATGATTGCCCTATAGACCATGTGTCTAGTCCTTTGGGATGAAAGTTTATTAAATTTTTTAGATCTCCAATTGCTAGTAATAAAGCAGGGGAGGAGATTCCTGCTCAGAAGAAACAGAGCAACGGGAAATCAGAACATATTTACAAGTATATCATTAATTCCATTACAAATCAGTCTCCTCGGCTAGTGCAGCAAGACGTAATTGCTACATTAACTTACTCAAAGACAAACCACCGTTCACAAAAGCCAAATTTCAAGCTCCTCCAAAACCAAACCACATCAGAGAAACCTCAGAAGTAGGGTGCACTGATGAGTAATAATTTCATAGCCATTCCCTTACCCTTCGCACAACTGCTTCAGGGACAAAGCTCTGACAAAACACACAAATGCCGCTGCAGTCTGGGATTGAGCCATTTAAAGTGGAATACAGACATTAGAAGGACATCTGGTTTCCCTACCACTTTCATAACCCCATATTATCCACTGCTAGCAGCCTTAGCTGAGATAAAATGGTTTCTAGCTCTGGAGCAAGTTTCATGTTTGGAAGGAGTGGAGACGTTAAAACCACAGATCCTGTCTGCTCTGCATAGGTGTTAAAATATCCTGTAGACTGATTTGTAAGAGCAGAGGCTTGTCCAGGACTTTCCTTTCCAACTCCTTGCTGTGAGCTGGCTGCTGTCCTCTTCAGAGGTGGCTGCATTTTAGAAGTGGGGTATATTTCATCAGCTTAGTATTTACAATAACCTCGCTCTCTACTGGCTGCCCCAGACTTACAACTCCCAACTGAACAAGCTCTCCTTTAGCCCATGTGGTAGAGGCCTCGGATTTTGGTGCCAAAGACTGTTTCTATTCCTGCAGAGAAGCGTCTGGCTCTGCAGGTGGTTCTTGGCAGGTACAGACAGTCTGTGCTTCTGGGGTCCTTTGGGATGGAAAGCAGTAAAGGCAAAATGATATTAAGAGGAGAATCCGCTCAATGACAACATGTGATGCTTGCATTCTCCCTGTAGCAGAAACCTGCCTAACTGTTCAACAAGAAAACATTTTAGAAAGAAAAGCAGCAACCACAGAAAGCAAGAGAAAATAAGATTTCTTGACAAAAAAATTGGAAGCACTAAAGAAAATGCTCTGGAGTTACCATCGCAACAGTAAAAAAAAAACAACCCCAAAACCATCCTCTAAAATAAAAACCATCAACCGTGATTTAATCCCTCACTGGGTTATCAATATTTATGATGAAAGGAAACAGTAACAGCACAGGGCAAAAACTCCATTTCTAAAACACACTGGTGGAGGAGAAACCATTTGACATGAAAGACTTTGATGCAGACATGGCATGATTATTTCACAATGCACATACTGGGTAGTGGAGGGAGGGGATGAGAAGGGAGAGATTGGTGACCCTGGTGGGAATAAAGTGCTTCCACACTAACACATCTGGGTCTGATTCGAAGGTTGATCGCTCATTCCCTGGGCTCACAGCAATGCAATGGTACTATGTAGGCTGCTCAGCCGTGGGGAAAGAGCAGTTCACATGGCCCAGCAGCAGAGATCCTGCCGGCTGATATAGGAGCAATGATAACCCATCCTCTGTTCAAGGAAGATCACTGAAATGTAGGCCTAAGGGGAAGACAAGGGGTACAAGCTGGGTAGAAAAAAGGTGTCGCTCTCTCTAGGGAAATCTGTCCCTTCCAGAACACCTCCAAACCAAACAGCCCACAGAAGGGCAGAAGTTAGGGAGAGAAGGGTTTCTAGGTGAGGCCTGATCTATGGAAGGGAAAAGCCCGACTGGAATATTAAATGTTTCTGATTCTATTGTTTCCTGCCTTTGCTTAACAAAATCCAGCTAAGATTGAATAAAAAGAAGATTAAACACAGCCGATGTTTATCTCGTCTTGAGAGCCCATTAGAGCCGCAGCAGCCTCCCACTAATTAATAGTGCAACAATGCTTGTTGAAAGCCAAAATTGAAAGTCTCCACTACTATTACTGCCACAATGTATACCAGCTACTGGGCTAGAACAGGGAAGAAAACCCTGACAATTAAGGCAACCTCCCAAAGCTTTTCTTTGAAATCACTGTTTATTTAACAGTTTTCATGTAGAACTCCCAATATTTCATGACTATGTGGCCCCGGACAGAAATAGACTGCAAAATTAGGGACTAGGATTTCAAACACCTTAAAATTCAGGGATGTTTGGATCTGGCATTTTAGATCAGCCCAGGTAGGGCATATGGAAATTTTGGATCCAGATGGTAAACTGCTACCACGTTCATAGGTGTTCAGAATTGGGATGCTAGTTCAGGCCCATCCCTAATGTTGAAACTCTTATCTCAGCACTGATATTTCACTAGTGGGAACCAGAAAATGCAGAGGCCCATGGAAATGGGGGAGGAGGAAAAAAAAGGGAACACAATGTTCCCTAAATGTTAATAAGTTCTGGTTCGAGGGATGGACCAAGGTTTGAGTCAATTGCTCTTTGATCCTATCCATCTGCCTGTCCCCTCTTTACCATCTGATTGTGAGGACTGTCCTCCCTCCTTCCCTCTTGTACAGCCCGAGAAACACATCACAGAATTAAAACTCATCCCAGTAACATTTCGGCTTGTTCAGCAAGGAGGTGTGATAGCAAGTGACTGGTACATTCATTCCCTAGGGCTGCTAAGGGGAAAGAGGAGTGGGTGTCTCTTTCCATGCAGAAAACAAAGATCTGCAAAAAGGGGAGGTTTGGGTCGGATTTATAAAATCAACTCAATCCTGATTCTCCTCTCTGCTGTGAGTACCAAAACAAAGTGAAAACCACCCTAGTACTGCAGCGTTTTTAAACACCTTTCTCTGAACTAACATAGGACACTGCCCACAGTCAAAGACATTGCCATAGAGAGTGATGGAAGCCCCCTCCCGCCCCCATTTTTGGGGGCATTTAAAACTGGCCTGGACAAAGCACAATAGGGAACAATTCTGCACTGATAGGCAGATGGTCTAGCAGCTCTTTACTGTTTCCAGTTTCTGTGATTCTACAGCAGACTGACCATTGGTCTGTTTCAGTGTAGTAACTGCAATATGTGCATATAATCTACAACATATGTCACCTGAAACTGTGTGGTGTGGCTATATTTAAAAAAATCCCCTTGTTATGGGAGGAAGCTGGAAGTTCCAAATTTCAGAAGTGGACTTTACAATCCTGATGGAGCACATGGAAACTGCTAAACTTCACCACTCTTCCCCTGACTTCTGTTAGACTTTGCCTAAGGCAGTCCAATAAAAAGGGCCCCCCTCCCTGCGACACAGCTGTAGAAGGCTTTGATTTTATCCTTACAAGATATTTGAAGGAATTTAAACCACCACTAAGAAAGCAGGAAATACGCATTTCACCTTTGAAGTGCTCCTAATGGAAAGAATCTCTGTTTTTCTTTAAAAACCCCAAACTAAAAGCGGCCTAGTCTGAAGAGTTACTTTGCTTTGTACGAACATTTTATCGGCGAAGGAAAAAAAGTCTGAAACTTTTGTAGAAGTACTTGGGAGGAAAAGAAATGATGGGGTAAAATGCTGTATCTCTCTGAAGCAATCCACAACTGCACTTCAGTTCTATTTATTTCACTGCCATGAATTCATATACAGCATTCCCCATAGGATTTATCAGGCTCTCTTCTCAAATAGCATAGTTTTATTTGAAAATTTTTTTTTAAACATGAAGTGAGATCATGGGGTGCGGGGGGAGGGCTCCCTTGGTGCAGGGTGCGACACAAGACATGGAAGACATTACACTGGAAATAGTGTACACATACACACACCAGAATATAAATAAATAGAATACAACATTTCCTGGTCTTTCAGTTTTTTCCATATCAAGAGGCAGCAGCTCATCCTTTTAGAGCAGGAGGACCCGAGTTCTAGCTTTGCCACCACAAGGTAGTTTTGGGTGCTTATGTTCCCAGAGAGAATCTCTGGGTATGTCTACACTGACAGAGTTACATCGCCGGCAGTTACATCATTGCTCAGAGAATGCTGAAGGGAAACCGCTGTTGTGTGTTCACAAGATCAGCTGCCTGTGCAATGGTGTGTTCACACTTGCTGCACTTGCATCAGTATTTGGGATGGTGCACTCTGGGCAGCTATCCCACAGAGCACCTCTTTCTCTTCTGCCACTAAGAGTTGTGGGGAGGCGGAGGGGGTCACGGGGCATCCTGGGTCCTGTCCCAATGCTCCGTGATGCATTTCTTCGCATCCCAGCAATCCCCTTCCATCCGCATTTGGCACCATCTTTCAATGGTTTGTGTACTGCACGCTCTGCATCTTTGGTCTGCAGGAATGGATCCCACACTGTTGATCAATATACAGCTCGCTCTCACTAACACGTCACGAGTGGCAGTGGAGTTATTCCTTAAACTACAAAGGCAAGAGGAGTTCAACAATGATCTCGCTATGCGTAGTAGCTACGACACGAGATTGCTTGTGGCATTCACGGGGGTGCTGACCACAGTGGAACGCCACTTTTGGGCTCGGGAAACAAGCACTGAGTGGTGGGATCACATCGTCATGCACATCTGGGATTATAAGCAGCGGCTGCAGAGCTTTCGGATGAGGAAAGCCACATACATGGGACTGTTTGATGAGCTCGCCCCAGCCCTGCAGCGTAAGGACACGAGAATGAGAACTGTCCTGTTGTTGTTGAAGTGTGTGGTGATTGCACTGTGGAAGCTGGCTACTCCAGACTGCTACTGATCAGTTGCTAACCAGTTTGGAGTGGGAAAGTCGACCGTTGGATTCGTGTTGATGGAAGTGTGCAGGGCCATTAATCTCATCCTGGTCCAAAAGACTGTGACTCTGGGCAACGTGCGGGACTTTGTGGATAGTTTTGCATAAATGCGCTTCCCTAACTGCAGAGGGGTGACAGATGGCACGCATATTCCAATTCTGGCACCAGACCACCTAGCTACCGAGTACCTTAATCGGAAGGGGTATTTCTCTATGGTTCTCCAGGTGCTTGTGGATCACTGTGGGCATTTCAAAGACATTAACGCAGGCTGGTCTGGAAAGGTGCATGACACATGGATCTTTCGGAACACTGGTCTGTTGAGGAAGCTGCAAGCAGGGACTTTCTTCACGGACCAGATGATCACCATAGGGGAAGTCGGAATGCCCATTATGATCGTGGGAGACCCTGCATACCCCTTAATGCCGTGGCTTATGAAGCCATACAGGGGGAACCTTGACAGTAGGAAGAAGCGGTTCAACAACAGGCTGAGCAAGTGCAGAACGACTGCTGAGTGTGCTTTTGGCTGTTTAAAGGCCCGCTGGCGCTGCCTATATGGGAGACTGGACCTGGCCAACGACAATATTCCTATGCTTATAGCCGCGTGCTGTACACGCCATAATTTGTGACGGGAAGGGTGAAAGCTTCACTCAGGGCTGGACCGTTGAGGCTCCGCACCTGGAGGCTGAATTTGAACAGAGGCCAGGGCTATTAGAGGGGCACAGCACAGGGCCATAAGGATCAGGAATGCCTTGAGGCAGCAATTTGAAGCTGAAAGCACTAATATTTGTTGCTATGCTTGGGGGTGCAGTGCTTGTAATGCTAGCAGGTGACTGTTATTGATGCAGATGAAGGTTTAAGAAAATTGCCTCTTGCTTTGCAGGGTTCTGTTTGCTTTCAATTAATGGAATAAAGATTGCTTTCAAATCAAAACAATTCTTTTATTAAAAAACAACCACCGGAGGGGAGAGACAAACAAAAAAACACATCAGCACTGTCGGGGATGGGGGAAGGGAGGGTTCCAGGAGGAAGTGGAGTCCCAGGGTGGTTAAAGATTTGTGTTTGTCCAGGTATCATATGCAACCTTGTCCTTTGGAGTACAGTGCAGCGGGTACTATTCTTCAGCAGGGCTAAACTGCAGAGCGATGGGTGTTGAGTGCAGTGGGTACTGGGAGTCTGCAGGACTGGACTGTGACAGGGCAGGAGTGGAATGCAGAGAGTACAGACTGGAGTCAGGAGGATGATAAAAGTGTGTTGGCGGTGTTTGGGGGGTGCATGGGAAAGAGTTTGTGACAGCGGCTGCAGGGGAGGGCAGGCGCGGAGCTGTTCGGTTTGCAATGCTAGTAGCACCTGGAGCGTGTCCACTTAGTGCTCCATAACGTTTAAGAGCCGCTCCGTGGCTTTGTTCTGGCACACTGCAGTCTCCTTTAGGTCCCTTTTCTCGCTGTATCACCACTTCTTCAGTTCTTGTTTTTCAGCCACGGAGTGCATTGTGACTTCACGCAGAAACTCCTTTATTTTTTTGTGGCTTCTTTCTAATTCTGCGCAGCCATTCAGCCAGCGATAAAGAGGGAGGCTGGGCTCCCCAGGCCGTATCTGTGAAGCCAAAATGCTACATTTTACAGAAGCAGTATTGTTTGCAACACACAGACCACAGATTCAGTGATTTAAAAACACAGCTAGTATTCACATACCTGTCACTAACTGGCTGACCCCAGGCAAGCACACATGAGCCACAAGACCCCCAAAATGGTGAGTAACCACAGGGGCAGGGGAAATCAGTGTTCCAGGACCGTACTGTACACTGGGCACATGGCTCTTGGGGAGAGCCAGCACTGTAGGCCTTATAATCATTACTGTCCCTACATTTTCCATAGGCTGCATTCATTATGGAAGATATTCCGCTGCTGAGGGTGAGCAGGGAATCAAGGGAGGGTCTTCTCCAAGACTGCAGCTTCTGCCCTGGCCCTTATGCGGCTCGCCTGTGTGCAGTAATGATCCCCCCCCTCCAGTGACGGCAGGGTAGCATGGGAAAGATACCCTTAATGGGGAAGAAACAAAGCAGCTCCGCCAAAGAACGTGCGGCAGCGATTGCCCAGTATCTCTATGACAGTTTCGTGGAGATCTCTGAGGCAGATTTCCATGAAGTGAGGGAGTCAATCAACAGCCTGTTCCGCCGCTCAGACTAGGCATGTGGTGGTACGCGCATCATACAGACACAAGCCTGCTTTCTGCAACCCTCCTGCTCCCAACAACTCGCTTCAGCGTTTCCCCAAATCAAAGCCACTTACCAAGGGCCTCCTCTCCCATTTGTGCTTTGCCAAGCTCTGACCGCTGTGACTGGCTAGCCTCCTACGGGGTAGAGGAGAGATCCTGGCTGCATGCATCTCTGATCTCCGAATCGTCCTCTGCCTCTGGGTCCCCCTCCACATCCTTGTCCAAGATTTCCTCCTCCTGACTCGGTCCACTCTCGACTGACATGCAAGCCACTGAAGTATCCACAATGGCCTTCGCAGTGGAGGTGGGGTCACCACCAAGTATCGTGTCCAACTCTTTGTAGAACCGGCAGCTTGTGGGCGCAGCACTGGAGGGGTAGTTTGCGTCCTGTGCCTTGTGGTAGGTGTTTCACAGCTCCTTCACTTCGACCCTGCATTGCAGTGTGTCCCGGTCATGGCCCCTTTCTGTCATGCATCGTGAAATCTGTCCGTAGGTATCATAATTCCTATGGCGAGAGCGCAGCTGGAACTGGACAGCCTCCTCTCCCCAAATGCTGATGAGGTCCAGCAGCTCGGCATTTTTCCAAGCGGGGGATTGCCTGGTGCGTGGAGCAGACATGGTCACTTGGAAAAATGCGCTGAGAACTCTGCACGAGTCACCGAGCAAACAGGAAGGGGACTTTCAAAATTCCCAAGGAATTTAAGGAGTGGGGCTCATGATTGGTCACCTGAGGGCAGGGCTGTAGAGTTCAAACCGATGACCAGAGAGGTGAGAACAGGCATTGTGGGACACCTCCCAGAGGCCAACTGCAGTGCTGTAATCGACCAGGGTCTCTACACTGGCACCGTGGCGCTGTAGCCCTGGAGCAAAAAGTTGTCGAGGTGGGGTTTTTATTTATTTAAACACAGCTCTGCAACTGCGCAATTTCTGCACACTAAGTGGCTTGGCAGTGTGTACACCTCGGGAGTTACAGCGCTCAAAGCTGCTTTACTGCGCAGAAACTTGCCAGTGTAGACAAGGTCTAGGGTGACCAGATGACAGAAGTGAAATATTGGGACGCCGGGGGGGGGGGGGGGGGGGGGGAGGGGAGGAGGGAGCGCAGCCAAAAAAAAAAGCCGGAGCAAAAAAAAGGAGCAAGCCGCCCCGACCGCTGCCTCGCGCACACTGACCACACTCTGTGGTGGGGCCCTGGGCGGCCCCTCCCCTGCGCGTGCCTGGACCCCGCCCCCACCGCCCAGCGCCAGAGAGTGCGCTCAGGCCACGTCCCCTGGCCTCCTCCCTCCGCCCATTCTCGGCCAACTGCCATTCGTCCTCTCCCGCTCCGCTCAGAATGTACCAACGCTGCAGATGGGGGTGGGGAGCCGATGGCCAAACACACGCCTCCCCTCACACCCCGCACTGGGGCTGGGCCAGCACGCATGGGAGAACCCGCCCGATGGGACACCGGGCTACTGGCCCTTTAAAGGGCTGAAGAAGGGTCTGGTTCACGGCCGTATCGCGGCCCACGTGCGCGGTGCCCACAGCTGCGGCCCCATGGCCCTGCCCAAGGGCCGACTCTGAGAGCACTGCCTCCACCCTGGCCTCCCCATGGGTCTCCCGTCCCTCGCCCTCTGTGGGCTGCTGCTGCAGCATCATCACCCCGCCCCGCACGGGCTACCCAGAGCGGCATCGGACCCCCCGCCCTCCCTCCCTCCCAGAGCCTGCCTGGCACAGCCCCCACCACCCCCCCGCAGTGCTAGCCTCAGCATCCAGCAGGCAGGTCCTGTCCGGGGACCCCAGCGCCCTGCACCCACTTACTGCTGCACTCCGGGTCGGTGCAGCGCTTGCGCTCGGCGAAGTGCCGGTCCAGGTGCTTGGTGGCCAAGCAGAGGGGCCACTGCGCAGGCAGGAGCAGGGCAACTAGGGCGAGGAGCAGGAGGGAGAAGCGCGGCCGTGCTGCAGCCATGTTCACAGGGCTGGCGGCGGGGGGAGGAGGGAGCGTCCCTCTGGCTCCTGTCCACGTAGCTCGCACGCGGGTCGGGTTGGCGGGGCGGGGGAGAGGGGGGGAGGCGCTGCCGGTGCCTACAAGCCTCGCCCCTGCCTCTGTGCATGCCTGGGGAGTGGGGCTGCAGCACTCTGCAGGCGCCTGCCGGCCGGCGGAAACTCAGCTGCACTGCCCCAGGGCCCGGAAGAAGAGGTGAGCGGTGCCGGCAGTACCGGGTTGCCACGGTCCCCCAATGTCAGGACAAAGTGCGTCCCGACCGATGTAAGGTCGGGACGCGGGACAAGTCCCCTAAAATCGGGACTGTCCCGATAAAATCGGGACATCTGGTCACCCTAACAAGGCCTCTATTAGAACAGGCTCTATGACACACTAAGAAGCAGTTCCGATTCCACACAGTAGAGGGTACATGCACATACAGGAGCATGCTAGTAGAAAACCAAGTTATGGGCAGGATTTGGGGAATATCAACAAATGGGTAAAATTCAGGCCAAAATTCCTCAATGCACTGATCTGGGACCAACCAGCCACTGAACTTTTGACAACATGTGGTGCCTCGACTCCATCGTCTGGTGCCGTTTAGGAAGCCAGCAATGCACGCCTCCACTTATACATTCAATGTCTAGCTGAACAGCACCTTGATGTACTTAGATTGTGGGGCATAATTTCCCATGGAGAGCTCTCTCCTCTTTTTAAAATGTCTGTTTCAAGGGTCTCCTTGGGGAGACCACTGGGGCCCTTTCCCAGGCCAAAGCAGAAAGGAGACTGAAGAGTTGGGCATAAATGCAGCTGCTCTGAGCCTCAGCTATCTTCATTGCCCCCTCCTGTCAAGGGTTCCCACTTGGGGAGTGGTGAAATGGAATGCTGCAGCCAAGTCACCTCCTTTCACAGAAGTATGGTTTTAAACAGTTACGGGGAGTGTTTTAATTAAAACTAAACAATTTTCAAATGGGTTTGTTTTCATATATAATCAATTTCTCTCTCACACACAAACAAACTGAAAATCTGTGATGCTGAAGCAGTATAATGTACCATCAAAGCCTGCTAAACATTTTTATAATGTTAATGAAATTGTGTCCTGACAGAAACCCACAGAAGTTAAAAAGCGCCGAAAAAATTAACAACACTACTGTATTTTTTAAAGCAGCATGTTGCAGACACAAAGACATTCCAACGGACTAATATGTTCTGCTTCAAAACACATTTACATTCCTGATTTTCCTTCTACTGCAGATAGCCAAAAAACCCATGCAAATTAAGTTTGTGATTCCATTGTGACAGGTGATAAAAAGACAGGCTTCAGTCTCTATACATCTCCAGTTTATTATGCTCCACTGGAAGCTATTCACTTCAGCCATACTTGGGTCAGGTTTGATTTTAAACGTTAATTCACTTCTAGTATCTAAGGTCAATTTTTTTTAAAATATGATTTTGAATCTGACTGGGTCCCCTTTAAACTGATTGTGACAGTACCTCAGGTTCTATCACCGTGTATGGAGGTGCAAAGCTGTTCTGCTGACACTCTGCAAATCAGACCAGAAGGTCTCAAATTCCAATTCAGGAGCATAAAAGGCTGAGAACTCTGATAGAGGAGAGATGTAGGAGCAGACCTGCAGGGAGAAACCCTGGGCACGGCCAAGTTCTAAAGAAATTCAGGATAAGGTGTGTCTCCTTAAGACAAAGATAAAGAAAAACTTCAGGAAGGGGGATGAAATTTGAACAGCAACTCATTGTGTGTAGGCAGGCTGTGGCAAGCGCAGGGAGAGCGCCCTCTTCCACTACACCTGACCTTGCCAAAAGGCAGCAATAAACTAGCACCGGATTTGTCAAAAACAAAAGCTTGCCAGAAAGTTACATGCCACCTCAAGCAAGTTTCAGCCTTACTTTGTAAAAGAGCTGGAAAGGAGTCCAATAAAAGCGATGGCTGCCCCCGAGGCTGCTGTCGTCCTGCAGCCAATCCGGTCAGTGAAGATACTCACAATAGGCGAGCAGAAGAAAATCATCCCCATGGCCAGGGCTCCAACCAGCGCTAGGGAGAGAAACAAAGGGAGGTGAAGATCAGCAACTGCTATGGAAACAACATGCCAATGAAAGAGAGACCAAAGCAGATGACAGTGGGGTGGGGGGGGAAGGATTTTATTGGTAGTCTCAGTAGAGTGGCCCATCTCCATTGCACAGCCAGCCAATCCTTGCACTACTCTCTCAAGAGACACGGTCTCTTCTGGCCATAGCTGAGGCATGCTAGCCTGGCACGTACAGAACTTTGCACTGTCACGGACCTCATTGTACCTATTGTGTGGACAGAACAAGTAGGTGTTTGTGTGAGGGAAGTGTGCCTAGGTTTATGCTATATCCACCTCTGCTGGATTTATGTATTCTAGTAAGGCAACCAAGATTCTGTTCCATTTATCTAGCTTGTCCTATAGTCACCATACTGAGATCTCCACTGCTATGATTTCTGTCCGTAAGATATTCTGGACTGGTAAGAAAAACATGTAGATCCAGGAAAGAACATGAGATCTTCCTAGTCTCTGACACTTATGGGCTTGATATCCTGAGGTACTAAGCACCCTCAAGAACCTTCCTGAAGGCTTTCAGCCCTATATTTTAGCTACAATTACTATCCATCAATACTCATTTTCCTAAAGGGCCAGAGATTTCTAAACTTCCCTGCAGGACATAAGGGTTTTCTGACGTCATTGCGGGTGGCTTTTCATTGCAATGTTCTTTCCTACTCCAGCAACAATATGTACCCTACATAAAACAACTGAGAGATATTAATTGCAGCAAACATCAATTTTCTAAACAACATAAGCTCGTAAATAATTAAATGACACTCAAATTACACATCACCCAGAAACAAAAAACAGAAAAATGGCAAAACTTAAGAGAACAAGATCTGAGCCCCACCAAGAGATGTTGGCTTGGTCCAAGAATAATAAAACAGAACACACACGGTCTGGGGCTGTGCTCACTGACAAATCTCTTGCCAGTGTTTTGTTCCAAGGAATGCACCTTGTTTTGGACAAGGCAATATACAGTACCTGCACAAAGCCACATTAGATGCGTGAACAAGACCATTATCACAAAACAAATCCAACGCCCCTGATTTCATAGGAAAGACTTTTGTCAGGGGTATGATCTAAAGCCCACTGGAGTCAATGGGCGTTTTTCCAGTGACTTCAGTACACTTTGGACCAGGACCATGATGGATTTAACACTGCCTCACATTCTTTTCCATCTTCCTTACAGAAATCTGGAGGAAACTACTATTTTTTTTAAAAAAGGTTTTGCTGCTGAAAAAGATTTTGGGCCTGTCGGGCTTGATGTCTTTAAAGGTCTCTTTAAACCCATTCTTTCCTTAAAAGAGAAGATATAGAAAGGTAACATATTAAAAAAAAATCCTCCATCCACAAATGGTGAGGAGAACCACACAAGAAATACACTGCAGAATACATTAACCCTTGCATGAAAAGGTCTCCTGTCTGGAGCACAGAGTTCTGAGGAAAGAAGGAAGAGAATATAGAAACTGCCACTCTGGCACAAATCAACAGCCACTGGATAATGCACATAACTGTATAATATTTACAATCCTTGGTCGGGGGAGGGGAGTTTCTTTTGGACCTCAGCTGATGATTAGCTTATGCATAAGGATTGAAAGCAGTTGGCATTTTATTCTAGGTAGTGTAAACGCAGACGGCTGCTCTTATTTATAGAATTACCTATCAAAAGTAGTATAATGGGATACAAAATTAGTCACAGTCAGGTTGGTATTACATGTCTTAGTCCAGGGGTCGGCAACGTTCGGCACGCGGCTCGCCAGGGTAAGCACCCTGGTGGGCCGGGCCAGTTTTATTTACCTGCTGACGCGGCAGGTTCGGCCGATCGCGGCCCCCACTGGCCGTCCCGGGCCAATGGGGGCGGTGAGAAGCCGCGGCCAGCACATAGCTCGCTCGCGCCGCTTCTCGCCGCCCCCATTGGCCCGGGACGGCGAACCGCGGCCAGTGGGGGCCGCGATCGGCCAAACCTGCCGCGTCAGCAGGTAAATAAAACTGGCCCAGCCCGCCAAGGTGCTTACCCTGGCGAGCCGCGTGCCGAACGTTGCCGACCCCTGTCTTAGTCCATAAAACAACAACAAGGCTGCGAAATAAAGCACTCAAAAAGAGCAAAATAATTTTAATTTTGGACACCTTATGAATATGAACTATGAGAGTCTTTATTTACATAATCACATGCTATTCTTTCTGCAGCACCTCAACATTCAGGTCAGATAGTGTGCAATGAGCTAAACAGCTGTTCAAAACAGACCTAACAAATTGTACTTTTAATTGCTGACCATGTGGTCTCCTTTCCAGTAGTCTCTACACCAACCCCTGCCTCATTCATTAGCCAACCTGTATAATGAACGAGACAGGGGTCCTGGGGGGGGGGGGGGCGGGAAGAGGGACAATACAATGTACAATTATGTAATTAAAGACAACAGGCCAGCTCTTCAGCTGGTGTAAATTGATGTAGCTCAATTTCCTTCAATGCACTTAACACTAGTTTACACCAGCTAAGGAGATCTAGTAGCTGCACAAAGGGGCAAACTTCAGGTTGTGCGGACAACACTGGCATTTTCTGACTTCTGAGTGCTTAACTTTGTATTGTTAATATTTTTAAATGGAATTTCTTAAGTGTTTTTAAGAGAAAATAAATAATTTCCACAATGCTGAACTGTAGTATTTGATCAACAGCTGTAGAATGATCTTTCCTGAGTACCACAGGAATTCAGTAAGTGCACAGTTTGGAGTACCTTCTATATACCCATATCTGAATCCATTAGCATGATAGCATGCAACAATATAGGTCTTAAAACTACTGAAAGATCTCTTATAAATCACCGTGGTTTGCACTGGTGGAAATAAGCTTCTTTATGGCAGCTTCCAGAGTCATGTACTTCTGGGCACCAGACTCCACAGTGCAACTTTTAAGACTGTAACACTGACCACTGAACAAGAAACTTCCCCTACACAAGTGGTCCCAGTTACACTCCAAGCCAAACTTCAGCAAGTATTCAGCATGTAAGGATTTGCTTGCACCTGCAGTGAGGGCTCTGCAAATCTTTTCACCCCGGCATACAACTGAACCCAAAGAAGTACAATACAACTGGTCCTTCTATAACTGTGAGAGCTTCTGAAAATAACCAGGTCCCTTACAAAAAGAAAGTTAAAGATAGCGCCCCCCCACAACAATCCCTTCCTCTTTCCTAAAAAGCTTGACAAAAAGAGGCACTCTCAGGCCTGAGAACAGCTGGCCTTTTCAAATTAATTATAGGTTTTCAAGAACCACTTTATTCAAAGAAGTGTTCTGACAATAAATTGAGATGGAGGAAAAATCCTTTAAGGGAAGAATAACTGAGGCACAGCAGGAGTTCTCCAAGCCTCACTTCAGCCTGAAAATACTCCCATCTGGCACTGGAACAAAACAAAATTAAAAAGAGAGAGAGAGAGAGAGAGAGAGAGAGAGCAAAGGAGAGACCTCCCTCTATAGCCAATACTCTTGGCTATAAACAAGGTGCACAGTGTAACGAAAGTACTTCTAATAGGATTAGACGGCATCATTCCAAAGAGCCATCCAAACAAAAAGGGTGGGGGGCCAGAGGGGAAGAGCCAGAATGAAAAAGGCTCATTAAATTGGAGACTATATTTCCGGAAATGTTCCCTCTAAGCCAAACCAATAAAACATTTGACGGTCCCATCATGTTTGAAGTTTGCTGAGTATTGTGGTTATTATGGGAAATGAATCTGAGAAACATGGAAATGCAAACAGAAAAACAGGTATTACATTTAAATAGGCCAGATTCTGATCTCAATTACTCCAGATTTATACATGCGTAACGGGTATAAAAATCCTGCCCAAAATTCAGACTCACATGGATAGTTCCAAACAAACCTCAACCAGGAGAATCAGCAGCCTCAGCTTTGAAGTTCTAAAAATTGTAACTTGTGAAGGGGGGCATTATTTAATGAAAATTTATACTAGATTTGTAACAAAAAATTCCCCTACTCTATTACTCCACCTTAGAGAAACTGCTTACCACACGCAGTGGGGAAAAAAAATAGTGTTCTGCCATAACAGTGAGATAAAATAGGTAATAATAATAATTAACATGTCCAGGGTGCTTTTTGTTTTCAAAGTGCTTTACAAATATTAACTAGGTAATGCTTACAACGTCTCTGTGAAGCAGGGAAGCGTTGTTGCTATCTCAATTCCACAGGCATGGAATGTGAGGGAGAGACTGGTTAAGTGCCTTGTCCAATGACACCCCTGGGAGTAGATCAGGAGAAGTTGCTGGCTCCCAATCTTGAGGCCTATTTAATGCTGGTTTGTGTTTAACACCAAATGAGGATAGGGACAAGTGGATTAACAGTTAACTTATATTTTACAGTCACAGGATTGGTATGCACAGGAGCGTAGAAGTAGAGCTGAGCCCTCCATTTCAATAGGCAACAACTGAATTGAAGATGGCTATTGGGTCCAACAACCAAGGCGGTTTTGCCTTGTTAATTTCAGCAAGAGGTCAGAGGATAGTCATGGTGAAAGGTCAAAGATGATGGAAAAAAAATAGTTAAAAAAAAATGTCCAGCACATTGTTTAGTAACATAACTGTTAGTATGTCACTAGACCAGCTCTTGTGCTGTGTTTGTATCTGTCCATTGTCATTACTGCACGAGCTAAAGCAGAACTGACCATTGGAAAGCCATCTTAACTCTCCACAATGGAATTAAGCTTCTCGTGGAGTCTTAGCTGTTCTGGTCCTCTGGGTCACCGCAGCCTAAAAATGCTGAGCTCTGTGGGACCAGTGCAGCACAATTAACAGGAAATTCAACCCGCACTTAACTGGGAACTAGGCTGGGATCTATTAGTCTGCTGTACGGGCCAGGATTTCACTTGGAAGCTCTCAAGAATCTTAGTGAATTTAGAACTTGATCCAAACCCCCCTGAAGTCAATAGGAGTATTGCTTTTGACTTCCGTGGGTTTTGGATTAGGCCTTTAGTTCCTACCCCACCCCCAAAATCCATCGGGTAATATATATATATAAAATAAACACAATCCTCAGGACACTAATGGAATCTTATCAACAACATACCATGTTCCAGTGGAGCATAAAGTATGTTGTACAAAAATTGGACAAAACCCAATTTAAAGCTAGATTGGAATTTATTTAAGTATTGTGCAAAATCTGGACAGGAATTAGGTTAAGACTGGATCAGTCTCAAGGCCTTTCAGGCTCAAACATTTACTGGGATAAATGGTAAATGGGTTTATTTTGGAGTCAGCCTTTGGAGAGAAGGAAGGCCTGACTGCTGGGCATTCAGAATCTTCCAAGTCCAACAGACACGCTGTGAGCATCTGAAAACAAGACTGATATTACCGAAGTGTGCTCGCAAAGGCAGTGGAGAGAACAGTGCTCTACTGACAGGCAGAACCTTGTAAGCTGTCGTGTCCCTGCAAGGCCCCCTGTGTGACACAGGACACGCTTTATGGGAATACAAAGGTAATTTCAATATATTAAGAAGTTTTCATTTGTGTCTCTTGGCCTTTCAAATGCAATGGAATAGATACAAAAGAGCTGAAATGGAGTGTTCAGTGCACGTGGATGCAAGTTCATTAAACAAAGGATCCTGACAGTTTCTAGTCTGATCCCCAACACCGCATGAGAACGAGGCCTAGCATGTGTTTTCCTGATGAAAATTTTTGGTCGAAATCTGCCCCTTACCCAGCCAAAAGGATGCCTTTGCAACCAATACAAAAATTCTCTCTCAAAAAATTAAGCCAATGAAATGATCTTTTGGGGACCAACTCATATTTTTAACATGTGGGCTTGGCAATACTGCAGCTGGTAGAGTCAGCAACCAACATATTGTCACGTTCTAATTGCTGGCTATGAGTTTGATGCATCTGGTATCAAATTACATGCAAAGCAAATCACGTCTGTATGCTCTTACTCAACCTCCACAACAATCTCCACCTGAGGATAATAAAGCAGCAGCCACGTGGGGGGCGACTTTCACTAAAAAGAGTACCAAAGGCTGAATTCTTTTAAAAGTTACCTCGCTAAAGATGCCTGCTGCTTTGTCCAAGTCTGCAGGCTAATGACTGGCAAAAATCACCTGCAGGGGGAAGAGAACAGCAGCAAGACTGTGGATAGCTGATTGTGCTGTGATTTGCCCTCACAGGCAGCCCCAAACTTTCTCCATAGCAGGTGGGATGTTCTTAGATTGATGCTCAGGGTGTTTGGTGGGTAAATCACAGCACGACTAGATGAGATCTCTCCCGAATATGGAGCTGGAGAAGGAACACGTGGGGATATCCTCCAACAATCTGGAGAGTGGGCAGCATTACAGAACACTGCAGTGGAAACAGTCCCACCAGCGGCCCTCTGCATTTCAAACCACAGACCGGCAATGCAGCAGCCAACAGGGCATCAACAGCTTCCAAAAAGCTCCTTCCCACATCGAAGCTAATAGGAATGGAGTGGGAAATGGACCCAGTACAGGGTGCAAACAGAGCATCACCACAGAGCCAGGGAGAACGTAGACAATCTGCAGTGAGCAATTGAATGGGGTGCATGGCAGCAGGCAAGGTACAGGACAAGCAGTTCATGTGCAAGTTCCCCCCTCCCCCCCAGGCCAACATGACTCAATCCTGACCTGAAGTCAACACCTCGCAAAGTGAGAGGTGAGCTCAGTCTCCAGGGTCCATCCATTCCTGGGACTGATGATCAAGAGGGTGGTTTCGAACAGGCTCTGCATTTTTGTGTTTGAAGTGTTTGCTAACAGGAATCACAAAACCCATTCTTCTCCAGGAGACAGGGAGCTGAACGTCAAGCGAAATTTGCTACAGCAAAAGGCAAACCTTTTAAGGTTAAATCTGCAGGGGATTTCTAAATCACATGATACGGAGGGCATGCTGTTTCTTCTCCATTTTTTTCTAACCATCTATTCCAAAAGGAAAAAACACTTTTAAAAAGGTGCACATCCCCCATTTTCTGACTTAATTGAATCAGGCTTTCAATAATATAACAGCTCTTGCTTCTAGGAATGGAGCTGCAACAGGCACAGGGCAAGGCTAGCAAGTTGCACAATAGAAAATTAGTCTTAAATGATTTTTCCAGGACAGGAAACAAAGGAAAAATATTGTAGTCGTTTACAGACAAGGATCCAAATTCCCTCTGGTATTGAGCTCACTGTTTTCAAAGCTTTCAGAAAGACATCATTAATACTATGCCATGGGGTGCACTAAATCGAGTCTTTTTATTCATTATAAATTAATCTCCAGAGAAAAACAAAGGGAAGAGACCTCTTTCTCTGACCACAGCATGGGAGTTTGACTGCTCAAGAATTGGTAGGTGACTTCAGATCCTGTCCCAAGCTTTGTCCACACTTGAAAGCTTGTCCTAAAATTTCCCACTTTTACCTCCATCAGTGCAAAACCACCCTGGGTAGACAGGGTTGCGTTAAGAAGATGCTGGCAGCTGTTAATGTTTTAGGTGCTGTGTCATGTAGACCTGCTCTCTGCAGAGTAAGAGGAGGACACAGAGCTGAAAGGCCAACAATCACTTGGAATTATGCCTACACTGGTGCGCTCATCATTGCTGCTCCTGATGTAGTCAAACTGGTGACAGCAACAAATATTGGGAAAAGAAACTACTGTCGACACAGGTTTCAATATATGAAGTTATCTGTGCTTTAATGTATAAAGGAAAGCTGGCAGTTCAAGGCACTGGTAATGAGATCTGGATGGACCTTTTCACCTGTAGCAAGCCCCAGAAAGTCATAACCCAAAATAGTGGCACTCTGCTGGCTGCTCGGTATTCTCTATGAAATGAAATAGAGCAGTGATTCTCAACCTATTTACCATTGTGGGCTGCATATGCAGCTCTCTGTGTGTTATGTGGGCTGCATCCACACAACATACATACTACCTGCATTGCCCTGAGGATGTCACGTGTGCTGCAGCTGGGTGCTGATTGGGCCGCAAGTAGCCTGTGGGTTGTGAACCACTGAATTAGAGGAAATCAGTCCAGTTTCTAGCAGACATCGTCAAACCCAACCCCACCCTTTGGCACTAACTGCCGTATGGGTTGGCAGTCTCAGTAGGGAGGTGAAGGATCAAATGGGCAATGAAGAGTGAACTCTCAGTCCTAGAGGCCCCCCGCTTGTCCCCGCTGCCTATGCAGTACATGTTACGTGGCTTCCATCTCTAGGGCTGTCAATCTGGTACTAGCACTAGAAATCACTAAAACCATTTAAGTGGGCTCCAAATATAGCCCTAATCAAAAGCTGCAGTTTGAAACAGCAGCACCGTGTCTTGACTAGAATGGGCTTTTCCTTCCAGGGCATTCTCAATGCAGAGATGGACCTGACATACAAAGCCTGGGTCCGAAAGGACCCTGAAAGCTTAGATGGATCTCTTTGCACCCCATGGTAACAAGGCCCAGCATGTATAAGACAGAGAATATCATAATCCCACTATGTAACTTCCTGTTACGCCCACACCTTGAATACTGCATGCAGTTCTGATTGCCCCATCTCAACAGTGATATATTAAACTGGAAAAATTACCAAGGGCAACAAAAATGATTAAGGGTATGGAACAGCTTCCGTACGAGGAGAAATTAAAAAGACTGGGAATGTTCATCTCAGAAAAGAGACAACTATGGGGGGATGCGATAAGAGATCTATAAAATCCTGAATCGTGTCGAGAAAGTGAATAAGGAAGTATTATTTAGCCCTTCACATAACACAGGAGCCTGGGGGTCACGCACTGAAATTAATAGTCAGCAGGTTTAAAACAAATATAAGGAAGTATCAGAGGGGTAGCCGTGTTAGTCTGAATCTGTAAAAAGCAACATTGCATCTGAAGAAGTGAGGTTCTTACCCACGAAAGCTTATGCTCCCAATACTTCTGTTAGTCTTAAAGGTGCCACAGGACCCTCTGTTGCTTTTTACAAATATAAGGAAGTACTTCTTCACACAATGGACAGTCAACCTGTGGAACTCATTGCCAGGGGGTGTTGTGAAGGCCAAAAGCGTAACTGGGTTTGAAAAGAATCAGATACGTTCATGGAGGAGAGATCCATCAATGGCTATTGGTCAAGATGGTCAGGGATGCAACCCTATGCTCTGAGTGTCCCTCAACCTCCGACTGCCAGAAGCTGGGACTGGATGACAGGGGACCCATCATTTGATAACTACCTGTTCTGCTCATTCCCTCTGAAGCATCTGGCACTGGCCATTGTTGAAAGACAGGATACTGGGATAGATGGACCATTGGTCTGACCCAGTATGGCTGTTCTTATGTGTTTTCTATTTGGACCTGATGTGCAAAGTTTGGGTCTGCATTCAAACTTCTTCCAAGTTCAGAAGTGCTCAGATCTGAAGTTTTGGTGTGGATCCATTTTTAACTCAGTATGACTGACCACATCTGTTTCTCTCTTCATAGCTGGGGGGGAGGGGAGAGGTGGGGCAAAGGGGGGCAGGGAGAGGAAGGAGAGGGGGAGAGAGAGAGACGACAGAGAGAGAGAGAGAGAGACAGAGACAGAGACTCTGCTGGAGAACTACCAGAATCCTTGCTGACACTGTATGGTAGTTTGCGGCCTTGCTGGAACAGATGGATACAATCAAATCTGAAGGGCCAGTAGGAAAAGGGAGGAAATGAAGGATTGCTGGTATTTTACACCTGAAACCTGAATGCCCTACCTATGGCACAGATTGCATGTGCAATAAAGAAATAATTTGGACAATATGGTCAGGGGAAAAAACGTGCAAGCTACACAAACTCAGATGGTGTTATACTAGCCATGTTCACATGACCACTGACCCAGTGATCAGCACTGCAACCACAAATATATCTGGCAAAAAATGAGCATGGCTTAATGGCTTCCTGGGTGCAATGCCCATCTGGTCATCCTCTGCTATCATCGGAGACTGCATTGTATCATCATCTCCCAGCTAGTAATGATGGTCATCTCCTGAGCCCAACACTTGTGTACCCGTCACGCATGGTTTTATTCTGCTGACCTCTGCATTTCAGCAGTGGACATTGTGGTACTTCTGCAGTTGTTAAAATTCCCTTCTTTGTACAACAGTGGATCATCCCCTCCCTTGTTGCGTATTGAAGGGCTTCTGTATTTACAGAGGCATGGATGGTGGAATAGCTGTATGTCATTTGCAACTCTACTTTCTAATGCATTTTCCCTTCTCCCACGAAATATTCCCTGTGCACTTTTAAGGGTTAAAGGTGGATGAACAGGCCTCCCATACTTAAATTTTAAAATAATTTCTCCACAGAAGTCAAGAAGGCAGCACACATGGAGACTATTCTAATACAGAATCAGCTAACACAGTGTGACATAGCAAGTGGCACCATTATAACTGGAGTCTGAACGTATCCCCTCAATAGATGGTCTCACCTATCTAAAGTACTTACATGGCCTTGTTACTGTAGTATCTAAGCACAGTCTTTAATGTATTCATCCTCCTGTGAGGTAGGGCAGTGGTATTATCTGAGGCATAGAGAGACCAAGTTTCCTGTGTAACTTTGGGCAGGTCGTCTGTAGCAGAGCTGGGAACTGAACTTGAGTCTCCAAAGTCCCAGCCTAGAACCCCAACCATAAGCCCATCCCTCCTCTCCTACTTGCGTATTCCTGTCCCATCCCAGCGTTCTGGGAGGATCAGGGCCGACTAACTTTTTTGCTGCCCCAAGCAGCAAAAAAAAAGCGCCGCCCCCGAGCCCCCCGCCGAGCGCCGCCGGAACACCCTCTCACAGCGCCGCGCTCCGCACTGCCCCCCCGCCAAGCGCCGCGCCGCCAGAGCCCGCCCCCGCCCCCCGCCGCCGGAACCCCCCCTCCCCAAGCGCCGCGCCGCCGGAGCCTGCTCCCACCCGCCGAGCCCCGCGCCAACCCCACGCCGAGCGCCGCGCCGCCAGAGCCCGCCCCCGCCGAGCGCCACCGGAACCCCCCCCCAGCGCTGCGCCCGCGCCGCCCCCCCCACCGAGCGCCGTGCCACTGGAGCGCCCCCCCCGCTGCGGAATGCCGTGCCACGCCCCCCCCCCCGCTGCGGAATGCCGTGCCACGCTCCCCCCGCCGCCCCTTACCAGGTGCCGCCCCAAGCATGTGCTTGGGTGCCTGGTGCCTGGAGCCGGCCCTGGGGAGGATAGAGCAGCTTTCATCATCGCCACTCAGCAGCTACACACATGGCTTAAAAGTGGATCTTTAAAAGAACCCACTGCATTTCTAATCACATTCCAGCCCAACTCACTTAGCTTTCAAAACTGATGTTTTAGCCTGGCTCTCCCATGACCCCCCCCCCCCCCCAGCTCTGCTTGAATACCATTAAAAACCCTATCTCCCAGCAATCGCACAGTGCACGATGAAGTCTAACCACTGGTTCGTTCCTGCACTTACCTAAGCCATGTACTTTTCCTCTGGAGATATTAGCCAGCTCTTATGCTGGAGTTTAAACACAGAGAACTCTAAGGAAGAAAGATGGAGCTCCAGCAACTTATTAATTGCATCTTTATAGAAATCAGGGCACAAAGTGGGTCTGGGATCTCATACAACTTGGCACTTCTGGACTGGAGAATGAGGCATCAAAATTCACGAACCATAAAATGCCTTTGTTTAGCTAACAACTGTCAAACTAATCACCATCAGCATTAGTCTTCTAATCGTTATTTCATCTTGTTCCCCTTAAAAAAAAAAAAGCAAGGTTATTGCAGTACTGTGATGTTCTTCAGCACGTCATCTGCCTTCCCAGAAAGCAAAACATGAAGAGCGCTTAGGGCTCAATGCAAAGCCTGCTGCAGTGGGAGCTGATTAAGGCTCTTTAGGGGGAGCGTTCATATTAGTAAGGGAAGCCCCAAGTCCCACCCTGGGGAAGTTCCCATTGTTATTTAATGCCCAAAGAGAATGTGAATTTGTTTAGCTGACAACTGAAGCTAGAGACCCAGCTTCCCCAAGCATAGTAAGCAGAGGAGGTCCCATTGCATGGTTTTCCTCAAAGAGAGGCATACTGATACTCTCGGATGTGAGAAGGGGATGACAAACCCGCAAGAAGGGATGACAGTCCATCTGGTTCTGACAACGTGCCACAGGTGGCAGCTTAAAGCCAGGCACTGATTCATTGCTTAGTGTGGGCGCTTGTCACTGGACAGAGAGGAAGGCACAGTCCCTGTCTCCAAGGGGAACTAACAAGATAAATAATCCTATTTAACAAACAGAAATGCCCTTGCATGTGTCACTGGTAGTATCTGCCATTTAAAACTGGCATGAACATTTACTCTGTTATTGCTGCTGGCTAATTACTTTTTACACAGACCTCCAGTTGGCCAGTGAAAATGATCTGGTCAGCTTCACTTTTGATTCCCATTTACAATGCTGTCGTGTTTGGAGTTCAGCAGACAGGCATGCACACAAAGCTTATAAACACCCCACATTTTGGGTCTAAGTAATTCATCAACATCCCTTTTATTCATTAGATCTAATCCACTCATGTTCCATACAAAAGATCCCAGCCCACCATACACTGGGGCACCTCAGCATGTCACTGTCACACTGATGAGGCCTTGTAAGTACAGAAAGGAAACTTTCAACTTAGTTTCAGGCCAACAACAACAAAGTTCAAGTGCCCTGAAATTGTGACTCCCCCATCTTAAAACCAGAGGTCTCAATGGGAAAATATGGACCAAAATTGAGGTGACCAGTTTTCAGAAACTCCTGGAAGCCATTTATAGTGCCGAATATTATGGCCAGTTTACTAATCATGGATTTGATTGGATTTTTTCCTTGCAGTTTTGACTCAAATCTACAAACATCCCATGCTGTTAGTTTGTAGCTTGTTAGTTTGTTCCTGAGCAAAACAAACAAACAAATCAACCCTCCTTGCTGAAAGTCAGCATGAGACCAAGAAGGACTAAAGAACTATTTTCAATGTCCCATTCTTGGAGGAATTACAGCAGATTAAGGAAGAATGTGAAAGCCATAGAAGGGGTGTTAACGCACTAAAGACTTTAGCTATCACCACCACTACACGGTCCTATGAAAAAACAGAATTATTAAACTGCTTCCCAGAAACTGAAATATATCAAGTGTGCAACACATATCCTCCAAGCACAGGACCATTTGTCTATGTTTAACTGCTGCAGGAGCCTACGGATTTGGAACCGAGAAGCCTATATTAGTTTCAGTTATATTTCTAGAAATCAAATTGCCTCTTCCCCTGATCTCTGCCACCGCAAGGATGCAGGAAATAATTAGAGATAACCCTAAATCATCCCCACAGATGTGAAAATCCCTGCACTTCCAGGCATTTGAACAGCCCAGATCTGGAATTTGAGGTGAAGCCCAGCTACCAAAGAGATTAAAATAAGGGGGAGCTCCCTCCCTTTTCATGGCTTGGACAAAGACTGTTCTGTCCTGACTCCCTGTTTCCTTGGCTGTAGTATGAGAGCTCCCCCTCCTGTTTCAGCCTACGTTAACCACTAAGTAAGGGATATCAGTGTATGTGAGAAATAATTCCCAATATTAGCAAGGCTGTGGCCTCCTTAAGTAAAGATGTAGACAACTCAGTGGTTTCATTTGGCCAGAGGCTGGTGCAGAGGTCTTTTCATATGAGGTTCACACACATTGAATTTTTCTCCGAGTTTTAGGTTTGACCAAAGCCCCAAAGAGAAATTCAGCCCAAACCACAGCTCGTATGGCTTTCACCCAAAACTATAAATCAACCCACGTTAGTTCAAAATACTGTTCGGACTCAAGTCTGAGTTGAATTATGGCTTGGGGTGGAAACCCGAGGTACTGTCTTGCACCAAGCTAGGTTAGGTAGCTTTGGGCAGTGGGATTCTCTCTGAGCTTTAAGTAGACTCAAAAAGATCATGGAGACTGAATCCCCCTGAAATTGATCAAAACCAATGAAGAGCAGCATGATTCCTCTGCAGAGCAAAGCCTCCTTGCTCACGTGGGCTGGGTTTTCATTATGCACATTTCTGCACAGTATCAAGCCAACAGATCTTTGTTTGGACAGTGTGTGTTTTTTGGGGGTGGCTGGAGGTTGCACATTAAGGGGCTTGACATTTCATTTTCTGTGTTTTCCTTTGGTTTCAACTTTAGTACGTGAGGGGTGAACCTGCTCTGATAAAGTTACTCGACAAACCAAACAGGAGTTACGAGTGTAAATATGTTTTCTAGCATATACATGAATTTCCATAGGACTGTTAGAGCACAATCTTTCCAAAACTCAATGGCTCAAATCCACCGGGCACCACAAAATCCTCCCATTATCCAGAGCCACATATTCTAGGCTTGGGAGTCCGGAACACTTCCCACAAAAGGATGTATGCTCTTTGCAACAGTGCTCTCCCACTTCCCAATCGCATCTGTTCAGGGGTGCTGGAACAGTTTGTATAGTGGGGGATATAGTGCTGAGAGCCACTGAATCAAACTGTAAACCCTGTATATAATGGAATCCACTTCAAGCCAGGGGGTGCAGCAGCACCCCTAGTTCCAGCACCCATGCATTTGTTATTATTTAATGGGATACAGAACTGTCCACATCTAGGCTGAATCCAGCCCATGGTGGAAGTGACAAACATATTAACAAGGGACCACTGATCAGTGGCCTAAATGCAAAGTGTGTTGGTGTCTCCATTTAGCTCCTGGGACCGGATTTATATAGCTCCTATTTACCTCAAACAAAATTGCAGGTGCTCATTGCCCCTGGAAATCAGGTCCTTCATGCACACATCACAACTCCCCCTGTTTTCCCCCTACCCCCAACTGGGAATCTCAGCAGAGGGCTAATAACGAACAAGCTATGCAGACTGAACTACTCTTTTGCCCTTAGACGTGGCTTGTCCAGAGCACAATGAGCCACGATGCTGGGACATTTCTGGTGCTGCTGCTGCCAGTATGTACCTGTCCTCATGGTAACTAGAGGCCTTCACTTTTCAGGGCTGTTATACTGGCACATTTCACCAACGCTGACTTTAGTCTAAAAAACCGAAATCTCCGCACACAAACGGGGTATAAAGGGTGCTGGTTAGTGCTGGACAGTGCATGGCTTCTTCACTTGCCTGTCCTGCTGAACATATCCCATAATGTCATCAGCCCTAGACCGCATTTCTCCATGGCAACATTTAATAAAAACACAAAAGTTCCACTTTAATTGGTAAAAATGCCCTTCTGCCACATGCTGAACTCAAATCCTTAATGAGCCTTTCATGTAAAATCATGTTTATTCCTGATTGAGTCTATCTTGGCACAAACCCACACTCTCAAATGTGCATACATTTAAAGAATTAAACTCTGCATTTAATTCTCGCTCTGCCTGTTATTTCCCACTGTTCCCAAATCCCTTTTCAAAATATACCCTGAGAGAGAATAAAATACAAGAACCACCGCCCGAGTCAAGAACAGTGACAGGAATATCGTCTTTTGCAAGACACTGAGTTATATACTATGTATTATAATATGGGGAACTTCTGTTGCTCCAGCTAACTAGAGATCTCAAAGAGCTTCACCAGCCTTGCTGTACCTGTGTGAAGCAGATGGGGACCCGAGAGACACAAGTTTGGGCACTGGAGTTTCTCTCAAGTCAGTGGCAGAACCAGGAACAGAATTCGACAGTCCAGGTTCCTGGTCCTGTGTTTGAATCACATGCTCTTTACCACTATTTCCCTTTCCCATCATTTCTGATCACCCAGTCAGTAGACATCTCCATTCTAAGCAGACTGCTCCCCCAAGGAGATTCACTCACTGAGTTACTTCCTCTCTGTGCAGACTTTGGCAACATCATCATTCACTTGCACAGTGATGGACTGATGATATCTGGAGCACTGAACTGAAACGCTGCAGAACGAATCAAGCAAGAGAATAAGGCAGATGAAAAGGGAGGAATATCTGAGGCCAGATTTTCCAAGAGCAGCCCCTAATTCTCCATTGCAATTTTATGGGCCCAAGTTTCTGTGAACATGAAAAATTCTACACCCTGTTATAGGATGGTGTTGAAAACTGAAAAAATATTGATTGCTCTCAGTTAAGACAGCCCCCTAGGTCTGTTACCTGCTCTGATCTGGCTCTGCCTTGTATACTGTAACATTTTGGGGACAGGACAGGACCTGATTTTGTTTGTGTCCTGCGTGGTACTAAGCACATTTCCACCACACAGTAAAACATCACTGATGATTTGTGAAATAAGGCAGTTTTCTCATCAGCTTCAGTTCTCAAAGTCATCAGCAGGGTTTCATGTTTCCCCCCAAATGTTTCCAACCTCTTCCTTTTGGAAGCACACATTCCGAGTAGGAATGCCCCAAGGACAGAACGGAGCCAACAACGAACAATGAATTAGAATGACTGCTTCCACTATGGAAGAATGATTTCTCTAGCAGCTGCGATCAAAGTACCCAGATTCACCAGGGTCCTAGTAACGTAGCCTCTCTGAAGGCCTGTCTGTGGAATGGAGCTGGCATCCAACACCAGGAGAACTACGTGAGCAGAGTCTAAAGCAGAAGCTAAAGAGCAGCACATGCACCTGGACAATGTGCGTTGTGACTGCAAAATCCACCTGCTTAAAAAGGTTCGACCCCACCTGACAAGCTCATTCTAGAATCCTATGGGGGCAGCTGTGCATATCAGTACAAAATTTACCTCTGCCATCAGCAGGATGAGAATCAGACACCGACACATCACACAGCAGGACTGCCAGATCTAGCATATCCGACCGTGGTACCTGTAGGAATGGAGCCTTATGGCTGATGCCAACCTGTCCTGCAGGAAGGGAATGGTATTTTACAGGAACTCAATGTTATTCAGTGGAATGTGCCCTGAGGGCAGGAAGGGCCCTGAAGTTCAGCTAGAATTTTAGGGTACGTTGACAGCAAAAAAAGACCCGCAACAGTGAGTCTCAGAGCCTGGGTCAGCTGACTCAGTCTCAAGGGGCTTGTGCTATGGGGCTAAAAAGAGCAGTGTAGACATTCAGATTCCTGCTGGAGCCCGGGTCTGAAACGTGGCAAAGGAGGAGGGCCTCAGAGGCCAGGATTCAGCCCAAGCCCGAACAGCTACACTGTTATTTTTAGCCCCGTACCTGAGGCCTGAGTCAGCTGACCCAGGCTCGGAGACTCATTGCCGTGGGGTCGTTTTGCTGTGTAGACGTACCCTTCGAAGCTTTAGGGTTGTACCTGTCCCCCTCAGAGGCCAGTGTGCTTGCTCAGCAGCAGCATGTGCCCTTTGGAGTAGCTGCCCCCACTGCCAAAGTCAGACAGGACTTAGAGCCAACCATGCCGCAGTAATAATTAACTCTGCTGTCTGACCCTATCCTTACACAACAGTCCAAGTCAGCAATAACCCCTGGTGATGGCCTATTGATTATTTAAAGGTACAGCCTTTAAAAAGTGATGACCTGTACAGACTTTATCACCCTTTGACTATGATCAGGGCCGGCTCCAGGCACCAGGCACCCAAGCACATGCTTGGGACGGCACCTGGTAAGGGGCGGCGGGGGGAGCGCGGCGTGGCATTCCGCGGGGGGGGGGCGCTCCGGCGGCGCGACGCTGGGGGGGCGGGCTCCGGTTGCGCGGGGCTCGGCGGGGGGCTCCGGCGGCGCGGCGCTCGGCGGGGGGGGCAGCGCAGGGCTCGGCGCTCGGTGGGGGTTCCGGCGCGGGCGCGGCGCTGGAGGGGGATTCCGGCGGCGCTCGGCAGGGGGTGGGGGCGGGCTCCGGCGGCTCGGCGCTGGGGGGGGGTTCCGGCGAAGCTCGGCGCGGGGGGGGGGCGGGCTCCGGCGGCTTGGCAGGGGGGTTCCGGCGGCGCTCGGCGGGGGGGCTCGGGGGCGGTGCTTTTTTTTGCTGCTTGGGGCAGCAAAAAAGCTAGAGCCGGCCCTGACTATGATTAACCTGCTATCTCTGTGCTTAATCTAAAAGCTCTGTATAAACTTTGTTCAGCTGGACATGGTTTAGCTTGACACTTATGTCTGAGTATTGCCATTCACCCTCCATCTCCCAATTTGAGCCCAGAGATTCTCCTATGGTTGCTTTTGTTTGCATGCCAAATGGATGGCAGGATTGCCCTTCTTTGCTGCAATTAATAGTTACTGGGCAACTCCATGGGTTAATGCATTAACGCTAGTTAATCCCAGTGTTACATTCTAGGCTCACCACCACCCTTGGAGAATTAACCCCCCACACACACCGCTACTGAACAGGCCAGAAGGGGCAGTGTTGAGTTACACAAGTACCCTCTCTGCAGCAACTGAATACGCGCAGTCCCAGCCCACGCTAGCCTATATAGTAAGAGCACTAGCACTGGAAACTGCACAGCAGTGCAATCGGCTGGCCTGAAAAGATCTAGTTCTGACTGCATGTGAGCAAGGACAGCTGTGAGACAGACGAGCAGGAAACAGCGAACAACTGGGGGATTCTGGAACACGTTCCACTGTTTTACTGCTCCTTCCTTAGCACCATTTAGCTCTTACACAAGCAGGTGTTATTGAGCAGCTGAAATAGCAAGACTCCTCAGATTGCCTCTTCAACACAGGGAGGAGAGGTGACCCGGAAAAACAGGAATAATGCTGCATAGAAACAACAGGGCAACACACGATTTGTCTTCAGTCCTGGCCACATCTCTTAACTGTTCTCCAGCATCTGATATTTGATTGTTTCTTTAAACAAAAGTAAACAACCATGTCCAAAGTGCAATTGTGTAGAACTGATTATCCACATATTCCTGTCTACCTACATTGCTTAGCAATTTCAAGCTGGATGTACGTGTGCTGCGGACCTGCGGGATCGGTCGACGCTACGCACGTCTCATGCAGCGCCTCATGGAGTCAGACACCATCCGATGGTCCAGGGACATCTACATCGAGCACATCACCGGCCACCGACAATACCAGGAGGCGTGAGCCAGAGTGACATCGTTCTCCCACTACGAGAAAGGGACCAAGTGATCTTCTCCGTTAGATCATATGAACTGGAACCATAAACTCCCTAAACATTAAATCTCACCAAATGAGGGGGAGCTAGTCTTTAAAAAGCAGCTTGATATCTTTATTGGTTTTGGATCTCAAGCTCCTAGCCTCGGTGGTTTCTGGCTGAGCCCACCTAGAACGCATGACAAACCCTGCAAGAAGACAGTCTGGTGTAGTAGTTAAAGCCTAGAACCAGGCCATAATCTCAACTCAGCCACTGATTCACAGGGTGAACTTGGGTAAGACCTTTCACCTCCCTATGGCTCAGTTTTCCCCATCTGTAAAATGGGGACAAAATTATAGCTACTCCCTTTGTGAAGCACTTTGAGACCTTCAGATGTAAAAGCACAGGGAATAATCCTTTCTGTTGATTTTTACATTGTGCCTTGCCTCCCATTCTAGGACCCGCATTTACACACAGTAGATGTAAACCCAGAAACAGCAGAACCTACTTTCCCCCTTCCATTTACTGCCTGAGGTCTCACCTAAATCAGCCACTTAGCATTTCTCTTGATGCACAGTAACCTTTTTTTCTTTGTGACAGTCTGCCAGAAAAGCAAAGTCACGGCTTCCTTCCAGAAGCACATCAGGGAAAATCAAAGATGCATCTCTCAGGTCAATGAGAAAATGGAGCTGTGTTACTTCTAGGTCAATGGTTCAAATCCAGCGCAGGTCAGTAGTGACACTGGGGGCCAACGTGAAATGAACCAACAGCCTCTGTGTAGTTCTTAACAGACAACTGCCCCCCATCACAAAATCCAGCAGCACAACAGACACTTGGCCTTAGCTGGTGGTGCTAACTAGGCCAGATAGAGGACCGAGTGCAAACTGATACACTTTTCCAAATTGGAAGAGACAGCGAGATTTCACTCCCTGCCAAACTCTTGCTATTAAGAGAGAGAACAGACCCTTCATCTAGGTCCCACATTCTTTTGCACCACAGCTACTGTAGCTCTCGTCAACTCAAATTATCCTAAGAGGGACACAAAACCCAGACAACCTGACTCTCCATCACACAGTAGAATGCATGCTGAAAAGGAGGGGGAAAAGGTGGCTCTTCTGATCTAGGGCACTGAAGAGCGAGCCCTTGCTTTTCATTAAACCCTCCTCACACTCATAAATGATGCCTGTCATATGCCAACAATGTGGCAATCAATTTTGAGGGGGCGGTGGGGAGGGAGGGAGAAAAACCCTTCTCCCACGGGGAGGGGAGAAAAATCAGACAGAACAGAAGGAAGGAATCACATGTGGGTCAGTCTCTTCTGAAGACAATTCTTCCACTGCTCAGGTACTGGCCAATCCTTTCTTTCATGTAGACATATAATGGGACCCCTGGAAGGTGAAAGCCTTCTTTCAGATCATGGCTTTATATAATCTAGGAAGGTTTTGCTGGTACAGCTACAGCAAATCCCTCTAGGAGAGCAGAGTCACATAGGTATAAAAGTGCTTATGCTGGTATAGATTATTCTGGTTCCCCTGACTGACAAGTGCTATACGGGAATAAGCACAGTTAATTACATCTAAAACAGGGTCTTTACTGACATAGCTCTTCCAATTAAAAACAAATCACCTCTCCTAACTGACACAGCTATGCCAGTGAAATGTTTAAGTGTAGACCAGGAGCATGTAGTTCCCCTAGTTGATTTTCAACTTGGCAGCTTGCTGGCCCAGACCAGACCCATATATTTTTATTGTGTTTCCAAAGTCATGAATGCAGCAATGCCCTGAGAAGATCTTCTCCTAGTTCCTAGCCGTGGCTCTGGAGTAGCTAAAGCAGAGATCCCCCCTAATAATCCATTCAAAAATTTCCAGGAGATCCATAATGCAGTGGGACAGGAGTTTTAGTTAGAGGTCAGTCCAGAATGGATGGGTGTGGAAGCAGAACGCACTGGTGGAATTAAAGTGACCTGGACCATAAATGCCTTGAATGGGACTGGTCAGAAAATGAGAAATTTGTTTTCAGTCTGCATCAGAATGAGAACTAGGCCTCTGGAAGTTTTTTGCAAAAAAACAGTCACCCCAGAATAGCCAATAGCTCAGTGTTTAGGGTGTTCACTTCGCATGTGGGAGACCCAGGTTTAAGTCCCTGCTCAGCCTGATTCAGAGCAGGGGCTTGAACCTGGATCTCCAAAATCCCAGGTGAAGAGGGGCTATTGGCTATTCTGGACTGGATCTCTCCTATTTGGATGAGGAATTCCATCCTGGTCCTGAGAAGCCTTCCTGTCAAACTGATCATTACTGGGGAAAGTTTGGGTTTCAACAAATCAACATTTTCTGATAAAAATGTTTCGTCAAAAAATTCCTGACCAGCTCTAGCTTGAGGCCACTGAGAAAGGACTGTCACACGGAGAAAACAGGATCCTCAAACTCTGCAGGGTAGACAAACACCCCTTGTTGCACAAACACCCCTTGTTTCAAGAGTTGCCCATTCCAGAAGAACAGGACCACGCAGGATGTGTCTTGGTAATTATAAACTAGCCTTTTTCAAGTTAAAATAGCCTTGTGCATGCTGATAGTCCACCCTAGTCTTGAACAAAAGCTCTTTGGAAACTTGGCATCCATTGCAACCCCATCTGCATCCACTCTCCTAACATCAGCCACCCGTCACCAAACATGTGCAATGATGCATCAAGCAGAACCACCACTTTGATGGTGGTACAACAAAGAGCACACTGGCTCATCTCAAGAGAGGTCAGAATAATAAAAAAAAGAAATGCAGAATTTTCCTCTCAATGTAACTCAGGTTTATTCCAAATCATTCCAGGGATTGTTTCTCTCTCCAATAACTAATATTTTAAGAAATCTTTTTTTAAAAAAAGTTACCCAAAACAGAATGAACAAACTAATACGATGACTACAGGAATGTGCTACTGAAGCATTTGGCCAAGGAGACAAATGCTGTGTGACCAGGGTAAAAGATGTCACACTTCTGTAATAGTCTACCTGGTTTGGCTTTTCAAAAAAATATTATAGAATGTGATCCCAAACAACGTGATTCTCAACTTCGCTATTTTCCTCTCACCAGAACACACTTCTCAGCAGCACTAAAGGCAAGAAAAAGAAACATGGGGGTGAGTTTATTTTGTGCTAATCTCCAATACATGCACTGTAGAAAAAAGCACTTCAAAAAGCCTCTGATTAATGACGTGCCTCACTGGCTTCAGGAGAGGCTTCCTTCCAGCCCTTCTAGCAGAGCAGCCACCTATGGACCCAGCCCCAGTAACGTGCACATTAGGATGCGGATAAAGTGAGGTCGTTCTCGAGCTCATGAGTTAAATCTGCTCTAGTAGCTAGTTCCTGATGGCAACTTGACCCTGCCCAAAATGAGAAAAGCAAGGAACTAATATATGATGTTGAGATGGCTTAAAAATAAACCACCTTCTATCCCCAAAGGGCATTATTGTTGGGTAGAGAGTAAAAGAAAAACAGGTCTTTTAGGTCTATTGAGCATAATGGCCAAATACTGCATGATCTGACTTGACATTCCATCACCAACAAGTTCTGATTCCTCCCCAAGGGAAGGAGCACTTGGAAGGATCAGGTATAGGAAGAGGAGAGAAACCACCAATAGAAACACCAAACGAGATCCTGTACCAAGCCAGACTTGCATACAGAAGAGCTGCAGCTCTGGGCAGTTGGACTGCCCAAAGAGAAATGACTCTCCTCCATCTCAAGAGGCTCTATTAAGGCAGCTAAGTCAGAGCCTAAGTACACAACTAATGTCCACAAGCCAGTAGAATGAGATTAGAGATGTGATTTCAATGGAAAGCACAATTAAAACAAAATATCACTCCTCCCTGCCACTGTTGGAACAAGCCCTTCCCTGCACCCTCCCATGATTGTTTTTTGCTTACATGATGTGAACGTCTCTGAATTTCTGTTGTAACCAACCCCTTTACTGGCATTCAGCATTTCCTGGAACTGCCAACAGGATGTACCAATATTCCACTGACAAATTTGGAGCGCGTGGGGTGAGAAAGGTTGTTCATAGGAAGTTCTTTCTAGGACATGGTGCAGCCAAACTGATGGAACAGCATGGGGAAGCTGGAATTGCTCTGTCTGTACTGTGTGGATTCTGTAGAAAGAGGGACTTCAGATGCTGAGACTGTCAATCTAAATTCGGTTTGACAACAGTGCAGCTCCACCCACCCCAAAACAAGAAAAGCCCGTATGCATTTTTCCCCTCAATGATGTCAAACAGATTTTGTTTGGGAGTTGATCTGCCTGCTTAGATTCACACCCCACGACAAGCACGTCACCAGAATAATTTTGACCAATCGGTTTTGCACTTCGAGGATTGTCTGGGAAGCTAAACAGTCCAGCAGTTTGGTAGCAGTTTCCAGAAGTTCTCTGAAGCTGAACAGGTACATTGGTGTATGACTGAGTGGGCAAAGAAACCAAAATCCAACTTTTTCCATGCAGAGTAAGCAGATCACTAAGCAAGAGTCTGTACCAGGTTCGTCTGCCATCAAGCAGTGGGAAGGGGACATCAGTGCTGAAGTAGATCGATGGGGACAACATTAGCATCTAGCTGGCAAACAACATTCTTCTGTGCTGCCTGAAAACACTTTACCCTCCCAGTGTCGTGTAGCTCTGCAAGAAGGGAACATGTTTTAAAGTTACTTGTAGTTCAAGCCTCAAATAGTAAATGTGAACTTCACAAATCCTCCCCAAACCTAATATTCTCTCTTTCCTAGAGGACCAGCTCCTGTAGCTGAACTATTAATATTCACCTAGCCAACAACCCAGCACCTGCCAGGATGGAGCCCAGATAGTTCAGCTGCACAAATGTGCCAGAGCATCACTCGTTTGGGGGGGAGGAGTTGCTGGGAGACTCTTTAGATCCACTTGAAAACATCTGTATTCCTCCAGCTACAGAGAAGCTTTTGTTTCTGAGATGGGAGGAAGAGGACGGAAGCATCTCTGTTGCAAATTATTGTACTTATACTCAACATCATCCTTTCACTGTTCTCTTCTTCTCACCAGTCCCTGCCCATTTGTTTGTTGTATCCACTAATTGTCTTGTGCAAAGACCGTAAAATCCTTGGGACAGAAAATGTCTTTACTTTTATCATGCATGTATAGCACCCAGCTCAACAGTCTTGATCCCTGACAAGTGCCTGTATGCTGCCACAAGGAAAACAACATTTAGTGCTTATTTCTCTGTTGTAAGGCAGTGAGTCTAGTGGTTAGAGCTGGGGACAGTTATAGGGCAGCTAGATTACTTCTATCAATACCACTGACTGCCCTTGGCTAAGTCACTTAATTTCTGTTTCTCAACACCCTTTCTGCAAAATGGGCACAGAATTACTTCCCCTTTGCAAGGTGCTCTGGGATCCTTGGAAGAAAGCCACATATACACCTCTACCTCGATATAATGCTGTCCTCGGGAGCCAAAAAATCCTACTACGTTATAGGTGAAACCATGTTATATTGAACTTGCTTTGATCCACCGGAGTGCGCAGCCCCCCCCCCCCCCCGGGGCACTGCTTTACCGCGTTATATCCGAATTTGTGTTATATCAGATCGCGTTATATCAAGGTAGCGGTGCATTAAAAGCTATATAAATGTTAGCGTGTATATGCACCATTGCCATCTACTAGAGGGAACTAGGACTGCAACTGTATGTCATACACGCTATACTGTTAACAGTTACAAAAAATCCTCCTTTAGCTCAAATAACCTCTCCTTCTGGATCCAGCTAATCTAAATTCCACACCTGCTGTCACTATGGCCATGGGGTGACCTATGAACAATCGTTCCAAGATTATTTCTCTCTGTAACTCTGATAGTAGCTCCCCTGAAACCATCTCAATCTACAGAAAATACCTTTAAGGATTTATGAATTCTGTCTCAGCTGCACTGACATGCTTTGCCCTTGTCAGCGGGGGCTGCCCCCAAAACAACATCCGTCTCCATCCAAACATCCGCCCCTCTGAACGGTCACATTTGAATCGAAAATATCATTTCCTGTTTTGGAGCTGTCTTGGTCACCGGCTCCCAAGAGATTAGGGCCACGTATTGTTCTGAGCAGGACCCTAGTGCTTCCTTCATTCGACAGAACATAAAGTACCAAGAGTTCCGTGACATACCAGCAAATGCTGGAGATGCTGGGTGCACTACAACATAGTGCTGGAAAGGATCATTAGAGGAATCCAGGATAATAACCCTGAGAGCTAAGAAGCAATAGGAGACCGACTGCTTGTGCCAGATAAGAACCAACAGGAAATTCTCCATTAAACCGAACAGCAAGACAGGACTGGGAGCACCAGCAGTAAGACTACTGGGGTGGACAGTTGGGGGGAAGGGTATTTCTGGCAGTTACAACTGAAGTAGTATCTGCAGAAGATGTAAAAGGTGGAGAGGTGGAAGCAGAGACACTATGGTGAAGCAGGGACAGCCCAACGGCGGCCGAAGATGGAAAAACCTACTGAAAGCAAAGCTAAGGTACACAACCTCTTTGAGGATTCTCCTTCTAAGGACCTTTCCCTTTGATTGAAAAACAAAAATGAAGCAACAGGACATATTTGTAAATAATTATCTCCACAGCAGTCACTGCTGGGCACTTCTGTTCTATAGGATGTCTTTCTCTGTCCCCTCACTGTCACTTGCTCTTTTTTTTATTTTATTATTATATAAAGGGGCCAAGGGAAAAGATAGGAGTTAAATTACCTTTGACATGCTTAACACTTCTAGCACCTTTTACTTGAAGATCTCAAAAAGTGTGTTACAAACATTAAATTAAGCCTTGCAACAGTCCTGTCAATTAGGAAAGTGTTATTACCACCCTCATTTTACAGATGGGGAAACTGAGGTACTGAGGGATTGAATGGCGGAATTAGGTACAGAATATAAGAACGGCCATATAGGGTCAGACCAATAGTCCATCTAGCTCAGTATCCGGGCTGCCAACAGTTGACAGTGGCAGACGCTTCAGAGGGAATGAACGGAACAGGGCGTTTAACAAGTGATCCATCCTGTCGTCCAAGTCCCAGCTTCTGGCCGAGGTTTAGGGACACATGGAGCATTGGCTTAAGTCCCTGTCCATCTTGGCTAATCACCACTGTTGAACCCCTCCTCCATGCATTTACCTCATTCTTTTTTGAACCCGGTTACACTTTTGGCCTTCACAACGTCCCCGGCAATGAGTTTCACAGGTTGACTGTGTGTTGTGTGAAGAGAGCCCTGACTCCCCATGGCCTATTCTGCTCCTTAGGCCACATCCCTTTTGCACAAAGATAACACTGAGAGAATGAGACCACAGTGGAAGCAAGACTTTGAACTGAGACTCTGGGGTTAAAAAGGTGGCGCACTCAAGCAGAAATTCCTAACAAACGTCATGAATTAAATAGTGGGGCGATTACTAGCAAGCGTGTGACTGCAGCAACTTTGAATGTACAATAAAAAACAAAATTCTCAGGAAGAAGTGGAGAGTGAGGCTTTCAATTCTGTTCCCCTTCTAATATGAAACTAAGGATGTTGTGGCGCTTCTGAAGGGCAGAGAAGATGGATGACAGCAGTAAGAGGAATGGGGTTTATACACGAATTCGTCAGGTCCCAAAGTTAGAAAAGGAAAGAAAAAAAAAGTGCCTACTCAGACAATTCTTCCTGCTGCGCGCCCCTCTCTTGGAGGGGCTGCAAATTTCAGCTAGTGCAACTGGTAATGGAGGAGGTGGTATGTGTGTAAAAGGGAGGAATCTAGTTCAGAGCAGGTTGCAGGGAGTGCAGAAGTTGCTGGGAAAGGAGCATTAAAGTAAGAAGTGAACTTAGCTCTGCTCCTCTCAGAACTGCAGCTAATCTGAATGGGACATCCCAATTTCCAGCGCTAAGGGGTTAGACACACAGTGGTCTCTGTTTCCTTCCCTCCCCTCCTAATAAACTCTTAAACAGATACACCCCTCCCCCAAAAATAATTTCCATTGAAATCTTTTAATTATGTAAGTTATTTGCTTAAGACTAATGAGCCCCGGATTCTCCTCAAGATACAATCGGTTACGTAGAAAATACAATGAAAGGAAAAATCTACATAGCAACAGCAGCTGCCTTAGCCTGCTTTCAAATGAGACCTTTCTCAAACTTCGTCAATTATCTTTAAAGTTCCTTTGCCTCTGGGCAAACAAGACATCTTCACAAACAAGACAGACATCCATTAACTTGCACGTATCCATACGTTACATGCAGGCGCTTGGCTCCGTCTGCAACACCAGCAGCGCATGCATTGCAGCTGGCTGAGGAATGCTCCCTAGGCCCGCGCAAAAGCTTTTGAGTTCATTTGGAGAGGAGGCTGCTCATTCTTCGTGCAAGAACCAGGTTCATGGAGCCTTAGGCTTGAAAAGGAGGAGATCCAAATAAGGTGTGTCCAGTGATGAGCTGCCAAAATCTTAACAACCGGTTCCCTATAAAAAGTTCTGATTTAAGGGATGTGCCACAGTATGTATTTTTTGTACCAATAGGGTTACCATACGTCCGTATTTTCCCGGGACGGCGATTTAAGAACCAAAAAGCCTGACATGTCTGGGAAAATACGGATGTATGTTAACCCTACCTAAAGTTCTTTTTTAAAAAGATGGGCCTGAACTAGAAATGAGCTCTGTTTCACATGTGTAGGTCCCCGCCACTTCCTGGGGGGGGTGCTAGGGTGACCAGATGTCCCGATTTTATAGGGACCGTCCCAATTTTTGGGTCTTTTTCTTATATAGGCTCCTATTACCCCCCACCCCGTGTCCCGATTTTTCACACTTGCTGTCTGGTCACCCTAGAGTGTGCACATGTGTGAGTCCCAGCTGCTCCCTGCCCCCCTCATTGAAGCAGGTGTGTAGGGTTACTGCCCTGGGAACTGCAGGGCACCAATGGACGTGGGGCCGGCTGTAGACAGGGGCGTGAGGCAGGGCTAACTGGAGGCAGGGGGTGCGGGGCTGGCTGGAGACAGGAGGGTGTGGAGTTGGCTGGAGACGGGGGATGTGGGGCTGGCTGCAGGCAGGGCAGGGGGATGCGGGGCTGGCTGGAGACAGGGCAGGGGGATGCGGGGCTGGCTGGAGACAGGGCAGGAGCTGGCTGCAAGCAGGGGATGCGGGGCTGGCTGGAGACAGGGTGGCGGGTACTCACGGGGAGAGCGGCTCGGAGCAGCAGGACGCAGTCCAGGCCCAGCAGAGCAGCCAGGGACCCACCAGGCAGTAGCGGCAGCCCCATGGCCAGGGGAGCAGCAGCAGCAACAGGGCCCGTGCCCAGGGCCAGGCAACGGCCCACATGGCTCCCGCAGTGCAGCGCCCCCGGCGGCCGGAGGAGGAATTACATAACTTCCCGGCCGGAGCCCACTGAAGCTGCAGCGCCCCCTCCTTGCAGGGAAGCGGGTTAACAACCGGTTCTAAAACTGCTTCAAAATTTAACAACCGGTTCGTGCGAACTGGTGTGAACCAGCTCCAGCTCACCACTGGGTGTGTCTACACTGGAGCTGGAAGGTGTAATTTCCAGCTTGCTAAATCTGATTGAGCTAGGGCACTAAAGATAGAAGGGGGAGGAGCTAGCCACCCAAGCACATTCCTAACGTCTGGGAAGGGATTATCTTTGGAGCAGCGAGCCCCTCCCACTGCTTGCACTGCCATGACTACACTTCTATTTTTAGCACAGTAGCTTGATCAGAGCTAGCATGGGCATACTGGAAATTACACCTTCCAGCTGCAGTGTAGACAAACCCTTGGAGTTGAATCTGGTTGCAACTGTAGGGAGGTCTGGGGGGCTGATGGGCTTGTGTTGATTCCCTGGAACAGGAAGTGGTATTCTACCTCAGCTCTGCTGCAATGATACAACTGAACTCTGATCATAGGCAACCAAAACCATTTTAGAAAGGGGGGCAGATGGGGGAAAAGGTTTTTAAAATGCCCCAAGCTGCTACAGTCAATACATAATGGTGACCAAACTCTGGGAATTCAAGCTGCACAAGTCCACTCCAAGTCTGACATCTGGTTGGCATTAAGAAGTGGAGCATAGATCAACCAAGTCTGATTGCTGCTGTATGTATGGAGCAATATCTAATCAAATGTTTAAAGAGACCTGGATTTTATTCTTGGCTCTGTTCATTGGCCTGCTGGGTAACCTTGGATAAGTCACTTCACCTCCATGCATCTATAAAATGGAGATAATCATATTCCTTTGTAAAGCACATTGAGATTTACTAATGAAAAGCACTATACAAGACCTAGACATTATTCTTAAAGTTTCTATCCAGAGGGGAAATCACAGGGATATCAAAATAATCCTTTGATTTTTAATCTCCTGTTGTTCCATTACTTAAGATGCATATCTTAAACCAGGGGTTCTCAAACTTCATTGCACCACAACCCCCTTCTGACAATAAAAATTACCACATGATCCCAGGACAGGGGACCGAAGTCTGAGCCCGCCTGAGCCCCACTGACCCAGGGGGTGGGGGAGGCCGTGGTGGGGTGCAAAGCTGAAGCCCAAGGGCTTCAGACCCAGGCAGGGAGCCTGTAACATGAGTCCCAACACGTAGGGCTGAAACCCTTGGGCTTCGGCCCTGGGCCCCAGCAAGTCTAAGCCAGCCCTGGTGACCCCATTAAAATGGGGTCCTGACCCACAGTTTGAGAACTGCTGTCTTAGAACATGGTTCCTGGGGAAGTGTCCCATTCTGTTAAGCAAAGCCCAGTAACTAAAGAAGATACTGAAACTAAAGAAGATATTTCCTGAAACAAGAAAACAGGTTATGCCCCTTTGATGCCATGTGTTTATGACAGAAGAACTGTGGACAGATTAGAATGGGGAAGCTGAATTATGAAGTAATTGACCTTATTCCTCTGTGTGTTAGAAACCACCCACCTTTCATTTTAAAACCTGATGCAAGATGAGAAATTTCATTTGAGAGGATTCTGTTTTTCTAGGCTGATGAAACCTAAAGTTGAATTTTTCAGCAGTGGATCCTGCATTTTGGCTGGTGGTTAAAGCATCACTGAAGGCTTTATGGCACACTCTGTCATCAGACATCTGAAGCTGCTGCAGACGGACCTTGGATGTTGGTCATCCATAGAACAATTAAAAATGGTTGATTATCTCCACTGACCGTCATCTATAAAGCCATTTATTTAGTTGGGCCCTGTATGTACCAGCAGTGTAACAGAACATTTCCACAGTATGTAGTTTATAGCATATTCTTTCTACATACTGACCTCTAGAGCTGTTCTGGGAGATTATAGTCACAATGCATGAGAGGAATAAAATGGATATGGTACTGGATCAGAAGAAAGTTCTCAATGCCATTCCAATAAAATCAAATATATCAAAATCAAGGTTCTTGGCCCACCCTACAATGCCCAAGGATTGCAGCCTCCAGAGTAAATGTAGGGCTCACACAAAGTTACTTTCCCAGACCCATGCATTATCTAAACCCAGTGAGGTGAGTAGGGTTACCATGTGTCTGGATTTTCCCGGGACATGTCCGGATTTTCCCGGGACATGTCCAGCTTTTTAGATCTTAAATTGCCGTCCGGGTGGAATTTTTAAATAGCTCAAAATGTCCGGCATTTTGCCAGGCGGGGAGGAAGATGCAGAACCTACGAACCCGGGCAGCAGCAGGGAGCAGAAGTCTGGAGCCTCTGGGCTGCCTCAGCTGTTGGGAGGGGGATGGGAAGGGGGAGGGGGTGGAATTCTTGAGCCCACGCTGCCCTGGCTGCAGCTGGCAGGAGCGGAAGCCCCCAGGAGATGCAGGATGAGGAAGCCCGGGGAGCCGCAGTAGGAGTTTGGGGCAGCAGGAGGACAGGGCTGCAGGGCAGGGCAGGGCAGGGCAGGGCAGAAGTCCCGATCCCAGGCTGCCTCGGCTGGGATGGAAGAAAGTCAGTTCCCAGCCTGCTCGGAGCCTGGGCTGCCTCGGCCGTTGGGAAGGGGTGTGTGGAATTCCTGAGTCCCAGCTGGAGCAGGGGAGGAAGGATGGAAGTCCCCAGCCTGGGCTGCCCCAACCCCTTGCTGGAGCTGGAAGAGGCCCCGAGCCCAGGCTGCCCCCACTGCTGCAGTGACTGGGAGCAGAAGTACCTCCTCATTGATCAGCCCCATCCACTGTGCAGCTGCTAAGGTTGCAAGCACCTTGTCCTACTACTGCCCCAAATCTCCAGATGGACTTTCCATGCCTGGGGGGGCTCCACATCTGGGTCCCTCGGGGCAGAAGCTGCCAGGACCAGGGGATAAATCAAGGCCTGTGTCTGCACAGTGCTTTGCAGATGAAGCCAGCTAGTCACGAGCGAAAGGTTCTGCTTAACTTTGCTGATTTGAACTTTTGCCTCTGCAACTCCTTGCACTGAAACAAAGAACCATTTCCCATGTAAGCTGCAACTTCAGCCTGGCTGGGCATTGTCCAGAGCCAGCCCTAAACACCCTCCCCTGTCAGTGGAAGAAGGGAGAGTTGTCTGTGCATGGACCATGCAGCAGGGAGCTGCTGATTTTCTTGGGACTTGGTCTAGCCAGGACATTATTGCCCGGCAAGCCAGGGTGGGACTCTACAGGGCTAGCAGGCTGCACGATGACAACCTTGTGTCTCTTGCAGGTACGTTTTTTCCATTTTTAGGCCCTGGAACTGCTCAGGCAGCCTAGGTGAACACAGGGGGGATGAAACCAAGGGAGGCAGCGATGTTAAGTGTTTCTGATCTCTCCTAGCAAACACGCTGGCTGGGACCCAGGCTACTGACAGCTGATATTTTCTGGTGGTTCTTTTTATTATTATTCCCTTGCATCCTTACTACAGAGACTTGCCCAGAGCAGCAGCCAATTTCCTCTGCCCCAGTGGCTCGCTTTCCCATGCAAACCAGGCAGCAGGGGCTGAATTTGACCCTTAGCTGAGTGGGATTTGGATGGGGACCCGTGCCTGTTGCCCCTGGGCTGGTTGTGGTCCATGGGGCCTGGTTTGGGAGGTGTATGGGTGTAAGAAGAGTCTGGGAGGATTCAGGGGAAAGAGAGCCTTGACGTAAGCATTTGCAAAATCAAACCAGCAATCGGTCAAAGAAAATCAGACACAGATGGGGCAGGATGAGCCAACAGCTTTTGTGTTGTAATGTTTGGTCAGGTAGGGTTACCATACATCCAGATTTTCCCGGACATGTCTGGCTTTTCGGTCCTCAAATCCCCGTCTGGGAGGAATTTCCAAAAAGCAGGACATGTCTGGGAAAATAGGGAGGCATGGTAAGGGGTCCGCCTCCTCCCCGGGCTCCAACTTTCCCGGCTCCCGCTGCTCTCCAGCGCCGCGGGGGCCGAAGCAACTTCCCTGCAGGGGCCAGGCGGCGGCTGTTCGTTCTCCGCACCTGGGCAGCCGGACTTGGGAGCAGCCGCTGCTGCAGCTCCCACTGCCGCGAGGGGAAGCGGCCAAGCATGTGGCGCTCGGCGGCTGCAGCTCTGGCGCCCAGGGCATGAACCTCCTGAGCCCGGGCCTGCTGCGGGGACCCAGCTGGTGCAATCCTGCGGGTGGCCCTGGAGTGGGGACAGCAGGTCCCAGCCCCCGCGTCCTGCTCGGGTCCCGCAGGGGAACGAACGGGGCTGCCGATGCCTCCGTGCCAGGGCCGCCCGCGGGATTGCACCAGCTGGGCAGCAGCCCAGACGCGACTGGCCAGGGGCTGGGCGCAGCATGTGTGCTGCTGGGTCCCCGCAGCAGGCCCGGGCTCGGAGGGTTCGGGCCCGGGCGCCAGAGCCGCAGCCGCCGATCGCCACGTGCTTGGCCGCTTCCTCCCCCCGCGGCAGTGGGAGCTGCAGCAGCAGCTGCTCCTGAGTCCGGCTGCCCAGGTGGGGAGAACAGCCGCCGCCTGGCCCCGTGGGCCGCCCCCCTACTCTCCCTCCAGGTACCGCCCGAGTCCTGCCTGCGCTCGGGGCCAGGCCGGACTCACTCACCGCAGCCCCGCGCTCCCCCTGCGTCTCCCGGGCCTCTCTCCAGCGCTTGCGGAGGGAGGAGGAATGGTGTATGTGGGTGTGGGGGGAGGGGGGTTGTTGGGTTTTTTTGCTCTGCCGCTCCGCGTCCCGATATTTGACCTGGGTGATCTGGTCACCCTAGGGGGCAGAGACTTTGGGGAAGGGGTGGAGTTGGGGCGGGGCCACGTGGAGTGTCCTCTTTTTGCAGTATTGAAATATGGTAACCCTAGAGGTGAGTTAAGGGCAGATTGAAAGTCATTACGCTCTGAAGTGTTTTGTTTTGTGCCAAATGTTAATGCGCTTCCCTGGAAGAAACTTACTTTGCCTTCCACTGTACAAACAGCTTTTTTTTCCCCCTTCCAAATTGGAAAGAGTAAAACACCAAGAAGAAAGTTTTCTGTAGGCCAATAAAGACCAGACATTCTGTCTGGGTGACTGGGGGGCCCAATAAACATATTGCATTGTTGTACCAGAGGTAAAAAATAAAAGCTAATAACTTATTGAAATAAAAATACCAGACATTATCTTTGGTTCACAGGCTCCCCTCAACTTCCTCATGTGGAAAGGAACCTGTGCCCCTGCATCTACGCTGCAAGGGAAGGAGAGAAGTAATGCCACTTCAGCTGACTGTTTATGCTTTTCCCCACCAAAGGCATAGAAACCTCTCTGCATGGTTCCATCTCCACAGATGAGATGAGGCAAGGGAAGGTGGCCCAGCCAAGTTCTACTAGATTTGTCTTCCATCCCTCAACCTGGATGCAGAGGAAGCTAGTCTAAATTGCAATGAAGTCTACAATGACTTATGCCACTTTCTTTTCTGGGACACAGAAAATCCTCTGGGGAGTGGTGAATGGGTAGCTGTGGTAGGGGGAGTTCCTAGCAGCATAGTTCCTGCAGAGCCAGCAGGGTCATTTGAAGTCAGTGCCGAGGCAGGAGGTCTCCAAATAGATGCTGCTCATCTCCAGAGATTAAGGGGGTTTATTTAACCATAGGCTTTTGTGCGCGCATGTGGGCCAACTCCCTCATCCTCCTGGAAGAAGCAAGGAACAACTATGGCAACAATCCATGCAGCGCAGGATTTTGGTCGCTAAGAAGCCGAAGTGGCTTTCAAATACTTTCCTTTTGTTAGGCCCTTGCTTAGGTGGAATGTACCTAGGACAACCGGCCAAACACAAAATGACTTTTTAGTGTGCATTTTGGGTGGGGTTAAGACCAGCATAAATATAGAACTGGGGAAGAGGACGGAGGGAGACACTACTGCTGGCTGAAGCTGAAGTCATGACCTGGCTGATTAGCTGGAGTTCTGAACATGGAACTATTGCTGTTGCATCTCCTATTGCTCTTGCTATATTTGCTCAAGATCAGACATACTAGTAAATAAATAAATAAAAGACTAGGGCCACAGTCTTATGGGACTCCCAGGAAGGATTCAATCCACTCTGGAATTCCAACTTTTCCTTTGGTAGTTCAGAAGCTTGCAAAATGTCAGCAGAACTGAATTAGCATAAGCAACGTGGAGTCATTGATTCAATTCTGCTGAACATCCTCAGAACAAGGCTGCATTTACCAGAGTGCAAGAACACCGTCTAGCCCTGGCTCCCCATATGCATGTGATTTCTACAGTAAGTGTCTGGTGTGTGCAACACATGAATGTGTTACATAAGGGTGCTGCTTTGGGAGAGGCAAGTGGATAGGAGGGGAGCTAGGCCAGGGGAACAATCAGCCATCTGGGCCTGCTTTTAGTGGCTCTGCTGTCTGGCCTAGAGGAGAAGGTGTAGCTGTATGCTGGGCTTGCACAGAAGAGCAGTGGTGTGCCAGAGGAAGAAGCAACAGTGAATCTGAGGAGAGGAAGCTTGCTGTCTCTGTGAAAAGGGCTACCATGTACAACGGGCCTGATTCAAAGCCCACAGAGGTCAGTGGGAGTCTTTCCATTGACCCCACAGCACACCAGCTCTTTGATCACCGTGGCACTCACACTGAACAGCCTACAAATATTGGACAGGAAGCAGAGAACATTTTAGGGCCCAGAGATACTCAGCCTTGCTAGTCCTGGGCCTTGAAATCTATGACTTTTACACTGGATCCCTCACTCCAAGTTACTCCCAGAACCCCAGTCGGAAGTAGCAAGTTGGTAATTTTAAATAACAAAATCAAAATAGAGGAGGCACCAGAAAATCATACCAAACAATGATACTACGAAGCCCATCTGCAGGATGTTTACACCTCCATGAGCAGCGCGCTCCCAGGCGGAGCAGAAATCAAAACAGCAGCGACAGCACAAGAGCTCAAAAATATCCTCCTTCAAAAGTGGGTCAGCGTGTTTGTTGCCTAGCACTGTTCATGGAGCACTAGAAAAATTCAGACAACAAGCTTCCACTCCACTGACGCTTCACACACAGTCTCCAGTTCTAACTCCCCAGCCTTTTGTGCACTGGGATCACAGCAACAGCAGAGCCGTCACCAAATTTTCCAAAGCGCTCACTTGACGGGGCCATTATTAATTATTACTCATATTTCTAAAATCACTCTTATGGGTGCTCTTACGTACCTTTCCTCGGACACTCCCCCAACATACATGTACAAGGAATACCCCACACGGGTGCATTCCAAGGCCTGGGTTGTTGGTGCTTACTTTGACTCTTACTGCAGCACAGAGTATTTATCCAGACTCCTGGGTTTTTTGAACGTTAGGTAGCTCAGGAGAGCAATGCAAGGGCCAGGGGCCAATCACAGAGTTCCCTACAGTCTATACTGTAGTGGGCTGGCACAAGATTTTCCCGTCTATGACTCCAAGAAAGATAAAGAGGTAGGTAAAATGTGGTCTATCGGCCACACATGGTCCTAACTGAGGTCCCAGTTTTTAAGGCAGACCCAAAGCCAATGTTCTTAATGCAGCAGACCACTTAGACCACTGTAATAAGGATAGCCCTCTGCGTAGCAGCTAACCCATAGACAGAAGCCCAGGGCTCAGACATCAGCTTTCAGCTGCATCTGTCACTGCTGCAGGAAAATAGGGATGAAGGCAGGAGATGGGCCAAGTCCTAAGCAAAACTATCTGAAGTGCTGTGCTGCAAAAGGGCTAGAAGGACTAGAACAGGTGGGCACGGAGGAGAGCCAGTGGCCCTCAGACAGATGTGGCTCAAACCCTTCATTTGTAATGTTCCTGCAGCCTCACATGCAGAATGTGACTAAGATAAACACAGGCCACAAGACTCCAGTGCCTCCACAGCGGCTCTATGGTTTTTGCCGCCCCAAGCACGGCAGTCAGGCGGCTTTCGGTGGTGTGCCTGCGGGAGGTCCGCTGGTCACGTGGATTCGGCGGCATGCCTGCGGGAGGTCCACCGGTGCCGCGCCATCAGCGTCCCTGCCGCCGAATTGCTGCCGAAGCCGCGGGACCGGCGGACCTCCCGCAGGCATGCCACCGAAAGCCGCCTGCCTGCCGCCCTCACAGCGACCGGCAGGATGCCCCCCGCGGCTTGTCGCCCCACACACACGCTTGCTGCGCTAGTGCCTGGAGCCGCCCGAGTGCCTCTGGGAACGAAGATGGACGCCAAAACATGACGGAATCAGTTAACAGGGAAGCCTAAAAGCAAATGGCTAAAGTATCATGGTGCTGGAGCAGCACAGGTGGGTGGATGGAGATAACTCTGCCAGTGCCCCCGCTCGGGCTGTCTCAGTTCTGTGGCTGGAGAAAGGATTTCATATCCAGGGCTGTCAGACAGGCTAGCTCCTTTCTCCTGTACCAAACTGCCCTGGAATTATCTTGCCTCAAAATGGAGCTTATTTCAAAAGAAAAAATGATCAACCGTGAAATAAGCCCAGCTACAGAGGAACTGCCAACAAGCTACACAGCCTTTCCGTCCTTTGGATTCAGTGTTCAAAAGGGTGCCCAGGATACTGGGAACAGAAAAACAGGGCTGGATGAAAGGTTTCTGAGAGCACGTCTATCACAGAACATTTGTAAAATACAATCCTAAGTGCATAGACTTGGGATGCAAAACCCAACACATGCTCAGATCCGGATTCCATTTTATCAGTCCCCAGTGTTCAGGCGGGTTGCGGGGGTGGCAGGGGAGAGAAGGAAGTGGGATAAATAGTTCTGATTTTGGCTTTTCTTTCATTTCCTTGATTGATGCTGAGAGAGTTCCTCATGGGCTGGATCTTACAAGCCCATTAAACACAATTACACCCAGAGAGTCTATGGCCATTCCAGCTCCCTCTTTCTACTGCGGACACAGGAGTTGCATTTAGGAAGCAGAGAACATAAACGTGCTTCAGTCATGATAAAAACCAATGCCCAGCGGGATCACAGTGGACTCTGCTGTGAAGTGAGATTCTCCCTTGCTCCCCAACGCCCACCCCACAATGTATTGCACCACAATAGACCAATGACCCATCTTGCCCCACCTCCCTTCTCCAGCCATACCAAAGGAGATCATCAGTCCACACAATCTACCATCCAACCTCCCTGCCATACTGGAGCTGATAAAAGTTCCAGCTAATCCAGAAATGCATCCAGTGCTGGTTACTTTAGAGGAAGGCAAGAAACCCACCAGATCCACCTAGTCTCCGACTCAGCAAAGCTGAATGCTTAAGTGCTTTGTTGAACTGGGACCCTGATTGTTAAAATGCTAACTCGGAGGATAAACCTCATTCTGAGATTTTCAGAGCTACCCTGCTGATGTCATTTCAGTTGGCAGCAATGCAATAAGTCTTGGATTTTTAAAAAGTTTAAAGGAAACACTGAAAATGCTTACAAAATTTCATTATTTTCTGTCCTATTTTCCTGACTAACATCTTTTCAGAGAGGTTCTCCTTGTCCACCAGCCCCCTCAAACACGCCTCATAAAAGTCATCCCTTGCAACATTTTTATGGATCACTTTTCATTTAAAAGGGTTTGTATGGCCGACACTGCTAACTGTGTTTCAGGCAGCACTGTGTAAAATGGAGAGAAGACACGCACACACACACATGCTAGCAGAGTTATTTAACAACTACATTCTTGGGAGCTGAGCAATGTGCGATGGAAATTAGGGAAATGCAATATCAAGGTAAGAGACAGTTAGGAAACCAAAGCCCATCCAGAAGAGAGCAAATGGATGCCCCCCTGACCGCAGAGGAAGCGGGGGCGAGCAACAGAGACACACAAGGGTCCACCAGGGGGGAGGGAGGACTGGGAACGGTATTGAGTCACCAAAATCAAGAGCTACATCTCAGTTTGCACGGGGCTCCAGATGGCCAGTTTGTGCAGCTGCAGCAGTGATGCACACACACACCACAAAGCCAGAGAAAGGAAGCTGTTACCTTGTAATTCACATTCCGGAGACTGGTCCTGACAGCCCAGGTTTAGGCGGGAGAAATTGCATTTGCGCACACAAGGTTAGCCAGAAAGAGAGGTTGGGGAATTGGGGAAATTTCTAACATTTCACGTGGCTGGCTGCTCGTTTATGGATGTAGTGAATGGGGTGTCAGGAGAGGGTGTCTCCCAGGGATTCGCCTATGCTGGGATTTTTATACATTGATAGAATGGCACTCATGCAAACCCCAAGCACAGATATGCTGCGCTGGCATAAGTGGGGACTTGCACTGGTGCAATTCGTCTACACTTAGGATGCAGGGGTTAAGCTGCACTTGTGGCTAAAAAACTCAATGTAGCCCAGGCCTCAGTCCAGTTCCTAAGGGGATGGGTGGGTGGCCACATTATGAAAGAAAAATGATGCCTTCACAATTGCTACAAAGCAGCTAGTTTGTTGGCAGTCTCGGCACAGGGGCCATAGACTGCACTGGCCACAGACAGAGCAATCAAACCCTTGCTCGACCCTAGATGTTGTCCTGTAATCAATCCAAGTCAGCAGATATATGGAATTACGCAGACACAGGGGGAGAGGTCCAGAATTCTGGCCTTCTGGATCCAAAAAAGCATGCCTCTCACACTTGAGCTAATGGAGCAACCCATGGTTGACAATGCTGTCAATTCAACACAAAGGTCATAACCCTCCTGAGGAATGTCTTATGGAAGTGCGTGGAGAGAAGAATCAGATTGACTTCTACAGGGCCTGCATGGGAAAGTAGGAGATTGAGAAAACTAGTGTCTGCAGCTTGCCAGAAAGTTGCTCTGTAGTTCAAGGAATGTCTGTGTGAGCTTCATCCAGCTGTGACTGGTATACTGTTTAGGCCTCTAAGCCTAAAACGTTTGCAGTGCGGTGCATTTCCAAGTCAGAAGGGGATTGCTTGGCTTAGCATAAGCAGTAGGCTCAACTATGCAGATCCCCTGTAACACGTATGATACTTTTCATATGAACAGCGTTTTACTCAGAGTAAAAAATGTCCTCCCCAGCGCTGCTTTGGTGGCTGCGTTTTAGAGTTGGTGAAGAATTCTTGGATAAGAAAACACTACGCAAAAACATCATTAATCGGTTTCCATTTTTCTCTGGCAAGAATGCAGGTGAGTATAAGGTCTAGTTCTCACCTTCCCCTAGGGTGACCAGACGTCCCGATAAAATCGGGACCGTCCTGATTTTTTGGTGTTTGTCCCGTGTCCTGACCGATCTCTGGTCAGGACGCAATTTGTCCCGATATTTCACTCCGCCGGCAGCACTCTGCTTTTTTTTTTTTTTCTCCCCGCCGGCGGACCCGCGCACCCCCCGGTGTCCTGATATTTTGTTCCTCTCATCTGGTCACCCTACCTTCCCGCATAGGGTGACCAGACAGCAAGTGTAAAAAAATCAGGACGGGGGTCAGGGGGTAATAGGTGCCTATATAAGAAAAAGCCACCAAAAACGGGACTGTCCCTATAAAATCGGGACATCTGGTCACCCTACCCCAGCCCCACTGCAGGTGTCATTTTTGGCAGGTTTGCTTGTCGAATGTTATCACACACACAAAAGTGTTCTTGCCTTGAAAACAAACCTCTGCCCTGACAGCTGGGATGGCAAGGAGAGCTCAGAGCATGGCAATAATTTCTGAAAGTCCCTGTGGGGAGGTTCGGCCAGGGCTCGTCCCCCTCCGGGGCGGCGGGGAGCCAGACCGCCTCGCTACTGGGGTCAGGTGTGTCGGGGAATTAGCTTGGCTGTGCGGCAAATGGTCAGCAGCTCCGGCCTTCCGGCAAGGACTGAGCAAACAGTTCAATATGAGCAAGCCCAGGCCCTGGGTCAGCAGGGCAACAAACAGTCAGTAGCTCAGGCCCTCAGGCAGGGGCTGAGCAAACAGATTCAATATGAGCAGGCCCAGGCCCTGGGGCAGGGCAGGGCAACAGACAGTCAGGAGCTCAGGCACTCAGGCAGGGGCTGAGCAAACAGGTTCAACAGCAAATCCTCAGGCTCCTGGCTCTGAGCAGCCGGGGAGAGAGGGAGACTGCCACTCGCGAGGTGGGTGGCAGGGGGGACACAGGCCCACCCACTCCACTGTGTCCCAGCCCGGGGCCCTAGCAGCGGCAGAAGACCCGCTGCTGTGTCAGTGGGGATCCTGACCGCAACACTGACATTGGCTCTGGCAGTGTTGCAGCCAGGCTCGGGTCGGCTGCCCCCGGGCTACTTCCTACCTCCCCCTCTAGAGGTTCCTAGGTCCGGACGGCGTCCTTGGTTTGGCAGCTCCTCGGGGTAACTGGCAAACGGTAGGCCTGGTGGTTCCGCAGGGGAATAGGTGAGCGGTAGGCTTGGTAGCGTCTCTGGGCTCGGGCTAGCATCAGGCGTTGGTTGGTCTGGCCAGTCCTCGGTTTGGCCACCGACCGCCGTGGTCTCCCCACTGAGAGCTACACCACAGGCGTCTGGTCTCTCCAGTGTCTGAGCTTCAAGTGAGCTCTGGGCTTTTATACTTCCTGTCCTGCGCCTTGACCTCTGAGGGGCGGGCGCAGGGTTTGCTGGCTCTGCCCACTTTGGTGTCCAGGGAGGCTCGTCCCCCTCTGTGGCGGCGGGGAGCCAGACCGCCTCGCTACAGTCCCTTATTATGAATAGTATTTTATCATTTGTACTGCGGTAGTGCCTAGGAGCCCCACTCATTTGCTGGGAGCTGAACAAACACAGAATAAAAAGATAGTGCCTGCCCCAGAGAGTTTGTACCTAAAGTAGGAAGAGAAAGTTACTTACCTCACAGTAACTGGAAGTTATTTGAGATATGTAGTCCCTATCTATATTCCACTGTGGGTACACATGCACTCCAGGAATTGGCAGTCAGAAAATTCTTGAAAGCAGGTTCCATGCATGCGCCTTCGCTTTCCTTGAGCCTCCAACTGAGGCGATAAAGGGTAGAGAGAACTGACCACCTCTACCATGATTTCAAGAACAACCCGAAGCAGAAGGGGAGGAGGGTGGGTAATGGAATATAGATAGGGGCCATGCATCTCAAAGAACTCTAGTTACTGTAAGGCAGTGGTTCCCCAGGTGGGGTACCCAGACCACTGGGGCCCGCTGTGTGTTATGTGCCCCTTGAGCCGGGGACACTTTTGCTGCATGGAGACCACCACTGAGAACAAAATGGCATCCTGCACACAGCATGACCTCCCATGTGGGGGCATTCCAGTTGTACTGGAAACGAAAGGGGCCCAGGACATCTAGCCAGATGCCAAAAGGGTCCTTGAGGGGGGAGGGGGGGAAATTGGAGAACCATTGCTATAAAGCAAGTAACTTTCTCTTCTTCTTCGTGTGCTGATCCCCATACGTATATTCCACTGTGGGTGACTGACAAGCCAGACTCAAGTAGGAGGAGGGTGCAAGGATGCAGGTGGCAGAGACGTTTGAAGTCCTGCCATCCCAAAGGATGCATCAGTGAAGGACCCCTGTACTAAAGCACGTCTCACGAATGTGCGGAGGGAACTCCACGTAGCTGCTTTGCAAATGTCAAATAGAGGCACTTCTTGGAGTGATGCCATTGACATCACTTGGGGCTCTTGTAGCCCTCACCCCATGAGGGGAAGGAAGATTAGACACCTGATAGCAGCCTGAGATCTGTTTGAGATCCCTCTGAGAGGCAATAGCTTGACTTTTAACTCCTTCCACTATGGCGATAAACAGTCTGGGAGACTTTCTGATTGACTTTGTTCTTTGCGGGTAAAAGGCTAAGTTTTGTCGCACGTCGAGGGACTGAACTCTCCTCTCCTCCAGAGGCGTATGGTTTTGGAAAAAAAATACAGGTTGGTGGATTCACTGGTTCAGGGGAAACTCTGAAGCTACTTTGGGGGTGAACCTAGTACGTAAACGCAATGAAACTTTGTCTGTAGGGAACATGGTGTAAGGCAGATCTGCCATCAATGCTCTGAGCTCACCCACCCTCCTGGCTGAGGTGATGGCTACCAGGCATGCAACCTTCATGGACAGGAGAGACATGGAACATGTTGCGAGTGGTTCAAAGTGAGGCTCAGTGAGCACCGAAAGAACCAGGTTTAAGTCCCATTGCAGAGCATGTTTCCTTACTGACAGAAAGGTTCTGATTAGACCCTTCCAGAACCTGGTGAGCAACAATTGAGTAACCATGTGAAGCTGGAAGTATGCACTGATTGCTGCCAAGTGGACCCATAAAAAGTTGATAGAAAGACTGACTGTTTTGAGGGAAAGAAGGCAGTCCAGAATACAGAGAATAACTGCAGCATCTGGGGATATACGTTTTTGCTGCGCCCAGATAAACACTTCCACTTGGTTAAGTTGCATTTTCTAGTGGAGCCTGTTCTACTATTAGTAAGGATGCTTTGCACAGCTTCAGAGCATGAACATTCTAGACTTGACATTGACACCCATTCAAAAACCATGTCCTGAGATGCTACTACTGAGAAGACTTTGGTGAAGACCTACGGGTGGTAGCAAGGCCAAATGGGAGTACTCTGTATTGAAAATGGTTGGATCCCACCATGAATCTGAGAAAATGTCTGTGGGCAGGGTGAACGTCCATGTGAAAGTATGCGTCCTTCATATCAGGAGCTATAATCACATGCCCCCTTCCAGGGATGGGATTATAGATGCCAGTGTGACCATGCAAGATATCAGTTTGTGAATAAAGCGGCTGAGATCAAAGATGGATCTCCTGCCTCCCTTCTTTTTGGATACTAGGAAGTATGTTGAGTTAAAAACCCTTTCCTTTGTACTGAAAAATAACCACTCTATTGCTCCTCGCTGTAAGAGTGCTTCTACTTCTTGTTTGAGACTCTCCTCTCGAGACTGGCCACTGAAAAGGAGTGGGGATGGGGGTTTTGGAGGGGGCAGGAAAGTAAATTCTATTGAATAGCCTGAATGGATGATGTTTAGTACCCAATTGTCAGTTGTTATTGCATTCCAGATGTGGGAAAATAGTGCTAGAGGATCCCCAAAGGGTGCATGGGAATCAGCAGTTAGTGGCATCATTGGTTTGCAGCTCTCAAACTCCCATAAAAAATATTGTTTAGCTGGGACTGGGGTTGGGATGATGATGTCATCGCAGAAGGTGCAGGGAAACAGGACTTCTGAATCCTTTGCCTCTTAAGCATTGGCTCATAAGGCCACTGGTGGTAAAACTGTTAAACCGGTCTAGGCTTGTATGACTGCCTGTGGAATTTTATCTTTGGGGTACGTGTATTTATTCCCAAGGAGAAGAGAGTGGCCCTGGAATCCTTTTGCATGTATGAGGACTCATTTGTCTTTTGGTTAAAAAGGTGAATTTCATCAAAGAGCGGGTCCTCTAGTGTTCTGAACCTTCTGGGAAATCCTGAAGTGTGAAGCCATGATTCACGGTGCATCGGAATGGCAGTAGCCATCATCCTTGAAGATGTATCTGCTGCACCTACCACTGATTGAAGAGTGATCCTGGCAACCAACTTGCCTTCCAATGACGGCCTGAAAATGAGCTCTATCCAGTTGTGGAAGCTTGTCAATGAAGTTCATGTATTTGGAATAGTTCAGATAATCATACTTACCCATCAGTGCTTGGTAATTGCCTATTCTGAAATGCAGGCTAGTAGAAGTGAAGATCTTCCTTCCCAATAAATCAAGTCGTTTATCCTCTATCAACCAGAGCACATCTAGAATGTTGCTGTTTAGAACTCTGTGGCAACTTGGACAACCAAAAAGTTAGGAGCAGGATGAGAAAAGAGAAATTACACCCCCTTGGCTGGGACAAAATAAGTTTTTCTTCCCTCTTGGGGTAGGGGAGCAAGTGGCTGGAGCATGTCAGACTGTTCTAGCTGGTTCAAGCATAGCTTCATTAGCAGGACCCGCTATTTGGATGGAGCCGGAGGATTGGAGGATGTCCAGGAGTTTATGCTGAGGATCCTGAACTTTCCCCAGGGAGATCTGTAGCTCATCTGCAACTCTACATAGCAGTCCCTGGAACAGCGTATGGGCATGGAGGTGGTGGTGAGATGGATGGAAATACTGGAGTGACTACTTCATCTGGAGAGGAGGACGACCATCTCTTTGGTACCAGTGGAAACACTGGATATGGTTCATAATCTTCCTCCTCCATTGGGTCAGGAGGAAGATCTGGCAGTCCTCTTTGAGGGAAGGGATGGACTGACTCCCTACCAGATGCCTCCAGCGCATCATCAAGGATCTACAACCTATCCTGAAGGACGATCCCTCACTCTCACAGATCTTGGGAGACAGGCCAGTCCTCGCTTAAAGACAGCCCCCCCAACCTGAAGCAAATACTCACCAGCAACCACACACCACACAACAAAAACACTAACCCAGGAACCTATCCTTGCAACAAAGCCTGTTGACAACTCCGTCCACATATCTATTCAGGGAACACCATCATAGGACCTAATCACATCAGCCACACTATCAGAGGCTCGTTCACCTGCACATCTGCCAGTGTGATATATGCCATCATGTGCCATATATGCCATCATGTGCCAGCAATGCCCCTCTGACATGTACATTGGCCAAACCGGACAGTCTCTACACAAAAGAATAAATGGACACAAATCAAACGTCAAGAATTATAAACATTCAAAAACCAGTCGGAGAACACTTCAGCCTCTCTGGTCACTCAATTACAGACCTCAAAGTCGCAATACTCCAACAAAAAAAACTTAAAAAACAGACTCCAACGAGAAACTGCAGAATTGGAATTAATTTGCAAACTGGACACAATTAAATTAGGCTTGAATAAAGACTGGGAGTGGATGGGTCATTACTCAAAGTAAAACCTATTTCTCCATGCTAATTTTTCCCCCCTACTGTTACTCATACCTTCTTGTCAACTGTTGGAAATGGGCCATCCTGATTATCACTACAAAAGTTTTTTTTCCTCCTGCTGATAATACCGCACCTTACTTAATTGATTACTCTCATTAGAGTTGGTATGGCAACACCCATTTTTTCATGTCCTCTGTGTATATATATCTTCCTACTGTATTTTCCATTGCATGCATCCGATGAAGTGGGTTTTAGCCCATGAAAGCTTACAGTCAAATAAATGTGTTAGTCTCTAAGGTGTCACAAGTACTCCTTGCTGAGTCAGGTCAATGTATGGCAGGGTGTCCCCCACCTTGGGTCTGACTGCGGTGTCATGGCCTTCTCCATTAGGTGCTTCTTCATCTGAAGTTCCCACCGCTCATGGGTCTGACTGGGGAAAGAGCAGCAGATACTGCAGCTTGCCGAGATGTGAGCTTCCAAGGAAGTACAGGCAGCATTGATGATCGTCACTGACTGAGAAGGAGCATGGGCAAGAGGAACAGATTTTGAAGCCTGGATTCCTGGGCACAGTCCAGTACCTGTGACAAGGTACCTCAATATCAAACTTAGCTAAAAACTAATGGATAAAATTCTAAAATAATTCACAAAATATATGTACAGATCAAAGAATAAAGGAAGATAAAGCTCCAGACGCTGGAGGTTCTGACCCAAGCCACGTGGCAGTAAGAAGGAACTGGAGAGGCAGTTCATCCGCTCTGCCCTTTATTTCCTCGGCTAACGTCATCAGGGAGTGAGGGCGCATGCGTGGACCCATGGACACTGCTGTCAAGAATTCTCTATCTAGGGGTGCCTGGAGCACATGTGTACCCACAGTGGAATACATATAGGGGCAGCACTCGAAGAAAAACTGTATTTCCATATGTAACTGCTGAGCTACCTAAGGGCATCAGAGAGAGAGAGGCGCTGTGCTTTGAGTGCAATCTGGAATTAGACCATGTCTACATTCAGGAATAGCCCTATCGGTTCTCAGTGTAGCTACACCAGCACTGATCCTGGCTGGACTAATTGAAGTTTACCCCTTCTTGTAATCTAGGTAAAGACTAATCCATTCAATGGCTGCAAACCCTGGCTTGACTTGTCTACACTTAGTGCTTCTTCATCTTCCTTCTACAGCGGTCCAGATTCTAATTTTACAAACACAAAACCATTTTTTTGGCTCAGGGTCAGTGGTAGATCAAATTGGCCCTCAACATTTCCTTTTACAAAACCTGAATTTACCAAACCTGAGTTCAGTAAAGTACTTCCTTAATATGTGTTCTTTAAGACAAACTTCTCCAGAATTGCACTATAGCAGTACATGAGAACCTGAAAGTGAATTTGGTTTGTCTATTTGACTCCAAGTTGAGAGAAATGCAAGAAATGAGACAGTATAAATGGCAAAGAGTAAACTGGAATTTTAGAATACAGTGAGTTTTCATGATCTCAAATGTTATTAGGACATGAATGCCCACACAGATCTATGCATGTCTGCTGTTTGTACTGTACACAAACACACTTCAAAATCACTACACTATCTTCTGACTTGCAAGACAAAGAAAAAAGGAGAAACTAGAGAGACTTCCCGTATGCTTCTCAACATCGTACTTTCAGCACAGAAATGATTTTAGCAGAATTAGACAGTATTTAGGGACCACAGCTTTCATGGGGTGAAACCCCAGGTGAACAGTTACAGCTGATGTATGCCAAACCGCTTGTGTCCAGTGCCTGGGCTTAGTTCATGGCATTGTGAAAGCATTACAAAACAAATCACATCTTTCCCCAGTCTCACGTGCCAGTTGCAAGAACTCCTCAATTTCTGCTGCAGCTAGCATCCTCGCCAGGAGGAGGAAGAGTCGTTGGGTAAATCCTCGCTCCAGTGAAGTTGATGGGAATTTTGCCATTGACTTCAATGTGGCCAGGATTTCACGCCTTGTGAGGGAAAGATATATATCTAGGATGACCAGAGAGCAAGTGTGAAAAATCAGGACGGGGGTGGGAGGTAATAGGCACCATAGAAGACAAAGCCTCAAATATTGGGACTGTCTCTATAAAATCGGGACCTCTGGTCACCCTATATAGATCCAAGATGTACATATCAGCAGCACTGGAACCTGAAAAGGCTCTAGGAACCAGGACCTGGCCCCAAAGAGAAGAGAGATTCCAAACAAGACTCCCTCCTCGGTCACTGCCTTGAAAATTCTACCTCAGCAGCTTTCAACTTCTCATGTTAGAGGGACATTTTCATTGTAGTTATTTCTAAAAAAACCCAAATGAGGCAGAGTACTTTGAAACAAAGCTGACAACTAGAAGTAGTAGGCAGCTTTCAACCATATTTTATTTTAAATAGGTCTTTGCAGAAGTATGAAATCTGAGAGCACCAATACCTGTGCACCAACTATTTATGATGCAGAAGTCATTTGAGGCAGTGGAATTGCATCTCCAGTACATCTCTTGGCAATAGAGAGCGATGAAAATATGAAAAGCACAGTGGGGAAAAAATAGAGAAAAAACATGGGCTGTGGAAAGACTATCGAGACACCAAGCTATGGCCAGGGAATGAAAAGCCAAAGGAAGGAGAAAACAAGGGAGGCATATGGGCAAGTAAAGAGGAGAACAGCTCCTGTCCACGGCCTAGAGCAGAAGAGATCTCCCTCTCCTTGATAAACAGCTGGCATGGCTGGAAGCTGAAGCTAGACAAATTTCAGACTAGAAATAAAGACAGACACCTTTTCAACAGTCTGGGTATTAACCCCTGCAACAACATATCCAGGGAGATGGTGGATTCTCCATCAATTGAATCCTTTAGAATGGATGTTTAGAGATAACTTGTGGTGGAGCTAGAGTGCAAGGCAGTGGTCCCCAACCTTTCTGTGTGGCGGGCACCGGACGACTAGCTACCGAGGAGCGTGGCCGCCGGACAAGCAGTCACCAAAATGCCCGCCGAGAAGCGGCAACGCCAAGAAGCGTCGCCGCCAAAATGTCGCCAAGAAGCAGCGTCATCAAGAGGCGTCGCTGCCAAAATGCCACCGAAAATCAGTGGCATTTCAGCAGCACCACTTCTTGACATTGCCGCTTGTCTGGCGGCCAGTAGGCGGGCGCACATAGATGCCATGGTGCCCGCGGGCACCACGTTGGGGACCACTGGTGTAAGGGCTTGAAGCAGGAATTATTGGGTGAAATTCCAAGGCCTCTGTTACACAGGAGGTCAGACTAGGTGATCATAGTGGTCCCTTCCGACCTTAAAACGTATGAAAAAACAACAATCAGTGCTTCCCTTCTCGTTGGCTGGTGGATTACGAGCTTCCCCCATCCATTTCAATCTTCATTTATCACTGCACGGGGAAATCAGGAACTTAATGAAATGGAGTTTGTTTTAAACAAACACCTGGAAACATTCAATTTACTGGGACACGGCTATTTCTAATAGATAATCATATATGCAAGAGCCAGAGCATTTTAAAACGGTCACACTGTTACCTTGTGTGCCCTCCCATCTATTTATCGTAACCACCTGTTGTCCATTTTCTTATACTTAGACAATAAGCTCCTTGGGGCAGGAATCATTTTTTGTTATGTGTTTGTACAATGGCAAGTGCTGTGGGGCTGGGGAATTTAGGTGATATTGCAATGCAAATATATAAAATAATAAACAATTTAGATCTGGACTTAATCAAAATTAATGGATGTTCAGATCCAGGGGCTTGTCTTGTTTTTAACTTTACATACTGGGCCTATCCACAAAGCTGAGATCAGGATCTGGGCTTTCCCAAATTTAGGGCTGTTTGAATCGGAGTCAAGTTTTGGGCAGATTGCTGGTCCGAAGGGTTGCAGAGTTTAATGGCCCTTAAAAAAATTGAGACTCACCATCTTTTTCACAGTGAAGTGACCATTTAATTTCATTTCTAGAACAAACACCAATTGTGTGCCACAGAATAAAGCAATATTGGTTTGATTTATTTTAATTAAACTTATGGCTTCTGCAAAGATTGCCTTTGGAAAAGGTATAACAATGTCTGGAAACAAACAAACAAACAAAAGAGATGGATCTGGAATATTAGAAGGCTTTCACAGAGAATGCCCTTATAGTGTCAAGGACTTTGGACTGTCTCTTTAATGGACATTTTGTTTATAATGCAAGAATCACACTTATCCCTGGGGCTTGGGAATCTTTATCAATGGAACATTAATGGACCAATGTCAAAAGAAATGACTTAACCCTCAAAAATCAAGCCTCCAGACAAAAGCCTGAGTAAATAGAAGATACCATGAAGGTCAAAAGATTCTGGCTTTGCCATCAGACCAGGCAGGGAAGTGAGTTTTAGAGCTGAGGGCTCTCCAATGAAGACATCCTGCCAGCAATCCCCAGATGTTCAAATCTGGAGAATGCCAATAATTATACACATCAGCGGATTCTGATGGTCACAAGGAGGTATGGGGACGGAGGCAGTTATTAAAGTAGCGAGGGTCAGAATCGTGCAAGATGTAGATCAGCACCTTGAATCGTACCCTGAAATTTTATGGCCTGTGTTCTTTCTACCTCATCCCATCTTTCAGAAACAAACACCAGCTGGCTACATAGCCTGGGAAATCAAACTGCACAACAATAGAATACAAATTTTCTTCTTCTTTCTGAGTGGAAAGCAGGAGCCCCAGAAGCGGATCATCGACCAGATTGGCGCATTAGGTCCCCGAGCCATTAAATGGGATTATTAACAATATCAATGTTCAGCCAGCTTGGTAACGGTACAACACCATATGTGCACAGGCACTCCCATGCTGATCTTTCCAGACACTGGCTCATACCTCTAACATTCTAGGCTGGCTGGCAGTTCCTGGGATGCTTCAAAGTGCAAGGTGTCAGATGCACAACCTGAGTGATCCGTATAGCAAGATTGCCAGCCACTATTCACCCGCTTCCAAATCTGCTGGCTGCTTTCTGTTCTCGTGGGGAACGGATTGGGAGATGGACACCCAGGAGACACGAGGCAAGGCCAATAGAAGGGCCTTCCCTAAGCAAAATAAGGTAAGTCACATTAACAGCCAGTCTAATCCACAGATTCAGCTTCCGATCCACGCCAGTAAACTGGTCACATAGGAGAACATGGGATTTTAAGAACACAAATTAAAAAACATTCTGAGTGCCACGTTCTGCAAGGCAGGTAGTGCAAGGAACAGCTGAGTCTGACCCCAGCACATGCACCAAACTCTTATTTAATGCATGGGTAACATGCATGGATAGGAGCAGAAATACACAAAACTGATCAAGGTATAATCAGACTTGTTGGATTTCTCAAAGAGCTCAAACATTACTGATGTTTGTATAACACCTAAAGCAATGGGGTCTGGTCCGTGACTAGGACCCCTCAGTGCTATGATACAAACAAACAAACAGCTTTTTAAAGGCCTGATTTTCAATGGAGTGAGTGTCTAGGCTGCCTGTTCCTATGTGAAGCAGCTGAATTGGGCAGGGAGCCAAGAGACCTGGGTTCTATTCCTAGCTCCATCACTGACTCGGTGTCACCTGGACAGCCTCTCTGTGCCTCAGTTTCTCCATCTTTAAATGTGGATAACACTTACCCAGCTCTGTTCAGCACTTTGAGATTCTCAGATGACCCGCACTATAGGAACCCATTCAGCACTATTAATTAGAGCCCTCGTTGGTTGTCTTCACAGAAGCCAAGAATACTGGGCTATAGAAAATTAACTTCTCCTTCAGCTCTATCTCAGGTGTGGCCTAAGGGAGGACCAGTGAAAGTGGGAGCGAAGTGCATGACTTCTGCCTACATTATACGTATGCTGTGGATGAACAGACAACTTTAGTCTCCAGATCTGTCAACTCAGCATCTTTGGCTAGCACTAAATATACAGTAAAATGCTCAAAGTTATTTTTGCTGGATTTGTATGAGAAACCGGACATCTTGGGAGACGAAGAATGGAGATGAGATTTCTTATGTCAAAGAGTTTGATGGGTGTTCGCATGGAATCAGGAACGTATGTGCACCGCTGTCCCACACATATGATCGCTATGGTCTGATTTGCTCAAATACCTTGAGGCACAAAAAATGGGGGGGGGGGGGGAAATGAACCGTCAAGTGACTCTCAATAACTTTCACAGTGCGCTCACCAGAGCCTCTTCAGAAAGGGGAGCTTCCAGAGTCTATGACCCAAAGAATTCAAAAATAATCATTCCTTTGGCAGGGTAGAAAGTCTTCCACCAGGGCATCAGTAAGTTCTCTGTTACCCAGTGAGGTTGGTGGTGCACTTGCTGCTTTGTGTTACACCAGAATAGATATGAATTCTTAACTCTCATATTCAAAACAAACTATGAACAGCCTCACTATGCCTCTGGGATCCAAGTATTCCCCCCTTTTTCACAGATGGGGAAACCAAGGCAAACAATTCTATGACATATCCAGGACCACAGAGGAATCAAAGTCAGTGCTAAGCACTTGGAGCGCCTGGCTTTCAGACCAGCCAACCTTGCTGTGAATAAACCAGAAACTGTAGCTGTGATAAAATGTTTACAGGGTATCCTCTTTCACTGTACGTTGCTGAACACTGGCAAAGGAAGTTGCAGACACCTCCCAGCAGCCAGAGAATGAAGGAATGCACTGTATGCTAGTTACAGTGCCTCGGACTCAGGTGTGTTCTAGCACCTGATGGGTGGGGAACAGGTATACACAAATGCAGGGAGGGTGCGTGTATGTGAGGGAATGAACATGCATTGGTTTAAAAAAGAGAGCAGCTCATATTTTGCCAACTGGATCTTCTCTCTATCTCAATTCCTATTGCACTGCAGGTACCTGACAGGAGAGATTTCATTTGTAAGGGATATTTACTGCTCCAAGGCATAGGTGGATATTCGCAGATCCCCTGCTGACTGGGCCAAGGTTTCTGATGGAAAGTAAGCACACAGATGACTGTTTGCAGGAGGGCTTGGGAGAGACCTCTCCTCCTGCATACACACGTGGGCTCCTGTAACAGCCATGTGCACAGGTGGGGGAGAATGGAGTCCTTTGTCTGAGTATTTGCCTAGGCAAAGAAGGTTTATGGGAGGAAACGTCTCTGCACAGACTCTTGCATTTGCCAGCTCTCCCCATACCCCCTATGGAGGGTTTAGCAACACATCCACGTGCAGAACACACACGGCTCACAAACCCTGGTTACAGCTGAAATTCCCGTGTGCCATAGCATGGTATGTACCTAATCTGCTTGTACGAAGAAAACTGATTGGGTCTCATGCTAATGATTAGACAGAGACAACAACCAAAACGTCCCGTAGGTTTAAACTTAATTTAGGAGTGAATTAAGTCTTAAGAGTGCAAGGGGCTAACAGTACCAGCGATTAGCTTGTGCCAGACACAGCACAGACAGGTGCTGCATAAGTTTCCCTAATTACAGCTCAGCCAGTGCACCATAGTCCTGATCTGCTCTTCCAGTCCTCGGCTCCCCACCCCTGGCTTTGTAGATGAATCTCAATGGTGTCCCACAGGTACCTCTGCTGTTCTAATCCCCCAACCACCAATGCCAAATGCACCACTCCTGCCTGGCAGCACCTCTGCTCATCTATTGCCCCCCTGGCAGCTTCCCTTCCTTTACAGCTTCACTAGCCATTCGATATTCACTTCATCTAGGCCAGTGGTCACCAACCGGTCAATCGTGATCAACTGGTCGATCCTAGAGGATCTCCCAGTCAATCGTGATGTCCAGCAGCATAGTGTGGCTGCAGCTAAGGCAGACTCCCTGCCTACCCTGGCCCCATACCACTCCCGGAAGCAGCCAGCACAGCCCCACGGCCCCAGGGGGACAGGGGTATCCTTTCGCATGCTGCTCCTGCCCGCAAGCACCGTCCCTGCAGCTCCCATTGGCCGGGAGAGCTGTGGGGGCGGTGCTAACAGAGAGGGGCAGTGTGCGCAGCTATGTGCCCCCCGCCACCCCGAAGGGGCCACAGGGGTGCATTGGCCCCTTTCAGGAGAAGTGTGGGGCCAGGGTAGGCAGGGAGCTTGCCTTAGCCTCGCTGCGCCCACCACTGGCTGGGAGACGTCAGAGGTATGTGCTGCCCGCCAGGAGGCCACACCCCAACCCTCATCCCAGAGGCCATCCTGGAGCTGGCACCCCATAACCCCTCTTGCACCCCGAACCCCCCCTGCCCCCAAGTCCCACCCTGAGCCCCCTCCTACATCCCAACCCCCAGCCTCCTCCTGGAGCCAGCACCCCATATCCCTTTCTGCACCCTGAACCCCAACATTCTGCCCCAGCCCAGAGCCCCTCCTGCACCCAAACTCCCTCCCAGAGCCTGCACCATGCACCTCCTTCTATACCCCAACACATTGCCCCAGCCTGGAGCTCCCTCCTGCACCCAAACTCCCTCCTAGAGCTTGCACCCCTCACCTCTGCCTCAGGCTCAGCCCAGAGGCGCCTCCCACACTGCAACCCCCCCCTCCCTGAACACCAACCCTCTGCCCCAGCCTAGTGAAAGTGAGTGAGGGTGGGGGAGAGCGAGCGATGGAGAGAAGGGCGGGGGGAAATGGAGTGAGTGGGGCAGGGAAGATCCTGGGTTGCCCTTAGATTAAAAAAGTGATCTTGGGTATAAAAAGGTTGGAGACCGACCACTGACCTAGGCTAAGTGGCGTGCCTGTGCATGCTTTGAGAGCAGGGAAGTTGATGACTTGTGGTCATTTATCAGTAAGCAGAAATATATTGACAGACATTTGCAGGTGGTTTAATCTCCATTTCACTCCACAAAGTTGACCACAATTCTTTTACGTGAAAAACTGGGAAGAGAGACAGCAGACTGTTCACCTCTTGTTAAACTCACAAAAATGCATCCTTGCATAAGGGGGTGGTTTTTTTCTCCCCTCCAGCACCTTCTCACCACCGCAGTCACGCTGCTTCAACGTGGTCTCTGCTGCCGGCCATTTTTGTTATTCTTTAAAAGGATACCTAAAACACAGAGGGCTGCGTTTGCAAAGAGCCACACTGGCCGCGTCACAGGCTTCTCTACCAGCCACACAGCCAGAATACTCAAAAACCCTCCAATTTCCTCAACTTTCAAGGAACTAAGGAAATGCTAATTTTAAAATAATAGATTTTAAATTTGAATTGAAAAATGGGTGTGTGTGTTGATTCAGTGTGATGTCTCCCTGAGCTGGGCATGTTCAGATTCACAGTTTCAGGTCAGGTCTTAAACAAGACCTAGTTCAAGAATAACTTTTCCTTTACCTATCTGCCATGCCCAGAGTTCCAAGTTTTGCCTTTCCCCCACTACAGCCTTAACGGAATCACGATCAGCTGAAGCAGTCTGAGGAACGCAGGCCCCTACTTGGCAGGAAGCTAGTGGTGGCGTCAATCATTGCAGGAGACACCCAGAACCCTAAACTTTGGTGTTGGCAGGTAAAATACCTTTCAGTTTGTGCTGTTTTATTTGGACTGTTCCAGGGACCAGGGTTGAATGGGCACTGGAGACTCCGCAGGTCAGGAAGGAGGTGCGTTCTCAGGGTAATGTAAGGATTGGGGAACCTTGTACTGTAGACAAATTCTCCAGGGTTGTCTTTGTACCAGCACTAACTTCACACACACACACACACACACACACACACACACACACGAAACCCAACAATGCCTGCCAAGTGGAACAGGAATAACTGGAGGGGAAGGAAACTGTATTTTCAAGCTACTCAGATGGTATTATAGACAATGGAGAGCCAAGTAAACAAATTAAAAAGTAATAAAGAAAGGGGTCAGCAACGTCCCTTTAACTCCTAGCTCCTCTCATTTCAGCTGGTTTCAGATCAACTTTGTTTGAATGCAAGGAGAAGTTTCCTGTTTTGTTGATGGTGCTTCTGAAAAATTTATCCGGTCCAAGAGCAGGTTGCACGTCTCTCGTTTTTCTGCAAGCTACTTGGCTGCAATGACAAGGACAGAGAAGCCTTAAGAATGAGCGAGCACTCATTGCATGCCTGAGCCTGAATGCAATGGGAAGAACACTGCCACGGGATAACAGACTTGGAAACGGGGAGGCCCAGCCAAGTTTATTTTTAAAAGGCTGGATGGAGTTATCCCCTGGCAATGTTCTATCCCAATTACTTTATTTTTTTAATTCTACTCAAGGATTAAATAACCATGTAATTATCTTATCTTATGCAGTTTGAGGCAGCAGAAGCATGAAGGTTGATCGCTAGACAGTTAATACAAACATTCTGATTGGCCTTTAGTGCAGATTTGGTTTATGGGGTGGACAACTTATTCATCCCAGTCTCCATAGAAAGTTACAAGTATAGGGGGAAATTTTGCCTGAATTACATCCTGTACAACCCGAGTGATCAGAAGGGGAGCAAATGAAGGCAGAACTTGGCCACTATATTTGTCTAGTAAGTTTTTTGTTGTTGGTCGTGGGGGGTTGTTTTTAAAATGGAGGGGATGGCCCCATTCCATTCTTCCTGCCACCCAAAAAAGTTCCTTTTCACTGGATTTTTGGAATTTACCACAAGGACAAGTAGACAGAAAGAAATTAATGATGCAGCTTTGTTTCCATATATCATGGCACAAGTGAAATCACTTCACAATTAAATAATCCAACCACATTCACCTTGGGCGGCAGCTGTGACCCAAGGGGGAATTCACCCCTAGCCATGCATAGGTAGTGGAACTGTCACAGCTGTTCCTTATGAGTTCCACTACAGGTGAGCCTCATTTATGGCTAGCTGCAAAGTCTGGGCAAAACAATTGACAGATTCCCATGTAACATACCTTGGTGTGTTGGCAAGCACAATGTTGTTTTCATTATTGGGTACTCACGCCAAGACACTGCCTGCCAGACCCCATCTTTTCATGGTAGTGTTTAATTTTTCAGCAAGGTTTTCCACTGTATGTTGTTCTGCCACACTTTCGGTTTGTAGAACTGCGGATCAAAGCTCCCAATTTTCAACACAATGGCAAGTGACAGTCATGTAGCTTTCTGTAGTTAATGCTGTCCAGCAGTTAGTGGTGAAAGCTACTTTAACGGCATTTTCCAATTTTTCCCAGAGAGACTTCACACAGTCTTCATAGCACTTCTCTGGTTGCAGGGTTACAGTCTGTCTCACAGGCACATGGTATTCAGGTTCTCCAAAACTCATCAATGCACAAAAATCTGTACCCTCAACAACACTTACAGGCAGCATATCTGTAGTGATCATGGTGCATAACAACTCCGTTAGTTTTTCGGCATGTTGTGTGTTGCATTTTTTTTTGAACGGTCAGAAACAGTCTGTGTTGTTTGATTTTTGCATTCTTTGTCACATGAAACGGAGGGACGTTTCAGCTTCAAATGGTTCAGCATTGCTCCAGAGCAGTTTGCATACCTCAGCTCTGTATTACACAGTTTACAGTTAATGGTGTTTTCTGTTATTTTTGTGAAATGATTCCAAGCATTACTCCTTTTCGATCGCTCCATCTTCAAACTATGGGTTTTGCTTACTGCTCTGGAAAAGTAGTTACCAAAATCGTGATAACCTGCTTGATGTTGTCTGAAGGTTTAACGCTATCAAAGTATGACATCAGTTCCAAAGAAATGGTTCTAACAATGCGGAATATATGAAATGTAGAAAAATACACAGGCAAGAAAATAAGTCCCACATAAAATGAGGACACTTAAAACCCAATTCTCAAAACACAATTGCTACATATTTGCTGGTATTGCTGCGGCATTTTTCATGTGCACATTTGGTATTACAATGTCATGGAATTATTTTACCAATCTGTTTTAAAAGTTAACTGCAATGTATTAACTGTAAGACTAATACTTATCGTTTAACGGTTTAATATTTTACATCCCTACTACGAACAATGATAGACAGCATAGTTCTGCTCTGGCTACAATAGATCCTGCTGTAACTTGCCTCTGTTCACAGCCTGAACCTGCAAGCTCTCTGTGCACGATAACTGCAGATCTATTAAAAAAAACACCTCCAAAATCCTATAAATGTCTCCCTGAGGAATGGAAAAATTGACTTCAGAAAGTAAATCAGGAACAGAGTAGAATGTAGAAAATTGTTCGGTGCCAGGAGACTTTAAAAAGAAAAAAAAAAAATCACCAGCCATCTAAAAGTCAATTAAAAAAGTCATTTCACTGGGGTGACTGCAGGAGTTTGCCAGTTTTTATTTTGGAAGAAGACTTAATTGCATATTAGTTCCCACCTTAATGTAGTTCTGGCTCATTCAAAGTGGGATAGGAAAGGTGCTAGAATCACTGCAAATTTCCATAAACTATACTCTGACTGGGGTGTGTATCCAGTACAGGATGTAACAGGCAAGTGGGCTCGCTAGCAAGTCATTTATCTTGTTTGCTTATCATATTTAAAAATAGAATAAGTACTATCAAGGCTCCAAATTACCTTTGTGTACAATGTATGCAGACTTGCATTTCTATGACTGTCACCTTGGTCTACACCCATCTGTCATGTATTGCCTGTATTTAGGCTCTGATTTGGGAAAACACTTAAAACACATACTTAACTTTAAGCATGTGCATAAGTTGCACTGACTTCAGTGAGACTTATGCACTCTGCTGCAGAGGGACGTTTTCCTGAATCAAAGCCTTGGATTGTAAGTTCTCCAAGAGAGAGACTGTCTCTGAGCACATGTCCTTGTGCTGCCCTGCATAACAGGGTCCCAAATTGAACCTCTGAGCACAACTGTTGATACAAACAAATTTAAAATTTTTATTAAAGCTAATGTTAAAATTATATAATATACAGGTTGAGAAAAGAGTGTCTGTACATCTGGGTATAGCGCTTAGATTATCCACAAATACCAAGTTTGTTTTTAAACTCATAAGATACATATAGTGCATAATCAGCAATAACCTAAATTTAAGTGAATGAATTTAAGAACACAGTTTAGATATTTAGCATCCAAGTATTCGGGTACATTACTCATGAAAAAAGTTATACGAGAGTTGGTGGTGGAAAGCAAAATATAGCAATGAATGAAGACTGTCCCTCAGTAATTGAGAATTTAGGATTCATTGTCCATTTAGAAAAAAAACCAGTGCATCAGGAAAGTATTTGAGTTACTTTCCCAACTGCGCTTCTCATTGGCACTCCAGCTCATTCCTCCCAGTACTGCCGATGTCCGATGATGTGCTCTATGTAGATGTCCCTCGACCACCTGATGGTGTCTGACACCATGAGTTGCTGCATCAGCCAAGCGTAGTGTTGACCGACTCCATATTCTCTCAGCACTCGCTCGTTACCGGGGTCTCAGGCGCCCAGGGCTCGAATGATCAGCACGTGAGTTTGAACCTCGTAACCCGTAGCTCTCAGGGTGTCAGCCAAAGGGGCATATTTCTCCAGCTTTTGAGATCGGGTGTCATGGAAAGCCAGGGGTCCTGTTCTCAAAGGGCACTGTGGTGTCCATCATGACGATCTTCTTCTGGTCCTCGTTGGTGATTAAGCACTGGAATAAATTGCCCAGGGAGGTTGTGGAATCTCCGTCATTGGAGATTTTTAAGAGCAGGTTAAACAAACCCATGTCAGGGATGGTCTAGATAATATTTAGTCCTGCCATGAGTGCAGGGGACTGGACTAGATGACCTCTCGCACTTTCCAGCCCTATGATTCTAAGTTCATGTGGAATAGGTCCATCAATGACTATTAGCCAAGATGGTCAGGGATGCAACCCCATGCACTGGGTGTCCCTAGTCTCTGATTGACGGAAACTAGGACTGGATGATAGTAAAAGATCACTCATTAATTACCTGTTCTGTTCATTCTGAAGCACCTGGCATTGACCCCTGGCAGAAGGCAGGATACTGGGCTAGATGGACCATTGGTCTGACCCAGTCTGGCCCTGCTTATGTTCAGAAGGCTGGGTATTTGCATAACTGCAGGAGGGGGGGGGTTACATTGTTTAAGAGCCCTTTGAAGCTCATGACTAAGGCTAAGATTGTGTCTCAGAGGTCATGGAAGGCATGGTCGCAGTTGGCTATCGGTTCTGGGGATGGTGGAGTTCACGGCAACCTTCCCCATGGGTGGCGGGATGGCTCTGACCAGGTGATCTTCTAATACCCAACTCTATCCATAATCCAGTAACTGTACAATCTCCCTCCCACCAAGATAAATTATAGCTCCTTGCTGCTATGGAAATCTGGGCCATCCGTACCTCTTAAAGGAGAAGACTCTCCTAAGGAAAATCTATATATACACAAAGTATATTTTTTTAAAATAAGATTAGTTCACTAGCATTGTACATTCCAAGTGACTGCCTGGATTAACTGAACTCTCACATAAATTACATTAAGAGGAGCTGGCTGTGGTAGAGCATAGTCATTTCCCCCATTCATGAGCTGTAATGAGCATGGTTAACGAGCCCCTGAGACAAGTACACTGAATCCAACTGTACCCTCATCTAACCCCCAACAACACTTCCTCGCTATTTTCCCAAACAAGGCAGTGCAAACCTTAACCCTGAAGTCCCAAACTCAAAGACCAAAGACTAGCTAGATTTGATAAACCTACCTGAGATCCTGGGGACCCCCTTCTGCGGCTCCAAAAAACCTCTGCAACTTCCAATCTGCACAGGTGGTACCAGGGCATTGTGGTAAGTAGCCTGGCAATTTACACACACTAATTAAGACAAATCAATAATGACTAGTTAAAACATTAAGATCCACTGGAGTCCAGAAATTAAGTCCTCTGCAGCTAAAGTATGTACCTTAACACAGAGAAGAGGCAAACAGGCCTATAAAGGGCTGCCATCATGACAGCCTTCTATGTAGGGTGACCAGACAGCAAGTGTGAAAAATTGGGACAGGGGGTTGGGGGGGGGGGTAATATGAGCCTATATAAGAAAAAGATCCAAAAATCAGGACATCTGGTCACCCTACTTCTATGCAGGCTGTAGGAAGTGTACTCCAGAGAAACCACAGCTCCAACTATAAGGAGGAGGAGAAATAAGGATCTTTGATCTACTTGTACATGGACAGTGTGGTTTTTCCACGGCATCCAATTAGTTTAAGAGCTTCTTTGAATTGAATTTCAATATAAAAATGATTTTGTGGCTGATTTCCACTCAAAGGTAGGCTGGAAACAAAGTATTTCAGGATGCAGGATTTTATGGGATCCCTTCTCCGCCTTTTGTTTTTTTAAAAACCTCCCAAATTCTCTCTTTGGAAATATCCAAGGAAGTGAGCACATTAAACAGTTACTACCACTATAGTCCAGATCAAAATGAAAGGTTTTTTCAGTGTGTGTTAAATTTACAATACCTAATAGATATGCTTTCATTAGTAATATTTAAATAATCACTAAAAATCACTTGCAGAACAAAAGACCATTTAACATTTTCCAGCATTGAAGGAAACCCAAATCCAAGAATGCTGGGCTAGCGTACCAGAACCAGGAAGTGAAATTCCTCAGTTTGGTGTTACTTACCTGTCCAAGGCCCCAATCCTACAATGAGAGGTGTGTGGGTGGAGCCCTACCCCCATGTGGAGACCCACTGAGGTCTGGCACAGGGCTCTTAGCTGTGTGCATCTTATTGCAAGGTCAAGGTCCAAGCAAAGAAACAGTGTGAAAGGATGAATATAAATTAGTGTGTTAAAATTCTGTTTCAATAATAAGGTGTTACTAGCAACAGTGTTGCAAATTTTCATCTGGAAAGTGCCTCTTTAAGAGTTCCAATTTGCTTTTCCTGGAGACTATTTGGTTTTATTAAAGCCGATACCAACAGGAAACTTTCTGAACCCAGAACAAAAATGTCCCATTTAAGTACCTAATATTTTTTTGGAAGTTTTTCTCCTTCAACTTTAATTAAGCTCTCCCCAGGCTCAGCAGCTTGGCGTGTTTCACTTTAAAGTAAGCTTAGTCCCTAGACCAGTTTCTCCCCAACCCCTATTGCTCACAGCTTCCATTATTTACATAAAGCTTAAGAAATAAACGTGCTTTTACTAAAATACATGGATTACTAGTTGGCCAGTGATCGGGAACATTGTGACTGTTGATGTTCCCTCTTCATCTGGAGCCAAACAAATAGTAAGAGTTTGCGTTGCTCGTTATGCAACAACTCATGGTCACTTTATAATTCACAAATGAGGTTATATTAGGGGGTGCATAAGAGAATTCTCCTCTACACAACCAATCTACTGCGCCATTCACTCAGCTCAACAACCCGAGAGATGGGGCAAGGTCTTGTGGGTATGACAGACTGAAAAAAAACAAAAAACACAGGCTTGTTAGACTAGGTGACCTTTATAAGAAACAATGGGTGTGTAGGTATCAACAATAGCAAATTAACATTTTAGTTAACTAATGCTGTGCTTTATTAGTATCTCTGAGAGAAAGAATGGTCTTGCAGTTAAGGCTCTGGACTTGGAACCAGACGATCTAAGCCTGGTTCCTAACTCTGCTACAGGCTTGTTGCTTGACCTTGGACAAGTCACTCAATCTCTCTGTTCTACAATTCTCCATCTATAAAAGGGATACTATTACTTCCTCAGTCTGTCTTATCTATTTAGATTGTAGCTTTTGGGGGCAGGGAATGTCTTTTCCTATGTGTAATTTGCATGTTTAGCACAATACAGTTCAATCTCAGGTGGGACTCTAGGTGTTACTGTAATATAACTAATTACACACCAAAAAAAAAAAAAACCTATGTTAAAAGAACATTATTCATGTTGCAAAGACAAGCACTCAATAGTTGGGAAATGCCAGGGTTAAGGTTGCCTGTGCAACCAATTTTATGAGGAGCTGGGACAGGGGAAATGGCTTCCCCAAAAGAGAGTTCTGTTTCCATTGTGTATACCATCACCAGAGTACAATTTCTATAGCACGCAACAAGCATTGGGCTAGGTATTACACAGGCATTTGGAAACGCTCATTTCATTGCAGGGATTGTGAGAGTGCTATTGTTTCTTTTTCTCGGTGTAAGGCACTGTTCCAGATGCAGGAAACGTCAAACAAGCACCAGCGAGCTATGCAATGTGGAGAACACCCAGTATAGACTATTTGAACACCAAACTACCTCAAACTAAAGAATGGACTGGCCAAGCATTCCTGGAAGCAGCGATTGCTATAGAAACCTGTTTGTTTCAGTCACGTTAAAACTCCATAGAACTTTACCATAAGGGAGCGAGGCAGCGGAATGCAAACACAATCGAGGTGCTCACTCAGTTGCATAGACCTAGCTAACAGCTATAAGGGTTATATGCCACGTTCCTCCTTTCCCCGTGCCCTGCAGTGCAGGCAGCTTTTTGCAACAGTGCGTCATCTTTAATAGATTACCACCTGGAACCAGCTTCTCAGCAAAACGCTCCTTCCTTCCCCTTCCCCAAGGAAAGGGCTTTGATCCAGTACACCAGTTCACTTAAACACAATGAAATAGCTTGGCTTAGAGGTACCAGTGCTGTGCATTACCACATAAGCAGCACACACAAGTTTGATTCATAGACCTGGCTCTTGCTCCCATGTGGAGCACACTGTGGTAGTAACATGTTCTACCACCAGCCTGTGAGCCATGAGGGCTAGGATGGGGAGATCATCCAAGTCACATTACTCAGCAGCGACCACTGCTGAAAGATGAGTACGCTGATCAGGGCAGGGATTGCACCATCCTATATACATTTGTACAGCAACTAAATTGGGAAAGGCACAGACAGGTTTTGAAAGGAGCTGCTGGAGACTGAGCCTGGAGGGGGAGGATTGTAAAAGGGGAAGGGATTCTTACCAATCCTAGGACAGCACCTCTGCTGCAGGGGCCCTTACAAGAAGGAAGAATAAATAAGTGAAATGAGATCCACTGCTCTGTTTATATCTACACAGTTTTCATGCAGGAAGACTCCATGCTACATCGCTGGAAAATTGTGCTGCTATCTCTTTAATGAGCTGCTTGTTTACAGCACCTGGCAAGACCTGTTATACTAGGTAACTGTGTGATATTTGAAACGCTTACAATTGAAAGCATGTTACGGCAATTCAGAACATACTTAATGTGGGTTTTGCAACATCCCCAACCTACTCAGGGTGGATGAACAGAAATAACCCTCAGCAAAGCAAGTCACCCCTCTAGTCTACTAACAAAATATTTAGATTTACTGTACATACTGTAGTTTGTCTGAGATTGCGCTAAGAAAAATCTGGGTTGAGGGAAAATGTGTGCAACATTTACACACACATGCTATGTATACACATATACTATACCGGCTTCATTTTCAGAAGTACTGAGCACCTAGAGCTTCCATGTACTTCAACTGGAATTTTGGGTGCTAAACCCTTCCATAAAATCATAGTGTGTGTCTGCATATAGATTATATCCACATACATAGATGATGTGTGTGTGTATACAGAACACCCCTCCCCAAAATGCAGCTACACATTTATAAACATAGGTATATAACTTCAAGTTCACAAAGGTTTCCAAGGGACATAACTATAACTGCAAACTCCTTGGGTCAGAGACTCTTTTTTGTTATGTTTTGTACAGCACCTAGCACAATGGAGCTGCAGCCCCGAGGTGCTACCACAATACAAGAGTAATGAAATCAGGCATTCACAAAAGAAAAAAGCAAAAACAACAAAATAAGCGATAATTCACTTAGGTTGAAGGAAACAAAGGAATCTGCAATTAATTAAGATGAGTTTTCCAACTTTGAGGTTCATAAGCCTCAGAATTGTTCTGTATAAACGATATAGATTTTATTATAACATACGTTCTATGTTATAACACACACACATACAGAGCGGTCATATGAAAAAAATGCACTGTGGTTGGTCCAGTCAAATACAGCACCTCACCGACCTTGTCATTCTAGCCATTGACATTTGGATCTTTACCCAGCAACAATATATAAGACAGTCACTAGGGTAAAAAAAAAGTTCCCACGTCACTAAATCTAGAGTCTGCTGATAAAAAGGGTACTGTCTCAATCCTATACTCAAAATTCTGCAAGATACACCAGCTAGCAGCAAGTATCACCTATTGGGATTAGCTCCCCATTGGCTTTGTAACATCATTGTGACGTGAATGGCAGTAAACAAACTATGATTTTCCTCTGCCTACAGCCCATCACATGCCCATAAGGCAAGGAAGCCGTTAAAAGCCCACTGAGCCAGAGCTTGCCCTCGGGGCACTCTGGGGGCTGGAGCACCCATGGAAAAAAAAAAGTGGGTGCTCAGCACCCACCAGCCACAGCTGGTTGGCGGCACTGCCAAGCAGCTGGTTGGCAGCTGTGGGAAGGACTTTGGGGTGGGCGGAGAGGAGCAAGCAGGTGGGGGCCTTGGGGAGGGGGGCGGGAAAGGCAGAGCGAGGGCGGGGCCTCGGGGGTGGAGCACCCCCAAGGAAAAGAAAAAAAAACCTCAGTGCCGATGCTCATCTACACTGCATTTCTTAGGGTGGAGTTTAGGGGTTTTTTTTTTTTGTTTTTTTCCCTAAACCACACACAACAGATTAGGAGATCTTATTAAGTTGCCATGAAAATGTCAATTCTAGTCCAAGCTTGCCAGCCTGTTCACAACAAAATCATAGCCAAAGTCAGAGGACACAAGGGGTAACATGTACCATAAAAGGCAGCCTCAGCAGAATATGCACTTGGTGAATACAAGGTGCTCCTGGCACACCTTTGGACAGTACTGCTCTGGGTTAATCAAGTCATTGGTAACTACAGGAAGAATTGGGGGTAGGTCAGAAAACACCTGCTGGGATGAGCATCACTTAGATCAGGGACGGGCAAACTTTTTGGCCTGAGGGCCACATTGAGTTTCCGAAATTGTATGGAGGGCCGGTTGGGGGAGGCTGTGCCTCCCCAAACAGCCAGGTGTGGCACGGCCCCCACCTCCTAGTCAACCCCCCCAAGCTTCTCGCCCCGACGGCCCCTTCGGGACCCCTGCCCCATCCGCCCGTCCCTGTCCCCTGGCCACCCCCGGACCTCCAACCCCTCACTGCCCCCTGCTGCCCCATCCAACCTCCTCTCATTCCTGACTGCCCCCCGGGACCTCTGCCCCATCCAACCACCCCTTCTCCCTGACCACCTTCAGAACCCCTGCCCCTGACTGCCCCATCCAACCCCTCCTCTCCTTCCTGACTGCCCCCTGGGACTCTGCCCCCATTCAACCCCCGTTACCCGCCCTCTGACAGCTCCGACCCCGATCCACACCCCTGCCCCCAACCACCACTCTGAATTCCCCTGCCCTCTATCCAACCCCCCCCCCCCCCGCTCCCTGCCCCCTTACCGCACTGCCTGGAGCACCAGTGGCTGGCAACGCTACAGCCGCGCTGCCCAGAGTGCCAGGACAGGCAGCTACGCTGTCCGGCTGGAGCCAGCCATGCCACCGCGCAGCACGGAGCACTGGGTCAGGCCACGTCTCTTCAGCTGTGCTGCCTGGCAAGAGCTCGCAGCCCTGCCACCCACAGCATTGCGCTGGCAGCGCAGCGAGCTGAGGCTGTGGGGCTAAGGGGACAGCGGGGGAGGGGCCTGGGGCTAGCCTCCTGGGCCAGGAGCTCAGGGGCCAGGCAGGAGGATCCCGTGGGCCATAGTTTGCCCACCTCTGACTTAGCGGCAAAGCCCTACACCTACTTGATTATGCAACCAAATGCTAAGCAATTTTCCTCTTTGTTCAGATGCTGCATAATTCCAGGATTGTGCCACAGGATGGCTCCATTCTGCAGTCAATGCTTCTGTACTTGAGAGTTTGCTGCTCTTTGCAGAGGACAATAGGTCAGAAGGCTAGAGGCAGTAGAGGAGGGAGGCAGGTTTGAGGGACTGCAGAATATGCAAGCGGCTCTGGGTGACCTGTATTTTCTCTAACAGATAGAGAGGAAGAGACCCTGGGGATGGCCTAGACTGGTCTGTGTATGAGAGATGCAGAACATGATGATCTAAACTGGCTTGGCAGTCAAAAGCCATTAAAATTAAAACCAGATTATTTTTCCAAGATGAAAATGAAACGCTAGAAAGTGGTCCACTGACCCATATTCACCCCCACTGTAGCCACGCACAGTCCATCCCATTTCTCGTATGCCCAACACCTATTGGAGAAAGCACCTGCCTCATAAACATAAGAGTTCTTCTAGGTATAAGCCTCCCCCACCACCCAGGAACCAAGCGCACAGATCTAGGGTTCTTGGCGCAACATTTAGGACTAATAAAGAGAATAGGGTACAGGCTTAAAGGACACATCCGTAATTTATTATACCATTGTAGGATTAGTTGAGCAGATCTTTAAACACACTGTAGTACTGGACATTTTCACTGGTAAACCACGTTCACCATTTTCCTAGTAGGCCTTTAACCTGAAATATGCTTTCAGGACAGAGTAGCAATGCTTGTGACCTCTGATTAGCAACACACGTTTCTCTCTTGCCCCACCAGCAGGCGCCAACTCCCAACTGCTCTCTATGCTAAAATAAACTGATGACAACAAGTGGGCCTCAGTGCCAAAAGACCGCAGCTGTAAGGGCTCAGATATGGAACATTTAATTTAACTACTAGTCTGTAGGAAGCGTTGTCTCACACCGAGCACAAGAGTGGGAGTTGCTATTCTTAGGGTTTACTCCTGGTTCTCCCACTGTTTGACCTTGGGCAAGTCACTTACTGCTCTGTGCCTCAGTTTCCCAGTATGTAAACAGTGGCTATTTCCCTATCCCCTACCCCCTCTGAGGCCTAGTGCCCAAGGGTCTGATCCTACAAACCTTTACCTTCTCAAGAAGTCTCAGTTATTTCAGCAGGCCTATCCGTGTAAATATGGGTCTGAAGTAGCAGGCCCCTAACTTGTGTACAAACTGGCTCATATTGTTCTCCTGCCCGCAGCATGGCAATAGTCTCCCAAAAGGACATGGCATAACACACAAAGTGATTGCTAGCACAGGTGCAGTTACAAATCATGTATTAATCAAAGGCATGGGGAAGAAACAAAAAATACAATCTGCCAGTCGCCATTAGAAATGCTGCCCCCTACAAACAATTACCAGTCACCAGGAACATGACAACACTCTCATGGTATATGTGAACATCTTCACTCGATTGGAGGTAGCTCCACCCTTTTTCCTCTCAAGGGCCTGCAATAGGGTTAAATAGGTTTTGCCTTCTCTTACAGGTAGAGAGGGACATCTGCACTTCAGCCCAGAACCAGCTGGCAAGGCTATGTTAGGGCACTAACTCAACCTTCTTAGATCATTTGATGCTATAACAACATTTTGTCTTATTCTGCACCTTTCCTTCAAGGAAGGAACACTGCAGCTTTAACATCACAAGGCCTAATAATTTGCGATTGTTTTGCACCTTGTGTAGTGCATACACAGTGGTGTTGGAACAATTTTTATAGTGGGGGTTGGAAAGCCATTGAACAAAACTGTAAACCCTGGATATGATGGAAACCACTGCACTCCTAGTTCCAGCATCCCTGCATACACACCTGTACAGAGTAAGCGGGGAGGGTCCCAGAGCCCAGGCTTCAGCCTGAGAGTGTACAATGCAATTTTATAGCCTGTAGCCTAAGTCAGCTGACACAGGGCAGCCAGTGTTTTATTGCAGTGTAGACATACCCTAGGTCTCAAAGCTTCGCTGTGAAATCAGGATTATATCCATTTTAAAGATGAATAAACTGAGGCACAGTGAAACAGTTATATTATGATGACTCCAGACTGCTTGCTGACTCCAGTAATCAAGATACAAGCTCCCCAATAGTATTCTTTAAGGTATTTCTAAGGTGCTTGTCATTTTGATACCCAAGTCATCCTCTTAATTGTTGACATTTCTCACTGAACAGGTCTAATTTCATTGTTCATCTTTCACTTGCTAGCTCTATTCAAATTCACTTTCCAGTTCTCATGCAGTAGCAAGCACATCACACTTGTGTTTAGCTTCACAATAATTCAGAGGAAGGTTTAAATAAAATTAAAAAGGTTAAAGTTGTTTTCACTGAACTTTAGAAAATAGGTGTGGGTTTTTTTTTCATTTTTAATTAGCTTTTCTTCTCTCCCAACACTTAAAATAAAAGCGGCAAAATTTAGGGCTTGGTGTTATCCTGTCCCTTTAGGAATTCATGTCAAGGCTTTAGAGAATTATTTATACCCTACATAAATCAATTTTCCAATATCAAAACGTCAGATTCTATCAATATCTGTGGTTACAGAGAACAGCTGGTACTTATTTGAGATACTAAGAAACTAACTTACTCAGAACTAGAACACAAAGTTACAGTGTTTCATGGGTAGGCCAGGGCTATCTAGGTTGGTAAAGCTTGAAGACAGACAACATTTTTTAGCAGATATTTTGAATTCTTCCAACATCCCTGGGCTTTTTCAACTAGATATACAGTTCAGAGCTTGTATTGAGCAAGAGATTAATCAGGCAAACCACACACCCTTTAGTAATTTATGCCACCCGCACACAAGAGAAGCAAGTAACAATTCTGTGCCAAATAGTATTTCTTGAAGATTGGCTGACTTAGAATTCAAACCTTCTCTTTTTCCCCGTATGTGGCTTTAAGGTCTTCTTAGGGCTGGAGTTTCTGGGATTTTCAACGCTCATTTTCCAATGATCACAGTCTTCTGCACAGGGCTCTCTAGTTGCTTTGCATCCACGCACAATCAGGTTAACAAGGCCCAGTAAATCCTCCTGGCCACTGAACAGGAAGATGCATCCAGAACAAAGCAATGTAACAATTTTGCAGGTAGACAAAATTACATTAATCACTCTCAGGAAGCCAACTCCAAAAGAAAAGAAGAGAGGCAGGCAGTGTTCGCAGTTACACCACAGTAAATCCCATTTACTTCACTAGAGTTACTCTGGATTCACACCAGTATAAATGAGACCAGAATCAGGCCCTCCAGTTTCTACCACCCAATCTAAAAGGAGAATACTCTGAGTCTGGGTTCCTTATCCTCTCTCTGCCCTCAGAAAGCAACACCATAAAAAAAGCCAGTTCACTACACCGCCACACATATCTAAGATAGTTAAATAACTTCACTGGGCTCTTTGGCAGTAAGGTCTTTTACGTGGCAGCCACAGAACCTCACCCACCGACTCCTGTAATAGCCCCCTAACCTCTGGCTGAGTTACTGAAGTCCTTATCCTTTAAATCATGATTTAAAGACTTCATGTTACAGAGAATCCACCATTTACACTAGTTTAAACCTGCAAGTGACCCGTGCTCCATGCTGCAGAGAAAGACAAAAAAACAGGGTCTTTTGTGCATAGGGTTCTCTGTTCCTATCTATAGTCCAGTCTCACCACTGGAGTGGAGGGTATTAAAGCCAGAGGCAGGGTGCTCCCAGTGGTGGGCTGTCACCATTTTCAGAGTCTAACAATTTGATCAGGCTTTAAGTTAGCTTATATAAAAAGGGAAGGGTATGGCGGGAATGGAAGATTTACTAAAAAGCAGGAGGTGCTTATATTTTGTTGACTGGAACCAATACTGGTACTGCCAACAAGTAACACCAACACTGCCAAGTGTTAAAAAATTGTGAGTCAGGCATAACAAAAATCATGAGATTTAAAATAATTAAATACCAGGGTCCTTTTTGTCTCCCTTATGGTTTCAGGATTGTAGAGTACACTCAGATCACATTCTCAAGCTTTTCTCCACAACCAGGATAGCTAAGAACTATTGTTTTAAATGACAGATAAGATTCTCACATAATCACTTGACTCCGAGAGCTGGGGCTTTAAGAAGAACACCAAATATCATGACCCTCACAATAAGATTGAAAGAGTTGGCAGCATTGCAATATGCATTTCTAAATAACACATTGCCTATTTCTCATCAGCACTGACGTTTTTATCTCTCTCTCTCTCTCTGAGGGAGGTAACTTGAGAGTAAACAACTCTATTAGAATTGTTAATCTAGTAATTGAGAATTGTCTTTGTGCAACCTACTCCTCCACTCTCTCATGCTGCAGTGCATTAATTTTTACATACAAGGTTGCTTGTTATCATTAAAGTCTCGTATTAATCCTGTGTCTTGTTCTTTTAGTTTTATATTTGCATTTTTAGCTATTGCAAAATAAAGAGGGATGTTTTAAAGCTTTTCACTTTACTCCAATTGCTGCAATGAAGTTACACCTGAGATTATTTCACGGGAACGTCAAATGAAGTGCAACCAAAGGGCAATACTCTCCTTTATGCTGATCAAATTCAAAAGATTTGTGTCTATTCGTTCCATTTACACTCCAGGAGGATAAGCATCAATGCAAGGTACAGCCAAAGGCTAACCCATGCCCCTCAAAAGAACCAAGAACTCACAGCTGTGGTTAAAAATAATTTTTAATGAGAACTCTTCATGCATTCCTAATGAACTCTGATTCTTAAAACCGAACTTTAAAAATCTAGTTTACTTAATTGTTTTTGCAGCAGGGGCAACTAACAACCTGATCCAGAACCACTAACAGACCTCAGGAAAATTGAAATTAAAGAATGGGGGATTAAGAAGGGAGAGCGAAGAGGAGAAGGTTGAAAAAAAAATCCGGTGGGAGTTATAGGAAGAGGTTGGGAAATATTAGTAAGAGGGAGAAGACAAAAAACATAGGGAAAACTGTGAAAGGCAATAGGATTGCTAGGGAGAATCATTAGGAGATGCCATGTAATCTGATGGTTAAAGAAGATCCTGGGAATCAGGACACTTGGGTTCTATCCACTGATTCAGTGTGTGGACTTAAGGGTAGCGACTTCCCCTATCTGTTTACACATCTGTAAAATGGGACTAATGCTACTACCTTATAGCATAGGATGTGGAAATGTAATCAGTTCAAGTCTGTACAGTGCTCTGAGGCCCATGGGTAAAAAGCAGACAGAAGTCTACTGGTTATACAATAGCCTTAGAGCAATTAATATAAGATGTCAAGTCCATCTGAAATGAGCCCATCTGAAAAACTGTTCCACATCAACAACTACAGTGCCACCTTCAGGAGAGGACAGATAAGACCTTTTTAAGAAACAACATGTAAAACCTGAAGCCCAGGTTCTATAATGTATTTGAAATATATGAACAACAACAAAAATAAGAAGTCCTAGATATTAAAATCAAATGTAATCCCTTGTGTTAACAAATTTACTAAAAGTCTGTTTACTTTTCATCATCTGTCACAGGGACACTTCAAATGTTTGAAATTTAAATTACTTTTTCATATCAGAATTAAGTAGGAGTGAAACAATGGCTTATATGTCATGATTACAATGTTAGCAAATACCCTAAATGGAGCTATTTTCTTTGTCACCCAATGTAAGTCATAGGTTTACTAGCCTAATGGGTGACTAAGCTATAGGCAAAGAAAGGAAGACATTAAGAGTGTGTGTGTGAATGAAATAAAATAGGAAAAACTAAAGAATATTTTCACCGAGTAAATATATATTATATACACACACACACACACACACACACACACACACACACCCCTCCATGAAAATATTCTTTAGTTTTTCCTATTTGGCTGAAGTGTCCACAAAACCTCCTCCCCCGCACCCCTCCAAACAGATCCTGAATTTAAATCCCGGAGTCTTGGATAGAAGCCTCTTTTTAAATTTAGATTTACACAACAAATAAAGAGTGCTTTAATGACAGATGTTTGACTCCGACACTGTTCCTGCAGTTTACACAGCCCTGTACAGTGAGGGATCTGAAAGAGGGTTTGAAGTCATCAGTGCAATGAAATATTGCTAAAATTTACTTGGGTGCATTTTCAAAAATGACCTCCCGGAATTCACTGTATCATTAGGGTTTTCCCTTTCTAGCCCACAGAGCCAGCAGGGCCCCACAATGAGGTATGCAAAGCTTTTCTGTATGTATTAGATGAGTCAGTTCCTACTTTCTGCTCCTTGTTCTTTTACTCTCAGTACCGAAACAGTTTGGCTGTTAGAACTACGTTTTCTCCTCTCACTAAAACTTTTCTCCGAACTAGGATCTTAGCTCGGTTTCTCTGTTCTGATGAAGCCCTGATCCATTTTTATCAGTAACATGCACCTGGTTTGTCCCTTCCACACAGAAGTTTTGATAAAGCAGGACAGATTAGACAAACTAGTTTACCTATCCTAGGAATTAGAGGACATAACACAGCATCAATTTTTAAGCAGAAATCCACATAGATCTCAATGGGGAATTCAGATTAAAAACAACAACAACAAACTAACAATGGCAAGCCCTATAGCCTTCCAGACAAAAAAAGCCCATTGGGACACCTTATCCATCTTGTTAGCCAAAGCAGGGTTGTTCATGGGTGGTTCATTCCCTATCCTGCCTTAAACATAAAAGATGAGGACAGGATGGACATTCCTCCAACATGATCACAGAAACTATACACTGTAGAAAATGCACTCTTGATTTTAAGAAGCAATCCCTACTCAATGATGTACCCGAAAAGCCCCACAAAGTTCCCTGCTAGTATATCCTAGGAGAAGTCTTTTCCCCAGCCACAAATACAGGGATCAATTTAATTCTGAGCAAGAACCACTATGGTTAAGTATTTAATTCCATTTTTACTCAGAGACACCATTTGGTCTCTATAGGACCTTCTGGAATCAGAAGCCTGACTCTGCACAGAGGTGTAACAGTGGATATTCTTCCACCCTTGGACAAAGCGGCAAAATAGTCCAATCTCTTGTACAAAAAGGCAGTCAGAGGACTGCTGCACAACACACTGAGGAACTACTGCTGTGAGGAATAGGCTACAGAGGCACTTATGGGAGCGCTATGGAGAAACCAGACAAACTTTACAGTCCATTTATCAAAGTGCTTGTAGTTCCTATTTCAAGGCAAATGAAACATAAAATGTAAAGCAAATAAAGTTAATCTGTATCTAGATTATTTTAATAAATAAAAAGGGAGAAAAAAAATCAATGCAGTCCTTCTAGCTGCCTTGCCAGCTCCTGTTAAATCCCTGAAACTGCAACACCTACAGTGGATTTATAGAAACAAGACACACTTTCAGAATGGCAGATAAGCAGGTTCCCTGCTATTCCACAACAGATCCTCAGTGGATGTTTGAACTGAAGTTAATCACAAGCAATGCGCACAACTGACATTCTGTGTTCATTAAACGCAACGGAAACAGGTGCCTCTCCTGCCCAATGCACCCTGCTGCCCCATGTATCAGGGACACTGCTTGTGCTTGGGTGACACCAGCTGGGAACTCTTGGCTGCCTCAACTGTGCCCAGGGTGGTGGGGCATCTCTGTCTGACCTGCAGAATCCAGAACCGGCCTGGGCTTTTAGTCTAATTGTCCTTAGCTGTCGCATTTTGATGGGTCACAGATTTAAATAAAGCTAGGCACCTCCCTTCTTGTTTAAGAGCCTCCAATCTAAAATGGGTCAGTCAGGGGTCCTGAAGACCCAGTGCACACGGACCCTTTAGAAGAACTGCTTTTCTGGTTAGGTTTGCTTCCCCCAGAGGGGAAAAGCTAGTGCATTAAGACACTGCCCTAACATCCATTTCCATGGGAAAGGAATCCCCATTTCATTCACTCACTAATCCTTTTCACAATACCTGTGAGAGACATAGGAATACTATTCCCTTTTTACAGGAGGAGAAACCGAGGCACTGAGCGGACACTCAGCCAAGGCCACAATGGGAGTCAGTCACTCCCATGATGCATGCTAGGGAGTCTTTAACAAACCGAATAAGGACCAGGGCTTTTTTTTTTTTTACTAGATTGTCTAATCACCGTTATCATTTTCAAGTATCCCAAAGGTACACTATTGCTCCATGCTTCCTTATAGGCCACATCTGCTAGAAGTGACTGATTTTTGCTCTTCCCTTGGGTAAAGATTTTACTCTAGCTTCAATTTTTCTCTATAATACTCCTCCCTCTCCACAAAATGAAACCTCCAATGTGTCTCATTATAAAGTCCTGTCTCCTGCTGCACGTAGCCAAGGGGTGTGCTGGATATTCACAGCAGTACATGCTGATCATCATTGGATTGCTTGTTTACATATGCTCAACAGTATATTTCTTTAAACAAAGGAGATATGCATTCACTGTGTTGTTGAAAGAAGGTTGTTTTTACAGCCTGACCCTAAATTTGAGCTCCAAGGATTCTACATTTTATGAAATCAAAAACAAGAAAATGCAATGCAAACAAGAAATAAACCTCGATAAATACAGCCATGTGCCTGTGCTGCTATTGCTTAGTTTGAGTTAGCACCTTTTTAATATAAATATAAGCCCTATTTTTCAGGAGTATAACTTGGCTGGAATACTATTCTGCCTTTAAATCTTAAAAGTGCTCCCCAAATATTACATCATTCTTATAAAAACCTACAAGATAGGTGTGTATTAGCCCCCGTTTTACAGATGGAGAAACTGAGGCAGAGAGGTTAAGTGACTTGCTTATGGCCACAAAGTGACACAGTGGCAGAGCTGGATTAGAGTGCAGGAGTTACTGTTAGTTCTGTACTTAATCTATTAGGGGTTCTCACACTGTGGTCTGTGGAGTACTTGCTGGTGGTCTATGGGAAGCTGTCAAGTCACACACTTTTGGCTCTGTTTCCAGCTCAGAGCACCATGCCAGCTGAGAAGGGAGATGAAATGCAGAGCATAAATAGATAGTGTGATTCTTTTCAGGAAGGCCATAACACTTAGCAATCCAAAAGCAGCTACAAATTCTTTCTTGATTATGTTGCCAGGACGACGGAGGTGGTCTGTGAAACCAAGAATGGAGGAGGAGGGGTGGCACGGAGGTAGTCCCATACAGCTCCCTTGTCAGAAGGGATGGGAAGTGAAGCTATGGGCCAAACTCAGGGTACGTCTATACCCAGCCGCTAGTTCGGCGGCTGGCAATCGAACTTCTGGGTTCGACTTATCGCGTCTTGTCTGGACGCGATAAGTCGAACCCAGAAGTGCTTGCCGTCGACTGCGGTACTCCAGCTCGGCGAGAGGAGTACCGCGGAGTCGACGGGGGAGCCTGCCTGCCGCGTGTGGACCGAGGTAAGATCGAACTAAGGTACTTCGAACTTCAGCTACGTTATTCACATAGCTGAAGTTGCGTACCTTAGTTCGATTTGGGGGGTTAGTGTAGACCAAGCCTCAGTGCTGCTTCTAGCAGCATTAGATAGCAGGTGTAATTCATCGAAGCAATCCAAGCATAGAGTAGAACATGTCAAGCAGAGTAGCTGCTCTCCATCTCCACTCCTATCCAGACGTGCCTCCCCTTGACCCATGGAGTCCCAGCTTCAGGTCTGAGCACAGAGGGACCTCAGCAGGCTGCTGGAATTGCAGGTGTATGGACTCTCTGAGCCTGTACATTTAAATGCCAAAATACCAAGTCTTAAATAAACAGAGGATTAATTAAATAAATAAATAATCCTCCATTGCACATGGGCAGTCATTCCCTTCTCCCTGAAAGCTAGAATTTCGTACACATGTTTAGTACGTAGTGTACCACGTACATGTCCAGTGATCGGAAAGCAAGTGAAAACTGACATACTAACACATAACGGCAACATTAGCTAGCAGGTCAGAGCATATGCATTAGTAATGGTCTCTTCGCTAAGCACACAGACCAAAATTCACATTTGTCACATAGGCAATTTAATTACAAAGCACTGGATTGACTCGGACGCCTATGTTGGCTTCTTTCTTTCTATATACCTGTTGGTGTTTGTTTCCCCACCCCCCTCACATGTTAGAAGAAACAGGGGCCTACTCCCACATGCCCATGGCAGAGTTTTTTACACTTTATCACGTCAGTTTTCAATATCCTTAGTTAGATCATCTCTTTTAAAACTGTGCCTTGGGTTTTGTTGATAGGATCACAAGAAGGAAACAGATAACTAAGTGTTGATTTCCTGAAGAATAAACACAGAGATTCATTGTGTATTCCACCACTTCCAATTTAAAAGACAACCCATGTTAACATTATACTGTTAATAGCCTAGAAGTGACAATGCTAAGATTGTCCATACATCTTTAACTCTGCCGCCATGTGGATATGCACTATGTTACCATCTTTAATTACATGATTATATTATTTCTCAACAATATCATGCTGTTAATTCTAGAATCTAAGAGGTGTAGCATCTTGTAATTCCTTTCATTCCTGTACATTCATTGTCAATCTATCTAGCACATCAGTGCACTGTGGTAGAGCAGAGTTTCTTAACGACCAGTCCATGGACCAGACTGAGAGTCTGGAGATCTGGTTCTATTCTCAGCTGTGATACTGACCTGCTGTGTGACTTCAGGCAAGTCATTTCACTTCTCTAAGTCTGTTTCCTCTCCCACACTTTGTATGTATTGTCTATTTGATTATAAGCTTTGGGACAGGGACGGTCACTAACACAATACAACCACAAATCTCAGCTGGGGCCTGTAGCTACTACCCTGATACAAACAAATAAATAAATAATTGACTTAGGTACAGGCTCTTTTCTATCTTTAGAAGACACAATCCTGCAAACACTTCATCCTGCTACTAATTTTTCTTACGTCAGTATTCCTATTGAATTTAAGTGACTAAAATTACTAACAGGCATTTTTACAGGACTGAGGCAGTTTGTCAGCAGCCTTCCTGGGGTGCAATTCAGAGGCGGCAGTTAAAAAGCTTATTTAGCTGGGGGGGGAAAAATCAGATGGCCTATATGTCAGTTAAGTTTCCCTTTTACTCTGTAGTATGTTGTGTAAGAACAGTTAATGGTGCACTCTTCATATAAATTGTTTTAATAGTCTTCTTAATTGGCATGCACATTGTTCTACACAGATGCACATAAGATTGTAAAATACGGTTATATTTGAGAAATCATCTTTAATTACAGTCACATAGTGGATATGCACAAGGCATGTTACATGTGCAACCTTAACTTTATCATTTTGACCTTTTTGTGCTTCAATGCAATCCTATAGTCTCTTAACAGTTGGTTTTTTTATAAAACTTCCTAGGCAGGGTTTTTTGTTATGTTTTTTGTTTTCCTTTTTAAGAAAGAAGAAAGCTAGTAACAATTCCTGTGCTCCTGTGATAACATGGAACTATTTGACTGTACAGGGTCAGAATATTTTAAATATAAATGCAGAAAATATACATTTCTGCCACACTGCAAAAAAAACTAAACTGTTTGGGGGATTTTTTTTGTTTTGCACTGAAACTTTCCAAAAAGATTCACTTTTGGGCACAGAACAAGCCTGGTAATTCAGTCCAAAGGTGGAAGTTCTAAAGCAGTGACAAAACAAAGGGTCAGAATGCAAACGCTTATGCAACCTTCATATGTTGCCTATGCCCCCCAGTAAAATATTTCCAAGCTTTCCTCTTTCTGGAAATGTTTGTTTCACTCTGGACAGCAATGGAGCTTTTTTATTTAATTTGGTTTTCATGATTCACTCCCTGGGGATATCTTTGCAAGAATGGAAGACATATAATATACATGCGTCTGATGAAGTGGGTATTCACCCAAGAAAGCTTATGCTCCAATACATCTGTTAGTCTATAAGGTGCCACAGGATTCTTTGTTGCAATATACAGGTTATAACCCAAACTTCCTCCCTCTCCCCCAAGTTACATCGGCTGCAAGGAGACACCTAGATTTAAACAGCATGCAGGTTCTGATATAAACCAACCAAAGCCAAGCAGCAGAAAGGGGAGTTCCCAATGCACCGCTGCTGGCAGAAGCACTGCAGGAGTGACAGCCTGGACTGGAACTTGCTCCTACAGCAGACAGACAATCTAATGTCTTCTATTTAAACAAGATACTTTCACCGTGGCGTTTCTAGGGCATCCCTGCCCCTGCCGTGTGTGTGTGTCCCTGACACCAGACAAAGTTACATACAGTTCCCTTTGCGGTGCCAGGCCCAGGAAGACCTTAGATCTGGTTACGGGGTGATTTTTGTGCAAGCCACTTATCCCTCAGTCAGCCACCTTCCATCAGTTCCCCTCCCCGACTCTGCCACCCCAGACGCCGCTCAGAGCCCAGCGGGGCCGGGGAGAGGCCAGTCTCGGGGAGGGGGGGGACCGCTGCCCTCTTACCTGTTTTGAACTCCAGCGTGGGGTCCTTCTCGCCGCCGCCCAGATCGCTTTGCAGCATCACGTAGAGGATCCCGAAGGAGTTCTGGATGCCGAAGATGGACCCGTTGCACCAGGTGGCGGCGAAGACCACGATCCAGCCGAAGCCGCCTTCGGGAGGCTGGAAGCCCGACCCGGCCCCCTGCAGCCCCATGGCCGCGGCTGCCTCACCATCCTCCTCCGCCTTGGCCCCCTTCGCTTCGGACACCGCCTGCTCCTGCTTGTGCAGCGCCATCTCGGCCGGGCTGGGGCAGGGGCTGCAGCCGCCGCCGTTGCCTCTTTGATCCCGGCTGCGGAGCCCGTCCAGCACCTGGTCCCACATGCCCTCTCCTCCTCCCGCTCCGCTCCCCCTGTCATCCCTCGGCTCGCCTGCTCCTCCTCCGCCCGCCGCCGCCGGCTGGTGCCTCCTCCCCGCCTCTCCTCCCCCAGCTGTATCCTCCTCCATCTCCCGGGCGCCGCCGTGCAGCGCCCTTCACCGGCGGCTGCCGCAGGCCAGGGAGACAAGGCGGGTTAGTGCGTGAGGGGGACCGGCCCCAAACTGGAGGGGGGCGGGGACAGCCGCGGTACACAAGCCCTCCGCCCCCGCGGACGCAGCGCTCCCCGCCCTCGCAGCGTGGGGAGAGGGTCGGGCTCAGCGGCCAGCCGGGTCCAGACCCCCGCCGGGCGGATCCGACTCTGCGCCTGGACCTTGGTTTTCTCGTGGTGTGGGAGGGGGAAGGGGGTCTTCTGCCCAGCTTCCCCCACCTCTGATTTCCTGCCTCCCCTCGCACGGTAAACAACGCAGGAGTCGGTGTGTCCCTGCGGCGGGCGAGCTGCGTCCGCACACGCGCGCAGAGCCCCGGGATCTGCTCGCTCGTGCTCCCAGCCCGCCGGGTGAATCCCCACGCAGAAAGCAAAGGGGCCAGCTCCCCTTCCCACAGGCTGCAGAGGGGAGCCCTGCGCCCGCCCACCTCCTGCTGGGGGGGCGGGGGAAGAGACGGGCTTTAAAAACAACCGCCGCCCCCTTCCTCCCCAAGAGTGTAATTCAGCTGCCCCAGCCCGCAAACGTCTCCGACCGAGCGCCCTGCCTAGGGCAGTTCATTGGCAGCGCCCGCCCGCCCGGCGCCGCCCCCTTTGGAAGTCAATCAGGGCATTGTTAGTGGAGCGCAGAGCTGCACGGCGTAGGGCCCGGAGCCGCCGCACGGGCTGCCAAGACTCCCCCCGCCACCCCTGGGCAGCCAGCTGGCAGGGGCGGCAGGTTTGTATAACTTTTGGTGGTGCTCAGAAGGGGCCCAAGTCCCGCCCCCCCACACACACACACCTGCCTAAGGCTCTGGGAGGGAGTTGGAGCGAGTTTGGGTGCGGGCTCTGGGTTGGGGCAAGGAGTTGGGGTGCAGGAGGGGCTGTGGGGTGCAGGCTCGGGGAGGGAGTTTGGGAGGGGTGAGGGGTTGGGCTCTGGGAGGGAGTTGGATGCAGGCTCTGGGCTGGGGCAAGGGGTTGGGATGTAGCGCTTATCTCGGGCAGCTCCCAAAAGCGACCCACACACCCCTCTGGCAGCAGCTCCTAGGCTGTGGGGCTAAGGGGTTTCCACATGCTGCTGCCTGCAGTCACCACCCCCAGAGCTCCCATTGGCCGCAGTTCCCAGCCAATGGGAGCTACAGAGTTGGCGCTCAGGGCGAGGACAGTATGCAGAGACACACACACATGGGGCCACAGGGACGTGCTGGCCACTTCCAGGTTTGGTGTGGAATGAGGACGGGCAGGAAGCCGCTTTAGCCTGGGGGCCCTTTTGAATTGCCTTGGGGCGGCAGGCGGGGCCGGGGAAGAGACCCGGCCCCAAACATTGGTGGAGCTGTGCCTCCGGACCCTTAATATTCCTGGAGCACGGGCACCACGGACCCATATAACTCGCTGCTCCTGCCAGCTGTGTAAATGCCCCACCTCACCACAAGAGACCTGTGCCTTGCCAGGGCAGGGCACTGTGCCTTCCCCACTACCTGCAGCTGAATCCTCCCTGAGAGCCCCAGTTCCCACCCCTGGCACATGGGGCCGGTGGAGAGACTGCAGTACCGAGGGCAAGTGAGGTGTGTTAGGGGCCAGCCCAGCAGATGGGTTTGAGGCACAAGGTCCTGGCTGCTGGATTCATAGCAAGTGATTATTATTTTGCCAGTTTCCATACGGTGCCGCATGGGTGTTCATAGTCCGTAGAGGCGTCCGTAGAGGCATCCATAGAGGCTTGTAGGCCTGATACAGCAAACAGCTTCACACATGATGTAGGACTACTCACATCAGGAAAGTTACTAGTCAGTATAAGGATTCACAGGATCAGACCCTATCTTCGTTCCCATGCCTAGATAGTAGGGCAAATGTAGACATAGAAATCTGTAAATTGACAGGTGGCTGAGCCAGTGAGCTTACCAACCTAAGCCCCCAGTCCTGCAAGTGAATATGGGCTCCATGAACCAGCACAGACTTCATTGGACACAGAGCACGTGTACAGGTCTCTAGTGTTCAGCACTCTGGGCCCAAAGTGCTTGGGTGAGAGCCTTTTCCTTATACAGTGACAAACACGGTTCCAACTGCCTTTGTTTCATCACAGACATGACCCTCTGCAGTGCTCCTCCCCCGGACTTCCTGTCTGAGAAGCTAAACCTCTTAAAGATACAGTCCCCAATACATTACAGCTTCCTTTCCCAGCCAAAACTTGATAATAGTAACACTTAACAACCCTTGTGTAATACACAATTTCTAATACTTATATCCAACCTACTAACTAAATTTACTAACTAAATTTTCAGTTGATCTCTGAAGTGCTTTGCACTGTTGCTTCGACATGTGGATCTCCTTTGAAATACCAGTCCATTTGTTCAGGCAGTTTTATGTTCTGGAGCTTTGTTGTCATGACCTGGTTGTTGCCTAACTGAGCCCTTCAGGCAAAACAGAAAACTCAGGACCCCTCTCTCCCTCCCTGCCTCCCTTTTGGAAGCAGGAGAAGGTGTTGCCCATTCCCCCTCAGCATATGTCTGTCTGGGGTGAAAATCGTAAGACTGAAGGGCAACCTCATGTGACGTCATGGATATTGCGTCATGTTCATGAAGTGGTAGCAGCGCCCAGGATTTCAAAACATATTGCTTTTTTGTTTTGGTTTTATCAGTGGCTATCATTACAGATAGCAGTTGGGTGAGGTAATATCTTTTATTGGACCAGCTTCTGTTGGTGAGAGAGACAAGCTTTCAAGCTTGCACAGAGCTCTTCTCTGTAACTTGAAAGCTTGTCTCTTTCACCAACAGAAGTTAGTCCAATAAAAGATATTACCTCACTCACCTTGTCTCCGAAATATCCTGGACCAACATGGCTACAACTACACTGCATCTATCATTACAGGCATTCTCATTCTCAGTTTTCTGTTAAACAAATGTCTGCAGGTAACAAACCATGTTTCATTTCACAGTGCTAAGTTCAGATCATATTCTGACTCTGCAATCGTTTTCAGTAGTTGCTTTATTATTTTAACACCACTCTCCACCAAATCAATGGACTGAGGATGATAAGCTAGCCCTTACATGTCTAAACCCAAACCTCACTGCAAACTACTTAAACCAGTGGTTCTCAAACCTTTGTACTGGTGACCCCTTTCACACAGCAAGCCTCTGGGCCACTTTTTAATATATTTAACACCATTATAAATGCTGGATGCAAAGTGGGGTTTGGGGTGGAGGCTGACAGCTTGCAACCCCCCATGTAATAACCTCATGACCCCCAGTTTGAGAACCCCTGACTTAAACTTATGTTCACTGAACTGCGGCCCATTGTCAGATGTTACTATGTCAGGTATACCATGTCTAATAAAAACAGACTTGACATGCACAATCACCTATTTAGCTATAGTGTCTTTGAGTAAAGCTATCTCAGAGAAGTGAGAATAATAATCTAGAATAAGTACTGTATATAGTTTTTTCCAATCAGCGTAAACGAATCTACATTTACTTTTCCCCAGAGGGCCAGTTTTTCCTGAGCTACCACAATGGGCTCTTTTGCTTGCCTTGGCCTTATTTTTGGCATATGCAATAAGCCTTGACAGGTTTCTCAGTGTCACTGTTTATTTCAGGGTAATATACAATGTTTCTAGCCTTTCTTCTAGATTTGTCATTCCCTAAATGACGTTCATGTATCCTTTTTATTGTACTTTTCGGTAACACCGTAGGGATCACCGTCTTTAAACAAAGATAGTGTCAACAAAATCCCATCTAGGCCTGAGAGTTCCCCCCCTTAATGAATGATAGGGGCTACCCTATGCTAAGAGCCTTAATCACTTGATGCAGGGTCTTAGCCTGAGCTGTTGCTTTGGCAATCACAGACCACATTTTGTCTGAGACTGGACAGGTTGTTTAATCAGATTGATCTGTACAAAATCTAGCTATGGACTTTGCACCCTTGCGCTTTTGTCAAATGCTCTAGAGAATTTATCTGCACCCCCAATCTCTCCCAGATATGTATTTGATTTGGAAAACATACATTTGTAGCAGAAAAAAATCTCTGTATTCTTTTGACAATGGCAATAAGTAACTGATAGTCACTTTCAGCTAACACAGGCCTGCCATAAATGAAGACATTCAAGTCTTTACACCCATGGCCTGAGACCAAAGCCTCCTTCTCTGTTTGAGCATATGACACTTAGTTTTTGTTAGCATTTGTGATACGTCACCCATTAGTCTCCTGTTTTGACCATGCTGTTTGTAAGAGGACTGTGCTAATACCTCCTTGGAGGCATCTGTGGACGACTTAGTTTTGCACTTCCCATTATAGTACCTCAGGACTGGGGCCTCTTTAATTAAGTCCTTCAGTTTCTCAAATCCTTTATTAAAATTTGCAGTCCATGTTCATTGGACGTCTTTGCACCGTAGCACTTTCAGGTTGCTGGTTTGAGCAGCTAGATTAGGCACAAATTTCCCTACATAGTTCACCATGCAGAGGAATCTTTGTACCCCTTCCTTGTCTGTTGGGGCAGGCGTGTTGGTGGTGGCTTCAGTCTTACGGTTCTCCACCTTTATACCATGCTGTGTTAGCTTCTCGCCCACGTATGTTATTTCTGTTCAATGGAATGTACATTTTTGTTTGTTTAGCTTTAGTCCAGCAGCTATTGCTCTTTCCAGAGCTGCCTGGACCCTCTGGTAAGGCGCTTCATTTTTTTTCTCCAGAACAAAACAGCAGCTGTGTAGACTTCAGTATCCTCTCTACTATCAGAAATTTGTTGTGTTTTCTGGTGAAGCAACCCAAATGGCAGTCTGTGGAAACAGGGAGTGCTGAGTGTGCATGGACATGGGCACTGTTTTTCTCAGGGTGCCACCCAGAACCCTGCTTAAGCATCCAGTATAGAAAAATATTTGGCATTAGCCGTCTCCTCCAAAATTTCTCCCCTTGTAGGGAGTGGGAAATGTTCCATTTTTACAAAATTAGTTAATTCTTTGTTAATAATTATTTTTTTTACAATGACCAACAAGTATACCCACTCTATTGGTTCTATGATTCCCAGCATAAAGAGATGACCTGGCATCTCTTTTTCATCTTCTTTTTTAGGGATGGCGGGCTTAGCTAGGGCCTTCCCTTAGGAAAGTGTGGAAAACCGAAACATCTCAAAATGCATGAAGATGCAACTGGTGAAAAGCCAATTTTTTTCCATAGCAATTTATGGATGTGAATTGTGGGAAGTTAATGATGCTGACAAGAAGAAAACTGAAGCTTTTGAAATATGGTGCTGGCAAAGACTCTTGCATATTTTCTGGACAGAAAAAAAAGATGAATGTCTATGTTAGAAATATTATTGGAGAGAAGAAGACTCTAATGCCAGAAATCAGCAGCTGCAAACCTATGTACTTTAGTGATATTAGATGTAGAGATGGAAATAACCTTGAGAAAGTTATTATGGAAGGAATGGAGAGTCTTCGTAGTAGGAGATGACCAGCAAGGAGATGAATGATGGTGTGCAGCAGATTACTGCTGAGTGCTCAAAATTAGCAGTGGATCATGAAGGCTTCCAAAAATTCAACTACAGTGACACTAATATTCAGACATGAATAAATGGATTGAGAAGAACTTTCTCACATGTGTGAAGGGTGGGGTGGTTGGGCTCTTTCAGCTCTGTTCTGTACTCTGCTGAGAGCTTCCTTATCCCCTTGAAGATGTCCTCAAACTCTTCCTCAATAATTTTGGTCCCCTGCCCCACCAATGAGTGCTCTCTCTTGATGAGAGCAAGGACTTGACACGCTTTTAACCTAATACTAGATGTTCTTTTCCTTGAATCTATTACAGATTTTATCTTTTCCAGTTTGTTATTTACCCCTCCATTGAATTCACATATTCCTTTACTGGGAATCACCTCACCACTGTAAGTCCTGAGTTTTACCCATTTACCTTTCACTACCTGTGACTTTTTTCTTTCAGTGTTAATATCACTGTTTCTTGCACCACATTGGCTTGTGCACCTGTGTTCAACTTAAAATCAATAAATGGCCCATTTGCTTTCAGCCTGATAGTCCAGTCATCTGCTGCAATGTTGTCTGTTCATTGCCCCTCTAAAAAATTAATCTGAGCTTGAGCTGCTGTCATCATCCTCTCTGTCCACTATGTGCCGGCTCTGCTGGTGCTCACAAGCTCTTGTAAAGTGCTGTAATCCATTGCAGTTCTTCCATCTTTTCTCATATGCCAGGTATCGCCCTGGTTAGTACTGGTTGTCGCAGTGTGTGCGGCGCTCTGGGCTGTTCTTCCTTGACTTTGCCCATGATTACACTACCACTTATGTTGGCAAAACTTACGTCGCTCAGAGGTGTGAAAAGAAGCTTCTCCTGCTGACATAGCTACCGCTGCTCATTGAGGTGGTTTTATTATGTTGACGGGAGAGCTCTCCCCCATCGGCACAGAGCAGCTACACGAGCGATTTTACAGCTACATCAGTATAGCTGTGCTGCTGTAAGTTCGCTAGTGTAGACATGGCCTTTGAGCACCACATGTCTTTGTGCCTTGGGTCCCTTTTCTTGTGCTGATTGGATTCTCAATCCTGTCTCTAGTATCAGAGCACTGTCCACCCGCCATAAGCTTCATTCTGGACTGGGTGTCTTACATTGCTTGGCAAATTCTAATTGCCTTATCAAGAGTTATATCTGGGTTTCCCAGTAGTCTCTGGTCTTTAGCCTTAGATCAGTCACAATATCGTCTATAGTTTCTTTTTGTACCTTTTTGTTAAAAACACAGCTCTGAATAGGTTTCATTTTTGCTTGGAGTGCTGTACTCTACAAGTTTTCGTGGTTAGCCTCTTGTTCCTGAGTTAACTGAAGACTCTTAAACACATCAAGTGCATCAGAACCTGCTATCTCAGAAATAAGGCTGCCTTCTGATTGGCTTCCTTTTCACTGGCACCCATTGCGTGCAGATACTGAGTGAAGTGCTATTTAACTATCTTCCAGTTGTCTGCCCTATTTCCAGAGTTTCAGCTCTGATGTAGCCGTTAGCAGTTCCATTCTTCCACTCCAGTTATTTTCTTTAATTTCTGTTTATTCCTCGTACCATGTAGTGCCCAGCAATCACTCTGGGCCCAAGAAGCCTGAAAGAGATCCTCTGGCTTCTGTCATGCAGTTCCAGTTGCCTCTGTATCACTGAAGATGGGGTTCTGCAGCACTGATCCTACACACTTCCTATCTGAGAAGCTAAACCACTTAAAGGTACAGATCCCAGTACCACATGGTCCACCCTCGTGGAGCCATTTGCAAGATCAGGGCCTACCATCCCAGTATTTTAAAGGGATCCCCAAATATGGACATTTGCAGAGTCTCATTGGCTCCAATGGGATTGGATATCCCTTTGCAGGATCAGGGCCTAACTAGCCCAACCCTAAGTGAAAGGTAGCCATGTGGTGCTAAGTTTTCCAAGTGAAGAGGTACTTGCATTCATGATCAATACAGATAGCTGTGAGTATCCTTAGAATATAACATTATTTTCCATATCTTTATGAGACACCATAAGAGACAGGCAAACACTCATGTTTTGTTAGGCAAAAGTTTTAGGATACATAATCTTACCAGAAACATTTTCCAGGAAAAGAATACAAACAAACAAAAATCAGTGAAAACAGATTTATGTTTGGATTCAAGCATTCCCCTGCTGTGTTCGCAGCCAAAACATTTCAGCCTTGGACTGTGGATGAGAGCCATAAAGCAAAACTGACTGTAAACAAAAGTGGCAGTTCTGCATCTATTTTCACTGTCCAAGATGAGTGAAGAGCAGAAAGTAAAGAAATAGAACAGAGGGCAAAATGTAACACAGGACGTTGATTTAGTTTGTTGTTTTTTAAAATATGATTTTTAACTTGTCAGCGTCTTTTAAAATGGAAACGTTTTGTGAACTTGTGTAATACATGAGCTGAGTCCATGTGGTCATGTATCCCTCTAGTGGCTGGCCCCTTGCAAGGTTAAGAGCCTGAGGCTTAACCAGAGCTAAAGGAATTATGTATTGGTCTGGGCTTTTGGGACCCTATGGTCCTGAGTTATTAACATTATTCGTTTATTTGTTAAGCACAAACAATGTGATGTGTTACCATGGCCGTATGCATGTGTCATGGATCCATAGGGTCTCAACACCTCTGAGACTGGGTCTCTGGGCTCCAGCATTCCTACTTCACACCATGAGCTCTGCCCAGTGAGCCCAACTATGGTAGACTCTTGGTCAGAGACTTTTACACTCTTCAGGGACCAATGCACCTCAGTATTTGCAGCCTTTCAGTACAGAGTAGGATTTATTGTTCAACTGGGACACTGCAGCGGGAAGTCGTTAGGTTAGCATGGAGACATACAGGTTGAGATATAGTCCATTCCAGCCAAGCCAGTGCTTCACCTAGCCAAGCTACCATGGAATCCATTTCTTGCTCTGTCTCTCCATCTCTCTGTCGGTCCCAGGTGAGAGCTGCTGAGTCTCTTTGAAAAGCTAATGCTTATCCTGGCCAACTGAAACTTTCTGTCCCATGTCCAACTCCTGCAGACCTTTGCTGAGTTCCTAGATTCCACCTGCCGGAGATTCCCATGGGTAAGTGTCAGTAGTTTCCACTGGGGCTTCCATTGACTTTGCAGACCCTCCCTTGATATAGGTCGGCTTCTGCCAGTCTTTTAACAACCCATTCAGTCCACCCCAGACACAACACCTATCATGTTTCTTGCTCTGCCTTTAACCCTTTTGCACCCACTGGGTAGCAATGCAAAGTATGGAGAGAAACTGAGGCATGCCTAGGAATAATACAAATATTTCAGAGAATTTCCACTTTGTCACAGCGTGCAACCACAGATTCATTACAGCTGAGTAAAACCTGCTGGAGATGTGCTTGGCATTACATTTATTTGGTTTTAAAAAGTATCTCCCATTTCTATCCTTTATGAAATAATTACACACAAAGGGTGTCAGTATTAAAGTAGGTCTTCAGGCCCGCTTGCCTCAAGTTATTTATATTTCAGTGTATGCCAAGCTTTATGCTTTCTTTGCCTTACTTTTTGTCTCAGTATCAGACTGCTATCAGATTAAAATGATATCTATCCAAGCCCCATAATGATCTCTCTCTACCTCCAGGATTACTAAGTCAAGATGTCTGGAAAAGTAATTGGGGCAGGGTGCAGTGGCATTATCTGCTCCACAGCAGTGCACACAGAGTCAGCTCTGCTTCCCTGTTTCCTTCCCTGGCAGAGGCATAGTCCAAGGCAGGGCCACAGAAGAGAGAGGAGACATGGGGCACTAACTGGGATCTAAGGAGTGGGATGATCCCCCAGCTGGGGAAATGTTTGTTTTGCTTATGTGACCTTGCCTTGATTTGAGTTTTTAAAGAGCTTCTCTTTCTGGTTGTTGCTGTGTTTTTTGTTTGTTTGCTTGCTGAGCTGTCATTCCACCAGCCTGCAAATCAGTGACTATTGGATCTTATAAACTTTCCATTACAGACTGCTTTCTCCCACACGTCAGAAGTAGATTCCTGACTGTTCCGACATTGCTCTTGAACCATGCTTGTGTGTGAGACAGTCAGACTGAGTTTGAACAGAGCACACCAAGGCATTGTTGCTGACATCCAGGACAGGAGTACAGCCCTTCTGCAGATTCCCATTTTGCTCCACAGTTTATATTTAAATGTATTTAAAAGCAAAGATAATCTTCTCCCTTCCCTGAATTCCTTCTCCCTGTAGAATCCTCATGGTGAACCGCATCTTTTGTCAGCCTACCAGCCAGGGCCGGCTCTGGCTTTTTTGCCGCCCCAGGCAAAAAAGCCTCCTGCCACCTCCGGCCCCCGGCGGGGAGCGCAGCAGGGGAGGGCGCCGAGCCTGGCCAGGGCCCCGCTCTCCCCGACTGGCCAGAGCACCGCCCCCCTCCAGGTGCCGCCCCAAGCACCTGCTTGGTCGGCTGGTGCCTGGAGCCGGCCCTGCTCCCAGCTTTAGGATCTTCAGTTTTATCCCCTTCCCACTTGTAGACTGCTCTTCCTTAACTCCATGTTTGCACTGTAACATGTCTGTGCACGGAAGGTTTGTGCATCCTCCACTGGATGGAATGGGACCTGCTCAGAATTGACTGTAAGTGGCTGGCCTGGAAAGAATTTATGATAAAAATAGGCGCTCTCTTTAGAGTTCAAGCTGCAAACAATCCCATTGTTTCGGTGCCACATTTCAAAAGTAGGTTCAACCTGCTTTTGAATCATTTCTCCTGAGACCTGCCACAGTGGTACCAGGGCTGTTTGCCAATGTTATTGCACCAATAAGCTTCCAAATAACCAGTGAGCTTCTTTGGCCAATATCACATCAAAGGAGTTACTGCTGTGCCTGGAACCCCTCCCATTGTGTTACATATAAAAATACTGTTGCTTTAAAATTAGGGTAGACCCTGAAAGAGGCAACATCCCAAAGCAAGGGCTGATGATGCTGGAGACAACGGGTGCCAACTCATTTGAATTAGGAATACATTTTTATTATTTTTTATTACAGTATCAGCCAGGGCTCCCTCATGCTAGGTTCTGCACAGACACTTAGTAGCTCCATGGAGAAATGATTATCTTCTCCATGGATGTTAAAATTTCTGTTACATTCTCTCACCACACTTTTAGAATAATGCTACAAACTTTCCAGCTCTACAGTGCATGTCACGAAAAGCAAGAATAAATATGAGTGACATTGAGTTCCCTGAAGACCAATACTAGAGTAACCACCATGCTCTTTCCCCGGGTGATTCCAAAGCAAAAAGGGAAACTTGCTTAAGTTCTTTATAATTGAAGTTAACCAAAAAAAATCCTGCAAATTAAAAGTTGCTCCTACAAATAGATGTTCTCCTTCATTATGGTATTATGTCCAGTAACATCATACTCTTCTTTTCCACTGACCTTGAGGGCAGTCTAATTTAGGCCCAAATTGTGTTTGGTAAAAAGCAGTGTGGGAGAAGGCCCCCGCCACCCCCACCCCCGCCAGGGGAAGGTAAACTTCATGAGGAGAACCTCCAAATTCTTTATTTTGTGAGGGGAAGGGGCATGGGGGTTGCAGAGGGATCTGCTGAAGATCAAGGCATCTGTGAAGTGCCCTTGGTCGTAATCTAACTTCCACAGGTCCCTGCAGTTTCCCCCAGATCTGAATCAGGAATTCTTCCACTGGTGGCTGTCCTTGGAATCCCACCCCCTCACTCACCCACCCATAACCTATTAGTTTTCTATAGCACCCATCACCTGCTCAGGTGAATGAATTCTGCATAAAGGGTTCCCAAGTTGACTTCATGGAGCCTTCTCTGGTTATAAAAGGCTCTGATTCAGCCTAGGGGGGGGGTTATGTGTTTTATATTTTGATTGTCTAAATTATTCTGGCTTTGTCAAAAGGGAAGGTCTTGCTGCATGCCCTATGGGTGGCCAGACACTGGGTTAACCTCATCTTCTCTGGAAGCTCATTTCACAGCCAAACCCTTTCAATGGAGTATTTTTTATTTCCAGCTTTCATGGGCATGAGCGGCATTGTCCCAGAGACAGCTGTCTTAGTGGATGGTGGAGAGTAATGCAGTCATTTACGTAGCTGGGTCCCACTGAGACTTTGAAGATCAGAATCAATGTCAACCTGACGGTGAGGTGATGGGCTGTGTCCGGCATGGAGGGGCCTACAGAGCAGGTCATAGAGCTAGGACTCTGAAATTTTCAGCAAAGTTCCATGTCTCCAAGATTTTTTTAAAAATTAAAAACTGTTTTTATTTGGATTCAAATACCCCCCTACAGTATTTGGCCTCGAGCTAGTGCGCTAGAATCACAAAATGAAACTGACTAAAAACAAAAGGGAAACCAACTAGTCCATTTTCCTTGACCAAGCTAAGTGAACTACATAAAGGATAAGAGACTTTGAAAGCTCTCTGCTTCTAATAATCTAATAATATATCATGAATAACACAAATAAAGAACATTGTTTTAAACACATGGGGTGAAATCCTGGCCTCATTGCCACTGACTTCAGTGGGGTCAGGATTTTACTCATGTTTTTAGCCTGACAGTGTCCCTTTAAGAGCTGTATCATTAAATGCCACATGTAACTAAAAGTGTTGGTGGAGGGTCTGTCTATCCAGGTTTTTGTACTGGCACCTATCGGCGCCATCTTGAGGCAAATCAGCCATTGTCTCACTAGGATTTCCCAGTGATAGCAGCTTCCAGAACTCAGGCTTTACCAAGCAAGCCCAGGAGCTACATGTTGACTCTTACCGGATTCCTTTGTTTTATCACTTGAGAAAGGGTGGTGCTGAAAAAGAACCCCTCTGCTACAGAGCCAGCCTCCTGCATGGTAGCGTCAATGGAAATACTCCCATTGCATTCAGTGAGAATTGGATCGGACCCAGGAAAAGTCCCTGAAGAATGGTGGCAAATCGTGGCTATCAGAGGCATGCAGAAGGCAAGCAGTTCTCCAGTCATTCTACAGTCACTAGGGTGGAGTAGTGCTGTGCATCCACTGTCGTTGGTTTCAGAAATTTCACCTTTTCTCGTGTTACTAGAACCTCTTCTTACACCAAGTTACTGGCAGCCACAAAAATACATTGGTTGGTTGTTTTTCAGAAATGAAAAGTGACTGCATAGGAACATCTTATGCAAACCTCTTAGGAAGCCTAACAGCATTTTGCCACATGAATTCATTTTCACTGAAGCAGCAGAGACTTGTGACCTGGCACTTCGACTTTATCCCAGCAATAGAGTTGCATTGACCAGACATCAAAAGCAGCATGTTGCATTTGGTCAAGCAGCACAAGTTGTCAGCATTTGGAAACCGATTATGTTAGCAAGTGGCTACCAGAAGAGAAATTTACATGCTTGCACGGGGTTACTCCCCCCCCCCTCCCCTTGACTGTCATTAGCAATGCTTTTCTCTTTAGATTTCAGCTGTCCTTAAAACAGCCACGACATCTGGCCTGACAAAGACAACAAATACATGATCTCAGTAGAGTAAATGATTTCAGGGGCAGAGGGGGAAGAAACAGTGATAGAGCATTCCTTGGCAGGAGCATTGGAACACTGAGTTCAGAGAGCAAGAGCTGCAGGAATAAAAATACCGGTAAGAACACTAGATCTCTGAATGCCTGAACATATCGAGAGATCGCCTTTACTTTTAAAGGAAAGGTAATGTGTTGCTGTATTGCCCTATCCATATACCATAAATAAAATGTGTACTAATGATACCCTAATACATTAACATTTCCTGACCAATTCTAAATGGCACTGATTTTATTCAGGTTTCACAAGATTATACAGAAATATTTTGATGCAACTGTCTTTACTATCAGATAAACAGGCAACTTTAAAGGGAGTCTGCCAAGTAATCTGGCCAAAACAAACTAACAATTTAAAAGTGTTTGATTCTGATAAGCAATGTCCTATGGATTCTAAAGGTGTGACATTCAAAAGCACTCCGCTATTGGACTTTGATAGGCGCTCAGCTAGGCCAATGCCGAACACTTTGGAAAATGGCACCCTATATAGCCTTGGGTTCATTCAGTCTTTCCCACATTAATTAAAGGCAATGGAGTTACCCCAAGGATGAATTTTGCTCATATAGATTTAACCCACAGCTATTACTGAGTAATCAAAATAGAAAAAGCAATCACTGTTCATCAGGACTTGTAGGGCCAACATTTCCAAAACAGAACTTTTAATTTTGCTATAATTTTAAATTGGCTTTAATCAAATGAGGTTGAGGCCCCTTTAAAAGACAAAAAGAACAGGAGTATTTGTGGCACCTTAGAGACTAACAAATTTATTTGAGAATAAGCTTTCGTGGGCTACAGCCCACTTCTTCGGATGCAACCCATGAAAGCTTATGCTCTAATAAATTTGTTAGTCTCTAAGGTGCCACAAGTACTCCTGTTCTTTTTGCGGATACAGACTAACACGGCTGCTACTCTGAAACGTTTAAAAGACAGGCCACCATATTGTCTGCTCTCCTATGTATAGCCAGAAGGTGGAGCTATGCTAATATCCTCAGTGATGGATACTGACACACAGTCTGAGAAGTAAATGCAGCAGAGCCAGGCTGTCTGAGCTCCATTAAAAGAAACATATGGGGGAAAACATCACTGTTCAAAAATCAAAGGGCCAAAGCCTGGGAGGGACGGAAATGTTATTTTTCCAGTGTCGGAGCAATGGAAAGTAGTAAATAAAAATAAATCAATATTAAAGCAAATGAAAAGTAACTTGGCTGTATTTCTTGAATAAATATGTCAACTGCCTATTAACTCTCTCTGTGTGTAGTGGAGTTATCATGTAATCTTAATCAGCCAGAGGAAGCCCTTCTCTAAGAGGTGCTGCGATATTTTCAATGCCATACATTAGGAAGGGCAATTTCTGACAGTATTTCAGAAATTTGATATTTTTTTTTTAACAAAGATGCATGAGTGCAAAGTTTTGTTTAGAGCAGGAGCAGTCTGGTCAGTTTCATTCCATACCCCGCCCCTACACTCTTTCATCACTGCAACCATTCAAAGTATCTACATTTTATTTCTCTAATAATAAGATAGTGTCTCCATGAGATCTAGGTACCACAGCTACTCCAGAGGTCGAAGGACCTCTGATGACAGAGCATTGGAGACATGGGAAAAAATACAAATTAATATTTTATATAACAATAACAATGAAAACCAGATAGGCTAATTATAGAGATGATGATAATCTCAAGGCATTTCAATGGAAATCATTAATTACTTGGTATTGCATTTACTCTTCCAGTCACTCCGTAAAGGAATCATTAATAAAAATTTAAATAGCATAGGGCTAAGAGCCAATTCCTGTGGGGTCCCACTAGTAACACACCTGTTTGATGTTGATTCCCCATTTACAATTACATTTTGAGACCTATTATTTAGCCAGTTTTTAATCCATTTCATATCTGCCATGTTAATTTTATACCTTTCTAGTTTTTTAATCAAAACGGCATGTGGTACCAAGTCAAATGCCTTGAAAAAGTTTAAATCAATCAATAATAATATTAAATCAACACTATTACGGTTATTAACCAAACTTGTAATCTCATCAAAACAGATATCAAGTTAGTTTGACAGGATCTATTTTCCATAAACCCATGTTGATTTGCATTAAATATATTACCCTCCTTTGATGCTTTGTTAATCGAGTCCCATATCAGCCACTCCATTATCTTGCCTGAAATCAATGTCAGACTGACAGGCCTATAATTACCCAGGTTAGCCCATTTACACTTTTAAAATATTAACGCAACATTAGATTTCTTCCAGTCTTCTATAACTTCCCTGGTTCCAAGACTTAGTGCAAAATCAGCATTAATGGTTCAGCGAGCTCCTCAGCCAGCTCTTTTAAAACTCTTAGATACAAGTTATCTGGACTTGCTGCTTTAAAAATATCTAACTTTAGTAGCTGCTGATATACTAATGGAATGGAAAGACTGTTATCATATACTATGACTACATCATCTGTTTTTCCCAAATACAGAACAGAAATATTTTATTGAACACGTCTACCTTTTCTGTATTATTGATAATTTTTCCATTTCCATCTAGTAATGGACCAATACCCTTATTAGGATTCTTTTGTTCCTAATATACTTTAAAAATTCCTTCTTATTGTCCTTAACTCTGCTGGCTATAGATTTCCTCTTGTGTCCCTTTGCTTCCCTTATCAATTTTCTGCAATTCCTAGCTTCTGATTTATATTCATTACCTTCAATTTCCTGGTTCTTCCATTTGTTTTATATATATATATATGGCTGCCTTCACTTCACTTCTAAATCAGCCTTCTTCAATTGTGAGATTGTGGATTTGGGGGCATCTAATAAAGTGTTCTTAAACAATTCCCAACTATCAGTCACATTTTTCTCATTAAGTTCTTCCGCCCAGCTGATCTAACTCATAATTGTTTCAGCTTTGTGAAACTGGCCCTTTTAAAGCACCAAGTATATATATCACTGGTTTGGGTTTTATTTTGTTTGCACATTATAAATGTGATTAAGCCATGATCACTTGTACCTAAGTTGCCATTAATCTTTATTTCTGTGATCAATTCCTCTTTGTCTGTCAAGAAGAGGTTTAATATAGAATCCCCCTATGTTAGATGAAACACTTTTTGAGTTAGGAGATTGTCATCTATAATATTTAGAAATTCCAAGGATGTTTTAGTACTGGCAGTATGAGACCTCCAGTATATGTCACACAAATTGAACTCCCCGGGAACATGCAGCTTTTCCCCCTACACATTATAGATCGTTAATTAACCACTGGAACAACTTACCTCCAAATGTGTGGATTAAATCAAGGCTGGCTATTTTACAAAAAGATATGCTATAGCTCAAACTAGTGTTATGGGTTTGATGCAAGAATTACCAGATGAGGTTCTGTGGCTTGGGTTATGCAGGAGGTCAGAGTAGATGATCATAGTGTTCCCTTCTGGACCTAAATCCATTATCCTTCCAACGTGTAGGGAAGTCCAGGTTCAACTCCTACATTGGTAAATAGAGTGCCAGGCTTGGAATCAGGAGAACTGGCTTCTGTAGCTGGTTCTGCCACTAATCTGCTCCATGACCTTGGATGAGTCACATCTGCTCACCAATCTTTGGTAGGTGTGTGCTACAGCTACACACGTGTGTTAATATGGCTCCTTCGTCAATCAGAGTAATAATACACAGTACTGATGTTAGTCAACTCCCTTTCTTAGAGAATGGGTGGCACACAGGGCTATATAATAAGTCATGGACGCAGGCCTGTCAATCCAGTTCTTCTCACCCACACTTTATAGTTAATGTAAAACTAAATACATTGGAAAAGAATAATTGACCTGTTATCTTGTGAAGAAGAGATCCAGAAGTAACCCCTTGGGGGCAATTAACACATGTAAATCTCCTTGACACTAACAGAAAGTGTATCTTTAGGATCTGGGCTGAGCTGTGTGTATGCACTTGTTCTGGAACTCCAAAGGGAATCCTGAGCATCTGCTCCTATGGCCTGGGGATTAGGCAGAGAGGAAAAGCAAATCACCATGATTTATGTGTGTAAAGAGCACATGATTCAGCCAAAGAAAACATATACCAGACTTGGTACAGTCGGCGCCGGCTCTGGACTTTCTGCCGTGCTAAGCAAACTAGGAAATGTCTGTCCCTTGCATAAGAACATACAAACAGCCGTACTGGATCAGACCAATGGTGGATCAAGCCCCTGTATTCTGACAGTGATTGGTGCCAGATGCTTCAGAAGGAATGAACAGAACGGCAATGTATCAAGTAACCCATCCCCTGTCATCCAGTCCCAGCTTCTGCCAGTGATGAACAGTCCTTCAGCAGTTTGCTGCCCCTGTAGGTATCTGCCCACCCGTCCATATAGCAGAGCTAACCCTAGTTAGAATGTGTGGCATAGGGTCTACACACTCACATAAGTTTTCTGGAAAAGCCGAAGAGATCAGAAATTACCCCGCAGCCAAAGCTAGATCAGGGCCCAGTGTCACAATGTGCTGAGTTCTCCAGCTCCCGAGGAAGTAATTGAATGAGAGGTGAGGGCACCCATCACCGTGCAGGGGGTGCTCAGTAGCTCACAGTATCAGCCCCTTAGACAGCAGTTCATCTGTAACAGGACATGAAGTTCGTCTGATCCGGCTGTAAGTTCATTTCTGGTGAACTGAGTCAGGAGACTTTGGATTTGTCAATAATAATGGATAATATTTCTCCTGGAGTGCAGGACGGTTTTTGGCAAGTGCTTCCCGCTGGATCTGGCTCTCCTGGGCCGACCTTGGTCCAGGATTGGGGGTCCCAGAATGTGGATGCTTTGCAACATGACATTTGTGACATCAGGACGCTGGCTGGGAGCTGTAAGCTTTGTGACTAGATAGAACATGGCCACAAACACGAACTTCATCTGGGACTGGCTTCCCGGTGATGTAGGGTTAGGGTGACCAGACGTCCCGATATTAGGGGCTTTGTTTTTACTTAGGCAACTATCTCCTCTCTCCCCCCCCCCTTATCCCCCTCCTCCTCCCAAAAAAAGAGTATCCTACTTTTTCACATTTGCTATCAGATCACCCTGTGTAGGATCAATACATCTCATTTATGCAGTAGATCTCTTGTGGCAGAACTATACATCAAAGGGTGCTTTTAGGTCTAAAAACTGACCTCACTGCACCAAGGTCCTTACTATGCCTACAGTTATTTACTAACTACAACTCACATCTTTGCTGCAGGAGTAGCTGCACTTCGCTATATGAAATGCATGATCGCAGAAAACAAACCACAGAGCCTGATTCTCACTTACACTGGTGCATCGCTACTGACGTCAGTGAAGTTCCTTCACATTTAAACCCGGATAAATGAAATTAGAATCCGGCCTGTCAGTATATGTTTTTGGACTCTAACTGCTGTTGCTGAAGTGCAAGGCCTGCTTTTATTATATTGCAGCAGCGCCACCTAGTGACACTGTATAAGAATTGACGACACTGTGTAAGGATTGACTCCACTGCCAGTTAAGTGCCAATCCCAGGCTTGGTCTACACTACCCCCCTAATTCGAACTAAGGTACGCAACTTCAGCTACGTGAATAACGTAGCTGAAGTCGAAGTACCTTAGTTCGAACTTACCTCGGTCCACACTCGGCAGGCAGGCTCCCCCGTCGACTCCGCGGTACTCCTCTCGCCGAGCTGGAGTACCGCAGTCGACGGCGAGCACTTCCGGGTTCGACTTATCGCGTCCAGACTAGACGCGATAAGTCGAACCCAGAAGTTCGATTGCCAGCCGCCGAACTAGCGGGTAAGTGTAGCCAAGACCCCATTCTTCAGGGATGTGCAGTTTAGCAATAGAAAGACACTTTGGGGGTGAAACTTTTAAACACACTGTCAGCCCTGGAGCACATTTTACACAACATTTCCTTGCAATATTTTTATTTGTACCATGGTGGGGCGAAGACAATCGATTGGCATTAGAAGAACAAGCAAAAAAAAGTTTCTGATCAAAACACAGGAAGACATTTAGCCTAATTGATATGATAGTACAATCAGGCCATAAGTACGCAAAAATCACATCATTCTAGGAGGCAGTGGAGGCCAACATCAGTCTGGGAATCAGGTCCTCTGCTCTATTTCCAGCCCGCTGACTTACGGTAAGGCTTTGGGCAAATCAGGTATCCTCTCTGTGCCTCAGTTTTCTCAACTTATAACAAAGGAAATTAAACTTACTATCTAATTACACTCACTTTCTAACGAGATCTGCAGATTTAAAGGGGTAGGTATTATTATTGATTTTATTTTCATAAGACCTTTATGGAGCCTTCTTATCCCAGCGCAGCAAACTACAATCTTTGCCTCTGGCAAATCCCTTTTCAAAACAGATATCACAACCCAGCCCAGCCACCCTTCTAAACTGTGCTCTTACTCAGTCAAAAACGTGCAGCAAAAAAGGAGACTGTCTCTCTCTTTCTCACGCTTTCGCTCTGTAAATGACATCTACATGTGCATCTGTCATTGCATTATCTGTATGTACATATGTGTTTATATGTATTATTATAAAATTGTTTATATGTCTTAATTTTTATCAAGACGATGTTCCTTTTATCGTCTCAATTTGGCTATATATAATGGGTTAGATGGTCAAAGCTGCATGCACTCAATGTTTATGCATGCGGCCTAATTTGTGCATGCAACAGCTGTGAGTGCAGGTGTGAATAGCATTTGCCTGCACTAGTGGTGATTTAGGTGCCCTAGAAGCCACCTGCATGAACTAATACCTGAACTGTGTGTGCAATCATGGCAGATGCATGCCTATATCAGGCATGTATTTGTGACAACCTGGCCCTCTATGTATATCTGATAATGGACCATTATTTTGCTTCCAGAACAAGACACGTTGGAAAAATGAAGCTAAATAATATCACATAATACCATATGAAATGGTGCACAGTGTAATTCATTCATTATTCTTGTTATTTGCATATATGAGGCTCTGCTCACTGTGGCATCAGGGTGCACATAGTGTCACAGAGGACTTCACAGCTAATGAAGCTGGACTTGCAAATTCAAGTAAACTCTGTGGTTATACTGTATGCTTCAGGAGGTAATTTATAAATGCCGTGGGCAGAGGCAGTGAGCAGAATAAGAGTTAACAGCCTAGTTTTAGAGAGAATTAATAAAACAGATGTTCCTGGAGCGGAAACAGGCCTGGTCTAGTTACAAACATGGTGCTATGTAGACAGGATTTTGTACACTGTTGATCACTGTAGAGAAACAAGCAGCCTGGTATTTGAGTGCAGGGAAGAGGTTGGAAACTAGAACCAGGTACGGTTAGCACAAGAGGTTTGCAGATCTTCAGTACTCATGCTGAGGCTCCCAGACTTGGGTATTCAAGATGGCAGCACCATTTCTTTTAAGACCAAGATTTCACGGAAGTGTGGTATGGACACTCTCTTCTGAAGCATCTGATATAGACCTGTCTGAGACAGGATTCTGGACTGGATGCCCAGTGGGATTGTTCCCATGCAGGTATTTCCTATGTTCCCGAGAGCACATTTTATCTTGTCTCTTTGAATGGCTGCTAGCAAGTGACGCACTTCACTGCGATCTGAGTGTTCCCAAACAGTTACTGGAGTGAAATGTCTCCCCTGAGGAAGGTAGAGAGTTCAGTGTGTACTTCGCTGAGGGCCTTTTTCTCAAGAGCACTTCCTCAAGCAAACAAATAATGAAATGGATTGTTCCAGTCCGAAATCAGGAAATTCCCTGCTCAGGCGGACAAGGCCTTCATGGAAGGGTTTTTCAAATGCATAAACAGGACATTAGGCCTTTGGACAAGGGGTCAGAGTTTGCTATTTTTGCTGATGCAAATAGAAAAGTACAAATGTGCTATGGGCAAACCCTGATCTCATTCATGGTTCTAACAAAGACGCATAGATTTGGCAAGAGACAAGATTAATGTTGATATATGTCTTTGAGACACTGCTTTGTGAAATGTGTAATACACACAGATGTAGGGGTTATGTACGTAAAATAAGGTGGGTGCTGCAATATATGTTTTTCACTACTACGAGTGAAGGTAATCACCAAACCTGCCCAACCTGAGGCTTTTTGCCTAACCTGCAGGGGACTTTCTCAGGCTCCAAGCACTGCCTCAATAGTCTAATGGTCTTTCAGCAGTTCCAATATGAAAACAGACCTGAACAGAATCAGAGGGCAGGAGAGATGATGGGTCCTTTGCAGGCCAGCTGCAAAGAAGACACTACTTTTGTTAAGGAGCCCCTGTTAAAATAATGAACATATGGGCAAAATTCTCAAACTCGGTTGGATAAAATTAGGCACCTATATTCATATTTAGACACCCAAAGTGATGGCTTGATTTCAGGGGTGCTGAATCCCATGGATTTCAGTGAGAGTTGTGGGTGCTCTGCAGCTCTGAAAATCAAGCCTTGTTTGCTTAAGTACTTAACTATGGATTTAGGTGCCTAACTTTAAGTACCCAAATTTGAACATAGTGGCCATATATATATGGACCTATGACAATTTACATCAGCTGAGAATCTGTCCCCTAATATTGTTGTGGTTGTGGGTTTCCCAATGGCAAATAGAAAGCACAGTGAAAAGGTAGAGAGGCTTTTCAATTCCCCTTTGCAGGCAGGTCGGTGACCATGCAACTACTGACGTGGCTGTAGCGGTACTGGCGGATTGTGACAATGTGTGCTGTTCTGACACAACCATTTCCATCTATTCTGGGGTGCTTCCAGGATGTGCCACGGTTCACAAGAAACTGCACTCCAGAAATTACCTGGTGAGGAAGATCAGAGTCAATTATTTTTCTGACAACATTTAGTTGGATCAGAGGAGACTGCTAAGTTCTGATTTCAACTGTCCGAAAGGTAGCTGTGATTCAAAATAACTGGCCAATCAAAGCCATCTCTGGCCCAAACAGTTTTGTAACAAAAATCTTGAGCTCCCTTCACAACATTTCAGGCTGATTTATTCCCTGCTGAGTCTGCTGGTCACTCATGAGTTAGGAGCCGTACTTGACCACCAGCACTACTCCTCCGATGGAGCATGGTGGAAGCTATAAAGCATATGGAGTTCAGATGTTTCTAAGGCTTGGTCTACACTACCCCCCTAATTCGAACTAAGGTACGCAACTTCAGCTACGTGAATAACGTAGCTGAAGTCGAAGTACCTTAGTTCGAACTTACCTTGGTCCACACTGGGCAGGCAGGCTCCCCCGTCGACTCCGCGGTACTCCTCTCGCCGAGCTGGAGTACCGCAGTCGACGGCAAGCACTTCCGGGTTCGACTTATCGCGTCCAGACTAGACGCGATAAGTCGAACCCAGAACTTCGATTTCCAGCCGTCGAACTAGCTGGTAAGTGTAGCCAAGGCCTAAGGATGCCTCTTGGAGGCCTATCTAAACCACAGTTACACCATTCAACCACAGTTGGAACTATACCAGTGGTAAATTATGAGTTGTAATTTCCCTAGTGTCCAGATGGCCCCTTGTTGGCTATGTCAATTCTAGGGGGACGGGGGAAAGACTTTAGTCTCTAGTACTGAATTCTGGCACTTTTCACTCACTGGGTGAAATCCTGGGCCCATTGAAGTCGATAGGAGCTTTGCCACTGACTTCAATGGGGCCAGGATTTTACCCACTAACTTTATGTTTTAAAGGAGAGAGATCTGTGAAACTACAAGTTCAACTTCAATAGCTTCAAATGGATCAGAAATGTTTCCCAGAGAGAGGATCTAGATGCGCAAAGAGAGTTAGAGCTTGATCAAAGGCATCCAGCAGGATTGCATGCAAAAGCAAAGCCAGGCCTTACAAATTTGATAGTCCTTTTAAAGGAAGTAAGTCAGAGTCAAAAGACAGTGGATGATGGGGACCTGACTGACTTCCATAAAAGCCTTATTTCAAGACCTGCGACAGATCTAATCTAGCAGGTCAGCAAGGATGGTAGAGAAGTAGGAAGGAGCTATCTATCTCAGTGGGGATGGCAGAGTGATCAGAGAAAGAGGAAACAAAAAGAGGAGGAGGGGAATGGACATCATTCAGGAGGCAGAAAGGTAGCAACTGACACACAACGTTATACATCAGTGACCTGGAGCTGAAAAGCTCTACTACACATCCCATAATCATCATCTTAATTATTAATAATTTTACATGTGTCTGTTACCTTTTCACTTGAAGGATTCCAAAGGGCTTTATGGTTGGTGGGCTTAATATGAGATTGTTTAGGTACTGCACACATAAAATGAATGGACAATTCCCTACTCAGTTTATATATGCAATTACCACTGTCAGAGCAATTAGCTTATGAGGTGCATTTGCATGTGCAATTACCAGACTTGTGCATGCAGTGCCAGTAACTGTAAACACAAATTAGCACCATTGCATATATGCCTTTGAGTGTTACTCAACTGAAAATCACGTCCTGCATATATAAAATCACTTGTCACTAAAATGAGTAACCTGCAAGTAGTTGCCTGTAATCCAGGCAGCAGAGTGTGTATTAATAGAGACAAGCTGAATGTTTGGCACTGAATGGGTGTGCTCGTGTGGGTGCAGAGGCTTTGGGGCGGGGAGGACAGAGATGTGGGTGGGGCAGAGCCCTAAGACTGCTTGAATTCTGGGCTCTGCCAGATTCTCCCACTGGCAGGACACCAATAACTCCCATTGAAAACCATGGGAATTATTGATATCTGCATTGGGATTAATCAAATCTTAGAAGACAAACAATCCATTCAGTGCATCATGGTAGCAAAGTGCCAAATTCAGGCCTGGCACAAGTGGGCTCAGTTCCATTGTCCAAACAGCATAGAGACCTCCATCCTAGGGGAAAGCATCACATCCTACATGGCAAATACAGTGCTGATATGCTCTGCCTGCGCAGAGAGAAGTACATAAATGAGAGTGCATGGGCATTGCCTTCAATCAGAAAAGGGGGTGAGGTCTCATTAAAAAGGGCAGGGGCAGGCTAAAACTGGGTCACATGTCCTCATCCCTGCAAACATGCATCTCCAAAGCTGTCCCAAGCAACTGTAATACACACTCATAGTGCACGCAGGGGCAAGAGGTAGGAATTACAATGAGGAGACAGCATGGCAAAGGAAGAGACCAGCAGCTGGGCATCAGAGCATCATGGTGGTGAAGCCCCAGCCTCCACAAGCATCACAGTCCAGGTCATGCTCGGAAGACAGCATGGGGACTGAAAAAGAGAGAGAAAAAGACCACATGGAGTGAGCTGTGGTGCATGCACCCAGGCACCATAGTTATCCATAGGGATAGGATCTTGGACTTTCTAAACCACAGACACAGGTCTCTTCACTTGAACTAAAGGAGAGCTGTAAGAAAACAGTTGGGCTGTTACAGTCCCTGGGCTCAGTTACTAGCAGGAGACATGACACACACAGTAAGCCAGGATATTATGCATGACATAACAATGATTCAGTGGTTAGGGTGAATTCTGTGACAGTGAGACACAAACTGGAGCACAAAGAGGAGAGAGCACAGGAGGGGGACATATGGTGACCTGTTGCAGTTCGCCACATTCAAGCAACAGACAGCAAAGGGGCAAAACATCCTGTGATTGAATTAAGAAGTTTGGCACACACCAGCCATCCTTATACTGTCTACTTTCTTATGCTACCTGGGTAGACTGGGCTTAGACGTTGATCCTGTTACTTATCTGTGTATAAGCAAGCTGATATGTTGTCATTAGGGGTTCCCAGTTTTCCGTACTTCTTTACTGCTATGGCAACATGTCCATTTTTATGTAACTAATAGCTCCATCGTAAGAAGCACTAAACAGTGTTTATCTGTAGTGTAAAAATCATTTGAGCTGGTTAGAATGTTTGTCCCACAAGTAGAACACCACAGTAGCAAAGTTTGTAATTAACATCAAAAGGCATCTCACCTGGATCTCCCTCTATGAAACAGCATTTCTTTGAAGATCAAAATACTGTTACAGTATAAATTAAGTATAATAAATCACCCCACACACTTATCTACAGTTATGTTTTGCTTCCTCGTTGTTTTGCTATTTACAGTGTCCAATTGAGAAAAGCTATTTTTAAAAAAAGCAACAAAATGAACACGTTTTCCTTCTACCCCAGTGATGAAGGTGGTATTAGAACCAGAATAGATTAGAAGAACCACCATTTCTGCTCCTACTCACATTGGTGTAATTCTTCCAGCAATCTAGCAGTGGTCTACACTGGGGGCTAGGTTGGGATTCACCCCTGAGACACAACTATACCGAAGAAAATTCCTAGTGTAAACCAGGTCTTAATTGAGTTACTCTGGATTTAAAATGTGGAACCCCAGTTCTTCAGATTTAAATGGACCTGATCAGATAGTTAAGCCTTCAAAATTAGCTTTTGTGCAAGAAAGTGGGGTTCACCATCAATGGCCATGGAGAGAAATGTTTTCATAAAATTACAACTCAGCAAAAATATTTGGGTTTGTTTAAAAAACCCTCACCTGCAAGGTGGGCAGCCAAGGCACACAGCAGCACTGGGCCAAGGCTAGAGAATGAGACAGTGCAATTGGTTCCACAGATTATTTGTGCCGGCAAAATTTGAATTCCTAACTCGCCATCAATACAGCTTCCTGAGTGTTAGCAATGTGGGATGCTGTAATTCAGACAAGGCTCAGATGTTTTGGCCTCAATTCCAGAAATCATCCCTATTCAGGACAGCACCTTTCCTCCCCTCTGCAAGCCATTCATATCCCCTTTTATCTATGTGCTAATTTAATCCTGGTTCCTGAATCCAGTGGCCACATGTGATAGGAGCTTTCTCCTCACAAACATCCGCAGGTTTTGATGAAAACGGAGACTTTGGTGCTGGCCGTTATAAAGGCTAAAGGCCACACTTTGCCATTCACATTGATTTTTCATTAACATGGGAGAGGTTGTGTTTTATTTTTGAAAAGCTGCCTTTGTCTGCAGCCTCTCTTTGGATTCAGGAATGTGGTGAGATGGATTCTAAAAAGGGATGGCAGCATTGCACTTTCTTAGCTCTCCTCCCCTCTTTGTGCCAATGGGCATATGACAGTCCTAGTCATTCACGGGAGAAGGGGTTATAAATGAGGGGTGCATTGCACATTATTGCTTTATTTAGTAAGATATATTGAGCTGTAACATCTTTTTTATGTACAAAAGTCAGGCGTTTGTCCTAGTCCACCATCCTGCCTCTGGCAGTGGCCAAATGCCTTATGCTTCAGAGGAAGGTGTAAAACACTGTCCCATATATCTAGCTAATTGTACAATGCTGCACACTACAGAGAGAAATTCCTTCCTGTAGCGATCAGCTTTTGATTACTCTTCCTTTGTCTGCATTTACATCACTATAAACATTATTAAAGCAGTGATACAAAATTTCAGAAGGTCAGGGTGAGAATTTATTTTACTATTGATGAGTGAGTAAAATACCTTAAGCATTTGTCGTAATTATCAAGCATAGCTTGATACAGCAAGGATGTGCCTAGGTTGGTAAATGTTCCCAAGCATTTCATAAAGCTAATGCCCTGAATAATATTATTGCTCATCATATTAGTCAACCCTTTTATAAAATCCAGCCCCAATTCTTGATTTGATCTGCAAATTGCACAGGTTGAGCTCTCTTGGCATGAAACAGTGTTTCCTTTCATTGTTTCTACATTGACTGCCCCTTAATTTTGTGGGGTAACCTCTCCTTTGCAGATGATGTGACAGGGTAAAAAAAAAGGACCCCTCATCCCCCAAAATCCCAAACCCAACCAATCAAACAATAGCCACCTCCCCCGAAAGGTTCCAGCAGAAATCACCCACAGTTTGTTTATGGTGTAGCAGCAAATGAACACGCAGTAGAATGAATGTTCTGGAATACAAAGCAACTCTGAAAATCACTGTGCTTGCTTTTGATTGTAATCAAGGCTGCAAATGTTTGTATGCACTTCACTTTTCCTGCTGTCATCGTCAGTCCATCAGAGGCCTGTACATCTAGAAAGCTAATACCTTTAGCTGTCTTCACATTATCGAATATTTTAAAATTAGAATCCTGTATCTAACCATTTTTAAATGGACTGAACTGAAGAGAAATCACACTGAATTTTACAAACCTCATGTAAAATATAGTTTCACGATAACTCAACAGCTTTTAAAGCAAAGAACATGTTGCACATATCACAGATTTATAGCCCAAGATAAAAACTTATTGAGTTATCTGGTCTATTCCCCTGGCCGATACAATACATCTTGGTCAGGCTGTCCCCATTAGCAGGGCCGGCGCTTCCATTTAGGTGACCTAGCGGTCGCCTAGGGCACCAGGATTTGGGGGGGGCGGCAATTCGGCGACGGGGGGTCCTTCCGCGCTCCGGGTCTTCGGCGGCAATTCTGCGGCGGGTCCTTCACTCGCTCCAGGACCCGCCGCCGAAGTGCCCCGAAGACTGGGAGCGCGGAAGGACCCCACCGCCGCAGAATTGCCGCCGCCGACTGGGAGCGCAGAAGGACCCCCGCCTAGGGCGCCAAAAACCCTGGCGCCGCTCCTGCCCATGAAACATTTATTTGTGGGGCAAAGGAAAAAAGGAAGACAGAACAGGTCCACTGTATCAATTCAGCCTCTGGTCAGAGGTCATGTCATCTAATGGCTAGAGCAGGAAACTGGTTGTCATGTCTCCTGGACTCCATATTGAGCTCTGTTGTGGTCAGTCATTTAACTGAACTGTGCCTGATTTCTCTGTCTTATCTACTTCACCGGGAGGTGGTGAAGTTTCACTAATTAAAATTTGCCAGCACTTTGAGCTTTTCAGATGAAAAGGGCTAGAGAAACGCAAAAGGCTTATTATTACCTATAATCTGTAGACAAATGTCATTCTGAGAAACTGTTTAGCAATGAGATTCTCCTCTGATTTAGATGGCTGTGGTTTGGATGGTTTTAAGCCAGAGGTGGGCAAACTATGGCCCGCGGGACCATCCTGCCCAGCCCTTGAGCTCCCGGCCGGGGAGGTTAGCCTCCGGCCCCTCCCCTGCTGTCCCCCCTCCCCCGCAGCCTCAGCTTGCCGTGCCGCCAGCACTGTGGGCGGCGGGGCTATGAGCTCCTGCTGGGCAGCGCGGCAGTGGCTCCAGCCGAGCGGCGTGGCTTCCAGACATGCTGCTCTGAGTGGCATGCTAAGGGGGCGGGGAGTGGGGGGGTTGGATAAGGGGCTGCGGGTCCCGGGGGGCAGTCAGGGGACAGGAGCAGGGGGCGGTTGGATGGGGCGGAGGTTTGGGGGAGGCAGTCAGGGGATGGGGAATGGGGGGGTTGGACAGGTGTGGGAATCCTGGGGGGCCTGTCAGGGGGCGGGAGTGTGGATAGGGGTTGGGGCAGTCAGGGGACAGGGAGAAAGGGGGGTTGGATAGGGGGTGGAGTCCTGGGAGAGGGCGGTCAGGGGACAAGGAGCAGGGGGGATTGGATGGGTGGGGGGCTCTGAGGGGGGCAGTCAGGGCGGGAAGTGGGAGGGGGCAGATAGGGGACAGGGGCCAGGATGTTTGGGGAGGCACAGCTTTCCCTACCCAGCTCTCCATACAGTTTTGGAACCCTGATGTGGCCCTCAGGCCAAAAAGTTTGCCCACCCCTGTTTTAAGCACTCATGGTCAGGGAAGAGCTTAGGTGCAGGCTACTTTGGTACCATATGTAAGGGGCTAGTGCTGGATTAGCGCTGGGACTTTGACAGTCAATCTTCAACAGGACAGTCTCAAACCATTCTCTGTAACTGTAGTGCTTCGGCCCCAGGACCCCTCCGAAAAGGGTATTATTTTTTCTGCTCAGTCATATGATGGGAGTGCCTTGGGATCTCAGGTGTGCAATGCCATTCGCTGTGGTGAGTGCTATAACACCTCCTTTGAAGCCCTGCTGCAACCACTGCAAAGGATTCTGGGGCTATCGCTGGAGTTGTTCAGAACAGAACCCAGCAGAAACTGGAAGGCACCATTCTAGAAGAATAAATGACAACCAAATGAGTCCAAGAGGAAAGACAGTCCAGTGTTTAGTACCCTGGGAGATCCAGATTCAAGTCCTTATTCTACCACAGACTTCCTGCATGACCTTGGGCAAATCACTTAGGCTCTTTGTGGCAGCTGTAAACTGGGGATAACACTACTTCCCTACCTGAGAGAGGGATTGTGGAGATAAATTAAAGATTGTGAGGTGCTCAGATACTTTGGTAGTGGGGGCCATACATAGAGGTGAATTGTTGTCTGGTAGGAACAAGGAAGCATGAAGCAACGTGTAGAACATCTAAATGTGCCCCATGTCCCTTTTCCTCTCTCAAGGAAGCCCCATCTGTACATCATCAGCAGCATGTTGAGTTGGTTCTGCAGTTTGATGATTGTCCGCTAATTTCTTTAGGGAGGTGGTGGCTGGGGAGGGTTGGTGGAGTATTTGGCTGTAATTTTTCTCTCTGTGTGTTTCTTCTCCCAAAAAGAAACAAGTGAATTTACCTACAATGCTTTAGTTTCATTTTAATTATTTTGTTTCCTTGTTAGTTTTGTTTCTTTTGGTTTTGTTTCATCTCCTCCTCCTTTTTGGTGGTTTTGTTTCCCCTTTTTCCTCATATGAAATGAGCAGTCCCAGAGCAGCAGTGCTTTGCAACATTAACCCTCAAGAGCTAGCAGATGAATTGGCGAGCCTGGCTGGAAGTGCAAAAACACTCACTGGGATTTTAATTTTTTGCTGGACAAGATACAGTGGGAGATTTGTCCAAACTTAGGAGCAAAACTGAATTTCCCTGAGTATGCCAGGCATTGCAGAATGTTTTTTTTTTTAAACTCTTTGTAAGAGACACTCTCAGGCATGGGTTAACTGTTTTTAATAAAACAACACCATGGGTGTTGGGACTAGGGACATGGGGGTGCTGCAGCACCCCCTGGCGTGAAGTGGTTTCCATTATGTACAGGGTTTATAGTTTGGTTCAATGGCTCTCACCACCCCCACTATAAAAATTGTTCCAGTGCCCCTGAACACACCTACAAAATAATTGTCCTAAATTTCCACTAGATCTGATTTAAGGTATCTTCTTGCATCTCCCATTAGTATTTATTTTGCAATTTGGATTCAGAAAGCATAACTGAATAGAAAGCAATGGTTTATTTGTGGGGGATTCCCACTAAAATATTAAGTGATATATGATTACATGTATGTTATATATGTTATGTAATATGTTATATTATAGTTATTAAGTTACAACATCACAGAAGGTCTGATCCCGCAAAGAGCTATAACAGCACCTATTGTTACCTAAAATCAATAGGACTCTGTGGGAGAAATTATAGTCCTGATCTTGCAAAAGGGGCTGATCATCTATATGACCTGATCCTTATTCCTGGTTGGAGCAGAAGGGTCTGTGGAGCCCTTTGCAGGAGAAAGACATATAAGAGAGGTCTAAATTCCATGCAGGATTGGCCCGCTACATCTTAAGCATCTGAAGGCAGGGACCAATTTGTCTTCTGTGTCTTGTACAGCCACAAACACATTGTTCACGTTGAAATATAAAAACAGCAAAAACAATAACGTCAGCCTTGTGTATTAACAACAACAAAGTAAGGCACCTGATCTGCTTGGACAGTACCCTTTGCAGTGCCCTCTAATATTAATGGGAGTTAAGTGTATAGCTTCACCAATGTTTAATTTAATTTTAATTAATGGAGATATCCCATCTCCTAGAACTGGAAGGGACCTTGAAAGGTCATCGAGTCCAGCCCCCTGCCTTCACTAGCAGAAGTGAGTACTGATTTTTCCCCAGATCCCTAAGTGGCCCCCTCAAGGAGGGAACTCACAACCCTGGGTTTAGCAGGCCAATGCTCAAACCACTGAGCTATCCCTCCCCCTATTTTCAGAGCCGACCCGTCCATAGGATGGACGGGGGCAACCGCCTCGTGCCCTACGCTTTAGGGGGCCCTGCGCTTCAGGGGGACACGGGGTCCAGGGCGGCCCAGGGGATTAACGGGGGGCCTAGCGCCACAGCAGCGAGTGACCCGGCCCCAGTCGGCCCCGCTCCGTCCTGCCTCGCTTCTTTCCACCCCTGCTCCCCCCCTCCCTGTTCCCATTCCACCCCTTCCCCCCACCTCCGCCCTGCCTCTTTCCAGCTTCCGTCCCCTCCCCTGAGCAACGCTGGGAGCCGACAGGGTGGGGTGGGGTGGGGTGGGGTGGAGTGGAGTGGGTGGGCTGGGTCGCTCGCTGCTGCTGGCACCAGCCCCTCCGCTACCCCCCTAGGCCTTCCTGGAACCCGCATCCCCCTGAATCATGGGGCCTGGGGCAGTTGCCCTGGTCTGTCGGATGGGACGGCTCTGCTTGGACCCATTCTGTGCACCACCAAAAATATACAAACCTGGCGCCCATGTATACAAAATAAGCAAAGGACAGTTTCAAGCTTAGACAGCTGCATATAACTCACCTAAATCTTCATCCAGCTACCTTTACAGATAAGGGGGAAACTCCAGTTGACATCAGTGGGAGTAGGATGGATAGGGTCCACAAACTGTACAATAAACACATGATCATAGTAGTGCTGAGTCTTTTTTTTTTCCATGGGAGACTGTCCTGTTGGCTCCCCGGGTAGAGCTGCTGCCTCTAGACACTCCAGCTCCTCGTTCGAGTCAATGATCTAGTACCATGCAAAGAACATGCACACCCAGCAGCACAACCAGCATGGCTTGCAACCAGCTGCTTGTCAGGGCACTGCCCACCCAGGGCAGAATAGATCCGTAATGGGAGTGGAGGATAGATCTGAATGGGAGTGGAAGATGCGGAGCAGGCATTTTCACTGGTGTCTGCCTCCCGGATTGATGGCTTAGAGGAACGCCACCGTGGTGAATGTACATTCTAGCCACTGTGAACAGCTCTTTCAGTTTCTAGACACTGGAGCCAAATATTTTGTCCTGGAGGTTTTGCCTTCTCCGCATCCCGGTGCCTCTACCCAGATGGAGAAGTTAAGAAACGAAATTGCCTGGTGGGAGCTGCACTCGGGACTTCCGGGACCGAGGTGGGAACGCAGATGGGCATAATAAAGGGATGAGCCTAATGCATGAGGAGGGGGAGAAAAGAAGAGGCGAGGCTGCTGGTAAAGTCTTACCGTTTGAGCCCTAGTTACATTGCCGGGTTACCTCTAGGAAGCAGCATTTTCCTAGCTGGCTCTCCATCCCGCCCCACGGCAGCTGAGGGCTTAACAAAATGCCATTCATCAATACACAGTGCGGAGTCCTAGGGGGATACACGGTGGGGAGGATCTAGAGGCTACGCAGTGGGGGATGGCGAGGGGATATCGAGTAGTTGGTGCTTTGGGATCATTGTGGGCTATGGGGAAATACGCGGAGGTGGGGATACACGGGGGATGGGGTGGGTGGCGGAGAGCACAGAGCTGGCTGATGCAGAGGAGCTACAGAAGGGGGTTGCGCAGATCTGATCACTCTGCTAATGACACTTTTCTGATCACTCTGCTAATGACAGAGGCGAAAGAATAAAGTTTGTGGGGTGTGGGACGGGGCCTCCTCTGCTCCCCACCCCCGATCAAAGGGGGTGACAATGCTGGGGGGGAGGGGGGATGCTCGGGGAGATGAAGGGGAGGGGGCGGCACAGCTCGGGCAGGCCGTGCTGATGGGGAATGAAATCAGGAGACTGAACCCCCCAGCCCCCACTGGAGAGGGCCAGCCCCAGCCCCGGCCCCAGCCGCCTCGCATGTGGGCTGTCCCCCGCCAGGGGGTGCGGAGCACATGCGCTGTGCGAGCACTGCGGAGTGCCAGGCTGGGCGAAGCTGCCGGGCACACACACGCGCAGAGGCAGCCGCCCTAGCTGCATCCCCGGCTCTGCACCCGCCTTCTCCGCCCGCGCCGCAAACATGACCGCCCCGGCCCGCCGCCCGGGCTCTCCGGCCGCCCCGCGCTGAAGGCAGCGCCCCCCGCCAGCAGCAGCACAGAGGTAAGGGCGGCAGCGGGGGCTCGGCTCTCCCCGCCTGTGCCGGGGAGGGATGGCGGGGCGCGGGGGCTTCCCGGCCCCTTTGCATGACGATGCAGGGGCTCTCCAGCCATTTGCATGGAGGGCTGGAGGTTTCTAATCCCCTGGCGCTGGGAAGGGGACACGCCGGGGTGCATGAGGACTCCGATCCCTCTGCGGGGATGAGTGGGGAGGGTCGGGGGTTCCCATCCCATTGCACTTGGGGGGGGGGGTGCGGAGACAGCTGCTGGGAGCAGCACGTCCAGCTGTTGCTGGGACATGTGGGGGAGCAGGAATGTCGCATGGGAAAGGATCCCCCTAGAATCCGCCCGCTAAGGGACGGGCTGAATCGGGGCTGGGGTGGGGATGCGGAGTGACTCTAGCTTTCCTAGCGGGGGAAGCCCGGGGCGTCTGGATCCGCTACGATGGGCTGCAGAGAGGGGAGGGGGAAGGAACTATGCTGCATTTGGGTGTGTGAGGACTACCGACTACGACCGGGGACCTTATCCCAGCATTTCCCGGGCACCGATCCACCCCACATGCAGAGGGTGGGTAGGTGACTGAAGAAACTCAGCAACAGCTGATACCCTCCCAGCAGCAGCCTGTGACTTTATGGCTCAGATGCTGGCGGTGGCTGGAGGCTGGATAGCTCAGAGCAGGCTGGAGTCACCCTGCGGGGCTGCAAGATGCCTGTCAGAATCAGAGGCTCCGTTCAAATCTGTGGGGGGTTATTTAATGGGAGCTTTTAAAGATGGATTTTCGCTTCTGGCTGCGCAGAGAGCTCTGGGGTTTGGGCTCAAGGCTCTGACCATCATTAGGATGGAGGCAGAGATAGATGAGCATTGATTCCACTCTCTGTTGATAATCCGCCAAGGCAGCAAGAGCTGGAAACTTGCAGGTGAAGTTGACATGCTGAGGGCAGCAGACCCCCAAATGCCCATCTCATTGGCTCCCTGATTACTTCACACTTGTAGATGCCTCCCCCCCCCTACTCTTTAATCCATTGGGGATTTGGTTGATTTTGAGAGACCTGGAAGATGTGATTGGATGTGTGAATGGGGATAAGGATTGGGAAAAGCCCAGCTAATCAGGAAGAAACATCAATGTTATAACAGCTGTCAACTCAGCATGAGATCTTGACCTGCAAACAAAGTACACGTGCCTCAAGTGTTAGTGACTCTCGAGGTGATAGGTCTAGGTAGGTGTGTGCCAGGGTGTGCAATTTTTAATTTCCTTGGAGTAACATTTTTACTAGTGACTGGTGGATTTGTTTGTGTGTTGTTTTCATCAGGCCTTTCATTAGCACAGTTTCACTGTTCAGCTGCACCTGCTGTGTCAGTGATTATATTGTGTGTAATAACATGTCTGTCCTGAGAGATTATGGGGATAGTGTGGGCAGGGGGCAGTGTTGTAGGTCAGATTTGAAATTGCTGGCTGCTGGCTTGTGACAGGGGCACTCTAGGATGATTTTTTTCATTTCCACCTGGCAACCGACCAGATGTAATCAGGCAAAATGTACAGGCATGTGTTAACTCGTGGAATCAGTGCCTTCCTGTGGGAAGCCCATTTAACCTGTTTGTCTATTCTGTGCATTTCCAATGGGCCCATCACCAGGGTTTCAGAGTGACAGGTACAAGTCTAAATCGAAGTATAGATTTCCCATAAAGAGCACCTAGGATTCAGCACTCCGAGATATAGCCACTCTTACTTACAGGGAGTTTTCATTTTATAATTAAAGTCTCAGGAGATTCTCTGTCTCTTTGGCATTGTTTTAATGTGTTAAAAATGCTGCTGGTTTACGTCATTCAAAACATTAGTTCAGGCACATTTCAGTGTAATTCATAGGTGCTTTATTTGTTGTTATCTTGTCTACAATAGCTTTACCATCAGCTATGATGGTAATGGGTACAGTCAAATAACCACACTGGTAGAATTAATTCATTTTGTAAGCCAGAAAGGTTAACTTGTACAGTGTGTTAATGCTGTCTGAGAACACAACGATGCCCACTATCAGGAGAGAGTTTAAATGGATCTAGTTGATATAGGCTGTGGGGTTTACACAGTGCGATCCTTGGCTGCTCTCTTCTTTAATAAGGAGGTGGTGCCTGAAGAGAGATCATGTAATGGCTGCTGAGATCAAGATGAAGCATCTTTTACTTGGAGCTGTTGTTTACACAGGCCGCAGCTCTCAACTGAAGATGACAGTAGCCAAGATGATGGAGCCATGTGGATCCTGAGATCTTGGCAAGCTGAAAAAGTGGCCCTCTACTGGACAATGTTTGGATGCCCCTGCAGTGCTGTTCATCAATTATCATGCACTTGATTTCCATAGAAAGCTTTGGGCCCAATCCTATCAGGGACTGAATGCCCACCATTCCCGAAATCGCTGGGAGTTGGGTTGCTCAGCACATTGCAGTTATGTCCTCGGTTGGATTGATTGTGGCTGAAGAGCTTTAATTGTTCACACTGTTCAATACTGACCCCAGAAAGACAGATGAGGTTTTCCTCTGGGAAGCTAACAGCAATGAAGTTTGTCCGTAAGAGCACCTAGTATCATGGAAGAGTAAGGTAATCACAATGAAAGGCATGGCACCTGGCGATGACCTAAAATAAGGGACAAGAAAGGCATTTGGATAAAGGAAAACATCAGATCCAGTCCCCTACTGTTCAAAGATTGTCCCTGGGGTTATCAAAGTCCCTTGGATATTGTGGGAGAATGGATTTGGTTCACTGTGATCGTGCCTTACATCCTATTGCACAAAACTTACAGAAGGTAAGAAATGTTGCGGTGCTATTATAACTAGTGGCAAAGCTTAAAAGAGGAATTAAAATAACTAACAGTTATTATTATTGGACCAATTACTGTTACTATTCGACCAAAGTAGACTTCAAGATTTGGCTGCTGCTGCCAAATCTTGAAGCACCATATATGTGCCTGTTGCTTTGCAGATAAATGAAGAAGACATATCCCTTCTCCAAAGAGCTTACAATCAAAATTAAACATAGGACAGGTAAAGGCTGGAGAGGGGGTAAAGGGAGGAAGAGGGGGTTATGTTAAAAGATCACAAGATTTTGTTACATCCTCACCTTGTTGGTTCCATGCTGTATTATGTCAAAATGTGAAGGTATGATATATATAAGAGAACAAAGCTAGCTGAGATGTTTGATCTGGAAGGGAGTGAGTCTCGAGGGTTCTGAAGGAGAAGAATGAGGCTGGATGGTGCAAAGAATCAGGAAGGCGATTGTATGCATGACGGGTAATGTGAGAAAAATCCAGGGGTAGGAGAAATCCGGGGGAGTGAACAGACTAGTGGTGGTTGATAGGAGGCAAAATGTAGGAAGGGATAAAACTGTGCTCTGTCTAGACATTTCACGCTGTGACTACTGCTTATCATGTTGTTGACAATCATCTTATTTCCTTGTTCCCCTGTTTATTTCACCCATATGTTGTCTCTCATTTTAGACTTAGGTTGTGAATATTTTGGGGGCAGAGACCATCATTTGGTAATGTGTTTGTACAGCACCTAGCACCCTGGAGCCCTGATTCATGACTGGAGGAGCAGGCGACAATACAAATGATGATGGTCTGTAGCTGAGCTGTACTTCTAATAACACTGTTGGATAGTAAACATTAGCTATTTCTAAGTAATCTAATGAAAAAAACAAAATACCACAAAACCTAAAAGCAAAGGGAAAATAGCAAGTGAAAATTTGATCACCAATTATGTATTAGGCTTTGATAGCTTTCATCTGTAAAATAATATTTAATTTTGTTCTTTATTATTTAAAATAAGAAATATATAATGAACCCTGAGTGTTTTGTGTTAGATATACAGTACAAGTGGTGTCTTACAGTGACCAAGAGGTAAAGAAGCATTTGAGTTTATTACATCCCTTTTATAGAGAGGCTTCTGGCTAATAGTTCCGTTGATAGAACCTAGGCTTCAAACAAATTTGTGATTTAAAAGCAATTTAGTCAAGTGTAATCCCTAGATCTTGAGCATTTTACAGTGAAAGAAAGAGACAAAACGTAATGTTTATTAATGAAACTGTGCAGTAATGGGAATATTTATAGGTGTGATTTAATATTACATTGAATTTTACAGGAAAATTTTCATTTGGAAAAACCTACTCAATTATTATCAAAGTTAAGGATGCCAGATTGTGTTTAATGAATGAATTTAATATTGGTGGAAGATGATAGACAGACTGTACTGAGACAGAGGTATTCTCTCTACCAAGAGACAAAACGAGTGTAAGCCTCAAAAGTGCTTCATCCAGGCCCTGGAAGGGCATTAGGATTTGATATTTGTAGCTCAATCTTTCTGGCCTATACAGTTCTTGGCTTCTCTGCTAGCAAACATTAAAGCGATGTGGAGACCTAGGAATGGGACTGAATCTTATCAACCCATTTCACATATGTCACCAAGCAGCCATTACATGGTAATGAAGTTTGGAGGCTCCCGATCTGGATATCCTTTAAATCAGTGACCAAGAAGTGAAAGGCTCTGCCTCCTGTTCCTAATCACTTTTGCCTCCTAGTTCCTCTTCCTTTCACGTTTTCATGACAAATGTTGACATGTATTTACAGCATTGGTACCAGTGTTCCATGGCAGTGTCTCAGGTGCAACATGTTAGTGTCTGACACCTGTCCATGAAATGTGCTGATTTCATTGAGGCCCTTATGGCTCAGCTTGAGCTTCCTGAAACTGAAACTAACAACAAACCTTTATGAGTATGAAAATCTTTCAAAATCGAGCGTATGGGCCAGATCCTTAGCTGGCGTAAGTCAGTGGAGCCATGACAATTTACACTAGTTGAGGGTCTACCCCCCTGTCTTAAGTACTGGTGAGGTTCAGCAGTAGTTCCAAAGTGTAATGTAATCTCTGATTGTTAAAGCTTTTTTTGTGGGATAAGTTTTAAATGGAGATATGGTATTTTTTCACATCAGTACGATTTGTGGTCCAAGTTATCATTCATATCAATCAGTAATAAAAAACGGTCACAACTCGGTTGCATAAATCAGACCCATATGGTCGGTTTGCCCTTTCTATGTAAATTTCCCCCTTTTTAGTCCAAGATTAGACTTGAATGTCACAAAAAGCTACCACTACAAATTACTCCAACTGGCATTCTCAGTGGAGAGGCCAAGGACTGAATTCCTCTCTGACTCCCTATCTAAGGTGCTAATAGAGCCCCTGTTACTACAGCACTTCACAATCTTTAAGGAAGGTAACAAGCTTCTCTGAGTACTGTTCTTTGTATTGCAGTTATGCCTAGAGGCTCCAGTCCCACTGCACTAGGGACTCACAATACTCCTGTGAGGTAGGGAAGTCCAGTTATCCCCATTTTACAGATGGGGGCCAGAGGGAGACTGTGTGTCTCACCCAAGGTTAAACAAGAACCCTGCAGTAGAGCTGGGAATTGAAGCTGGCCCAGACTAGTGCCCTAAACACCGGACCATCCTTCCTCTCCGGAAGTGCTCCGTTTAGATCAGAGGTGGAGCACATCATTGGGGATGCTGCCCAGCCCATATCTGTTCTTTCATCAGCACTAGGGAAACAAACCAACATCTAGAGATGACAAATACATAAATAAAATGCACTTTACTCTTTACTGACTTAATGTCGATGGTGCCGGGCTAAGAAAGCGAAACGTTAACTTAATGAAGACATTTATATATTTGTTCTTCACCATAAGTGGAGAACACGTTTTATTATGCAAACCACGTTTAATAATGTGTGGCCAAACGATGAGTTTGGAAATAAACCACCCCTGGGGTTTTCTCTCTTTGAACTTGATTCTTAGCAAATTTGTAGACAAATGGAAAATAATAACTTGCATGGATGTTGATTAAAAGTAGTAAAAAAAAAAAGGAAGTAAAACTTCTTCTGCCTTAATTGTTTACTGAATGATCAATCGTGTGCTCTTTATTCAGTTCCACTGATCAAGTGGACATGTGTCCTCATCTCCAAAATCACCATCACCATTGATGCTAATTGGCACCCTGGTTTGCAGTCTCAACGAAGAATAAAACACAAGGCTGGCCATTTGGCATGGAGATGGAATCTCCTGATCCTTCCAAGCTAGGGTTGAGGCATGTTGCCAAGACGTGGTGGGGAAAGCTTAGCTGCTCATGCCTGTCCTATAGGTGGTTTGTGGATAAGTGGAGGCCTTCTGTCTGTGGGTCTGTCAGTCCAGCACCTTTCATGAGGCTTACGACTTACTCTTAGTGAAATTTTAAATCATGAATCTGCTTTTAAAAATAAACATCCTCTGGGTGCATTATGGATTGGTTGAAGAAGAAAATATAGGTTGGGTTCCTAATGGGACTAAATTAATGAGCTAAGAGCCTTGACAGATAGTAGCTGGCTAGTCAACTTCCATCTACCAGGCTCCCCTGCCCAGTTCTTCTGATAGCAGCATAGGTCTGGTCTCCTGCATTGCTGCCATTTTTAATCCATTTCCCCACCCTCTGTCCAGTAGTCTCCTCCTCAGCTCTCTACAGGTCAGTCATGGGTCAGTACTGGATGGAAAACCCAGCAGCATGGGCTGTATTTCTGCATGTTGTTATCACTAGATCATAAAGGCAGTGGCGGGAAATCAGGGAAATGACAAAGGGGCAATAAATCAAAATATTTTTTGTTTTAAGCAATGCAAAGGTTGAGGCAGCTTTGGGTTCAAGTGGTGTGAGTAGTGACCCACATTAATTCACAGGAGAGGTCATTTATCCAGGTCTAGCACTCTGTAATGTCTTTTACAATTGGTTTAATTTCCCAGCTGCTCCTCCTATGACTTGAAAACCTTTCCTATTTCACTTAGTGTAGGGATCCTTTTTGTCTCCATGGTCCAGCATGAAACCTTCCCTCAGATTCTCTTGCGAACGCTGCTGAAGCAGAGATTCCATTCAGGCTCCCAAGAGCTAGTTTCATTCTCATCTCCCTCTCCTGTCCTTTCACTCACCCCACAGCCTGGCTTTTTAAGTCTTTAAATATTTAAAGACTGTCTTGTGTTTTTGCTTTCGTTTACAACCTTAGAGCCTGATCCTGCAATTTTTACTCACCCAAATACTCCTCCTGACAGCACTGGGACTGCACATGTGAATGAGGGCTGCTTGTGTGAGGAAGGGCTGTGGGATCTGGCCCTGAGTTCCCTTTTTTGTTCTTCTTTTGACTTTTATTTGCAAGTTTTTTCATCTTTCCCTTTCCCAGGATTATAGATATTCAATATACTGTTTTCATTTTCTTGAACTACTCTGGGTTCTGGCAGTAGTCCAATACTCTGGGGTTTTATTTAGCACTACTCTACTGCTCTGGTTCCTGGCAGTTCTCTGATATTCTGGGTTCAGCAGTACTCTGATATTCTGCTACAATAAGTGGCTAGTCGTCCTGGGCAGTTGTAATAATAATTAAGGATAGGCAAACTGGCTGAAATAAAACGATAGCGGACCCCAAAGCCTTGGACAAAACTTGAACTAAAACCTGTGCTCACCATTTTTGCACCCCCATTTTGGGTGAATCAGCTTTTGGGCGCTTATATGAACTTCTGAACCTTTGGAGGTTTCCCCCAAAGACAACACATGGTGAGATCAATGGATAGTTACCAGATTGCTCCCAAAATGGAGTGTCTTCCATTATGCTCTCTATATTTCCTTATCCCGAGTTAAATATGTTTCCCTTCCTTGTTTGGTGCAGATACTGAATTAGAAAACAAACTTGTACCAGGGCCACACTTGGTGACCTGCTCGCCTCTGTTTATTGAAATGTCGTTAACCTCTCCCATTACTTGCACTTTGGCTGCCTTACAAGCTGGTATTATAAATGCAATAGTTGGGGCTCCCATTCTAAAGCTTAGGTGGTGTAGTGCTTTAGTGCGCCAGTCGTTCATCTCTGGAGACTGGGGCTCATATCCCAGTTCAGGGCAGGGCTTATCCATTATGCAGTTTGGAGGGATCCATTGTACCCAGCTGTCTCCCCTTAACAGTGCCCCATTGCTGGAGCAGTAGGAGGTGCTGTTGGTCATGACGAGGGTTATTGTCAGAGCAGACTAGGAAACTCTGTATTTTATCTGTCTGTATTATGTGTGACTCAAGCTGTGTGTTTCTCACTTCGATGAACACTCAGTAGGATGGCAGATTTTTTCCTCACCATTTATTTCAGAGATAGTGGTGTATGTTTCTAAATCCCTTTGCAAACATCTCCACGTAAGTCCACTCTGCATCAGTCCTCCCCTTTGCCAAGCCAGCCATGATAAATAAGGCTCAGCCTTTGTGATTACATATCTCCCTGTCTCCTGAGCTACATTTATCCATTGCTGTTAGCAGCCGAGCTCCATGCTACACCAAAATGATTTCTCTTGCTTCACATCTTTACAACATTGTCCCCAACCTTCTGTAACTGTCAACACCTTCTGTTCTCTCTCTTCCTCTGAAGAGTTCGCCAGAGCTTCATCTGTTTCCTCTGCCAGGATGAAGAGAGAGATGATTTCTTGTTAACGGTCTGAAGCAGTGGAAATAAATTTGGAGCCTCTGCATCCTGCACAAGGAGGACTGGCTGCATGTGAGGAGGATTAAAACTTCATCCAACCTGAGGCTGTACTGATAACTCACCAGCAGCCTATGGGCTGCATCTAATTAACATGGAATGGATGCAGGCATACAACCCCCAGGGACTACCATTCCCACTGTGTGATGCTTTGAGTGACTTGTTTTTTGATCAAGGTATAGCACACTGGAACTTATAGTCTTCACAGACTGCACCTCAGCACTGTGGGGCCATTCTAGGTCTGCTGGCCACACGCTGGCTATCCCTGCTCTGTGTGAACAAGTGATGAACCAGGGTTTTTACAGAAGGCAAAGCTATGACACTGGGTAGCAGGAGCAGAGGGTGAGTAGATAGGAGAGTTAAAAAATAAGCACAAGAAGCCAGGTCCTCAGCTGGTATAAATTGGCATCGCTCCATTAAAGTCAGTGATTTACGCTGGCTGAGGATCTGGCCTCAGGGTGTATAAAAATATAGTTAAGCAGAGGAATTAAAGGGAAGGAACATGTAGTTGCAGTGGAAATGAGCTAATCATAGCAGACTAAATCTTGGATTAAAGGTCACATACGGGGGATATAATCTGAAGAGTAGGAGGTTATTTAACGGCCCATAAAGCATCAAAGGATCTCTCCTGGACATTCACACATAGACAGCGAGGGCACAGTTTTTCAAAGCTCTGATTTTGGGAGACTCAGTTCATGGGTGCCCAAATCCAGACACCTTGGACCTGATTTTAAGAAGTGCTGAAATCCGAAGAAGTGGGTATTCACCCACGAAAGCTCATGCTCCTATACGTCTGTTAGGTGCCACAGGACTCTTTGCTGCTCTAACAAGTCCAGTTAAAGTTCAGCGGCAGCTTTGAGAGCCCAGCGCCTCTGAAAACTAGGCCCCAGATGTCTTGGGTTGGGCACCCAAGATCAGAGGCCACTTTTGAAAATGTGGGCTTACGTCATTTGGGCTTTTTGATGTTCATGGCCAAGCTTCCAAAGGAAACATGGATTGAACTGTAATGCTTGGTGGCATCAGCAGGTGCTGATTGAATAGAGTGCAAATAATTGACCAGTTGTGTGGAGCTGACCTGAAATTTCAGAATCCCTAGTACATGAGAACATAAGAACCTCAGTATAGTCCACTTGCTGTGAACCCTTCAGCTTAACCTATTCTGAGCCTATATGTTTATCCCATTGTTCCTATCCGTTCACCCAATGTCACACTATAATTCTTCTCTGTCCTGGGATTTTACCTCCTTCAAATATTTGTAGCCTCTTTCATGTACTCCCTTCCTTCTTTGGTCAGGTCTTAGTTAGGTGATATATATCTTGCTCCTCTGTTCTGTCATCATAAATCAAGCCCACCAAATCCCTGATCACTTATGTTGCTCTTCTTTGAGCTTCTTTCTGTTTGTCAGTCACTATCTTCCTGGGGTGCAGTGCCTGGAAATGAATGCAGTATTCTAAGTTCAGTTTCACCAGTGTTGGGGGGGATCTGATTAGCCTTATCTTAGCATGCACAACTGCTATGTAGTTGTCACTGAACTGTTGTCATTGTGCCTTTGATCTTACATGTTAATATGAATTAAGAACTTGCTAAACCAACTCTCAGTCTGGTTAGCTTTTTCTCTGTTGTTTTTGATGTTCACTCATCTGCACTTCTTGGCCATGGCCAGGATCTGAAGCAGAAGTGCAGAAATACAGAAAGAAAGGCCTCCCTCCAGGTGCCTGTGTCCAGATTTTGACAAGAAAGTCTGTTCTTCCAAGATTCCCAATTTTGCAGACCTAAATGCTTTGGATGAGGATTTAAGCTTGTGGGTGGTTAGCCGAACTGCACCTTCTGAGGTTTGCTCATCACCAGGACCCGTGTGGTTTTACAGCTTGGGGGTCAGATTCACTCATGGGCCAGCGCTGGTGTAAACCCAGTTGCAGAACGGTGGTGGTGGAATGCTTGTCAGGAGAGGAGGCTGTGGTGGTGGAAAAGGGGGGGCCAATGGGAGTCAGTGCAGCCTGGAGAGTGAGTGAAGCTGGATGGAAGGAGACATGGCTAGGCGGCCTCTACCAGCAGGACTCGGACTGGCTGTGCCTGAGATGTGCTGGGGTGTGGGGGGGGAGTGGGAAGGAGTGTAATTTACACCTTCCTACCCAGATTCAATGGTTCTAGCCCAGGAAACATGTGATCCATCACAAGCGCTGTATGCTAATGGAGGGCAGCACAGGGCACAGACACCAGCATGCAGAGTCTGGGCAGCAGTAATGATTCGTTGGACCACTCCAGGCCAAAATCACTTGTAGGAAATTAGGTTTGCTTCGTAAACAGTGACTGAATCCCTCCTGGTCAGGGGATGGGAGGTGGCTTTCAGGGGCTCCTGAGGAGGCTAATGATAAAATCATGTACATAAAACAGTGGTTCTCAAACTGGGGCCGCTGCTTGTGTAGGGAAAGCCCCTGGCGGGCCGGGCCGGTTTGTTTGTTTACCTGCTGGGTCCCCAGGTTTGGCTGATCGCGGCTCCCACTGACTGCGGTTTGCCGCTCCAGACCAATGGGGGCTGCTGGAAGCGGCGCGGGCCGAGGGACGTACTGGCCGCTGCTTCCAGCAGCTCCCATTGGCCTGCAGCGGTGAACTGTGTCCAGTGCGAGCCACGATCGGCCGAACCTGTGGACCCGGCAGGTAAACAAACCAGCCCGGCCCGCCAGGGGCTTTCCCTACTCAAGCGGCGGCCCCAGTTTGAGAACCACTGACATAAAAGGATACTTTGGAGAATAATTAGAAGTGATGGCTGAACATAGTACTTCTTGTAATGGTCCTCTCCAAATGCTCCAAGAGGCAGCTTGGAACATGCTGTCTGCATAGTTCCTTGGGTACAGCAGGAACTGCTCAGTGCATGATGTAAAATGAAGAGGGTACGAATGTAGATGCAGTGATTCCATGCAATGGTAACATGCGCAGGGCCCCATCCAGCTCTCTTTGCTATCTGTGACCGGTTCCTCCCTAGCACATATTTCCATATGCCCAGGCCTGCATCTAGCCTCATCCTGCCTACTTGTGACCCCTCCCACTCTCCTGCTCTCTCAAGTGACCCCTTTCTATGCACTGTGAAGCAGTGAGGTTGAAACACAAGTATCCAAGAGAAGAGTGGGGCAGGACAAACAGAGATTTCCATCTTTGCAGCCCACGAAGGCCAAAGTTGGATGGGACCATGGCTGGGGATGCAAATGAGTATGTGGTTCTACTCTAGGGCTCTAGGTGGTTGCTTAAATCTAAGGCCACCATGGGTGAGGGCTGATGAGATCAAAAACTGCAGCAGACCCATTCACTGCCCTAGTACTGGCTTCTTGGATGGCGGTGACCCTAAGAGAGTCTCTTGGAGAAATGTGAGCCAGTGTCCCAGCAGCAGCTGTGCTACCTACAGATGAAACCACGCTCATGAGTTGCGTGTGGTTTTATTTGTAGGCCTGCAGTGGCAGCAGGGACAGCAGCCTCTGCTCTCTGGCATTGCTGCATGTTTTCATCTCTACTTCTGTGGTCCTTCCCTGCAGGGTTTAGAGAAATTCAGAAGGAGAGAATGTAGGTGTAGGCCTTCCAGCAATCTAAACACATTGCATGCCAATATCATTCTACCTATTCTGTAGTTCCATGATCCTTCCTTGGGAGATTGTGCAGTGTGAAGCTCATAGCTTGTTTCCTCTTTATTCCTCTTACTCTCAGAGTCGCTCTGTTGTGGTCATCTTCATTCTGGCTGTGTAGAATTGGATGTGATTCTCTTCAGAGTTCGTCTGTGTTGCTCAGAATACTGGCTGGTTGGTAATGGTGGGAGGGGTCATTCAAGGTGCTCTCTCCTCTTTACCCTTCCCCAGATCCTGAGTGCACAGCCTTTGCAGCACTTCAAGACTTGGATGGGCATTGGGCAGCTCGTGAATTTTTACAGCCTAGGAAAATGCTGAGGTTTTTTTTTACCCTGGAGAGAGATTTGTGAAAATGTGTCTGAAATCTAGTGCACTGTCTGATGTCAGTGCCAGGCTCTCTGTTAGATTTAGCAAGTGCAGTGAATGGGACTGAGCAAACCAATGCATCTCCCAGAACAGAAACAGCTTGGGGAGGTCAATGCAACTGACACAGCTGAGATGCCAAAAATGTTTGACGGATGCATTATGGAAGCTGAAATGTGCTATCCTAGGAAGCAGTGATGTGCTGCTTAGGGTATGTCTACACTACCCGCCGGATCGGCAGGCAGCGATCGATCCAGCGGGGGTCGATTTATCGCATCTAGACTAGACGCGATAAATTGACCCCCAAGCACTCTTCCGTTGACTCCTGCAGTCCATCTCCACGAGAGGTGCAGGCAGAGTCGACGGGGGAGCGGCAGTGGTTGACTCACCGCGGTGAAGACACCATGGTAAGTCCATCTAAGTATGTCAACTTCAGCTACGCTATTCATGTAGCTGAAGTTGCGTAACTTAGATCGATCCCCCCCAGTGTAGACCAGGCCTTAGAAGCAGACAGTTTCCAGTAAACATCAAGAATGGTGGCTCTTGTCTTGTCATGACAGCTCTGTGAGAGTCATCAGAACTCTCTTCTGCTGAAAACATTTTCCAATATGGGAAGTTTTCAAAGTTATTGATCCATTCAACAGAGCAGAGAGAACTTTGGGGTCTGTGTGTGTGTGTGTGTGAAATGTATCATTGCTTCCACAGTTCTAAGGAGATCAAACTCTAAGCTGCGTATTCAGTTTTTACCCAGGCTAATTCCTGTTAAATTCAGTGGGCCTGATTCTCCTCTCACATTAGTTTTACACCAGTGTAACTCCACTGGTTTTCTTTGGCTTACTCCTGATTTACACTGATATCAGTGAGAGGAGAATCAGACACAGTTGATTTTAACTAGAGTAAATGAAATCAGAAACTGGTAAACTGGTAATCTCGTAAACACCCCTCTCATAACAAAGCTCTGTGTTCAGGCACGTGTTGAGCTGTAACCAGTGCTTGATTTGTAATGAAAGAGGTACTGGGGCTCCAGCAATTAGGTGCCGGGGTGCAAACATTTTTTTTTTTTTTACTTTCATAACTGATGCGGCAAGCCCAGAGCGGCTGGGGCTATGAACTGTCAAGCCTAGAGGTGCCAGGGCTCAGCTCTGGCAAGCCCCGGCATGAATTAAGCACTGGCTGTAACCCTGGTGCTTTCCTCACTGGCAGCCACACAAAGGCTTCAGGGCAGGTGTAAAATATACGGCCGTGGCATCCAAAGAACTTGAACAATTACTTAAGAGTAACCAAGTGGCGGGATTTAAAGGGCAGATGTGGGCCCATTTTCAGTGACATTGCCTGCAGTCGCTGGATTCTGTAGGCCGCCCTTGATACAGTTGCCTGCGTTTCCTAATGGACTCTGAGATGAAGCAGAAATAAAGCCTCAGGCCCTCAAGTGCTGGCATGTTTCCTAATCTGAATTACCAAATGAGCCTGAGGAGAAAAGCAGGAGCCCTAAGGGAGGACTGGGATTCCCTTTCATCTTTTCAATGCAGTGAGTGGCTGAATGGCTGTGATTGGTTGGTAATGAACTGCCACTTGGTCTTGGGGAGAGGATATTAGGGGCTCCTTTTCGCACTCTGTATCTTCTCCTTTCACAGGGCAAATGTCTGCCAGCTGACAGCCACAGCAACCTCAGCAGCAATACACACGTTTTATAGGAGGGCTCCAGTAATAAACACAATCAACAGCTGAGCCCATTCAAGGTGAGCTACTCGTCCTGTCCTCTTAGGCACTGTCTGCACTAGGCAAAAAGACATCACAAGAAGTCATTGCGTGGAACCCCTCAGGCAGCACAGCACAGACGGTGCAGAGAGAGTGGGGGCTCTAACGGATTGCAGTCTGACCTAGCTGTTATGGGATGCTCTGCTGCCCAGAATTGCCAAAGTGCAAAGTGGTCCAGCTCTCATCCCAGCGCGGCAACTGCCAAGTCCTTATGAAGAGGGGGCAGCAGAGTACTGTGTGCATTGACCTTGCATGGCTCCTCTGTTTGGGTGAATACACTCAGGGGCCAATGCAGCTCCTTTGCAACCCTTTATGGCACTGGAGTATAGAGGGACTGTACCGGGGGGTGGAATTTGGCCCCTTGTGTTCTCACATTACAACGATCCCAGGTCCATTACAAGCATTATTTATTCTGATTTGCATGCGGTGCCTGCACTGGCTGAACCACTGCTGCCAGCTATGGTTTCTGTTCAGTATGGATAGCAAGTATTGCAGCTGCACTGGTTCCGGTGCCTCTCCTCAAGCACAATGCAGTGCTTCCCGTTTGGAAATCACCCAAAAGGCCATCCCCCCAGGAACTGTGCTGAGAATTAGGGGGTAGGTATGGCAGAATACACTGGTGTGTCGAGGCAATAAACATTTGCTGGGACAAGCAAAACAGCTGGCCTAGTCAAGCAACTGATGACTTTGCAAGGGCTTCCTTGCTTAGATAGCAAGTTCTTAAGCATGTGCCCCTGGGAAAGAGCTACTTTCCCTTCCCCCTTAAACTAGTTTCATACTAGAAGAGCTACACATTTCTGCTTTCTTCTCTCTTTGGGTATTTGTAGCAAGATGTGAAGTAAATTCAAGGTACAACATATAGATGCAGGACCATCAAGTCTAGTATCTTGCCTCTGGGAGTGGCCAGTACACCTGATGCTTCAGAGAAAAGTGACTTCCCACCCATCCTACAAGACCAGAATGGAAAGATCAGGATTCCATCTTGACTGCCATGAATGACCAGGTTATTCCCTGAAGCCTGAGATTTCATTCCTCCTAGTTTAGCATCTTCAGCTTTATCATTGGTTTATAAATAATGTCATGCCAGAGGGTAGTTGTCTTTACTCAGTGGAGTGATATTAGTTACATGGTGAAAGAAGCTAAGGACTATAATGGGTCGATTGTTACTATGGTACAGTAGAGGCTCACAGAGAAGTTGTTTCTTTCAACTCAAAGAACCTGTTGGTGAAACTTGAGTCCTAGCTCTAAAGACCTGATTCAGGTCTCATACGAGGGGGCGGGGGCGGAGAGAGAGAGTCAGGTGTAACTCCAGTAAGTCCATAGAGTTGCACTGGTGTAATTGAGAGGAGAATCAGGGTTTCTGCCTTTATGTGTCTTTCCACTGCATGTGGCACACCAAACCAATAGACATGTATTTCATCACATTAGCCTGAGTTGGTGGCATCAGCCTGTAGATTCATTCAATCTTAGGCTTGGTCTACACTAAACCCCCAAATCGAACTAAGGTACGCAACTTCAGCTACGTGAATAACGTAGCTGAAGTCGACGTACCTTAGTTCGAACTTACCCGGCAGGCAGGCTCCCCCGTCGACTCCGCGTACTCCTCGCGGCGAGCAGGATTACCGGAGTCGACGGGGAGCACTTCTGAGTTCGATTTATCGCGTCCAGACAAGACGCGATAAATCGAACCCAGAAGTTCGATTGCCTGCCGCCGAACCAGCGTGTAAGTATAGACAAGCCCTTATAGGCATGAAACTGCTCACAACAATGAAAACCTTCTGCTAATATGATCCTGTAAGGCGCTAAATTCTCTCCACTCCTATTGACACCAGCAGGAGTTGAGGGTGCACAAGACTTAACAGAATCAGGCCCCTTGTTTCCAGTTTTCCAGCTGCCTGATCCTGACTCTGAGAAGCGCGTGTTAAGAAGCTGGGAAATTGCCTTAAATGCCTGAGTTTAGTGTAGCAGCTTCTCCCCTGGACTAATTACTGTTCCATAATGTGCAATACAGTTGCAGAGCTTCTAATGAGATTCTGAAGGTAAACAAAGCCATTAGGTTAATGTGCAGGATAAAAGTGTGCAGGAACCGGCTGCTGAAATATTGAGTGTGAGATCATCCTTCCGGGCTGGCATCCACCCTGAAGCCCTCTCTGAATGACAGCCATGTAATGACTGCGGGCGGAGCTGTCACTTGCTGGGCCGGATCCCGTGCTGGCCTGGATTGATTATAGCGCCATTGACCAAAATGGAACTATGCTGATTTACATCAGTGGAGGGTCTGGCCCATTATTTATTATTGTATAGTGCTCACAGGTGTGCTGGGCACTGCACTAAGAATATGTAGCTGAGAGGGCCTTGGCCCAAATAGCCCTCGGTGTAAATGATAGACTTGAGAGGCTGGTGAGGATGCAGCCTACGTTAGGAGTGGGGAAGGAGGGAAGGATTCAGATGACAGACATAAGGTTAGTCAGTTTAGGTCTCCATGTGATTTAGTTGTGGTGTGTGATGCATCTTTGCTCAGGCTTGAAGGGAAATTTGGATTTTGTTTCTTCCACTTCACTTTCTGACCCTTCCCCCTTCTCCTTCATTGACCCTGTAAGGTTGTGTACTCGCGACCAATAGCACCCCTTTGTGTCAGGGTTCAGTGCTGCAAGAGGTCCTTATCTCCAGAACCTCCTGCAGGCCATCCCATCTGCCTCTCCCCAGCCTCAACCCTCTGGCCAAGTCACATACAGTTCAGTCCCCTTCCAAGATAACAAACAGCTCCAGCTGAAAGTTCACAAAACATTTCAACACAAACAAGTCTTTAGTCTCCCTCTTGGGCTATTCCTCAGCCCGTCCTTTGGGGTCAGTCTTCAGCTCCACCCTGGGCTCAATATTGCTTCCCTAGGGCTTGCATGCCCCTTCCTCTGGGGCTAGTAGGGGAACCTAAGCCCACCCTCTATCCTGGCTTCCAGCCCAGTGACTCTGTATTAAGCAGCTAGGTCTGCTTCTTCAGATACACTGCTGGTTCCCTGGGCTGCTTCCTACCTCTAAGCCCCCTCGAGCTGTGCTTCCCCCACCCCCAGCCTATGCTTAACACAGCCTCCTTTTGGTTCTCAGCCTCTAGCTTCTCTCTAGATTTTCCCAGCTTCTCCTTTCTCTGCTGAACTAACCCTTCTTCCACCACTGAAGTGCCTTTAACTGATCCTATCTCAGGTCCTCCCCACAGCAGTCTACCCCGCTCCCTGGGGATCCTCCCACTTGGCTTCTGTTTAAGCTCTGTCTCCAGGCTCCTCCCACCCAAACCTCACCTGCGCTCTGTAGGCACGTCTACACTGCAGTAAAAGACCCGCGGCACTGCTGCGGTTGTGCTGGGTCGGCTGACTCAGGCTCATGGAACTATAAAATTGCAGTTTAGATGTTCAGGCTCGGGCTGGAACCTGGGCTTCCAGATCCCGTGAGAGGGGAGGGTCTCAGAGCCCAGACTCCGGCCCGGGCCCAGATGTCTACACTACTATTTTTAGCCCCACAGACCAAGCCCTGCAAGCCAGAGTCAGCTGCCCTAGGCTCTGAGACTCAATGGCGCGGGTTTTTTATCGCAGTGTAGACATACCCTTAGGGTTTTTCTCCACTGGAGAGTTCTGTCTCTTCCGCAGTTTCCCTCCCTTCTCGGTATGTAACTGAGTTACATAAGAATGGCCATACTGAGTCAGACTGATGGCCCATCTAACTCGGTATCCTGTCTTCTGACAGGGGCCAGTGCCTGAGGCTTCACAGGGAATGAGCAGAACAGGGCAGTTTCAAGTGATCCATCCCCTGTCATCCAGTCCCAGCTTCTGGCAGTTGGAGGTTTAGGGACACCTGCATATGGGGTTGTGTCCCTGACCATCTTGCTTAATAGCCATAGATGGATCTGTCCTCCAGGAACTTATCTAATTCTTTTCTGAACCCAGTTATACTTTTGGCCTTCACGACAATCCTTGGCAATGAGTTCCACAGGGTTGACTGTGGATTGTGAAGAAGTACTTCCTTATGCTGGTTTTAAACCTGCTGCCTATTAATTTCATCAAGTGACCCCTAGTTCTTGTGTTAAGGGAAGGGGAAAATAACATTTCCCTATTCACTTTCTCCACACCACACATGATGTGATAGACCTCTGTCATCATCTCTTTTTCAAGCTGAACAGTCCCAGTCTTTTTAATCTCTTCTCATATGGAAGCTGTTCCATGCCCCTAATTGTTTTTTTCACTCTTTGTACCTTTTCTAGATCTTAATGCAATATTCAAGGTGTGGGTGTACCATGGAGTTCTTCTCTTATGTTTTATGGGGAAGCAGACTCGTCTGCTGAGTCTGTAACCGCCACCTACTATATTCCTCGTACATTCATGCCACTACACTTTCTTACCCTGTGCTATAGCCTTAAAATAAGTAGTAGAGTTTTTTTACTGTGATCAACTTTCCCGTTACACTCACTATACCCCTCGTAGTATATTCTGTTACCTTAAAGCATCTAAATTCTTCTCTAAGGAACCTGTTTTTCCTGGAAACAGTCCCTGCATTCCATATCAGGCGATCAGCTGTTTCTTTAACCTCACATAACACATCTTTGTGTCTATTCAATAAAGATAGATTACTATGCAAACCATAGTGACCAGTTATCAGTCTAAATATGAGTACTTCACTGATCCTTTCATAAGTTTGGAGTAGAACATTATCCTCTGTTTGGGGGCATAATTCATGGAATCTTCTTCTTTTCTCCTTGGTCCACAATTCTTGCCCTTCCTATTTAAATCCTTTTTGAACCAAACTTTTAAATTCCTGCTTATTCAAAGGAATCTTTATATCAATTTCTCAATTTTTTAAAACCATTTTTCATTTCCCTATCCGCTGTTTAATTGCCAGGTATCCCAGCGAGATGGAATTCATGGTAGTATTATGTTCACATCCAAGCATACTAAGTGTTGTCAAAAACAATATTTCATTGCTTAGCTCACTCCTGCTTTCAGAGGTACCCCCTTTGAATTGCCAGTATACCTGAAAATGAATCCAAAAAGAGAACAGATGTGGTAGGCCATATGCCCTTATCCAGTTTCATGCAAATATTATTCCCACCAATTCAGCTGTCATAATAGCTAAAATATTACATATTCTTTTAGATTTCTTAAATCCAAGCATAGGGGGTCACAAGGCTGCTCCCACTCTACCCGTTTTTCATCTTTCAAGCCATCAGTATATATTTGGCCATTGTGACTCCATTTACCATATATAAACTCAAACATAAACTTTCATATAAAACAACTCTTTCTTTCTCTTGATTTTATTATATAATTCTAAATCCACATCTGGAGAGACAATTTTCCAGGTATAATTTATTGCCCATAAGTATAGATTTTAATATCTTCTCATCCTTCCTTTTCACTTAAGTTTTTTACCCACATTTTAACCCTAAGAGTACAAGGGAGTTTATTGTGTCAGGCTAAATTTTGTCCAGTTATTGCCAAACATTTCTCCTATATTTGTCCAGCATTCTTATCTGCACTGTTTCCCTTGACTTTGGGGGAAGAAAACTTGTCTCTTTCACCAACAGAAGTTGGTCCAGTAAAAGATATTACCTTCCCACTGTTAGCCCAAAATGTCAGGTCTAACATTTTTATTCTTAAATGGATAGGCATTTCTCCAGTAGCTACCTGCATTACGCACAGCGATGTTGTAAGAAATGCACCACATACAATTTGTAGCACTTGAGCTTGAATTTACTCTAACTTTTTAAGCTCCGAACTGGATGCAGAGCTAAATGCTTGATACCCACACTCTGATCTTATTAACGCTGTATATAGCTTCATCAGCACTTTCTTATCTGCTCCCAAATTAATCCCAGCAATACTTTTAAGTACATTACTCCTCCTTTATATTTGTTTGTAATACTTTTTATATTGCCCTTCCAAGTAAGTTTATTATCAAACAATACACCTGGAAATGTAAAACTGTTAACTACATGTGCCTGTTCTCCACAAAGATATGAATGACACTTATAAATTTTTCTTCTAGGGAAGATCATCCCCTTTGTTTTAGTGATTGAAAATTTAAGTCCCCAAGCAGGTCCCCATTCTGAGACACACACACCCCTCCAAAAATAACAGTTATCCCCTATTGAGTTCCCTCTTCCTGAGTTCCTTATAAGGCCCAGTCGCCCAATGATCCTTACCTAGCTCTGCCCCATCTGGCCAGGAGGCAATCAATCAATCACAGGTGCACTAATTGGCTCTTAACTGCTTGCCTATCACGTGATGGGAGCGAGCCTCATTATAGTCCCCCTTCAAACCCATCCATTTCCCCTGTCCTTCACCTCCCTCCTACCCTGCCAGTGCCTTCAAATGGCCACCTACTCCTCTCCTTCACTCCGTCCCCTCATGAGCACTCTCGACTCTGCCTCAGACAGAGCAGAGCGAGAGTCAGGCGACATGTTCAGCAGAAGAAGGAACATTCCCCTGACTGGCACTCATCTCTCCGTTACAGATGTGTCAGGACTTAGGGGTCGGTTCAGGGAACAGGTCAATACAGTTTAAGCAGGTTGTGAGAAGCGAGGGGAGAGTGAGAAAAAAGTCCCAAATGCCCAGGGCTCCCACTACAGTTGGGAGACTTGGTCTAGGCCTGCATGCTGAATCACTGGCAACCACTGGAGGTGTCACTGCTGCCGAGTTGCACCACACAAGATGGCTGAGGGCAGAGGTGTCTGTACCCTGTGGAATTTTAGATGTAGAGAAATTCCAGCTGGTCCAGGTAGCAGGGGGCAAAATAGGGATTTTTCTTCTCTAGCACCTTATAGCTAAGGAGCTCCATGCTCTTTGCACACATCAGTTAATTAAGTCTGACAACACCTATTGTGAGGTAGGTCTCATTATATCCATTTACAGATAGACAGACTGAGGCACAGAGAGGTATGTGACTTGCTCAAGGCTGCATGACACAACAGTGTGTTAGAGTCAGGAAGAGAACCCAGGAGTCTGGGTTCACAGTCCTTTGGTTTTAACCACTAAACATGTTCTGTCCTTTACATCTAACTCTTTTCAACGTTTTCTGGCTGAGACAAGGTGATTTAGGACCAGCTCTTCACCAGCTAGGTCCCTTCTTTCTCCTGATCAGTATTCTTAGTCCTGTCAGCACTGAAATACCAAAGGATCACAGTGTGTAGAGCTCTGTCCTGGCTGTCCCAATAAAAATCCTGCTGGCTTTGCATGGTACAAGTCTGCAAGTGATGTTGATGGCCTGGCTGATTTCCTAACAGGATTCCTTTCACTTGATCTTTTTGAGAGACTGACTAGCAAGGTCAAAAAACACAGCTGTTGTTTTCCAGACAATTCTCATTATTAGCTGTGACAGCTTTCTTAAGAGATAAGCTTAAAAGCAAGGGGAGGAAAAGTTACTGTTGAAACGTCCAAGCTCTAGGATGGGTTCCCTGCAGCATTTCCCTTCTAACTGGAGTGCTCTTATGACAGAGGGTCTTCTATGTCAAGGATGTTGGCTTAAAGTGAGCTGGGTCTCACCAGATTGCAGACAGCCAGAAAAACGGCGGGTTAGGGATGATTGATGGCAAGAGGGCATTATAATATTTCAACAAGCTGTCTGGGCACGAACATGGTGTTAGGAACTAATGAAAATCCATGGTGCACAGTGACGCATCCGGCACTTCTCTGAGACCTCTTTAAAGTGTTCTACTCTGAAGAATAATGACCATGAAATAGCACCTTCTTACTAATGGGTCTGCTCCTCGGGTGTATTTAAAATCTGATCTGCTTATTTTAGGCAAAACAAAATAAAAATGAGCTACATTTTACTGCTGTTAACCCTGCCGCGCCCAGGCAGCTAATGGAAGCATGAGCTGAATTCTAGTCCATTCAACAGAATTCCAGTTGCAGAGACAAATTCTGCTCTCATTTGGACCCAGGCAACTCTACTGAAGACTGTGGGGTGAATAATTTAGGGCAGAATTTTACCTCCAGAATCCTTATAACTACTGACCATGTGGCTATGCCCTTGTGGGACTAGTATGCACAAATATGATTTGCATCTGTGTAAGCTATGTGTAACCCATGTCTCTTAGTGCTGCACTCTGTCCTGCTCTAGTGACTCGACTAGAAGTTTGAGTCTGGACAGCCTTTGAGCTCATTACAAGTAGCCAAAAAGGTGATCTATCTGACAGCTGCTCTGTTATATGCATTGGGCAAAGCTGGACTGGATCCCAGCAAAGGAGCTTTGCAAACTGTGTGAGTCTGATCCTTAAACTGCCTGTAACTGTTCTTCCTTTGCAAGACGGTCTTTGCATACAGTTTAGGCTGGGCTGCAGGTCTATCAAGTATCAGAGGGGTAGCCGTGTTAGTCTGGATCTGTGAAAAGCAACAAAGAGTCCTGTGGCACCTTATAGACTAACAGACGTATTGGAGCATAAGCTTTCATGGGTGAATACCCACTTCGTCAGACGCATGCGAAAGCTTATGCTCCAATACGTCTGTTAGTCTATAAGGTGCCACAGGAATCTTTGTTGGTCTATCAAGTAGCATTCCTCTTGCCTTTACTACAGAAATGAGCCCTGCATCAGCAGTATCTGGCTTCCACTTGTCCCAAGATCACAAGCTATCATGGTCTCCCCCATGGTTTAGCCTGTAGGAACTGCCGGCAGCTGCAAGTCACCCTTTGATTAGTGTACACAGAGAGAGCAGTTTCATGAGACAGTGTATTCATAGAGTTGAAGGCCAGAAGGAATCACTGGGTCATGGAATCGGACCCCCTGTATCGTACGGGGCGTTACGTTTCTCCCAGTTACCTCTGTATTGAGCCCAATAATTTGTGTCTGACTAAAGCATAATTTCCAGAAAAGCATCCAGCATGGAGAGGTGGAGAATCCATCACTTCACTGGGTACTTTGTTCCAATGGTTAGTCACTTTTACTGTTAAAAATTTGTGCCTGATTTCTAATCTGAATTTGTTGGGTTTAAGCTTCTAGCCATTGGTTCTTGCTGTGCCTTTCTCTGCTAGACTAAAGAGACCTTTACTACCTGGTATTTTCTCCCTGTGAAGGTACTTATAGATCAAAATCACCTCTCAATAATCTGTTTGATAACCGAAACTGGCAGAGCTCTAGGTCAGTGGTTCTCAAACTTGGGCCGCCGCTTCTTCAGGGAAAGTCCCTGACGGGCCGGGCCTGTTTGTTTACCTGCCATGTCCGCAAGTTCGGCCGATCGCAGCTCCCACTGGCTGCGGTTCACTGCTCCAGGCCAAAATCACTTGTAGGAAATTAGGTTTGCTTCATAAACAGTGACTGAATCCCTCCTGGTCAGGGGATGGGAGGTGGCTTTCAGGGGCTCCTGAGGAGGCTAATGATAAAATCATGTACATAAAACAGTGGTTCTCAAACTGGGGCCGCTGCTTGTGTAGGGAAAGACCCTGGCGGGCCGGGCCGGTTTGTTTGTTTACCTGCTGGGTCCACAGGTTCAGCTGATCGCGGCTCGCACTGACTGCGGTTTGCCGCTCCAGACCAATGGGGGCTGCGGGAAGTGGCGCAGGACGAGGGATGTGCTGGCCGCCCTTCCCGCAGCTCCCATTGGCCTGGAGTGGTGAACTGCGGCCAGTGGGAGCCATGATCGGCCAAACCTGCGGACGCGGCAGGTAAACAAACCGGCCCGGCCCTCCAGGGACTTTCCCTGAACAAGCGGCGGCCCAAGCTTGAGAACTACTGCTCTCTCACTGTAAGACATTTTATCCTGCCCTTGAATAATTTTTGTGGGTCTTTTCTGAACCATCTCCAGTTTTCCAACGTGTGGCCAACAGAACTGAATGGATTCCAGGATTGGGTCTCACAAGCGCCGCATACAAAAGTAAAATCATCTCCTTCCTCCTACTCACTACTACCCCGTTCATACAGCCAAAGATTACGTGAGCCCTTTTTTGCCACAGCATCACACTGGGAGCTCGTTTTGAGTTGCTTGTCCACTATGACCCCTAAATCCTTTCCAGAGTCACAGCTTTCCAAGATACAGCCCCTCCATTCTGTGGGCATGGCCTACATTCCTTGTAGAACTCTGCCTTTGGCTGTATTAAAATACATTTTTGTGTGAATGGACCCAGGTTACCAAGCAATCCAGATGGCTCTCTATGTCTCCCTGTCCTCATCATTATCTACCGGTCATCTGTGCATTGTTTCCTCAGACCCTTTGTTGACTTGCTATGGGCCATGAAATGCTATTCATGGCAGTCAATTAAGAGTCTGTAGATACATGGCCCATGGCTGGCTCTAACCTCTTCCATGACAGTTGCCCAGTACTAGCCTCACTTGCTTTTTCTTTTTCTGGCCATTTAACAAGGGAAAGTGACACTTTTTAGGGTGAGCCACTTCAGTGGGACTGTTACCTACTAAATAAAGTTCATTAAAGTCAATGGGAGACTTTCCACTGACTTCAATGGGCTTTGTATCAGGCCCACTGTGCCTTTTATCTGTGTCCATCTTTGTGGAAACTCTGCTTCCCCTTTCATTCATTGTCTTACTGCTGGTGCTCACAGTTTGTGTCAGCAGAACAGAAACGCTGGCTGTTGGCACTTGATCACCATTTTCTTGGCTGATGCTAAGACTCCCTCTTTGTTTCCATCTTTTAATTGTCTGGCTCAAGCAGCTCATTAAATGCTTTCCCCCGATCCCCCTTTCCTGTCCCGGTGCTGGCCATGGCCCAGCTGGACTTCAGAGCGAGTTGAATTGTGGACTATGGAGAGTTAGTTGTATGGCACACAGAGAATTTTGTTTTTTGCTCACCAGCTTGAATCAAGTCCAGGCTAGTGGTGACTGGCAGCTATTGCCATCTAAACAACCTTTTGGTGGCCTATGTGAAAAAGAACTGATGGGTCTCAGTCCATTTGCCAGTGGAAAGGTGCCTTCTGGTTTCCCTACTAGGTTAGAACACAACCAGCTACCATGAGCGGAAAGATGCTAAGCTGTGTCTACACTTGGGGCTGAGTGATTTTTCAGTCATGCTAGCCAGCTTGAGACTGAAAAACAACCTTTTTTCCTAGTCTAGACAAGGTCATCGACGCAGAGGGCCAGATACCCGGCTACACTCTGGCTGCTTCGCACCACTCTAGGAGCAGCTGTAAACTCGGTTTAACTGAGCACTGAAAGTAGGTTTACAGCTCTTTGGCATCACTGCAGTGGTGCAAAGCACATGGCGCATACCAGCCAATCTGACCAAGACCCCCTTAGGCTCTCTGGGTAAGTCCACATAGCAATTAAACACCTGCGGCTGGCCTGGGTCAGCTGAGTCTGGCTCGTGGGGCGCAGACTGCAGGGTTGTAAAACTGCTGTGTGGACATTCAGGCTCAGGCTGGAACCCAAGCTCTGGGACCCTGCAAGGGGGAGGGCTCCCAGAGCCCAGGCTCCAGCCCAAGCCTGAACATCTATCTACACAGCAATGTTTAGCCCCGCAGCCTGAGCCCTGCAAGCCTGAGTCAGCTGACCAGGCCAGCTGTGGTTGTGCCGTGGGTCTTTTATTCCAGTGTAGATGTACCTGGTGCCTCTACTTTGCGCTCCCAGGTCCAGCCTTCTGTGAGTTGCTTTCCCAGTTATTCTCCTCTCTTCAAACCCCATAGTATATAAATTACACCAGTTTAGACTCAGGGGGCTGATTTCAAAGGTGATACCTGTGGGGAGGTGTAATTTACACACCAGCAATGGGTGTGAGAGGATGGCAGCTTAAGTTGCTGTAACTAGGAGGCTGGAAGAAGGTGTAAGTTACACCAAGTTTCTCATCTCTGCAATTGATCCAGAGAGTGGGAAGTAGGAAATGAAAGTAAAATTTTAATGGTGATCGCCAACCCTTCGCCCTTTATTACAATAGTTCCTGCAGATGAGCCTGGCCTCACTGGAATGCATTGAGCATCCTAATCCTTGTCACCATCAGCACTGAGATCCTGCATTGTTGTCGATTTCTTACCTGGCCTATTTAGAACGTTTCTCTCACATTCCTGTGATTGTTGCTTTGCAGTCACTATTTACAGTTTACCTCAGACCTTTTGGCCATGTGTGTGTGTGTGCAAAAGAAAAGGGCTACAAGTGTTTAAAGGAGCCAAGTGCTTGGAAAATGGGGTTTGTTTCTCCTGTGGGCTCACACATACCAATAGACAGCAAAGGTCTCCCATGAAAATTGTATCCCAGAGAAATATATTCATTTCAAAGTCAACTGTTTGAGGGAACCCTTCTGAAAATAGTTTTGAACCAAGAACAACAATGTCCCAGTGTTGTGGGAGGGCAGGGGAGTAACATTGTGGCTCCTGATCTATAGCATATTTTGGCAATTCCTGTTAAGATCCAGACTAAGCAGCATGGCTGTTTAGCACACCAGTCATCTGTTCTCCTTGCATGGCAGGAGCACAATTCGGGCCATGTTAAAGTTCAGTATTAATTATTTAGAAACAACTTTGTGGTGCTGTGCAGACGCTGATCCGCCTTTGAAAACAAGGTCAGTGTCTGCACAAAAAGCAAGCTATAAAGGGGAACTGTGGGGTATGGAGTTCACGGAAAAGTTGACCATGTGGTTCCAAAGGGACGCTGTTCTGCTCTCCACATGGATGGACCAAAAAAACCCCCAAACTTTGCAGGTTTCTGGCTTTTGAAAGAACCAGAATTACTGGCTCTCGTTAATAGTGCCTAACTACTCTGCTCTGAATTATTAACATCTGACTTGGTAAACTGTTTTTCCTTGACTGCAGACATATAACAGTTAAGGACACAGGGTTTGCGCAGGGTATAAAATGGCAGGATTTAGGCTCATTGATAACAGTGGGGTTGCCTGGGTGTAACTGAGGGGAGAATTTGGACCATATGTAGCAAGCTAACCTAGATTACTTGGTCCTTATTAAGGCCAGCCTTAATCACAAGCAATATAAATGGTTGTTTGGAGCCCTGCACAGACACTCGGCGCATAGATTGGCTTGATTCTAGCAGTGGCACTAGAGGAGGGCGTATTTCCTCACCACGCTCCTGGAAAGGAGAGGTCCCTCCTTGCTCGACTCCTTAGGGCCAGAGGAAGAAATAACTTGTAGCTGGAGGTACCTCTCTGGCAACTTGGGGTTGATACCTCTCAGGAGGTGTTTACAACCTGAATGATTCACCTTAATCACCCCCACCCCCACACTGGTTTTAGTTCCTGGAGGAGCTGTGGTAACCCTCCCCTCTAGAGTTTCATACAGTCCCTGGCTCACAGTGATACATTAAACCGTTCATAAACTTGATACAATATGGTCCCCAACGATATTGCATGCAATTGCAATACTGTATCTATCACAGCTAGCCAGGCTGTAAGCTGCACTGAAATTGGTTGATGTAGCTTCTTACTCTGCATCAGCCTGAGATGGAAGTGATCATTAAAAAATGAGACTACAATGGGCCTCAGTCTTACCAAAGAGGCAAAAGGAGAGTTCATTTTCCATGGCCCGTTCAATCCCTGGCCTCTTGGCTGAGACTGTCAGCAAGGGGTCCAACCGTTGCCAGTTTCAATAGTGTTTTTAGCAGTATGGATACCTTTCCACTGGGAAGAGAACTGAGACCCACCAAACTCATTTCACTGGCCTGTTTTGTAGAGGCTCTGGGTCACTAACAACTTTGAGCTGGATTTGGACCTAGAGGTGAAAGTCACTGCAACGCAGTTCCTTGAGCTCCAGGGCAACGTCATATTTAATAAATGCTGATTTCTGTGTTCCTCCCGGACATTGCTTGGGGTTAGCCCCTGACTGCGCACAAAGTCAGCAGTAGAACCGCTTGAGCTTTGGAATGATTGCAGACATATGACTTACTGCTAAAACTGTAGCCTCTGAGCTCCGGAACACCTGCAAGTGGACCACCCCACTGAGACTTCTTCCAGGGTGTCTGTAAGCCCCCATCTCCCTCAACTTCCCCTGCCCCAAGAAGAGTTAACAAAATAGCTGGTAGCAAATATTAATTAAAAATCCCAAACAAAAAGCATAAGACTAAGGAGAAAATGAAATGCCACTGGTCCATTACTTTGCTCTTTGTTGCGTGCCCATTGGTTGCTTAGGGACTAATACTCCTCTTCTGCCATTTTTGTACTAGGGTAACATGGACTTCAGTGGAGTAAGACCTGACTTACCCTGTTGTAAGTGAGATCAGGATCAGACCCTTAGGTTGTAAGCTCTCTGAGACAGGAACCTTGTCATCTTGTTGACTGTAAAGCAACTAGCATGTGGTTGTACTAGGTTAATAATGCACTTAATTTGCCCATGCCCCATTGATAAATGTCTTTTCAGTTTGCTTAAATGGACAGCAGTGACTACTACTATCTGCTCTGGCCCATTGCTAATTTTTGCCACAACCAACCCCTCACACTAATGGAGGAGTCTGACTGAACCCCATTAAGGCATTGGCTTTTCCAGGCCTTCCATCCGCGAATCAGTCCCATGTTATTTCAGCTAGTCCATCTTAAGCAGGTCCCATCTGCATTAGCAAATTTGGAAGGCAAGACATTCTTTGGCAATGGGGAAGGGGGAAGGAGGCCATCGGAAGTGAATTCATTAGGCTTGCTTAATATTGGGATCTCCCGACATCTCACTGAACCTGTCAGAAAATTAAACGTCTCTGGATTCTTCTGCGGTCCCTGGGTTGCCTGCCAGTGTTCGATGATAACTGTTAATAGAGTGTGCTCGTTGCTCCGGGCTGTCGCGGAACTGGCAGCCAGCGTGAGCAGGATTTATGTGCTGCTTTTCATTCTCAGCAGCTGGGCTCTTGTAACTGATGGACAGTAACCCAGTTTTGATGAGCAAAAGAGGGAACACATGATTGGGAATAACCGACACACACAAAAAATGTCTTTGAAGGCATGCTTTGCTGGGGCAGGGCAGAGCGGAGCCTGGCACCTTTGTACTCGGATGGCCTGTAGCAGTATATCATGGTGCCCCCAAATTAAAAATAAAACCCAAGAGTGGAGGGTAGGAGGCTGGATGGCTCAAGAGACTGGTGATAAGATGTGGAGTTTTATATTGCTGTGTCTCTGGCTTGGATCCAGCTTAGGTGAGGTAAGTGACAGAACAGCATTACCATTGACAGATGGGTGGCTTGTGTGCAAAGAATCGGTGAGGGGGAGGTGACTCAGCCTGGCTCTTAGCACGGGTGACTCCGCCAGCACAATTGGTACTGCATGGCAGCCTTGTTTGTGACCTCCCCAGAGAGATGGAGAATTGAATGGGCCAGGGTGTCTTGTGGATCTCCTTCCCTCTAGAAGCAGTCCCTCGAAGGCCAGTGTGGGAGTAGATTGCACTGCTGCTGTCTGCACAGAGCCCGGCCTTGCAGAGAGATGTGCAGTCTCTAGGACTGTCAACCTGTCCTCTTTCATGAGTGCCAAACTCAATTACAACACGTTCAAAAATGCAGACTGTCTCCAGACGGAAACCTTCTCTCTGGGTGTGCGCGGGCGCGCGGATACCCTGGGGATGGGAAGCTGCGTGTTTGGGCACACACGTTTTCCACACGCATTTAACCACATGACATGAAAAACTGTCTCGCTCAGGAGGTGCTCAGCGAAGCGGTTGCTGCGTGCTGCCCGTCAGAAGCATTTTATTTACACCCCCGCCGCCTGGAATACCATAGCTCGCAAAGCGAGAGCATTAAACATCCATGGGAGGATGGAGGCAGGGCTCCCTGCATCGTACAGCTCAAACCACCTCTCAAGCAACCAAATGGCAGGGACCTATTTTAAGAACTCTGCTGGAGGCAGGTAAAGAGCAGGCTTGTATTTCCTTTGTTAAAAGGGCAGCTGCTAGAAGGATTCCCTGCTTGGTTAGAGATTTCCAGAAAAACAGATTTCTCTCCCTTTCTGCTTCAGCACAGGGAAAGCAGTGAGAATTCCCTGGAAAGATGCCTCTGGTGAAGAGGAACATTGAACCTCGTCACCTGTGCCGTGGTGCTCTTCCTGATGGGGTGACCAGCGAGCTGGAATGTGTGACCAACAGCACCTTGGCTGCCATCATCAAACAGCTGGGTAGCCTCAGTAAGTTGAAAGCAGGAGGGCACGTACGGATCCTCTGTGGAGTTCTTAGGCAGAGTGGCTGTTCGTTCGTCATCTGCAAAAATCCCCACTTCGGGGCTTACTGGGTCAGAACTTCAGCTGGTGTGAATTGGCTCCAGGATTGTGAGTGTGAAATGCTCAGGGAGATTAGAGAGGCTGTAAAAAGAGAAAACCCAGCAATAATAATGCGGGATTTCAGCTATCCCATATTGACTGGGAACATGTCACCTCAGGATGGGATGTAGAGATAAAATGTCTAGACATCATTAATGACTGATGCTTGGAGCAGCTAGTCCTGAAACCAGCAAGGAGAGAGGCAATTCTTGATTTAGTCCTAAGTGGTCACAGGATCTGGTCCAAGAGGAGAATATAATTGAACTGCTCAGTAATAGCAACCATAATGTGATTAAATTTAACATCCTTAGGGGGGAGAAATATCACAGAAACCTACCACAGTGGCATTTAACTTCATGCCAATTTTTTTAAAAGGCTCTAGAGGGGATCTGGCAATTCCAGGCCGGTAAGTCTAACTTCAATACCAGGCAAATTGGCTGAAACTATAGTAAAGAACAGAATTATCAGACATATGCTTGAACACAATATGTTGGGGAAGAGTCAACACAGCTGTCAAAGGGAAATTATGCCTCACCAGTCTATTAGAATTCTTTGAGGGGGACAACAAACTTGTGGACAAGGGTGATCCAGTGGATATAATGCACTTGGACTTTAAGAAAGACTTTGACAAGGTACCACACCAAAAGCTCTTAAGCAAACCAAGCAGTCATGGGATAAGAGGGAAGGTCCTCTCATGGATCAGTAATTGGTTAAAAGACAGGAAACAAAGGGTAGGAATAAGTGGTCGGTTTTCACAATGGAGTGAGATAAATAGTGGGGTCCTCGAAGGATCTGTACTGGGACTAGTACTGTTTAACATATTCATAAATTATCTAGAAAAAGGTGTAAACAATGAGGTGGCAAAGTTTGCAAATGATACAAAATTACTCAAGATAATTAAGTTCAAAGCTGACTGCGAAGAGTTACAAAGGGATCTCATAAAACTGAGTGACTCGGTAAGAAAATGGCAGATGAAATTCACTGTTAATAAACACAAAGTAATGCACATAATCCCAACTATACATTCAAAATGATGGAGTCTAAATTAGCTGTTACCACTCAAGAAAGAGATCTTGGCATCATCATGGATAGTTCTCTGAAAACATCCACTCAATGTTCAGCGGCAGTCAAAAAAGCGAACAATGTTAGAAACCATTAGGAAAGGGATAGATAGTAAGACAATAAATATCAAAATGCCACAATATAAATCCATGGTACGCCCACACTTTGAATACTGCATGCAATTCTGGTATCCCCATCTGAAAAATGATATCGAATTGGTTTTTTATTCAGAGAAGGCTTTACAGCCCCCGTCCCCCTCCCTTCACACCCTCAATATTATTGAAACTTAAATTGGGGAGTCTAAAGTAAATTGGAAGTGATTATTATCTACAGTACTTGAAACATAGACTGAAGCATTCAATATTCCTCTTGCTATGGAAATAAATGTAAGTGAATAATCTGCAGTGTCCCCTATGAAGACCTGTTTTCTCACTATAGTGATTACATTTTTTTTTCACATGTATTATTATGAATAGACCCTAGAAGTCCCAAATGAGATCAGGGCCATGTTGAGCTGGGCAGTGTACAAACATGTAATAAGAGACAGTCCCTGCCCCCACAAAGTTTACATTCTAAACAGACAAGACAAAGTGTGGGAGGGGAAAGAGAAGTCCAGAGAGATTAAGTGACTTGCCCAGGATCACACAGCAGGTCAGTAGCAGAGCTGAGGATATACTCCAGATTTCTTGATTTACAATCCAGGGACCTAAACACTAGAGCACACTGCCTCTTGTGGGGCATGTTGAAAGGAACCGTATATTTTAGGAGATCGGAAAGGGGATTCTGGGATCTTTTACCTCCACTGTCAAAAGTTGAATTTGGCCCAGATTGATACTCATGGGTAATCACTAGCCTCTGCTAGATTAGTTTGGGGATATTTTTGCTGTTGTTAATATGTATCCAGATTGTAAAAGGCTCTGATTCTCTCCCCTCGCCCCACACCTCCCCCAGAAGCCGTTTCAGCAGAGAGGCTGAGGAGAGAAAGGGGTATGGATAAACAGAGACCTGCTCTCACTCCACGCTGTCACTCTGGCATCTTTCATCTGCATTATATTCACTTTTATGTTTAAAAATCCCCACATGTTTTCTGAGCTTCTTAGAGCACAGCAGCTGATAATAGTGGGCAACATGCAGGGATGACCACACACACACACACACACACACACACATGACAATCCCCATGGTCTACTCATCACAAAGAATGGAAATAAATTAAACCAAGACGGCTGAGTTGCTTTGCAACTGGATCAGATCAGAAAGCTACAAAGCCCAGAGTTCCCTGTTATTGAAGAGTGTCCATTTGCATAAAAAACTCCTTGATCCTGAATGTGGGGATCGCTTGCTAGATGTAGTTGCAAAAAAACCAACAACAACAACAGAAGCTCAGAACTGTCATCCTAAAGGCACCACATTTAAAATGATAGTATTTCTCGAAAGGAGAGAGAGGGAGAGATCAATCCAAATAAGTCAAGTGTACCAGGATTGAGTTAATATGTTTCTCACCTGCAGGTGTCAGTAGTGTTTTGATAAATGTTGTGATATTTAGACCTTTCCCACGTTAAAAGATTAACATAGAAACGTGATGAACTGTGACATAATATAAGCAGCCTTAATTCTGAGTCTTTCAGCTGCATCAAAATGAATAGTGGATTTTTTTCTTCTAAGCAGTTGATTCAGCCCTAGTACAGTTTTTGCCCATTCAAGATTGAATCTTGCAGGACAGTTTAATTCAAATAGATGTTATTAAACTTCACATGGACTGGGAACAATACTGATCTCAGCAGTCCTAGAGATCACTAACAGGGCAGTTATAGTGAAAACACACACACACACACACACATGTATGTTAATACCTGGATTTGGCTCTACCATTTCAGTCTGTATTCTCTCTAATAGGAAGCAGGCAGTCTGATCCAATGGATAGAGCACTGGATGGGGACTGAGGAGACCTAGGTTTTATTCATAGCCCTTCCTCTGACCTGCTGTGTGACCCTGTGAAACTTCTTCTTGTCTATTTAGATTGTAAGCTCTCTGTGGGAGGGGCTGTCTCTTTTGTATGTGTGTGTACAGTGCCTGGTGCAACAGAACCCTGATCATGCTTAGGGTTTCTAGATTTCCTACCCACTATACCACATTTTTTCAATGTGACTGCAAGGTGCTGACTTGTCCCCACTCCCAGAGACTCTTTTCAGGGACAGTTTTATTTTCTAAACCTAGTCAAAACATAAAAGCAGTCTCTCAGCCCACCATGGACTGCAGCTGCCAGAGGAGTTTCCCCTTTGCCTCTCAGTGCCTCCTGCAGGATTCTTCCCAGCCCTTTTCACAGAGCACTGCCTCCCAGGGCTTTCTCCCACAAGACCCTTTTCCCCAGCAGGTTCCCACTGCCTCTCCTCCCAGTGGACTGTGGCAGTCACAGCCGTGCCCCATTCCTTACTGACAGCCTGGCTCTTTATAGCCCCAGGTGCTGCCCCATCCTCTGAAATAGCTAAACTGGGAGTACCTGTTCTGGGACAGGGGTGTGGAACCTGTTGCATTTGAAGGGGCCAACCACCTGCTGTCAGTGACAAAATGGCCGTTTTCCGCATTCAGAAACATGCAAAAATGTTGAGGTTCAAGCCACTTAGAATGAGGGTGCTGCAGAGAACCTGTGCTCTTGGTTACATAGTGTAGCAAATCCATGGCCACCCAAGATTTCACCGTTGTCTCTGGTGCTCACCGTGGCTATTGAGACCTTCATGGCAATAGCAGGTGGTAGAAACAAGCTCCTGCTGGTTCAAAAGCAGAATTCTCCTTTGAGCTCAAGGAGAATATCTCCTTAGCGGACAGCAGTATGCAGCCGATGGCACACCTCAGAGCAGTTCTGATTCTGTGCAGCCGAAGGCAGTGCTGTGCACAAACACATCAGCTCATTACAATATACACACTTAATACACTTGGCCAGTTATACAATTTAGACATGAAAACGACAGTTAAAAGGAAATCAGTTCCATCAGGCGTATTCCTGTCTTTCATTATCACTTGCTTTGACCGCCAAAAGGGAACCTTTTATTGCACACACAAAATATGGAAAGATTCTTGCAAACAAGCAGACCTGTAATGGCTGAGCTTGAGGGCTGGAGACTTGTGTTCCCATCTTTCACATGTCTCCCAGGCCCCCTAGGAGGAATGCACTGTACATGCTTGTGGCTAGTTTGTGCAAACTGAAGGCTGCGCAGATCTGGGGAAATAATGGCTGGGAATGCAGACTAATGTCATGGAAAACAAATGGGAAGGCCAGGCTTGCACTGGCTAAGCCTGTCTTTTGTAGCAGAGTCCCCATGGGAAAATCCTTACATTTGCCTCTCTCTATAACTACATCATCCATCTCTCAATTGATCTGCCATGTACACCCCTCTTTGCCTTTTGTTCTTTAAGGCAGACATGCTGAAGACATATTTGGAGAACTGTTCAATGAAGCCAATAGTTTCTATTTGCGGATGAACTCCCTGCAGGAGAGGGTGGATCTTCTGGTGATCAAGGTCACTCAGTTGGACTCGACGGTGGAGGAAGGTAAGATGGGGCTGGCCGGCAGGAGTTATCTTTGTTCTTCTCTATTGTGTTGGTTGTAGAATGTGGAGGTTGCAGCTGGAAGGAATTTCAATTGTAACTTTGCTCTACTAAGATTTTACTAATATTTGGCCCTCTCCTTTCTCTCTCTCTGCCATGGAGAGTCATTCCAAAGAATCAAGCCTGCTAGCCTGGAAGCCATTTAAAAAACCCAAATTCTTATTTCCGCTGAGATTGTGAATGCCACAAACAGCCAAATTTAGAGGCAGTTTTGAGTGAGGAAGTTCCCAAGAAACCCTGGGAGGTTTAGAGCCATGGAAATGGCTCTGCACCACCTCAGCTTAGAGGAACGTAGCAATTGCCATACCATGCCAGTGCACCGTCTAGACCAGCATCCTGTCACCAGCCAGTGCCAGATTCTTAGAGGAAGGTGCAAGGATCCCTGCCGAAGTCAGCTATGCACTAAAGTGCTCCCAGGGAACGTCTTCCTAACCCCCTTAGCTGCAGGCCAGCTAATGCCATAACACAGGAGGGTTTGTATCCTTTCCAAAACTCCTTTGTTTTAAACCCTTGCTCACTCTTCTAACCCTGGATAACATAACTCACAGCATATTAGCTGTTCTCAGCTGCCGGAGCAGCCCCTGGGGGCTATGGCATCTGAGTGGAAGTTAGAGCAGCCCGGAGGGTTAAGGAAAGATTACCAATATGATCAGGACCGTGGTGTATTCTCTGGCCCGTTCAAGTTACCGGAGTGTAAGTGGCAACAGGATTTGGCCTCCAGTGTTGAATACTGGATCCAGCTGGCTGGAAGTCATTCTGAGGGCTGTGCCCGTTGCGACACACGTCCTTCCCTTGGAAATGTTGCTGTGTGTTTCTTGAAGAAGATCGTCCCTGTGCTGTCTCAGAGGTAGCCCCGTGTAATGCCACAGTTGCTATGGTTATTTGTTCATTGAATCCCTGAAATGCAGGTAACTTATCAGTCATGTCTCAGTGCTTCTCATGGGCAGCCTTAGGTATCTGCTGATGCGGCCGTGAACTGCCCGTCACCCGGGATCACAGTGGCTACCCACCTGGACAAGGAAAATCGGACAGTCTGTCACTGCCACTCCTTAGCCCCTGCAGACAGAAAGCGGCAATCCCCCCCTTCCAGGCCACCCCTCCCTCCTTGTGCGGCGTAGCTGCTGCCTTGGCAGCCCTCCATACAAAATGTGTTAAGAGAAAATACCGCAGGCAAACATATGAACAGTTACCTTGTTTGGGAGCAGAGAGAACACAGGCAATTATTTGATCAGCTCACTGCATGAGATTAGCCTGAGAGAGGAGCAGAGGACGGCGGGGAAGCAGGAAACCTGCCTAATTAATAAATGTGACTGATGCACAGTCAGACATATGAAGAAGCACTACAAACATCCCAATGGAGGCTAGAGACATGGGGATCTATGCACTGAAGCACAGGCAGCAAACACTGGCACATAGGTACATGAGTGCAGGACGTAACACGTACGGAGCCTTTCTCCTGCTAAACAAATGCTCAGTGTGTCTGCAGATGAGAGCTGGGAGGGAAATAATTTTCCCATCCTAGGCAAATTTATGAGATACTGAAAAAATGTCCCACCCTGAATAAGGGCGAGAAATCATTCTCAAATCTTTTTACAGACTGAAAAGCCAAAAAAACCTTTTGGCTCCAGTTAATCAAAATGTTTCATTTTGACAACTTTTAAACTTTTTTTCCCCAAACATTTTTTTAGTCAAAAAAAAGTGTTGAAACTAACCCGTTCCTGCGAAAAGTTTGGGATTGATGAATCAGCATTTGCTGATGTTAAAAAGTTTCATTGAAAAATTCCTGACCAGCTCTATTGCAGACACATGCAGCCTGGCCAGAGAGCGGATTCAATGGATAGAGGTTGCTTCCCGGCCCGCTGAACAGGCTAGGAGACAGCCAGGACTGTGCTGGGCTATTTGATGTGGCAACTTGACGTCTTTTTGAATACTGGGCAGAAGAAGGAGGAGCGTGGCAAACGCTAACAGGTCCACAAAGCCAGAGTCCCTGTAAATAGTGTGTGTGTGGGGGAGTGCAATCTTTCTGATGAGGCATTAGGCGTTAGAGATGAACCTCAAGCCCTCAAGTTTAGCCTGGATCAGAACTTCCACAAAGTTTCAGGGTGTTCTGAGCTGGGGGGTTGGTTCAGGCCCATCTCTAATAAGAATTGGCCAAGACAGCCTGGTTGCATATAGTGCAGAGTAGGCAGTAACACTGTTTGTAAAAGTGTCGCGCTGCATGTGGCTGCAAAGGATGTTAGAAAATTAAAATAGGACTTAGCATTGGTCTTAGGTTGGAAAAATTCCTCTGCACAAAATCCCATTGCACTCTTCCACGTTCCTTCACTTTGTGACTTTCAGAGCAAAATTGCTCTGTTTTACACCAATCAAAAGGTGGATTTTCCAAGTACCACTGTTCCATGCAAAGAAGATTTAACCAGGGTTGAGAATCTGCTCCAGTAAATTTGCATGTGTTTCTGACAGAATCTGGCACACTCCCTCCATTAGAGACAGTTTGCCTTTCCTTGGACATTTACCCTCTGTAACATCCAGTGCATTCATACAGCTTACACTGATGTGGGGAACTTCTGCTTGTGCTTGCCTGACACAAATCCAGCCACGAGTAAAACTTCACCGAATGTAGGTCTCTTTCAGTTCAGTGATGAAAACGCGCCCACTTCCCGTCAAAGGAGGGAAGCCTGTCAGCAGGACTGTCACAGCGTAGGCCTGTGTGCAAGCTCAGAGTAGTTCCTTCTTTTGGCAAAATGCTGTTTTCCATCCGGTGGGAGCTCCTGCAGCACGACTCGTAGTGGAGTTGGCATCTCAGGCAGTCAGCAGGAAAGCTTTGGATGGCTCAAGTGTCTGTGCCGGAGGCTGGATTTCTGCCTCCCACTCTCCCCCTACACAGCTCTGCCTCACGTGCCCACATGCAGGAGAGGCCGGGGCAAATGCTCGCCGACCAAAAGGGTTGGATGGATTGTCATTGATTGTGGGGGAAATGCCAGAAATTCTGCTTGATGCCATCAGAGAGGCCTTGATTTTAATAGTGAAATAACACAGAGGTGGAAATATTAATGCCTAGGCACCACTGGCATCCAAAGTGACCTGGGACAAGTCTCTAGCCTGCACAAATAAACTCAAATTGAACACGAGCCAACCTTTTAGCCTAGAGTGTCAAAGTCTGGTTAATGTTTTGAATAGCTGGACATTTACATGCCGGGTATTGGGTGAGGCCGGCAGGCATGCAGCATGTGTTTTGGGCACAGGAGAAAACGGGAGGCATGCAGCACACGTGTTGGGCACAGGGGAAAACGGGAGACATGCAGTGTGAGTGCTGGATGCAGTGTGCATGCTGGGCACAGGTGGGACTGTCAAACACACAATGTGAGTGTTAGGCTGCAGTGCTCAAATGCAAGGACATAGTGCGAATGGCAAGTGTGCCTTGTTAGGGCGGGGTGCAGAGAGCAAAGGCCAGGCACATGGCCCAGTGCCGGGTGAAAGGTGCAGGAGTTGTGTTGAGAATACAAATAGCAGGCCCTCAGCCTTTCCCCGGGCACATTAAGGTTTCTTTCTTGTGTGGTCACAGTTTCACTGCAAGACATCAACATGCGGAAAGCGTTCAAGAGCTCAACTGTGCAGAACCAGCAGGTGGTCTCTCGGAACTCCATCCCTAACCCCGTGATGGAGATGTACCAACGCTGTGACAAGCCGCCACCGCTCAACATCCTCACGGCATACAGGTAAGGGGCGTGGGGGCTGGGCAACGTCCCTCATGCCCACTGTGCAACTTTGGTGTACGGTTCAATATAGACCAAACAATCCCTAGCTGAGCCAAACCTACTTTGGAAGAGATTGTTTCCTATCAAATCGGAAGGACCAACTTCTGATCAGCCTTACCCCACTTTTACTTGTATGTAACTCCATTGCCTTCAGCGGTGTTACTTCAGGCCCCTTATCCCTTCGCTTGTACACTCTGTTCATGCTGCTGTATGGGGCTTCCTCTGGAAGTCCATTGGTGCCCTTGTCCTCAAGTGCTGTGATGGCGTCAGCCTGAAGTCACAGTTGTTTCGAGTGGTGTTACTGGGTGGTTACAGGAGAATATTGGTCCGCTGTTTGATGATGGTTCAGTAAATGATGCTCTTTTCTCGGCTGTTCAGCTGTCTCGGCATTGCAGCTACACCGATCGCGTCTCTTGTACAAGACAACCGAAACCACCCAGAGTTTATTTAACACAGCCAATAATACTCTGTACTTGCACAGTGCAGATCATCCAATGATAAATGTGATGTGAGAAAGCGTCACTGATCACTAACAGATTGAAGCTAAATATGGCCTGGGTCATCCAAAAAGGCAGGAACCCAACCCCCACCCTCATGTATCTCTGGGGGGGGGAAGTGGTAACATTTGGGAGCTTCTTTGGAAAATTAGAGACTCTCCTGGAATTCTATATCAGCCTGTATGTCAAACAGGCCTTAATAAACCACTAATTTTGAAGCCAATAGTATTTTCCATTTTTTAGCAATTACTTCTGAGTGTCATCTGTGCCAAATCCTTAATGATCTATGTTGTGGTGAGAGGGGAATGGGTGGAGAGTGGGATGGGGATGGAATAGTGAGGGAGATGGAAGGAGGCAGGTAGACAGAAGGGAATAGGCAACTGTAGGTGAAGCAAAGAGGTGTCTTGCCACCAGCCCGCGGAGTTCGTCGGGGTTCGTTTCCCAAGTGCTGGGCTCATTAACGTGCCTTTGTTTTTAGCCATCAAGTTATTAATAACATTTTATCCTGTTGCTGAGAATTTCCTCTATCCCTCCCCAACTCTGCTGTGATAATTTCAGGGACGACAAGAAAGATGGCCTCAAATTTTACACTGACCCTTCATATTTCTTCAACTTGTGGAAGGAGAAGATGCTGCAGGCGACTGAGGACAAGAGAAAGGAGAAACGCAGGCAGAAGGTAAAGCCATCAGAGAAAGCTCTGAATCGGGCCTAAGATGAGGCTGGTCTGGACTTAGTTTGATAGTCTGATACTGTTATAATAATGGACATATCCTATCTCCTAGAACTGGAAGGGACCTTGAAAGGTCATCAAGTCCAGCCCCCTGCCTTCACTAGCAGGACCAAGTACCAATTTTGCCCTAGATCCCTAAGTGGCCCCCTCAAGGATTGAACTCACAACCCTGGGTTTAGCAGGCCAATGCTCAAGCCACTGAGCTATCCCACCCCCCAATAGTGTCCTTCTGAAATGGGTGCAGTATCTCTTGCTCTCTCTGACATATCTAAGGTGCCCGTCAACGTATTATCATCCTCAAACTCATGTCCAGTCAAGGCTGCTCTGGTAGGAGTCACTTGTGAAAGAGTTTCCCACCTTAGCACCTGAACAGGTTGATGGCCCAAGGAGCCTGGGATGGAGCTTGGGTATTCTTACCCCATGTGCGCCAGTCACCAGTTGCGAGGTTTTTACATTCAGGAAACATACAGATCTCCTAATGTCCAGACCAGCAATAAGAGAATCACGAGACAGTCTGGCATCAATGAGTTTCTGGTTTGTTGCTTGCTCATGTTTGGGGAGTCATATGACACTGAAACCTTTGGAAAACAAATCCCTCTTGGCTATTTTTGACATTATGCTCCTTGATTGAAGTCCCCTACGTGCCCGTTAGCTATATGGCACTCAAGGGGTTGGCACCTGAAAACAGAAATATAAAGGAAACCTGGGGTTTCAGTGGTAGGTAAAGGATCCCCCATTGCTTTTCTTTTTAAAGAGCCCAGGGACAGAAAAGCAGGTCTTAAAATAGAAGCAAGCCCTGCACGTGGTCAGAGAACATGTTTAAGGCCTGGGTTGAAGAGAAACAGGCTTATCCCATAAGCACCAGTGGATGTTGCTGGACCTATTCTTGTCCTGTTTGCTTTGGCTAATGCCTATTCTGATGGAAGGTGTCAGAGCAATGGGTGTAGGAATGGCCCACTGGAATCCAAAGGCTCACATGGGCTATGCAACAAGGGGCTTATGGCATGAGCTTGAGATTCACCCTGACACTATTACCTCCATCAAGTGTAACTGCAGACTTGAGTTTCCATGTTCTCATAGACTTTAAGGTCAGAAGGGACCACCATGATCATCTAATCTGACTTCCTGCACATTGCAGGACACAGAACCTCACCCACTCCTAACCTCTGGCTGAGTTACTGATGTCCTCACTGTTCTCTGGGTTGTCAGTAGTTTGGCTCAGGCTTCCAAATCTACATGGAAATCATATGGAAAGTCTCTGGAATGTATTCCAGACTCCAATGAGTCCATCCCAGCTTTCACAGCTAACTGTACCAGTTCAGAAAGTGAAGACACTGGCTGAACCTGCTGGTGCTCACAGCCTTCGGTTCCATTGTTCATTCTCCGGGCTGCTCCAGAACCAGCCTTGTGATTGTGATTGGTGTTTAGATCAGCACAACCTTATTGCATAATTGAATGAAAAGCAGGTGGTGGTGGTGCACCAAGACTCATTATTACAGGAGGGAAAGGGAGCGTGAAGGGGCAGTGCTGACGTGGTGTCCTAGTGGTTGGGACCCAGGATCTAAAATAACATGTCCTGAGAATTCCACTAGTGTTTGGTATCCCAGTTACCCTTATACACATAACCTAAAATCCTTACTTGAAGTCAAGCTCAAGCAAACATTGCACTATGTACAGTCAGCAGGCAGCCATCCTGCAGTCATGCTAACAGGATAGGGCTTATCTGCTTCCAGGAGCAGCGGTTAGTGGAAGATTCCACCCGGGAGGTGAAGAAAGTGAGAAAAGCCCGCAACCGGCGCCTGGAGTGGAACATGATGGCATATGATAAAGAATTCCGGCCCGATAACAGGTTCTCACCATCCCCATATCACATGGCCTCATCGGAAGGATCACTGTCCCCAGATAATAGGCAGGTTTTCTGTATTACACGCTTATTGTTTTTCTTTGCTTTTCTTCACCTTTCTTTTTCCTTTTCGATTTTCTGGGTGAATTGGTTCCTCATGGCAGTGAAGGACTCTTAGTGCTGACTAGGAAGCAGGTGCAGGGAAGGCAGGCACTGTGCAAACCCCAGCCTGCTGCTTAGCGTTCTGATACGCAGCACCCCTGCTGGGTTGGTCCTGCACCTGCCAAATCATGTCTAATTCCGCATTGGCTTTGCGATCTCTGTGTGGAGCTGAGATGAGACCAGAACATTTTTCATTTGGGACCTAAGCTAGGATTTCCACCCAGTTGAGCTGAAAGGCTAATTTGTTAGCCTGCAAGGCTATTGCAACCTCTCTACTCTCAGCTTGCACCATCCCAATACCGTCTTGCATGTTTGTATTTCGGTGGCTACACATCTTGTCTCCCAATGTTGTTGCCTTGATCCCAAATGCCAATAGGTGCCATCATACTCCTCCCTGACCTGTCCTCACCTTGCCTTCCCTCCAGGCCCTCCATACAGGAATACAACCTTTGGTATTTTTCTGTGCAATAGATCTTATGCGTCAGATGCAGCTGATCACTCATACCCGGCCAGTCCTAACCACCCTGCACAGCAGATATTAGCTCCAGCCTCACACCTGTCAACAGACAACAAAGAGATCATCCTGGTCGCTAACCAGGCCCAGGAACATGTCTACAGGCCCTCAGCAGCAGGAAGCCGTCAGAACAGTCTCAACCGAGTCCAGCAGCCCCATGTGCCGCAGCATCCAGAGACTATATTGAATGGACCAAGACCTCAGATAGTCAAGGAGTATGGGTATGGATTTCAACCTGCTTTCCTTCATCCAGTGACCCGTTTGTCCCTTTAAATGAGTTTAGTGCTTTGGAAAGGTGCCAGGTTGACAGCCATAGAAAGTGAGGTCCTCTGTCCACAGAACAAGTACACGATAGGCAGCAGCTGTCACATAGATGGTCCTTCTGAAAGTGCGCCTTACCATTCACGAGGTGAGAAATGGTAGTTCAGTCTCCATGGCCCATTCAGTCCTTTAGTCATGTGATCAGCCTGCCAACAGGAACATCAGTTGATGCCATCTGTGAGAGTGCTTTGTGAGAGTTCAACACCTGTGTATCCCGGAACTGCACTCAGAAAACACCATCTCCTTTCACATTATGCCACAGTGATGATTAGACCAGTACAAGACAGGTCCAAATTCAATCCAGTAGCCTCGATATGTAAAGATCCCTATCTTAGTTCCAACTCCCTGACTCATCCAGCCTTCCCCTTGCTACTAGCCTTTATTGTCACCCAAAGATAAACCGATGCCAAAAAAAGTCATATGCAAGCTCAGATTCTGCCCTCTGTCATCCCGTGGAACCCTGAGCAGGGTTATATTTGAGGGCAGAATTTGGCCCGTGATGGTTTCTGCCAATTAGAAGGTGGCAGGGGAGGGGAAGTCTTTTGTTCAGGACCTTGGACAGCTTCCTGTGAGCGCTTGGCTTGGGGAGATCTTACCTATTCTGCAAGCATTCTCCTTCTCTTTTTCATAATCCCATGGGAGTTCATAATCCCATGGGAGTTCTTACTCCAGAGTCACAAGCAAAACAAAAGACTAAAAAATAATTCAACCCATTCATTTGAGATGGTCCTTTAAAGGGGCCATTTGGATTCTAAACTCAATTATCTCCCTGGGTATGTCTGCACTGCAATAAAAGTTCCAGGGCAGGGGCACCACTGGCCTGCCTTAGCGGACTTGGGCTCACAGGGCTCGGGCTGCGGGGCTATAAAATGGCAGTGTAGATGTTTGGGTTTGGACTGAACGTCTACACTGCTAATTTTAGCCCAACAAGCCCAAGTCAGCTGACCCAGGCTCTGAGACTTGGTGCTGAGGGGTTTTTATTGCAGCTTTTTATTCCACCCTCTCTCTCTGTCTGTACCATCAAATAAAACAATTTCAGTCTTCAAAGATCATTATGTAACACTTTCTATCCTGGGGATCCTACAGATTGCACATAGCTCCTTCTAATTCAGTATCACTTTGAATGTCTAAAGTGATTGATGCCAGAGGCTTCAGAGGAAGGTGTAATCTCCCCTGAACCATTACAAAAACAAATCTAAAGGCACAGTTCTGTACAACAGGAGGGAGATTTCATCCTGACCCCAGCAGTCGGTCAGACCAGCCTTGACACAGAATAATTGGTAGCCCCTTTAACTTGTCCCACCTGGCGTAACTGTTCCTGGTATGATGCAGGAACTTAATTGGCTTTTCTGAATGAGTCTGAAGCACCTCACTGTTACCTGCCCCTCTGGCATTGCACAAGGCAAAGACATTTCCCAAACAATAACTAGACAATTTTTTTTCTTTGGGGTGCAACACTGATGTATCAGATACTGTGGACCCCTGTCACAGCCGTTCCCGTACAGAGGCACAATGTACAGACGTAAGGATGGGGATTCAGCCAGATCTCTATATTCCCCTTTTTGTACGTTTAAAGAATCAGTCACTCAGTTAGACTTCAGCATAGCCTTTCAAGGTGAAATACAGGCAACCAGAGGGAACATAACCTTCCAGGCCATCTGAGGCCACTTCCACCAGCGTCTCAGCTCTCACTCAAGATTTACAAGCTTCCCTCCCCTCACTACTTTGCCTTACACCCTCCTTCAGTTGCTGTCCTGCCCCTGCCTCTTAGCATGTAAATTTCACGTGTTTTTACACACTTACTGAATGGCAAACTGGTCCAAGATACAGTATTATACGGCTTACGCCCATTGTCTAATCAGCTTCCAGGGCCCAGAGACTTCCTTGGCAGTTACACCTGGTGGAACCAGGCCTGGAGTTGGTCCGGTATATCCGCTTACAAGGACTGAGTTCCCTGTCATGTTTGGTGTTTGTGTCTTTTCAGGTGACACTTTAGAAAACGGTCTGCTTTTGTTACCAAAGTGGGTTTCTCTGAATATATAGGAATCATTTCAAATGCAGCCACTGCTGGGGTGGAACATGGGAGCTGTTTACCAGCACATAGCTGAGCTGCGCAATAGTTTAGGACAGGCAGTGGAGATAAATGTCATGCCCATTTTAAACTGCAGGGGGAATTGAGCGCGTGCATTTCCCAAAGCTGGAATTTATCTGGGATATTTTGGTTGCAACTAAGTGACCCTGAGTGGCGGGTCCTTGATGTTATGGTTCATGTGTGGTATTTCTTTAGCAAGCAGGATTTCTGCTATTGCCATTGATTTGCTCTCTGTCGTTTACTTGTTGCAGTCCCCAGCAGATGCCCCTGGCAGAATACTTTGTGCCTCCTGCTCCTCCGCCCCCGCCCCCTGTGATACCCTCTGCTCAGACTGCCTTCGACAGCCCCATCTCAGCACCTCCCGCCATGGCGGCCAGCGCTGCAGCCTCCGTGGCTCACTCGTCATATGCACCTTCCCCGCCTCCAGCTCCACCCTGCCCATATTCTGCTTCCCCCCCTCAGACTGGCCCAATGGGGCCCCCCGTCGCACCTCCCCCACCTCCACCCGGTCCTCCAACAGTCGCTGCCTCGCCGGCTCACTCGGCATCGCCCCCGGCGGCAGCGGTTGAACCTCGGAAACCTCAGATCCCTCTGATACCAATGAGCGATGCCAGGAGCGACCTGCTTGCTGCGATTCGGAGGGGTGAGTTACAACCCGGGACACTGGCACTGACCAGCAGTGAGGGGGAGCGGAGATGGAGAGAGAAGGACATGTTGGGGATTCCAGCAGACACACATGCCCACGCACACTAGAGGCCTGATCCAAAGCCCATTGTAGTCAGTGCAAAGTCTCCCACTGGTTTCCATGATCTGGGATCAGGCCCCGCGTGCTCAGAGGACCCGTGAAGAAGATTTTATTGCTAATGTTACCTGTAAACACTGAAGAGAGCGGAATTATTGATGCGGGGTAGAAGTAGGAGAGATGGGATGAAACTGAGCAAAGGACCATTCAATCTGGATATCAGGGGGAAAATCCTGCATGCACTGAAGCCCAGCTTCCCAGGGGACGTGGTAGAAAGCCCCATCATTTGGGATGTTTAAAAGCGGACTGCACAGAGCACAAGCAAATGCCCAGTAGGGAACAAGCTTGCACTAGGCACCATGGAGAAAGCGGTGGACAGCATGATCTAATATGCTTTTTCCTTCTCCATTTCAGCTAACAATGCTGGGTTGAACAGTAGGGAGGGAGGCAGGCTGGGGCTGTGCAACTCCATGTAGCCCACTGGTGGGCGGGTGGATGGGTGTTTTACAGGTCCTCCTCTGTGCCAGATCCATAGAGGAGATGAGTCAGCTACAGCACCAGCTAGGGAGCTGTAGCTCAAGCTACAGCAGCCAGTGCTTTTAGTTCCGAAGGTCCCTGGTTCACTCTTTGGTATGCTGGCCAATAGGGTGGCCATCACACATGCTCATATAGACAATGGGTGTAAGCTGCTCTTGCTGACCTTGGAGATTTCCCATCCTCTCTACTGCAGGAATTCAACTCCGGAAAGTCCAGGAACAGTGGGAGCAGGAGGCGAAGAAGGAACCGGTTGGCAATGATGTAGCCACTATCCTGTCCCGCAGGATTGCAGTGGAGTACAGCGAATCAGACGATGACTCGGAACTGGACGACAATGAGTGGTCAGATTAAGAGAGCTCAGCATGCTGTGTTGGAGTGTCCTCCCCCCTCCCTGCTTCTCCACAAGAAGGTGTGTGTGGCTGGGTTTCCCTGAACATGAATGCTGATCACCGTCAGCACTTAGTGTGACTTATTCAGGAGCTTTGCTTTTACACCATGTTGTATTCTTGAAGAAATGATGGTAGTGTTGTCAGTGGAGAGTGCGCACAGGTGGGACATGCTTTAAAAGCAGCAGTAACTGACATCTGCCCAGAATCTCGCCAGGTGTGGCTATGACACTTTAATAATGCTGAGAACACAATGAGGCGAGGATCAATGGAGTTACTCTGGATTTACCCCAGGGTGACCGCAATCAGAAGCTGGTCCCACGCATGTGTTTATAGAGAAACAAAACTGCAGAAACAGCACTGCTTATTTGGCCAGATGTTAATTTTATAATGAAAAGCTCCTGAAAAAGCATCCTGTTCCCATAGCAAATACCGCCACGTGGTTATAGGTGTCTAGAGACCACAATTCACTTGTTTGTATTTTCTGCAGATGTTTAAAATTGTTGGGATTTGGACCGTATGAGGCAGGGGAAAGCTCTGTTCATTGCCATGAAAGTTACGTGCAGAAAGAGTCTGTTTTCCCTTTAAAGTAATGTCGTTAGCTTTGCGTTCTGACAGTCAGAAAGGAGAGTTCTCTGCTGTCTCCCAGTTTCACTTTTAAGAGCACATCATAGGGAGGCACAGATGTTTGTGGCATGGTTATATTTCCAGCTCTGCACTCAGATTCCCTGGGGAAGAGCATGAAAGGAAAGTTTAGTGTAAACCTGCTCTTCTTTTGCCATCAGCAAAGAAACAAAGCACTTGTTACTGAGTAGAAAGGAATAAAGTCAGTTTAAAGAGAAAAGAACCTCGCAATAGATTTAAGTTGTCTAAGAAAGATCCTGAAGGCCTAGAAATAACTGGCTGACAGTGCTGTCCTATTGTTGTATCGCCTTATTATTATTTGAAATAAAATTAACCAGGCTAAATATAACTCTCAGCCGCACTGAAGCAACCCCATTGGAGTTAGTAGGGAGCAATATTTGTCCCTTTGGGTTTTCAGTTTCTAGTATCTGAGAATCTCCTTGTACAATTGAGGTGAATTCGGTCTTATTCCCGAAATAGTTATTGAGGTAACAATTCTTCCGCTTTTACTCAGGCTGAATAGTACGGTACGCCACGAGCAGTGGTAATGGGTCGGGATGGAGTACAGCAAACCTGACAATGACTCTGAACTGGGGGATAATGAGTAAGATTGGTAGGATCAGGCCCTGAATTAAGATGCTGAAAACACCAGTAAATGCTATTTGGTTTATTAATCCAAATGGACAGTGATTCATAAAAGCATTTTCATGTAGATACTGTCGGAGAAAAACACAGTTCTCACTTTTTGTTTGGGTACAGCAAGTCAGATGCTTTATTCTCTGCTTCCACAATACTAAGGGAGAAGCCCTGAGAATCCAAAGGGATCCTGTGGGAAATACTGAAAACCCACAGTAAGTTCTGAAAACTACAAGAGAACAGGAAATGGATTCTGACCAATAGAAAACTGGCCAGTGTCAGCCTTGAGTCTATATGATATGGTCAAATAGGGCCCCAGTGTTCCAGGGACGTGCACGCACACACCAGCAAACGCACCATTTCCACTTCCCCATCCGCAGTCTTGTCTGACTCATGGGTGGTGAATGAAACTGGATTCTCTTATTTCCCTCATGGTAACAGGAAACTTGCACTTTGGCTCCACCCTCTGGCTTCTTTGTCCATGCAGGTGACTGAAAAACAGCCAAGGGAGGGATACAGGCAGGTAGTGGTCAGCCAGAGTGAGAGTGCCTTGGGTGCCTGCAGGCAGGAAGACCTGGTGAAGGGCAGGGAAGATGTTGGCTGGAGCCCACAAGTGTCACTTCGTATAGAGCCCCATTTGGCTAGTGCCATCGTTCACCCTTATTCACTAGAGAATGCGGCTCTCGAGCCAGCCCGCTTTGCAGGGAGAGGGGACGAGGAGGTTCGCTATTCAAACCAAGCAGCAACAGTTCCTGAAACACTGCAGCTACACGGCATATGTCAGCCCAGCAACAGGAAAGGAAAAAGAAACCAAGATAACAACCCAGCAGGATGCAACACAGATTCTCATCGGCATTGATATAGGACCAACAGCTCAGCTGCAGATCCTGGGGCAATGGGAATGTTAAGCAGACATAGAAGGAGCTGGTGCCATGTTGTTGAGCTGGGAATTCATGGTGTGCAGTAGTTACACCAAAGGCTCTTGCTCCTACCATCATCTTGTCTCTGTTTAGAACTAGCAGGCAGCCCCCAACCTGAGAAATGGAAAATACAGAGGTAGGAAGCTGCAAGCCAAACCCTGATCTCTTTACTCAGGCAAGTAGCGCCACTGAAGTCAATGATGCTACTTTCCTCAGTGAGGCGAGCAGGATTGGACCCCTACTGCAAGAGCAGGAAAAGCCTTGTACATTAAAAATAACATATACAAAACCACATAAGTATTTATTATATAGTGTTGTTAATATATGCATGATTTTGATGTGACCCACAAATGAAGAGAAATCCCAGACTCATGGGCTTGATGTGTAAGATTAAAAACATAACATATTCCGACATAAAGTGAATGCTAAAGAGATGTAGTAATTGCCTTTATCTTTGGTACATCCCCTTATGACCTTGTGTGGGGCCTGGGCACAGTCCCTGTCCTTGCACACTGGATGTGCAAGGTCTGGGGATTCTAATGCAGAGAAGGATATTGGTATCAGGTGAGGTGCTGGAGGCACAGTGCCTGAGGGAATGGCCTCCAGAGCGCAGTCCACTACTCTTCTCACCTTTGCAAATGTGAGCTGTGTCTTAAACCCACAGAGCCTGACTCTGCTCCACTTTCACTGGTTTCATACCTGTGTAGCTCCACTAACATCAGTGAGTTACTCCTGATTTACTCTGGCTCATAACATTGGAATCAGGTGGACAGTCTTGCCCACCACAGATTGGCTCCTAACGGTGACAGGGCCAGACTCTGCCCAGTTTACTCAAGCAAAACTCACTAGAGTTCATGGGAGACTGGCCTGAACTAGAGGATGGGACCTGGCTTGGATTTGTTGTCATTTGTACAACCCAAGATGTTAGTTGATCATTTTCTCCAGCGTTGTTGACTTAGCCTTTCATAAGCCATCATAACAAACCAAAGCTGGGGCCTCGCCCCAAACTGGCACACCTGCTTTCAGGCATAAAGTGGCATGGGGGATAGAATTCAAATTCATAATGCTCTGGACCGACTGGGAAATGACTGCCTAGGAAGGAGTACTGCAGAAAGGGATCTGGGGTTATAATGTGTCATCAGCTAAATATGAGTCAACAGTGTCACACTGTTGCACAAAAAGCAAACATCATTCTGGGATGTATTAGCAGGAGTGTTGTAGCAAGACACGAGAAGTAATTCTTCCGCTCTACTCCACGCTGATTAGGCTTCAGCTGGAGTATTGTGTCCAGTTCTGGGCACCACATTTCAGGAAAGATATGAACAAATTGGAGAAAGGCCAGAGAAGAGCAACAAAAATGATGAAAGATCTAGAAAACATGACCTATGAGGGAAGATTGAAAAAAATTGGGTTTGTTTAGTCTGGAGAAGAGAAGACTGAGAGGGGACATGATAACAGTTTTCAAATACATAAAAAGGTTATTACAAGGAGAAGGGAGGAAAATTGTTTTCATTAACCTCTGAGGATAGGACAAGAAGCAATGGGCTTAAATTGCAGCAAGGGAGGTTTAGGTTGGACATTAGGAAAAGCTTCCTGTCAGGTAGTTAAACACTGGAACAAATTGCCTAGGAGGTTGTGGAATCTCCATCATTGGAGGCTTTTAAAACAGGTTATACAAACACCTGTCAGGAGTGGTTTAGTTATTACATAGCCCTGCCTTGAGTGCAGGGGACTGGACTAGATGACCTCTCGAGGTCCCTTCCAGTCCTACACTTCTATGACTCTATGATTCTATGATCCTGCTCCCTTTGATGTCAGTGGCAAAACCCCTGGTCGTTTCAGAAGAAGCAAGATCATCCCTCAAAGCTGTACCAAGGAAGACATATCTTGGTTAGGACACATGTGGAGACAGAGGCATAGCCCAGAGGTTACAGCCCAGGAGCACATGGCTTTATGTTAGCATTGCACTGCCCAGATTCTGGCCTGCTACGGGAGCTGAAACAGATCCAGGTGTGAACTAGATGAGGGGCTACTCTCACTTACAGCACCATCCCCGTGGCTGTAAATAGGCTGCACTACAACCCACAATAGTGAGTGATATGGGGCCACCCCTTCCTACCCTGGCATGCAATGGCCAGAGTATGTACTGCTATTGAGGAGGGTAGCATATTGTCTGCTTATGTTGGCCCTGTATTGCTCTTGCACTAGGGGGATTGATCCCCAGTCTGTTCCGTCTCCTTAACAACTCCAGTCCATTGCTGGAGCACCATTGGCCACCATTGGCCCCTCTCTTTTGTGTTTATAGCAGCAGCTGAATTATGTGTTGTGCTAAGCAACCCACTGAGGCGTAGCTGTAGTAAGCTTTATCAGGCCCATGCCAGGGTTGATCCCGTAATATATTTCCTAGCACACAACTTTGGAGTGTTTTGGTCTCTCTGGGGTCACACCAGCCATCTTTCTGAAATTCCATTTGGCCATATTGTTGTTGCACAGCAGCCTAATGGACAAAGTCTTTTGGATGGCAGGGTGTTTATCAGAGAGGCTTTTAAAGCTATATCTACTCGGTGTGTGTGTGTGTGTGTAGGTGCGCAGTTGTGCTGTTTGCAGAGACAAAATGCCACCGTGAACCCCCTCACAGCAGTCGAGTGGACTTGCTTTTGCTTCCATATCTATTTACATGCTTGTGCCATATGCTCCCCTCTTCTCCCTCATAAGTACCACCTGATTCATAGCGCATGTTGCTGTCCTTTGGCTGCAGCTCTGTTTAGAACCATCACTCCCCCTCAGACATAAGCTCACTCCCTACAACGTTCACAAGCAAAGCAGGAGAATCACAGCTCACTAAGAGTTTATGGGCCAGATCCCCATAAACTGGCTCAGCTCACCTGACTTCTGTGGAGCAACACTGAGTTACTCCATCGGACCATGTATGTTTTCTGTGGGTCTGATCCTACAAAGGGGGTGAGCAGCCTCATTTGCCATTGACTTGAGAGACTCAGCACCTCACTGGATCGGTCATTATATAGTTTTGTTAGGCAGAATTAATATAGTTTTGTCCCAAGTCCTACGTTATGTATCAAATCAAATGTATATAGGCCCAGCTCCTCAACGGGTGTATACTGATGCATCTCCATTTAAGTCAAGGGTACTATAATAATTTACACCAACTGAGAATAGGGCCCATAAACTCCTAGTTTTAAATATTTTGTATATGTGTGCCTGTTTCCATATACACTGCTAAAAGTAGGCCAGGCTACGTTATACAACCGGAAACATTCAATCCCCAGATGGGGTGATATAAAAGTGAATATTTAAATATTTTATCTAGCTTGGCAGCCAGTAAAAAGTACAATCCAGGTCACAGCTGATTGAATTTCTCCTCTCTGTCAAATACATCAGAAGCAGGCTGAGCAAAATCCACTATACATTAAGGTGTAATGTGTCATGTTAAAATAGAGCCTGATAGTTTTACTGCCAACACACAATCACACTATGCCCAACATTTAACAAATTGGACCTATCTAGTGAGAGCTCCTATTTCCAGTTTATGAGTCTTGTCATGCCTGCCAATTTATGGACATTGATTAAAAATAGTAAATAAAAGATTGCATACAGGGGAAACTGTATTCAGTTTATTTACCACATAAGATATCCTGTATCCAGTTAAAAATAAATACATTATTTTGAGCCTGCTATGGAGTATCAGTTGAAGCATCTACTCCATGGAGTCCACGAGGGACTTGTCTGTGCAGATCTTCCTGGGAAGTGGCTAGTTACTATGGTGATGAGTATCCCAGAGATAGGTAGATAGATCTTCCATAAACGAGGTCTATTCTCCATGGCTAATTATGTTACTGAAGTCTGATCCAACTCCTGTTGAAGTGAATGGAAAGTGGAATGGAGGGCCAGTACAGGCATCAGATCCTGTCTTTCCCCTGACATCAGTGAGAATTGGATCTTGAGGCTAGCGGCTCTCACAGGATCATTACCTGCAAGAAAAGGGCTTATTTATTTTCCAACCTTCCACTGAGGATTTGAAGAATACTGTTGTGATGCAGTGAACTGGAGAAGCGCTACCATCATATTGCTCAAATTCTCCTACTTTTGAAGATGTCCTGTCCCTTGAAGGTTTTGCTTTTGGTGACCAAACATAATATTTAGTTTGATTCTTCAGAGAGTTCTGTCCTCATAAATTTTCTATCTTTAGATCTCTTTTAAGCTGCCTGACAGTGTAATCGGTAGCTGCTTGTTTTAGCTGAGAGAAGCCTCCCCCCCGCCCCCCATTTTCGGCACACTGATCCTTTTACGTTTGAGTGATGTGCTAGCAGTTTTTCAGAAGAGGTGACACTTCATGGTACCAGGGCATAAATGTTGTGCAACTGTGGGCCTGGCCCTGCAGTCCTTACTCACACCCATTGAAGGCAATGAGAACCTTGTCTGAATAAGGGCTTCAGGATCAGGCCTGTAATAACTTTACTTAGGCTTTAGTGGTAAGTGCCATGTAATTACACACTGATAGAAGCATAGATATTAGAGATGAGTGACTCATGGGGCTTTTCTTAGTTCATATTTCCACCAGCAATGGGTTGTTTGCTCTTGAAGTTACTTGTTCCTATGGATTAATGTGGACCAAACCTTCTGACCCAAGTAAGAACTGTAGTAAGGTCCTGGACACAATGGCGCAGAACAAGAGTTTACTGTGCAGGGAGAAGCACATGAATGAATGTACAGCCCTGGCAGAGCAAAGCTACCTGCAGCAGGTTTGTGAGGGGAGTTTTCAGGGTGTGGCCAGTGGATCCACACGCCAGACAACCCCTGGTATTGGTGTTGCAGTGACTCCAGAGTTTGCCCTATGCATGGCAGCATTCCAACCCTAAGGAATTTTCCTCTGCAGAGCTCTCAGGCTCTGTGCATGGTAGAGGCGCTGGTCCCGTGTCACTAGATCCAATCCGTGGGATTGTATTTATCGTTATTATTATTTATGTCTATGGCATCACACGTCAACGTGGCACTTTACAGACAAAAATAAAAGGACAGGACGCTGTCCTGGCGAGCTTGCAGTTTAACGTAAAGATCATATAACCTGCACTGCACTTTAAAAGATCAATCATTTACACATTCATAAATTTACCATCTAATTAGATGCTATTTGTGGTGTCATTAATTCCCCTGCCACTACATTGTAATTACTCAATAGTGCCTGAATAAAGAGAGAGCACAAGTGAGCCAGGAGTTTAGGGTGAGATGGGCAGCTTAGGCTTCTCAGCATCTGTTACAGTGATAGAATTGTCATCCTGGGAAGCAATACTATGTATTTTTAAAACTGGTATCTGTGCTCCCAGATATATTTTCCCTTTATTTGTCTTCCTTGCTTTGCACTGAATGAGGCAGTCATGCTGTTCTTTCATCCATCATAGCCCAAAGTAAAGAGGTCGAGATGTCCATTTCACGAACACAGCTGGCACTGATTGCCAGATGCCTAGCTGGGAGCCTCAGTAGTGAGACTGATTGATTGGGCCCTGGAGACTGAACAAACCTGTCACCCCCGGAAGGGGGTCTATCCAGGTGAAGGTTGAAACACATGGATGGTAAGTTGGGAGTGTTTGTGCTAATGCTACTTTGTAGACAACAGTCCCCAGAGCTGCCGTTCCAGCACCGTATAGCAGCACTAAACAATGAGGTCTAGTTTACCAGGTACCACTAGCTCTTCCCTTTTTGGTATTATTCCACACATGAATCATGCCTGGCTGAGAAGAAGTATTCTACATGCGGGTGATGGTGATATCTAGATTTGCTGTCTATCCTAGAGCATGGATAATAAGGGGTGTACAGCTTATTGATGTAGTAAACAATTCATGTACTTTTGATGGTAGTGTTGACACTGACATCATAGTTGAGAATAAACTTATGGCCAGAGGCTATCAGAGGTAAAAGGCTCACAGCACAGACTAACGCAGAGCATCCATCACATTCTAGTACAATATACTTCAAGGGTTTTAATACTTGGGACCAGATTTTCAAAGGTATTTAGGTGCCTTGCTTGCTTGGGTGCATTATTTCCTTTCCAAGAGTGTTCATCATCATACTCACTGCTAGGAATAATAGATTAGATGTAGAGCTAGTTATAGACTCAGAAGGTCATAGGTTAATCTTCCCCCTCCAAACAATATGAATATTTTCACATGGCCAAAGGTAAGAAGGTAAAAACCAAGGGCCAGATTTCCAAAGATATTCAGGCACTTAAAGATGCAGCTAGATGTCAAGTGGGATTTTCAAAAGCACCTAAGCAAGCAAGGCACATAACTACCTTTGAAAATCTGGTCCCAAGTGCTAAAGTTTGCTTGTTTGGTTACAGAAATGAGTGTCAGCAGTTTGACTATGGACCAAGCACATCCTGCATGCCTGCTTCCCTACAGAACTTTCAGAAATGCCTAGTTGGGGGTTTCAATGGCACATCCTCACAGCTCTTAGTGGCACACTCAATATATGAACTCCATTGGCATGGTTAATCCCTTCCTACTATGTTTTGCACTGTCTGCTTAGCGTATTGGGGTACTTTGTATAGTATATATAACCCTTAATGAAAAAGAACAATTTGTACATGAGATAATGTAAGATAAATGTGGAGAAGAAACCCTGTGTTCAGTGCAATTAAATACATGTTTTCTAGTTGGCTTTTTTTTTTTTTCATAAAACACACACATAATGTATTACACAAGGCCAGAATTTGATCTCTCTCTATTGTTTTGGATGGTCAATAACATTAGTATGTTGTGCATGCATCCAGAATATGACAATTTAAATCACATGTTAATTTAATAGCTAAGGAAATTCAAGGATTGTCATGGTCGGATATGTTTAGCTTTTTGAGTCTGACCAGTTGGCTGCAGGATTTCACTCCTGATAAATAATGATGATGATGCATTAAATGTATGCAGGGTTACCTATTAAGGCTGTATATCAAGAGGTGAGATTGGTTCTCATTGAGATTCTGTCTGTACATTCATGTTGTGTCCGTAGGGAATGTTTTTCCTTGGGCATTACAGGTAAGGTCGGAGTTAGATATAGCTGACCCCTCATATCTTTATTTAAGATCCAGAAGGGTCTTTAGCCAGGTCTGATTTTCCTTCAGTGAATTGTCTAGGATTGCCTGTCCAGATTGAGTTTTGCCCAAGTGACTGATCCTGCAGTCATTTGCTGAGGCAAAGTGTTGATTAGTTTTAATGGGCTGTTTTCCCTGAGTAAGCCTTAAAGACTCCAATAGCTTGAGGTTTCAGAGATGCTTCCAAAGTAAACAAGATGAGAGACGATTTGATCTTCCCTAATTGTCTCCTTCTGTGGTGTAGGAGGCTCTGACTGGAGAACCCAGGACAGAGGAGAATGTGTCACAGGAAGGAAGGGAGGATGAACTATCACTCCATGAAATATGTGGAGAAAATCTGGCCAGGCAGATGGAACGCAGTGCACCACAATGTCCCTGGAAGGCAAAACTGGCACGTTAGCTGGTCTAATCTCTTCTCTATTAGTCAGAGTTTCCACAGAGTTCTGAAGATGTAAAGTGCGAATTATTAGTAGATTAGTGGGTTCTCACCCTTTCCCACACAATGCACCTTTCCTTAAGATGGTCATTCTCTTATGGGTACCTTCCCCCAACTGGCCTCCCAGGACTGATACTAAACCTCCTTATGGAAACTTTTGGCAGTTAATTGCATGAGAAGTTATTAAAAGGACAGAAGTAAAGAGAGAAGATGAAAATACACTTGTCTAATGTATAAATTTGGTTGCACGTCCCCTCATTTTGTATCTCTCCTTCTTATTTCCCTTCCCTGGGCATGAGACTTTCTATTTATTAGGTCCATATCTTGCTTTGGTGATTGCAACCATAGTCTCTCCCAGTGGCACTGCAGTTTGTTTCTGGCCTCCTTTGTATTTGCTGCCCCACTCTGGTTTTGATGTATTCTGCAAATGTGATAAAGATTGACTTTATCCCCCAAAGAAACACCTGACAAAGGAAGACATGAAGCAGCTGCAGAGAAGCAGAGGTGCTTGGAGATTTTTTTTTAATTTGGTTGGTAAAAAAAATAAATTGTTTTTTTGGAAAGTGGTAGCCCAAAACCAGTGCTGGACAGGGCTGCAGTTTGTGAAAAATGTTACTGCTTGAAGTGTGAAAGGTGTTTTAATAGGGAGAAGTAAGCACTTCTGTGGACCACTTGGAAGTTTATCATAGACCATCCACAAGTCACACTGTATTAGATTAAGGCTAACATTTTCAAAAGTGGCTGCTGATTTTGGGTGGCTCAGAGAGGGGTGCCCGGTTTGAGAATTTTCAGCTTCATTTTCAGAAGTACGGAGGATCTGCAGCTCACACTGCCTTCAGCTAGAGTTGTGAGTTCTCAGCACCTCTGAAAACCAAGTCTAATATGTTCTCAAGTTGGCCATCCAAAAACTGGGCACTCCTAATGAGTGGCCACTTTTGGAAATTGGGCTATAAATAACAGGGAAGCAAGAATTGAGGGAGTTGAGCAGACAGCAAAACAAACTGTGATTCAGAAAGAAATTCTGTCCATCACCATGTTAGGAGATGTCTCGCTATCTAGAGGCTCTGTCGTGGTTGAACGGTCTCAGCTCCCACTGAAGTTGATGAACACTAATTTTTTATTTAGCCTGTAATCCATGCTAGCATATACCTGACATCTGTGCTAGGTACTTTTGGTACAAAGAGAGACACTTTTCCCACAAGACTATTCATAAAAGAACTGGACTAAAAACACATTTGACTTTGACTAAGCCTAATGAAGTTACCATGAGGGAAAACTGAGGGCATAAAGTTTTCTTCTATGGAATGTGGTCTGGTTGTTCCAGCAAATGACTGGGAGTCAGAATTCCACGGTTCAAATTGTGGCTCTGCCACTGATTCACTTGATACTGTTGTAGCTGTAGGCAACTCATTTCCCAGTGCCTCAGCTTGCCCATCTGGAAAATGGGTCTAATGCTTACCTCTCTGACTGAAGTGTTATGAGGATTAATTAATCAATCAATCAATCTTTGAGGTGCTTTGAGATTCTTAGAAGAAAGGTGCTACACAAAGGTCCAAAGTTCTGAAGTGAGAAACACTGCAGTATTAAACGCTACCCTTCCCCCCAGCACATTGAGGTGGGCAAAATCCTTTAATGAAGCCCAGCTATTTCTCTTGACTTTATCTCCTATGCTCTCACAGTGATGCGATAGCATTTCAGGAGCACTTTACATTTTGTCGTTTTACTACTGATTTTTAAAAACATATTTTTCAAAGTGGATAAATACTCACGTATGACCATGAGATCGTCAAAAGTTTTGTGCTGCTGCTGCTGCTGCTTTGGGAGTGGGCGAGAGCTGGATGAATGAATGTTCAGAGGCAGGTTCCAAAAGTGTGAAATTCACACAAGTTTCTGTGCCCCACTTATGTCCTATGTACGTCTTCAAAACAGGGCTTAACTGAGAGTGAGGTGGTGCACAGACTCTGAATTTCACCTAGTTCCTGCAGTTAGATCCATGCATAGATTTTTGTGCTGGCTCATCTTCAAAGGGGTAAATTCATCTAGATCTTGCAATGAGATCCAGGCAAATAGACCCTTGAGCCCTTGTGAAACCCAGTTAAGACAATGGGGCTCCATTAAGGCACAGGGGGTGGATTCCATTTCATGATCAGGCCGTTGTAAGTAATTGTCCACAGAGAAAGAATGATGTAATTATAAATACATAGGGATTAAGTGTCCACCTTGCTCAGGCAAAACTTCCTAGAGCTTTGGGTGACAGGATGAGACCTGCAATGCCTGACAGAAAAGTCACTGTGTATTTGTTCAAGATAGTTTTTCTGACTGTAAGTGACTGAAATCCTTTCCTTGTCATATAATCATGAATAAAGTAGCATAAGGGGACAAGTTAATGATCTGTTATTGCAGCGTGTTGATGAGAGCTGTAATAATGAGACTTACTGGATTCCATCTGGGCATAACTCGACTGAAATGTATTTCTCTGCTCCTTAAAAAATGTCTTGGCAGCTCTCTCCACATCCTAGTCACTTTTGACCCAGAAACTGACAATTTCAGTGCCTACAGGGAGAAAACTACACTGTGCTGGCACCAGTTACTACTAACAAGGGTTGATATAAACTGTAGAAAACTAATGGGGAGCGGAGAGCGAATCCAATGAAATGAAGGCAGGCAAACAATGTGAAGCTTTCAAGGCGATATTTGCAAATGATATGGCTCACACTTCCTCCACCTAGAATGAAACTGACAATAAGCTGCCTACATGTTTGACACCTTTGTTAAATGCAGTGTGATACAGCAGAATCTTTGGGTAGCAGGGAATATATATGGAGTAAAAGTTTCCATCCCTTTTTCTTATCATGTCTACATTTTTATGTAGTTATCCAGCTCTGTGAGACTCTCACCGGGGCGGGGCAATACAGTGTCCATACTCCGCTCACTGTGGGTGAAATTCTTTCCTGTGCAGAAGCCCAGACCAAGGAATCATTTATATCCCACTTTAGCCCGCAAGTTGGAGTTTAAGTGATGCAATAGGGGTTGAGCCCGCCCTTTGCACAGGTGTGAAATCCAGCCTCCCTTCATATTTTCCCCAGGAGCATGGCAATGTGCACTTGGTTACATTTCTGTTTCTTGTTAATTCAGTGCTGGGGGGACAGGGGGTGTTTGCTGCTGGTGAGTGCATCTTTGGCACAGAGCCTCAGTGTCACCGCAAATAATATCATTACACTCATTGATTTTTTTCAGGAGTTATTTCTATATGGGGAAGTTTAAGATTTTCCTTCCATTCGAGTCAGATTCATCACCAATGCAAACTTTTTTTATTTGGCTTTGACTGGATATTAAAATAGCTAAAAACCTTTCCCTGAAACGATTTTTTTAGGAGTGATTTAGACTTCCCCAAGTTAATAACCTTTTTAAGCAGCTTGACGTGCCCGTGGAGCATTTGGAATGATACACTCACATAGGGTACATCTACACTACAGCGGGGAGTCGATTTAAGATACGCAAATTCAGCTACGTGAATAGCGTAGCTGAATTCGACGTATTGCAGCCAACTTACCCCGTTGTGAGGACGGCGGCAAAATCGACTTCTGCCGCTTTTTGGCGGCGGCGCTTACTACCACCTCCGCTGGTGGAGTTAGAGCGCCGATTCGGGGATCGATTGTCGCGTCCAGACGGGACGCGATAAATCGATCCCCGAGAGGTCGATTTCTACCCGCCGATTCAGGCGGGTAGTATAGACCAGACCATAGTGCTAGTTTGACCATACTATGAGACTTTTCCCCACTGCTTATTCACAGTATTGAGAGGTTTCACTGTGTGCTATATGTGGTTGCTAGAACTCTTGTTTTATATTCTTTTTGTAGCAAGACATTGGAAATGCTGCATTAGCAAAATTCATTATCGACACAAGTGCCTTTTATGGAAATTGACATTACATTTCCATGGAGCACGGGTGGGAGGAGGGGTGTTTATATGAAATCATCAGTAACACGCGGACCAGGAAATGACATGCATGCACATAGCATTGTAGAGTTCTCAGCTAGTTTGGGGAACTCCACACAGCACCAAGGTAGACCCACACAGTCAGTCTAGATTAATTTTCTGCTTTAGCTACCCCAAGGGCTGCTTTTGACTATGCCTACATAGGAGCTCCTCATGCGATCCTTTAAGCAAATGGGAATGTTACCATTTATCTCACTAGTACGGGGCCCCTATCACCTGCCTTGAGCTCAGCTTGCCAGCCTGAGACTTCCTGTTGTTTTTGCTTTGTCCTGGGCCTGTCTCCTTTTGTCCCTGTTAAGCCAGGGTGATGACAGGAACAAACAGAAGCTGGTGGCTGCCTGTTGGCTGCTACGCAGGGGCCTGTTGGGGCTGGGAAGAGCACCCGTTGCTGTGAAGGTGTCTGCAGTTCTGAGTAGGGTGATGTGTTGCATTTGAAGAGTTGGACGGCTACATGTGGCGTTTGAGCTTTATTTTGATTGCTCCTCAATCTAGCCATTCAGAGTTAGCCCAGTGTAATGACGTCCCTGGATGGGTTGGCTGCAGGGATTGAATTTGGGCTCTCTCTATTTACTAGCATAAGCCTTTACTGCTTACGCAAGAGGACCAAGACTCATAATCCACGGTTCATGGTCCAGCCAGTAAGAGTCTCACTTTGCTGGTGAGGGTTACACCGCAGTCCCCAGAAGCACTAAGATTTGTACCTAGGTGGTAAATTTTTCATTTTTGGTTCCAGTGGTTGTTTTCCCAGGATTTAACTTTTCCTTCCAGTACAGATTCCAGAAAAGGGGTGGCTTGGGGGGAAGAAACAGCGCTGCAGATGGCAGTGAAACCTCAGCTCTCCCCCCCCACAAAGAGATCTGTGCCTCACAAACTACGACAACACAATATCAACCAGGATTCCGGCTGCTCACTGAAAGTGGATGTAGTTTCCCCCACCAGATGCATGTATGTGGCACCAATGTAGCATTGCTCTAAGCCTTTATTCTGGTTGTGGCTAACCCAAAGCCCTCCCCATAAACTCTTCCATCTCGGGGTGGGAATCAGTTGCAGAGAGGACTGTGCATAGAGACCATTGTGCAGCTGGCATGGCCACACATGTATCTGCTTATAAGCATGTGTTCCGTGCCCCCTGTCCTTTGGCCATGCCCTGTTATGAACCTCCAATATTCCTTTCTCAGCAGCCTTGTGGAGCTTTCTATCTGCAGACAGTATTTTCAGGGGAACCAGAAGTGAAGCTGCCATCTTCCACTATGTGACTGGCATGGATTTGGGCAGTGGTTTTCTGGCAGGTGCCCATGCACAAAATGAGCCAGAATTCAGTCCAGGATATTAGTCTGGATTTCTACGTAACACATGCAGGTCCCAAATCAAGCCAATGAATCCGTTCACAAATGTTGCTCAGTGCAAACAATTCCTTTCATTGTTACTAATCAATGGATTGCGCTTTATGGTAACAAAATCAGAGCGGTTAAAGGCAAACTGCAAACTTTTCTTTTTTTTAAAAAAGTGAAAAATCTAGTACGGTGTCTCGGCTGCTTAGTGACACACATAGTATGTGGGACAACATACAGGCCTGGCGCTGTCCATGTTCTGGCGACATCATTCCCAAACATTGCTGTTCCAGTGAGATGGGTGTTCATGCACAACGATAGCCACCCACCGCACTTAATAACTACTCATACCATGGACACTTCACAGGAATGATGCAGTGCCCTCTGGCAACAAAGGGGTGATGGCCAGAGGCCTAGATGCTGCTGCTACCCTTCTTTTCACAAGTAATCCCATTGACTTCAGTCGGGTTATTTGTGTGCCTAAGCACTACTCAAGTGAGTACAGGCAGGCAGGATTGGGCCCATTAACTCTTCTGCTTCACGGGACAATCTCTTACTATACGCGTGTACAATGCCTTGCACAGCAGGACTGTGATCTCAGCTGGGCCTGTTGGCACAGCTGTAACAAAACAATCAGTGAGACTGATCAGCTCCTCTGGGGAGGGGCTGTGTTGTTTATTCTTCTGGTACAACCAAATGGGAACTGAATAAAAAATGAGTACGGGCCATCCCAGGACTGGACACTTGGAGGGATTCACCAACTCTGGCAGCGAGACTGTATTTCTTACAGGTACACTGCAAAACTTCGGAAAAGAAGGAAAATCTCTGGTAAAGTCCCCAGATCAGTACGGTTCTGTGTGTGCAGAGAGGCAAATCCCAAACAAGAGCATATTAACCAGGCCTCTTTCCTGGCCCTGCTGGGGCACCCATTCCGATCCCTTCTCCCCCCTGCCGCTGCCCTCTGATGAGTGTCCTCTGCTCTGCTCTGGGGAGTTTGAGATGCCACCAGCCCTTGCAAGGGGAGACTGGCTCCTGAGTGGAGTGCTTGGGGGGTACAGGAAATGATTTGCATGGGTCTTAGTTTTACACTGTAAGGTCACGCTTACATCTGCAATCACTGGCTCTTCATGAATTGTTATTGAACACTTATACAGAGTCCTCACTTGGGCCAAACTTCGACTGCTGTCGGAGGGAGCTTTCCCTGAGTCAGGGCTGTGCGAAAACAGAGCTCCAATCTGGCCCTTAGTTACAGTCCAGTAGCTTGATCGCTAGGTCAGTTATTAAACTACTTCTCTGAATGGTGGATAATGACATATCTTTCAGCTGGTCTGTGTCTCTCCTGGCCACATCCCCAGAGATGGCAGAATTGGGAGCATTTCTAGACCTCTGGGCTCTGGAGTATAATTCAAGAGTCCCTTTTATCCTCTAAGAACTACTACTAAGGGCTAAATTGTCCTGGTACACTGGGCCTTGCAGAAGGGGGTGGTGCAAAAGTGCATTGCCGGAGAGGGAGCTCCTGGAGGCCTCAGCATACCCCGGGACTAGGAGCATCACACACCCTGTACCTCCTGTGAGAGACAGGCTCCTGGCAGCGTAGTGAGGGGCAGGGAACCTAGGATATATTTGGGAGAGCATAAGGATGTCCATTGTAGCTGGTCCCTGTGACGGTGTGCAAATGGGGGGTGGGGGCTTCTGTTTGCTCTTCCCACCTCTTGTGCATCTGTGTACACAAAGTGTCCCTCCATGTTTGTTTAGCTTTGCCAGAGGAAGCTCAGTGTGCAGGTGTGAGTTGTAGCCACGCTGAATATGAAATGGGACTGTAGATTTTCCATCACAAGCAAGATGCTTCCCTTTTGTTCCGTAAGAGTGGTTCTGGGTGTGATCTCGGCAAGTAAAAGAATGGGATGGCAGCAAGTAAGGGATGTATTACACACCAGACCAGTGTGTGAAGAAGGCTCATCTAACTTGAACCATACAGTTGGCACACTGGTTCTGCATACATTGGGTTATTGGGACATCCACTAGACCGAGCAAAATGGGAGATCCCATGTCGGCGTCTCGTAGGCTCACATAATGGTTTTTACTTTTTAAAACTTATTATTTTTTTAATTGAATTTCCTTTTGGTAAAAGTGATTAACAGGAGAAACAGTTATCTCCACCTTGTGAGTTTGCACATGCTTCAAGATATGTCTTGATGACTGATTTGCATTATTATATAGTTGATATAAAAGAGATGTTCACTGTCTAAAGGGGTCTTTTAACTATGTGCACTTAGTCAATAGCTCAGTATGTGTTGCTGCTTCTATCTATCTACTGTACATAGTTACTAAATGTAAGCAAGTGTATTTTTCTCAGTGTTGTGAGTTCTACCTGTCTTGATGCTATCAAAGAAAGGTATGAACCATATGGTTGCAAAATGAATTTTCTTCTGTACAATCTATAGAGGAAAACTGTAAAGATTTGAAACCTGCTTGTAACTACATTTGTTAAAAAATGTTGTACAACATAATCCCAGACTGTTGACACTTTATGCATGTGGTAATAAAAAGAAAATAAAGATTTTAAGAGGTTTATGGTTTATCTGTTTGGGGCTATCTATTGTTTTCACATTCTTGGGTTCTTTCTGGTTGGAAAGAGATTTAAGAGTGTGTTTATTTCTGTTAAAAATGGATGGATGAACATCCCTGGTGGCTTAAATCCTCTGTATCCACAGAAAAGCTGTGGAATGGGGAGGAAAAAGACATTATATCACCTTACCCCTTAAACAGAGGAACCCCTTTTAAAATATAGGTCTCTTTCCATATTCATTCAGTCCTCAACCTCTCTGCTGAGAGTAACAATGAGTCTGCCAATTGGTTCCAGTTCTGGTGGCATTTTAGCAATCTCGACATTTGTCCACTAGGAGACATACCAACTCATTCTGCCTAGCCATCAAATAGCCTTCAGTGGCTGTTAGGCTGTGGTCACCACCACCCTGATCTGGGATCACAGCAACAACCTAAAAGCAAAGTGTTCCATAGTCAAACACTTTTATTACAGAAAATAATTTGTTAGCATTGTGGAGGTTAGGATCACATCAACAGAGCTAGGCAGAAAGTAGTTTTGCAAAAAGTTTTGAAATGTCAAAGTTGGTTTTGTTTCTAAGTGTTTGAAGTGGAACCATTTTTTTGTTTTTCTCATACCATTTTTGAAAGAAATATTGAAAAAATAGTATCAAAATGATTACTGATACTTTTTGTTCAGCCCGTTTTGGAGTAAATGGGATATTTAGATAACCACTTAGATAATGGTTTTGATAATATTTTGTATCAAAATATCAAAGCAAAGGCATGGCATTTTTATTTTTATTTTTGCAAAAAAGTTGAAAATGTCAACTATTTTGCAAAAAAACCCTGCCAAAAACAGAAAAAGGCCATTTTTTCAAATGAAAAAAACCTTCTTGTCCTTAGCATTTTGACCAGCATATTAAATGGAGGATCAGACTAACCAGTGGCTGAATTCTGTTGAAGGCTCCCTAAGCAGAGCTGTGTTGAAGTGAAACATTTTGCAAAGATTTCCCAGAGTTGTCAATAGGCCTGATTTTGCCCCTTGCTGATGTGCATATGGAGTAACTCCATTGAAGTCAGTGGAGTTACACTAGTGTCTCTCTGGTGCCCAGGAAGTGAGAGGAGAATCTAGCCCAGTGTGTCAAAATAATATACTAGAGGCTCTTCACTGCCTTTTTCTTTCATTGGGATTCCTTAGACATCTCTTGACAGTGATGCACATCTCTTCAAGGTAAAAGCACAATCTGAGCACGTGCTCACGGTCAGTGAATTTGCAAGTGAGGTGTACTACAGCCATCACTGGCATGATCCTTACATTGGCATCATGTGCCATTAACGTTTCATGCTGAACAAATAATCCTCAAACCAGGCTCATCTCCCCAAGGTGAGGATAGAAACCACAGAGGACCAAATTCACCCCTGACGTAACTCAATTGACCTCGCTGGAGTTGCAGCAGGGATGAATTTGGCTTGTTATCTAAAAGAGACCTAGCTGGAATTTGACATGCCTCTAAATTGGACCAAGCAGGTCAGATTGTGATTATTGGCACCTTAAGGAATAAACCTGGATTAAGTTATGTGTTGGCGTAGAGCAGGATGAGTCATGAAACACACAGAGCAACTCACTTCAGGCCTTTCAGGAACTCCTCTGCCTGTTAACACTAGGGAGCAGTGAATTCATGGGAAAACCACATCTATTTTATACTGGCCTACGCTGTCTTGTAACTGCACGGGCACTGAACAGAGCCCATTCATCTGCTGCCCTCATTAAGGACCAAGAAAAAAGAAACAGAACAAAGCAGTGAGGAAGGCCAGCTTTCCTGTTTGTATGTATGTGTGACGGGGCGTGCGGGGGGTATGCAGCACCCCCCTAGTCAGAATGATATCTGAGTAATACTCACATAGCACCTTCTGCTTCGCAAAAGGATTGGGCCCTATCTTTTAGCACCCTCCTCCTACCAGCCCAGACTTCGCTCCTGCTAAGTCCATTCACTCCCTGGCTTAACTCGGAGCTCTCTCAAGGAACCCAGGGAAGCAGTGTCCAGCAGGATTAGCTGTTTTATTTTAAGCCTCATTAACAAACAAACCAAAACCTTGCAGCCTCCTCTCTCAAGGTCTGTGCAGGCCGTGTAGGCCCCTCCCCAGATGTGTCCCTCCCAACAGTAACTTCAGTAACCAAACTTTCCTGGCTCTTACCTCAGAGCCTCCACACAGTCTCCCTTCTGCCCTTTTGGTTTCTGGCGCAATTCGTCTCTGCAGCAGCTCCAATAGCTGTCCATTGGGAGCACAGCCCCGTGCCCCTCCGCTTTGTGGAGGGAGTTCTCCTGCCAATTCCTGCTGCCCTCTCTTTATAAGGGTCAGCTAACAAAATTCCAGCTCTTTCTCAGGTGCAGTGCCAGCCAGCTGCAGGCCTCTGACCCCCGAGGAATGGTCTCTCTTATGCCTTCACATGCTGCTGCTGCTTTTTTGACTACTACAATAAAAAAGGATCAAGCTCTATTTATTTATGCTCAATCCCCTTGTCATGACACAATTGGAATCATAGAAACTGGGGTGGGAAAAGACCTCATATATTTCACTCATCCTGTGACCAATTATCCTTTCATTCTCCATTGCTTTGCCTGTTCTAGTTTTAAGCATCTCAAGCACTTGGGCTTCTACCAGTTCCCTTGGATAACGGTCGAAAATGAAACCCATTTGCAGTTTTTTCCTGCTGTTTGTCCAAATAATTAATTATCTTCCTAATATACTCCTATGCATCATCCTATGTATTCCGCTCCCTCCTTGGTGTATTCCTTCCCACTTAGGGGTATGTCTACACTGCAGTGAGACACCTGTGGCCGGCCTACGCCAGCTGACTTGGGTTCGGGCTAAGAGGTTCTTTAATTGCAGTGTAGACGTTCGGGCTTGGGCTGCAGCTTGAGCTCTGAGACCCTCCGACCTCACAGGATCCTAGATCCCGGACTCCAGCCTGAGCCCGAATGTCTACATTGCAATAAAACAGCCCCTTAGCCCGAGCCCCATGAACCTGAGTCAGCTGGCATAGGCCAACCACAGGTTTTTAATTACAGTGTAGACAAACCCTTAGTAGCTAAATGAAATAGATTTGGCTCAGAACATAAGAACAGCCGTACTGGGTCAGACCAAAGGTCCATCTAGCCCAGTATCCTGTCTTCAGACAATGGCCAATGCCAGAGGGAATGAACAGAACAGGTAATCAACAAGTGATCCATCTCCTGTCGCCCGTTCCCAGCTTCTGGCAAACAAAGGCTAGGGACACCATCCCTGCCCATCCTGACTAAAAGCCATTGATGGACCTATCCTCCATGAATTTGTCTAGTTCTTTTTTGAACCCTGTTATAGTCTTGGCTTTCACAACATCCTCTGGCAAGGAGTTCCACAGGTTGACTGTGCATTGTATGAAAAAATACTTCCTTTTGTTTGTTTTAAACCTGCTGCCTATTAATTTCATTTGGTGGCCCCTAGTTCTTGTGTTATGAGAAGGAGTAAATAACACTTCCTTATTTACTTTCTCCAAACCAGTCATGATTTTATAGACCTCAATAATATCTACCCTTAGTCATCTCTTTTCCAAGCTGAAAACTCCCAGCCTTATTAATCTCTCCTCATATGGCAGCCATTCCATACCCCTAATAATTTTTGTTGCCCTTTTCTGAACCTTAGCCAAGTCCAATATATCTTTTCTTAGATGAGGCGACCACATCTGCACGCAGCATTCAAGATCTAGGTGTACCATGGGTTTATATAGAGGCAATATGATATTTTCTATTTTATTATCTATCCCTTTTTTAATGATTCCTAACATTCTGTTCACATTTTTGACTGCCGCTGCACATTGAGTGGATGTTTTCAGAGAACTATCCACAATGACTCCACTATCTCTTTCTTGAGTGGAACAGCTAATTTGGACCCCATCATCTTATATGTATAGTTGGGATTATATTTTCCAATGTGCATTACTTTGCATTTAATCTTGACTTGTAAATCAGTCCTTTTATCATTTTGGTTGCTCCCCTCTGAATTCCCTCCTCTTTGCAGAGCATCCCTTTCTTCAAATGGCTTAATGGAAGACAGCCTGCTAACATTCTTTGCCACCTGCCATTACCTTTCTGAAACCCACCAAAGTTGCATAGCAATAGCGTATACGATTAGATTCTCTCAGGTACCTGGCAATAGGCATCATAACTCCCACGCTTGCTCAAATGAATGCACATAGTGCAAAATTGGTGTTAATGTGCCCTGTATTCAGACTCCCTTCCCACAAGCCAGCTCTTCCCAGTCACGGTAAGAATGAGATTGACTTAAGAATCATGAGGGTATTTTTAATATATTGGATTCTTTTTTTTCTTTCTGTGTGCACTTGAGTCACATTTTTGAGCTTTTCTCCATAACCCTGAGAGCTAGAAACTTGCTTTTTTTCTGATGGAAGCTGAGATTCTTACGCAATCTCTCGAATCCACAAACTGCTGCTTTCAGTAAAACACTTATTCCCAGACTCAGAATAAAATTGTGAGAGTTGGCAACACTGTCAGATTTATGACATTTCACACATGAAGTCTTGCTTAATGCAAAGCTGAATGTATATCTTTGTCCAACAGCCATGCCTCCTCGGACTGGGATCTCCACTGAAGATGGGTCCTGGAAAATACTTGGCTAGAAGACCTCCCAGTAAGGATTGGTCTTAGTGATGTGATTAAATGTAGGGTGTTCTTCCCTCTGACTCAGTAGCAAACAAGTGCTGCAGAGGAGGAGTTAGGCAACACAGCTGCAAGTGTCTTTACAAAAACCCCATTGATCCTGACCATTTGTGAACACTGAAAATCTCAGGGTCCTTGTGCTAAGAATAGAGGTGTTAGCCCAGTGATTAATCTAAATTCCATCTTGAGTTATTATCACTCTCTCGCTGGTATTTTAAGTACAACCTATTACCCTGGGCCAAGATTAAAAAAGAGAGAGAGAGAGCCAAAGGCTAGGCACTTAAAAAATAGCCAATTTTACAAAAGTGCTGAGCTCCCAGCTATTGCCCTCAATGAGAGATTTTTAAATACCCAGCACTTTTGAAAATCTCACGACTTGCTTAGTGCCTAAATGGGAGCTTTGGGTAGCTGAGCTCTTTTGAAAATCTGGGCCTAGGAGCCTAATTTTAGGCTCCCAATTTTGAAAAATCTTGGCCTTGATATCTAAACATCTACCAAAATCCCCCTGCGCTTTCAAATGCATGCGGCATTCTTCTTCACTTTTTGTCCTGGGTGCCCAGTGTTGCACACTGTGAACCAGCTGCTGCTCTCCATTCTAGAGGTGATGGCATCACTCCACCAGACCCCAGAGGACTGAGCTAGAGGACTGGGCACTATGGGCCCGGGCAACAGGAGTAACAGCAGATCAGAAGAAGGAGAGCTGACTTTGACACAGTCCCCCTCCCTGCTGGATCTGGTGGTGAGCTGGAGATAGGCTTCCCAGTGCAGCAGATGACTTCATGACATCCTTTGGTGTTGAACAATGTTCATAGGCCTAAGCCACCCAGATCCATGTAGAGCTGGCTCGGAACTTCCTCAAAGTCCTGAGATGCTGGAATCCAGATAAGGTTTTGGTTGGGGCCCATTGGGCTTCATTTCAGTTGCTTTTACCATGTTCTTAGTCTTGCTTTTCCTATGTGAATTCACTGCTGGAGAAAGTCAATGACTTTGACAGCTCTGCAAGCTGAAATGCTCGATTCACCCCCTAATAGGTACAGCTCCAGGAATAACAGTGCAATGGCATTCGATTCCTCCTCACGCCCCCACATCCCTGACCTATCTGTCTGATCCCTGCCCTGGATAGATCGCTTCTAGGAAGGAAAGTCTCGTTCAGTTTCCATGCCCATTTAATTGTTCGGTTATTTAAAAAAAGGACTTTGGCATCATTCAGTAATGAGCCCAACCCCTAGGACATACATTAAAGACACTGCCGTATTTTGGACTACTACTATGGAATACTGTTGTGTTTGTCATATGGAGTTTTCTCTTTGGGGAGCTTTTCTTGCGGCCACAGGCTCCTGGGTGGTGATTAGGGGGAGGGAGGGAAACAACGGCCCCTCCCCCATGGCCACCAGCAAGGGTTGGGCCCTGCCCCCCTCTGGAGCCAGAAACACTGAAGGAGCAGGCAGCCAGTGTGAATTCCCCACCTTCCTGAGGCTGGTGGAGCTTGGGCTTCTAGCTTCAGCCCTGGGGTGGCGGGTTCTGGTCCCCAGCCACAGGGTCTTTGGCCCAGACCCACTGGCTCCCACTGCCTCCCCCAGCCCATTGGCCCTGGCCACATTGCTTCCTCCATCGCCCTGGCCCCTGCTGCCTCGCTACCCACCTCCCCATCCAGGACTTAATTTGTCCCCCAGCTTGTTAGGGCTTTGGAAATTTGCTGTGAAATGTGATATTTGTATGTTTGTTAATATCACTTTTCACTGCTCCCAGCTAGCTAACAAGTCTGCTGCTGGGAAAAGTGATATTAACAAACCTACAGATATCATTTTTCATAGCAGCAGACTTACTAGCTAGCAAGTCTTAAAAAAGCAACCAACAAAGCAAAAGAAACAACAACAAAAGACAAGAACATGCAAGCACCTTATTTTTGTTTCTATTCTGTTTAGGTCCGGTAGAGAATAGAGACAACTGTACATTATTTGTATTATTGAATTAAAAAACCAAAAACCCTTACATAAATAAATTACAATAATTTGGCCATGTCTATGTGCATACTTATTTGTTTTTCCTAAAGTTAATTAAGTATTTTAGGAAAAATTGTCAGCGCAGTCACCAGCAAGAGTTGGTGGCCGCACTCTGAGGCCACCAAAAAAATTGTTGTGAGAACCCCTGGACTTAGGGTGACCAGACAGCAAGTGTGAAAAATCGGGACAGGGATTGGGTGGTAATAGGAACCTATATAAGAAAAAGACTTCCAAATTGGGACTCTCCCTATAAAATTGGGACATCTGGTCACCCGACCTGGACTAGACCTAGAGATTTCAGCGAGACGTCTCATGTAGATAAATCCTACTTGGGTGAGTAGAGTTTGCAGAATTGGGCCAGTAGGTATCTGATAGCCATCAGCTCAATTCACATAGGTCACTGAACAGCTGTTTTTAATACCATGTTATATAAGTGATCTTTTCTGGATTCATTTATCTGAATAAAAACACAGACACAAACAAAATGGCACATACCTGGGACAAGAGCCCAGATCTTAAAATGTTTTAATTTTGATTTTTTTTCCATTTTCTCTTGACAAATCACTTTAACATTTTTATTTACAGTAATAAAAATAAATTACTCTTAACCGATGCATGTATAATATACACACTAGAGATACAGTGCAATAACAGCATTGATTTATTGTCACTTGTTCATAAAGTGCATTGCAGGGGCTTTATTTAATCATAACTGAATGGGAGCGATACACTTTCCTTTGCAATCAACTTACCCATTCAGATTAAAAGGATAATGAAAACAGTTACATAAAAATAATTTGCTGTCCTGATTGTTCTGATTTTTTCCTAGTTCCCAGAATAATAAGTAAAATAGTTCAGAGACAATGTATGTGGGTCTGATCCCACAAGACCCTCTGTGTATGATATTTCCCTTGACTTCTCTGCACGCAAAAGGCTTGCGTTATTGGGATCTAGATCGGTCAAATGACTTTGTTCCTTCAAAAGGCTTCCCTTTTGTTCACTACTTTCGCCAGCATTATACAGACAGACAGCATAAAAGCTATGCACCAACCAGGTCCCAGCAAAGCATTTAGGCACATACTTAAGTCCACATTCCTATTCAGCAAAGCATTTTAAGCACACACTTAACTTTTAGCAAGTGGTTAAGAATGGGCTGCAACTTGGGATACTAGTCCTTCTGAGGGCTTCAGTGGGCCCCTTAGCTGTGTATAAGCCATCCTTGGTCCAGGGATGACTTTCATCCACAGAGCCTGAACCTGCGTGCACTCACACCACTCCCCGATTCCACTGGATGCAGGTTGAACCCCAAAGGGCCCACTCGTGTGAGATGCCAAGAACCCCCTTACAAGATGCTGAACACCCTTACCCCCTGCCTGAAGCCAATGGAATCTGAGGGCAACTCAGCACCTTGCAGGATGAGGCCAAACCCCTGGATCTGGAGCGATGCCCCGTCTTAAAAAACAGTGCGACTCAATCAGATGTTTAGGGCTACATTCTTCCCTAAATCCATGCCTTTCCCATTGAGGTCAGCGGCAGCTGCCGGTGCAGATTTGCGAGCAGAATTTGAATTTGGATCATTGACTTTTAGCTAGGGTTGTCCGTGTGCTTCCAAAGGGAAATTTGGCCTTAAGGGCACAAACTCTCCAAAATATAATGAATACCACAGGCCACATTCTGCTTTCAGTTACAGTGGCTTAAATCCATTCTCTTCACGAGAGACTCCAGATTTTCACTGGTGTAGCAGAGCAGAATCTGGCCTGTATTTCTTAAATCTGGCTGAGTTTATCAATTTATCTTTAAAGGCTAGATGCACCTTCTGGTTCATAAACAAATCTCTTCTGACACTGCCGGAGTTGTGCAGCTCCACCCTCAAAGTAGAGCTGTTATTAAAGCCTGATAGCCGGAAACCTGTCCCTCCGAGTTACCGTTGATCGCTATATGCAGGGCAATTTATTCCGCTAGGAGCCTGATTCTGATCTCATGTTGGTGTAAATCAGGAGTCGCTCCACTGACATTAACTGGTTTACACCAGTGTAAAACTTGTAGTGGAGAAGTGAAACAGGCCCCAGGTGCTGTGCTGCATCAACTTTAAATCTAACATCTCCTTTGCCCATAAGTGTCTACATTCTCTTACAGATTTGTTCATTAGTGAAACTTTGCATTGGGATAAGAACTTTTCCTTAGGCAACCCAGGTGTCTTATCCCCTTGATCCTGCAATAAAATCATAACATTGCGTTTGTGACTTCAGAGTCTATTGATATGATAATGTGCTGTCAGACATTCAGCCTCCTGACCACTGTAGGATGCATAGATTGTGAAGGGGAAAGCCTTTGTCTAAAACACAATTATACTTGACATGAAACAGAATTTATCAAGGCACCCGTTATTCTCCTAACCCTACCCAGTTAGTGAAAAAGCCGATCTCCTGCCTGATACTTAGCATGTAGCTTCACTTTAGCATTTCTCAAGTGGATCACAACAACACTTTCCATATTGTTTTTCCAGTTCTAGGCTACAGCAGTTGCAGCCAGAGATGGTTGGTTTTGGAAAATGTTGCCAGTAGGATTTGATTTTGCAAAACCCATGGCCAGTTTGGATCCAGAGCCCATTTTATCCACATCTCCAGAAGTCTGGGATAAAAGGGTGTTAGAACAATGATTCTGGATTGCCTTCCCTAGTTATAGACTGTTCCATCTCTCTGCATAATTCACTGTATAGCATTTCATAAAGTTTTCAACTCTCTTCTTAGGGTCACAGGAACAAAAACCAAGGCAACTGCATTAGCTATTTTGTAACAGACAATTACGCCTTTATCATGATGATTCAAATGAAATTGTAAGAAGATCCCAGCCCTGCCACCTCACCAAGAGAAAAAGACTGGCTTTAACAAGAAGAATTAGAGGCAAATACCGCACGCATCATACACTTATTCCTGACAGTTAAAAATGTATTTTGTATGCCACTAATTATCACTATACATTGATACAATTTAAGTAATTATGAAGATCAAAGGCTTACTGTCAAGTAGAGTTAGACCCAAAAATTAGGTTTTTGTAAAAAAAAAAAAAAAAAAAAAAGGAGGACGAACTTTCTAACAATGTGAATAGTAATGTTTTCATGATTTTTATTCTAAATTCAATGAAAACTATTTGTTTGGGATGTAAAAATTGTCACTGCAGTGTTTTGATTGAGACCCCAAAGGTTGTAACTTTCCTGCTAGTGAAGTGAAATTGGTTTGACACAGAACGTGAAAGTGACAACTACAGTTTCACGGACCAAACTGAGGGCGGGGGGAAATAAACAAAAGATAAAATATATTTTAAAAAAAATTAAAAATGTCAACAATCTAAGGTATGGGTAGTAACACTGATAAAGGCATATTTTTAAACATATGAGACCAGATCCATTAAGTTCAATGCAGGTGCCCCCATTTGGCTTGTGACAATGTCCCTTTTAGCTGTGCTCCCAAGCTTTTCAAATATTGTGTGTATCTAAGGAATATTTTCCCTTCCCCTCTCCTTCACTTCCACCTCCCCTCCCAACCACCCACCCACCTAGCTACCTACCTAGCTACCTCTCAAAAAACCCAACAAAGAGCAACTTAATAAGTGCTTCCTACAACTATGCTGCTAGCTATCAAACATGTGGTAGGAAAGAAAAGGCAAACAAGACACCCGGATGTGAAAAAACTAAAAAGCAGATTCATGTTTCTCTGGTCACTCTGAAAGAACACTGGGGGTGGGTTTTGGTGGTGTTAAATATTTTGTGCAATTGCTTGAGGCCAAATTCTTTGCTGGCTTGCACTGGTGTAAATCTGGACTAACTCCACTGAAGTCACCGGGAGTTTTATTGGTGTAACTAAGATCAGGATCTGGCACTTCATTGTCAGTCAAAAGCCTTTTGCTTGCATGTGAGAACCTTGCATTCCAAGGGGGAGCAATGTCTGAGGATCAAGAGTGTCTCAGTGAAAGACACTGGGGCCAGATCCACTCTGCCACTTACAGTGGTGAAAGGAGAGGAAGCTGCTGGAACTGGGCTGGGGCGACAAAGGGAAGATCAATACAGACGGCACTTGATCTGCAAGAAGACTATGTCCCTTTGGGATTTGCCATGGTGATGATGATAAGTGAAGGGAGGAGCAATAGCTCCACATGAGGCAACCATGGGTTTGGGGCTTCACAGCTTGGGAGAGGCTGGTGCTGGGGAAGTGGCTGCTGGGCGTGGCATGCTACTCATAAACATGGAGCAAAACTCCATGGTAAAATGCTACACAGGTTAGTGCTGATCTGAGTAGTGTTGACTCCCCACACTGAAAGATTTCATCCATGCAGAGGGCAGCAATATGCAGCAGCAGCGGGGGTGGAGGAAATAGGGCCAGGGCATAGAACCTGGCTATGGCATGTCCCTGATTCTGTATGTTGCCCACGATTTCCTACCTGCACTTGGGTTTGCTGGCATTGTTCTTTTTCTTATTCCAAAAGGCAGCCGGCTCTGCTACAGAGATAGGCATAGGGGCTCCTGCTCATCAGTGATCTTTGGTAGGTAAGTCAGTCACCCCATCGCAAGAGGGAATGATGAGGGGTCATTTTCACCAATTGTTTCAATGATGCACAGTTCATCTGTCTAAAGCTGAATTAGTTCACTCTGAACAAGGTGGCAACCTAAACAACAGTCAAACAAAATCCATGTGCTACTCAATAAGGTGGGAATGGGGAAGCAAGGATTTGGTCCTATGGAGAAATCAAAACTTTCCTGATATTAATCATTTGACCTTAATAGGTATAGGTCTGCAGTATGTTCTCGCGGATATGCAAAGATGCTGAAGATCACTGTTACTATATGTTTAGTGGATAAATAACCTTGACTACATACTGAGCGGTTCCTCCAAAGTACGTCAGATCTTCAGATGGTGTGAATCAGTTTAGGTCTGCTGAAGTCAAAGGATTTATGCCAGTTCCCACCAACTGAGGATCTGCCCTTTATGCTCTGTAAAGCTACTGTTACCTACTTGTATCTCTTATTAATATGACAATAATTAAAGCAGACTCACTTCAATACCTCAGCATTTCAAACAGCTTGTGTCAGTTTTGGTTTCTTTATCGGACCTAATCCAACAGGAGGATTCTTGCCAATAAGCAATGGCCCACATTCCCCAGTGCACTCCAACTGCTTTGTGCAACTCCCATAATGCAAAGCAGCTGTAAGTTTGGCTCAGCTGACTAGTTAAACTGTGTTTACAACTGCTTGGCATCATTAGAGTGCTGCAAAGCATCCCCTGATATATCAGGCCCTATCTATCTCATATTCCTCTTCCACCAGATATTCTACAGTGGTGTAACTCTACTGACTTCAGTGGACTTCTTCCTGATTTACATTGGTGTGAGAGTGAACAGAATCACGCCAAGTGTTTTGTAGCAATGCATTCCATGGACTCAGCTTTGAAAGACAATAGAACATCAGTGTGTTATCATCTTGCATACAGCTTTACTAACTTGGTAAATATTTCCAATAATTAACCTAGCTCTCCTTAATAAATATTGACAAAGAGAGAGTGCTGCAATGTCGAGCTGGTCAAAATTTTTAGTTTAAAACTTTTTCCAACAAAAATGGACTATTTTCATACTGCAAATTTTTGAAGAAATGTTCTGATATTTCCACAACTCAATTAAAAATAAACTTGGAGGGGGGACTTCAGGTTTTTTCCCTTTTCTATCCTTCTTTTTCCTGTCCTTCCCTCGTTTTTCTGATAAAGGTGGGGTCAGGGAGGGAGAAAGGAAAAAGGGAGTGAAAAGGCAAAAACAAAACAAAACAAAACCCAAACCTGATTTTTTTAATTCAAAAATTGAAAACTGTCAATTTGAAAGCTTCAATTTTTCTGTGAATTTTCAAATTAAGAGTTTTAGAAATTCTTCATGAAACATACTTAGCACTTTTTGAACATCTCTTGTTGCTTCTCTGAGACAACCACAAGGAAAGAACTAGATTAAAATGTTTCTCCAAAAGACCTGGGTCCAAATTTACCTCTGGTGTAGTTTCATTGGGCCAGATCCCGATACCCTTATTCTCAAGGAATTGCACAATGAATTCCATTCACCTATTCCATAATTAGCACCACTGGAGCAGGGTAAGATACTATTTAATGTGAGCATCTGACTTTAGCCAAGTGATTTCAATGGAGTTACACCCGAAATAGATTTGGCCAGGTAACAGTATCTTAGAGGACATGCTCATCTAATCTCTGACTTTTACATGTCAGTTTATAATCAGTAACTTCCTCATTTTAGCTAATCACATCCTAATGCAACACTCCTCCTCTGAGTGTCTGACATTGAGGACCATAAAAGAACATTATTTTGCTTTGATTGCTATGCACCTATGTCATAATTAATCCTCAGATCCCTGGAAAGTGAGTAAATTTCATTCACACCATTAAACTCCTTATGAGGAAAATTCTGAAATCAAAACCCTTGATAAAAGGGAATCAACTGGAAATCCAAGAAAATGCAAGATGTTCATTTTAGCTGTGTGCCTAGAGGGAACGTTTAAATGCTACATTTGATTTAAAAATACAAAATAAGCTGCCCAGAGAAACAAAAATACCTGCCCTCTAGATCAAGTCGTATAAAAACATTATTTCAAAATGTTTTTAATTAACTCGGCATTGAGTTTTCACATTTAGGAACTGCAGGAGGTTGTCTGCAACCATGGAAACAGAATAATAAATAAATGAACAGCAAAAACCTTAAATTAAATTGTACAAATATTGACTAGACTTTGTGCATGTTGTACATTGCTCCTCGTAAAAAAAACTGAAAAGCTGGGACACCTTTAGGAGCTAGGAAAGAAGTCCAGGCCCAAAGCACACATTTGAGATTCACAGTTTTGTCATGTGCACTGAGCTTTGCTGAGCTAGAAAGAGACCTTCATTGCACAGCTCCATAGATAAACGATTGGTTCGCCTGTATTCAGACATAAATGCGGACACTTTGTCCTTCATGGAACTGTAATATTTACATGCGATGTTCTCTCTTTTGTTGTTGTTTTTTATATAATATAAACCTAGGCCAGGTTTGCGACTGATACTGCAGGGATGAGCTATTGTTTGAAAGAGGGAGATTTCTGACGTTTGTAGCACAGGTTCCTTTCTAAGGGAGATAACGCATTTGGAGCATCGATCTCACAGCACAGCAATTTCCTCGCAGTGCGTTGAGAGAATAGGCGGTAAGACAAACCCCCCACTCAAGAGGCAACCGTGGACATTTCACCTATAGAACAGAGTCCCTGTCTATCTCTGAAGGTTATTTTGGTTTTAAAGGAATGCACTAGTCCACTTCTTGGCCAAAATAAAGCACAAGATGAAGGACACTTCATCATTTTCTCACTAACACCGCAAAGCACATGATAGAGTAGAGGAGCGTGAGGCTAGTGTAGCTTCTCTATTGAAGCAAGTTAATCTAGTAGTTTCGGGAACAAGACGTGTGACGATGTAGGCTTCCCTTTAGAAGAACCAACCACGTTCAGAATATCACTCTTTGGATCATATACCCCCACCCCACACCCGGTATAAGAGATCAGCATACTATATTAACAATACTGCTAAAGACAATGTGTTATACCTGCACTGGAATAAGTGAAAGATTAACCTAGGTTCCGATGTCAAGAAAACCTCATCTCTGACTTTCTTCCACTGCTTTCATCGCCCTGGCAGGGGGATTAACTAGATAACCTAAAAGGTCCTTTCCTCCCACCTTTAGATTTGATGATGCGCCGTAAGCATATCTTTCAGCAAGGAGTTCTCTTGACTCTCACATTATAATAATAAACAATAATCATACCTTAAAGTGCCTTTCATCCTGCAGGTTCTCAAAGTGCTTCACAAACAAACGAGATATAAATATACAGGCATCACTTCACCCACCACTGAAATGCAGCCACCTCTGAGGTGCAATGCAACAGCTGAACAGCACATAGCAACACTATACAATTGTTTAGGACAGCAAGTGAAGGGGAATGGCCCTCATTTGTTCCTGTCTCAGGATCGTACTTCCTTTCCCCAGCTTAAAGGGGCCAATGAAAATCTTTGACTTCCATGTGCTTTTTTTACAAAAATAAACATAAAATCGTAAGACAGGCCACTTGTCCTCCTACCACTGCCCACGGAGCTGTCCAAACCTCGTGGTGCTGAACCGGTCTGGCATGAAAAATATTGGCAGGTTACCGCATCTCACAATGTCCCTTTTATTATTGCATAGCAGAGCAAAACCTGATTATAGTTTTAAAAAAATCACCACCACCACCACTAAAAACCCCTAACCCACCTTTCAGGCAGCGAAGCCCCCTGGATTTGGTCATTTTTTTAACCATTCCAAACAAACCCAAACTAACAGCAAGCAAATATCGTACACGTTTTTCTAGATCTTGCCTGAGCCCTCAGCATCAGAGCTGCGCTGGGCTCTAAACACGTCCCAGGCCTGACTTTCCCCCGCACTTGACAGGAGTTTGACTTGGGGTGACCCCCAGTGACTTCAGTGGTGTGTGGCGAAGGGAGAGCTGGCCCGAGGCCTTTCCCCGTTCCTAACCGGGACCTTCCCAACGGCCTGCCCCTCGCTAGGAGGCTTCAGAAGTAAGTAAAGAGTTGCCCGGGCCCTTGAACATTTTCGGGCCACAGGTTTGGCAAACGTGCTGCTCCCCCTTTCCATTACACCGAGATGAGAAAAAGCATCAGGAGCTGATCTTTTTTTTTTTTTTGATCTTTTTGTTTTGTTTTTAAATTAAAAATAAATAACATGTGTAGGAAAATAAGCATTTTTTAAAGGAGACCACTCTTGTGGGTTTTTTTTCTTGTTGACATCTTTTTCCAGGGAAGGAGACGCGTCGGTCTGGGATTCCTCCTGCTGGTGGTAATACATCATAACAACGCGGAGTAGGAGAGCATGAAACCATTTGACAATCCGGGCGGCCAACCCCCCCTTATACATCACTGGATGTCCTGGGTCTGGAGGAGAAGGTGGAAGGGATGCACCCGCAGCAGGCCAGCCACAGGGACTTCTGGATGTCCGGGTTCCTGAAGGCATAAATGACCGGGTTGATGAGTGAGTTACAAGTGGCGGGCAGGGCCAGGGAGTAGGTGTAGACGGCGGGGTAGCTGGAATCCGCCACCAGCGAGTAGATGGCGAAGGGGATCCAGCAGAGGGCGAAGGTGCCCAGGATGAAGGAGAGGGTGGAGAGCCCCTTGCGGGTGGAAGTGGCCTGCGCCGTGGCGATGAACTGGTGCTGCACGGCGATCTGCTGGGCGTGCCGGAAGGCGATCCTGCAGATCTGCAGGTAGAGCTGCAGCATGAGGGCGAAGAGCAGCAGGAACGTGACCGCCAGCACCGCCGCGTTGTCCTTGGTCACCGGCCGCAGCACGCTGCAGGTGGCCTGGTCCCGCAGGCAGTTCCAGCCCAGCAGCGGCAGCAGCCCCACGCCGAGGCACAGCAGCCACATGAGCAGCAGCATGGCGCAGGTGAAGCTCAGCGTGCGCTCCGTGTGGTAGGTGAGCGCGTTGTACAGCGACAGGTAGCGGTCGATGGTGATGGCCAGCAGGCTGCAGACCGAGGCGGAGAAGGCGGTCAGCAGCAGCCCGGCCGCGCTGAGCGCCACGGCCGCGTTGGGCGGCTGCAGCAGGTACTGCACGGTGAAGTTGCCGACGAGCCCCAAGCCGGCCAGCAGGTCGGCCAGCGCCAGGCTGCCGATGAGCAGGAACATGGGGGCGCGCAGGCTGGGCGTGTAGAAGAGCACGGCCAGCACCAGCGCGTTCTCGCAGGCCACCGCCGTGCCCGTGGCGCACAGGGCGATGTCCCAGGGGCTGACCGCTCCGCCTCCGCCTGCCGCCGCCTCGCCTCCTCCCGCCGCCGCCGCCGTGACCGGCTCCGAGGCAGAGGAGTTGGACGGCCAGATGCTGCTGCGGCTGCTGCTGGGGAAGGGCCTGGAGGAGGCATTGAGGAGGACCCGGAGCTGCTGCTGCCGCAGCTGCTCCTCCATGGCGGCCGCAGCTGCTGCGGGGTTGTGGAGCATCGCTGGAGAGGAGGCACAAGGGACACAAGACAGGAGACAAGGGTGAAAGCAGCATCGAAAGAGCCTGGATTATCCACCCCCGAGCGCGGGGCCGCAAACGACACCACCAGACCCGCTGTCCCAGCCTGGCCCCCAGTATCCCCAATGCCAGTTGCACTGGGGACTGATCTGACACCGCCAGGATTAAACCACCAATACCCAGCCTGGGCCAGTCCCCGGTGTCACACACCCCACCCGCCTCCGGCAGCTGAGCGCGAACGCCGCCGCAGGAAACACCCCCAAACCAGACTATTTGATCTTTAAAAAAAAAATCAGGCTCGATCTTTGAATAAAATTATTTCCCTCCCCATCTTGGCTATTCCCCTTCCTTTCCCCTGAAGGAACAGCTGGAGATTCGTCTGATCCCGGGTTCCTTCTAAAAAGCTGAAGGTGAGCAGAACCGAGTGTCGATAATTCCCCCGTCACAATGCTCTTTGCATTCGTTCCCATGAAAAGGGAGACGGTTGCAGAGCCTGTTACACGTATAGAGAGCTGCAGCTGCAGAGCCGGGGGAGAACGGTTCCAACACTAACCCTTGGGCACAAGCAATTTGTGGGTTAAACAGAGCAATGGCTATATCAGCTCGTCCCTTGGTTTAAATGTATCTTTCTGACCAAAATCATTTTGCTAGTAATAAATAAAGATATAGTATTTGTGGCCAGGCAAGCCTGATACTTAAGCAACCCTTCTGGTTACATTAGAACCCAGTGAAGGCTACAGACTAGAAATATTCTACATTAACTTTGCTGGTTTTCAATACTGGTGCGCTCAGGGGCTGCTGGCTGCAAACAACTGCAGAATCTCAGCTGCATTAAACATGGTCTTCTTGCATAGTAAACCCCTTGCACTAAGTAGGAACCCTTTAGCCCCACTCCATCACATCACCTCCAACGCCTTGTATATATCGTCTCACATTTCATTGTTATGAAAACAAAAGTTGCAAAGGTCACAAATGGTTTAGTCCGGAATCTCTTCGTCAGGGTTTTTGCTGCCGCTAGTGCTGTTCATAATGCAATTTACCAGAGCGCTAGGATTAAAATATTGAAAGGGCCACCTTCTAACCAGCTTGCTTTCCAAGCTCAATACAACGCAAACACCCTTCCCCTTCCTTAGCCCGCAGAAGAGAAGTCAAACACATGCAACAACATAGGCAGACATGGATTTCTGTTGTTTTACCTTTGTTTGATTCTTGCTGATCAGCTTTCCCCCTTTTTTCGTGCTAGTCCTTCCAGTCCTTGGGATTAAGCTTCATTCCTTGGTTAACATTGCTAATAACGTTGGCAGATTGCTGGCATTGACTTGCACTTAATATTCTTGCCCCATTGGGTCTGCTGATATATCTCAACTCTGACGTCAAAGTCTTCACTTATATTCATGATCAGCTCCAAGTCTGTGAATCAGGGAAGCTGTGATCAGAATAACAACTAGTCTCCCTCCCTTGTTCCATATACACACGCATACACGAGGAGATACACATATACACATACACAGCGAGAGAGGCACACACACATACAATCCTCTGGAATTTCATTCATAAGATTTCAGAGACACTAGGACACACCTCCCCCAAGGTCAAATCTTTCACACCTGCATCTTGCGGATGTAGATTGGGTTACAGCTTGCTATGCCTGCCTAGGCATCCGGGCAAGATAAAGGCAAAACAAAGGGGGAAGATATATTTTTACTGCTGATTCTGATAAAAATATTTGTGTTGGCTGATGGGCAGTGACTATACTGTGCACCTACGTGTTCTGTCATTTGACCAAGTGCAATGCCCTTCAGACCATTTTTCCCAGAGAGCAATTCAAAGGCAATTCAAAAACCCAACCCAAACCCAAACCCAGTTTAGTAGGAAGCTATTCAAAAATGTATTCTGTACATTGCTGAAGAAAGACATTATTATGGATTGTCATCTGGCTGACAAAAATTGATTTCTGAACATAAAGTGTATATTAAACCTGAAAGCATATGTAGCTGTGCCTGTGCATGTGTTTATATGTGTGTGTGTGTGTGTGTGTGTGTGTGTGTGTGTGTGTGTGCGTTTGCATATATGTGTGTGTGTGTGTGAGTGGGTGGGTTTATTATGCCTTGTATAAGCCAGTCCCAAAAAAATCAGTGCTACACCAGCCACAATTATCTATACGTGCAACACATTTGCCCAAAAAGCGTATACATACAGATGCAGATTTGTTTTATTACATAGATAGTAAAAGCTTCAGTCTAGAGCTCAGAAATATGCCTAATCCCTCCTCACCCCCTTTGAGATGGACTGTATTTAAAGTCTAATATTTTTGTGCTTGGACAAGAAAGAATGCTGTCAAATTTGACATGCCGCAGTCTGCCATCCTTAGTGCAAGGGAACCTGCGAATGATATTGATGGGCTACAATGACAGACTGCCATGGACTGTAATGGAGAAATACTAGAAGAATATTTAGTGTTGCATTTGCTTATTCTGCTCCTTTGTATTCCAACCTTATAACCTGGAGAGGTGGAGGGGGGAGAGGATGTGATATACTATAACTGCAGTATCCCCCCTACAAAATATTGCTTCATATCACCGCACTGCTACAATGGAAGGTATAAACAAATTTCCTCCCTAGATATTCTATTTGGATGGTACTCATCCTAGAAAGATCACTCCAAAAGGCATAATGATTTTTAATAACATGAGTGGTTTCATAATCCATAGAGTAGGTAGTAGTATTAAAATAGGAATGCCAAGAACACAGATCAACAATATAAGATAAAACGTGTATTTCAATAATATTTTAATGTCACAAATAAAAATCTGGGCTCATTTATGTATATTTTAAAAATGTAACCATACTGAATAAACTAAAATAATAATCATTATTATTAACAATAGTAATAGTTACTTACTATTATTTACTTACTTACTAATATATGACTTACTATTATTAACAATAGTAAGAAATACTGGCTACCTAACACTTCTTAGTTTTCAAAATAATGCAGATTACCTCTATATAATCAGTGAAATGAATACTAAGTGGGATTTACAGTAAATTCCTATTTAGGGCAGATATTTAGGGCTCTTTTTCATCAGGTTCATGGCAGTATTATGATCTGAATTTAATTGAGGCAGGATTTGTCTTCACCTAGAAGAATCATTTTATGCATCTAGGTTCTCATGCCAGGCCTATCTCTGGAGTATCTGAGATAGAGTTAATAGTCTCCTGTCTGGAGTTTTTTGCTCATGTGGTTACATGGCTGGTGTGTGCAGAGGGAGAGGGAACATGAAAAAGAGAGTGGGAAATCTAAATGAGCAAGCTGAATGAATACACTCACACTAACAGTAATTATACTGTAACACTGGAAGGGCAGGATGTCAAAGAATATTTGACAGACTTTGCAACTACAGCCTTGTATGATAAGATAATGGTCCAAATTGTGCTGCTATTATTGATCTTTGCTATAATTGCATTTAGAGGCCTTGATTGGTGCTCAGGACCCCATTGTGTGAAGCCTTGTACAAATCCATAACAAAAAGACAGTACCTACCCCACGAGTTTAGTCTATTCAATCTCAGTCCCACTGAAGTCATTAGGTCCCGTTGTGGGAGTAAGGCAAGCACCATTTGGCTGAAGAAAGAATGGATGATTTTAAAGTGGCGTGAGTACAATTCTCCCTCCCCCAGGATAAAGACATGAGGGGAACTGCTTCATCTACAGAACTTCCCATCCTGGGGAAGGAGTGGGTATCACCAGTTGGGGAGAGCTTGGCTAGGGAGCTAGAGAGGGATTCAGGGGCCCCAACACTATGGAGGAAGCACCCCAGGCCTGTGCACAGAGGCCTTTTCCCCTCTAGCAGATCTTGTGGGGGAGCTACCAGTTCTGGTGGGCAAACCCTCTCCTCCTCTCACAGGGAGAACTCAGAGGAAACTCCATGAGGAGAACCCCAGAGAACTTCCTCCTCCCCCCTCAGCCTGCCCATGGATTTGTCTGTGGGAGGGGAGACCTGGACCACAATATGGAGTCTGCTTCTAAATGTCATGCAGAAGCTCCTAGAGATGTGAAAGGATTGTTTTACAGCGCTGAGTTCCCACTTTAAACATACAGGGGCAAAACTTGAAGCCTTAACTCAGGGAAACCTCCACATGGATTTGATTGGGGTTGAATAAGGACTCAGAGTTTGGCCTCCAGCAACATGCTATTACATGCATGGGTTTGTATGAGGGAAGACACCTTCATTCCTATAATTGTAAAGTCACATCACCTGCATTCTTGGATGGACTTTTCAGAGGCTATGGCACATGATTCTGCCTTCCTGGCATTGCCTTTGATGGCATCGTGAGCTTTGTTTTTATATTTAGATTGAGTATCGAATTCCGTAAAATAATCAAAGAACAGTTAAAAATGATCACTCAAACCCAGGTGCATCCATCAGACTGCCCCAGGGCAGTGCTAACAAGTGTGATTGGGTCTGACACGGCTCGTGCACCCCCAGGTTCCCAGCGACATTGGCCGCACTGGAAGGTAATCTTTACATAAGGAAAAACAGTTCTTGAGTAATGTCTCCAATACAAGCCGAACCCAGCGATGAGCAACTCCTGGGAAATGATGAAGTCGCTCATCTGCTATTGACTACAGTGGAAGATGAAGGTGCTTAGCACTTGGCAGACAGACTCATGGCCAATTAGAAGCAAAAAACCCCAACATGCTTTCCCTTCAACATTAGGCATTCATAACCTCTGGGAGAGAGAGAGCGAGCGTGCAATTAGATCTTTGATCTACACCTCTACCCCGATATAACGCTGTCCTCGGGAGCCCAAAAATCTTATCGCGTTATAGGTGAAACCGCGTTATATCAAACTTGCTTTGATCCGCCGAAGTGTGCAGCCCCGCCCCCCCGGAGCACTGCTTTACCGCATTATATCCAAATTCGTGTTATATTGGGTTGCGTTATATCGGGGTAGAGGTATATCTACCATTTATACCATCCTCACCACTATGTTGTCTAACTATAGTATTATGCACCAAGCAATGCTAATCATACTATTCTATTGCACTTCTCTATGACTTCCATCTGAAGGTTTGAAAGCACTTTATAAACACTAATGAAAATGGCCTGACAAGAACCCTGTAAAGTAGGCAGGAATTATGAGCCCTGCTTAGAAACTAGATGGGTCTGGTAGAAAACCCTAGAACAGAGAGACAGATGGAATAGTCAATGAAACTGAACTACAGAGATGGGATGTGACTGGCCTGAAGCTGCAGAAGAAGTCTCCAACAATGCGGGGAAGAGAACCCAGATCTCCTGAGTCCCACTTGAAGCGTAAAATCATCCTTAACCCATTTATCTCTGAGTTCTCCAAGGCCCCTCATTCCTCATTAGACTAATTCAGGATCTTGTCCCAAGCAAATTTTTTTTCTTTCTGGGATCTGCCTTCCCCTATTCAGTGGAGCTGAGTAATTATACTGTTGCAGTTCCTTCTCTTGGGAATTCAGTGAATTTCCTCTTTGTAATAGCTAGCATTTATCTAGCAACTTTCATCCCAAAGTGCTTCGTAAAGTATCCATCCACCTATTCTACCTACACAGGGCTTTAAAATCTGCTGCCCTGGCTGGTGAAGAAATGGGGAGCGGAGACTCTGCTAGTTGCATTCTCTGCAGAAAGGAAACCTCGAATTCCTCTAGGGGGATAAGGTACGTTTAGTCAAGTGCATTGTGCTGCTCCTTTGAGTAGGTGCCAACTGTGCCCTGGCTAGTGCCTGATATAGAGTGCAGCATATGCATTAGCCAGTTGGAGGGTAACTAATAGACTAGACATGATCCTTACCTGTAGGCCACACAGGTATATGAGCTCTGCCATGCAGATTATGTGGGGTGCAGATAGGGCTCCTTATACCTTCTCTCCCCGCTTGCAAACCAGCATGGCTTAGGGCAGGGGTTATCCTCAAAGGGGGAATCACGTTGCTCACATCTCAGGCTGAAGATCCAGCTACTGTGCTTTGCCCCAGGGCTTGAGGGGATGCAATGGCCAGCAGAAATATCAGCAAATGATGGGAGGGAGAGTGGCATCAGGGGCATCACCAGGATCAGAATGTGCTAAGGTTCTTAACACTCAGGAGTGTCCAGGTAATCCAATAGCAAGGTGATGAATGCAGTATAAATGCCTAGATAAATAGCTAAATAGCTAGTGCCCACCATTGTAAGACACATGTTACAATATTTAACAATGGCCAAATCACAGGAGTAATACTAGTGCAATCTATAGGTTCAGGACAATTAATGTAGAATAGTTCTACTTATAACAACTGGCAATAAGTAAGAGTGTGTACTGTGTACTGATAGCTATTTACTGCTGAATACTGCTCAGAGTGTTGTCTATGTCTTTAATAAGACTTGTGCCATTCCCTGGTAGTGTCCCCTGAAACAAAGGAGAATCTCTGGCCCATATTTGAAATTATTGCTCAACTACATGAACCTGTGGATTCTGATTGCAGCAGCTTATTTTTATATATGTATTTTGCTGAGAAAGGATGCAGCCAGTCCACTGAAAGGAAATGTGGGGAATGAAAAAATATGAATATGTAACAATATAAAGCGAGACCAGAGCCCTGGCTTTTGAGTTAAGTAAAATAGCTAATCAGCAAAGCCAAAGCACCTGTTCATAGTCAGATCTAATTTCCAAAACAGATAATTCAAACAATCCAATCCCTTATACACTCTGCGTGCTTCTCTAGCTGGTTATATTCCCTTTGAAAACACTTGATCGCACTATTAGAGTTTGAGTGAGGGGGAAAAATTACAACGGTCAATCTAACTATCAATATATTGGACAGTGACTGGTGTGTCAGTAATTTGTCAATGTATAAATACCACGCAGATGCACCAGGCTAAATCCTGATATTACAGCCATTGGCATAGCCTCCTGTCCTGGGCCGTAGGCAAACTAAATGATAACCTAGAATTATGCACAACACAACTGTCCCCAAGTCTTCTCCCTTGTTTGTCCCTGCTGCCAGGTTTACTAGATCATCATTTATTTTGTTATCCAATTTAATTCATTGCAGATCTTCAGTGTGCTGCAGATTTTTGCATTGAAACCCATGAGTGCCCTACAGAAGTTGTCATGTTTTGATAGCTGCATAGGGGACTGCTGGAATCTCTGGCTCCCAGGAGGGAGTGGGAATTGTCTTTGCCAACTAGGAGGTAGTTAAAATGGTTGGCCCTGGAGAGAGGATGCATCTCTTCTCTCCCTCCCCTAGGGTAAAGGCAGAGATGAGTTTAAACTTGGGGGTGAGGGGCTGAATTCCTCACTCCCCAGCTTAGCAAACCTGGATACAACTGTGCGTCTTACTGCCCCTTGTCCCAATATCAGCTCCTGCATCCAACAACAATGGGAAAAGATTCATTAGCCAGAATGTTTCTGCTAAAATGGTCAGGAGGAAACAGTTAACATCATCGACATTTTAAGTTTCCTCACTAGGCAGTCGAGTTGGCATCCCGTTGCGATAAATAGGGGAAATCCAGTCTGCTCTCAAACCCATTCTGACTGCAGAGTCCAGCAGGCATCCCTGCCTGCTTTGCATTGGTTAAACATTTTGAAGGCTATCTTCCCAGCCATAAGGTTTAGCGGCTTAATTTTTTTCTTAGGCCTGGTCTATACTTTTGCTGCCTTAGCTATGTCAGGTGCGGTGTGGAGAAAAACTACCTCCCTTGCTGACATAGCTATGCCAGCAAAAGCCCTAGCGTAGACACAGTGATAGTGGCAAAAGGTCCTTTTGTCAGTATAGCTTATTTTGTTTAGGGAACTGGTTGAAACTATACCAGCAAAGAACTCTTTGGCTGGTGCAAGCTGCATCCCCACTAGGAGGGCTTGCCTTTGATATAACTATAACTAGACTGGCAACCCCTTAGTGTAGACAAGACCTTAAATGAACACTTGGATTCTGGAACATGATTATGAAACAGATCCCCTAAATGGACAATCATTTAGAAGTTCGTGCAGTCACCTAATTGCATTAAGCACAGAGCTCTGCCCATTGGTGACTTCAGTGGGGTTGCCAGTTGGCCAATCTATTCATCCACTACTATCTTGCTCGAAGTAATCTCACAATCTCCCCATGCAGACCTGCCCTTGTAGATGGTAGGCTAAAATAATCCATGGTGTAAATCCAGGACTAACAGCAGGATGGGTATGCCCCAATATGATCACTAACACTGTGGATGCAGCTAGAGATCTCAGCAGTATGTTAATCAAAGGCTTGTTGAATACCAAACAACAAACAAATGAAGCCCTGTCAGCCACCCTAAGAAAAGTTGTTCCCAAGAAATTAATACCATTATGCTGCTGTGTGTGTGGCATTTGCCTGCTACACACATTGCAGATGGCAGACTTGCAGCTGTGCAGCTCTGGCGTTTAATTTTGTCAACTAGCCAGCTAGCCTACAGACTTTTTTAGGGGGGAAGGGCGGGAGAAAAGGGAGGGCAGCTGTTCCATGGAAGAGGCAGGAAAAGTAGCCTATATACCGTGAATCAATTCAATTGACCATACTGCTACCCTGGGTCCCCCATTAGCTTCTGTGCTGCAGATGAAAGGCTCAGGGTGAACTCCTGGCCTCACTGAAGTCAATGGCAAAATGTCAGTGGGGCTGGAATTTCCCCATTGACGTATAAGATGAATTTTAGGCGCAGGGATTAGTCTCTGTTGTTTTTGCTCTTTCCTACGCTAATATTCATTTGACATACACTCCTCCTCCTCCTCAGGGGCGGCAGTTTGAGAAAAACACTTCTCAGGACTGGGTCCTGTCCCACCCCCTTCTGCTCGACCCGACAAGTGAACCCTTGTGAGCTGCTGTCGAGTTTGCCAGTTGCCACCCTGTCTCTACGAGTAGGTGGGGGACTGTTTTGACTGTCTCTAGCTGGGCCTAGACACTAAGAACTGATGCTTCCACTCTTGATACTTGCAGATTTGGTCATTCTTCTAATATTGACAACTGGGCGTGGCCATATTCCAGCTCGATTAGTGGGGGGGAGGAGAAGGGGAAGTGTCGGCGATGCCCTGTGTTTTACCTGCCTTTCTTAACTCGGCAGCTGACACGGGCATCACATAGAGCTTTCTGAGCTGAGCTTGCAGTGGGCAGTGCCCCAGTGAGCAATGCTGGGCAGAGGGCGGCAGCACCAGCAATAGCAGAGGTAGCGAACCGCGTTCATTCAGTGTGAACCGACGAGCCAGAGTCACCTGAGAAGGGAGAGCCAGACTCAGTCACGGCTGTTTCCTCTCAGGAGTTTACCTTTTGTTTTATATTTAATAGATGGAGAATTGAAAAACCAGGGCTAAACTGAGATTAAAGCCATCTGAACAACAAACAACAGCACTGATGTGATGATTTTATCTGTATAGCAACAGTGCCCAGAGTGCTCAGTCAAAGATCAGGGCCCATGAGCTATGCATTATACGGACATAAATTAGAAGATGGTCCCTGCCCCATGGAGCTTCCAACCTATTATTTATTTGCAATAATTATTCAATGAAAAACAGCAAATACCCTCATGAATGTTTGTCACAGCTTGCTATCCGAGCCGTTCGACAGCCATGCAGACTCCAGAGCTGGCTGAATAATGAAAATGTTCATCAACAAGTAATTAGTTGATATGTTTTGCCAACATTCACAATAAATATTATTTCCCATTGGATTATTCACGTGATTTCAGCTGGGAGCATGGGCTGTGGGGGAGTTTGTTGTAATCTGGTTAAATCATAATGTATATTGAATTCACTCCCATGTTACCATTGTGTCATCAGAACACTTCAGGTATGTAGAAAGCCTTAGACACACACAGACACACAGACAGACAGACAGACAGACACACACACACACACACACACACACACACACACACACACACGTACACGTACACGTACACGTTCAAGATTCAGAGTTTGGACCTGGATTTTTGAACACCCCAAAGTTCAGGATTAGTAGAGAAATAAAAGGTCAGTGGATGTTTTTGGTTCAGCTGAGGGCTTGTATTTCAACCCCCAAGTTTGGAGTGTTCAGATCTGGAGTGTTGCTTTGCGTCCCTACATACACACTTACAAAGCACTATGCACAGTAGTTGTGCAACAGTTCCTTTTGTCACAAGCTCTGCAATCCTCTTTGTACCTCCAAGAAAGATGATTTCCATACGATATTGCTCCACTGGCAAGTTCCTAGGAATATTATTTGTGATTCTATTAATCTCACAGGAACTCATAACTTTTCCTTCCTTCTAAGAAGTCTGAATGTATCCAGGAGATTTATGATTCATTAGGTTGCCAAACACAACTGTGACTTCTCTTAGCAAAAATCTCCCCTCCCATTCTTCCTCTTCCCTGCTGTCAGTCACTGTGTCAATCAGCACCAGCATGGTTCTGAAATGTTTCTTAAAAGAGGGATGTCAAAGACCTGAAGTTGTCCATGCAGTTCCATGATCCAAGGTAATACTTTTGCTAACACAAAAGCCACATCATATTATCTTGTCCGTAATCAGCTCTGTCAGAGCACTCTGTAAAAGAAAGTCTGTCTACATGTTGTAAGATTCCAGATGTCTCTTCAGCCAATCTCACTGATCAGATTGCTACAGTAAAGGACTTCGCTTTGGTTCTTCAGCCCTCATTTCAATTGGCCTGTCAGCACTGTTCCACCTTGAGGCCAGAGAGTGTGCCATCTTAATGCATGGGCAAGCTTTCATCTGAGACATTAAATCTGAGTTCCTTCTGTCTGCCTGTGCTGGACTGTCCAGCTGAATGTTTAAGACTCAATTGGCATTTTGGAAAAAAGGTATTGGGACATGCAGTGTCCTGGCCAATTCTTAAATACTATGGTGAGGGGAGCTGGGAGTAGTAGGATGGTAATACCCAGAGGGCCCTGTCTGCGCTAGGCAATGTACATGCAAAAAGGAAAGCATGGACACTGGAGAGCTTCCAATCTAAAATGCTGTGCAGCGTAAGAACTGTTTTTCCAAACAGTTTCATGCTGCGACAGCCCTCCAGCCACACACCCCCATCCCGGCTACACCATTTAGGGATTTCCCCCATGCAGACGGAATTGCAAAGTAGCAAGTTATGTCAGCTATAAGGTTGCTTCGAGTCATTGAAGACTGGGCCTCAAGTCCTGTGTTTTCTTAATGCTCTGATGACAGCAATCAGACTATCTGACCTCTTTCAATAGACCAATAACCATGCTAACAAAGCACCATAATAACCAGCACTAATTCCAATGTCACTGCACCTTTCAGGATGGACCATTGTTAACCACTCTCTCTTGTGCCGGGTGAGTGTATGTTTTTAGATATGTCATAAGTACTGGGCTTCCCTGAAATGAATATTTTACAGTGTAGTAAATATCCTTTATCTGAATTCCAGTTACAGAATCTGTAGCAAAGAGTCTCAGCTAACAGAGTTACAAATGAATGCACAACGACATAATTAGGGGTTGAGGGGTGATTAATATAATTTGTGAACCAGGACAAGTTCTTCAAATCTTATGCTTTTAATTCAGCGTTTTCATATTTAGGAGCTTAAAAATGACCACAAAGGAACAGATCAATAGTTTGTCTAATCTATTGTCCTTCCTCTGGGACTCGCCAGTGCAGGGCGCTTCAGTACAATATGTAAAGTACGTCCAAGGCTATTAGAACATGGTTAAGGGCTTGTCTGCAATGGGAAATGCAACCAGAGTAGCTCCCCCAGTGTGTGTGTGTGTGTGTGTGTGTGTGTGTGTGTGTGTGTGTGTGTGTGAGAGAGAGAGAGAGAGAGAGAGAGAGAGAGAGAGAGAGAGAGATGTGGCCCCTATATTTGCTGCCAATTTTGCTGCTACCATGTTTAAGCATAAAGTAGAAAGGACTTTTAAAATTCCTTATATAAGCTATTGAAATGAGGATGAAATTCCAGGTATCTACCCTACATTTTATACTGGAGAGTGTTTTTTATGAGGCAAATAGATGTAGCCTCATTTTGACAGGCTGTGTTATTTTCTATTACTCCAATGGTGCTTGAAATTATAAGAAGTTAAGCATGGTTATAATTAGCAGTGCTGAATAATCAGGTGGGAAACAACGGTATAGTGCCTGCAGTCTTTCCCAAATGGGAGCTTTCAGGTCTGCTTGTTTTCAGCTGGAGATTGTGGAAAGTTCTACATTTAAAGGCTTTGCATAATCTACACGGAGACAGCACTAAAAAGAAGGCCACATTACTGCCGCAACAATCCTTGGAGAGCAGAGGACTGGGGAGGCTCTTTTGCGACCAGTGTCGTTTGAGTTAAATGTCTCAGCTCAATCCAATGAGATGATGAAGAAATAAGGTTTTCTTAGTGGGTTTTTAGGATACAAATGACTAAGCTTATGCAAACACCAGGCTGGTAACAGGGAAGCATAGGAATTATCAAACCAGATCCCAGCTAGTCACGAATCCTGTCTCTGACAGTGGCCAGCAGTAGATGCTTCAGAGGAAGGTGCAAGGTTCTGTGTAATGGACAATTAGTGAGGTTTTTAAAGGCCCAATTTCCAGATGTGGTCGCTGTTTTTGCACTAAAAACATCACAGGGAATAAGCGTAGGAACATTTTTATAGCTCTTAGACAAATGTGTACTTGGCGGTTGTTATTTATTTTGTATTGCAGTAGAGCCTAGAGGCCCGGATCTTGGATCAGGGCCTCATTGTACTGGGTGCTGTGCACACATGAAAGGTGGGACCTACCCCAAAGAGCTTACAATGTAAGCATATATGAGAAACAACACATGGTGGGAAAGCACAAGGTGACATTGGGAATTACACACAACTGCTGTAAAATGGAATTAGACACACAACTGCTGTAAAATGCTCCCACATTTAATTGAGCTCTCAATTATTTGCAGACACAAAATCGAAGTGTGAACATTCAAAACTTGAATTCCAAGTGCTCGCAAAAAATCTGTCTGGGGATTGGTCCTGCTCTGAGCAGGGGGTTGGACTAGATGACCTCCTGAGGTCCCTTCCAACCCTGATATTCTGTGATTCTATGATTCTATGAAAGAACTACTCTGCATTGTCCACTGAGAAAGAATTAGCTGTAGACGTTATTTGGCAAATCATTTTGAAGAACTAACAAACTGGAGCAAATTGTAATTAGCATGCAGACAATTTGTGATCAGTAAAAGAGATAAAATTAGTCAGTTCCGTTATTTGCTCATCTCTAGCCACCAGTGCCATTGACATTTGCAATCTAGCTTCCTAAAGACGATAGTGAGTTTCTGAGCAACTAACTCATTAATATGATGGCAGTGGCAGTGGCAGCTCCAGGCGAAACTTTTCAGAGTGTGCGCAGTAATTAATGGCATCTTTGAAAGTGCCCCCCAGTGCTCTTCTGTGGCTGTAACGCTGCTCAGTCGAGTCCTGCTGCTGCTTTGGAGCACCCTATGGAAAGTACATATGTACTGGAGGCCCCATTGGAATAAGTACACATAGAGCAGGGGTCGGCAGCCTTTCGGAAGTGGTGGGCCGAGTTTTCATTTATTCACTCCCATTTAAGGTTTCACGTGCCAGTCATGCATTTTAACGGTTTTAGAAGGTCTCTTTCTATAAGTCTATAATATATAACTAAACTATTGGTGTATGTAAAGTAAATAAGGTTTTTAAAATGTTTAAGAAGCTTCATTTAAAATTAAATTAAAATGCAGAGCCCCCCAGACTGGTGGCCAGGACCTGGGCAGTGTGAGTGCCACTGAAAATCAGCTCTGCGTGCCGCCTTCGGCAGGCGTGCCATAGGTTGCCTACCCCTGACATAGACAATGCAGGGCTGCTGTAAATCAGGAGTAACTCCATTGACTTCTGTGGATTACACAGGCGCAAAATATACCTGTGAGATGCGAATCAGGCCCAGTATTTTCAGGGTTACACCTGAAAATATCTGATTTCTCATTCCTATTTCCAGAAAAAAACCATCTAAAACAGCTGAAGATGTTCTTACTTTTACTCCACTTGATTGAAATATTTTGGTCCAAATAGTTTTGCTCCAGATTATTATGGTCTTTTGAGCCAAAGGAATACAGAGATTTGTAGACCTGAACTTCCTCTGCAGTTAGTTAATTTAGACTTTATATAAATAAATGGAGATATCCTATCTCCTAGAACTGGAAGGGACCTTGAAAGGTCATTGAGTCCAGCCCCCTGCCTTCACTAGTAGGACCAAGTACTGATTTTGCCCTAGATCCCCCTCAAGAATTGAATTCACAGCCCTGGGTTTAGCAGGTCAATGCTCAAACCACTGAGCTATCACTCCCCCCAATCATCTTTTGGTGCAAGCTTTAAGAGCTGAAGCCCCATCTGCACTGCACCGATATTCAAATTCCCAAAGTAAATTTTTGGAAGAGATGGGGTTTGTCCCAGTTTCTAGGCTAAAATTCCTCCTCTCCCATTGCTGTACAGCAGTCTGTGCACACGCTGGCTGCTGCACTCCACTGTAAAGGTGGCTGCATTTTAGTTGTGCTTGGGTGCACAGAGCTGTAAAATGCTTTGGGCTCCTTCAGGATGAAAAGCAATATATATAAATAAATGATTGTTATTACCAGGAATAATAATTTGATTCACTTTCGGTGACAAGGTAGTGAGAGAGTTTAGAAAAAATGAAACTCAGTAAAGAACCTCCTTTAGGCACCTAAGTCTCTTTGGAAAGCAATAAGACAGGCTCCTAAGTGCCTAAGTCACTTTGGAAAATGGGACTCAGGCTCCTACATCACATACAGCAACTAGCATGCCTTGTGGTAGAGAAGAGACAGGACTTTGTTGTGCTGAATATAAAGCAGATTCTTTATTGAGGCTCCTGGACTCAGACAGGACACTGTATTTCTCCTTGTGTTTTTATCTGCTAGACTTACTGGGCTCTGGCAGGGCTCCCTCCTGTTACCAAACAGTGTTTCCTTAAGTTCAGGCCCGGACTAAGCAGTCATGGGAGCAATTGCTACCTACATTGTGTTATATAGGAGAGTTTGGGATTTCTAGATGGGCCTTTGCCCATTTGCTCCCTATGCAATGAGCTACTCATCCAAAGAATTATTATTATGTAATAAAGTTCTCTGAACATGAATATAAAATCAGAAGCTAATTATGAATGATAAATGCTAGACATAAGGTTCTGCAAACAACCGTAGGTGGTTTTATTTCCCCGTTACCGGGTACCGACACAAAGACTGCCATGTGTATTCATATTGAGCAACGATTTCAGAAACCGTCTGGTCTTGGTAGTGGAGTTTTCACTGTCATTCAGTCCGGGCACAATTTGGCACCCTGCAGCTTGGCACAGTCCACCATAACTGACAGTCTTTGCTGTGGATGGATAAGGACTGGAGTAGCTGGGAAGGTCAGCGGGGCAAAGCTGCAGGTCAGCATTGAGGTGCCCCATGAGCTGAGCTGTAGGGGAGCCTGAATCTAGAATAGCATGGAATGTTGTGGGCCAGGAGTGAAATGAATTGGCAGAGCTACAGTAGGTGGGAAAACATTTGCGCAGTTCCTGCCCATGCTGTGCCTGAGTCAGATCTGCCCTAATCCTTCTTTCACGAGTGCTACATTCACTCACAACTCTTTTTTTAAAATAGACAGGTTTGTGTGGTGTGCAGTGAAACCAACAATCAATCCGTCCCCAGGAGAACAATGCTTTATAATACAGGGTCAGAGATGATGTCAGGTATCTCAAAGAGAATGAGGCCTTTAAGTAATTGATTCTTGGAGAGAGTCATCAAATCCACTGTGTAGCAGCAAAGTCTTACAATGTGCTGCTGATTCATCAAATCAAAGCACTGACCTATGAACTGAGAGGTGAAGGAAGCTGGAGCACCAGGCTTTCAGTGAACCCACAGTGTTTGCAGTGAAGGCAGCGGAATCACTGTTTCATATGATATGATCTCTCACAATTCTCAGAATAATAGCTCATTCCTGAGTGGAAATTTCCCTTTGTTAATTACCTTACTTTGAAAAATAGACCCGCCTCTGCATGACCTGCCTGGCTCGAGTTCAATGGCAGAAGAGTTACTAAGGCAAAAGAAGGTTGTATTTTTCAGAAAAGCTATTGTGCAACTCGGGCTTTCAGCACCGCTTCCCTCTGAATCCTCGCTGGGAGTTTCTTTTTCCTTAACTACTTTTCAGTAAGCATTGCGTGCAAATACACATTAGAGCAAACAGAAGATGTAATAACAATAATCTATGGTAATTTGGGCAGCTTTATCTTTGAAAATAGAATAGGGTAATAACAACACATATCCACCCTTATTAGTGTAAAGGTAATGCACATTTATACACTCATATGGATCCTACACTTTCAAAAGTGATTAGTGAGTTTGAATGGCCAGCTGGAGATGTTTTAAAGGGGTAGGTGCTCCAGTCCCTCAAAGGTGTCTCAAGTTGGGCACCGAAAAATGGGGACACTGAAAATCACTAGACACTTAAAAAAAATGTAGGCCATACATTGTTAAAGGGATGGGGGCAGGTTGGGTAACTGAGCCCCTGGGACAGAGTCACTGTTCCATTATGCTTTGCAGGTGCCATCTAAGCGGAGGAATGTAGAAATAATGAAGAACAGATCATAAAAGAAAAGGGAAGATCTGTTTGAATAAGCAAATCTTATACTATGATCCCACTACAATAAAATTACAAAGATTCTCAGTCATCTGCGTATAGGCTGATCATCATCTAAGGGCAGGAAGGAATATCTGCCTGTGGTGTAACATTACCCCACAGGTGTAATTGCATATAAGTGCATTTCATGGACTGTATGAAGCATTTGGCCACTGTCAGAGCCAGGATACCATATTGTCAGCAGTTGGGTCAATATAAGATTCTCTGCTCCAGGAGTGGCTGACCACCAAGGGCACTGGGCACTAGGCTTCCTCTACTAGGTGTGCCAGCACAGAATAGGATGTGAGGAGCCATTTCATAAAGCCTCCCAGAATTTGATGGTGCTGGTATAGTGCCCTGTGTCAGTCCCTTAGAATGCAAGCACTACATCCCCATGTGGCAAGTGACAACGGGAGGAAGGGAGAAAGCCGTCTCTTGCATTCTCCCTATGCTGCTCTTATGACCCAAGTAACAATGGTATTTTACAGGATGCTTGTAAACTTTAGCTATCAAACCCCCTCAACATCCAGCTTGACATATGGAAGAATCAGTATCTCCACTTCTTAATGGGAAACATCAGAGCCAGGATCAGATCTCGGAATCTGATCCCAGTGCAGTGCTCAGACACCAGATCACACGTCTCTTTCTCTCTCATGTGATCAAATGGGGCATCTCATGAGACATAATATTAACTCTGCCCCTCCCGGTATGATATGCACACACAACAGGATGTGTGCTACATTTACAGTTACCCTAGAGTATTTAGGTAGCAGGATGCATTGCTATGTCCACTTACTACTGTTTCTGAGTTCCCACCAGTCAAAAGGCCCCCTTTCCCATATCAGTAGTGAATGACGAATGCCCCGGGCAGGACCCAAAGAATGCTCAGTGAATTCGGAGTACCCATAGCAAATAGCAGAGATAGTACAACAACATGGTTCCAGCAAGACCTGAGGCAGTGAATGGGATGGAAGGGCTTTATGTGCCAGGCCTCTTACAGATATGGGTTAGCCCTGTCTGAGAAGATTAACTCCAATAGCATTATATGCTAGATCAGCCAGGTTGTGTGTATCAGCTATTACTGGGTTATGTCTAATTTGGACTGAGACCTCAGTGGCAGGGACCTGCAGCCTGCCCACATCTAATGCTCTGCTATTCTGAAATTTTGCAGAGGCAAGTAGGTGAAAAACACAAATCAAGTTTACATTCCAGTCCCGATAGAGATTTCAAGACTGTCCTTATGGCACTGCTCAGCACAGGGGACAGCAGTAATATTTTAAGGTGCAGGCACATTTCCAAAAACAAAGAAGAGGGATGCAGAGGAAGCAGTCCTATGCAGGACTATCACCTTCCATACATTTAGTGCTGTGAGCCCTCAGATGGAGAGACAGCAGGGGGGAGCTTTGCATTGTGACAGAGGAAAGCTGCGGGCTGGACCTGCTCAACATGTAGAGTTAACATGAAGTGGCAGCAAGAGGACCTCAGACCTACATTTCCTGTTCAGCATTATTGGAGATCCTGCTTTAATAAACAACAGAGTGAATTCTCTGCTTTGAGGCCAAACAAGACAACAACAGAAGAATCTCACCGAATCCAAGAACCGTTTGGTCTTTTTATTTATCTTAAAACCAGGACTTCTGACATTTAGACAGGAACTGCAGCAAATCAAAGACCTTCCCTGCCCCAGATTCTGTTCTGTGCATCTGTCTAGTGTGTGTATGGCTTTTTTTTTTTAAAAGTGCCCATTAGCCAGCAATTAATAATATCATGGGAGAACCATCCTACATGAATCATAGATTGACCCAGCTCTGTTTGCCCTCATATGGTTAACAAAAGCCATGACTAAACTGAAACCCACATCAAACACCTATGCCTCAAAATTCAAATTCAAAGCCCAAGCCCAAGCCCAAGCCCAAGCCCAAACCCAAGCCCCGCCTAGTCTCCTAGTTTGCACTACACCCCTCTAGTGTTAGCGACTAGGCCACTTTTATAGGTTACCTTAATTGGCCTACTTAAAGATAACAAGGCCACCTGCCCTGAGCAGATGAAGCCAGCTGCTTTTCCTCAGCCAGACAAGCTGGAGAGAAAAGGAGTTCACATTCAGCCACTCCTCACTAGGTGTGATTCCCAACACCCGCATGCTGGCTAGGACCAGGTCAGAACTGTATATGGATTTTGCCAGCCTGCTGTAAGACCCAGGTCCACAAAGGGATGCAAGGCCTAAGTCCCACTCTTAGTTGCCGCTGCCATCCACAACCCCCCTACTCAGCTGCCACTAACCTATAGGTGCCTACATTTTGGCTGTAAAAGTTCCCTAGGCGCCTAAGTTTCTGCCTCTCAGCATGTCCACTGCTGCCTCCATCTAGGTATCCAGTGCGATCCACAAACCAGATGTTTGCTCATCTATCTTGGGTTTGGGGCCGAATCTAGTAGGTGGTCTCTGAGCATGCTGATTGATTTGGGTCCCATTCAAAATCTGGCTGACAGAGGTAACAGCAGCCCATGTATAACTATTAGCCCTGTGGTCAGGGCACTCAGCTGGGGTGTGGAATACCTAGGTTCAATTCCCCTCACCCCCAGGTAGGGAGAAAAAAATGGAATACGGTCTCCTGCATCCCAGCTGAGTGCTCTAGACCCTGGGTTAACAGGTAAACAGTCACCTGCTTCTAGTGTCTTGCATGGAGCGAGGCAGGTGCCTAACTCAGTCTCACAAGAAACAGCTTAGGCACCTATGCCACCTGGCTCCAAGAGAGAGAGGTGCCTCACCCTATGAGAGGGGCAGGGCTTAGGACACACCCCTTTCATCAGCATCTCCTATTGGCTGGCTTAGCATGCAGGCTTTTTTGGATCTCATTCTTAGGCATCTGTCTCTCCCCAGTCATTGTAGAGAGCCTAGGTGCCTAAACTCAGGCTTTGTGGATCCCATTGTTGTTCCAGTGATTTTCTAGGCACCTAAGTCCCATTGTGGATCTGGGCCTAGATGGCTTTCCTAGGCAGCTCCTGGTGGCCTGTAAATATTCTGGCACCTTGTTCAATGCTTTCGGTGGTTTAAACAGGTGTTGAAAACGGGGGCAGGTTGATTTTGGCTCCAGGAGATTTCCTCTGAGGAGCCCTGCGGGATCTGTACATTCAGTTATTACAAAAGCTAGCACCAGAATGAAAAGACCTGTGGCAGCTTTAGGGTTAGGTTCATCAGCACATCGGAGTGTCTGCACAGATGTCTGCACGGGTCTGCATGCGTGTCCACACATGTCTGTTGCACATACATGTTATGTGTATTCCTTAAAGAAAACCTAGTAGGTAGAAAGAAGAACAGGAGTACTTGTGGCACCTTAGAGACTAACAAATTTATTAGAGCATAAGCTTTCGTGGACTACAGTCCACTTTTTCAGATGCATATAGAATGGAACATATATTGAGGAGATATATATACACACATACAGAGAGCATAAACCAATGGAACATATATTGAGGAGATATATATACACACATACAGAGAGCATAAACCATGCTCTCTGTATGTGTGTATATATATCTCCTCAATATATGTTCCATTCTATATGCATCCGAAGAAGTGGGCTGTAGTCCACGAAAGCTTATGCTCTAATAAATTTGTTAGTCTCTAAGGTGCCACAAGTACTCCTGTTCTTCTTTTTGCGGATACAGACTAACACGGCTGCTACTCTGAAACCTGTTAGTAGGTAGAAGTAACTACAAAGAAAACTGGGGTTTGTATGCTCTATGTGGAGGGCATAATTGCAGAGTAATTGCTAAAACACCCTGTAATGCTTCCAGCTACTACTGCAATGGAAGATACAAATGAGTTCATCCATAAATAACATCAATATATTCTCATTTAGGGATAATGCTACCAGGGAAAGGCCAGGGAAGAGTGGGGGATATAGATCTTCATATTGATTCTTCCCTTAAGTATTTTCTTGGCACCCAGATATCATGGTGATGGGTGCTGATGAGATGAGATTAGACACCCAAAGGAATACGTGCAGTTGCAGCAGTGTTATTGTTGACTTTTCTTCACAATGTCATCATCTTGGGTCTTACGTCAAGACAAGCAGACTATTGAATAAAGCTCTCACTCTTGCTGAGAGGGCATGTGGTTGTCTGGGGAGCAGAAAGATTGTTTGCTTTAAAATCAGATACTCAGTCAATGGCACAGCAGGGAGATGCAGCTATTCCGATGGGAAATGAAGTTTGGTTTTTAAGGTTCTTTTTACAAACGAGGCATTTCTGTCCCCTGGCCAACTATTCCCTTGTCAAAACAGCACCACTGCAGGTTAACTGGCACTTGCACGGATGCACCAAAGATGTTGCTAACTACCTGTTGACAGTGATGGTTTCCAGCATATTATCACTGTATCACATGTATGTAGCTCATATTCCCATGACATGCTGCTGTTTATAATTAAACACAAAAAACTACACTGAAGAATAGTATTATGTCTGCAAAGTCAAGTGCTCAGAAGTTTAGGAAAGGCCAGAATTAAGGCTGCTTGTGCATGTGCATTACAATACAGTCTTTAATTACATGGATCACGTAAGTATTTTTCCACAGGGCCCCAGCCAGCCCGAGTGTCTCTTTCTGGGCTCCTCATCCAATTCCTCCCTCACTCCTTCCTTGGGGCATTGTCCCAGTCTCTTTGCCCAGCCAGCCCCAGTTCTCCCACCACACCTCAACTCCATGTCAGATATGTCTCCTCTCCATCTCTTACCCCATTCCCCCCTACCCTGGTTCCTAGTCCCAGTCTCCTTGCCCAGCCAGTCTGTTTCCCCAGCTTCCCCCCAGCTCCTTGTCTGATCTTAGCGTTTCCCCTATTGGGATCCCCTCCGAGACCTTCTCCACTCAGCTTATCCAGTACCCCTTGTCCTGATTTGGGAGAACACTTTCTCCAGTTCTCTGGGATCCAAAAACTCATTCGACTCCAACTCGTCATGCAGGTTACTTGAATAGGCATGTAACAGCCCTATGCCCTGGCTGGCTAGGCCCAGACGCAGGGAACTTAGGTACACCACAATTCCAAATCACGTCACACACACTACACAGTTTATGGACATTCTTCCTAGCTGCTATCTTCTGTACTTCTTGAATCTTGGACATTGCACAGATTGTGTAAGGACCAATCGCTTTCGTCCTCACTTCGTCCACATTTCAAACTTATCAGTTCAAAGCGTGTCCACTTACCTCAACCAGCCCCATAACACCATCTCCAGCCTGTTACTCCCTTGCTTACAGTTTAACCTTGCACTCAGATCAGGAATGCCCAGCAAGAGCTATGCCTACAACCCCCAACTAACTGGCTCCCAGTCCCCCGTTTCCCTCACCAGCTCCCAGTCACAGTCTCCTTCCCCAATCAGTTCCACTCTCCCCCTCCCACTGGCTCTCAATCCCAGTTTCTGTGCCCAATCAGTCCCAGTCTCCCTCTGCCCCCTCTTTTGGCTCCCCATCCCATTCTCCTTACTCAACCAGCCTGCCCCCCCTCCTGCCTTTCAGTCAGTTTCTCTTCCCCCCTCCAATCCCAGTCTTACCAGACTCCTTGTCCCAGTCTACTCCTGTCCTCCGCCCTACCCCCGTTCTGGCTTTTGTCCCAGCTACATTTGACTCAGACAGTTTCCTCTTCCACACTGCCTGAGTGCCAGCCAGGGAGGTCATTCAGAGCACAGGGGAGACAAGCTCTCTGCTCTCGGCACTAGTGCCCAGCCTGGCGCAATTGAGAGCAACCATTAGTCCAGCTTTGCCTCAGTCGTCCTAGGCTGGTGCATGCTCAGTTGCTCTGATAGCAGTCTGGTTAGCTTAGGAATTGGGACAGGCTTGAGCATGCTCAGGGAGGACAGACTCTTCAGAGGTTTTGGCTGAAAACATGGAAAAAGTCTCAATTGTGATTTTTCAAAGGCTTATAACTTGGCCAAATTTGGGTAGTTTGGGGACAGCAAAAGGCACAGGCTTGTTGGCAATTTTAGGTAGGAGTCCTACAATCAGGCTCGAGCTAATCACAATATTTTGCGCAAGGAGTGGATTTTATCCAGTGCAGTGAGGATATTTCCAGAAGCCTGAACATGCAGAGTGCCGTGCTGTACAATGTTCTGTGCCTTCTCTCCTAATAAGCCTGGCTTGTGAGTGTTTGCTTAACAGTACATTAGCCATGGGACACAGTGTGTATATTGTGCACAGTGCGTATATTGCTGCACCCTCCCCACTAATCCATCTCACTTGGGCTACCTGCACCATTCTAGACCTCTAAACAGCTTCAAACAGCGGCCATTTTTAAAATCGGCCTGTCAAGGAAACATTTCCTACTTTCCCATCCAGTTATGGAATTTGTCTTCTAAATTTCACAGGCCTCAGACTTAGGATGAGCTCAGTCCTAGCTCAGTGACTCCTCAGGGCTAGAAATAGGAGCTTTATACCAGGGGTTACCAAGGATAAAGCTTTTGCCTCTCGCCCTGGTGGACGGTGAGATATTTACCTTTGAATCATGACATTACTGAGGCTAGAAACACTACTACAGGTCAGTCTGGAGGTTTATTAGCTCTGAGGCTTGTATTTATGGTACAAAGGCAGCCATAGGGACAGGACAAATATCACCAGTGAATATCTTTAAAATCCTACCTATCTGTTTTATAGCCACACATAAGGCCTTTCAAATGGAGTTTGAATTGCAAACGAAGCTACATTTCCTTTAAAATGCAAGGCGTATAGTGTACGAAAAGCATGATTCAGTGGAGTGGCACAAAGGTTGCACTGGCTCTTGGTTGGGGTAAGCTGCATCACTCACTCTTGGCTTCCTCACAGGTGAGTCATGCGGGATTCCAAACTCATGCAAATAAAGCTGAAGCCAGCTGCTTTGCTCTCTATCTATTTATGTGTCTGTCTGTCTGTTTATCAATCCTGAAATCCAGGAGCAGAATTAAGTGGGTTTTATGATGTTAGAACCTGTAGAATATTTGCCCTTTAATTAAAAGAATCTAAATATGGCCTTCTCCTGGCCAGAGAAGGAGAGACACCCCTGTCAATAGCTGTTGATCGGATCACATTTTCTGTAGCCACTTTTGTGCTGGTTTTTTGGCAAAAAGGTCAGCTCTGTTGTCAGAGATACATGTCACAATCATCTTCATGGATATCACTGTAATTGTGTTTGATGACTCACTTGTTTAACAGGAACAGACTGCTTGTTGCTATAGCAATTCTTCAGTGAATTCTCCTTGGAGGGAGAGAGAATACCTTAATTACAGTAATGGCTCTTTGTCATGAGAAAACACAACCACCAACAATTATAATCCCGATGAGTTGTGAACTCAACCCTAGTTCGCTGTAACTTTTAAAGAGAAGTTTTACATTTAACCAATTTTAGTAGATGTGACTTTATTTACTTGTAGCAGCTGCCAAGGAGGGCTCTATTCAATCTTACAGCTAAGGGGATGGAGCATGCAAGAAGCCCTTTGAGTGCAGACTGCTCTTTGACTTCAGTGCGAGTTCCTTGCACAGGAGGCTGATGGGAGCAAGAGTTTTCTACCTGTACCTAAGGCCTTTCAAAGGGAGTTTTGAGGAGGATGAAGCTGTAGGCCCAGATTCTCAAAGGCATTTAGGCTCCTACCCTTTCAATGGAAGTTAGGAGACTAAATATCTTTGAGGATCGGGACCATATCATTGGGAAGAGTCTTGGGGCTAGTCCTCAGCTGTGGATTGATTGCAGGTGTAGCAGGGAGGCTTGGCTTCCCTCAGAGGCAGATACAGAGGGAATGCCACAAGCCGCCTGGTGGTCTGAGCCAGGGGGACCACACCCCACATGCCGGAAGCAGAAGGGCGGGACAGGAAGAGGAAGTATAAAAGGCAAGCCCTGCAGCTCAGTTGGGAGGGAGCTGCTGAGGAAGACAGATGTATCTTCCCTGATGCTGGAGCAGGACGCCGAGGACCGCGCTGCCTGCCCTGAGGGCCTCCACGAGCTTCCCGAGACCCCTGCCACTCCTGATGCTGAGGAGCTGCTACTGCTACCCTTGGCAGTATATCCCGGGGAGACAGAGGATGACCCTGGGACGCAGGTACACCTGAGGGCGAGAATAGGAAGGAGCTGCTGAATGGGTCCAGTCTTGTCCAGCATCACAGCATCAAAATTTGCTGCTTGGGGAGACAGCAGTTCAGCTCCCAAGAAAATACCCGAGTGGCCTAATTTGCAAAAGAGATGAGCTCCCAAAGTCTCATCGGTTTCAATGAGAGCTGTGAATATTCAGCCCCTTTGGAAATTAGGCCACTATGTCCTAGAAGTTAGAGCTGGGAAATACTTGTGGGTGGTCAGTAGGCATTCAAAGCCAAGGAATCTGGCATAACAACTGGTTCCAGCTGGCTCTTACCAGAGCCTCTTAAAGGTACAGTTCCCCACAACACTCAGTTAGTCATCTAGACTACTCTCTTGCCAGTGCCGGACTGCTTTCTACCATGTCTTGTCCACTGCTTTATACAGTCTAGTTTTAATAATCTCAGGTGGAACTCATCACTCCCCAGATCTTCTGATGTCCAGCTGACATTTTTTTCTTCTCCTTTATTTCATCCTGGTTCACTGAGTTTTGCCCCTCCTGTCTTCCCCAAATGTATGGAATCATTCATTTAGCTAAGATACTGCAGTAGTGTCCTGCTCATTTTCAGATTGGCTCTGACCTTAGTTTTTTAATCAGATTTCTAGTTGCACATAGGTCAGACCTGTCTCTGTGGCTCCAAATGCCTGCCGGGTGCCCACATACAGACGTTTCAGTCTTTTGAGATCCTCTGCAAATAGGCCCTTTTCCCTCTTCTGGGGAGACCTTAATTGTATAGTTCTTAATTAGAGAAATGGTAATTATCACCATTGTTCATCGATGCCTTTTAACCATCCTGCTAGTGTTTTGTATAGACATGCTAACTTTAGCTTGAGTGCTTATTCAGTTAATCGCTTCAGAGAAACTAAACACATGTGATCATTCTTTATGTTATAGTCAGCAGAATCCAGTCCTTCTATCACTCAGTGGGGGGCTGACTTTTCTTAACCCCAGCTTGTTTACCGTGCTATGGTCCCACCTCTCTGAACTGTGGATAGACGTTACTGAGGCAGTCCTGCTAGCCCACGCTAGCTTTTTGTTTAGGTTTAGAATGGTCCTATAATATTTAGTCTTGATGTTAGGGGATATTTCTGTTTGTTCTCATCTTATACTAGCTCAGTTTTAACAACTATTGTAACTGACTAAAAACAGTGCCGGGGGAGGGGAGGCTGGAAAGTCTCATCCTTTTATTTTATTTACTAAAGTAATAAAAATAAAAACAAACAATGGAGCATGACCGAGAATTGGGCATCAATTTCAATACATTATTCGATTTCATTATTATTATTCTTTTCTACTTGTGAATGCAGAGAAACTCAGGAACCAATACTGGTATGTAACAATTACATCAACACCATAATGGATGAAACTGGACTTGGAAAACCCCTTAACTTTGTCTCTCTCTAGCCTCCTTCCTGTTAGATACTTTTCTTTCATTTGCAAAGAGTGAAGCAGAATGTAGGTTAAGCTGAACAAACAGAACTTTATTAAACCTGTGCACTGCTCTGGCTATGTGGCTGCATTGCTTTTGACCTTACTCTCCACATTCCCTGTTTTCCTGGTGTCCCATCAATAACAGCCCCTCCAGTGAATGTGGGCCCTCTGGCTCTAGTTCCACTCATCATGATACAGCCTTTCAATTTGATAAACATCATAATATAAAGAATTAATTGATGCCCCACTCCGTGTCCTTTATTTAGAGGTTGTTAGCACATAGCTAAGTTGGCATCTTGTCTTTACCATAGACTCAGCTGGTTTACGTGGTCTTTGATACAGTTTGGTCTCCTCAACAGGTGACCACACTGGGAATTACCGAGCTCTGTCTCCCCATCACCTGTCTCTGATTCTAGCAAGTGATCTCTTGTGCAGCCTCCTCCCTTCCTGTGGGCTTGGCCTCTGAATGATTCTGTCTCTTTGTTTTGTGAAGGTCTCTGTAGGCTCTCTCTGGCTTTGTCTGATGGCTGGTGTCTTCTGTTCCTTCGGATCACTTGTTCCTCTTGTGTAGTCATCTCAAATGACCTGGGTGCCACTGCATGACTCCTTTTGTCCATTACTTCTGGTGTCTCGCTAATGGCTGTATCTTCACAAAAGAGCCTGTCTTCAGGGCCAGCTGGTCCTTGGCTGACCCGTCATACTCTAGTATCTGCTTTCTCTGATTGTTGACCATCTCCTCTTGATGGAGCCTCCCCCGTTCTGGCTGCAACAGGTCTTCCCTCACTGGTAGCACGGTTTTGGTTCCTCATCCCATCAGTGCTGTACTGGATGGTTTGGCACGCCTGTGATAATGTAATTCCTAGGTGCCAAAATGCTAGCAAAGGGTCTGAACTAGAAGAAACAGCCATATGTAAAAGTCTCTTACCTCTTTTCACAGCGGATTCCACTTTACCATTACTTTGTGAGTATGCTGCGGATAGGGTTGCCAGGTGTCTGACTTTTTTACCAGAATGCCCAGTCGAAAAGGGACCCTGGTGGCTCCGGCCAGCACTGCTGACCGGGCCGTTAAAAATCCAGTCAGTGGCGCAGCGGGGCTAAGTCAGGCTCCCTGCCTGCCGGCTCCGCACAGCTCCCAGAAGCACCGGCATGTCTTCCTTCCATCTCCTACGAGTAGGGGCAGCTATAGGGCTCCGCACGCTGCCCCTACCCAAGCCCTGGCTCTGCAGTTCCCATTGGCCGGGAACCACAGCCAATAGGAGCTGCGGGGGCAGTGCCTGCGTATGGGGCAGCGTGCAGAGCTGCCTAGCCCCACCTCCATGTAGGAGCCAGAGGGGAGACATGCTGCTGCTTCCAGGAGCTGCCTGAGGTAAGTGCCACCCAGATGTGTAATTGTCTGATGGCTTCTCTGCTACCACCATGCTGCTGATTCAGGTTGTTCTGGCCTCTACAGGTGCTATGATATCCTTGCTCTGCAGAGACTTTCAAGCTCCTTGCATACTGGATTATGCAATGCCACTGGAATTTTCCTTCCTGTAAGCACACAGGTTCCACTGTAGGGTCTACTTCCAGTTGCAGCTTTCCTTTGAGGTCTTTGAAAACACCCCTATATGCTTTTAAAATTGTCTCCAATGTCCATGGGACACCCCCTTTTGCTTCTTGCACTGCAGCTATAAAATTCTGATGCTGCACCCTGATCAGATCCATGGCTTGTATGGCCATATTCCCCCAGAAGGGTCTGCGGTGCTTACCATCCACCATCACAAACTTCAGTTGGTACCATCTGTTATTTTTTGGGATACTTACTATGAGGTCACATTTTCCTATTGATTGTATTATATTCTCATTTACATTATTGGATTGCAACTGCTCTTTGTAATGGGTGTGTGCGAGTCCAATTCACCTCGAGGAAACACATTGCAGGAGGCCCTGCTATCCAGCTGAAATCGCATGACGTTTCCCTATTGACATTGTTGCATGCATGGAGGTTGGTATTGTCCCTTGTTGCTTTCCTGTCTTGACAGCCTGAACTTGATATGATGTGGGACTCAAGGAGAGAGTCACGGTGTTATCACCACTGTCTGATGAGCCATCCCCCTTTTGTACAATCTGAATCTTCCTGAGAGCCTCTTCTGCTCTTGCACACATTGCTAAATGGTCCAATTTGCCACATTGCAATGCTCTCCTAGTGCAGGGCACTTCTCTTTACTCACTCATGCTGTCTACCAGAATAAATGCATCTCACTATGGGCATGGAACACTGCTCTCCTTTGCTGTCATCTCAGTGCATGTACCTCGGGGGGTGTTGTGCCCGCTATGGCTTTCACCATGTCTCTTGAGGCTTCTGCCACACACCTCATGTCTAGGCATGTGTCCAGTGTGAGATCACCTTTCTGGAGCAGTCCGTCCTGCAGGGGGTGTTCCCAAATGCCACAGACCAAACTGCCCCAAATTGGAGGATCTGTCAGGTCTCCAAAATTGTAGCAGGCACTGTGCGTAAGGCAGTAACCTAGGGTCCCTCCCCTTCAGATTAATCTCTAGTGAAAAGCCTGCGTCGCTCCACAGATTCATTCTGCTTTGGGGACCAACAGGTCTCCAGCGCTCCTTGGACTGCTGTGATGAACTTCTGCGGTGGTGAGCTTCAGAGTGTTGCTGAAATCTCTGCCTGGCTCCCCAATAAGGTGAACTCATAGTTTTACTTTCCTGCTGTTGTCATCCTCCTGCATGACCAGGTCTGGGTACAGCTTGAACTCCTCCTTCCTCTGGGTCCATCCTTGGCTAGGTTTGGTGTCTGCATCCTTCCTGTTAGATACTTTTCTTTCATTTGCAAAGAGTGAAGCAAGGCTTCAGACCAAGTGCCCTGGCTCACGCTGCCAGCTGCTGCACTTCAGAGAACTCACCACTCAGATGTTGCCCCCACGTTTCATTAGCAAAGCACGCAGCTGAGTGCAGGCTCAGTTGAACAAAGGGAATGTTGTTAAACTCTGTGCACTGTTCTGTTCGTGTTCTGCTCTGCTGAGTTGCTTCCAGCCTAACTCCCGCATTCCCTGTTTTCTTGATGTCCTGTCAATGGCAGTCCCTCCAGGGAACACTGGCGCTTGGACTCCAGTTCTCCTGATCAGGATACAATCTTCCTAGTCCACAAAGCAGTATCATGCCATACAAGTTATTCTCGCCACTGTACAAAACACGAAAGACATTGCCCCAGATCTCATGAGTCTACATTCTGTACGAACAGCTCAGATACACTGAGGGGCCCAGAGGAATGTGTTATTTTAGTGTATTTTTATTGATGGATTATTGGTAATGGATTTGGGATTGCTGGTGGAAGTGAGTGAGTGGGCTTTGCAGAAGACATCGTGACGTTTTTATCCTGCCTGCTTTGTACATGCCTATACATTCATCAATCATTTTCTTCGGATAAGGCTTTGAGCCAACTTTCATTGAAGTCAGTAGGAGCATTCCACTTGAAAGCAGAGGGAGCTGGAAAGCAGTCAGGCATAGCTGTCGAATTACAGTAAACTAGAACCTCCTATTTACAGGGACCCACTGTTTTAATTCTACATCTGAGGACACTTTAGCGATGTGAGTACCATGTAGTCACTTTAGCTATGACCGAATGACTGTATATTCCTGGGGAAGACATTTGAGAGAAGCATAGTTAAGCTCCATTATGCACAGAGTATACTTACCGAGTAAATAAAAGACTTTTCCTACATTGTAACATTTCTGTTGCCACCTTCCAGAGCCCCTGAGGAATGGTGAGATATGGAGAAATTATTGCAACAAGAGTGGGGAAAGGTAAGGAAATCATTCATTCATTCATTAAACTAAGATGTATTTGACGTTACCTCATCTCTGCGCAGGCTCAGCTGAATGACTCGGTGCTTAAGACACTTAAGGCTTGTCTACACTACAAAAATTACTCATTGCTGACAATGGGAGTCAGCAATGAGGGAGTTGAGTTGGAGCTAAGCAGGTTTTAGATGCAAGTGTAGCCAACAACAAGGCATACTAGGTCACTTTTCAGAAGCCTCTGTTAAAACCTGCTTGTCGATGGAATTTCACTGAGGATGATTCTGGCTCCGTGTCTGTGAGCCTGAAGTGTTTTTGACAGACAGCCAAGCACCTGTTCTGACAAAGGGACTGTAAGATGGTTGGGATGGAGCTGTGACACACAAGTTTCCCATAGTAGGTGGGGGCTGGGTTGTGTGTTCGAAGCAGCCTGCGTAGAACTAGCAGACAGAGCTGCTGCTGGCTGGAGCCCCAAAAGGGCTACTGCAGCTTTTTATATTCTGTTGCTCCTTGTTCAAAGCATTAATGGGAACTATGTAGCTTCTGTGGCTGGATCCTGCACCACTGATGACAATGGGGGAGGGGGATTGTTATTGATGTCCCCGGAAGCAGGATCAGAGCTACTGGAACTACAAACAGTTCAAGAAAGATTATCCTGAGGTGTAGCCACTTATTTGTCTCCCAACAAAGCATTAACCCATCCCAGAATTCCACACCCTTCTTGGCCACGTGTAAGACACAATGCATGTCTCATTTACAGTACACTCTGACAACCACCATTTTTGACTGAATACTCTCCTATATTGGCAGGCACCGTTACCAGGTAACAGGCAATGATGACTCAAGGAGCTGAGAGAAATCTCATAGCAAATTGTTCCTTTAGCACTTCCAGTCACCTGTTACTGAACCTCTGCAGGGATTTTTCCTGTTCTCTTTAAGCCAGGAAATTCTATGTCTCATGGTTACCTGATGTATGTTATGATGCTATCAACATGCTGTTATTGCCATGCAGCCTGTTTTACTTGATGCTGCTGAAAGATGCCAGATTGACAAGCCTAGAGGTCCTCTATTTATCCACAGAATAGGAACAGCTCAGACAAGGATGGTATAAGCATCCCCCATGCTGTCTCTCCAAAGTGCTACAGTTCTGACCTGTACATCTGACCTCTACATCTCTGACCATCCCTTACTAACAAGAGTGGTAATTGAAATGATAGCTTTGTAGTTCACTTCTGCAATCCCTGCATCTTTGTGTACAGCGCTATTCCAGCATTGCTTTGGAGGTGTTTGCTATCTCAGCCTGTTTGTTTGCAAACACTTGTATCATGATGCCAGAACGTGTTGAATTGCAGAGTGAATCACACATGCTGCTCAGTGTCTCAGGAACACTTGGGGCTTTTTATTATTTATTATTATTATTATTATTCTACTGTTTGTAAACATCTGCATAAAGATGATACTGAGATTTTTTTTAATGTTCTAGAATGAGCTTTGCACTTTACAAAATTCATATTCTTATTCAATATTTGTATTACAGTAGTGTCCGGAGGCCTTGCTCAAGATCAGGGCCCCACTGTACTGGGAGCTCTTCAAATAAAGACATGGTCCCTGGCCTTGAAGAAATTAGAGTTAAGATGACAAATGAAGGAAGGGTGGGGGTAAAGGGCACAATCAAGCTTTTATAGCCATAGCTACTGTGATCTCATCAGATCTCTTAAGCAATGTTAAGCTCTTTAATACTGATATGGGAGCTCGTCAAGGAAAATCTAGGTAGGAAACCCCTGTAGCAGGGGTGCTGGAACAATTTGTATAGTTGTGGTGTTGAGAGCCACTCAACCAAACTGTAAACCCTGTATATGATGGAAATCACTTCAAGCCAGGGGGTACAGCAACACCCCCAGCCATCCTAGTTCCTGTGGGCTGTAGGAAATGATATAAAACAGGTTAGTAGGTGGCATGCTTTCTTCTGAGAATACTATGAAAGCTCTGGAAATGGGGTTGTAAACTGCACCTCTCAACCTCACCAGAGGGCGCTGCAGAGCACTTCTGCTTTGGTTTAGTGAAAATGGGACGTTCTGCAATGGTTTAAGGTTATATCCCAGTTCTATGTGGTTACAGTTACCTACAATCATTTGATGTTTAGCTTTTTATAACCTAGGCTGATGGCTTTTTATATTTCATTTGCGGTGACAGTGACATGGCAGCATAGGGAACTTTGTACAAAAAATAAGATGAGTGGGAGCTCAGGCTAAACTATACCACTAATAGATTCCTCATGTTACTAGTATTATTTATCAGGAGCCTTTAGCAATATGAGCTAAACCACAGGTCCTGATTTCCTCTGTTCATCGTGGAAGTGGACTCCTCTCCATACCCTGTCCCCCCCAGCCAAAAAATGTTTATCCTTGGGTCACACATGATATTTAAAAACAACCTTTAAAATATTATCTAGCTGAAATAGCTTTGAATCATAGATTCAGGGCAAAGCTGACGAGGCAAGTCCCAGTCATCTGCCTTTGCAACCCTAGCAGACAAGTGGCATCTGTCAAATAGACACTCTGACAGAAGCACAAGGAAAAGATAGGGCATGAACTAGCAATGCCTGTTAGCATGCTAGAGTTAATAGAACAATGAGTAACAATTTTAACTCAGTGCGCTGGGATTTATCTGACCTGCCAGGCAGAGGATGTGGAATCTCAATGGACAGTCATATTTTAATGGTGTAATCTGACACTGTTCACTCTGAGTCCTCAATGCTTGGAGCAAAGAGCATTGATGCATGTAGCTACAGTGAAACCTTGATCCTTTCTCTCTGCTGTGCGTAGCAATGGGTGCTGAGTAACCAAGAACCTGAATCATTTGTTCTGTGTGCACTAGAGAATAGCCTTGATGTTAAGCTGAAAACCTGCCTGAAAAGGGTGTCAAACAACCCCTAGTGTGGTGAGGGCCTAAGGTGATTTAACTTGCGGCTTTTAGTGTAACAAGTGTTGGTTATGCCTCAAGCTGAGCAAACTCACTCAACCAATTTCTTCTGCGTCTGTCTGCAAATTGCTGCCAGCCACCAGACAATTTTCTCAGGTCTGTTTGTTTGAAATTATTCGCCAATTTTTTTCTGCAGACTGAGTTATTTGCAGAGATTAGTTGCATGATCTTACATGGTATTATTGGAGAAACAGCATGTTATCGTGTAACTATCAATTGTGGTCCTGATTTGCTTTTAACTTTGGACTCAATCCTGCAAGGGAAGGAAGTAGGGGAACTGGCAGGGGTTGTGACTGCTCCATTTGGTAGAAGGGTATGTTCACCCCTTGCCACAGAGGTTCAGAATCTTGGGGTACTTTTGGACCTGACCCTGCTCTTGGTAGCAACAATGGCTTGTATTGCTTTTTTACTTTTCTGCATTGCTGACGGTTTTCAGCCTTCTCTTGATAAGGCTGCTCTCACCACAGTTATAGATACCTTTGCATCTCCAGGTTGAACGGTTGCATTGAACTATACTGGGAACAATCCCAAAGACAGCTTGGAACTTACAGCTATGCAAAGTGCAGTGGCCCACTTGCTTAAGTGGAATGGGTCAGCTATAAAGCAGTATACGGCATGGGACCTACCTCTTGTAGGGTCCATCTTTCCCCTTGAATACCATTGCAACTGCAAAAGTCAACTGAAGAACCCACTCTAGTGGTCTGTAGAGGTGTGCTCTTGAGGACTGGAGGCAGGGCATTTTCAGGAGGGGTTCCTGGCTGTGACATCCACTCCCTCTCAGAGCAGAATGCAAGGCATGTTTGGTAGTCTAGCATCGAGCATATAGACCGGGGTAGGAAACCTATGGCATGCGTGCCAAAGGCAGCATGCGAGCTGATTTTAAGTGGCATTCACACTGCCTGGGTCCTGGCCACCAGTCCGGGGGGCTCTGCATTTTAATTTAATTTTAAATGAAGCTTCTTAAAAATTTTAAAAACCTTATTTACTTTACATACAACAATAGTTTAGTTATATATTAAAGACTTATAGAAAGAGACCTTCTAAAAACGTTAAAATGTATTACTGGCACTCAAAACCTTAAATTAGAGTGAATAAATGAAGACTCGGCACACCACTTCTGAAGGTTGTCGACCCGATATAGACCATTGCTAGGTTAGTTACTGTGATTGCCTAGGATGTTACAGGAAAGGGAGGTGTTGGAACTAACATTTGTCGTCAGTTTATTGTGTTGCAACAACAGCAATGGGTGCATAGAATAATTTTTATCAGTCAAATATGGGAGCACACTGGGGTCCTTTCAAACATGTCTGACAAGAGACAGTTAAGCACTAGCAGATAATGTAGATAGTGGTTTATCCTCTCACCGATGGTCTGATCCTGGAGCAGACTTAGCAGGTAGCAGAGTTGTCCACCAGGTGATTAGATTTGCCACACGAATGAGTTGTGCACAATGTAATACCCAGCAAATGCACCAAGAGCCCTGTGGTCTGTAAGCAGTGTTTCTGCTGGATGGGAGGGAGCCACTCTCCTTGACCAAACAGGAAGATGCTGGTCTTTTCTTGAAGGTGCTTGTAGTGGGGCAGCCGCCCCACTCCCTGAGAATTTAGGCTGCAGGAGGCCAGTGGGCCTGCGCAGACAAACAGCGAATAAGAGAAGAGCTTATTGGGAGCCAATCAGAGCCCAGATTGGAGGCAGTCAATCAGGGCCAGGCTCAGGCCTATAAAAAAGGCTGCTCAGAAAGAGAGCAGTCAGTCTGTGCCAGACTTTCATGGGGGAAGGTCTGTCTCCAGAGGGGGAGACTAGCACCTGGGACAGCGCAGTGCTGGGCAGGCCCGGGGGAGCAGATGGGAACTCCAGCCTGGTGTCTGCCAGACTGCAGGCCCTGAGGGGAAGGGCCTAGCCGGTGCGAGGGGCCAAAGGGGAAGCGTCCCAGGGAAGTGGACAGATGGAGGGGAGAGAAGGAGGACAGCGAGGCTGCCGCCAGAGGGTCCCTGAGCCAGGATCCAGAGTAGAGGGTGGCTGGGTCCCCCCTTCCCTCCCTTGCAGTACACCCAGCTATCAGCCATTATAGACTACACCAGATCCCTGACAAGAGGGATTAGACGTTGGGGGTGTGTGTTTTGACATGGTGGCTGGGGCGTAGAGAAACTGCTGATCAACCTCCCCCCCCCACCCCGAAGGGGGTGTGGATGGACTAAGGGGCACTGCCAGAGGGCAGTGGTCGGGAAGAGGACACTGCGAGTTGGGAGCAATGCGGGTCCACCCGCCAACCAAGGGCAAGACGACGGATGGGACACCACCAGGAGAGGGCGCGCCACTGGACTGAGCTAATTCCTGGAGACAACCAGCAGGAGGTGCCAGGTGGTGAGTCCCAACCCTGTCACAGTGCTCTAGGCATATCTCCCAGACAGACACATCTATGAGCTCTCTCCTGGCTGGGGTGTCTGTAGTGCTATCTGAAGAGCTGTGCTACAGTAGTAACAAACTTTGGCTTTACAGGGTCCTCTTCCTGATCCAAGCCCATCAGTCAATTCTCTAGTCACACACAGGACTAGCTAAGTGGACAGCCATGGATAGAAATCTCCCCTCCAACCCATAACCAACTCCCAGTCATTCTGGCCAACTCTCCTGCAACTCCAGTGTAAGTGGACAGCTGAGGATAGATGGCAGACGTGCTCTGCTATCACCAGGGCCAGCGTTACCCACCTTTCCAATATCCCTGCTGGGAACAGGAGGTAATTACAGGCAGAGGGAAGAAACACATTCAGCTAGTGCAATTGCTTTCACCTTCACACTGGCTCTGGCAGAAAGACTTCATTTACACTTTGCTTACACTGTCAACTGTCTGTCACTTCACTTTCCCTTGTTTCTGCAGCCCTATGCTGCCGTCTTTTTCTTTTCTGAGCAGCTCCTATTTGGGAAACATCACATTTGCTTTGTATAGACGTACAGTCTGCCGCAGCTCAGCTGCCAGTCAGAGTTGGGATGTATGGTTGTCTGTTAGCAGGGAGGAACATGGGAAGGGCCACACTGGGTCTCACCATTGGTCCCCTCAGCTCAGCATCCTGGTGTCAGGGGTGCTATGCCTCCAGCTATAATTCAGTCTCTCTGTGAACAACTCCTTTATTGTGCCAGGCCCCAGGCTTCCCTTTTTTTGCAAGGGTTAGACCTGCGGCTCCATTACCCTCAGGGTACATCTACACTACAGCGGGGAGTCGATTTAAGATACGCAAATTCAGCTACGTGAATAGCGTAGCTGAATTCGACGTATTGCAGCCGACTTACCCCATTGTGAGGACGGCGGCAAAATCGACTTCTGCCGCTTTTTGTCGGCGGCGCTTACTCCCACCTCCGCTGGTGGAGTTAGAGCGCCGATTCGGGGATCGATTGTCGCGTCCCGACGGGACGCGATAAATCGATCCCCGAGAGGTCGATTTCTACCCGCCGATTCAGGCGGGTAGTATAGACCAGACCTGAGACTGGGCCTTCTGGCTTCTGCACTCCTGTTTCTCACCATGGCTCTCCAATGAATTCAAATGAGTTTAGACCCCAGGTAGACTTTACTCCTCTGGAGAGCAATTCCACCAGCAGGCCGGTGCAGCAATGCACAGCAGCCTTTTCAAAACAAGCCAGCATTTATTAGTCAACTGGAACACAGTATTCAAGAATCCCTAGGCTAGTCCAGAAAAGCACAACTTCACGGAGAGCCCATGTGGGCAGTGTTACCTGCTGCCTTCTCCAAAACCTCTGAGATTTCATCTCTCCTGCCCTGGGCAACAGCCATCATGTCTCAGTCTGCTCACACCCAGCCCTTTGTCTCAAGTTGCAGCACGCTGCACATGTTCCGCTTCCCTTGGCTTCCATCATTAAACGTTCGTGTCCACTGTTTGGCCTCCAGTGTATCTCCGAGGCAACTGCATTCATATGTGGACAGTTCTTGATAGCTCATTCATATGAGTGCAGATATCAATACCCCATCCATTATCTCCAGGTCCCAGAGGAGAATTTAACTCTTCCACATCCAGAGGATAACAATACCAAGCAAGTGAGGAAACCGAGTCACATATTATCCATTAAAAATATTATTGTACACATTCTTCACACTGGGTATAGCCCTTCCTAGGGTCCTGATACTCATGGTCTCACTGGCGTCCTTTTTTACCTTCTTTTCCACTCATCACTTTTGTTGCTGATGAGAAAAGGGAGAAGAAGAAAAAACAGATTCCATGAAGGACCTCCCTATTACTCATTTATTTTACCTGGAAGATGATAAGGGCCAGATCTTGTCAGATTTAATGGGACTTAGGTGCTTAGGCACTTCAGAAAATCCTCCAAAGTGCCTAGCTGCATCTTTAGCACCTAAATATCTTCTAAATGTGGCCCTAAAATATGAGAATGATGGGTGGCAGTACAACACAGCCAGCCAGCCCTCAATTGTTGTATCATGTTGAATTTAGTCTGTAATCCGTTTGGGAGAAAAGGGTCATCTCTTCACTTGTTTATGGGAAGCACCTCACATACTTTTGGGGTCTCAAAAGGAATAAAAATGTGTGGCTATGTAGGGGAGGAATGATGTGCTGGGGGGCTGGATACAGGATTTTGGTTTGATCCTGTTTCTAGTTATTGCATCTGGACTACATTTCCCCCTTCAAGTGAAGTTTCAGTCCCAAGGAAATGTTTAGAGAAAGTTCTGAGCAACTGGGATGACGCAGCACTCCTTGGCTGATTCGGTGAATGTGGGAAGAGTCGGGAAGAAGGAAGTGTAATCTACTCCTATGCTATAGTTTTGGAAAATCCGCCTCACTCTGTTGAAATCATATCACTCATTCACCTGCCATTTCTAACACCGCCGTGTGATTTCTTGGCTACGGAGTGAAATGCACAGCCCCATTACCTTGATTTATTGTTCTAAAAAAAAAAAAATTGAATTCAACCGGTGAATACATTAATAGCCGTAGGTGTCCTCATGCTGATTTATGAGATGTCTATGCCAGCGCTTCCATGTAATTGATCTCTGGGGGCAGATTCATAAATGCGCTTATGAAACTAGAATCATAAAAAATGTCTGCAGGGACAATGTGGCAGGTATGAAGGAGGAAGTCACAAAATCAGCTCAAGTAGCTGCTGCACAGATTCCTGGATCCTTGTTTAATTTTGTTAAGTGAATTTGATGCTGGTGCAAGTTCCCATATTGACAGCACCGGACGGATGTCTTTTGCTTAGCCACAGAAAAGCTGCATCATAGACAATGGCAATATAAGCATTCCCTGCACCATCAGACCTGGCTTGGACAGATACACCTCTAAGAAAAGGAAAGTAGTTCAAGCTTCACACAATTGTTGGTCCCTGTACAGAGACAATGCCAGCATTGCGGTTGTCCGTGTAACCTTAATTCAGCCCCCTTGTGCGTATTGTGATAGACCCAGGCCAGTTGGGCACAACCAAGTAGTATAAGGCAGATATACTGGCCACTGGATTAGCAGTTTTCTGTTCCCTGACTGACCAGAGCAGGGGCTGCTCCGGGCTAATGAGAACACCTGACTCCAATTAATCTGCAAAGAGTCAGGTAAGGCCATGATTAAGGTAATGTGAACACTTGACTCTAATTACGGCCCTTTTGAAGGGCTCACTCCAGTCAGGCTGAGGAGAGCCAAGTAACCAGAGGAGAGGAAGTGCAGCTGAAGGGCTGGTTAATGAAGACCCCCTGAAGCCATCAGTAAGGAAGCCCTAAGGTAAGGGTGAAGAAGAGAGAAGCGGGAGAGCTGTGGGGAAGTGGCCCAGGGAAATGTAGCAACTCTTGCAGTGAAAGGTTGGCTGCCAACAGCTGCTACCATTAGGGTCCCGGGGCCAGAACCTGGAGTAGAGGGCGGACCTGGGTTCCCCACAACCGGCCACTACAGAAACACCTCCTGGGAGGGGAAGACAGGTCCTTGTCAGGACAGGAGGCTAAACTGTTCTGAAATAAGCCCCTAGGGATAACAGAGACTGTGGGAGTTCTCTCACCAACCTCCTTGCTGGCTTATGATGAAAAGGGCTCAGTAGACTGTAACCCTGGCCCTAGAGAGAGAAGGGCTATGTGGAGGGTTGCAGTGAGCCACTGAGGCTAGCATAAACCGCCTAGAAGCGCGGGACCCATGGGGACAAGGTCGGAGCTTTGCCACAGTATGCATTATGATAGTCTTAAATTGCATGATCAGATATTATTTTCTTCACAGAACCCCTGCCTCATTCAGTACACAGGACAGACAATGCTTGAATAATGAGCAGCTATTCAATAGTTTGTTTTCTCCTCATTGTTCAATGTGTGGCCCCAGGCTATATTTATGGCACACTATTCAAACCCTACTCTGAAAACAGAATTATGAACTTCCTCAGGGCCTTTTCTATGGTGCTCATCACTATAGTACTGTATCTGAATCCTTCATAAACATTAATGAATGTCTCTTTACAACACCCCTGAGAGGTGAGGGAGTGGTATTATGCCCATTTTACAGATGGGGAAACTAAGGCAAAGAGAGAGTATTCACTAATTTCAATAACCCCAAAGTATCCATTAATGTTGGGTACCCAGTAAGAGACACCTGATTTTTTTTTTCAGAGTACTAAGCATTATATAGCACTTCATATGCTCAAATCACAGCTTGCAGCTGTCAGTGCTCAGCACTTCTGCCAATCAGATCCCTGGGGCTCAGGTGAGGTACCCTGGAAAGAGGACCACACAATTAGTTACACCTGTGAAAAGTTTGGTTTAGATGAGGAAGTCTGTGACTGAGGCCCGGGTAGAATCCAGTTCTCCAGGGCAGCACTTAATTGCCTTAACCTTGAAGCTATCCTTTCTCTTCCTGCAGTCCCCAGCCTCATTCACTGCACACCTTCATCTTCGGCAACAGATGAAGCAGGTGTCTTCCAGACAACCACCTCCTTCAGTACACAACTCTGATCCATCCCCAGAGCAGATCAACTCTGTGCACTGAATGAGGTACTAATAGGCTTTGGTACAACGTATGAAGGTGGGCCAAGCCCAGGGTATCTATACAAGTGTATTTTTTTCCCCCCTGTAAATCAGAACATAGTGATCTTGAGTTTTAAATGCACCACATGGTCAGAGATGGAACTGAAGCAAAACCCTCTGTTCTGAGCACCCCTGAGCTCCAAAGATGGCTGGATCCAGACCAGGATCTTGCAGTTCAGGCCCACCTGCATAGCTAAACTGGCCATTTGAATGGGAAAGTAAAAGTTTTTTGTCAGGGGGCTCTTTGCAAGATGGCAGCCGCAAATGTATTCTCTGGGCTGTTCAATCCATCCTCTTAAAATAGCCACGCACACTGGGTAGCCACCAGCCAATGCGCAAGAGTGAAAACAGGATGCAACAAACTTCACACAGCTGGCTTTTTAGTTTTGAAGGTCAGCTCTGAATAGCAGCCTGCTGGAGATTCACACTGTAATATTCCAGACAGGCTAACATTGTTCTATTTTTAGCCTCCAAGCCCTCTTAAAACAACAACATCGACAAAAAAACCTCATGTATTCTGTCAAAAAGAAAAGACCCAAAATATTTCAAATCTGCTGTATATCAATTCATAATGCATCTCCCATCCCTCTGCAAAACAATGAGTGTGACCCCAAGCCTTTTTCCCCAGCAGTTTCAATGAGATTGCTCTGAATTCAGTCTGACAGCAAACCATGACCAGTTATCATGGCTACACTGCAATCTCTGATCCAAAGGTATTAAAGCAGTGCAAAAGTTGGAAGGCAGGATGTAGAGACAGGCCCAAACCACACCTTGGCTCCCAACAAACCAGAACTTCAGGAAACTCACTCTGTGGCTCTGGCTATCCTTAATAACATGTGAAATGGTGGGTCTCAGATTGCCCACATTATACTTACCTAGATTAGACAGCCCACTTCTGTGTCCATCTTAATAGCTACAACATGCTCCTCAGAACAGAGGCTGTATCTTCTTCCTTGTGCGCAGTGACAAGCTGTAATAAATAACAATGGTGATGACAATATATGCTCACACAATAAACGTCATCTGATAAATTGCATTCATTGTCCCCTTGTGACTTCCTCACCTGCAGTTATCCCCACCAATCCACCCCTCCCGGGAGCACTCGTAGCTTTCCAAGCCCAGCAAAACGGACAAAGCAGAATCTCCCCAACAACCCTGACCTGGCAGAGGGGAGGTAGAGATCATGACCTAAGTGGTCATGCTCTCTAGCCTTGGGTTCCATGATGCCATGCTGACGGGGACAAAGTGACCTACTGCATGTCACTTCAACCCCCGGTGATGGGGAGGGGTTCAATGCAAAAAGCACACATTGTTTATAAGAAAAGGTGCATCTCTTTTTGCCTTCTGAATGCCACCTGCAATTATGGCTGTTACAGCTACTGGAGGACATACACACAGTGCTGGCTGGGCTTTGCATACCAAATTGCATGATGCCGGCTGTGATGCTGTATGATTGAAATATGACAATTTGTATCATTAATATTGCCACTGTTAGACAGTTGCAACAAATCTTGTACAAAATATGTCATGTAAGGTATCAAAGGAAAAGTTACAATCTATCAAATATATTACCCTGTTTGTATGTATGTATCATCTTTGTATCTAAAGTGATGAATATTGACTATGTACCAATATTTCCCATGTGTTTGCTTGTAGAGTAACACCCACAAGGTAGTTTACATTCAGTCTAGCCAGCACATCGTGAATGAACCATTCAAGTCAATGGCCCATTAAAGAACACAATAGGACATAGAAGAAGCTTGTCCCCTCCAGGTGAGCCTTCCTCTGGACACTTCAGCCAAAATATGGGTAATGGCTGCTCCTGTGAGTCATAAAAGCATGCAAGGACATGTGACTTGCTCAAGTGATCCTGGACTCCATTTTGTGCCTGTAATTTCCCATAAACTAAGATTGAGAGCAGCCCCTCCACATGTGAGAAGGTATAAAGGACCTTGGACACATCTCCATTTTACCTCTTCCCTGCTCTGCTCTCTGGACTGTGGACTTACACTAAAAGGAGCATATTGACTATGGACTGAGGACCTTCCAATCTTTTGGAAGTTACCTGAGACTTTACAAGCCAGCAGTCTGTAACATCAGTGCTGCAAATCTGATCCAAGAACATGCAATGATTGCATGTATATGACTTCCTAAACCATTTTAACTCCCCTCTTCTTTTCGTTATAAAAAAACCTTTTAGATTTTAAAAGCAGCAAAGAGTCGGATGCATCCGACGAAGTGGGTATTCACCCACGAAAGCTCATGCTCCAATACGTCTGTTAGTCTATAAGGTGCCTCAGGACTCTTTGCTGCTTTTAAAGATCCAGACTAACACGGCTACCCCTCTGATACTTTAGATTTTAGTTACTACAGAATTGGCAACAGCATGATTATTGGGTGAGATCTGAGTTATATATTGACTTGGCTATGTGGCTGATCTCTTGGCATTAGAGGACACTATATGTGATTTAAATTGGTTTTCAGTAACCACTCATTATACAGTCCAGTGTCTGGGCAGTAAAGCAGGGAGACTGCATTTTGGACTTCTTGTTAACCAGCACAGTGAGACAGAAGTTTACCTTTGTTACTAGTTTGGTATATCGTATGGAAGAATAATCACCAGTTTGGGGTGAATCTGCCCTATTTCTCAGCAGTCTGTCCTGAATCTAGTATTCTTAGCTGTGACCCACTGAGGCACGGTGACACCAGCTCCTAAAACCCAAGGGCTGTCAGGGACCTGAATCTTGAGAGCAGGAACTAGTGTGTATAGCTCTATACTGTATTATCTGTATATATCTACTGTATTATCTGTTTCTTTAAGAAAGCAAAATGAGACCAGCCCTTCACTCTGTTTACACGTGGTAAACTATCTGGAGAATGCTGGTGGCCCACCTACTGCCACACTACCCATTCTGCTCCTTTATAATGCATCAGCTCAATACAATCCCAGAGAATCAGAGCGGGAAAAGACCTAGTCAGTACCTTCCCATGACCAATGTCACTGTTCCCCCGTGGTGCCTTTGCCAGGACTTTGTCCAGTCCACTTTTAAATGATGCAAATGATGAGGATTCCACTGGAGAGACTGGGGCTAATAGCCTGCGGTGCTAGAACTGTCTGAGCCAAGTTTGTCTTTAATGGGGTTACACTAGAAACAAATCTGGCCCTCTCCCCTGCTGTCTAGTCTATATTTGCCTTTGCTTGGCTTCATCCCAATATTCTTAATTATATCCCACCCACTCGAGACCACTACAAGCAATTCCCTTTCCTCACCAGTGTTTACACTCTTCGTACCCTTGTGTACATTGCTCATGCACAGCTTTCATTGTCACTTGGCCATGCTCTCTTTGTCAGGCAGCATATACTCACCTCTGCTGGATGGCAGAGACAGGAGCACACTGCAGCAGTTCAGTACAAAATGCAGTGAGGAGGCCACATGAAGGGTTAAGAGAGCTCTGGAGTACATTGTCTAGGCTGTATAGCTGCCCACATGCCTTCTGAACACTCCTAGGCTGCTCCCTCATCTTTCTACTCCTGGTCCTCACTATTATGGCATCTGAACCACCTTGGTACTCTCCCCCTTTCCCCTCCCGCTCATATCCCATACCTCAGCCAGTCCCCATACTCCAAGGGACAATGTGGCACAACAATGATTCTGCCAAAGTTGCAGGTCTTGCCCAAATAAGATTTCTGTGGATATTTAATGAGATAATGGGTGCCTATATCACTTAGCTCGCTCCTTAGAAGTCATTCCCTCCAGCCCCTTAAATATCTGTGCTAATCTTCTCTCTCAAACCAGTATCATTCTGGCACAAGAGACAGTTTCAGAACATGTTTTAATCTGAGTCCCCCGCAGATCACTGGGGGATCCTGCAATGGTAAGTGAGGCACTTATACTTGTGCCAAAGTATTATAGAAATATAACTGATTTTTTTTTCCCAGTTGTAGCCTCATCCGTAGTGGGAGCAGTTCATGTGACAGGCAAAAAGTGCCAACGTTCTCATCTCAAACACATGCACCCAGACAATGACCATTCTACACACAATCAGACATCCTCAGCAGCAGCTAGTGCTGCTGTCTAAAGCACCCTGGTTTTCCCAGTGTCGGTATTGTTTCCTACATATTCAAAAGGGAAATAATGTAAAGTGTACTTCTCCCGCCTCCCCCATCAAAATTGTTCTCTCTACCTCCTTGGAGAATGACAATGGAACAGTCTGTAGAATGTTTCATGGCACAATGGAGGCTGTGATATTTACCAGCTGAATGATCTAGTTAGATGGATAAAAATTCCAGGTGGACATGATTAGTGTTGATTTAACAACCACAATATGTTTGATACTATATTGTATACAAAAATAAAAGCAATCTTTTCCCACAAGAGCGTACAGGAAATCTCCATGAGACTGCAAAATGCTGCCCAGCGGCGAACCTAAAGACACTGAGGAGAAATGGGATTAACACTTTTCAGCAGAGTTGATGGGTTTAAATTCAACTCAAAGAGCTGAACACCACAGCAATGTGGGAACAGATCCAAACTCTCTCAGGTGGGCTGGATCCAAATCTCTAGCTCTTTTGGAACATTCAGATTTGACTTTCAACTGAAACCCAAAACATCTTTGCGGCCTCCAAATAAGCATGGATTTTTCAAAATGGAGTGATCATGACTTTGTTTTGATTAATCAGAGTGGAAGAATTACTTCTTATGTCTTGCTTACAACACTCCTGCTAATACATCCCAGAATGATGTTCACTTTTTTTTGCAACAGTGTTACACTGTGACTCATATATAGCTTATGGTCCACTATAACCCCCAGATCCCTTTCTGCAGTACTCCTTCCTGGGCAAACATTTCCCATTTTGTATGTGTGCAACTGATTGTTCCTTCCTAAGTGGAGTACTTTGCATTTGTCCTTATTGAATTTCATCCTATTTACTTATGACCATTTCTCCTGTTTGTCCAGATCATTTTGAATTATAATCCTATCCTCCAAAGCACTTGCAATCCCTCCAGGTTTAGTATCATCCGCAAACTTTATAAGGGTACTCTCTATGCCATTATCTAAATCATTAATGAAGATATTGAACAGAACCGGACCCAGAACTGATTCCTGCGGGATCCCACTTGTTATGCCCTTCTAGCCTGACTGTGAACCACTGATAACTACTCTCTAGGAATGGTTTTCCAACCAGTTTTGCACCCACCTTATAATAACTCCATCTAGGTTGCATTTCCCTAGTTTGTTTATGAGAAGGGCATGTGAGACAGTACCAAAAGCTTTACTAAAGTCAAGATATACCAAGATATACCATGCTTTCCCCCATCCACAAGGCTTGTTACCCTGTCAAAGAAAGCTATCAGGTTGGTTTAACATGATTTGTTCTTGACAAATCCATGCTGACTTTTACTTATCACCTTATTATCTTCTAGATGTTTGCAAATTGATTGTTTGATTATTTGCTCCATTATTTTTCCGGGTACAGAAGTTAAGTTGACATACAGGAGTTCAGCCTAGTTGATCTAATGGGCCCTCAAGTTTGGTGAAAACAAATAACCTAGAATCCATGTGCCTCCCTCTCCCCAAACTTTAGCTTATATTTGTATGTATTTATAGAAAGCTTTGACTCACAGGAGTTTATCATGAAAACAATCATGAATATCTTATTACAGGCAGCAAAGTAATGCTCCTCATTCGTGATTGCGGAAGGTCTGTCATTAACACCCAGGCCTTTGAGAAAGAGGAAAGGATGTTATGCTTGTGATAATGCAATGCTTTTTCTTTTTATGGCTCTTCATTACCAGCCTCTGTCCCCTGATATAAAAAACTGGATTCTGATTCAGCTCTATTGACAATCAGTGAATGGCATCCTTGCTGACTGCAGGGCAGGGGGAAATCGAAACAGGGCCGGTTGCCAGGGGTGTTTGTTACAGAGGAGGAAATAGCAAAGATGCTCTGTTTAAAGAAAACCTAGAGCCTGATTCCATTTTCAGTTACGCCATTTAAATCTGAAGTGACTCCACTGATTTCAATACATTTATTCTAGACTTACACCCCTGTCACAGAAAGCAACATCTGGTTCAGGAGCTGTATTTTTCCTTTGTTTTGCTTGCTTCGACAATGCATCCTTTAAACTTTTTTTCAATGAGTGGATGCTGATGGCTCCCTATCAGCATCCTTGGTGTGACATAGCCCTCCCACCCCTGAAGATTCACAGTAGAAAATTTTTTGGGATTGACCTCTTCTTATTGTGTCCTGCTGGGTGAGTGTGCTCACTAGGGCTTAGCATGAAGCGAAAACCTGCCCTTGTGGAAGAGGAATGATGTTTCATTAAGAAACACAAAGTGTCAGCTAACGAATAGTCTAGGACACTGGGATGTCACTTCCTGGGCTCCCAGACACACTTGTGTGAGAATTGTATTGTAAAATAAATGAAGTGGAACATAGAAGCCAAATAAGAAACCTTGGCAAAGTGTATACGCATGGGGACAGGTTTATGAGCCCAGTCACATCCACCACTAATTAAGCCTGAAAAAAAGAGGTCTCTCAGAACCAGCCCTCCATTAATTTTCATTGGTCCCTCGCTTCCTTTTTACTGCCAGACAATGTCAACTCAGCTTTATTAGTGAGCTGCCAGCACTGTCGAGGAGCTGCTCGCTGCTGTACTTCTCCTCAGACAGCACCATTCGCAGTGTGGGCACATCCTACCCCATTCAGATTCACAAAGGAGCCAAAAAGGGATTGGCTGATATAGGTGACAATTATAACTCTGGCTATCTTAATAACATTTTGGAAGGGATCCTAAACCTCCTGCCCCCATGCTTAAGTCAATGTCTCAGTGCAATCAGGATGAGACCTGACGTGAGGGGCAGAGTATTCTACATCTGCCTACTGGAGGGTTATCTGGTACTAGCCCTCATTGGAGACTGGGTACTGAACTAGATAGCCCCTGGGTCTGATCTAATGCAGCAGTGCTTATGTTTTCTATGTTCCTATCCACAGCATGATCTCATTTAGACCAGTATAAAACCCAGATAATCTCACCAAATTCAATAGCCATCTCTAATATAAGCGCTCTTAGAATCAGGCCCTAGCATTTCTACATGCTGCAGTCAACAGACTCAGAGTGGCCCTTTTAACATGCCAATTTCAGGTCCCTTCTTAGAGTTAATCAGCCCCACTGATCTTTTTCCAACAGCTGCGAGTTTACCAGCATCGGTTCCTTGTTCTCACATTCAACGACCCGTCAGTTGTGCTGAGACTGGTGCCTTGAATGCCAAGATGGATGAAGATTTTGGGAAAGTGGAGTGCAGTTAGGGACAGATTAAGGCAATACACGGCCCACTACGATCTTGAGTCCCTTGGAGTTCGGCACAAGGAATAACACTTTGCATGTATTTGATTAAATTCTGCCCTCATCTACATCAGTGCAGCTGTACTGAAGTCAGCTAGTTTGAACCAACGTAATAGAGAGGCAGCATTTGGCCCAGAAAGTCCCTTTCGTCTGAAACTCTCAAAGCACTTTACAAAAAGGAATTATTATTAACACCATTTTGCAGATGGTGAAAACTAAGGTGCAGAGAAGTTAAGTGACTTATCCACGAACCAAGGGAAAATTAATGACAAATTTGGAGTAGCCTCCAGGTTCACCTGGCGCCTGTTTGCTTAATATAGTGTACTGTCTGTAATACAGCGGAGTTCACTGGTAAAAACATTACTACATCTCTCCTAGCCTTATGGGCATGAGCCCAAACTCAAACTGGAATTTATATGACAGATAAATTTAAATACGAGCCTTTCTTGTATTTTCAGCTCGTCAACAACCCAACCCAACATGTGAACCATTGATTGCACTCATAGGCATCAAGAAGATACTTACAAATTGGTGCAAACCGCGCCATAGGCTGGGTAACAGGTAGTTATTAGATAATCAAAGGTGTCTGGATTTCCTACGGGGCAGAACATACCTGTATTCTAGTACAGTTCTACTACTGGTACCCAAAATGGGATGTTACTGGAAGATGCCTGAGATGGAAAGAATCCAGCTGCAGTTTCAAAGCTCAGCATGCGTTTGTGGCAGTGAAAGTTAGAAAAAAAACATCTTTTTACTTGCAAACTAAGCAAATTCGATATGGGAGTTACCAGGACAACACAGCCCCTCACAATGCCACCTCATGAAAGGATGGCAGCATTATTGAATGCATGCAACTCAGCTGGAGCGCCTTTGGAAAATCTGGAGTGGAATTTTGTATGGCTTGTCTGAACTTCTGTTCCTAAACCCTGATCAGAGACACAGATGGGATGCGGGGGAAAGAGAATCCGTATGACTGGAAGGGGGTGAGATTCCACCATTGATAGGAGACTCTCAGAAGCTGCTACAGCAACTTTGACACCAGAAATCCCAGAACCTGAAGACAGTCACTCAAAGAGGAAGAGCTGGGCTTCCTTCCAGAAAGCTTCTCAAGCCCTTCATGTTATTTTTCACTGTGCTGCGATATAATTAGTTACAGTTCTTTAGTAACTGTCATTCACCAGCATGCTGGGTTTTCTTTTCTTAGGAATATGACTAACTCAGGAGTGATTATAAAGGCTTTGGTGGGAGGGGGAGGGGAAGGAGCATTCACATGAAAAGAACTTCAGGACCCACCTTTTATTTCACAGAAGAGTAAAACGTTGACAGTGTTTAGGAACCAGTTTGTGATTGGTGTATGACTCATGCCTGGCAACCTCTGGCCACAGGAACATTTGTTGCACAATCTACAACAGGGGGTCTCAACCTTTTTCTTGCTGAGCCCCGCCTCAACATGTTATAAAAACTCCAGGGCCCAGCGAGGAGAGGGACCTCAGGACTCATGGCCAGGCGGGGGTGTGACATTGCACACCATATGCTTTATGAAAATATGCTTATGGATGTGAATATGATGTAACTGGAATATGCTTTATCCAAAAGGTCTCCTGTAAGGTATCATTACAAAGCTTATAATCTACCAAGTGTGTTCATCCTATTTGTTTGCATGTATTATTTCTATGTCTGGAGTTGGGAGAATAAGATATAAACTTGTATTACCGATGTAAACATATTAAGTGGAAGCCATTAAGGGTGCTCCAGAAACAATCAGTGGTAAACGGCCCTAGTTACTTGAGAGCCTTCCTGTGTATGTGTGGGCCAGCCCATGGGGAATGGAGAATAGGGGTCTTACAGTGACATGTGACCATGTCACCTGATAATGAAATCCATCTTAAATCTGGTACTTTTCCATTTAGGAGGAGGGGTGGGGACCCAGAGAGACAAAGGATTCCCGCCTTGTGCCAAAGCTATAAAAGGGGGTGCAGCAGGACAAAAGGGGCCAGTCATGAGAAAACCGCTGCTTACCACCTGAGATGTCTGCTGGAACTAACAAGGAGTGTACCGGGGAAAGGACCGAACCCAGACTAGGAAGGAGTCTAGTCTATGGAAAGTTTATTGGAACATCTCTGAGGGTGAGATATTACCTGTAATCAGCTTCTTAATCTATTAGGTTTAGACTTGCGTGTTTTGTTTTATTTTGCTTTGTGACTGACTTTGTTCTGTCTGTTATTACTTGAAATCATTAAATCCTACTTTTTATACTTAATAAAATCACTTTTGTTTATTAATAAACCTAGAGTAAGTGATTAATATCTGGAGGAGCAAACAGCTGTGCATATCTCTCTATCATTGTTACAGAGGGCGGACAATTTATGAGTTTACCCTGTATAAGCTTTATGCAGAGTGAAATGGATTTATCTGGGGTTTGGATCCCACTGGGTGTTTGGGTGCTGGAGAGAGAACCTGCTGAGCTGTTTTTGGTTAGTCTGCAGCTTTGGGGCCATGACCCAGACCACGAGTCTGTGTTGCAGCAGGCTAGCATGTCTGGTTCAACAAGGCAGGGTTCTGAAGTCCCAAGCTGGCAGGGAAAACAGGCCCAGAGATAATTTCAGTACATCAGGTGACAGTCCAAAGGGGATCCCCGGGACCGAACCCATCACAGGGGGCCCTTGGGAATAGGTGTAGTTTTACTTTTATCTGGGGGGGGGAGGGGCAAGGGCTGGTGTGGCTTGAGCCAGCTCCACACAGAACGATCCAGAGACGGAGTGCCACCTCCACTCAGGGCCGGCTCCAGGCACCAGCGCAGCAAGCAGGCGCTTGGGGCGACCAAGGGAAAGGGGCGGCACGTCCGGCTCTTCGGCAGCGGGTCCCTCAGTCTCTCTCGGAGGGAAGAATCTACCGCTGGATTGCCGCCGCAGAAAGAAGTGGCGCGGTGGAGCTGCCGCTGAAGTGCCGCCAATCGTGTTTTTTTTTTTTTTTTTTCCGCCGCTTGGGGCGGCAGAAACACTGGAGCGGGCTCTGCCTCCACCCCAACTCACTCAGGAGCCACCCAACCTGTCTGGGCTGTAGGGTGCAACTAAACAAATATAACTCAAAGGGCGGACTCAGTTCAAAAAGTTTTAAAAACCGCTTAGGGTGCAGGGAGGGGATAGCTAGGGGCTGTGTGGGGGAAGTGGGGTAGCTAAGGGTGCAGGCAGAGGACAGCTAGGGGCTGTGGGCAGGCAGAGGGGTAGCTCAGGGGATAGCTAGGGGCTGTGGGCAGGCAAAGAGGTAGCTCAGGGTGCAGTGAGGGGGTAGCTAGGGGCTGTGTACAGGCAGAGGGTAGCTCAGAGTGCAGGGAGGGGGTAGCTAGGGGCTGTGTGAGAAGGGGGTAGCTCAGGGTGCAGGCAGAAGGTGGTTAGGGGCTGTGTTCAGGCAGGCAGGGTAGCTCTTGGCTTTGGGTGGGGGCGCAGCTTCAGCCCCACGCCGCTCCCAGCTTCAGGTGGAGGAAGGGGCATCGGCATCAGACCTGTGCCGCTCCCGGCTTCAGGGAGGGAGGGCACCGGCTTCAGCCCCGCTCCACTCCAAGCTTTAGCACTAGGGCTTGGAGCACTGGGTTTCAGCCACAGGGCCCCGCGCCCCCCTGAAAGGGCTCACAAACCCCCAGAGGGCTGATCTACAACACTGTCCAAAGCAGCTGCTTTGCTCTTGAGACACAGATCCAAGGCAAAGTAACTGGTCCTCCAACAGAGGGGGGAGACTCTCATTCATGTATGAGTGCTCTCACCATCCAATCCCAACTCACTGTATCAGTATCAAAAAAAGGTTCTGGCTCCCCTCCTGGCAAGTGATGAGGATAGGAAGGGCTCTATCCCCAGGAGCTTGCTTTAAGGCACCCCTGAAGTTCGGGGCACTTTTCCTATATCAGCCAAAGAGCCAGACATTATGGTGATGAGCACAGTGCAAATGTTATAGGAAGACAAGTCAGCGGCACTGCTATAGGTACCTGCATGGCTCCACAGTATGCCAACATCTTTATTGCTGACTTAGAACAACGCTTCCTTAGCTCTCATCCCCTAACGCCCCTTCTCTACTTGCGCTACATTGATGATATCTTCATCATCTGGACCCATGGAAAAGAAGCCCTCAATGAATTCCACCATGATTTTAACAAATTTCCATCCCACCATCAACCTCAGCCTAGACCAATCCACACAAGTGGTCCATTTCCTAGACACTCCTGTGCTAATAAACGATGGTCACATAACCACCACCCTATACCGGAAACCCACTGACCGCTATACTTACCTACATGCCTCCAGCTTCCATCCAGGACACACCACACGATCCATTGTCTACAGCCAAGCTCTAAGATACAACCGCATTTGCTCCAATCCCTCAGACAGAGATAAACACCTACAAGATCTCTATCAAGCATTCTTAAAACTATAATACCCACCTGCTGAAGTGAAAAAACAGATTGACAGAGCCAGAAGAGTACTCACAAGCCACTTACTACAGGACAGGCCCAACAAAGAAAATAACAGAACGCCTCTAGCCGCCACCTTCAGCCCCCAACTAAAACCTCTCCAGCGCATCATCAAAGATCTACAACCTATCCTGAAAGATGATCCCTCATTCTCAGAGATCTTGGGAGACAGACCAGTCCTCGCTTACAGACAGCCTCCCAACCTTAAGCAAATACTCACCAGCAACCGCACACCATACAACAAAAACACGAACCCAGGAACCTATCATTGCAACAAAGCCCGATGCCAGCTCTGTCCACATATCTATTCAAGTGACACCATCATAGGACCTAACCACATCAGCCACACCATCAAGGGCTTGTTCACCTGCATATCTACCAACGTGATATATGCCATCATGTGCCAGCAATGCCCCCTCTGCCATGTACATTGGCCAAACTGGACAGTCTCTACACAAAAGAATAAATGGACACAAATCTGACATCAGGAATCATAACATTCAAAAACCAGTGGGAGAACACTTCAACCTCTCTAATCACTCAGTGACAGACTTGAAGGTATCAGTTTTGCAACAAAAAAACTTCAAAAACAGACTCCAAAGAGAGACTGCTGAACTCGAATTAATATGCAAATTAGACACAATTAACTTAGGTCTAAACAGAGACTGGAATGGTTGGGTCATTACACTAATTGAATTTTTCCCCCCATGTTAAATTCTCCTCACACCTTCTATGGGTCAGCTCGATTATCACTTCAAAGTTTTTTCTTCTGCTACTGATAGCTCATCTCAATTGATTGGCCTCTTACAATTGGTATGCGTACTTACACCTTTTCATGTTCTCTGTATGTATAAACATCTTCTGTCTGTGTGTTTCACTCTATGCATCTGAAGAAGTGAGCCATAAGACCACGAAAGCTTATGCTGAAATAAATTTGTTAGTCTCTAAGGTGCCACAAGTACTCCTGTTCTTTTTGCGGATACAGACTAACACGGCTGCTACTTTGAAACCAGAGAGATGAATGGTATTTTGAGCCATAAAAGGATTAAACAACAAATGAATGCACTTTGTACCAAGTTCTGCTCTCTGTTACCTGGGAAGGCATATTTTGGGGGGGGGGGGGAAGTCCTATGGTTCTAACCCGCACTTAAATCACCCTTTCCTGCTCTATATAGCTGATCTCTGAATGTTCAACCTGAGAGGAGTTACAGCTGCTTGGCTCCTTTCAGGATCAGGTCCTTAAGCCAGGAAGATATCTGCTCTCCTAGGAGATCAGAGCCAGAGGAATCTCTAGAAGGAAGCAGGACTATGACTGACTGTAAAAGCAGCACATTGTCCGTAGGGTCTAAAGTACGACCTCTCTGAGTTTGTGTAATGATGAATCTCTCAAATTTTCTTCACAAGCCAGTGTTCTCTGGGGAACAGGACCTAGCTAGGGAATCACTTCAAAAAACCTGGTGTGATGGCAAGGAAAGGGGGCAGAAATAAGACACAGAGCCTGATGGGACCAGCCCTTGAAAAGGGATGTGTTCAGAGCTTAGAGATAAAGGTGAGGAACGTGGATGGAAAGGAGAGGAGAAAAATCTTCCAAAGACCTATGGATATGGCTGCCTCTAAGAGGGCAAAGAAGAGCTTGGGGGGACAAACCCATACAATCCTAAGTGACTAAGCACAGTGCCTTGCAATGGTGCCCCAAACATGTGACCGATGGGTACCAGATTGTACTACAGCACTGGGTTTTTGCAAATTCTCCCAGTCTCGTTTCAATGCATTTAGACATGCAGATAGTTTGTTACCTAACACAACTGCTTTTTAAACAGTTCCACAGACCTCTTAATGGTCAGTCAGTTCACTTTGAAGCTAATGCAGCGTTCTCTCTCCATGTTATTTCATGAACTGCTGGAAGTCAAACATTGCATAATTAGTTCCAAATCATTTCCCACCCCCAATTGTTCCAAAAGCGACCAAACTCCTAATAGCAGTTGACATCAGAAGACTGCAGCATTGAAAATTCACAGGCAAGCTGCAGACAACAAAAGAAAACCAAATAGAAAATACCCATTAAAGAGGAAGCAGCAAAGCTGTCACCAAAATATTCAGATGTCAGTTCGCTGCTTTTAAAAAAATATGTGGAAAATAATCAGCTGGACACCCCTGCATGATCATGAGTGTGACAGCAAACCATTCATTCTAGATCCGAGCTGCTGCAAAGAAGCTCCTCTAGACAAGCTCAGAAAGGAGCAGAAGTGGAAATCAACTGCTCTGGCACAGACCTTATTTGCTGAGCATTGCAAACAGGGTGACAAGGGGTGCTCTCATCGCCTCAAAGTATAAGGGCTGTGTCCACAGTGCTATCCTCCTACTAGCAGTGCTTTCATTCCCATTCACACGGATTCTTTTAATTACATAAAAGCACTGACATTTCAAACCTTGCTCCACTCTTGGTGAGGTTTCAATGGGAAGTTTCCATAGACATCTTGTCAATCTGTTTGGAGCCTTCCCCTCCCCCATCTTATTTGGCACTTTCACTCCTTCATAGAAATGCTCAGAGCAGTGCCCCTAGGGGAGCCTGAAATGCTTCTTCCAGCAGAGTCCTTTTACTGCAGCACGTTTCTTTTGGTTTGTCTTATTGCCAGCACTTCCTTTGAGTAGGGACACATCTCACGAGACACAAGAACAGCAGCTTTCTAATTACTGCCCTTTTAACGGCGACTCTCAAACCACAGAACAGCAGCCAAAAATTGAACTGTGGACTCCAGAGAACATTGAGCCAGATCCCTAGATTTCAGGGTGATTTCTGAAGGGTTTTTGTTTTGCTTTAAAGTCTCATACTTTTAAAAAAATCTAAAATACCATGGTCTTAAAATCGCAGGCTGCAGCTCTTGCTGATCTTATTGGCTTTTTGTTTTCTAAGACTGTGGAGGATTGGAGATGTAGTAGGTGGCACTAGAGATACCATATAAGGGAAACTTGATTGACTGAGAAGGAAAGTGTTTTTTATTCAGCCTGCTTGAAACACCTACTCAGCTCGAAAAGGAGAAACGCTTGGGAGAAAAGTTGTCTTTGTTAAAGATCCAACAACCCAAGTCTCTTCGGCTGAGGGCTAAGTCAGCTCCCAGTCTCTGAAGTTTTCAATAAAAACAAAATGTGACACTTCAGATATTTCTAAGGCAACCCCCCTAAAAGAAAAACAAAAGCACACAAGCAGGAAAAGAAACCCTCTCAAATATATTTTTATATCAGGGTTCTCCCCACCCCTCCCGTGATACAGCAGAGAAATAAGGGCAAAAGCTCAGTTTATCCCCTTGCTTAAACCCACTTTAGAGTCACCTTAGTGTATCTAAATTTTGTTTTGTCTGGATATTTCACACTTTGTGAATCCTCTGCCACCTCCCCATTCTGTCTCTAAAGCCCTCTTCCTTGCGACTCTCTGAAGTCCTTTTCTCTAACTTTCCTCGCCCTTGGCTAAAGATGTATTATCAACCTAGCTGAAGCTGGCCATCCATCATCCACTCTGTATTTTCATTCTCACTTAGTATCTCATTGTTTTATCTGCATCTCATTGGAAGAGAGATGGCACTTAAACCCTTCCACCCACTTCTCTGTTGGAAAACAGTCATTTCTGATCACAGGACAATAAGAGACCACACAAAGAATGCAGAAGTTGGCTCAATAAAAGATATTACCTCATCCACCTTGTCTCTATAATGTCACTTCCAGTCATTTCCCCTCTAACCCATCGTCTTAGATTGTTCATACAGGACTAGATCCCAAGAGGTGCTGAGCACCTGCCATTGTGCATTGCTATAACTGAGAACATTAAATGGCAGGTGGTTTCCCATTTATTAGTACTTCATTCTTAATTTTAGGTCTTATACATGAGTTATAACATGTGGGGTCCCGCAGGGATCTGTTGTGGGTCCAGTTCTGTTCAATATCTTCATCAATGATTTAGATAATCGCATAGAGAGTACAGTTATAAAGTTTGCGGACAAAACCCAGCTGAGAGGAGCTGCAAGTGCTTTGGAAGATAGGATTAAAATTCAAAATGATCTGGACAAACTGGAGAAATGTCTGAAGTTAATAGGATGAAATTTAATAAGGACAAATGCAAAGTATTCCATTTAGGAACAAACAATCAGTTGCACACATACAAAATGGAAAATGACTGCCTACGGAAGGAGTACTTCAGAAAGGGATCTGGGGATCATAGTGGACCATAAGCTAAATATGAGTCAACAGTATAACACTGTTGCAAAAAAAGCAAACATCATTCTGGGATGTATTAACAGGTTTGTTGTAAGCAAGACACAAGAAGTAATTCTTCTGCTCTACTCCGTGCTGATTAGGCCTCAGCTGGAGCATTGTGTCCAGTTCTGGGTGCCACATTTCAGGAAGGATGTGGACAAATTGGAGAGAGTCCAGAGAAGAGCGACAAAAATGATTAAAGGTCTAGAAAACATGACCTATGAGGGAAGAGTGAAAAAATTGGGTTTGTTTAGTCTGGAAAAGAGAAGACTGAGAGGTGACATGATAACAGTTTTCAGTATGTAAAAGGTTATTACAAGGAGGAGGGAGAAAAATTGTTTTTCTTAACCTCTGAGGACAGGACAAGAAGCAATGGGCTTAAATTGCAGCACGGGCGGTTTATGTTGGACATTAGGAAAAACTTCCTTTCAGGGTGGTTAAGCACTGGAATAAATTGCCTAGGGAGGTTGTGGAATCTCCATCATTGGAGACTTTTAAGAGCAGGTTAGACAAACACCTGTCAGGGATGGTCTAAATAATACTTAGTCCTGCCTGGAGTGCAGGGGACTAGATGACTTCTCAAGGTCCCTTCCAGTCCTATGATTCTGTACCAGCTCTCTGCTCCCTCCAAATTGAAAAATAATTAACCCTCTAGCACCCATTACTACTTTTGGCAACTTATTCCATTGCCTGTTTTTCTTGTCACCAACTTTGTCTATATCTAATCTAAATTGCCCGTGCAGCAATTTACTTTAACGACTTCATGCTTCAACAATAAATTGGTCCCCGTACTTTTAATAACCTTTTCAATACATGGGTAGTTCCCTAGAAACCTCATCTTTTCTTGCATAGAAAAGACAGGAAGGGCATTCAACAACATAGCAGCCAAGTGCCCATGGCAAAGACACAAATGTTTCATTCCCTTATCACGTATCACTAAGATGATGAGCAACATTCAGTAAAGACTGCCAGAATTTTTAGACCTATATGTAGAATGGCAGCCGAAATGGCTCAGTTTTTTCATTTTTGCTCTGGACTGAAGTGATTCCAAACAAATTTTAAGAAATGATCTGGATTCTTTCCAACCTGATGCCCTTTTGCTTTGAGAAATATTGTGACTCAAACTCAAAATGAACAGTTTAAAAAAAATTCATGTATTTGGAAACTATTGCCAAGAATACTACTCATTTCTCTCCCTCCTACCCCCCACCCTGTCTTATCTCCTGCAAGTTGTTAAACCACTATTGTATGGAAAATGAGGGGCTCTTGGGGTGAGAATGGAGGGGAAAATACAGAAAAAGCTTCATGCTTAAGCAATGTTTGAGCACTGTTGTATTTTAACTAAACCTGAATGGATATGGACAAAATTGTCTGCTTGGAATTAAAAGGCGCATTACAATTTAACCTTATTCCAAGTTCTCTCTCCAAACAAACATTCAAGCACAGAAATTTTGCTAGCATGAATAAATGACAACCACCATCTTAGCCAAAACACCAGGGATTAAACTGGGGACATCCCAAGCAAAAAGCAAAAGCTGAATTAAAGAGCCAAGACACTAATTGGGGCTATAACAGACTCTCATCCTCTGCAGATTGGGCAGAGGAGGACCTATAAGGGGGGGAGGGGAAAGCCCACAGGATTACAAATAATCATGAAAAACAAAATTATAAGCTTGACTAGTTATTTTATCTTAGTTTAAAAACTTTAAAATGATTCAGAACCACCAAAATATGCACATAACTAGCAGCCTGTGTAACCACATTATGTTACTGTTGTCTTCCTGCCTCCACTTTCCCCCTCCTTGTTTTAGGATAAGATCTTTGGGATGAGGACCACTTTCTCCTATATTTTTGTACAATGTCTAGCAATAACAGAGCTTCTGCCTCGATTATGACCTCTTGATACTACCATAAAGAATAGAGGTGACTGCCCCAAGTTAGTCTTATTCTAGGGTTTCTGAACCTATATAAACCAGTTTACAACTGTGTTAAAAAACTGTCAGTGTTTGAAAGCATCAAACATTGCCACATACTCTCTGTTCAGAGTTTGTACAACACCTAGAACAGTGGGGCTCTGGTCCATGACTAGGGGCTCCTAGGCATTACCGCAACAGAAATAGGTTATAGTATGGAGCGGGTACTAGGGTGCTTCCCTTCAAAGCACATATCAATGCCAAGAGCAGTTAGTTAAAATAAATGGCTCAGAGTAAAGTATAAACAGTACTCATTTAAAGAACAAGTCATTTCCCTTAGCAAAATATCCAGTCTCTAAAGGAATAAGGAGAAAAATGTGTGAATCTTCATTTTCTTAACCCATGCTGTTGTCCGGCACACCACTGCAATTACTCCACTAATACCATATATACCGTAAACCATAACTACTCAACTCCATTGCAGAGAAAAATCTAATCCCGTTTCATCACTGCACATGAGAACGAAGCTCAAAACCAACTGACTGTGTAGATGGAGGCAAATTGCACAGAAAAAGCACAGAAAAAGGGAGGAAGCTTCCAGAAGTTAATAGTGCACAATAGCAAATGCTAGCAGGAATCCACATTTAGAGAATTCATTACATTTCAGGGGGTTGTTCCTTTCCATGAATACTGAGGACTGGAGCAGGAAGGTTTTACTTGTCTCATGGATATTTATTATTCTATTTGCCTCCTTGTACCAGTCAAATCGGATTTGTTTTAAAGGCATTCTAAATTGAGCTGGCATGGTCATTTCAAACTAAAGAGATGCTAACAAGAATGTGCGAAGTACAAATATTAATTCACAAACAACGTTCCTTGGGTGTAAACTCTGTGGGGCAAGGACTCGAGTGTCTAAACACATTGTGAGGTTTACTGGAGTATCAACATAATAGTATGGTGTGGGGGTTCCTATCTGTCACAGTTTGCAGAGATAAATGGGCTACAGGACCAGGATCCGCCCACTCTCTCACTGAGCACTAGTTTTTTTCCTGTAGGGAGCGGTCTCATTGAAGCGAACTGGGTTATTTGAAGAGTAAACCACTATTGAGCATGAGTAAAAATGACAGAATCTGGCCCAGAGTTATTTCAGCAGAAGCAAATGCTAGAAAATCAAATCATGAACCTTTCCGGCCTGAGCTATATTTTGAGGTGATCAGATATTAATTTCTCATATTTGTTTCGGACTACAATGGACCAAATTAATCTTGGATGCAAACAGGTAAAATTCCCATTGAAATCAATGGACGTTACCCCCACTTGTGCTAAAGTAAAATTTGATTCCGTTACTTATTGCCAATATGTGACCTACTAGGATAAGGAAGGGAATTTATTCTGATTTTAAATGCTTTTTTTTTTTAAAAGAGAACCTCTCTTACTTATATCATTTACTTAAATAGTCCATATACTTTGATCTGTAAACTCTTACTTATGTGAGTAGGCCTTACTCACCAAGTTTTCCCTTTGAGTGAAGTGGGTTAACTCATGTAGATGGCAAACTCTTCAGGGCAGGGACTTCATCTTTGGCTGAAAAGCTCAAAGCACATGTATGGCACCAGATACATTTTTAATCTTTTCACTTGGGTTAACACCAGATTAGTTAAACCAAGTATTGAGTAGCAATGTCCTGCAGAGTCCACCTTAGACAAAGGATTCCTTTCATAGCCTTCCATTCCCACAGCCATCCCTTCCACAGTCTATGTGAATGAAGTCTAACAATTAAAGGACTGGGGGAAGCTGGAGATTTGTGGGTACTAGTTATCAACAAATAGTCTCAGAAAATTAATTTGGAGAGAAGAAAAAACAAAAGGGGCTTGTTCACTCTTGTCAAAACTAACCAATTACTTTTATTTTTCATCTTTGAGTGATATTCACACCATTCAAGAAAAAACATTTGGGCCATGTGCCTGTGAACATACATGACCTTTATTGGAGACAGGTGGGGTCATTAATTATACAGAAGTAACATCACACCATTCTCTTCCAATTTAATCCCATTTAGTTTCCTTATAAATCTGTAGCAAAAGTGCACTTTTAACAGTTCTTCTTTTAATCTATAGTATATATTCTTTCAATATTATCTCTCTCAAATCAGATATTTTATTTGTAAAAATGTTTCACCAGATATACAAAATACATGTATAGTGTTCTGCATCACTTTTTTGTGTTTACTGTTTAGATTTGTTTTTTAAACTCAGTGCGCTCTCTTTTTGCAAGAGTTACTGATGACAGATTTCTGTTAGTGTCACTATCCGGGGGCTCTGGGTTTTCCTGCGAACAAGTGGAGAGGATTGCTAACCAAGAGCAATTTTCACACAAGTAGGAACAACAAGATGACAAAAAAGGTTTTACGGTTACTGATTAAATCTCTGAAAATGAGAGTACTTTGCATAATAAAAATCAGGAATTGACTGTCCATACTTTTTCTTCTCGAGAAGGAGAGGTGGGAGGGGATGGAACTTGTAACCAATTGTAATATGCTAATATTTACTAATTTCCATTTTAAAGAAAGGAATTAATTGCTAACAGGAGGTTTCCAGTTGTGAAAGGGAACAACAGATAATGAGTACAGCCACCATAAAGGACTGCATGTATATGATGGGTTGTCTTCATGAGGACAATATTTTGGTAAAATATTCTATTTATCCCGTACAAATCACAGAATTGCATAAATTAAATGTCCTCATAGATAACAATCACCAGTGCGTACTACGAAATGCTGTACTAAGACCAACAAGGCAGAAGACAGCTTTGGTGTTATTTAACAAGATGAAGAAAGGAAAATATCAATATCCACTCATGGTTTAGAGCCAGCTATGACAAGCTTTGGCACTGTAAAAGGACTTTTCAAAAAGAAAATTACATAAAGGGTTTCAGAGATTCCTTATAAAATCCCTTTAATCTTTTCTTTCTAATTATCCTTGAGATTATACTATATACATTTGTAATGGATAGTTACTTAAATTCAGTCTTCATAAGACTAACATACTTTTCCCCTGTTAAGCAAGGCCTATAGTGGCATATCAAATCAGAGAGCATTTTCAGGGGCAATGATTCACATGTCAAAACTAATGTACCCAACAAGATGAAGAGGAACTCTTTGCAAGGTAGTGTATGTTAACCTTTCTTTGTTTTTTGTTTTTCTTCCTTAATGGAAATTTCTTATTTCAAAGACTAGGAACAACTGGATTAGTTATGTAAATAATGCTTCCCTTGGTTAACTCTTCACAATTAGTGCTGCTTCTGGGTATTATCATAGGCAGATATGGTCCTGCATCTGTTTACTATATACTGAATGAAATGCTGAACAGATCCTGTTTCAGAAGAGGGCACTTTTGGCTTATGCAATAGCTCCAAGAAATACTGTAACTTTAAACTTTCTATAACAACTGGTTGCAAGACATGCACTTTTAAAAGCTCAACTGCTTCTTTGCTCCCCTTGAATTTGCAGCATTGTGGCTTTGAGAGTCAAACTTTTGCTTAAAAAATTAAAAAGTACAACAGATTAGGTTAAATGTGGAAAAAAAATTACATCTTCTGGAGGGGGGACTAGGAAGTAAAAGTTAACAATATACAAAAAAGAGTGCTATTAGTGTTATCTAAAACCAAGATGATACATACTGAGGAATTTATAATGCTGCAGAAATAGCTTTTTGTCTACCTTTTTAAAAATTACAGACTTGACGTTCCCAATATGTTTGAGCACTGTACTGTTTCGCATGTCTGAGTCACCAAAAATATCCAGCAACTGGCTGCTGCTCATATCTCAAAATATGTGTTCAGCTGACACTGAATATTGAAATCGTTCTGCTAAAATACAGAAAAATGACGATGATAGACTCCAAGGTATAGCCTCAGGCTGACACTGAATGGTAAAGAATTCCACAATGCTACTTTTAAAACCTTTCTTCAGTTCTTGAACAAATAAGCAGCCAGGTTTCAAGTAGAGGTAACCCAGATTTTGGAAGCTAGCAATGTAAAAAAAAGCCCAGAAAGAAAATCAGAGCAAAAGCTCTTCTTGTTATGGAAGTCAGCACTCATCCTCCAAGAAATGGCAGAGGTAAACCTTTCTTCTCCCTGCTGGATCTCTCATGGTCCTACAGCAATGATGAGGAATTGTTTCTGCTGTCACTGATGTCCTTGGGACATAACCTTGATCCCTTTTTTATTTGTACACATTTATCATTTCAGTTTTAGTCTCTTGACTGGTAGAAGAGGATATATCCGGATTCTGAGTTTTTGGAAATGTCTGATGTTAACCCATAGAATTCTTCAATGGCCTGGGCATCAATTTTCTGCAATTCAACAAGACATTAAGATTAGACCCACTCAAAATAACCAACACTGAGCACATACACCCTCCCCCAATGAAATACTATTTCCAGTTTACTATATGAAGAAGTTGACTGAAAGCTACCCAATATTAATACACCAAACATTTCTTCAGTAGATTAAACTGCTTAATTTGGAGAAGATTAAATCAGGATAAATTTATAAGACTGTCAGATCAAGAAAATAGTGCACTGTGAAGCTACAGTGCACACACAAGGGCTCTATGAAGGCCTGCTCTAAAAATTCTAGCTGACATTTCACCCTCAGCTCTTTCCAACAACTGGAGTCGCCACCTTCCCTTACCCAAAGCCATGCAGCCTGTATGAAGATGAAAAAGAGTCTGCTGTTAACATGGGAAAATATCTCCACCGGATAATAAGGAGTGCGCACAAAATTTTTAGTAAATTCAACAGGCAGTCTAAATGAACTGCTACCTCACAAGAGGTGATTGGGGCTTCAAAAATGAACACAACTCCTGCACTATCGGTTACTAATCAGGATCACCTATCAATAATGTAACACACAGTCACTATTTTCACATTAACTCTGTAAGAGTATACAACAAATGGGGCTTGCTCTCCCTGGAATCTAGCATCATGCTGACTAGTATGATGTTCAGAACCTCACGAGTATTTAGATAGGGGAATAGCTTCTTTTCAATACAGACAGGAATAAATTTCTTGCCTACACAATTTAAAATGGAGAGAAAATTATTGCAGGAAAGCACAGCCAGAAAAATGAGTTTTGCATTTTGCTCTCAAAGCGGTGAGGCCTATGGTCATTATCTCTTGCGGGTGTGAGTTCCACGGTCGTGGTCCATCTTCTGCGAATGAGTTGTTTCTCATTATTGGTCAACAATTTCATTGTTCCAGTGGAATGCAGCTGTCCTGAGAGGTCAGTGTCAGGAAGAGCTAATCCCATGTAAGACTAAATTGGATTCTGCAGTCAATGGGGAGCCAGTACAGAGACTGAAATACTAGAACGAATGCTCATGACCTGTGTTGCTAAGCAGACAATGGGTTCCTTTAGTATTTTAAAATGCCTTTAGGTTACATGATCCACCAGGATAAGATGATGGCCTGAGGTGGGGAGCCAAGAGGAAATCAGTCTAGAGCGACTGAAGCTGCAATCTCCTCTACCATCCCCAAAATAGAAGATTTGGGAACCAGAGAGAAACTAAGTATATGAAAGAATCGCTGGGTGACCTTTAATACTATCCCACACAGCAGCGAAGATGGCTTTGGGATACCACAAAACCAAGATTCTTGGTCCAAAGAAGAAACTCTGCTTTGGGTGGAGGAAACAGGGAGCGTTCTCTGCTTGAACACACAGAGGAAGGCCCCAAGCTACAACTCGTCTAAGGAACCTCATCAACACCAAAATGGCTATTAGTACAGAATAGGCAGGAGATACAGTCCTTGGTATGAAGGAGTCTCTCAGAATTGATAGCATCTTGGTTCTGAACTCACAGATCCATATGGAGTCAAATATTCAGGACAAAAAACAGTGGCCTTTTTCTTTTTTTCCTTCTCTACACCTCAGTTCTGAGGGAGAGAGCAATGGTACTGAGGCTTCACAGTACGTGGGCCAAAGGGAGTATTTCCCTCTTCAGATCAGGGGTCTCTTGGGATTCAGACTTCCACATGGCATCAAGCAAGGAATAAAGGCTCAATGCCAACTCAAACATCATACTGAGCTGCTTTAAGGGTGTATCCAGAACTGAGATTCCTGGTCCTTTTGAGCCCTCAGGGTTAAGGTAGCACAAAAGGCATTTCTCAGTATGTGCACCTCAGTGGGACATAGGCAGCATTACATATGCAGGGCTGTTAAGCACATTTTCACATTACAACTGGCATCATTTGAAACTGGTTACCTTGCCAGCCATCCTATGAAAATAAGAGGTGCCCAGTACAGAGAAACAATTAACACACAAATTAACTGCAATGACGCAACTACACTATATAGCTATAATTAAAAGCAGGAGAGTTTAGTAACAACCTAAAATACAGCAAACAGAAAAGGGAGAAATCTAAAGGGACTCCAATTAGACATCCAACAGGAACTAGAGGATAGCACTGCAGCTCCATATATAATGTTCAGGCTGAACGATCAGTACCACAAGGGAACTTGCCTGCAGCCCCAACCACCAAAGCTTACTAGAAGTTTCCAGTTAAGAAAATGCAGAGTGCACAGGCTGAACCAAGCATGTGAATTTGTACAGGTGATAGCCAAAGAACCACCAATTTATTCCTTAGTATGTTTATGTGCATGAGCAGATCCAGCAGCTTCAGCAATGTTCTGGTGGTCTGCTGTGAAAGTACTGGTCATAAAAATGAAAGCTGCCTGAGTGTGCACTCAATTTTGAAGAGAATGTACATTACCTGCTTGTTTAGGCCAGTGCTTTTCTTTTTCCCCACCCACTTTATGAGCCTGGGGCAACACACACTTGGTAAGTTGCCAGAAAGATGCAACGAACACAAAATGGAATTACAAAGGGTATGATTTGAAACAAGACATGCATTATGTTGTGTGAAAATCCAAAATTCCTCAAATGCATGCATTTCAAAATGCTCTGAAATTCTGGGGGAAAATATATGGGACAAATAAGTGTATATTTTTCCGAAGTTCTTTTCCCAGGAAGCCTTGTATATGAATATTGAGGAGAGAAAGATCAGTCATTCTAACAGAAAAAATACTCTCAAAAGCATATTCACCAACAGACTTAATATAATTATCTGGCAGCTCTGCAAATATTCTCTGCTGTTTAATTTAATTTAAATACCAACCAACTTACCATGAAATCAACTCTATTTCCACTATCTAGCATTTTGAATATAACCTGGAAATATTCTTATGGATTCACTTATTTTTAAATTCTTTGGTAGCATAGCTATATATCCTAACTCATTTCCACATTCACATTCACAGATTAACAAATTAGAGACAGAAAATAACTATTTGATTACCTTGTCTCCTCCCCCTTCCATAGCGGGATTGTTTTCACCAATATACTCAAGAGTTTTGTCCAGCCTAGTTTTAAAGTAACAATCAGTTGATGTTTCTACCAGTTCTCTTTGGGAGATGGTTCTACAGCTTAACTGACCTGATATTAAGGATTTTTTTTTTTTTTTGCTTTGCTATTGAACCTATCATCTTTTGATCATTTTCTGGTCCACCTGAAACAATACTTTTCCCTCCACAGCATTTACAACCCTCAAATAATAGTTAGAGTTATTGCTCTCCTGAGTAACTATTTAGCTAAGCTACAAATTCGTTCTTTTTATCTTTCCTCATAATTTGGGGAAACCAATGTGGATAATAGACACTCTCCCCTCTACTCCATATAGAGATTGCCACTGTGCTGCATCACTTTCGGTTGCTACATGTGATAGCTTGGCAAGCTCACAGTATAGGAAAGTGCATTTATCCACATTGCTCTCAAGTCATTTGGCTTTGTATATTATTCTATTTGAAGTCAATTGGCTTTGGTATTTGACATGTGACAGGTTTTCACATATGCTGTAATAATACACTTTTACCTAAATAACTTTCATTTACCTGATATTTTACTTGAAACTTGAACCTTCACCCAAGCAAAAATGAAACAAGACTCCTTCACTTTGATTGCATTTAGCAAATCTTGAAGCTAGTAAAAGAAGAGTAAACTGCTTCCAATTTACATTTCAGATCCAAAAAATCATAGCATTTATAACAAAAAGGTTATAAAGCTTTTTGAAGTCTTACATTCTGAAACCAATAGAGACAAAAAGATTTATCCTCTGTTCTCTTACTACTTGGCAAAGCAGGCACAGAGGCTTTGGAATTATCTGTGAGCAGACTCAGGAAGACAACTTTATATGTTTCATACTTAGCAGGTTAAATCTCCAGGGCTTGAAAAGTATACTTGCCCGCTTGTCCCTGGTGTGCAGGGACTTCCCCAGGCAAATGATAAGGTCTATGTCTGCTACTTCTGCAGAATCTAAGCTTTATTTTTATAAATTACTTTTGCATGCCTCATGATTGTGAATATATCTTTCTGAATTTGACCTGATGAAGTACTAAGTTTCCTGCAGTCTCTTTGTGATACTAAGCAGCAGCAACATGACACAACCAAAATGGTCAGTTTCAGAGCTGCTAATCAAAATCTTGTGGGGAGCAATGAAACTGACAATAATCATTTCAATTTCACTGTGTAGTGAAGCTAGACAAGCTAGAGCAGCAGCAGCAAGGAGCAAAGCTATTTATAGGAACAGAGGACTCACAAAAGGAAACGGGATGGGCAAAGCTGTAGCCCCTGTTCCTGCTACAGCCTGCAGTAGGTCACCCCATCTCGCTAATCATTACAGTAGCCAGGATGATTCCCAAAAACACATTATTCAGGGCAGGTGTACTGTATCTGGGGGTGGAGGACATAGGTAGGGAATGGACAGGAAAGACATTGCTTTTCTGACAGAGGAGGGTGGGAGGGGAGTTTCAAGTTTATCAGACCCTTCCAGTTAGAAGCAGATACAAAAGACAGTCATTGAGTGGAGTTTCCTGGTAGGAATAGTCTACACTCTTCCCAGTGGGGCTTTTCAACAGGACTTTCATGACTGGACTTCACTTATGCCAAACATTTCCACCCCTAATTTTTCAACTGTGGCTTTCAGAACATACGGGATAGGAACGTGTTTTAAATGTAAAGACTCATCCTGCAGAAACTGATGACAATCCCCTGCCCCGCAGCTGCCACTCCCCTCCCCTCCCCTTAATATGGGAAAAGCTTCCCATTTGCCAGGGGATTTTTCAACTGCTGAATCTCCAGCTTTACAAGAGCTACATTCTGGATTCCCAATCCTGAGGAGCACAGTGAAGATTCAAGAGAGAAACAACTCACACAGACAACACTATTTTCAGATCAGTGAGATTATGAGGTTAAACAATAAAATTTCACGTTACTTTAAAGCATGACTCAGGTAAGAAAAGTGAATGAAAATCTGACATCTTTGTCGGAGACAAATCTACTCTGTGTCTTCTAGATCAGTGGTTCTCAAACTAGGGCTGCCACTTGTTCAGGGAAAGCCCCTGGCGGGCCGGGTCGGTTTGTTTGCCTGCTGTGTCCGCAGGTTCGGCCGATCGTGGCTCCCACTGGCCGTGGTTCGCCGCTCCAGGCCAATGGGGGCTGCAGGAAGGGTGGCCAGCACATCCCTCAGCCCGTGCCGCTTCCTGCAGCCCCCGTTGGCCTGGAGCGGCGAACCACAGCCAGTGGGAGCCGTGATCAGCCGAACCTGCGGATGTGACAAGTAAACAAACCTGCCCAGCCCGCCAGGGGCTTTCCCTGAACAGGCGGCGGCCCTAGTTTGAGAACCACTGTTCTAGACCAAGCCAACACACATGCAAGAGATTAAACTGTATTCTGTTCTTACTCATGGTTCAGTACAATTGCCATCAGTGTTTTCAGACAGAGAAATTTTGCTTTGGCCCATAAAATGAGCAAAAATTACATGGAAGAATATATAACAACATGGCTATTTTATGGCCTCTTTAAAAACCATACATGTTTTTAAAGGGATTTTTGATAGCTGCTTTCAACTACCTTTGATAGCTGCTTTCAACTACCTGAAAGGGGGTTCCAAAGAGGATGGATCTAGACCAGGGCTGGCTCTAGGCACCAGGCACCCAAGCACATGCTTGGGGCGGCACCTGGTAAGGGGCGGCGGGGGGACCGCGGCGCAGCATTCCGCGGGGGGGGGTGCTCCGGTGGCGCAGCGCTGGGGGGGTGGGCTCCGGTTTCGCGGGGCTCGGCGAGGGGGGTGGCGCGGGCGCGGCGCTGGAAGGGGGTTCCGGCGGCGCTCGGCAGGGGCGGGCTCCGGCAGCGCGGGGCTCGGCGCTGGGGGGCAGCGCGGGCGCGGCGCTGGAGGAGGGTTCCGGCGGCGCTTGGCAGGGGCGGGCTCTGGCGGCAGGGGGCGTTGCGGGGCTTGGTGCTCGGGGGGGGGGGAGCGCGGGCACGGCGCTGGAGGGGGGTTCCGGCGGTGCTTGGCAGGGGCGGGCTCCGGCGGCGGGGGGCGTCGTGGGGCTTGGCGCTCGGGGGGGGGCGTTCCGGCGGCGCTCGACGCTCGGGGGGGCGTTCCGGCGGCGCTCGACGCTCGGGGGGGGGGGCGGGCTCCGGCGCGCGGCGGGGGGGCGGCGCTCTGGGGGGGATTCCGGCGGCGCTTGGCGCGGCGCTCGGCCGGGGGGGGAGCGGCACGGCCTGGCGCTGGGCAGCAAAAAAGCTAGAGCCGGCCCTGATCTAGACTGTTCTCAGTAGTAGCAGATGACAGAACAAGGAGTAATGGTCTCAAGTTGCAGTGGGGGAGGTTTAGGTTGGATATTAGGAAAAACTTTTTCACTAGGAGGGTGGTGAAGCACTGGAATGGGTTACCTAGGGAAGTGTGGAATCTCCTTCCTGAGAGGTTTTTAAGGTCAGGCTTGACAAAGCCCTGGCTGGGATGATTTAGTTGGGATTAGGTCCTGCTTTGAGCAGGGGGTTGGACTAGATGACCTCCTGAGGTCCCTTCCAACCCTGATATTCTATGATTCTACCTTGGTGCTATTACTAATCAGAGTTTGGACTTATTTTAAGGAGTGATCTAAAAAAGGCCAAGAGATAAACCTTCATGTTTTTAAAATACAACTCAATGGGATATACAACAAAATGCTGCCACATGTTCATGTGTGTGTATATATTTTAGATACATACTCAAAACATTTATAGGCAAGATATTTTGTGGAGTACAAAATAAGTTTATTTTAGCTAGAGTATATCTAAATACTCTACTAAAGATCAGAAATCCTATGGATATCTTCAGTATCTAACTAACCATGTGCTCACAAGTCTCTGATTTTCTAACTCTTTCCACAGATCTTGCTACCTGTCTGTGGCAAAAATCAAGAATCCTTCCTTTTACCTACTCTTAACCTACAAAAGAAGATGAAAGGATGTTGAATTTAGTGTTGAGCTACAGCCATCAGAAATATTTAGGATCAAGCCACTGACTCTAGAAAGCAAACTGGTCTCGAGAGAGCCTGAGATGTGGGAAAAAATACCCTGGTGTTTTACATTCTTAACAGAACAGTTGTGGTTGTACCAAATAGATGTCATCCTCAGTCTTCTGCCAAGTGATTAATGCAGCCCCTCAGTTGAGCACGGTTCTACAAGTCAATTATATATACACAAATCTGCTCAGAACTCGATGAGGATGCCCCATACACATATTTTGTTATAAATCTTTCATGGATGCAAAATGAATTCCTAGATACTGAAACAGGATCCCTGCACGTAGCTGGAAAATGGCACTGTCCATACTGTTCTCACAACGTAAAAGCAATCTGTTTACCTACCTCTACAATGTCGTCATCAAATAGCAGCCAAAAGCCATGGCTCTTCACTATGGTGATATAATGTCCACGGTTTGGACCGCTGCCAGAAAAAAGGTCAAAGATTTATTACACTGATGCCTACATATGAAAACCAAAACATTTGTAAATAACTCAAGCTATTATAGATGGAGCTGATAGTGCCACCTATAGTTAAGGTTCTTCCAGTGTAAGACCTTATTTTCAATTGCCTATAACTTTGCCCAACCATAACAGTTTGCCAAACCTTAACATACTGGGTATCTACCTCAGATTTACTTAAAAATAAAGAAAATAAAATTTCAGCAAAAATGGTTCGGCCATTTTTGAGAACAAGGTTAGGGGCAATAAATATGTTGTTCTGACCACATAAAAAAAATCCATACAATGGTTTGGGTAAGAAGCTTTAGGGTCTCTGCTTTGGAGCAAGGACTTGATATTTAGTAACAAGAATGTGCCATTTGTGATTCTCATGAAAAAATGCCCAAATCAGCCAAGTTACAAACCTTTGGGAGAAAAAAATCTTAGTTTGTGCTTGCTCAATAGAGACATGTCAGAGTTTGACAGCTACATTCTCTGAAGATCCCATCTGTACTGAGCATGCTTCAGACCAGGGCTGCAGGCACCACTCAGCTAGACTTTCTGTGCAATTGCTGCTCCCCATTATTGTGGCACTATCACCAGAACAGAGTGCAGAGAGACCCTCTTGCATGTGCTCTCAGTACTCTCCTGTTGGAAGTGTGGTGGAGGAAGCTGCCAGATCCAAATGCAGAGTGAACAAGAGCCAGAGCAGATGGGTAAGGGTTGCAAAGGAAGTAGATTGGGACAAGGAATTTTTTGGGGGGGATAGCTCAGTGGTTTGAGCATTGGCCTGCTAAACCCAGGGTTGTGAGGCAATTCACTTAGGAATCTGGGGCAAAATCAGTACTTGGTCCTGCTAGTGAAGGAAGGGGGTGGACTCGATGACCTTTCAAGGTCCCTTCCAGTTCTAGGAGATAGGATATCTCCATTTATTTATTTATTTATAATTTAATGTACACTAGCACTAGGTAAGCCACCAACTGCTGACCTTAGACAGTGAGGGAGCAAGTTAAGGATAAAACAAGAAACTAAACTCTCACTTTTTCTGGCTTTATTTTGTGTTTCATTTAGGAACTGAACAACACAAACATAAAATAACATAGCTTTTTTAAAGGACTTTACTGTGTATGGGGAAAGTGATTCTGTAGCCCCATTCAGTGTTATAAACTGACTGGAATTAACAATTTCTGCTTTAGAATGAAGCCTTTTTTTGTTTAGAATAGGTAAATTAAAGTGAAGTTATCAAAGCAAAACATTTTAAACAGCTGTTTTAAAAGATCTAAAATATTTAGAAAATAAATTTGTACCTGGTCTATCCTAGTATGTTAGGTTCCAGCCTGATACAAGTTTACAACAGAGCTGTGGAACTCCTAAAAAAGCCAGTGTTTACGAAACAACAGCTCTAGAGCACAGCTGCTGACCCCTTCAATAAGACAAAGTCACATTGACCGCCATTTCTATGTGTCATTACTGAAAGCTATATTTATGCTTATTGGAATGTGTGTCACAGCTAGCAAACTTAGGATCCAGCCCTGCAAACTCACAAGAGAAAGTTTGGACAGGATCCTTTCTTTTGCAACATCAGTACGTTGTATGAAAATGTATTTCAGAACTATATCACAATATCAGAAACGTACAGCACAGACAGTGTAAATAAATTCAACAGACACCGGCATGTGTTGGTTTTGTTGGCTCTCTAATTTTGACACTGATACTTTGGAAATATTCTATGGACCTTATGCTAGGTTTCCAACTACTTTAAGATTTACCCCCCACTCCAAAAAAAACCAAAGAACAAATAATCCCCGACCATCCCATCCTAAAGCCTGGTCTAATCTGAAGCGTAATATCAGCATAGCTTCAGGGTTGTAAAAAACCATACCTCAACCGACATATCTATACTGACGTAACCCCCAGCATACACACAGCTATATTGACCCGAATAGTCTTCTTTTGACACAGCTAGCTTTGTTTGCACAGGTGTCCCTACACCAACAGAAAAACCTCTTCTGTTGGTGTAGGCTGTGTCTACTCTACAGGGCTATCCCGGCATAGCTATACTAGCACAGTCTCAACATAGTATAAACATACCCCATTTTTGACTTCTGTGAATAACATTTGATCTTTTCTTACATAATGCAGTGTTCGCAAAGGCTTTTCTATTTGCATCAAGTTTTTTAAACAAAATATTCGTTTTTCAATTATTTTAATTAAATTTTAATAATGCTGGATCAGAACTGCGCAGCCGATTTAAAAAGCAGTATGCAATTTAACCACTTGGTGGCACCAGCATTTTTTTAAAAAATTTAATGATCTAGCAAGTGGCAACATACAAACAGATTCTATTTTGAGAAATTTGTTTTTCCAAGATTTCCTTTATTTCATTTAGCTTTCCTGGAAGCTTTAGCATGTTTTAAAGCTATATAAAAAGAGCAAGGCTGAGACTGTGCACTCTGTATAGAAAAATAGGCTGAAAATATTTTCAAAAATATGTTTAAATGTAAAAACATGTAAAAACCTTTTTATTCTTTCAGTTGATTAGCTTAGATGTTGCTGAGATTGTTTTCCATTGTCAGCTGCTGCAGTGGTATTCAAATGTACATGAATGACCAGGTGAGTTAATTTTCATGGAAACTCATGTAAAACTCAGAAAGCATTGGAGACATACCTGCCACAGTGAACAACTACAGCCACAAGGTCATACATTCTGTCAGGGTTTGTAGCATCTCCTGAAGTATTAAAGAGCCGAAGCTCCAAGGGAAAGACTACACGGTAGGAGAGTTTGGTGTATCGGTGCAGCTGGTCCATGTATTTGAACCTTTTTAAGTGCAGAGCTAGAATCATGGGCAACTTCTTCACTCTCATTCTGGACCATAAAATATATTAAACATAGAACATCACATTAGAAAATACCCCTTACATTAGATAAACCTTTTAAAAGAAAAAATTAGAATTTGTGTTTAAATGATTAAAAAAAGTTTAATCTGAAATTCAGTTTTAATGAAGATGATCTGTAAAGAGCTGCTTTTTATACAAGCATTTTGGTACAAGTGGGAAAGATTTATACCACAACTGACATCCACATGCAAAACAGCTGCTTGCCTACACTGAACCAATCATCTTTCATCATATGAGGGAAAGTGAAAGATGGAATAAACCTCTGTCCTTCTGGACTGGCTTCTATTAACTAAGAAATGAGAAAAATAGATTTTCTACATCTGTGGCTGAAGGGGAAAACGTTCTGGAGGCATCAAACTGATTACAACTAACAGGGAAAAAGGAGTGATGTCTGGTAGTTCTTTAGGGGAGGAATGTGAAACTAACCTTTTGGGGTCCCCTCTGACTGTAGGAGCTGCTCCGAATTTATGTTTTCCCTGACATTTCCCCACCTCGAATGTCAGTTATTTTGTTGTTTCAAAGAATTGTGATTGGATTAATATTGTAAATTTACTAGGGCTGTCAAGCGATTAAAAAAAATCACGATTAATCATACGATTAAAAAAATTAATTGTGATGAATTGCACTGCTAAACAATAATAGAATACCATTTATTTAAATATTTTTGGATGTTTTCTACATTTTTAAATATATTGATTTCAATTACAACACAGATTACAAAGTGTACAATGTTCACTTTACATTTATTTTGATTACAAATATTTGCACTGTAAAAAACAAAAGAAACAGTATTTTTCAATTCACCTAATACCAGTACTGTAGTGCAATCTCTTTATCATGAAAGTTGAGCCTAAAAATGTAGAATTATGTACAAAAAAATAACTACATTGAAAAATCAAACAATGTAAAACTTTAGAACCTACAAGTCCACTCAGTCCTACTTTAGCCAATCGCTCAGACAAACAAGTTTGGTTACAATTTGCAGGAGATAATGTTGTCCGCTTCTTGTTTACAATGCCACTTGAAAGTGAGAACAGGCATTTGCATAGCACTGTTGTAGCCAGCATCACAAGATATTTACGTGCCAGATGTGCTAAAGATTCATATGCCCCTTCATACTTCAACCACCATTCCAGAGGACATGTGCCCATGCTGATGACGGGTTTTGCTCGATAACAATCCAAAGCAGAGTGGACTGATGCATGTTCATTTTCATCATCTGAGTCAAATGCCACCAGCAGAAGGTTGATTTCCTTCTTTGGTGGTTCGGGTTCTGTAGTTTCCGCATCCAAGTGTTGCTCTTTTAAGACTTCTGAAAGCATGCTCCACACCTCGTCCCTCTCAGATTTTGTATGGCACTTCAGATTCTTAAACTTTGGGTTGAGTGCTGTAGCTATTTTTAGAAATCTCACATTGGTACCTTCTTTGTAAAATGAACATATGCTGGGTCTCATCCGAGACTGCTATAACATGAAATATATGGCAGAATGCAGGTAAACAGAACAGGAGACACACAATTCTCCCCCAAGGAGTTCAGTCACAAATTTAATGAACGTATTTTTTTAATGAGCGTCATCAGCATGGAAGCATGTCCTCTGGAATGGTGGCCGAAGCATGAAGGGGCATACAGATGTTTAGCATATCTGGCACGTAAATACCTTGCAACACCTGCTACAAAAGTGCCATGCAAACGCCTGTTCTCACCTTCAGCTGACGTTGTAAATAAGAAGCAAGCAGCAGTATCTCCCATAAATGTAAACAAACTTAAAAAAAAAAGACTTAGAGACACCTTAGAGACTAACAAATTTATTTGAGCATAAGCTTTCGTGGGCTACAGAGCACTTCATCGGATGCATGCAGTGGAAAATACAGTAGGAAGATATATATACACAGAGAACATGAAACAATGAGTGTTACCATACACACTATAAGGAGAGTGATCAGTTAAGGTGAGCTATTATCAGCAGGAGAGAAAAAGAACTGTTTGTAGTGGTAATGAAAATGGCCCATTTCCAGCAATTGACAAGAAGATGTGAGGAACTGGTGGGGGGGGGGGGGGGGGAGAGCATGGGGAAATAGTTTTACTTTGTGTAATGGCCCATCCACTCCCAGTCTTTATTCAAGCCTAATTTAATGGTGTCCAATTTGCAAATTAATTCCAATTCAGCAGTCTCTCGTAGGAATCTGTTTTTGAAGATTTTTTGTTGTAATATTGCGACCTTTAAACCGGACAGTCTCTACGTAAAAGAATAAATGGACACAAACCAGATGTCGAGAATTATAACATTCAAAAACCAGTTGGAGAACACTTCAATCTCCCTGGCCACTCGATTACAGACCTAAAAGTCGCAATATTACAACAAATTAGGCTACTGTATTTTCCACTGCATGCATCCGAGGAAGTGGGCTATAGCCCACGAAAGCTTATGCCCAAATAAATTTTTTAGTCTCTAAAGGTGCCACAAGTACTCCTGTTCTTTTTGCGAATACAGACTAACACGGCTGCAACTCTGAAACCTTTTTTTTTTTTTTTTTTTAAGCGATTGGCTGAACAAGAAGTAGGACTTGAGTGGATTTGTAGGCTCTGAAGTTTTACACTGTTTTGTTTTTGAGTGCAGTTATGTAACAAAAAAAAATCTGCATTTGTAAGTTACACTTTCACGATAAAGAGATTGCACTTCAATACTTGTATGATATGAATTGAAAAATACTATTTCTTTTATCATTTTTACAGTGCAAATATTTGTAATCAAAATAATATAAAGTGAGCGCTGTACACTTTGTATGCTGTGTGGTAACAGAAATTAATACATTTGAAAAGGTAGAAAAATATTCAAAAATATTTAATACATTTCAATTGGTATTCTATTGTTTAAAGGTGCAATTAATTGTGATTCATTTTTTAAAATCGCAATTAATTTTTTGAGTTAATCGCACAAGTTAACTGCGATTAATCAACAGCCCTAAAATTTACACTAACATCTGTCCCCGCCAAGAGAGAACATTAACATTTTCCAGCATATCCTAACCTTACCTCTTCTGTGCTTCCTGTTTACTGCGACACTGCTCACAGTAGTATTTATATTCACTGCATAAAGTCTCAGTATTACTGAACCCCCTGTGGAAGTTGAGAGCAAAAAAATGAATTACAAACATGTGGGAACCTTAGTCACCCCCCCACCCACCACTACTTATTTTACTATCCTGCTGCTATCACAGAAAAGAAATATACCACAGATGAAGATTTCTCTCAAACAAGAATACCTCCCAACCGCTGGTTTTAACTTGTCCCAGTCCCATGTTATAGGATCTAAGATTCTAGCTGAGGAAATTTGGATATGGCTCCCTTCAGAACATGAACTGGCCAGTATCTAATCATCCGTCAAACCGAGGGGTAGAGCACACAGCAATATAGGCTGTCATGGTTTTGGTTGTCCAATTATCTAGTTCACACCTATTGTGTGATATCTGGGGACATGTACAAAAATTAAAACTCATTAACACTGGCCATAATTTGCCCACAAAAGCACATAATCACCCCCCCCCCAACTCACTCATCATTAGTGCCGTTATCAGCTATTAAAAAGCCAGGTCCAATGAATGCATCTTGCATAGCGCTGGGTTGATAAGCTTGGGCTTTGACAGGCTATCAGAGAGCAAATTCTAAAGCAGAGAGCTGTTCAACAAGAATGCCCTGTTGCCTGCCCTCAGAAGCTCAAGCACTCTTTAACAAAGAGCAGGAGCATTTCAGCAAAATGCAGCAGCAGGGTGACAAGGTAAAAATATTTTGAAAACAAACATGAATACTTAGTTTTGAAAAACTCTGAACACATGATGTAGTATTAACAGCCTTAAAAGACACAATTAAATGGATAATTCTTACAGTTTTGGTAGACTTTCTGTATAACAGGATCTTGAGCAGAATTTATTAGTTTACGGTAAGCTTGGGTCCTAAACTGCTGCACAACTGAATACCTAAAGTAGCCACTCCATTCAGAATGTGTGCAGATGTGTTTCTTCCAACCAGATTCCTTTTCATTTACCTTAGGCAGTGCGTAATTGATGTATTTTGTTCCACATCAACCGATAGGTCCAGGAAGTCCTCATCTTTGCTACTAACCTTAAAAAAAAGAAATACTTCATTGCGGCTTGGAATCTGGCAGGTTTAGAATTGCTTCAAGTCCCTGAAATGGTACAGATGTTGTGATTGCAAGTAAGAAGCTTTAGAATTTGACGAATGTATAAATGCAGTAAGTGGCCCTTTCCTGCACTACTCGAGAAATACTGAAACAATCTGACGTGTAGTTATAGTCCAAAAAGAGACTGTAAAAAAGGAACCTCCTTGTACAATGTCTTCCCCATGTGCCTGCAAGTCATATCTGCCTATTTTACTGACAAAACCAAGTTTTTACCACTGTCAGCACTCAGAAGGCTAGACAGGCTTTAAATGGATTCTATTCTGCTTCGTACAGCAATACAATTATCTGCCATATTTCAGACTCTTTAGTACTGGGAAAGATATAAGAGACAGAAAGAGCAGGATTTTCAGATGCTGGGGTGAGTGATAAGGCCTGGCCTTTAGGAAAACATTTGACCTGTGAGCCAATCACATTTAGTCTCAAAATCCCTGAGAAAGAAGCCCATTTGGTGCATTTTTAGAAAGTTCCTTTTTAGAGCATAAAAATAATTTAGATTTAAACTGTTGACTAGTATTTGGAGCTATTGAAAAAAAATGTTGCTATCCAATATTATACTAATTTTTCTTTTCCTCCCAACAAGGCTTTCATTTGTTTGAAATACTGTTAAACCAATGACTACATGGCTAAGTACAAATTCCCAGCTCAAAAGTGGTTCTTTCAGTTTCAGTCTTTCTGATCCCTCCTTCATTCTCAACACAGTGATTATGGGTTAACAACAAGAAATGTAATCTTTTGACTTATAATATAATTATAATAATATATGGAGATATACCTATCTCATAGAACTGGAAGGGACCTTGAAAGGTCATCAAGTCCAGCCCCCCGCCTTCACTAGCAGGACCAAGTACTGATTTTGCCCCAGATCCCTAAGTGGCCCCCTCAAGGATTGAATTTACAACCCTGGGTTTAGCAAGCCAATGCTCAAACCACTGAGCTATCCCTCCCCCCTTGAAAACACTTGGTTAAAACACAAATTCAGGAGTACCTTTCCCAGACTTGAAGAAGCAGCCTGTGTAGCTCAAAAGCTTGTCTCTTTCACCAACTGAAGTTGGTCCAATAAAAGATATTACCTCACGTGCCTTGTCTCTTTAACATCCTGACACAAACATGGCTACAACACCACTGCAAATTTAGCATTGTAAGTAAATGGTGAGTAACTCTTGTGGAAACACAACATACACTATGACTGTCACAAGAAATTACAACAGGACAAAAAGGTGGCTCCTATCCATCAGGTGCAAACTGCTTTGGTGGAAATGGGGAGGGGGAAGGAAAGGACACTGCGCTTTTACTAAGAAACATACCTTAATGAGTACTAGTTTGAATGGACAGCTGATACAGCCATAAAATAGGTTAGATTCAATTTTTAATCAGAAAATGTTCAATTTCATCTACCCTAATAAATGAAAAATTTTGTTTAGAATTAGGGAAAATGGTCCAGTGCCTTTGAAAATCAAATAAAGAGATGTTTTGTTTTTCAACATACAGCTTCACAGTTAAGACATCTGGTTTCGTTGGTTAGTGTTCCCTGGAAGATTTCATGGACCCATGTCAGATCAGTCTTGTCTCCTTCCTCACTCTCAATGCTGCCATTCTGGAGTTTGCCATTCTGTTTCTCCTGTTTTTTCTCTTCTTGTAGTAAGTCAGCAATAGTGTTTAGTAGGTAGTTTAGGAATTCATGTGCATCTTGCTGCATATAATTATCAAATAATTCTGGAAAGGAAACAGAAAAGATTGTGAAGAATGAAAGAGCATAACAACAACAATACTATCATTAAAGCAAAACTTTATAAGGCCACTCTGCTCTAGTGAAGCACTGCACGTTCTTTTCTCTCTTCTATAATTTTTAAAATCTTTTAGCCACTGCTATTAGTTAACAGTATTTAACTCTCTAAATTATGTCAGTATACACTATGTCAAAGATGCTATATGAAACAGAGCTGTAATTATGTAGTTCTAGCAACAGTTGTTATGGACTTCAGGTTACGCACTCTCCTACTTCTTGGCTCCCAGGAGGAAGGCAGCCTTCTAAAAATTAATTATGCTCCTTAAGTTAAGGGAGGCTGGCCTGACAAACATATAAAATTGGCTTCCATTGATTCTTTTGGGGAATGAGGGTAAGATGAGTAAGTTCAGATGTGCTGCAAGAGACCACTGGTACATGAAGTCCAATATCTTACCTCAAGAGGAAAATGAAAAAAATCCTATAACAGTAAATCAATGATAATTTACAGTCTCTGGGCTTGAAAAGATAACATGCATAAAGGTTCTTCACAACTAGTCCTGGGAAATAACCACTGGATTCCCAATACAAAGAAAAACTGATTACCCGTTACTTTTTTCTTGCCGAGTACAGGAGAGAAAGAGAGGGTGAGAGTGACTTTAAGCCACGTCTGAGCTTCCCTAATCTGGCCCTCACTATGTGTGTACCCAGTCCATGGTACAATTTAAAGCATTGCCAGTGATGCTCTAAGTTGTAATGGCTTGTTACAGACCTCTATATTGGCATTATATTAGCACAGAATAGCCAGGGCATCCAAAGCTCTGGGCTCCCTACCCTCTGTGTGATTGGCCGACATCAGGATGGAATCACTAAACCAGATGGAAAACCAACCTTAAATAAAGATACTTTACAGGGACCATCTACACACTCTTTATACTACACAAGCGGTGAAAATTTGTACCACATAAATTGGGGCATGAACCTTTTAAAAACCCAGTTAGTAAAAACTTGCCAAATGTCAGTCACTAGATATACTTGAAAAGAGTTCGGGTTACTTAAAAATGCGCAGCCTAATATCCTAATATTGAAATTTGATCAGGTACTTCAGTTATTCATTTACCATTTTCTTTCCTCAACCGGGAAATAAATTTCTTGGGTGGGATGACTCCCACCTTCTTCTTTTGTGTGGCAATGCTGTTGAAGAGATCGGAGAGGCACGTAAGGAGGCTTTCCTTCTTCCGGGGCTGGACCTTGTATGCCAAAACTTTTTCCCGAAACGGACGACAAAAATAAAGTGCCTGTAGGACTGAGTTGCAGTAGCAGGTATTGCCAAACTGGTTAAAACAGAACAAGACACATATTTCCATTATTACATCTGTTAAAAAGAAACCAACAAAGAGAGACTGAGGAAGCTAAGGACAAACAACAGAGAAGTACAAAAACTAATATGTAGAGAAATATTTTTATGAAATTAAAAAACTTTTCTAATTGAGACATTCCATCTGAAATGCTGGAAACCTAAATCACAACAGCACGAGAATCAAAATGTGAATGACAGATCATAACAATTTCTTTGTTTGAACAGAGCAAACTGTAACACAAAGTGTGAAAAATGAGATTTTTTTAAATTTTGTCTAAAGTTATATAATTAAGGAAGGTTTTCTGCATAAGATTTTTAGCATGATAGACCCATCCAAATTTTGGTGTTCTGAGTAATCACTTATTGCGAAGATATTGAGAACTGACATTTGTAATTCTGGCAAAGCAACGGACTAATGACCTTTCTAATTAAATATCCATATGTTAACTAGAGAGGAAGCCTATTTTTATGGAAGATGTTACCATGGGCCTTTTAAAAAACTTAACTGTTATGAGACGGTATCCTCAATAGTTATAGTGAGGAATGTTTGTAGTACTAGGAACATCTTACTAACAGAAAAAAGTAAAAGAAAACACTGGAAGGACACTTACTGAATTTGCGTTCTTTACAACCACTGAAGAGTTTTAAATAAAAAATATACAAAGGTTCATCAGTCAAGATATTTTTAAAAGTGATTTTTGGGACAGAACATGATAAACCTTGAGGGTGCTTCATTTTCAGAGGCCCCTCCAAAGTGGCTCAATTTGGACATGCAAAAGCTAAGGCAACAGAGTCACTAGTCATTGTTTAAAATCTTGGCCATAATTCCCATCGGATGGGAGAAACTGAAAGTAAACATTAGATCGAACTGCTTTCAATCTTGGAAGCCCAGACAGTGTGTAAGTAAATTTTCTCAAACAAAGTTTCAATTACCAAATTCTTTATGGAAGACCATCTCTAAAATACAGAATAATAAACTGTAATAAATAATTACAGTATCTGGGTAAATTGGGCCAAGCATCTTACACCTTTTAGAAAACAAGGATCAAGAATGGTACATATTAATGAATAATCAGTATGTGCTGTGGATCAAATGGGAAATTTTAGCATTGATTATACGAACTGAAGATCAAAAGATTAGCCTATATTTCAGGGGATTGAACTAACAGTAGCAGAGTTTCATCTGGAGCTTAACACATGTCAATTTAAAGGTGGCATGATTGACAAGAAGAGCAGCTAGGTGGAACAGATTCTCCATTATAGGTGCTGAAGTAGTATTGCTTTCTCTCATTTCTTATGTAACTATGTTAATATAATACCTTTACCAAACTTACTAAGGATCTGGATCAAAGCAGTTATCTTATCTGCAAGTTTTTTTTCTGTGGTAATTTAGTTAGTATTAAAATTCTATTTTATTTACACAAGCAACCACCATAGTTAATTTATTGAGGGGAGGGCTATGTGTATGGGGGATAATACAATGAATGTCTGCTAAGAGAAGGCTATTCCAGGGTTTGTCACAGGCAGGTAAAACTAGTGAGTGACAGCATGGTTATTAGTCCTGCATAGGACTGAAGCTGCAGTCACTGATCTGAAGATGTGCTACTGAGAGACCTAAGACCGTAACGTGGACACAAGGAGCAAAATGACAGGATGGTAACTGGTAGCATCACTGTATCCCTTCAGATCAGTTCTATTACAGTATTGTAACAAGGTCACAATAGGTGGATTCAGATTTTATGTTTGCCTGTGTCAGATACCAATATGCCTTTTGAGACAACAAGTAACACATTAAGTATTTCCTGTTTACAATGAAATATTGGCAAACACACATGATGCAGCGATATCTAAGAGCAGCTGTTTTACATCTGCCATATCTGAAGGCTGTGTCATTAGAGGACAGGGCTAGAGGCAATGTGCTCCAGATTGCTTAACGAGGAGAAACACTTAAAACACTGAAAAGTTAGATGCTTTTATACAATGACATGAAATAGTTCATTTTTGGTGGTTTGGTTCCTTCTGTTTATAGTAATCTGCACAATTTATTTTATAATGACTGGATTGTATAACATTTTGTTACTCAAAAAAGCCAAACAAACAATGATTTCAGGTCTGCCTGTCCTGAGCATTTTCTTGTAAATGAGCTCTGCATCTCAAGAGCATTCTGGGTGAAATATTTTAAACAAACATAATTAACATACAAATAAACCAACTGTAGAATACTGATAATCACATTAAGTGGTACTCTGGGAATATGGCTACAGTGTGCACCAGAATTTTGTATAATTACTGTGGCAGAACGATTGCAAGTTAATAGTCAATTTTCTGGCTGAGAGAAATATAAAATTAAAATTTAATTCATGCAGCTCAAAAGGTTGCAGCCTTGTCATCCTTATAGTTGCATTAACATCATTTTACATGGTACATGAAATGAGGAACAATGGTTCAAAATTGTTAGTTACATGATCAAAAGAAATATACAAGCTGAACAAACATTTAATTTATGTTTATTCTTAGTCCATCTCTTTATTAATAACCTATAAGACTGAATAACCAGCACATTCATGAAATCTGTAGATGATACAAAATTGGCAAGTGTTGGCAACACCAACGATGACAGAGAAATAATGCAAGAGGACCTGGAAAGATTGGAAACACTAGTAGAAAAGAAAAATGAAAATCTTTTGGAAGAATACTAGCTCATATATTTGGGGGGGAAATCCCCAAAACATATTTAATGGGAGGCAGGATCCTAGAAATTAGCAATACTGAAAGAACAGGAGGTTAATAGAGAAATTGCTGTCCATTACTAACCTCCAGTTCTTTCAGTATTGCTAATTTCTGGGTTAGAGAGTTTACACTGTGATATGGCAGCAAAAAGGTCAATGTGATTTTTGATGGTACACACAGAGGAATCAGATCACAACGTGTGGAATTAATAGATCCTGCGTATAAAACTCTGGTGTGATTAACTATGTTGCATCCAAAAGTGTGTTAGGTACTTTACAAACACAAAAAAGCACATACCTCAAAGAGCTTGTATTAGAATCTCAAGGCCCAAAGTAGTAAAAACACCAACAATGAAGTCCTGGCCTCATTGAAATCCATAGCAAAACTTCTACTGACTTCAAGATGGCCAAGATATCACCCCAAATGTACTGAAGAACCCAGCTACTGACCTTGCCCTCATTTGTATTACAGACACCACTTTCTGAAATAAACATTACAATTATAACATTTATACTATACAATTTTAAATAAAATATCCTTTTCCTTTTATTCATGTTGTGTAACAGCTCTTTGTCTAGTCAGTTTCACTGTTTCTTCTTTATAGTCAATTTCCCCTATAGGAGCCCACACAGCAACAGGAAAATGTCATTGTATATCCACGAAAAATGACTAGAGGATTCAGGCCAGTAAATAAAATGAAATTACTTTTAACTAATAAAAAAAAATCAAAACACATTATTTTCAGTTTAAGAAATCCTGCTTAAAACAAAATATTTAGCTCAAACGCTATCTAATTTTAATTGAATTTAAAATAATTTTAAAATTACCCATCTACAGAGAATTCCCAACAGACTGCACTTTGAGGACAGGAGCCTCTTAAAATTGAAAACGTTACAGCTTCACAATAGAGGATTAAAAACTGAGGAGGTCAAACACTGTTCTGCAAACCCTTTTAGGTGCTCCAGCTGATTTCACACTTTACCAAGAGGGCTGAGACCAACAGGAGGGGAAAAAAATGAGATAGTGGGGAAGGAATTTTTGATATAGACATAAAAATCCAAAATAATTATCAAAGGAAACAAACTACAGATATTAGACATATTTTGTCCTTTTGAATATTGCATGCAGGGCCGGCTCCAGGCACCAGCTTCTCAAGCAGGTGCTTGGGGCAGCCGCTCCGGAGAGGGGCGGCACGTCCAGGTATTCGGCGGCAATTCGGCGGACGGTCCCTCACTCCACCTGGGAGCGAAGGACCTCCCGCCGAATTGCCGCTGCAGATCACGATCGCGGCTTTTGTTTTGTTTTGTTTTGGCTGCTTAGGGCGGCCAAAACCCTGGAGCCGGCCCTGATTGCATGTGGGCGGTAAAAGGATTATTCTCTATTTTTAGAAGGCAATTTTTTCTTCTTCAAACTATTTATCACTTTGGTATATATGCTACAACAGAACATGCCTTCCATGTTTTCCCATTATGATACAAATCTCAGATGCATTGGAATGGCCATTAACACAACACTTAAGGAAGATAATTCAGTGCGTTTAGATTGTTGAGTGTCTGAGAACATGATCTGCTACGGACAAAGCAAAAATCAATTAAATCAAATGAGTTCACAATGTGCAGCTGTAGGCAAGCAATACTTTAGTAACTATATTAGCACTATTTGGTATATTAGGTTGTTTCAGTTCTGATGTGAAATATGTGTCTAAGGGAAGAAGAGGTAAATTTAATTTACTGTGAATGAAGTTAACCAGAGCCATATTTTTCACATGAAAAATGAACTATGTCTTGTGATAATTGTAAACATTTCACTTTTTACATCATATTATTAATAAAAGGGTGTGACAGATTGAATGTTACATTCACCTTCCTTATCCAGAAGCATTAATCTGACATTCTAAACATAAGTGATAGAATAATGTTGCATTCTTTTCACAATCCTTAATTTAATTATAACATTGCAAATTAGGCAATTTTTATGGCCTTACAGGCCTTAATCACACTGTAAACACGAAAACTGACTGAAGTTATGACAAACAGTTGTTTTAAACAGGAGCTCTCATATTGATGCAAGCCTGAAAAAAAGTACATTTCTACACAAAGGGAATTGACTTAGCTGGTATTTTTCTGTATTCTCTGATCTTTCCTCAAACACGACTGTCCCCTCTAAGCCCATAAGAAAAACATGGGATTTGAAAAGCAAACAGCTTCTTTTGGTTTGAGCCTTTGGGACTAAGACCCACCAAAGAAACAGTTTAATATCTGATACATCTTCATTGGTGGAGGACCATACCCTGTTTTTATCTACCCTATGTCCTATTGGCCTTACCCGCTTTAATTACTCTGATCCTACATTTAAAAGTGTGCCCAAGTATGAACGTCCCACGGAATTTTGTAATCATTAACATTTTCTATTATACTACAGTTAACTTTTAAGATTCATCTTTTAGTTAAAAACAAAATTTAGCATGCATGTTACAGGATGTAGTGCTTAAATAGATTTCTATTTTGTGCCAGAACTACCCATGGATAAGGTTCTAAAAGAGAATCCTGTCAATTTCGGAATAGGAGGATTGAAATAGAAAGCAGCATTTTAAAAATAGTAAAGAAAATTCACTCACATTGACCAAGCCAAAATAATGTTCATTCACAGGAAACTGTTCAGGACCAATCTCTTTCTCCAAAGCAGAGGCATTGGCGCCCTGGGGAAAACAAAAAAAATACCCACATATGACTACTAGGAAAAAACTCACTCTCCCTCTCAAAAATCTAATATTCATGCCATTTATGTCAAACAAAGAGAGTGAGAATGGAACTGTTAATTAAAACATTTTATATTATACATAAGGGGAAGTGAATGTAGATGTGAAGCAATACTTTAAAATAATGCCCATCAGCCTGTAGCTTAGATTTCAGGGTTCAATGAATACAATTGTTTAAAATCTCTTTCCTTGATTCTTAAGAAGTTGTGGGATAAGACAGCTGGACCAGACCTACCTGTTAATGTAATAGGTCCCCTTTCATCAAAAATTAATTCAACGTTAGACTATTTGTGCATTTCAGATTTTAAAGAAGGATGGTAAAGCAAGTTAATACCTTGATGAAAGACAGATATTGAACTTTGCTGTACAATCTTTTAGTGAGTCTAAAATTAAATTGCAACAATGTACAGTTTTACAGAGAATGTATTGGACTCCTGCATACTAATTCAAATGTTATCTACAAGGCAGTGATGTGTGCTTGCAAGGCTGGAATCAGCATGGTAACATGACACATTTTTGTTCAACTGTTTGATTCTACATTATTTCTAGAACCTAACTGAAAACTAGAACACAACCTTAACAATGCTGGTGCAACTAACTCTAGCATAGTAAGCTTCCAGCAGAGGTGCTGGGGAGCATGGCAGTGAACAACAGAAACAGTTTATTAATGCTGGACAATGGAAAAGCAACATCTTTTTTGATTTATGTAATTCTTGTAGCATTAATTTTTAAAAAATTAAAAAAAAAATTTAAGTGTAAACCAGAAATGTAGCTCATTTTCAATATTTCCAAAGATATTACAAATAGAAAAAAAGTATGTGAAAATTGTTAAGTACTGGTCTTTTTTTAAAATCAAACAGTTGTAGCTGCCATATTTTCACAACAAATTTTAAATTATTCTGAAAAAATGATTTTATAACATTTGAGAGTTTCAAGAGCGTAAAAATGTAATTTATCCCTCCCTCTTCTCCCCCCTCTCCCTCCCGATCCCTCAATGTACCTGCATGGACCTGCTTATAGGAATAGGACCTAAAACATTATTTGCAGTTAGCTGTACAAATCCTAAAAGAGCAACATAGTATGGACACTTCATTTAAATTCATTTCATATTATCAAGATATCATGCTTTCATCTTAAAAACTCCACTTTATAATATCCCATTATGGGTTTATATTTAAAAGAAGATACTGCCTTATCTTGAAGTGAACATCAAAACTACAAACTACTGATCAAACTGAAGGATTTTTGCACTTGAATCTATACAAAAATCTGCTAGAGAAAAAGAGTGTTTTTCCATATTCACTAAGGAGATCTCAGAATAGTCAGTCATCCAGGAAGGTCATTTAAATTTAGTGGAGCATGTGCTGTAAAAATAAACAAGGAACTCAAAATAAATTCGCTGTGTAGATGGATTAAAGAAAACAGACTGAAGGGCAGGAAGAATGATAGGCAAGATGGGTGCCATGAGAAAAAATAGATCTTTAAGTGGAGGAGTGTGCTACAGGAAAGGAACAATGTGTCTCCCTGAATCATCCACTGAGGAAGTCAAACTACACCAGAAAGTGGATTACCAGAAGATACTACCTATGAAAATGTATGTGAAGACTGCTGAACAATCTAGAACTGTGCCTGTCAGTTGCCAGATTCCAATTTCAAGTCTTCTGTTAGCATCCTATTTATAGCTCAAACAGCATTTTAAGGCATCTGAATCACTAATGACAAGTGCTTTTCCATAGCTATTTTTTGAATCTAAAGATGCTTAGACATGCTTTGAGTCCTTTTAATAATCTCATAAAATCTTTACAATGCTGTTCCAGCTTTTTTAAATAAATGTAACTGAAAGTGAAAATTAAAATATTAAGTAAAAAACTATATTAATGAAATCTGACATTTGCATAGTTGAAAATCATAAAAAATTAGCCAATGCAAAAGGTGATGTTCCAGCAGAAATATTCATTTCGCTATTTTGCACATCCTTTAAGTTTTTGATATGTGATGAATAGTAATAAACAAAAAAGTGGCCTGCAGATGAGAAAAAAATTAGGATTGTACCTCTTTTGCATCTTTATGATGTATAAAAGAACACAAAGGATTCTCACCCCAGCTTCCAAGGTTTTAGCTTCTGCTCATATTTTACATTAGAAATTCAATCTTTTCTGCTCTGTTGTTCCTGGAAAGCATTATTGAGAACAGGTAGGATTAAGACATTAGAGATCCTACTGCTCTGGTGAACAGTCTTTACACTTGGGTATATCTACGCTGCAGGGACTATACAAGCATATCTACACTACGGGAAATATACCGGTATAGCTATGCCACTGTAGCTATGCCAGCATAATCTGGTAGCATAGATGCCGCTTATACTGATGTAGGGAGTTTTTCTGTCAAGGTAGAACACCACCTCCCCAAGCAATGGTAGGTAAATTGACAGAAGCAATCTTCCATCAACCTATTTGTACTATACTGGGAGTTAGGTCAGCACAGCTGCATTGCTCATGGGTGTGGATTTTTCACACCCCTGGCCGACAAAGCTATGTCAACCAAAATTTCAAGTATAGACCAGGCCTAAATCACTGAAACCTTGAAGAAGAATTGAACAAAACAAAAAGTTTAAGTATATTATTGCTCAGCCTTGCAAAGTGCTATTCACCCATTTCCCCACAGTTAGTAATGTTTTTAATGAACAAGTAAATACTATAAGCATTTTTATTATCAATCACTAGGACAAATGATGGGCAAGTAACTTGGGCTGTTACATTTTCATGGTAACTTTGTAAAGCTGATATGACTAGTTATAAAAAGTAGAAAACTTACTATTAAAAAAAATCTAGTTTAACTAGAGGTATGGAAACTCTGCAGTCAGATTTCTTATTTCAGATCTATAGGGAATGACCTAGATTGAAGAAATAGAAAGGAATCACAAAACATAAGAAGCAACATGATTTGTGATAAAAATTGGTTAATACACGGTTAAGAAACTTAGATTTTGACAGATTTACAAATGATCCTCTTCATACACATATGTGATAGATCTCTAAGGTCTTTACTGCAGGACGGTGATCCTGTTACTGAGAAATACACAGAGAAAATTAACTAGGTTACTGCTGAGGTGTCACAGCCCCAAATTTAATTCCAAAAACTCATTGGTAACAGTCTTAGGTAAAACCGTGCCTACAGAACACCAAAATGTTTACACTCAAATCTTCAAAATGTTAGGGTGCAGAGCTACAACAGCCAGAGAAAGAAAGCGGAAGACTGTACAATAACCTGGGTCATTATGTTATTAAAATATGATGCTTCTGAAAAGTTGAAATGAAACTCTCCGTCCCTTTAATGCTCGGATTTCAGAGTAGAGATCATGTTGCTACTACTTCTAATAGTTTGCAAATTAATTCTACTGTTAGATGACAAACTGGACTGCTTAAAAGTAGCCAAATTGCTACTGCGCTCATTGTTTGTGGCATAACTGACCTCAACTAGCATTACATTTGCTACACATTTTTCAAAGAAATGCTCTTTAACATTATCAGATAAATTGAAACGCTACAAGTTTCAAACATCATGCAATTATGCTAATCAGATTTTAAAATGTAATCTGATGGAGCAAGCACATAGTCATGTTTACAATGGCAAACTGGGGAAGGGGAAGAGAAGAGATCTCCCCTGCCCTCTTCCCCTTCTCCCCACCAATCAAAAAACCTAGGTTGTGCAAAAGTTTAGAACTGTACTTTGAAAGAATAAGTAAAGAGACAAGACTTCTGTTTTATTTTTAACTAGAGAGCTGCCTCAGGACAGACAAATACGATCTGTTCATGAAGAACAGTACCCGGTTTCCAAATGTAAATGCTGGAAACAGGAAGCTCTTTACAATTCAAAATCAAACTAAAGGGTTAAAAGTGCAAAAAATTATTACAAACTCTTACCATAAATTGTCATTTGAGAAGTCATAACTGTTTGTGCTTGCAGTAAATCTACATAGTGGAAAGTGTTATATATTCCATATATAGACAGCAATACAATATTCTACGGTGATAAATACAGGGTGAGAATTTACACTTGACCTGATGGCAAGCTGTTTGCAGGAAACCAACAATGACTGTGTCACCTATAATGCAGAAATGCAAGATTTTGGTTTACTTAACATACATGATTAAAGCTGTGTATGGGGGTTTAGGTTTTAAACTACAGATTATAAACAAACAGAGATTTACTGATTGTTTGCAAACTAGTTTGCTTCCCAGGCTACTGATACAATTCTGATTAAGAATGACTCAAACACCTTAGTACTCAAAAGCTTACAGTTAAGCCTAGTTAAATCAGATTCAGAATCTCAACACTGGTAATTCACATGTATCATGTTACCTTTTAGAATAACATTTAATGGAACCAAATACTTTTATTTAAATCTGGTTCTCCTTGCTTTTTGCATAGGAACTCTGTCTCCCACCTCTGTTCCTCTCTCACTTCTCAGCATGCTTGTATTTCAAAATAACTCCTTTATAGTATAAAGAAAGCAGTTAGGTGGACAAGATTGGAACTGATTTATTATCCCCCAGCCCCAGGGACAAATAATTCCTTCCAAAAAGTACATCCATGAGCCTTGGAGTATGTCCATGGAAACTTGTAATATAAATACCTTATTCTTAAGAAACTGTGCTGATATACAGTACTTCCTCTCTGAACCAGTGTAACTTTCTATACGTAGCTATTTGTGCAGAAACTAAACATCAATTATAAATTCACCCAGTCAGCATAAATCTTCCAGCTGAAAGGCTGCCTGATTCTAAGAATATATCCTCATGGTTTTGACTAAAGTGGTGATACTATTTACATCACTTGACAATCAGAAACAATGCACACTCACTTGTGCCCAGCAATTTCTACCATATTGCAAATCCTATGGAGCTGCAAGGAATGGTGACAATCTGTCCTGATTGAGATCTCCCCCATTCTATTTTATTCTGTTATAAGAGCACAAATATTGTCTTACGGTTTGATACAAAGCCTGCTGAAGTCAATGGAAATCTTTCAACTGACAGACTGGCTTTGGATCAGGTCCCTAGTGTTTAGAGGGACTGGAAACTTGAATTTTGGGTTCCTTCAACTTGCTTAGTTCCTGGTATTGGACAAGTCACCTAACCTTTCTGTGCTGCGGTTTATCCATCTGTTAACAGTGATAGTTCACCATACTTCACAGAAATATCATGAAGTTTAGTTGTAACCTGCAGGATTTTGCACAGGAAATACTAATCTACACATTCCAAGCAATTATTTCTTTCTTTGCTTGCAAGTAGGGGAAGTACTGCCATCTGCTAAATTGTGACCAAAAATCATCATCATCCTGGGATAATATATATTCTACAATAGTTGCAGCAACTACTCCCCAACAAGTACTGCTCATGGATATCACTAACATCTACATTAGGGAGCGCCTGCCTAGAATGATTGTATACTTAGTTCCCTGCCAGCCACAAAGAACCTTAAAGATTATCCCGTTAAAGGGTACAATATTAATTATAATCAATAGCACATTACTCTTGAAGTGACAGAGCAGAGCCCAAGAAACTGCAAAGCAAGTTCATCTATATACAATTTAAAAACTGATTTAGGAGCTTTGACATCTGGAAACCCATCATGGAGTATCTGGAGAGAGGAAAATAGCAAGGTCCGCCAAGATCTGTACTGAGACCTGTGCTGTTGAACATCTTCATAAATGATCTGGAAAGAGGTGTAAACTGTGAGGTGGCAAGTTTGCAGATGATACTAAATTACTTAAGATAGTTAAGGCCAAAGCTTACTGCAAACAGTTACAAAGGGATCTCACAAAACCGGGTTAATGGGCAACAAAAAGGCAGATGAAATTCAATATTGATAAATGCAAAGTAACGTACACTGGAAAAATTCTCAACTATACATATAAAATGATGGGTTCTAAATTAGCTGTTACCACTCAATAAAGAGATCTTTGCATCATATCTGCTCAATGTGCAGAAGGAAAGAGAGACATAATAAGACAGAAAATATTATAAACCCACTATATAAATCCATGGTTCATCCACATGTTGAATACTGCATGCAATTCTGGTCAACCCATCTCAAAAATGATATATTAGAATTGGAAAAGGACAGAGAAAGGAAACAAAAACTCATTAGGGGTATGGAACAGCTTCCATACAAGGAGAGATTAAAAAGACTGGAACTGTTCAGCTTGAAAAAGAGACGACTATGGGAGGATATGACAGAGGTCTATAACACCATGATTGGTATTACTCCTGGGGGAATTCTGCGCCACTGTGTGCATGCAGAATTCATGTTCCCCGCAGATTTCTTTGCTTCCCCACAGAAAAATGACTTTCTGATGGGGAAGTAAAGGGAAGCCGCAAGAGCAATCATGTGCCGCTCCCCAGCAGTGTGGGTGCATCGTTTCAGGAGCAGCTAGCAGAGAGGTAAATCACTGCGGGGGAGGGCTGGAGATGCCCCAGTCAGTGGCTTCTACCCAGCTGCTAGTCCCGGCTGGGCAGGAAGGGACTTCCTCTTCCCCTGCAAAAGGAGTGTCCAGGGCTAGGTCAGATCCACCCCCAGAAACCTCTCCAGCTGCAGGAAGCTCCGCATTCCTCTACTTCCTGCCTCCATCACTCCTCAGTTGTGGTGGGGTGGAGTCACTGTATGGGGAGCTGCTTCCCTGTCCGCCTAACCCCCCATGTATCTGGACCCGCCTCATACCCAGACTGCCCTGCCAAACCTCACCCCCTGCACCAGAACCCCCCAACAAAGCCCCCTGCACCTGAACCCACACCCCGACAAACCTCACCCTCTGCATCCGGACCCCTCCCCATTGAGCCCCACCTCCCTGCATCTGGACCGCACTCCTGAACCCAGACCACCCCCCACAACCAAACCCTCACCCCACCTGCACATGGACCACTCTGACAAGCCCCCCGCACCCAGACCCCCACTCCATTGATCCACACCAAGCCAGCACCCAGACCCACAGCCCACAAAGTCAGCACCCAGAGCCCCCTGCTGAGCCCTCCACATGCAGACCCCCCCACCCCGATGAGCCCCAACCACCTTCACCTGGATCCCCCTGCAGAGTCCCAGTGCCTCTGCACCCAGAACCCCTCCAATGAGCCTGTTCATCCAGATCCCCCCGCACCCAGACCCCTCACCAAGACACCTGCATCCAGATTGCTCCACACAGAACCCTATCATCCCACACCTGGATCTTCCCACACTAAGCCCCTCCACACTTGGATCCTGCTGGGCTGAGCCTGCCTGCCTACATCCAGTGTACTTCACATGGAGCGGCAGGGCCCCGGGGTGTTTATTGGGCAGGCCTGGCCCTTGCACTGTGTCAGGGTCAGGTGCAGCCTCACTGCCAAGTCTGTGTTCGGGGGTGGGTGGAGGGTGGGAATGAGCCTGTAAGGTGATCTCCCACCTCTGCCTGTGCTCCCATTGGCATGCTGGAGCCTCCACATTTATTTATTGACAAATAAAATTTGCAGAATTTTAAAATATTGTGTGTAGAATGCCCTCAGGAGTATTGGTATGGAGAAAGTGAATAAGGAAGTGTTATTTACCCCTTCACATAACACAGAGTCTAGGGTTCACCCAATGAAATTAATAGGCAGCAGGTTTAAAACAAACTTAAGGAAGTACTTCTTCATACAATGCACAGTCAGCCTGTGCAACTCACTGACAGGGGATATTGTGAAGGCAAAAAATATAACTGGGTTCAAGAAAGAATTAGGTAAGTCATGGAAGATAGGTTCATCAATGGTTATATTATCCAAGATGGTCATCAATGCAACTCCATGCTCAGAGTATCCCTAAACCTCTGATGGCCAGAACCTGGAACTGGACAACGGGGGATGGATAACCCAATAATTGTCCTGTTCTGCTCATTCCCTGTGAATCATCTGGCACTAATCACTGCTGGAAGACAGGATACATGGATAGATGGACCATTTGTATGACCCAGTATGGCCATTCTTATGTTCTTATGAAACAGGTACTCTGGTGGTGGACCTCAGGTGTAGAGAACAGTTAAAATCTAAGTTTTTCTGTAATTACCTTTCATCTCTCAAATTGGTTCAAATGGGTACACAGGCCAATATCTGATTCAAATAAAGAAAGAGAGAAACTGGGAATGACTGAATACATGCAATATTAATGCAAAGTGCACTAAACATAAGCCTTTTAAAGCAGCTTTTGTTCAACTGGATGAGGTGAGGGGGGAGTTGAAGAGACTAATTTTCATGAACTGTCAACTTAGAGAAGCTGTCTAAGTTAGTCACCCACAGAACTGGCCCACAAAACCTCAAAAACTATTGGTTTATTAACTGCAAAATTCACCAGGTTTGGAACCAAGATCTATCATCTCTGGTGATTTGCAAGCTATGGATGTTTCTGCTCAATAAAGAAGTCTTAATTTAGTCACAGCTCAATACACAATACAAGTGAAAAATTAAAGTGTATGCTCCCATGGCCCAGTCAAATTATATTGTTAGCTCAAGAAAGTAAAGACAGAAGAGATTTATTAGGTAAATTGTTTTCTCCCACACCTCTTCAGCCAATGCAAGATAGTTCTTATAGGATATCTGAAAGCTTTGCCTAGTCTAGTTTTAAATGATATCTGCATATACTCCTTCACAAATTAGATTTACATCTCTAAACATCTGTTTACTATTCATGACTACTTCAACATGTATTGCACGACTGAATGGATTACATACTGCATGATTTGTCCAGAAGAGAACAAAGTCTGGAGAAGAGAAAGTGAAGGGTGACAGATCATTGTTGGATGTTGGAGAGAAGTTAATTAAAAAAGCTCTGCTACCACTGTAATGCTTCAGCATTACAGGATAACACAGGCCCCAGACAAGGCTGTGCTTCAATTCAGGGGCTCTTCTGATATTATAAAGCATAAGAAAACAGTTGGGAGTGGTCTAAGAACTGCACAGTACAGAGTGAATTATGGTCTAGTGATGACAATAATCTACATGTGAAACTAACAGTAAACTCTCACGCTTTAAGTTATATTAAGTACTAGCAATTAATAGCATTTGCAACTCACTGAAGTCCAAATCCTATTACAAGTTTATTCCTCCACAAACCACAGAAAAAATAAATAATGTATTATTGACAGAATACTGATAACTATCCTACAGAACTTGATGTAATTAAATGAGAGCAAAGTTTATGTTCATGTATGGGCAGGGCTTGAAAAATTCATTGATACAGGGCAAGACAGTAGCTTCTGAATGTTATGAACTTCACCAGAATTGAAGTTTCTGTTTAAAAATAAGTTTCTCTCTCTTGTGGATGCAAAGATACCTTTCCAAACGTGAAATGGGTATAAAACCAATGCCATGCTATCTTCCTAAATCTGCAACCTGACAGCATCTGTGCCTAATATTGTTGCTCATAGATTTAGTAAGCAGCAAAAGAGTTAAATTAATAAGACCGTCAATATCACTGCTGCTATTCAGAACCTTGCAGGCAGCAGGGAAACTGTCCAAGATCAGGTCAATTTTAAGCTGCTGCTTGGAAAAGCCACGAGTAGGCCTGGAAGAATTAGATTTTTATTGTAAATGTCGATAAAGTTCGATTTCACCATACACATACAAAATACAGAAAACTATTGCTAGTGACAATAACAGAAATTTACAGCTAGGTGAAGTAATAAAAATGCTGATTGAGAAATTATTAGAGTTTGATTTAAGGATATTTAATTTGTATATTTTGACATGTGATGTTAATAATCTGTGTTTTAGCAGTTATAGCCCCTTTATCTTTTTGAATCTCACCATCTACTGTCATTAAGTATTTATTGTCTGAACCCCGCCCCCCATGATTTCCATCAACTGTGAAAATTTCAATATTAATATTAATATTAACCATCAATATTAACCATCAAAATGATCAAAAAATCAAAATTGAATTCTGCCAAGCCTACCTATGAGCATCAGATGCAGATAGTGGAACTAATCAATGTGAAAAACAAGAGAGAGACTGGGAGAGGGGTGGATTTATGGAGTGCCCCCTCCTACATCTTGACTGTTGCTAGGGTGGAGAAGTTCAGGGGGGGAGGGTTAGAAGCTTTAAATTTGTCAGCCCCTACTAGCAGGAAACTACTAAAGATGAAAACTCTCAACAGGGTTCAGAGACATCACCATGATCAGATTCCAGGCACTCTCCCTCCCTCAGCTCTTTGGAGGGATTGAATTTAGCTTCCCAATTTAGTGTAGTCCACCAGCTATTAAGCACCTGAAAAAAGAATTTTAAGTCATACAGAGGGAATGAGGGCAAGAGGGGATGGGTGATGTATTATGGAGTAAGCTAGAAAAGAGAATCAGGATATGGAGAAAACAAGAGATTTGGGAGTGGGAGAAGTGGGACAAAGAAAATAAAAGTAGAGAAAGAACTATAAAGGGGTATAGGGAGAGACAGAGAAAAAAAGGAAATAGACATTTAAAAGGTTGTGATACACCATGATCTCTTGCTTTATCTTCACTTTTTCTTTAAGATACAGAATACAGTAAGTTTATGTAATACATTTAAAAGAGAGCATTAAATACAATGTTCACTGACAGTGCTACAATTAAAGACAGAAATGTTTATTCTTTTAAATTGCAGGGAGTAAGGAAGTATAAGTATTTTCCATCCTGACTGGTTGGATTAGTCTACAGACTAGTAAGCATTTGATAATATTTTTTCAAACTCTGCATAGAACATCCCTCCCCTCCAATGGTGTCCCGCATCCTGACCATATACTATTTTTTAACAAAAGATAAAATGAGTTATTGATAACGCTGCTTACTTTGCTACACCTATTTAATGACAAGTTATGCACCCAAGACAGATACTGTATCTAGATAGTTACTTTAAAGATTATGCACTTTATCCTCAACTTGGGTTTTTACTTTAATACCTAAAGCAATTTTTTAAATTTCTTTATACAACCCTAAGAAATTTTCATATAACTATTCACAAGATTAGCAGGGAGGGATAGCTCAATGGTTTGAACATTGGCCTGCTAAACCCAGGGTTGTGAGTTCAATCCTTGAGAGGGCCACGTAGGGATCTGGGGCAAAAATCAGTACTTGGTGCTACCAGGGGGCTGCACTTGATGACCTTTCAAGGTCCCTTCCAGTTCTATGAGATAGGTATATCTCCATATATGAATATTTTGAAACGCATTTATCATTAAATCTGAGTTAAGAGCTGCATCTGTGCTGGAGATATGCTTTAGTTACACAGCTTTCTTGAAGTTACACATATGTAAGGGCATGAAGCGGTCACTGGGTTTCTACCTGTCTTCATCACTGTTACAAAGCTTCTTCAAAACCCAAGGAGGGGAACAGAACAAAGTTGTTGGTTTTTTAAAGGGAATGTGAAAAATCAAAAATGCCTAAGCAGACAGTAAACATGCCAAACACATTTCATTCCAGGATGATTATTTTATATATATCTATATCTATATATTAGAAAACTAGCAAGAAAGAAGCAGTTGCTCAAGGAACAGCAAAAGGAAATAAGAATTGCTAGATCCTTTTCATATATCTTTCCCTACTATAACATTTTTCTGGTGACAGCTTATTTATTGAGGATTGTGTAGACACTTTTTATAAACGATACCTGCAAAATCTGTGGCAAGTTTGGTTAACTTATTGACGTGCTTATTTTGGTGTGCTCCATCACTTCAGGTTATAAACATTACAGCTCACTTCATAACCACTCATTTGGAGACCAGAAGACATTTTAATGTGAACTTTTGATGCTGTCATACTAGAATTCCTGCATCATCATCAGGCTGGATGAATGGTTACCTGGTTTTGGGCTCCCACACCACTTCTGGAGCCAGCTTAACAGGTTCAGGTGTGGCATAGTTTGAGCACCAAGACCAACCATGCCCAGGGCAGCCCACTGTGCATCTCGGTGCTATGGAAGATACTGCACACGTGCTGGATGGTTGCTATTTTCATGCCCTGAAGGTCTTCTGAAGCTGAACACTGCTATTCAGTGGCCAATGATTGGCTCGGAACTATTTGGCTTCGTTTCTTAGTTTTTTAAACCTTGTCTTGCCCACACACAATTGCTATACAGACTATTCAGCCTAATACCCTAATGTTCTCAGAGCTACAAAAAAAAAAAGCCCACACCAGTTTATTTACTGTGTGTGTTTTAAAAATATATAATTTTCAAAAATTTCACTACTTCAGCCCTATTTATAATATATTGAAAGGCTTTAATTATTCCTCCCTAGATTATTCTTAATAGACTGAAGCCCAACTGGTTAATTTAAAATAGTGATTCCATGGATAATTCCACATGCTCAGTGGAAATTTGACCATGTGTCATTCTGCTAAGATAACAAAGTTAAAATAATTTTTAAATTCAGAGCAGCATATTAATTTTATCATCACATATTTTATATCGCTGAATCCTCCCTATCCAATTACAGTTAATAGATAGGTGGGAGGAGGCAGTGGGGTGAGAAGAGGGGGTGGGGGCAATTTGGGACGTGCAGGGCTGCAGCGGCCAGAGAAAGAGACAACTTTCCCCAGCTCCAGGGCTGTGGCTGCCAGGGAGAGACCCCCCTCCTTCCCAGACTAGCTCCGTGGCTGCTGTGGCAGGGAAGAGACCCCCTTCTTCCCAGCCCGAGCTCAGGGCCTGCCGTGGCAAAGGAGAGAGGGCACATCCATCACATTAGAAAGGTAAGACTACGGATATTAAAATATGAGTTGTGCGCTTTTATTTTTAGAACAAAAAACGGTAATTTTCTTAAATTTGTTTATATAGCACTTTTATCCAAAGTGTGTTACAATAGTTAGCTAATGGGACAAACAACATTTGGAAAGATCATTAAGTGGTCCTCTGAGACTCTCAGCAATTTTCAAGTGGTCCATGAGGAAAAAAAAAAGTTTGAGAACCACTGCACTACTGTTTGAAAGCTACTTGCAGTGGCTTTGTCTACAGTGGCCTACTTAATTTAAGCATCCCGTGATCTGAGAAAAGTTTATTATTTTTACAGTACCACACAGATGTGCACAGTGCTTTACAGACAATATAAGGCCCCTGCCACAAGGAATTTGCCAGCTAGAGAAGAATATCAGGCAAAAAGAAAGGAAGAAGGATTAAGGGGAGATCTCAGTATTCTCACACTTCTTATCAAACTGTCTGTACTGGGCTATCTTGATTATCACTTCAAAAGTTTTTTTTTCCTCTTACTTAATTGGCCTCTCAGAGTTGGTAAGACAACTCTCACCTGTTTATGCTCTCTGTATGTGCGTATATATATCTCCTCAATATTTATTCCACTCTATATGCATCCAAAGAAGTGGGCTGTAGTCCACGAAAGCTTATGCTCTAATAAATTTGTTAGTCTCTAAGGTGCCACAAGTCCTCCTGTTCTTTTTACAACATATTTGATGCACCATGTGCCTTGCTGACTTTTTCTAATTAATCATTTTTGTTTTATTTGACTAAACATTTTATAAATTAGCAAAGGCGCTTCAGCACCAGAGAGCAAACCAGAAGTGGGTTTTGAGATAGGCCCTGGCAGGACACCGCAAGGGAGCATTAAGATCAGAAAACTTAGTTAAGTGTACAACAGGAGCAAGGGAATGATAAGAGATGTAGCAAAAGCAGAGCTGTTTAGAACTTGGAAGAAAAGGAAAAGGAATCTGTATAGGATGAGGCGTTTCCATAAGGCCTTCCTGCCTTCACTTTGCTAGACTGGCTAAGAGCAACCATTCCAGTTTTATGAGCACTAAGGGCTTGTCCATGCTTAAAACACTGCAGCTGCGTCTCTGTAGCGCTTCACTGAAGATGCTACCTACTCGAAAGGGAGGGGTTCTCCTATCAACATTGGTAATCCACCTCCTCGAGAGGCAGTAGCCAGGTCGCAGGGAGAATTTTCCTGTCGACCTACAGCTGTCTACACCAGGGGTTAGGTCAGTTTAACTGCGTCGCTCAGGGACGGAAGAATCCCATGCACTGCTACAGACTAGGGACTGAATGGCTAGGTAGCAGTTCTGCAGAAAAGGACCTAGGGGTCACAGTGGACGAGAAGCTGGATATGAGTCAACAGTGTGCTCTTGTTGCCAAGAAGGCTAACGGCATTTTGGGCTGTATAAGTAGGGGCATTGCCAGCAGATCGAGGAACGTGATCGTTCCCCTTTATTCGACATTGGTGAGGCCTCATCTGGAATAATGTGTCCAGTTTTGGGCCCCACACTACAAGAAGGATGTGGAAAAATTTGAAAGAGTCCAGCGGAGGGCAACAAAAATGATTAGGGGTCTGGAGCACATGACTTATGAGGAGAGGCTGAGGGAACTGGGATTGTTTAGTCTCCCGAAGAGAAGAATGAGGGGGGATTTGATAGCAGCCTTCAACTACCTGAAGGGGGGTTCCAAAGAAGATGGAGCTCGGCTGTTCTCAGTGGTGGCAGATGACAGAACAAGGAGCAATGGTCTCAAGTTGCAGTGGGGGAGGTCCAGGTTGGATATCAGGAAAAACTATTTCACTAGGAGGGTGGTGAAACACTGGAATGCGTTACCTAGGGAAGTGGTGGAGTCTCCTTCCTTGGAGGTTTTTAAGGCCCGGCTTGACAAAGCCCTGGCTGGGATGATTTAGCTGGGAATTGGTCCTGCTTTGAGCAGGGGGTTGGACTAGATGACCTCTTGAGGTCCCTTCCAACTCTGATATTCTATGATTCTATGATTCTATATGTGGATATTTCACATCCCAGAGCAACATAGTTATACTAACCTAACTTCCCAGTGAAGACCAGGCCTAAGTTACCACTTTTTTTTTTTTTTTTTTAGTTTTAAGGTGTGTGTTTGGGAGGTGATATTTGTTGTTCAACAGGAATATGAGAAGTGATTAATGGAAGATGTATCCTTCCCCAGATTTTAAAAGACAAGGCTTGTATGTCAACATCAGCCTTCAGAAAGGAGAAAATATCTGTTCCCAATTTTTAACTCTTGGGTTGTGTGCTTGCAGAGCCCAGCAGCATCAAACTGAAATGAGATGAGGGCAGAGGGGAACTGTCAGAAGCTCAGCCTGTCTCACATTGTGATTTGTGTTTTGAAATGATCTTTTTTCATATGACAAATAAGGCTGCAATTTTAGGCATAGCAAGTTACGGTAAACTGAACTTCTGATTCCATCACTCACTATTCTTAGACAGGTGAAATGAACCAATAAGCTTGAAAGGAAAGTGGGTACAATAGTGTCTTGGATTTAACATTTCTAAATTCAACAGAACCTCACTAATTTCACTAATCTCACTGATCAATGGACTTTACAACCAGCACAAACAAAAATGGCTGCCTCTGCCCACTCCTCAACAAAGATTTAAATTGCAGAGTGCTGCAATGTATCATATTACAGTCTTTACTAAAATTACAAAATATTGCAAAGTAACTATGCATATCATAATTAAACTGAAATTCATAATTTAACTATGCATAACATAATTAAAACAAATTAAAACACATAAAATATGTTTTATACTTCACTTTAATTATGTTTATTCACTTAGGGGCCCAATCTTGCAAGATGAAATCACTGAGATAAAGGTTCTCATGACTTCACAGGAACTGGTCCTTATTTACTAATGTACAATATCCATTACAGTGGAGTCGCATCTTACGTGGGGGTTAGGTTCTAAATCAGTGCATAAGGCGAAAATCACGTATAGTCAAAATTACCCTTGAAAAGCCCTTAAATCGCCCATAAAGTACAGTATACATGGTTTTGTGTACAGTATACAACCCTGTACAGTAATATGTATAAATATATAACGTATACAGTAATGTACAGTATATAATAAAGAGTACATATGCAAAATATAATTTTACAGAACTGTATTTTTAATTACATAAGAGAGAGAGAGAGAGAGACAGAAGAATGAAAGAATAAAAAAGGAAAACAGTAAACCTAACCACTCACCATTCATCCTGGATATTCTTGCTAATCTACGACGACGACACCACTATTGGGGGGTCGGCAGGGCTCGATGTCAATCCAGGAGACGATGGGCCAGGCTCATCTGCTGCTGGTTGTTTTTTCTTGAAAAACGTGGTGATCGGCAACTGTCGCTGTTGTCTCCTGAACTGCTCAAACATTTCTTGATACAGTCTCAAATCGTCCATAATACTATATGTGATTTTGAGGCTTCATTCCATAGAGGGATCGTATTCAGAAATTAAATAATTCAAGTGTTTCGCTACTTGGAACACTTCAGCAAATTTATGAAGATTCCAACTTGCTGGCTCTTCCTGTTCATCGTCATCATCTTCGTCTTCTGTAGACGATTTTATCAGTTCCTCTAACTCTTCGTTAGTCAATGTTTCTCTATGGCTCTCAATTAATTCTTCAATTTCTTTCTCAAGGATGTCGACGAAGCCATCACCACCCTCTTGCCTGGCCACCTGAACAATGCATTTCACTTCTTTATCAATGGTCGGGAAACCCTTCAAATCATTCACACATTCTTTCCAGGTTTCGCCAACATGCATTGACTGTTTCAGGCTTGATTGCCTCACTTTTATTAAACAGGCAATGGATGCAATCGGCAATGCTGAAGGACTTCCCAATCTTAATGTGATGGAGTGTTGGATCAGCATCCATAGCGCTATGTATCTGTGAGAACGTAGGCTTCATGTACGTGGCCTTGAAACAGCGAATCATGCCCTGGTCGAGAGGTTGGAGGTGGTACTGGAAGGGAGAAAGACAACTTCAACGTCATTATGTGCAAACCGGAGTGCCGCAGGGTGGTCAGGAGCATTGTCTACGATCAGCAACACTTTAAAGTCAAGTCCTTTCTCTTCGAGGTACCGCTTGACCTCCAGAATGAAACATTTGTGGAACCAATCCAGAAATAATACTGCTGTCACCCAAGCCTTTTTATTTAATTACCAGAACACAGGCAGGAGATTTTTGTTCTTGCCTTTTAGGGCTCGGGGATTTGCAGCCCTGTAGAGCAAGCCAGGCTTTATTAAATGCCCAGCCGCATTGCCAGTCACATGGTCTTTAGCTGCTTTGAAGCCAGGGGCTTGTCTTTCTGATGTCTAAATGTTGGGGGTTGGGCATTTTTTTCCAGAAGAGCCCAGTCTCGTCAGCATTAAAAACTTGTTCCGGAAGATAGCCCTTTTCTTCTATGATTTTCTTTAATTGTCCAGGGTAGGCTTTTGCTGCCTCTTCATTGGCAGATGCAGCTTCACCAGTAGTCTGCACGTTTTTGAGGTTGAAGCAGTTCCTAAAACTGTTAAGCCAACCTTGGCTGGCTTTGAATTCCTTCTCATCAGAAGGCTGTCCCTCTTCGGTGGGAGGTTTGAACAGCACATAGAGGCTAAGAGCTTTTTCTTGCACATGTTGCCATCGATAGGCACACATTTATGGTTCATGTCTTCCAGCCGTAAGTTTAATGCCTTTTCAGTCTTCACTAAAGTCTTATCACGCACCTGGCTCGTCACCTTAGCAGTTATTGGAGCACTTGATGCCATGGCTTTCTCTCTCTTGAATCTTGATGGCATGGATGCTAGATTCGTTGCGGTCATATTTACACGCCACATTGGAGACCGACATACCGTCTCTCAGTAAGTCCAACACAGCCAGTTTTTCCTCCAGCGTTGGAACAGATCGCTGTTTCTTCGGTTAAGCACCAGATGAAGTAATTGGCTGGCGTTTAGGGGCCATGTTGTACGCAAAATATGTATCTTTAAACACCAGAATCACACTCAGCGCAGCGAGATGCTCACACTATGAGACGCACGCAGGAACTGAGACCGACTGAGGGAACAGCAGATTCACATCTCCCAACTCACGCTCACTCCAAGGCATACGCTCATTGTGCGCGTATAGTTGAATTTGCGTAAGTTAAATGCGTGTATGATGTGACTCCACTGTACTTTGGAATGGATCTGCCAGTAATTCACATACGGTGATATTCTGCAATTTACTCCTGGGGGAATTCTGCGCCCTGAATTGAAAAATGACTTTCTGACATAGAAGCAAAGGGAAGCTGAAAGAGTAGTCATGGCACTCCTCCCTAGCTTCACAGGTACATTGTTTCAGGCACCCGAAGCAGTGAGCTGAGAGCTAAATCACCACAGGGTTGGGGACACCCCAGCCGGTGGCTCCTACCCTGCGCTGGGATCAGCTGCTATTCCTGGCTGAGCTGGAGGCAGGAGAGGATGGGGCTTCCTCTTCCGCTGCAAGGAGTGGCTGAAGCTGTGTCAGATCCACCTCCAGAAACCTCCCCTGGCTGCAGGAAGCTCAGGATCCTCCCCTGCTTCCTGCCCCTATCTCTCGTCAGCCACGGGGAGAGGGTTCACTGTATGAGGAGCTGCTCCCCCATCCGCCCAACCCCCATGCATGCTAACTTCCCATACCTGGACCCCCATACCGCCAAACCTCACCCTGTACATTCAAACTCTTCCCAGCCCTCCATACCCGAACCTCACCCCACTGAACCTCAACCCCTGTATCTGAAGCCCCCTGCAACCAGCCCCCCGCCTCCAGATGCCCACCTTTGCACCCAGACCACCCCCCACCAAGCTCCCTGACCAACCAAACCCCTGACCAGCCCCACCCTGAGCCCCCACATCTAGACCCACACTCCACTGACCCCCAACTAACTGCACCCAGACCCCCCACTGAGCCCCAACCACCTTCACCTGGAAGCCCCTGCAGAGTCCTATTGCCCCTGCACCTGGACCCACCCCCAACAAGCCTCTGTGCATCCAGATCCCCCCACACCTAGACTCCCCCATTGAGCTGCCTGCACCCAGACTGTCCCACACAGAACTCTCACCCCACACTGAGCCCCTTCACACTTGGATCCTGCCTGGTTCAGCCTGCTTGCCCCACACCTGGTGCACCTGGCGCAGAGGAGCAGAGGCCAAGGGTATTTCTGGGGCAGGCCCAGCACTTGTGCTATATCAGAATCGGGTGCAGCCTCACCACTAAGTCCGTGTCCTAGGGGGAAGAGAGGGGCTGCATTGTGATCTCCCGCCTTCATGCAGCCAGTGGCCTGTGCTGGAGCCTCTGTCTGTTTATTGACAAATAAAACTTGCTGAATTTTAAAATACTGTGTGCAGAATTTTTAATTTTTCAGCACAGAATTCTCTCAGGAATAGCAATTGTATGCAGTCCTAGAATAAGGTTGTATCCTAAAGAGCCCAACGAAGGAGGAGATATGAAAGAGATTGATGGATAAAATGGTAGGAAATATAGAATCTCTGTTCAGACTCAAACTTCCACAAATTTCAGGAAACCTTTGCTCATTTAAAATACGGCATGATCAACCAGCCAGGGAAAGTGAACTCATGTCCCAAACAACGGCACAGTTCCAGTTCTCTTCTTAGGCCTCTCTGTATTAACAGATTATAAAACAAAACAATTCAAAATAGTCTTACTATCCCAGAAGTTCTTGTCTTAGCCTTTATCCCCACAGCTTCACAGCTCTCTACAACTGAGCTTTCTCTGCAGACACCCCGTGTGATACAGAGACCCCTTGGCAAAGGGTTCCCTGTTCTTTGCAAACAGCTCTAACTTCAGAACTGACAAACTCACTACACCAAAGACAGGTCTTACACACTATTTATCCATAAAGAGTACATGGTAACGTATCTACAGAAAGCTTGTAACTTGTCAAGACTCAATCTCTGCAAGATATATGTATGGGCAATATTTAAGGAATGCTTTATGAACTTAGAGTAGAAATTAGTTACCAGGAGGCCATGCGTCTCGGTGATGACCCATTCAAGCAAAAGTGAGTCGTCACCTCTTGCTAGTCAGCTGGCGAGGTAATGCAAGGTTCTGTAGTCCCAGGCCACATCCCAGAACACTCAATGGAAAACCGTCAGAAACAACAAAAAACTATCAGAACCCCTTGGAAGTGAAAAGGAACATTACAGCAGGCAGGAGATCGCCCTGGCTATGAATAAAGACAAAAGACCATTTTCAGAGTGACAGACCGTAGGGAAATGCACTATAGATCCATTAACTAAGGAAAACCCCTGGCAGAGGGGGGTGCTTTCATGGATGTTTGGATCCTGGTTATTCAGAAACCAGCCAGCTCTGCAACGGACTGAACTTTAGGGAAAAGTCTACTTTATTAGATAGGAAAGGTAACTACTGATAAGTGTAGACTAAGGTTCTCATTTAAGATTTGGTTTTATATTGTAACAACTTGTTTCCCCCACTTGTTTCTGGTTAAATCTTTATTCATTCTTAAATAAACCCACTTTGTTTCGTTATTAAAGTAGTTCACAAGTATTGTGTTGTTTACAGGAGCAGTGGTTTAAGGTAAAACTGGTGTGCACAGCACCCTTGGGTGCAGAGGATCCAGAATTTCTGTGAGTAGCCAGTTCCAGGAGCTGGATATAACAGGGGAACAATTCAAAGGGATTTGGAGGTGGGGGTGCACCTATTGTTAACCTGCAAGGCAAAGAAAGGGCTGGCATAAGCCCAGAGGAGAGTGCTTGAGTGGCAGTATCAAGCAGCTGCCACCAGAAAAACAACCCTCCTGCTGGAGGCAAGAGGTAACAAGGTGATACACAGCCCTGGCAACCCCGAGAACCATCAGACCCTCTCTCAGTCCTTCCGCCTGTAAGGTGTAGACAGTCCACTCCCAGGTCCTTCCCAGAGCTGGGGTTTCTCCTATCTGACCCCTCCTTATGAGGTAGGAAGTCTTCTAAGCTACAATCTATCAGGCATACAACTAAGGGCTTGGCTACACTTGCGAGTTACAGTGGACTAAAGGAGCCCTGGGCACACTAGCTCACTCCCAGTCCACACTGGCAAGGCACGTAGAGTGCTCTGACTCCAGGGCTAGAGCGCTCCTAGTACTCCACCTCAGTGAGTGGAATAACGTTTGATGCGCCCCTGCTGGAGCGCCGCGGCGCCAGTGTGAACGAGGTGTTGCATTACTGTGCTCTGATCAGCCTCCAGAAATGTCCCATAATCCCCTTAAGTCAAGTGGCCACTCTTGTCATTATTTTGGATATGCCCATTGAAAGCCCTGTTTGACAGCCGGCTGCTTATCTGCTCCGAGACAAAGCAACCATTCGTGTGGAATGCTGTGTGTGAGCGAGAGAGGCGGGGGAGGGGGGGAGATCTGCTGCTGTCTGAACTTACAAGACAGCATGCTGACATGCTCTCAGCCCCCCAAAAACCCACTCCCTCTCCCCCCACATACACACAACACACTCCCTGTCACACTCCACCCAACCCCCCCATTTGAAAAGCACGTTGCAGCCACTTGCATGCTGGGATAGCTACCACAATGCACTGCTCTCTGTGGCCATTGCAAGAGCTGCTAACGTGGCCACGCCAGTGCGCTGTCAGCGTGGACAGACTACAGCGCTTTCCCTACTGCGCTCTACGAAGGCTGGTTTAACTCAAAGCGCTCTACATCTGCAAGTGTAGCCATGCCCTAAAAGCAGACACATAGCCTGCTAGTACAGCTGCCCGTTTGAAAGGGCCCAAGGGCACACGCCAGTCCATTATTACTAAAATCTATTTTTCAAACTGAAAATGAATTAAAATTTTTGCCTGAACTTCATATATCAGTGCCAAATAATGACAGATCAACACTAGGAAAATATGGAAGTGGCTATTGATGAAAGGTGAAGCCTAACATTATGAATTTATGAATGGGATGCAATTTCAGCTATTAAACATTTACACGCTGGTATAGAGAAGTAGAAGTATTGAAATCCAGTAACAGAACCTATTAGGGGATCAGAATGGGGGCATTCACATCTTGATACATGATGAGTTAAGTGGATAAATCACTGGGCATGAAGTTGAACATACAGACAAGAGGGGCACCGAGGACAACACAAAATGATTGTCTACAATTCAGCCCATTATCCTGACCACAAGGTCAGAGCTCTCTCAGACGGACATTTGAAAGATTACAGACTAAAACAGTCTGGTTTTGCAGATGAGGGGATGCACATGGTGTGCAAGGAGGAGAGGACATCTAGACCTTTACACTATGTTTCCTACATCGTGATTACTCTAACTTCTACACTTGTAAGCAGAACAGGGAATTAAGATGCAGTAATACAGAACACCACTTGAATCACCTCATGTACATTTTGCTATTTTAATGGATCTCCCTAACTACAACCCACTGTTTAAGGTGTCAGCATCTCATAGCACAATGTCAAAAAGGTTCTAATACACTACTCAGTGAATGTTTTGAACAACAGACTTATATGCTACCCCAGTGTGGGTTTACCCATGTTTCCCATCGTTCCATTGGGTGAGGGTTACAGTGCTCCACTCCATGGAACAACCAATGGTTTGGATCCTTAAACCAGTGGATAGCTTGAGAATAATGGGTATATCAAGATTCCACACATTCCAGAAGCATCCCTGTGGAGACCGAAGGATACAGAATAGCTTCCAAGGCTCCCTCAGGATTCACATTGCCAGTCCTTATTGACAAGTGCTTCAAAACCCCACCACCTGAAAGGGATGGTGCAACAGCACTATCTACAACTAGAAATATCCCACTCCCTCTCAGGCAAGCATGCTAGAGAGAACAGCTACTCAACTCCATTGTTTTTCTTGTCCCTATGTTGAGCTCTACAGCCCCCCTGGTACTTCTTAGATGTCTGGAGGCAAGAGAGAGAAAGTAACAGCTGCTGCTCTCCCTCCTATTTAAGTTCAACCACAGTTGCTAGCTTCTGTGCTTCACAGCAAAGGGAGCATGATGAGCAATGATCTGACTTACTAAAACACAAAATCAGAGTAAGTGTCTCTATTTCAACTTATTTAGTTTGACGTTGGCCAAGAAGATATGCATATTTTTATTTTTCATATACCCAGAAAAGCTTATGGCTTCACTTTATAAATCCAAAAGGAACAAATGATGCTTTTATGTGAAAACATGGAAAGAATGTTAAATTTAAAATAATGATCCAATTACAGAGACTCAGCTGACTTTGAATAATTTACCAGATATCTACTATCTACCAATTCAAACGACTGGTGATGGGCCACCAGAATTGTCCAGAGGCCTGTTGAGAAGCTCAGCCCAATCCTTGCTAATGGAAATAGGAAAAGTATTAGCACTCGGACAAGGTGATGTCTCTTGACCTTCTATGGGATTTCAACCTTCTTTCATGACAGCCTCTTGTAATATCAGAGGACTCCACCACACCAACTTAGGCAACTGAAGGGAGTTTCTATCCTTGCCCCAGCACCAGTAGATCCATGAATCACATCCACTGGCCTCACTTCCAAATCTCCACTGCTCAGAAGCATGCAGGGAGAGATGCACAATGTGGAGAGCGCATGCATATCCCTTACACTGGCTCCCCAAATTTCACCCACTGTAATAGATCTATGTGTTGCCAAGAGGCAATTCCCTTTGGAGCTGGGACTAAAACCCCAGCTCCAAAACTGCAAACTTCTACCCACTTGAGTTTAAGAAGTTCTCCCCAATAGTTGGTTCCTTATCCATCTTTTTGGGCTAGCCACTAGAGGGAGAGACATCAAATGTTTAGAGCCAAATTAGACAGCACCACCAACTGCAAAGTAAAACCACACTCCTGGACTACAGAGAAGGCAGGGATCTCCCCTAAGAAAGGTGTGTACTAAAAGACCTTAGTCATCTCAATAACTTGTTAAACCACTTTTTGTTTTTACACCTCAGAACAGGAACTTCCACAAAGGAAAGGCTACTGCCAAGCCTGGCTTTAAATTCAAAGTTGTATAAGTCTTCCAGAAAGGACATACTATATGATTTGCCAAGGGTTACATACAGTTACAATTTTTTCTAAAAAGAGTAATATTTGTTAGTGTTAACTATCCAATCTCTGATCTTAGAGTGGGGAGTAACGTTTTGTTTCCTTTAACTGAATTTTAAGTAAGACAAGTCACACAATTGGAAACAAAAGTCTGAGTTAAAAGTTGAACTATTTCCCCCCATTATTTACTATTTTATCCATAGATAAAACTTTCCCATAAAGTTACCAGTACAACAAAGTTTTAAAAACATGTGTCAGTGAAAATGCAATAAGACAATTCAAAAGCTTCACTGATGTGGATTATGTGTGGGGCTCATATGGCAAGTGACATGTTTATTTACAAGTGAACTGCACAAAATGAATAGTAAAAATACTAATTTCATTTCTTGCAAGTTGTTTTCTATGCTCAGTATTCAGTCCTCTCTCGCACCAGTACTAAAGATAATAAGTAGGCCCATGCTATACTGATCTGGGAGACAAAAATAGGACTACCATTAATGTGTATGCTGAATTTGTGTTCTCCGGGTGTGCCTTGCAAGCTTTGCAGAGCAATTAGATGAGGCTCTAGTGGGAAGTGGCCTTAATTATCTTACTGTGATACACCAACATTGCTGTTAACTCCTTGTTAAGACACATCACAGGAATCTGAGATAGAAAAAGATCAGATCCCTGCTTCATCCCTCATTGCTATACAAGTGTTCTGCTGCAGTCCTGTCAATGCAAAAGCTACAGATAAAGCAATAAAACAAGCTGATTTCTGACTCAAAGGTTTCTGTGTTAAGCCTCAGTTTTATGACTAGCAGAGGGAGGAAGCTTTACAGACTTGCTGTCCTGCCAGGGCTAATGAAGGCCCTATAATATCTCATTTCCTTTCCTTGAAGGCTGTAGTATCTGATTTAACATAACTTTCGAGTTAGGTGCAGAGACAACTGGGACCATCCTTGCTCAGGTATGAGATTTTAAATAACTTCAGCACAAGATCCATGTGTTTGTCCAAGGGGCATAAGGGGATGTAAGGAAATGTCACCAATATCCTCTCCAATACATTCTCCTAATAAGCATCACAGCCATTTACAAAAAGAAAAATGAACCTCATGGAATATGTGACAAAGACCTCTGTTGGTAGGAAGGGAGTTAAAGTCAAGCAGGCCCAGCATAAATTTTGGCTATGGCCTATGGTTAAGGCTGCATGTCTGTCACGGAGGTTTTTGACTTCTGCAGCGGCTGGTGTGGCTGGCTCAGAGGCTGCCCAAGCCAGGCAGCTCCTGGGCCAGCAGCAGCAGCATTTTGGGTGTGTGGGAGGGGGCTCAGGGCTGGGGCAGGGGGTTGGGGTGTGAAGCAGCGCTTACCTGGGGGGGGGTCCCTGGCTCTGACTGGCATGTCCCTGCAGCTCCTAGGCGGAGAGGCCAGGGGGGCTCTGTGCGCTGCTCATAACCACCGCCCCTGCAGCTCCCATTCGCTGCAGTTCCTGGCCAATGGGAGCTGCGGAGCCAGCACTTGTGGCGGGAGCAGCACGCAAAGCCCCCTTGGCCGCCCCTCCCCCTAGGAGCTGCAGAGACATGCCAGTCGGAGCCGGGTAGGGAGCCTGCTAGCCCCGCCAACCCCTCCCCCCCCCCCCGCCCCCAGCACCAGCCGGGGTCCTAGGCCGCACTCCACTGCATGCCTCCCCCCCAGTACCAGTGAGGGTCCCAGGCCACCCCCCAGAGCACCCATGGTGCCCCCCCCCAGAGCACCCCCAACCCAAGTTTTAGTTAGGAGTATATAGTAAAAGTCATGGGCCGTGAATTTTTGTTTACTGCCCGTGACCTGTCCATGACTTTTCCTAAAAATACCCGTGACTAAAACACAGCCTTACCTATGGGCCACTGATAGTCCACCAAGAACTTGCTAATGGTTTGTGGGGATATGGCTAGTCACATGGTGTTGGCTCTACTTTTCAGCTAATGAATCACAATCAAAGGCTGTTACGATACATGAAATATTTTCCTTACATCCATTTCTAATGTTTGCAATTACTGTAGTTGCCACGGGATGTTCTGCAATTGTGAATGGGAAGGAGGGTGATCACACAGAGGAAGGAGGGTGTCCATGAGACACTTGAGATATGATCCACACTACAAAAAGTTTGTGATCCCTTTAAGGAGGGTGGTTTGGTTAGGATTTAAACTCAACAGTACAGAGACAGAATTTAAATGATCAATTTTAATCTTCTGTTTGTTTATTTTAAAGAGGTTGTATTGTCCATTACAATGAGACTGGGAGTCAGGAGCTCCAATCTGGGAACTATGCATCCTGTTCTACCACAGACTCATTTGTGTGATTTTGAGCACGTCATAACTTCCTCATGCTTTGGTGTCCCAGTCTATAAAACATAGATAACACCACAGAAGTGTTGTGAGGATTACCTCACAACTTTGAAGATGTAAAATACTTTTAAATATGTCACATCATTAGAATCCTAAAGAAAAGTTAATTCCCAAACTTACCTTGTAGAATGGTATGGTAGAAGAGATTATAATATTTTGGATTTACTAGACATTAACTTAATCATCAAAGGTGTAAACTTCAGTATATTGGTTTGAGTTAAATAAAACCACTGCAACCAGCATACTGTACTAATGTTTCTGTATTAGTTGAAAATAAAACTATAGGTGAACTTGACAATAAACTCAGCCAAGGTAAATCAAATAACTTTACATTTTTATATCAATGTTTATCATGAAAAATGCCATAATACTTTATGCAGGGCATAAATTAGGGATCTTTAAGCAAGCAGTCCTCTCTGGGATGAAGCAAAGCAGTCTGCGCCAATAGCACTGCAAAACAGTTTTTGTAGAAGTGAAAAATAACTTCTCCGCCTGAAACAAAAATGAGCATTCAAATAGGCAGAATCTACCTCCCTAAAGTTGGAATTTGCTGAGGACACAAAGGTTAATTACCTACTCTTGCGAAAAGTTGTACTTCAAGATGAATACTGATATAACATGGGTATCTGCTGGTCACTCATCTACTATACCAACCAAAAGCAAAAGCAGGACAGGAGTAGAAACAATCCAAAAATGCATGCTTGTGGCCGTAGTTACCAAGAACAAACCACTGAATATTGGAAGCATGATTTGAAGTTGGTTGATGATCACAGGAAACACTCAGCCTTACATTTGCCCTCCTAATTCTCTTACTCTGATGCTCAGCCTGTTGAGATGGGGAATTAGTCCAGAGTACTAGCTGGGGCTGAGTCAATCACATGCAAGATGGGCAGGGAATTCTGCATCAAACCCTGCATCAAAGCAACTGTCCAACCACTTCCCATGGCTTTATTTTCACTTGTGTTTACAGTGGGGAAAAATAAGTGCATGCATGCACGTGTGCACTTTTAAATGGGCTTGTGAGGAGTTTTCAAAACCTGTAATTGGGAGGTTTGTTCTAGAAAACCTAGTAGCAGAGATTACTCAATTATATCTATACTTTTCATTAAATCAAGCTCTTAGCACTATAAACCTGCAACCATACCACACAGTATGATCCAGGCAGATCTCAAGTTAAGTAAATTGGGTAGTCAGTACTTCAGGAGACCACCTCAAAAAATACTGAATTGACATACCAGGATCACTGTGCTGCTAAACTTACTGTCATTTGGCTGCAATGTAAAATTGAGGTTCTGACCACTTGTGGTTATTAAGATCCCATGGAACTATATGAAGAACAAGATCATTGAGCTTGAACAACCTGATCAAATTCCAACTCATATAACTACATCCTGCCAACCTAAATTCCAGCAGCAATTTCAATTGGATAAAAGATTTTTGTGCATGAAGAAGAGTTCTTAGATGTTGAAGAGTTATTGTGTACTATTGTGTTACAGGTTCAATATTTTGCAGGAGATGCAACTGTTTTTAGTGGTAAATTAACTGGTGCATGATTCAGTGTGTTAGTTTTAGTTTGTTAAAGGCACTGCATAAATGTAAAATCCTTAATTACTGTACAGTATGATGAATCCTATAGTAATAATACATATGAAACTCATGCTACTCTTATTCAACATATTAACCTGAGTAAAGGTTTACAAATTTATTTAAAACAATTATACTAGCTTATGGGAGCTTCCCTCTTGGGACTAATGATTGCAAATGCAAGTGTGAAGTTTGACATTCTCCAGTTCTCTTAGTCCATCCCGCCTCACTTTTAAACACTTTAAAAGGTTCATGTGGGATCAGGGCCTAAGCAACTACTCAAAGGACTGACAAACTGGTTGTTTAAAAGAGGCATGTTTCTCGAATTGTGGAACAAACTACTGTTCAGATTTGGCCCCATTCCTGCACCAAGTCTCACTGACTTTGTGGTCTCTACATAGGAGCAGGGCTGCACTGGCATGATTCTGGGCCTGTATTTGGGGAAATCTCTTTGGGTAGGAAAAGCGAGGCCTGTACAGCCTTTCCTGTCCTAAGTATTTTTCATTGCAGCCATCATGTAGTGCCAGAGAAGCTTTCGTTCTCCACAGTTTGCCTGTTCCACACCCCGAGTTTCATAAGGGTGTGTTTATAAACATGTCATTCCTGATTTTGCATTATAAAAAGTTTTTTTTTTAAATGCACACTCTTGAAGGCAGGAACTGTACCTCTTAGTGTGGTTAGAAAGCACCTTGCACACTGTGAGCGTACCCACAACCTAAATAAATAATAGTAACCATACAACGCTCTGCACAGTGTTGGGGGGTGAGGGAGTAAGGGGATTATTTTAATAAAATGTTTTAATTCTTGATATCTACTCTGATAGAAAGGGGATCACCTGGCTCTTGCGATAAGGGAAATTTTCCTAATACCAGGGAGAGTGCATGTGTGGGGGTGTCATGATCCCTGCGAGGATGGGAGGAAAGGAAGATCTCCCATGGGGGTCAGAGAAAAGGACAGGGCACACTCTCCAGATGTGAGACTGGGGAAAGGGAGGGGGTGTCTCTTGGCTCCCAGGGAGCTGGAGGCTCCAGGATAAGGGGGGAGGTCAGCCCTTTGGGAAAGGGGAAGGGGGGAGAATCTCTTGGACGCCAGAGAAGTAGAGGCTCCAGAAGGAAGGGCCCCCATTAGCCAGTCGGGAGCCCTGAGGGAGAAGGAAACGGATCTCATGGCCCCCAGGGAGATGACGGCTCCGAAGGAAAGGGCCCCACCCCTCCAGGCGGGGCCCCTGGGGGAAGGGCAGCCCTTTGGGAGGTGGAGGCTCCAGAAGGAAGGGCCCCTATTACACCAGGCAGGAGCCCTGGGGAAGGGATCTCTTAGCCCCCAGGGAGGTGGCGGCTATGGGAGGAAGGACCCCACCGCCCCAGGCCGGGGGCCCTGGCGGACATGAATCTCCTGCCACTTGGGGAGAGGAGCCCTGGAGCGGTGTCTCCCACACCACCCCCAGCCGCCGCCCCGGCCCCGCACTCACCATGGTACAGATGGAGGCGAGTCTCCGGACCGTCATCAGTATTTCCATCCGCCCGACCCGGACCCGGACCCCACAGCCGCCCCCGCGGCCGCCGACGCCATGTTGGGACCCAGCCACCCAACTGACAGCGGCAGCCAGAGCCGCAGGTGGCGCAACAGCCAAAGGGATCCGGGCGCTGCCGGTGCGGCAGCGAAATGGCGCCGGGTACCCCCGCTGCCCTGCCAGGAAGGCCCGCCCCGGTCCCTCAGGTCCCTTCCGGCCGCCCCCCCGCCCGGTCACTCCTTCGCTTGGAGCGTGGGACCAGCCCACCGCCTTCCTGCAGTGCTCCTGTCCCCGGGGTCCTGCCTCGCGGGGCAGCCGAGCCAGCACGGGAACCGCCACAGGAGCGGCCTGGAGCCAAGGCACAGGGCCGGGAGTCAGGAGACCCCGGCTTTGCTCCTGGCCCTGCTGCTGAGGCCCGGGCTGCACCCACCAGTTAGAGAGCCTTCCTTCCACATGGGAAGTGCCCGCGCTACAGCTCTTTAGTGGCCTGAGTCACTTAGCCCTGCTGTGCCTCAGTTTCCCCATCTGTAAAAAATACCTACCTCACAAGATGGTGATGTGAGATATTATTAATCTTTGTGAAGCACTTTGAGATCCATGGGCAGAAGGTACTCAAGAAGAGTGAAGTGTTGTTAATATTTATTAATTGTTCTGGGGGAGTGCCCAGAGGCCCCCTTCAGGATCAACCTATTGAGCTGTGCATTGAACAAACGTAGAGAGAGACTCTGTGAGTTTACAGCTATGCATAATTATAAGGAGAGGTGTACATATCCACACCTCAGGGGGTGGACATTTTTCATCATGAAACTAAGAGGGGACATGAAGGACCTTATGGAAATTTCTTTATTAGGATTTTTTTTCTGTATTCTGGACAAGAGACCAGACCACCACCAAATTGGATTGTAGAGATAGATTTGATAAAGAAGCCTGACAGTGGTTTTGCATTAAGTAACTTTATGCCCTTCTGCAGCATGTTTATCTATCTAAGCAGAACCACAAAATGGATTATTTTAGTGCATAGTTCTGCGAGTGATCACAATGGTCATTGTTCATCAATGGGAAAAATCAGTGAATGCTATTGCAGCTTTGCCTGATGGCACATTGCATACCAGGAACAAATTCTTATTTTTGTTTAAAAATACATAAATATACAGATTAATAGAAAGGTTGCCTGAGTTTATCTGGAAAGTTAAGTTTTATGTAGAATGGTTTATCAAACCTAGAAATAATCTGATAACTTTTTATTAGCTACATGTGTAGTTCGGTTGAAAGGTGCTGGTTAATAATACCAAAGACTGAAGCCCTGTGTTTAGTTGCAGAACAGGTACTGCATGGGAAATGACAATACAGACTGCCCCTTACCTGTGTCTCAACTCTGACCTTATGGAAACACCTCTATGGATAGGAGGACAGTTCAGCTTCCAAGGCATAATCTTTTTTATGAGGCCCACAGGCTTCAGCTCTGTTTGGGTTCTTTGCCTGCAGCTATTTTCCCTCATACACGTTGCATTTTCCATGTCATTTAGTACTTGCTCTCACGGGAGAGCATTCAGTTATTTCAAAAAAATAATACAGACATACAGAAGGCTAAGTACCATTTTAAACGTTCCCATAGAGAGTGAAGCAACTAAACTAGGAACAGGAAATCCGCAAATAATGAGATTAGCAGAACCTTTAACTAGTTTTTTTTAATTGGTTCCCTCTCTCCCACATCAAAATAGAACAAAATCCTTACAAATATTTATTTTTAGTATGGTAGCACCTGGAGACGTCCATCAGAATCAGAACTCCCACGTACTAGATAAAACATGGAATAAAAAGGACAGTCCTCTGAAAGAGCATCTCCTGATGTAACTGCTAGGTCATACACCCTACTTTTACCCCTCCCCCCAATCAAAAACAAAAAATATATTTCCCATGAGTCAAAGTGAAAGGCTGACCAGACAATGGAAGGGTTGTTTCATACATACACAGTATTTGATACTGTTCTATTGTTACATTTTCTTATATAATGCAAGAATATTTTTGTACATTTCACATTTATGCTAATTTTAAGATACAATAAGCAGAAAGATCACAAAAATGCCACTTTTGTTTAGTGCAAAACCTCTGCATGGTGTGAGAACTGGCCTTTGGGCTGCAGGTCTGCTACAAAGAACAAAGGAAGTCAAACAAAGCTATAAAGAGCAATCTATTGTTGTTTAAAATGTATTCAGAGTCAGAGGAGTTATACACAAACTGCCAGCAGCGAGTCCTGTCACAGTATCAGCTAAAGCCTACTACAAGTATATTTTCTCTTTTATTTCGCTTCTTTTCCCAGAAATGGCTCATCTGAATGTACCAGTACCGAGACCATTTGCTATAACTGAGGATATACATTATCTAAATTAACAGTTGTTATCAATACATTTTCAGGGAAGGCAGAATAGTCTTGTAGTTGAAACTCAAGAATAGGAGACAGGTCTGACTCCAAGCCTGACCACTGACTTGGGTTACCTTGAGCAGATTGCTTCATCTCTCTGTTCATCTGTCTCTCCCACTGTAAAATCTGCAAGGGTTAATTGAAGTTTTAAAAGCACATTGTCATCCTCATATAGAAGACATGCTAGAAATGCAAAATATGTTTTTTAGGATGCTCCCTGCCTGAATGTGTGTGAGTGCCAAATAAAAGAAGTAAAAACACATATTTAAAGCCATAGCCAAAAGCAACATAGACTAGTAAATACATATCTATGAAAGTTGGTGCAGAAATAAATAACACAATCTCCCCACAATATGCACACATAGAATTTGGGATGGAACCACCGTAAGGGTGTTTTGTGAAACATCTAGAACTTTTGAAAAAAGTTTTGGATTTTACTATACTTAGAGTTTTGCAAACATTTCCCCCCCTTAATTTAAGCCATTGTTTTCCCAAGGAAAGTTTAATTAAAACCATATTACCCTAGCGAAATGTAAGCCCAATGTACACAAACATAATAAAGATCCTCTTGAAAAATAATTCTTACTCTGAATTATACAATCCAAAAATAGTGTGATTCCCTCAATATGGTTTCACTCAGCGAAATGCTATTTTGACAATGTATAAAATTGGATAAAGAGAAGATTAGGAAGCCTCAGGCTTTTACTACATAGTTTAAAAGAACTGTTTCAAGAATTTGATTCTAAAATTTAAGATTTTTATAAAAATGAGTTGGGGAAGGTTGTTGGGTTTTCAAAACTTACTGAGAATAAAAATGTTTCATGATATATTTTTTAAAATTTCAACAAAAAAGTTCTGGAGAGGGAGTTAGGCATGGTTTTGGAAACTACAATGGTTAGAAACTCAAGAGTATTGTGATAGTGCATAAGAATCTGAAAGCAAAACTGATTAGAAACAGAAATTGACTGGTCTAGTTTGAGGAGCCAACCTGAGTGAAATGATGTATTAATGATGAAAAATAACCACGGGCCAGATTCTCAATTGTTTCACCAATTTTCCTCTACAGAGGATCTGTCTCTTACAGTTCTGTGTTTCTGAGCTGAATAGTTTGAGGTATAATAACACAGGTGACAAATTTGTTTTTAAGTATATAAATATATCTTGACAGTTTTGCTGTATATTGATCTTAAATAACCTTCCATGAAATTTGCCTAAATGAGAGAGCAGGATAAATGGAGAAAGGGAACAAGAAACACTTTTGTCAGAGTAGCTGGCATTTCTATCACAAGACCATCACAATGTTTCTGCTATTATGTACTGGAATCAGTTGTTGTGCTTTCCTTTAGGACTTCTAAATAGGTATATGTTCTTCTATCAGCATTTTTGCTTATATACATCATCCCTTGTCACATTGCTAACTTATTTGGCCTTTTCCCTGTGGTGACAGTCTTTTGGCCTCCTAGTGGTTTGGCATATGTTGCCTTATTTGTATATTACTCATCTACATATGCTTTCAATAGCTAATGACAACAAAAGGTGCCTTCATCCTTTAATTAGTTTTTTCCAATGAAAGACAGGCACAAGAGGACAGCATTACCGGCTGATCACAAGAGTTGCTCAAATCAAGTTTTTTAATATATTCAGACTTTGGCTTGGTAACACATTTAGAACTGAATTATTATTTGATCAATATATTCAATCAGAATTCCACTCCCCCGCCCCAATAAATGTGGCCTGTTCCCACGAAACTTCTGCGAAAATGGAGCAATTTTTAAATGAAATTTCTTGTGCCATATTTTTCATCATTTGGATGTTTGAGAACTTGCTTTCAGATTCTCACTCTTAGAAATTTGGAAACTGGCGAGAGGCCCCATGCCCCAAAAGCTACATGGTCTGGTGCTTATTCACAGAACTGGGAATCAGCTGATCCTCCTGGGTTCTATTCCCACCTCTGGAAGTGACTATAATAGTTTACAAAGCAATAATACTTGGCCCTCACATAGCAATTCGATACGAGTGTTATTTAGTGGGTATTTATTAGCAGCCTCATTTTACAAATGGAGAAACTGAAGCTTCCTAAGTCGCTTGACTCCTGTGCCTATTTCCCTAGACCACTGTGAACCAAGGCCAGATTTCAAGAGCTTAGCATCCAATATGCACTCAGCATGCTGAGCTCTTTTGAAAATGGGAACTGGAGCTCTTTTGACAACTTGGCTGTAGTGCACTGAGAATAGGATTGGGACTGGAGACCCGAGGCCAGATTTTCCATTCTGCTACATTAGTTTTCTGTCACCATCATACTCTTGGATCTTAAAACCTACTCTAGGGGGAACTCAGGGCCATGCTCTGACTGAAAGACGCTGCAAGACCCTGAATTCCCTGCATATAGGGATCAGACCCAGAATAGCCAGCTCTGTACTCTTTTCTCTTACAGGAGGCTCCAGTGCAAAAGGTGTTGCAGGGACAGGAGAGGGTAGTGGCTAGTGTATTCCCACATCTGGGCTGGCTCATCACCCACACACAGACCTTTGTAGCCATGGAACATGTTAAGGCTGCCCTAATGTACACTGGAGCCCGCGGCGCACCATCACTCCCTGGGCTGGGCACAGCAGCACAGTAGGGATGCATGTAGGCCTTTTTTGACTCTAGGGTTGACAGTCCATCACCAGCACCAAATTCACTTTAAAATGTCCAAAAGGACAGTTGTGACTTAGCACAATGCTGACACGCAGACCCACACCGTCTAAGTACAGACTCATTGCATTGTTACACCGTTGACCAATGGAACTATTAAAAAAAAAAAAAAAGCAACTATCAATAAATGATTCTGTTCTTGAACGATAAGAATGAAAAGTATTGACATTATTTGTATCATCTAATAACTTACAAACACTCAAAGGTATTGCTTCCTGAGAGGCTGCAAAATACAATCTACATTTGATTAAATCCTCATTATAATGCAGAGGAATGTCCATCAGCTCAAGCTCTCTTAAGGGATCCAAGTGCATTACCTGTACACAACAGATCAGAATGGACAGCAGAGAATACTGGGTCCAATTGAAAGTACGAAGGGAATTTAGATAGGCAGAACAGAATTATTCTAACTACAGTTTCACCAGGACAGTTCAGGGTGGCCATATCGTGCTGAAACAAGCATCATGACGATTTAAAAAAATAGGAGGATGTGTTTTCAGCTCAGAGCCAAGGTACAGCACGTAGAACAGGCAGCAAGAAAAGATAAAGCAACAGAGCAAGCATGGTTCATAGGAGGCACACACTTTATGCCCTGTCTAGTGGAATGTCACGTTTTGACTTCTGATTGGCCGAGGAATGCAGGAGTCAGTTTTCACTGGAGTTGATCAGAAAGTTTCCCTCTGCTTTGCAAAGTCGCTGTCTGAGCAGAATCGTCGGAAAGAAGAGGCCAGTTGCTCTGATACTTCCCTAAAAAGCTACTTAAATGAAATGAGAGGACTTCTCTATCCAAGGATTTACAGCCTAGAAAAGAAGCAAAGAAGTTATTTTCCCCTTTTTCTTCCCCTACTCCCAGTAGAGCTGATCAGATCTCAGTTCTGGCATGCGTCTCATCTCTCAGAATACTATGTCACAGTATTCTACTAACTTTCTCTTGCTTCCCATACCCGAGAATCCTGTCTTAGACTGTGTGCCCAACAAAATCATCAAGCTTGTTGTACTTGGTGGCAGTAACGTTGGCAAGACAGGTAAGTCCACAGGGCTTTGATTGTATTTACAATGTAACTGTATTTACATTTTATGGTCAAATTGATCCAAGTCTGTATATACTCCAGACCATAACTTTGTATATGTTTAATTACCGCTTTAAAAATGCTCGGAATTTTCTATGAGATGGATCAGAACATCCGATATATGTAGTTCAAATGTGAGGTGGCATTGTCACGTGGTTAGGGCATTGGGTAGGTGTCCAGAGCCCTGCATTCAATTCTCAGGGTTACCACTGACCTACTGTATGTTCTTGTACAAGTCACTTCACTGTGTCTCAGTTTCCACATCTGAAAAATGGGACTAATGATACTTGCCTTCCTAGTGTGTAGCACTTTGAGATCTATGGATGAAAAAAGTATTATTTGCCACATATTTTTCTATGATTTGGGGTGGGGGGCAAGGAAGAGAGAGAAATTGAGTGTTTAGTTTTTGTATGTGTGGGCTGTGATTTCACAAATAAATAAATTTTAATAGGAACAAACTTTGTTTTACTATATCTGAGGTCCCACTTCCACTTAGTAAAATTTAAGCAGTCACCATTTATAGAAATGTAAAGTAGCTCATTGCAGATAGTGGCATATCTGCATAGTTAAAGAGCTGACTAGATGGGGCTGCCTGTCAGTGGTGGGTGTAATAATCTTTAAAAATGGAGTCTGTGGGAATGCTGCATGCAGATAGGGCTTGCAGAATCAGATCCTTCGTTGTTTGTCAGTTGATTAATTTTGCCAACTGATTTGGGATGAAAGGCACTATAGAAATGTTGCTGTTACTGTAAAAAAAAATACCACAGTTCTTCTCCGAAAGAGATCAAGAGACAGCAAAATGTCTTCCAAGCTTTCTAGCCCTAGGATCTTTGAAACCATCAGAAATTAAGATGAGCAAGAAGTCCCCACTTGCTGCAGATTGATCACTTGCACAGCACATCCAGTTTGTCCAGTGGATAAAATGAGTAGATTCACAGATTTGAGGCCAGAAGGGACCACTAGATCATCCAGCCTGACCTCTGATATCCATAGACCAGGACTTAAACTTGGCACTGTGAACCATCATAGTACTGTAAGAATTTCTTTGTTTTAGTTCATCAAATTATTTTAAGCCCAAAGGGCAGATTGTCATAGCTTCATTGACATTCACATTACTCCATGAGTAGCCCCATTAAAATCAATGGGACAACTCATGGGACAGGGTGCTGGCAACCCAGAGGGATGGTATCATACTCTGACCCCAAATCATTTCCTACACGGGCAAAAAAATGGAGCCATATGCCCAGAGTAATGTGTGAACAATGTTTACTACACTAAGTCAGCCAGTAAGACATTACATGCATTCTGCAAAGGCTGATATTGACTCAGATTAAAGGCCCATATTTTTTCCTTGTTTTGCAGCCCTGGTTGTGCGCTTTCTCACTAAAAGATTTATTGGAGACTATGAGGCCAATACTGGTGAGTCTACTTCCTAGTGCGGCATTATAGATAGATTCCATTTCCAGCCACTGTGTATTACAAGAAAGTGAAGCAGTTAGATGTCCATAAGGTGCATATTTCCAGTTAACTGCCTCAGGTTATGAAAACAATAAATCAAAGGCTCATTATTTACGATCCTTTTAGTCAGTATTATTTCCACCCTGATGGAAAAGGATCAGAGGGAAAGATTGGCTTGGGGACATACCTACAGTAAAATGCAGAATCAAGGAATGTTTCATATATCAGCTGAACAATAGAGGCCAAATGCTACCCTGCCTGTGCAACCCCAGTGAAGTCAATGGGATTTCACTAGAGCGTAAGAGTCAGCCCAGAATTTTGTCCTACGTGTTTGCTTTTTTCAGTGACTTTAGTGCTGATGTAGAATGCTAGATTGAAGTCCTCTGTACCCAGGACAGGTACAGTGGTAACAGAAGCTTTCCCCACTTTGCCCTGCTATTTTGTCCAATCCTGACCCACAGGGAACATATCAGAGCAGGGGTGGCCAACCTGTGGCTCCGGAGCCCTATGCGGCTCTTCAGAAGTGAATATGCGGCTCCTTGTATAGGCCCTGATTCCGGGGCTGGAGCTACAGGTGTCAACTTTCCAATGTGCCAGGGCGTGCTCACTGCTCAACCCCTGGCTCTGCCACAGGCCCAGCCCCCACTCCACCGCTTCGTGCCCCCCGAAGGGGGGAGGTGTAGGGAGGGAGGGGGAGGTGCTGATCGGCAGGGCTGGGAGGCTCTGGGAACGGAGGGGGGATGCTGATATGGGGGCTGCTGACATATTACTGTGGCTCTTTGGAAATGTACATTGGTAAATTCTGGCTCCTTCTCAGGCTCAGGTTGGCCACCCCCTGTCTCAGAGGGTATGATGCTGTGACCCATTTACTCCACACCCTCTTTGCCAACCAGGACGCCCATTGTATTGGCAGGGTCTGTAAAGTGGATACCTGTGTACTAGGAACCGTACTGAAACCCAGCTAACTCATCTCACATGTAGGCCACCTAACAGCTATGGGTCAATGATCAAGCTTGGCAGGATTCAAACCAGTGACTTTGTAATTGTTTTGCTTTGGGAGATACATGTTGAGTTGAGAAGGAAGAGTCAGAAATAGGGATGGTAGAACCAGAAGCCTTTGATCTACTGTGCCTGTCTGGTGAGTGATGGTCTGGAAGATTTTACTGAGTGCCCTCTTCCATTGACCCTAAGTAAACCTTGACAGTTCAGTCTCTGTACTGCTTCTCTTTCTTTTCCTCCATCTTTCCTGCAAGACACTGTCAATCAAGCTAGATTTCTAAGTTTCACAATGGATTGCTGCCAGATACATTGCTAAGAACTGCATGTTTTTTTCCATTAAGCTACCAGCCCTACAGCCATACTGGAGCAGAAACAAATATGCTAAAGATAAGAAACAGGTGTTACTAGATCTTTGATCACATGACCATGTTTCTCCTGCAGCTGGATATAAGGCAGAACAGTATGAGCATCTGGAAGTACCTGCACTTTTTCCTGTGATATATTACAGAGTAGGGATAGTATATTGGCTGGTCTTGATTCATGGGTTAGGTATCTCCCCATAAAACAGCACAATCTTTTCCAGCTTAACATCTGATACATTTTCATAGGGCTCACAGAAGAGTTATTCATGCAGTGCAGTCAGGTTTTAAATGTACTATTTTAATGCTGGATTCAAATGCAGTGAACTTTCCCATAGTGAATGTCCTCATATTCTAAATGTTTCTATGAGCTCAGATATTTTTCCATTGGAGCAAAGACACCTGCTTCTGTGAACCAAATTTTAGAGACATTTCTCACAGGGATGATATATTGTTTTAAACTAAGGTTCACACGCATCACAGTTGGCGCTAATTAGCTTGTTCATCAGTAGTCTGAATTGAGGCCAAGGACTGAATAGGCCATGAAGAGTCAACTCCCTGCTATCCCCTAGAGGAGATTCCTCCAGATCAAAGTTGAAACATATTGCCTAGGCAGTAGCAGCGAAGCTTGTACTGGGACAGTATGAACAGTGCCACACTGACAGCTGTTGAGACTGTAGTTCTCTGTTTAGCCATGTATAACAGGGGTTCTCACCTCTTGAGTACCTCCTGCTGCTGTGTGCGGTACTGCAGTCCTTTTTCCGCTCCTGGTGTCCCATAGGTTGTCGGCCTCACTTGGCAGGTTGTCAGTGGCTTGGCCCTCCATCCAAGTCACAAAGTCCAAATGAACTCCTTCCAGGGTAGTAAAGAGTCCAATAAATGAAACAGTCTCTTTGCCCTCGCTAGGGTCTTCAGTCCAGCTCTGGGCCCTTTTACTTCAGCCCTTCACTTGGACTTCCCAATGAGACTTGTCCCCTACTCAGGATTTACATCACTTGGCCTGGGAACCCAGGCCAACCCACTAATCCAGGTTCCGATCCTGGGACCCTATGCACAGCAGCCATGTACTACTCACTTCAATTCGTTGCTGCTATTTCATTGAGCCTCTTCCCACCTTCCCCCCTTATCTTCATCCCTGACCGCAGGGTTAAAGTTCTCTGGTCCTTTCTCTCTCCCATCTTAAGCAAATGCAGCCAGAACCACACTCTGGTTGTTCCTTGAGCTCCTGTGGCCAGAGAAGAGTCCCCTGCCTTGCTCCTCTGGTCCCAGCCAGGAACTGCTCTGTTAAGGCCAGCAGCTCCTGATTAGCTGCTTCTGTGCAGCCTCTCTAGGCAGGCCTGGAGGACCACCTTCGTTGCTCCTTTATTGGGGCTGAGTGTAGTAGAACCATGGAGTAGCATGGGGCCACAAACGGTCTGTCACACCATGTCACTTGTGTTATGTTTTATAGCTAAACAAAGAGGACATCAGTCTCCAAGCTGTCATTATGTTAACCATGGATACTTCATAAACCCCAAACCTAAGCTTTCTTTATGTTGTTGGACCTGCAATACAAAAACAAATATAGTTCAAACCCAAGCCTAGAACTTTTATCCAGCCCTCATGTGCTGAACCTTACTGATTTGGATAAAATGGAACCCGGATACATGCCATCCCTGCTTTGGGGGTTTCAGAACCATAGTCTGACTGATGAGATTCTGCAAACCCATAATAATAACCTAAACTTTCTAGTCTTAATGCATGGTTGTGTGCTCCATTTACAATACTGTATGTATTTGGCATACTTTTCGTGCACTTCCAGTAGAAATCCATGGAAAACAGCTCACTCCTTTAACAGAGAATTCCCTGATTCACTTGTGATTACAAGTACTTCCAATCTGCATTATAGAAGGGTGCTGCTCTATGTGGAATCAAAGGCTTATTTTAAGTGGGCACAGAAATCTCATTCAGGTTGTCCTCTCTCATTCCAAAAGAGGTAGCAGACCATTAGGAAGGAGTCATCTATCAGACAGAAGAACAGATATTCCTCAGTAATGTGAGTCACAGAAGAAATTGTAGGCCAGTATTTGCAACCATTGAAAATGGATTCCGGATTTGAAAATATTGTGTTGCTCTTTGAACATGTCACATAAAATAATCTGTCCTGATTGTTCCATGGGTAAAGTAGTTTATAAAGTATTTAATTTAATTTTTAATAAAGTTTAAAAATGAAGAATTTAGATACAGCCCAGGGTTGTGGAAACACCCGATCAAGGAACATATATAATACTATGTTAGTTGGGCAACCAAAAATTCACCCCAGTGTAAAGGGCTAGCATGGGACCTAGGTACCATATAAGTCCCAGGACTCAGAACTGGAATATTCTGATTTTGACTGGACTTACTTTTTTTTCTCCGTTACATGTACTGTCTCTAATTATCTTACTTATCTATTAGGTGCCTTGTATTCAAGAAAATTCACCATAGACGGAGAGCAGATCTCCTTACAGGTGCAGGATACACCCTTTGTCTCATTGGAGGTAAAATGTCTGCTCAATGCATTTATACTTCAGAATACAGTGGGTGTCTTTTGTTCATTGCCAGCTCTTTGGTCTCCACTATAAGTAACTCTTGTCATTAGCAGATGTGCCTGAGCCAGAACCTCAAATCCAAATGTGGACATCCCAACTCAGATGGCCTCTGCCCTGCTGCACCTACTCCTTTAAGTCAGGCCCCTTTCCAGTTAAGTCAAGGCCAAAAGAAATGACTTAGTGCAGCCCAAGCTGAGGAATAAAACTGCAGGGTTAACTTGCTTCAACCAAGTCCTTGCTTAATCTAATTGCTGGCCAGGAGTTCCTGTCCCTGGATGGGCAGAAGGAACTCTGAACAGTCCAGATGCCAATCTGGCTGCGCAGGTCAGATCTCCTCTCCCAGAGCGAATCTCTCTTCCTTCTGAGGGACAGTCTTTATAGCAGCTGTAGAAATCTCCAGCTGGGGCCGCCTTAGTATCTGCATTAAACCACTCCTTACTTCTCCGATGCATGAGGTGGATAAGCCCCATCACACCAACTCCCCACCAGATTTCAGGGTGTTCTGATTAGAATTCATGGCTAGGGACCTCTCCATATAAGAGCAGTGCTATACTGACTCTATTTTTTTGGAGCTGGTTTGGAAGTAGACCAAAATGGTGGAAATTTCACAAAAGCACCAAATTTTGTGATTTTTTTTCTCCTTGAATGGTGGAAATCTCACAAGATCAACTGTTTTCATGAAGTTTCTAAGATTTAGGGCCAAAATTAAGTGCATTTTCATCAATGCTGAACCCAAATCCTAGATTTGGTTTTTCCTTGAAACCAAATCCAAACCCAGACTTAACCTAGCATACATCTGAATCCAAACACCATTTATCAACCTCATCCTCTCTCATGTCAAACCTCAAAAGGTTTGAAGATCCTGTTTAGTTTAGATAAGCACCTGAAAATACAGATCCTTCTCTGTGTCCTGGCTGAGTTATCCCATCCTGAGTTTGCAGAGCTGGGCAGGAAATCTCATGTAGTCCAGGTGTCCATCTCAGTTTTCTTTGATCACTATCAATTGGTTTAAGTGAAAAGCCAAAAGTCCCAATCACGTCCCATGCCTTTTTAGAATGTGGGTGGGTGAGATGGAGGAACATACATCCTGGTCATCATTCATTCTGAATGCTACCATCATCCACACTGACAAAAGGAAGGCAGGGAAACCTCCAGAACCCTTTACAAAATGTTTTGGAAACTTGGTCAGATTTTGTGGGGAGAAATAAAAAAAAAATATTCTCTTTCTATAAACAACTATTTTTCCAAGGAAATTTAATTTGAAAACCACACGTTTTTCTAATGAAGCAGAAGTCTGTGCTATGCAAACAATATTCTATTTTGAAAGAAATTCTTACCCTACTTGTAAGGCTTCCAGAGGAATAAAACAAGAATAAAAATGCATGCAGAAGACCAGATCTCACATTTTGGCTAGAGCCAAACAGAACTTGACACTTCAAAGTTTTGAGTTCAGTTGAACCCATGATTTTAGTGGGTTTGAAATTTAGTAAAAGAAGCTCTGCTATCAAGGACACAAAGTACAAAATGACATCAACTGCAAAGTATAGTCTTTCCATCTATTCATAAAAATATAGCAGATGATCAAAAAGTTGTGTTGTAGTCTGAAGCCCTAACTAAAAATCCTATCATTTTCAGAGGATGAAATTCACCTCTGTGCAGAGGCCCAGCATATGGCTTATGTGCCACTTACACCCTCAAAATAATGCTTAAGTGGGAATTAACTGGTGCTAGCTCTCTGCATAGGTGTGACTATCACCCAGAGAGCCTGTTGACAGAAATTAGGCACTGTCACCAGGAAAGCATGATAAATACATAATAAAGGGAATCCACCTTTGATTCTATCCTAGGAGTGTTGGGAGAGTGAAGGAGGTCCACTCCCCTTCCTTTCTCTCCAGATATAAAATCATTTTTCAAATTTCACTATTTTGATTAGACACTGACCCGAGTTTTGATTTCTCGAACCAGGGCTGAACTCTGCAACATTCAGGGGTGTTACCCTCAGAGGTTTGGAGTCAGCACTATTTCTAATTTAATTATGGAGGCTTCATTTCCTTTGTCCCAGTCAAAGCCCTGCACTGTTTCAATAATTCCCACAAAAGCTTTTTAGCTTGGGTCAGTTTTCGCACCAAATGGTGTAATTGAAGTGATTTCAAGGGCTCATTTCTGAATTGAGCCATCAAAAGAATGTTTGACTAGGTTGTGTTTATGTGTTTTCTGAGTAGGTCCTTGAGCAACAATGAGTCACTTGCACTCTGAGATCTGTGTGCAGTGATTTCTGGAGAGAGTCACATGGAGTTACTCAAAATTCTAACATTGGAAATGTTAATGTTTAAAAAAACCCAGAAGCAGATAGATAACTGGGTTTGTTAGATGATTAATTTCTACTTGAAATATCCATAGCCAGTGACTGTGTGTAGTTTTTAATTCGAAAGGAGACATGTCTGTAAACAAACTAGCTCATTAGTCGTTTATTTTTGTGAATAAAACGTTCCACTGAGGATTATCACATCTATCTTACAGCAGGCTGGGCCCAACAATTGTAACTGAGAACTTCTGCTCAGGAAAGCTCTCTGCATGATGCATCTGTTTCTCCTTGTTTGTAGCAACTAGTTCTTTTCCCTGCTAAAATGAGCTAGCTGGTGAAAGGGGCCAGGGGATACAAAGGAGGGCTACTTATATACAGATCAGTTACAGTAACAGTGCAAGCTTCCCCTCTCCCCACACACTGCCCTACCAATGTGCTGAGCTGGGGCACCAGAGAGTTCACTCACCTTAACCTTTTTTTGAACTGCCAGTGAAGATATCTATTCATTCTAAGTGTGACTGTGGTGTTTGTGAGGTTAGACACCTGTTCAGCAGGAACTGGATTGAGACCCAGCAGCTCATTTCATATAAACAGCAATCACTTCTTATATCCTGAGAGATGCATTCTATGTGAAGATGATCCATGGGTATCTCAACCCTTTAATGGCTTAGGGCGCTACTGTACCAATGATATGGCCTTACTGCTGAGGGCATCCCACAGTGCCACTCATAAGAAAAATCCAAACACGGGATCTAGTGTCATGGCACTGTGAGATGGAAGAGATGAGGGGTTAATAGATTTTTTGAGCCATTGCCTCCGATGTCTGTGGTCTAAACTAAAGAAAAGATTTTCAAAGGACAATTAGGTACCCAACTCCCATTGAAAGTTGGGCCCCAACTCCCATTTGTACCTTTGAGAAATCTCCCCCTAAAGTAAAGATTGCTCTTTTAGTTTTGCCTTCAGTATTCCTCCTGCTGTCTGATCAGTTATTACATAATACATTTAGGCCATTATTTTCAATCCCAAGTGCCTGAAGTTAGGCTCCTAAATCCATATTTAGATGCCTAAATAAAGTGACCTATTTGGGGTGAGTGCTGAGCACCAACAAACTCCACTGAAGCCAATGGGAGCTACATGTGCTCAGCACCTTTGAAAAATCAGACCACTTTTATTTAAGTGCTTGAATGTGGATTTAGGAGCCTAACTTTAGACAGCCAGGGTTTAACATTTTGGCCTTTTCTCCTATTTTCTTGCTGTTGAAGTTAAATATCTGTCAAAAAAACTGTTGATTCTTTTTCTCGATGTTTCATGCTGGAGAAGAAGAGAAACAGAATTACCATATGAATAGAACAACGTTTTAGTAACGGGGAAGGGTCTGAGAGGTTGCCGAAGTTCAATTTTAATTTAGGGTGATTCGGTTTTGGGTCTGTCCTACAGCTTTCACTTAGCCAATTAACTCATGGATTATTTTTATGCCAATTTATTCTGGACAAATGTATTCATATTGGGCCATTCAATAATTTGATAAGGCTCCCAGAATTTAATTTGGCAAAAGATGTTGGGCCAGACATTGCAAGATGCTGAACATCCCCTGGTTAGGTTCCAAAGGTTCCAGGAGACTTTAATTCCCTCTGACGTTAGTGGTGACTGAAGGTGCTTAGTATCTTGTAGGATCTGACTTAGAGTGGAAGAAGTTACAAGGACTTGTATGTTGGTTTCAAAGTGCCTATAATATTGGCAGAAACGTTTCTTATCAGACCAAGCCCACCAGACAATAACATGCAAGCCTAATCTCCCTGTCTAATTGAATAAAACCCCAGCAAGGATATTAAAAGTAATCGATTAGGCTAAAAAAAAAATCATACTTAGAAATGAACTGATCACAACTTAGGCCAAAAAGTAACACATCAGCTTCCTTTGCATTGTTTCTCTGGTAATTGTTATTCCTGTCCTGATTAGGAGCAATGATGTTATGAGACCTGATATGGGCGCTCTTGGACTGTGCAGGCATGACAAAAAGACAGCTAACAGTAATCAGAAATCCACTGCCTCCTGGAGAAAGTAATCAGTGTTCAGGCCACCATTTATTTTCAGCTCCAGTGAACAATCACTTGCAGCAGATTATTTTTTCTAAAAAAACCTTTTAATCTGAATATCCGGAGAAACTTGCAGATGGTAAGATCCATCAGACAGTGGAAAAGTCTCCTCAGGGAAGTGGTAGAAACCCCATCCTTGGGGACATTAAACAGTGGACCAAAAGAGGCACTAGAGAAGGTACTGTAGGGAACAATCCTTCCCTTGGATAAGTGGAGCTAGACTAGATGACCTAACAGGTTTTTTTGGTCTAACTTTCTGGCTCTAACCTTGATGATTCCATTTATCACCCCTGATAATGGGGAGAGGGGTGCTGAATACTGATTCAATAAATACAAAATCCATTTGAACAAAGCATCAATGTTTTGACCATTTTTTAACCACTGAACAACTGCCTGGTCTCCACTCCAGTATCTGTGCTGCTGGGTCCTGTTTATATTCCATTGACATATCATGGTATTTCATCCTAGACCTGGTACATCCAACAGCAGTCAGAGATGCTTTTTGCTTTGTATACGTGTCAGATTAAGTAACAGCAATGTGACGAAATGGAGCAATTGCCTGCTCCCAATGCTGTATGATCACTTGCTGCTGCCCTATCTGATAGTAGCTTTTTTTGCTTCTTACTGTCTGTTTTCTAATCTCTAATCTCTTGGTTTTGATGGCAGGATGATAATGACAGTATTTGCTGCCAGGAGCAAATAAACCGTTCAATCTACTGGGCGGATGGTTTTGTATTCGTTTACTCCATCACGGACTACGATAGCTATCGGGTTATCCGACCCCTGTACCAGCACATTCGCAAGATCCATCCCAATGCCAACATCCCCCTGCTTCTGATGGCCAACAAAGGGGACCTGCTGCGAGCCAGACAGGTGTCCTCCAGAGAAGGGCTTCAACTGGCCAATGAGCTGGGTGGCACTTACTGCGAAGTGTCAGCCCGGGAGAACTGTGAGGGGGTGCACGAGGCCTTCCAGCAACTTTGCCAGGAGGTGGGCAGGATGATTGGGAGCTGCAATGGGGAAAAACGGAGGGGGCTCCACCTCATCCGGCCCAAGTCTCCAAACATGCAAGACTTAAAGAGACGTTTGAAACAGGCACTGTCTTCCAAAGGGAAATCTGCCACTACACTTTGACCTAGCTGACAGCTAGTTCAAAAAGCAAGCAAGCAAGCTGATATTTATGTCTCTGTTTCCTCAAAATTCAATAGGCACATTGATTTTTAAAGATCTCAGTTAAACATCCTCTGTTTCCTTCAGCAAAAGGACCTATAAAATGGGTATTTCTGAGCAAGAGTTTAGAAACTGTGTTTAAAAAAATAACGTCAAAAGCTATGCACTTTTTAAAAGGAGACATCGCCAAGTAGTTTGGGTCTACAATTTAGGTTTCATTAATAAGAAAAGATTTTTAAAATCCTAGAGGAGCAAAGAGAAATGTCTTGGGTTTTTGCTTTGGGATGTAAATATTCCCAAACACAAACATTAGGGAGCCAAAGCATGACAACAGGAGAATGAAATTGACTATATACAGAAAGTGAAACTCCACTAGACTACTTTCCCTATTCTGTGCTAGCTAAGTGAAATTCAAAAAGCAACCAAAGAGAAATGGTGAAAACGATGTGAGATTCAAATTAGATACTTTAAATTATGTTATAAAGTTATTAATAATAATGGGAATGATTTTTTCAAATATGATTTTTATTATTACAGTGCCTTTTTAAAGGAAGTGTAAAAAAAATCACAGTTCTCTGATTTTTTTTATTTTTATTATTACAAGTAACACCTAGGTTGACTGTAACTGAAAGATTGTAGGAAAAAGATATGTTTCTCTTATTTTTTTCTGTTTGTTTACTTTGACAGCACTTTTTAGTTAGTTTTACTATAGTCTGCTTCCCGCCTTTTTGTGTGGGTCTTCCACATGGCAACAGGAGAGAAAAAAAACATAAAAAAAAATAGAGAAGTGTGATTGTAAAATCACAAACATGGAGTGGCAGCATCTCCTTGCGTTGTGTCTCGGCATGCGCATCTCGCTGTATAACCTTCATCACATGATTTTTTTAAAAATAGGATCTTAGTTTTGTTAGCATTATTTGTAGAGAAAAAAGTTTAACTGTATAAATAAAATTAATTAACCTTCAGAGCAATTCCCACAAAGCCCATTCAGCAGATGAGCCAATCTTATTGCCTGCAGTCGGTTTGAATATGTTTGTGTGCGTGTGTGTAGCGGGGTGGTTACCCGCTCCTGCCCTGAGGGGTTTAAAACAGGGCTGTGGATGGGCAAGATGCCTGGGCTGATTGGGAGGAAGCAGGCTCACCTGGGGCCATGCCCCAATCAGGGCCCAGCTGGCCCTATAAAGGCTTGAGCCAGGCACTCAAGCTGACAGTCTCTCTTTGTGTTCAGAGAGAGAAGGGCCTGGCTGCAGGGAGCTTTACCAGACACCTAGATTGGGAGCAGAGCTGGGGAAGGGCCAGAGGAGCTGGGAGCTCTGGCCTAGGAAAGCCCCAGGCTGCAGGCCTGGCAAGGCCTAGTAGGTGTAGGGTTGCAGGGAGCAACCCATGGTAGGTAAAGGCAGCCAGTCCAAACCCCTTTGCTTATGATGAGTGGCTGATACTGTAGTCTGCCCCAGTGAACAGGGGCTAGATGGAGACTGGGCAGTAGCCAAAACTGAGGCAAAGTGGGGATAGTGGGTGGGGAAACTCAGAGAAAGTGGGGTACTGCCAGGGGGGCAGTATCCAACACAAGGGCAGCAGGGTTCTGGGATGGACGGGGGGGGGGGCAATGGCAAGTGGATCACCGGCCTACCGAGGGCGCTCCTGGGTTGAAGAGCTAATTCCCAAGGATGACCAGCAGGAGGTGCTGCAGGGGTGAGTCCATGGTGCTACAGTGTGTATGTACACAACATTAATCCACAAGGCCATACAGGTGTTGCTTCATTAGTTGTGCATTGTATGCAGAAGTGGCCTATAAGTGGAGATGGACCAAACCACAAAACACTAATCCTGTTCCAAACTTTCAGAGAACTCAGGAGTCGCCAGGTTAGGGTTGATCCTTGTACAAGAGATCATTATTCTGAGTAGGACTAAGGGAATAAATAGATATCTCTGTGAGGTACAATACAATCCTGATGCTTTTACATGCACAGGCCTGCAGCAGGAGTTAATGATTTGAAGGTAACTGTTATGGATTAATCCAAGAGTACAGTGACTCATGGCTCCATCTGTTTTCAGTGCTTCACACAAACATACATAAGAGGAGATTTATGTTGCATTTTTTATAAGAAAGTATCAATGAGGGCTGGACAACCTAAGATGCTTTTGCAACACTATTTGGTTAGAAGTAATTTCACTAAGAAAACCATAGCTCCATTCTTACTCAGCACACAGCTTCTTATGGGCATATTTGAAGCAAGAGGAGATTAAGTGACAAGCAGTCATGCTAGGGTGGCCAGGGCTGAGCTGGTATGTGAGCTGAAAGTCTTTTTTATTATTATTATTTTATTTTAATAAACAAGGCTATTTGAAGCTGTATTCTGTGGTCTGGCCAATTTTATGGCAATAGCAACAACACAAAGGCATCCATCATACTGCTCTTAACCCAGAATGGAAAAGAACCAGGTTTGAGCATGCAAAAGCCAAGATATAATGGTTATTTAACAGGCTCTCTCAGCAATTTACAGGAACATTAAGTGCAATAAACTTCAGTGAATTACGCTGAGGAACACACAGATAATATCCCAGTTTAGAAAAATCCATAAGACTAGAATTACAGGGGGATAATACTGAGCTAAAACAGTCTTTAAGGTATAACAAGCAACAGAACTGTAGATTTAGTTTGACATATGCAAGTATTAATGTAGTGTAGAGATTCAGAAAGATGTAACTTTGCTTGTCCCCTATTTAATGAAAGCCCTAAGTTGGTTAGTTTAATCACTAAGATTTACTTCATCCATGTTCACAACCTGACCACAATCTCAGAAAGGGGGTGGATGCCGGAAAGAAGGGAACATACAAATAAAAAGTTCCACCTTCTTCAAAAGAATTAATGCCTAAATTTGTTAATACAAAATATCAGAGATCAACTGACTCAGCTGGGTACCTACATGGATGGCTAGAGCATGCCCGTTGCCTCAATGTCCACATTGCTATTTTTAGCATGCTAGCTAGAGCAGCGATAGCACTTGTCTGTCCACCCAGGCTGGGAAGCTTGCTTCCAGCTGCAGTATTGACATACCCTTGGAGCCCAATCCTGGATTAGTGCCAGTAGGCTGCAAAGAAGGAGGGCTTGAATGAAGATGCTTGGCACACAAGGAAAGGAATGGAAGGGAAGATTGATTGGGGTTTCCAGTAAGAGCATCAGGCCAAATTCTGCTCTCAGTTACGCTGGTATAAATCCACATTAACTTGGTTGAGAGAATTCCATTGCACAGAAATTATCTGTAGAATTATATTTCCTTTGTAAACTTTTTCCATTATCTTAGGTTGGCTCAAATCAGATACAGCATCTAGTTTTCAGTGGGATTTGCAGCCAGGCTCACTTGGGAATAAATAAGTCAAATGACTTGCCTCCAGGTTAAACAGCTGAGTAAGTGGTTCAGATGGACTTTGAAACCAGGTCCTTTTTCATTCATTCCCTCCCTTTGCATCAGCCACCAGCCCACACCACTCTCCTCCATCTGTATACAAAGCATGATGAGCTGAGCTGCATCCTAATTTCAGGAAGAGAACATAATTAACAATGGGCAAACTTGTCCAAATGACAAGTTAGGCTATGCGCTGACTGAGCAAGGGACACTTGCTAACACCATGCACTATTGTAATAATTCTGGGCCTGGGGCTGTCAAAGATATTTATTAAATGAGTGTTATTTTCTGTAGTTAGTTTTGTCAATTGCATTTCTTGTAAATTCTTTGTAATTCCTTGCAAAGGCAACATGATCCACTGGAGAGGGATGTCAGGGTTCTATCCCCAACTGCTCCACAGACTTGTGCGAGCTTGGGCAGGTCTCTTAACTTCTCTCTGCCTCAGTTTCCTCATCTGTAAAATAAGGATATTTACCCACCTTTGCAAAGTGGTTGTGGATCTATACATGAAACACACTAAGGAATTGCTTCCATTTACAATAGAGATGGTTTTAAACCACAACACCCAGCACCCCAAAGCTAAGGACTGTTGGCATCCAGGATTTAGATTCAGAGGATGTTAATGCTGGGAACCACACTGAAAATTCAGAACTTGATTTCAAACACCCTCTACATTTCAAAGGGGGTTGTATTCAGCATTTTGGTTCAGGCCCATCTCTAGCTTATGGGGTTTATGCTGAGTTGTGTGGGGTTCAGTCGTATCCAGAGTTCTGATGGGAACTGGAAATGATGCATGGTAAACCTGTTAAAGAGACCTTGTTAGCATTGTTCCCATAATGGGTTGAACTTCTCCTGGATGCATATCAAATTGATTGTGAAGGGAGAAGAAAATCAGATGATCATCTCCCTCTGTATGTGATTCATGTCAGGTTTGGAATGATTGCCAAAAAGGGCCAATTGAAAGATACTGTGAAATTGCCAAGCCGATGATGGCAATTGGATCTCCTTACATCCAATGTCAAGGTTGGAGACAATGGATGAAATTCAGACTTGCCACAAGCAACTGCAATTCCATTGACTTCACTGGAGTAGCAGCTACATATGCTAGGTCTGAGTTTGGCCCAGGAGCTGCTGAATGGAGGTGGCACACATGCTAGTTCCTAACCTCCCATGCATTTTTAGGCAGTTCTTAACCTCATTCATTGATGGCTATTTTTGTGGATGGCACAGGTGAGCTGTCTACATGAAAGTTAAACATCCCATGTTTCATTTAAAACTCCCAGAACCCCAGATGCTAGAGATGGAAAAGACCATCCAGTCCATCTCCACTGGGGCCAGTCCAGGTTTGTCCCCTATAGCACTTTTCCTAGTGCTTCATTCAGTCTAGTTTTAGAAGTTCCAAGTGAGGGAAATTCCACAACTTCTTTAGGAGACTATTCATAAGCTAAAGACTGAATTAGCTAGACTTGTTTTGTTCTCATACATCTCAGTTCCTACAACACCCTGATCATTTTAGCTGATCTTCTCTGACTTCCCTCCAGTTTATCAGGAAGGTTCTATTTTGTAAACTCCCATGCAAGCTACTGATGAGCACAGAACAGCTGTTGAATTAAAATGCACTGTCCCTGCTCTGTCAGATTCTTAAAGATTTTGGAATTGTTGGATTAAGAAAAGGGCTCTCTCAAACTCAGTTCTACTCTCCTTTCAGCCATTAATCTCCTTAGTGATGGGTGCAAGCAATCTGTTACAAAGGGAAACAGTTTATCTTAAATTATAGTGTATCAGGGTGGGTTCCTGTAGAGAGAGAAAAACAAAATGTGAAGCAGATAGATGAGTTGACAGGTTTGGTAAACATCTCTGAGCTGATTTATTTGAGAGCAGTTAGACCAATCCTTCTTTCTTTAAAAAATATTTTTTCACATTTTCCATTTTATCCAAATGGGTTTCAAGTCAAAGCCTCTGGATCTTGTCTCACAGACACTTACTGTTTACTCCACAGCAAGTTGAGGGGAAGCTGCACATTTTCTAAATTTGATGGGTGAAAAGTACACATGCCTTGAGTGCTGTTATAATGAATGATTGTGGAGACTGTTCCTATGGACAATGGCTTTTTTCATTCTGGGTAATAACACAAAATGCTAGCAATCCGTAGCTGGTCATTTTGGAAAGATGTGAGTTTTGCTTACTGGATCTGGAGGACAAACTGTACTTTCTCTGTTGCTTAGAGAGTTCACTAGATACATGGGGGTTGTGCCTTTTCAGACACAGTCTTTGAACTCTCACAAAGAGCTGAATTATGTCATGCTTGACCATGATCCAGGTTTCCAGTAATTTACTGTGTTCCATACTGTTCTTTCACTTTAAAATTCCCAAGATCCTGCTACATCATGATGAAAAGGGTCGAAAATTTTTGAATATAACATTAAAGTGAAACACCCCCACCCCCAACATACACACAATTTTAAAGGAATATTGTAACAAATCTGTCAGGGTTATGGTTTTACTGCACAGCAGAATCATTCAGCACTTGATGGTGACTGTAGGGATAGAACTCACAGCTTCCTGCTCTGTAAGCACAAGCCCCAATCACCTGACCTGAAAGAACCTCAATTATTTGTCAGCAGAATAGTTTCTATCACAGAGGGCTGAACAGTTCTGTTTCCATCCAGTAGAGGAGGGGATCCCCCTCCCCCCAATATGCTGCCATGTATATTTTCATTTTACATAAAGGAAAGCCTGTCCCTAAAACATCTGGAAAGGGAAGAGGCACAAGAAAGTGTGTCTCAAAGTTGCTCCTGCGGATTCTGGAGTCCGGGAGAGAAGGCAATGGGTTGTGATGAAAGGTGAATTATCCGATTGGATGGAGGTCACTAGTAGAGTTCCTCAAGGATTGGTCTTGAGACTAATCTTTTATTAATGACCTTGGCACAAAAAGTAGGAGTGTGCTAATGAAATCTGCTGATGATACAAAGTTGGGAGGCATTGTCAATACAGAGGAGGCTCAGAATATTAAACAAGAAGATCCGGATGACTTTGAAGACTGGAGTGACAGAAATAGGATGGAATTCAATAGTGCAAAGTCACGCACTTGGGGACTAACACTATGAATTTCTGCTACAAGTTGGGGGCTCATCAGTTGGAAGCAACAGAGGACAAGGGAGACCTGGGTGTATGAGTCAATCACAGGATGACTGAGTCACCGACGTGATTTGGCTGTGAAAAAGGCAAATGCAATCCTAGGATGTAGGGGTGAGGCATTTCCAGTAGAGATAGATAAGTATTAATGTCACTGCACAAAGCACTGGTGAAACCTCATTTGGAATACTGTGTACAATTCTGTAAAAAGCAACAGAGTCCTGTGGCACCTTATAGACTAACAAATGTATTGGAGCATAAGCTTTCGTGGGTGAATACCCACTTCATATTCACCCACGAAAGCTTATGCTCCAATACATTTGTTAGTCTATAAGGTGCCACAGGACTCTTTGTTGCTTTTTACAGATTCAGACTAACATGGCTACCCCTCTGATACTTGTGTACAATTCTGATCACCCATGGTCAAGAAAGGTAAATTTAAACTAGAATAGGTGCAGAGAAGAGCTACTAGAATGATCAGGGGAACGGACAGCCTTTCTTATGAGAGAAGACTGGAAGAGCTTAGTTTGTTTAGTCTAGAAGGCTGAGAGAGGATATGATTGCTCTCTATAAATGCATCAAGAGTAAATACCAGGGAAGGTGAAGAGCTAGTTAAGTTAAAGGCAATGCAGGCAGAAGAACAAATGGATACAAACTGTCCATGAACAAATTCCGGCTGGAAATTAGAAGAGTTTCTACCCATCAGAGGGGAGAGGTTCTGGAACCCCCCCCCCCAATAGGAATTGTGGTAGCAAACAACTTTATTTGTTTTAAGAGGGAGCTGAAACAAATTTGAGTGTGATTGTAGGACAGGGTTCCTTGTGATGGTGGGGGGCAGGGCTCATCAGCCCTGGGGCTTACTTCTGATTTATGTCTTAAGTTCCTAAAAGCTCATGTTTCAGTTGACCACCTGTGGAAGCTAGGAAGGGGTCTTTTCTCCCCAATGTATTCTGTTTGGTCTTTTTAAACTCCTTCCTCTGAAGCATCAGGGACAGCCACAACTAATTGAACAAGGAGGGCCAGAGCTCTGAGTTGGCATGGAGCAGTCTCTCTCTCAATGGCTAGTGTTTCTTGCTCACATGCTCAGAGTATAACTGTTGCCCTGTGTGGCCTATGATTGCCCTATGTGGGGTTGGGAAGGAAAACCCCCAGTGACCTTGAGGGTTTTCACCTTCCTCAGCAGCAGGTGAGTGCAGATCACTTGCCAGGATTATCTGGGTATATCTCACTTAATCTCCAATGAGGAGGCCTTGGGCACTGGTGCACCTTGGTCCCTCCTATTCTCTGTGTGGAACACATAACAGCCTAGTCTCCTGTGGGCTGTAATACTTTGGTCTAATTTCAGTGTTGGGTTTAGTGTGCAGGTGTGCTGGTGGCCTGTGATATACAGAAGGTTAGATTATCTGGTGGTCTCTTCTAGCCTTAAACTCTATGACCCTGTCTTTTGCCTGTAGCTAAATCATTGTGTGCTCTGGTTCCATCAGCATTAGACACCAACTAGTGTTAGGAAAGCTTGGTATTTGGAAGAGACACATCCAAAGTGCAGAAAGCAGTGATGTTGGTCATTGAGCGTGTAAACAGTCTTTCCTGTGAGTCGTTGCTGAAGCAGTGTCTCATTGGGTTGCTAAGGGGTGCTATCTTTCCAGGGCCATCCTTACTCATACGCAAACCATGCAGCTGCGTAGGGCACCAAATTGCCCCAAATTTCCTGGTGGCCTACGCAGCTGCATGCTGCTCCAGTGGCCAGCCCGAACCCCCAGCCGGATGAGCGGGCCAGGAAAACTGCCCCTGCCCCGCCCCCTCCCCGCCTCTTCCCACCACTGCTCTGCCCCAGACCTGCCCCCACTCCACCCCATCCCCTGAGCTAGGTCCCAGCAGGGGGCGGACATGCCCTGCATTCAGTGACGGATTAATGATTTTGCTGCCCCAGGCCCTGAAATAATTGCTGCCCCGCCCGCCCCGGCCCCTCCCTGACTCCACCCGTTTTCTGCCCCCTTTCTAACCCCTTCCCCAAAGTCCCACCCCAATCCACCTCCTCCCTGCCCCTATTGGATCCCTTCCCCAAATCCCCACCCCAGCCCCGCCTCTTCCCCCAGCACGCTGCGTTCCCCCTCCTCCCCGCTCCCTCCCTGCCCCGCAAAACAGCTGTTTTCTGGCACAAGCGCTGGGAGGGAGGGGAGAGAAACAGGAGGCGGCGGCGCGCTCGCGGAGGAGGCGAGCTGGAGCGTGGGAGCTTCTCTGTGGGTGCTAAAATTTGCCCCCTGCAAATTTGCCGGCCTAGGCCTTGTCAGCCTAGGCGATAATACGCACTCACCAGGCGGCAGGAAGTGGAGCGACCCAGCCCGCTCCCTTCACCGGTGAGTGCTAGGGGATGGTTCCCCACTGCACCCCAAGTCCCAAGGCTGGGAGCCAGAGGAGCAGGTTGTGGCCGGGTCGCTCCACTTCCCGCCACCCCGTGAGTGCGGGGTCAGGCCCACCCTGCAATCACCAGGTGACAGAAAGTGGAGCAACCCAGCCACAACCCACTCTGCTCCGCTGGCTTGTGCTGGGGGGTGGTTCCCCTCTGCCCCCCAAGCCTGCTCCTGCCCCCCACAGACCTTGGGTGCAGTCCGTCCGTCTGTCCCCCGCAGAGACCTGGGGCCAGACCCCTCCCCTACACGGGGGGCGGGGGCTGCGTAGGGCACTATAATGTCTAGGGATGGCCCTGTGTCTTTCTGATGAAATGTAAAATCAAAGTTCTGGCCTCAGCTGATCATTCAAGATCCCAAGGCATACCGCCCACAGAGCAGCAGCATAAATTCTAGTATCCTAGCCACATTCCAACTCAGGCAGTTGTTCACCGCAAACTATCCTTCACTTCCTGTCCAAAAAGGTTGTTGCAGCAGTGCTGCTGTGATCTGTCAGATATTTGTATGACTCCATTGCTGTGGTAACTGAGAGTACATATGTCACTGGTCAGTGAAACAATTCCTATATATCCCTTTAACTGCCAAGAGCCAAATAAGAGGGTTTAACATTGCCACCGCCAGAGCTAATACCACCACTATCACCCTGAGCAGATCAGTGAGCAGCATTCCTCACTCTGTTAGAGGTTATTAGTGCTATTGAATCTGATTCTGAAGAGTGTAACCTACATAAAAGATCACCCTTTATTTGGCAACTTCCTTTATTTAGATACCACTCTAAAAGAACCCCCAATGTACTGAGTACCGTTCTGCTCCACGTTTAATAAACAATCCATCATGATTTATCAATCAGCTGGTTTTTGTTAGGTCTTTGAGTGGTGGCTTTAGATGGCTTTCGCTGTACTTTGTTTTAAAGTATGAGGGTTTTTAAAAAACAACAACAAAACAAATCCCTGCTGTGTTGATGATTAAGAATGGCAGTTTTATCTATTTTCTGTTTTTAAATTTAATCTTTTTCCCATGTGAACTTTTGTGCTGGGCAAGGATGACAGCCCTGAAGTCATGTCTTTATACACATGGCAATGCAAGCTTCCCCCACACTCTACTGTGCCTCAACCCTGACTTAGAAGAACCATCATTAGGACTGAGAGGATATTTTCTATTTTCATTGCCCAATCAATCAGTCCTTGGCCTCTCTACTTTGGCAAGAGTACTGGTTAGTTATTTTGATTAAGGAAGTGCCTGTGTTCACCATCCAGTTAGACACAATTTGCCATTAGTCTTTAAAACTCAGAATTGTCTAGAATTCTCAGGGAGGAACTCAGAGGGTTAAATATTTTTCGAATGGACCTTTTAATCAAGAATCACGTAATGTGGAATGAATGTTTCGACTCAAAATGTTTTCTCGCTATGCCAGTTTCATAGTGCGAGGTCAAAACGGGGGGAGCTACTAAACTAATAGAAACACACACACACACACAAATCCAAAGGATAGTTTCTCAGAAACAATTTCAGCCCTGCTAGAAGAGTGTGTGTAACTTTAAGAACTTCCTGCTCCGAACTAACTCCACATCTCTCATGTGTGCGTGCTTCTGCTCTGGGCACTGTTCCCACGCTATATTGCAAAATACTCCTTGAGTTTCTCAGAGTTTCTGCCTAGACATAAACTGCATCTTTGATTCCAGGTGGATGTGCTAATGTATATTACATATTCAGGATATTGGGGTCACTGTTGATTATGCTTGCTTTTCTGGCATGCATGGATTTCTTTCCTATTCTATCTGATTCATTTACAATACCAAAGAACTCTCAGTGCTGCAATAAAAATGAAACAAACAACTTAGAAAAGCCATGCCCATGAAATTTCAAATTACTTTATTTTAAACAAAACTGATCTCTGACTACTCCTTACATAAAGAGACCCTGAACTATTTCTAGGTAATCTGAAGACCTTCCTATAATGGGTTGTAGTCAGTCAGTCAGTCATGCCAACTGAGGTTATTTGTCAAACCACATTTCTACATTTCAATGACCAATATGTTAGTGTCTGTATGTTTTTCTTGTTGTTCCTTTCTACTTCCTCAGACAATTTCAGTTGTTCTCAGTGCAGAGGTGAACAGATACCACCCTGATGAGTGCAGCAGCATGGATAGATTAGGCAGACCACCCTAATGATGTGAAAATTAAATTCCGCCTCTTTCCACTGAACAGAAACAAATGGAAGGAGGGAGTCAACATACAACTTCTGTTGCTCAACATCACTTGCCCCATCTCTGACTGTGCATAGGAAACTCATGGTCAAACAAGCTGCATGAAGCAAACAAGTCTCTTCATAGCAGGAAATCCTTATGACCTCTCAGTCAGAACATTTTGTCATCAGGAGACAAATAATTTAGACTTTAGATCTAAATAACTGGACATTTTTGACATCTACTGTCATGAGCTTCGGAATGGTAAAAGACAAAACCAGATCAGCTCAATAGAAACATAGTTCTTCAGTGGGCAGATGGACAAGTGTGATGTTCAACAGAGTAGTTCAACATAGACACTGGAGTGAAACAGGGCTGTATTTCATTTCTGCTGTTTGGCATTGCCAAAGTGTGAATAATGAACAAGTGTATTAGCAACACAGACACTGGTATTACATGGGTAGATGGCAAAGGCTAGGAGACCTAGACTTCACTGATATTGCATTATGGAGCAACACTCTCAAAGTTACAAACAAATGTGATGGCTGGGCCATGGGCAGCCAGACCTAATGGTCAGAGCCAGAGTCCACAGTCACAAGTCAGGAGTCAGCTGGGTCAGGGTACCGGAAGACCAGAACCACGAGTCAGGAACCAGAGTCAGGATACCAGGGGGGTCAGAGGCAGGAGACAGACTGGAGGTCAGGAGCCACAAGTCAGATGCCAGAAGTCAAGCTAGGAGAGTGGGGGCAGCAGTGGGATGACACACAATTCAGAGCAGGGTGGAGCTCAGCTGTTTAAACAGCTTCCTGTTCCTGCTGCTGGCTTAAGTAGGGCCTGTGAGCCAATCTGCTGCTCTGACACTCTGCCAATAGGACCTCAGCGGCAGAGCCTCAAACTGGGGCTGGTTTTTGTAGGTCCTAGGTAAGCAGCTGTCAGTAAGCTGCCAGGTAGAGGGTCTGAGCCTGGCTACTCCTGCAGACCCAGGTTCGAGACCTGTGGGTCATGACACAAAGACAGACAACCTGAGAAAAACAGCAGAGCTCAAAATTAGTTATGCTAAAACATCACGTTAGAAGGCAAAAATATTACGAAAGTAGAACAATTCATCTACCTGGGCATTTTAACAGGGTAAATACTGAAAAACAAAATCTGACAGTTCAATAGCATTTTGAAATTAATTTGCTTTAGCCTCATCAAGCTCTTCTGCCTTCACTTTCCAAGAACAGCTGAGTGATTGCATTTTACTGGTACAAAAGTGCATGGAAAGGGTTAAATAAGCAGCTTTCTGGGGAAGACCTGTTTTATTGTGCTGTGTTTGTACATCGCCTAGCACAACAAGGTCTGGGTCCATGGCTGAGGTGCTACCACAATACAAATCATAACTAATGACAACATCGAAGCAGCGCACAAGGATTCACATAGAGAATTTTAGATTTGTGCTGGAAATACTTGTGCACACAACCATGTGGAGAACAGAAACAATGCCATGTGTTTTTTTTCTAACCATTGACGATTAACCAAATACAGCCTCAACATTCACAGAGAACTGCTTAGCATCAATTCAGAAATAGACGGCAAAATAATTAAAATAAAATTCCTAATGCTTTTGAATAGCAACAAAGGTAGAGGGTATAATCTCATCATGGATATTGGATGAGCAAAACCAAGGCTAAATTCATCAGCTAATCATCTACTCACCTCTAATTCCAAACAGCATCTAATTAAAGCTTTTTTGTCATAAGCATAGTTTGACTTCTCTATTTTGGGAGGCAGCTCCAGTCAGGCCAATGGAGCCGTGCGTGGGGGGGTAGAGGGGGCAGGGAATTCCGCATTTGCCTGAGGCTTTCAGTTTTGAGGGTCAACGCCCCCTTTCCTTCCCCAAACTGTGTCCATGCTTTTTGGCACGGATAACCTCTGCAATTGCTGGTAGGAGGCTGCGCTGTCAACTGGAGAAATGACAGACATACTGTACTGCAAACAGCTACGCTCACAAGAGCATGTTAATTTATCATAACATACCAGTGGCAGCAGAAGCACCGCTGAGTACGCCCAGAAATCCAGGTTTTGAAAAGAGCTAACACATTAAAATAAACTGATTGCTATAGTCCAGTTATTTAATAGGACATAAAAACAATTAAAGAGACCCTGAAGAAACCAGTCGTGGAAAACTTAGGTCATATTATTTAAGATCAGCGCTGCTTCTGTGTTATCTCTTTAATTTATATTTCTCTCTGTGTGTTTTACTGACGTTATTAGTAACGATGACAGCTACATAAAATCAAGACCTTTGATGCCTAGGAGTTTTTCCTCCTTCTACTTATGCTCAAGCTGACCATTTTATTCTCAGTTTAGGATGCTATTATTATGTATGAGGTAAGAACCAAAAAGTGAAACCAAATATAACCAGGAAGTGTACTGATCAGTCTAGTTTCCCAATCCCAGTTGTGTGAATTGCTAAAAAAAGGAAACTAAACAGCATAAAACTAGCACCAGTTTAATCAAATCAAATTAAAATAACCCATAAGAATGTGGAACATGATGTAGACAAGGTAAAAGCAAGTAACTTCATATTGTGTAAACTTCCTTCCCTTCTACTCCCACTACTCTTCGTTCCTTATGTCATGCCTTTATTAATTCTAGCAGTCATACTCAGACTGAGGCTCACAAGCGGCTCTTTAACATGTCTCCTGCGGCTCTTTGCAGCACATATTAAAACACTGTGCTTTTACTAGGATACTTTTACTATGTTCTTAACCAATTGTAGGTGATAAAAAATACTTGATCAGTCATTTTGCTGTGAGAATAATATATACGTATGTACACATACACACACTAAATATTTCCCGTCTTACTGTTTAAATATGAATACATAGTACTATAGTAAATTAAACAATGAATTCACACTGCTGTAGCTCTTTTGGGTAATGGTGATTGCTAATTTGGCTCCTGAACCACTGAGGTCTGAGTATCACTGCTCTAGCATCTCAACACCTATCTGTGTGTTGTCCCCTTGACTTCAGTGGGGCTGATTGTGGTAGTGTTTGCAGAATCAGGCAATTAGACTTTAATCTCAGTTCTAAACTGAAGTTTAAGGGGCAGAAGGTAGGAAAAAGCTGGCTATACACAATGTTATAGACCTCAGTTTAAGCTAAAGCAGAGCAGCCACAGGGCTGCTCAAATTTATATTCCCCAATTGTTCCCTGATAAATTCTTATCAACCACTTTAAAATATCCTTGGAAGGGAAGAATTCAAGAAGGATGTCTAAAGTTAGGTTCCTAAGCCCCCATTCAGGAATCATTGAGCCCAAGTCCAGTTCTATATGATGAGACAGCTATTAGGGTAGCACCGTAATAAATAGCAGAGCATGAAGGGTACATACTGTACATAGCTGATCAACTTGGCTCTGGAACACAGGGACAAAGAGGGTCATAAAGCTTGCATATGTTGGGTTTATAAGTTGAAGTTCTCCATCTCCAGACATTTACCCAGAGGGAGGGAGGGTTGTTCAGCAACCTTGAATAGACAGAAAGGATTAGGGGCCGGTGTGCCAGCCACTGATAACACACACTAAGCAGAGCCCCGCTGCTTGAACTATGACATAGTAGAACATTCTTCATTGATTCCCCTGGTGACAAAAGCCATGATATAAAAATAAAAACCTTTTAATGTACTTTAAGCCAAGAAGCAAAAAGCCTCTAGATTTTTCATGAGCAGAGACATCTGCCTTTAATTAATCCTTGTGTACCAGTAGGTGTCATTGCCGATTTGCAGACAGTGGGAATTTATGTACATGTACCCGCATAGCCAAAATTTCTGATCAGTTCTGCGTATTACTCCAGACCCTTCAAAGTTTACTTTAACCTCTCTGATTATCTTGCTCTCAAACTGACCCTGACCTCTGAATTCTGATCGTTGTTCATGTTTAGGGCTCCGGAGCTTGCTAAATTTCATATTTGACAACTATAAACTGTCCATTAGATGGTGCTCAAAGCTCATAGTAACTTCTGTCAATTCAGTGGCTCCAAAATGGAATCAGACAGTAGTATATGTGCATTACACTACTTCTAGGCAAAGTGCAGGTAACCGTGTCCAATAATGAGCTAAAATTGCTAAGGTGCATATTCCCTCCATCGCCATTGCCATTTTCAGTTCTTGCCAGACCACTGCTTAGTAGAGATGTCTTCAAAGCACAGGCCTTCTCTTGTTTGAGGCATCAAGCCTCTAAAGTCAGCCCCAGTTGTACATGTCTAGGACAATTTTTAAACACACTATATTTTCCTTTCGCTTTACTAAACACGGACCTCGTTGCTCCTGGGCGCTAATGTGCTACCCATTGAGGAGCAAATGCCACTCACTGCAGAAGGCTCATGCAAGACCTCTCTCACCACTTAAGCCCTTAAGACAGGCCTATGCAATGCAGAATTTTGTCCATCCTCTGAACTGCAGCAAATGCCACCCTGAATAATAATTTCAATTTCTGCATGTGGCCCCAGTGCATAAAACCTTAACATACATCTACTACACTATAATGTTCATTTCTATCTGCCTGTAACCACGGGATCTGATCCTGCAGCCCTTTTTCATGCGAATAGTCTAATGACAGCAATGAAACTACTTATATGAGTAAAGGTAGCAGGAGGAAGCCCCTTAGAATTGGTAACAGCTGTTGGCTTAACACCCTATTGACTTAAGTCTTCTCTTGATTTAGTATCTCCTATTTAATTCATCTAATCTTTCTTCAAATACCCACCACCACCACTGAGCCTCAACCCTGGCCAGGAAGGATCCCTTTTTTACGACGGGATTGAAAGTTAGTCTCTGTGGGCCTGACTTTCAGAAATGCTGCTTCTAGTGAAGTCAAGTAGAGGTAGAGTTGTGAGTGCTCAGCACCTCTGAAAGTCGTTCCCCATGCTAATGCAACCCTTGGCTCCAGGGCCAGATTAACTCTCCTGTGGGCCTGGGGCTATTACATTTTGTGGGGCCTCTGTATACAAGTCTTTTTCCTAATTTAAAATAAAATTATCACAATTATGGCATCGAGTCTATTAATGCTATACTAAACTTGCCTTTTAATTAAAATAAAGCCTTTCTGTGGTTACATTTCAGTCTTAAAACATGTAGAATATAGTTAAGTTAATTCAAAATAGCCTACTTCTTACCTTAGAACAGCTGTTATATTAGCTTTTTCTGGGAGGGAATTGGGGTGCAGGAGGGGGCTCCAGGCTGGGGCAGAGTGTTGGGGTGCAGGAGAGCGTGAGAGGTGCGGGCTCTGGGAGGGAGTTTGGTGTAGGAGGGGATTCTGACCTGGAGCAGGGGGTTGAGGTGCAGGAGGAGGTGTGGGGTCTGGGAGGGAGTTTGGGTGCAGGAAGGGATTCTGACCTGGGGCAGAGGGTTGGGATGCAGGAGGGGGTGTGAGGCTCTGGCCGGGAGACACTTACCATAGGTGGCTCCTGACTGGTGGTGCAGAAGGGCTCAGGCAGGCTGCCTACCTGCATGCCGTTGTCCCCCACTGCTCCTGGAAGTGGGTGTGCCCCTGGAGGGAGGGGGACAGTGTGTTTCCATGCTCTGCACGCTCCCGCAAGCACCGCTCCCACAGCTCCCATTAGCCAGTTCCCAGCCAATGGGAGCTGCAGGGACAGTGCAGGGGGTGGGGACAGTGCACGGAGCCACCTCCTCCCTCCCCTCTGCACCAGGGGCCGCAGAGACGTGCCAGCAGCCGGCCACTTCTGGGAACGGCGTGGGGCCACAGCATGCAGGCAGCCTGCCTGAGCCCTGCCTGGGGCCGTGGGCTACAGCCCCTAAGCCCCCTGCATTAATCTGGCCCTGCTTGGCTCCCCAGCTGAGAGTCAGTCAGGGGGACAATTTGTAGCTGTGATTTTTTTATGACATGGATACCTGTATAGACCCCTCCTCCTCCTGCAAGCCATATCACATAGGCCTACGAATCACTGGATGGTAAATTTCAGTTTTAAGAAAATCTAGTTAATTCAGAATCATTTATGAAATGCATAAAATCTTTGAGTTTTTTTCAGCATCAGGGTTTTTGTAACACATATATCTTACACCTTTACAGTGTTGTTGAAGCCATGTTAGGTCCCAGGATATGAGAGAGCCAAGCTGGGTGAGGTGATATCTTTTATTGGACCAACTCTGTTGGTGAAAGAGACAAGCTTTCAGGCTACACAGAGTTCTTGAAGAAGAGCACCCACTTTCTCTCTAAAACTTTACAGACAATAAAAGAGACAAACTATTTACATAATACACAGGATATAAAATCCTCCTCTGATTAATTAGAGCTAAGTACGATCCCTTTGTTCTTGAAATTATTTTATTCGTGCCACATGGTAGCCTCACTGATATAGCCAAACAAGAACTCTCCTCCCACTTACCCCCTGTAATTTTTCACTTGGAAATGTTTTCTCTTGTTGCACTTTGATTCCATGGAATTCTACAACACTTTTAGGCCAAAGTCCATGACTCGAGTGAACCAATTCCTTGGCAGGAGATACAACTCACTAATACATTCTTGGCTTAGACTAACAGGGTCCATGTAGCCCTCTGCAGTTCCACATCTCTAATTCCAGAAGCTGCTAGGGAATGAAGAGGATCCATGAGTCTAAGCCAAGGCTCTCTATACAGCTCCGCAAACCCCAAAGGCTGGTTTGGTAGTCTTTTCCACAATAATGATGGATTTTCACAATGATAATTATATTATCATTGCAATTCTCCCAATAGCAGAACCTTGTGGCATCTTGGATGGTGGGGAAAGAGCAATATGTGTTATCCCACCTACTTGAATTGCCAGAGTTTGAAATGCAGTCACTAAACCAAGCCTTATGAAAGGCTCCAAGTTCCATAAACTGGTTCTCAAAGGACAAAAAACTCCCCACAAAAACCATGGAATAGATCGACCCCAACCACCTGTTTTGTGGCACCGGTTGGGAAAAAACAAGTTTCTCTTTGTAGCATACACTCTCTTACAGACATGGATAGCAATTTAAAAAGTTTAGTTTTGATGTATAGTGCTTTGCAGAGGTGATATGGGAGGCAGTGCAGTCCAGTGGACAGGACACTAGACTGAAAGTCAGGAGATTTGTGGTTTGTAGTTGCTCTGCCACTGACTTGCCATGTGACCTCTAGCAAGTCACTTTGCCTCTCTGTTAAATGGGGGATGATACTTGCCCTTCTTTGTAAACCCCCTTAAGATCTATAGATAGAAACAGCTATAGGATTCAAATATGAGCTGGGAAATCAGTTTGAGAGCCATCCCTTTTTCAGTCAGCATGGTCTAAATCTGTTGTTACCAAGCAACTTTAGCTTGAAAGCACTGTTCCAAGTTTGACAACTCCACAGACAAACACTGTAAGTGTCACAAAGAATCATAATACGGAACAGAACTGTGCAAATCAAGCAGGATCTACCAGAAGGAGTCAGGTGAGCAGCTAGCCAGCATGCGCAGTGAGGCCAGGAATAAGGAAGAAGATGGGTGTGGAGGAAGATCAAGCTGGACTGGTAGTGGGGAACCAGAGCAGGATGAAAAGAGATGGATAACTCAAGGAGAGGGATGGGGATGAAAGAGGAGGCAGCAAAGCCACAGAGCTCTGGATGAGGCTGACTTTGTAGCTAGTTAACAGCCGGAAGGGGTCCATGTTGCACTAGAAAGTTTCAATATGCTGCCTCCATAATACTTCAGTCCCTACACATTCCACAGAACAATGACAGTCAAATCAGGGAGTGAGCACCAGCTTGGGAATCAAACCCAGTTCTTTTCCCAAATGGTAGTAAGGAGTAGTGAGGAAGTGTAAAGAGGGTGTGTTGAGAGTGGGGTCTTCCTCTTGTACTATGACATGTAAGCAAATGTCTCTTGAATAAAGATCTGTCCCTCTGGAAATCTCAGACACTGAACCCTTCATTACCACTGTCCCTCATTGGGTAAAATAAAAACTGGTCCATTATGTGTCAAGAACCCACTACTGCAATCAGCTAAGAAGATTCTCTGTTAGCTCAAATTTTGGATTGTAATCTCCTTGGCGCGAGGACCATGCCTGCCTTTGTGTTTGCCGAGCCTAACAGGGCTCTCTGAGAGCCCTAGCCTCTCGGTACTACTGTAACATTTTAAATAATAATAATGTGCCAGGTCCTTTGCTGATGTAAATTGGCATAGCTCTGGGTGCAGTGAGTGGCAAGGGCCTATGCTTTTGCAGAAGCAAGAGAAAGATGTCTGAGTGGAGCTGTTTCCGTGATTTTCTGAGTGCAATACAGAGATGACTAGCCAGCCAAAGATTTGCTGCAAAGTGCTCTGTTTTAGCGCACTTACTACACAGATGTGGGAAACAGGTTTATCTGTTAAACGATATATGGGAAAACAGCTACTATAAAAACAGAGCCTATTAGGGGGCTGTCTGTCTCAGGAGACAGGTAGTTGAATACAGAGCCTTTCAACCTCAGAGCAATGGTTCAATCCAACCCTTGTCAGCAATGATTGAAAATCATGTTGTGGCTGTTCAGTGACCTATCAGCCATGAGTTTGGAGGCCTCAGTGCAGTTCTTAGTAGAAGAATGTTCTCATCACAAAACCCACCATTGCAATTAGCACCAAAATATGAAAAAAGCAAGGGTGAGTAAACTGCTCTCTTTTTACTTCTATGGCTAAAGGGGGTCCCTTTGGATCAGTCATGAGGCACAAAGCTCCTACTGCCACTGCTGCATCTGGCTGGTGAATAAACAGAGGACGTCAAGTTCAAGGGCTGTCATATGGTATTAGTAGTTACATACAGACACAAAATTCAAGGGAAAAATTGCTATTGTTTATTTTTGTATAGTGCCCCAAAGCATGTTTGGCACCTACAAAAGAGGATGCAAGCCCTGCTCCAGAAAGCTTTCAAACTAGTTAGACATGATGCAAGGTAGAGGAGTGCCACTTACAAAGCAGCAGGGAGGGGCTAGCAAAGGAAGGACAGGGGAGACATTCGGGAGAAGGTGTAGTTGTTTGGCAAAGGTTATTAATACTCAGATGATGCCGCAAAGGAGGTTACATATACAAAAAAAAACACCCTCCAAGAAATGTCATTTGTAAAACTAAATCAATGTCACAAACTCATTTCTTGTAGGTGCAGGGCCTGCTCCAAACACCAGCCGAGCCGACCAAGCACGTACTTGGGGCGGCACCTGGTAAGGGGCAGCCAATCTTGGGGTGGCGGGGGGCGCTCGGAGTTTTTTTGTTGTTGTTTTGGTTTCGGCCGGGCGGCACTCGGAGTGGGGTGTGCGTTGTTTGTGTTTCGGCGGCGTGGTGCGGCGCTGGGGGGGGGGGGTGTTTTGGCGGCACGGCGTGCAGGGGGTATTTCGCCGGCGCTGGGGGGGGGTGTTTCGGCGTGGCGCTCGGGGGGGAGGGGTGTTACGACGGGGCGGCGCTCTTTTTTTTTTTTTTTTTTTTTGGCTTGGAGCGGCAAAAAAGTTAGAGCCGGCCCTGTGTAGGTGTCCTGGCAAGGTGGGGGGGGGGGGGATTTGAAGGAGGAGGGGGTAGTAGTCTTGTGGACCAGGTCAGAATGGGTGTTCCTCATGGAAGGCATGAAAAAAACCACACAGAGACCACAAGTGTGGTGTCGCTGACTGAGCAAGGATCACATGGCATCACCATTAACATTCAAACAGCGACAATCTGAAAACGAAGGAGAGGAGCAATGCACAGAGGGGCCAGACTCTGTTTGCACACTAGGATGTTTTGGGGAAGGGCGGTCAGCACATCCCTCGGCCCATGCTGCTTCCCGCAGCCCCCATTGGCCTGGAGTGGCGAACCGCGGCCAGTGGGAGCTGCGATCGGCCTAACCTATGGACGCAGCAGGTAAACAAACCAGCCTGGCCCACTAGGGGCTTTCCCTGAAGAAGCTGCGGACTGGCTTTGAGAACCACTGCTCTACTCCTCGTCCCTCTCAGATTTTGGACAGCACTTCAGATTCTTAAACCATGGGTCGAGTGCTGTAGCTATCTTTAGAAATCTCACATTGGCACCTTTTCTGCGTTTTGTCAAATCTGCTGTGAAAGTGTTCTTAAAACGAACATGTGCTGGATCATCATCCGAGACTGCTATAACATGAAATATATGGCAGAATGTGATTAAAACAAAATAGGAGACATACAATTCTCCCTCAAGGAGTTCAGTCACAAATTTAATTAATGTATTATTTTTTTTTAACGAGCATCATCAGCATGGAAGCATGAAGGGGCATATGAATGTTTAGCATATCTGGCACGTAAATACCTTGCAACGCCAGCTACAAAAGTGCCATGCGGACGTCTGTTCTCACTTTCAGGTGACGTTGTAAATAAGAAGCAGGCAGCAGTATCTCCCATAAATGTAAACAAACTTGTTTGTCTTAGCAATTGGCTGAACAAAAGGTAGGACTGAGTGGCTCTAAAGCTTTACATTGTTTTGTTTTTAAGTGCAGTTATGTAATAAAAAAATCTACATTTGTAAGTTACATTTTCACGATAAAGAGATTGCACTACAGTACTTGTATAAAGTGAATTGAAAAATACTATTTCTTTAATCATTTTTACATTTTATTTTTGTAATAAAAAATAATATAAAGTGAGCACTGTACACTTTGTATTCTGTGTTGTAATAGAAATCAATATATCTGAAAATGTAGAAAAACATCCAAAATATTTAATAAATTTCAATTGGTATTCTATTGTTTAACAGTGCGATTAATCGCAATTAAATTTTTTAATCACGATTAATTTTTTTTGAGTTAATCGCAAGTTAACTGCAATTAATATACAGCCCTAATATAGATATAAATTGAACACAAGGTTTTATTGATATATTTACAATTTTTATGCTGACAGCAGGAGCCCTGCCGCCTGGGGCAGACAGCCAGAGCCCTGCCCATTCTCCTGCTTATCGGAAATTTTTATTATCCGATCCGGTCCCAGTCAGATCAGATAATAATCTGTACTGTACATTTTTTTCCCACACAATGTAAAAACTAAAGATTCTCTGTAAAAACACAAATTCTGCATTTTTCCACGTTTTTCCATGGCAAACGGCTTTCAAGGCTCCCTGGTGATGAGACTGACTCTATCAAATTGCATCATGCAGAAAATTCTGAAAGGGGCACAAACATGTCAGTCAATAAATCAGAAGGCTTCCACACCTCACCCAACCATCCTCTTGCATCTCAGCAAGGGCAGCTCTCCTTCTCCCTGTGGATGGTTTGATCACTTTGGAGCTTGTCTGCACCCAGCAGGAGCACCTTCCATTGCTGTGGTGAAAATGAGGCTCTTGGTCACCCTCCTTCTGTCCCGGCTGTGCACAGTTGTAAAGGTAGCCCTGTCCCATGTACCCCAGTTTAACTCCACTGATTTCTCCTGGTATTACTTCTGATTTACACTGGTGTGCAGAAGGTACGAATCAGGCCCACTCTTTTCCAAAATAAAGGACACAGTCCAAAATCCTATAGATTCCAATGGGAGCATTGCCTGAGTATTTGCTACCGGATCTGCCTCCACTCAAAAGCATAGCAAGAAGAATTTCAGTTTAGTTGGGCAGCTTTCATTAATTTCTAGGGACAGGTGAGGCAATGTGGGTAACAAACAAACAAAAACCTGTTGCAAGACTTTTATCCAAAAGTGAAACTAAACCAAATGGTTTTCTGAGATTTAAAAAGTTAATAACTCTCCCCTTCCCCATTATGTTTCATTTTCTCTTTCCCCCAAACATTTGGATTCAGCTGCAGCAAGAAAGCAGAAGCACTGAAATATTGCAAGGAAGATTTTTTGCAGACCCAACAGGACTTCACTTGGATTGCATGAGTGTAAGTAGGAGCTGACATTGGTACACTGAACTTATAGATCCAGATACTGGGAAATAGAGTGAAGACAGTTTAAAAAGTTTTTGCTCTGCATTAAAATATTACAGGGCTGAGGGATGGAATTCTTAGCCCCAACAAGCCAGACTTCCAGCAAGGTTACTATGGAGTAGAGTTGGACGAATACTTTATTTTTTGGTTTGGTGGCAGTTCTGAAAGATCAAGGGGGGAAAATATCAGTGTAGGTTGAACTGAATCTAAAATGTTTTGGAATTGTTGGTGAACCAATGAAGTCTGTTTCAGAACAGGGATTTGAAGTTAGGTCTTCTGCATTTCCATCAAATAAACTATTTATTTGAAAAATTTCACCCAGCTGTACTATAGATCATGTAGGGAGTAGTGGACACGACCCCTTGATAGCAAGTGTGAAAAATTGCGAACGGGGAGGCGGGGGAGGTAACAGTTGTCCATGTAAGACAAAGCCTGTAATATCGGGACGTCTGGTCACACAAGCCGCTAAGTGGTTTTGGCCCATTGTATCCTAGTCTGATTACAACAACATGCTACTCCATGGGAAATCTACACAGACAAATGCCATGGAGCTTTGAAGTCTTCCTGCATGATCTCCACTGACATTGCCACCTACACAGATGATGCGGGCTGGCTTTTGATGGGAATGAAGGATGTGGGAGTTGACCCAGAGAGGGTTAGGGCCTGATTCTCCTTTGCCCTGCACCTTGTGTAGTCATTTATACCAATGTAAAGTGAGTGCAAAATGTTAACAAATCAGAATGGTAACATTTTTTACCCACTTTGCTCGGGTGCAAGTAGCCACACACAGTGCAGGGCAATAAACCTGAGTGCTGAGTACCAAACAGCATGTGCACTTGATCTGATGCAGCTCAATCTTTCAAATTGTTTGCATTTTTGATCTATGAAAAAGGGAGAAAGTTGAGGGCACCAGAGATGAGCCAAAGCCTTCACATTCCAGGAGATTCTGATTTTTATATGGATTCTCACTATTTAATACACCTCTACCCTGATATAACGCGACCCGCTATAACACGAATTCGGATATAACGCGGTAAAGCAGTGCTCTGGGGGGGGCAGGGCTGTGCACTCCAGCAGATCAAAGCAAGTTCGATATAACGCGGTTTCACCTATAACGCGGTAAGATGTTTTTGGCTCCCGAGGACAGTGTTATATCAGGGTAGAGGTGTATTCATATTACAGTAGCACCCAAAAGTCCCAGTCAGGATCGGGCCCCCACTATGTCATGAGCAAATCCTACAAAACAAAACAACGAAGTATAAACTCTCCTCATCCCTTCTATCTACCAGTGAACAAAAACAGCATCAACATGTTTAGAATGAAAAAAAAAAATTAACCAAACCTGCAATCTGCAAAGAAAAAATTCAGTAACATTATTTACCATGCAAATAAAGCATTTATCAAATCTGCAGAGAGGTAGGAAGAACAGTTTCTCTCTAAAGAACAACGCACAGCAGTATGATTGTTGCTATATAAAAAAGAACCACAACAAAAGAGCAATGCAGCGTAAAGAGGCAATTATTTCCTTTTTCCTTTGAAAGGCTATTAGTTCAAATAATGAGCAGCTGTTACTTGCAGTGGTGGGTGTATGCAGGGGGTTGGGAATGATCAAGATCAGTTTCAGAGAGCGCCTCTTCCTATCTACCAGCTGATACATATTAGGATGGGTCAGCACTGGATCTATAGTGCTGAGCCTAGCTGCGTTACATGCAACTGACCCTGATCCAGTTCTTGGCCAAGACACAGTGAATTTCCTTCTTCATTAGGCTTTTAGCTATTCTGGACATGGACTGTCTTTCTGTGTCTTGTAATGCACCGAGCACATCGTTGGTGCTTAACAAATAATAAATGATAATGGGGGAAATCAAGGACAATTATAATTGACAATGGGAAAAATTCCACTGACTGACTCAATAGGGTCAGGATTTCACCCAATATTTCTTAGAGATAGGTCTAAACCAGAAACTCCAGATCTGGGCCAAAATTTAATGTCTCCGGAATGATCAGAATTGATACCCCAGATTCAAAAACTTATGAAATAGGCAGTTTGAAATCTGGATCCCAACCCAAACATTCCCAAAATTGAGATGCTTGGATTCTGCCCATTATAGAGAGATTCAAACTCAAACTTTGGATCTGAACCTAGATTTTAAATCTGGATCAAGTTTTTGATCCAGGTCCATCTCCAGTATTTATATTCATCTTTTTAAAATCATAGAATATCAGGGTTGGAAGGGACCTCAGGAGGTCATTTAGTCCAACCCCCTGCTCAAAGCAGGACTAATCCCCAGATAGATTTTTACCCCAGTTCCCTAAATGGCACCCGCAAGGATTGAACTCATAACGCTAGGTTTAGCAGGCCAATGCTCAATCCACTGAGCCATCCCTCCCAGTCAGACATTTGCTATGTCTATTTTTTTTAGGTGTGAGTGGGTCCAGTTTAGGATTAGTTTAGGGAGCTATATTTTGTGGGTATAGGAATATTAGAGTTAAGGGGGGAGCTGCTACTAATTAACAGCACATAAGCACTGGTTAGGGATATTTGTTCACCCAAGAAAAATGAGGATTTACTAGCTGGACATTGGAGTGCATTTTCTATAAGTGCACTGCAGTTCACGGCTGAAGTCCACAGATCCTCAGCTTATGGTGATTTGGAAAATTAGGATTTCACATGTGGGGGACAGTCTAAAATGCAACCATGAATTTTTCCCACAGCTATTACTGATGTTGAGGCCCTCTACAGTTCTGTTTTTGCACCACCTCCATACAATGTAGTCAGAGTTCTTTGTTTCTAGAATCCTTCTGAGTTGCCATGGAAATTATCACCATGTCCCTAAGTATAGGAGTATGATTTCATGACAAACAACAGGAAATGGAGGGAGCGTGCTTCGGCTTACACAGATATTTTCAGTCACCTGGGATAAAGAAAACAAAAGTTCCAAATAGTATTTTGGCACCCTTAAAGGCCCACAGTTAAGGATTTTACATTATAGCCTCGGTCCATTCTCGAAAGAAAGAAAGACATGCCCAGCTAGCAATCTCAATAAAAGCAAGTTTCTTGCAGGACTCAGAACAGAGCAGCTTAAAGCAGTGCTGTCATGAAATTCAGCTATGAGTGGCCAACCTACCTCAAACTCGACCTGCAGTATTTCATCATTAGTGTCATACACTGAAGTCTGGATAAAGAAGGCTAAGAGTATATTAATATTACGGATCAGTTAGACCCCAATACTGCAAATTACTCCACATGTGAGGATCCCAGTGTCCATGTGGAGCTCCACTGAAATCCATGGGGGACTGCCGTGCATTGTAACTTGTAGAAGAAATCACTGCCTGTCGTGCTGACCATTTCTCATTGTTTCCCTGTACTCTCCCATCTGTTGTCTCTTGTCTTATACTTGCATTGTAAGCATCTTGGGCCAGGAACTGTTGTTGGGTTTTTTGCATCATGTTTGTACAGCACCTAGCACAATGGGGTCCTGGTCCATGACTGGGAATCGTAAGCTTTATGGTAATACAAATAATAATAATGGGATTATGGCCTTAAAGAGGACTATTAGTGCAGCAATGAAAACAGACAAACAGGAGGGGGAACTCTCACCACTAAAGCAGAGCAACATTTTTCAGACAGGTTTCAGAGTAGCAGCCGTGTTAGTCTGTATCCGCAAAAAGAACAGGAGTACTTGTGCATCTGAAGAAGTGGGCTGTAGTCCACGAAAGCTTATGCTCTAATAAATTTGTTAGTCTCTAAGGTGCCACAAGTACTCCTGTTCATTTTTCAGACAGAACTTTTTTCAGTGAAAAATCAGATTCAGGTTGACCAAAACATTTCATACTGAATTCATCAAATTGGTTTGGTCTACACCCTCCCACGCCCCCCAAAATTCCAAAAGTCAAAGTTTGATTTTTTTAAATTTAGAAATGTCTTTTCATTTCCAATTTTAGTTCAGCTTTATTTTCAAATGGCATAAAACGCCTCAGAAATGAAATAAAACACTTCATTTTGGTCAAATGAAATGCTTCATTCACCAAAAAAATGTGAAAGGCTTTTGTTTTAAGTTTGACCTGAAATTTAGTATTATTTATTTATTCATTATTTTTTGGTTCGGCCAGTGCACTGAAAAAATCAATTATTCGCAAAGCTCTGCTTACCATACCAGCCAAGGAGCTGAGATAGCACAGCTTATCTAAGCAAGGGAGAGCTTTTATCAGAGGATGGAAAGCTGCCCCTCTTCTACTTTAACCCCTGCATTTGTGTGCCAGGCATTTGACAGGTGAAGAAAAAGATGAGGCTCCTGCTACAAGAAGCTTACAATGCACAGGCCAGTTTATCCCCTAGTAATGGACTGAATTCAAAAGCCTCAGTTCTGGGCCACATTCCGGTCGCTATACACCGCTCCAGCAGCACCAAGAGACTGGAACCTAGGCAAGTCTTCCCACAGGGGAATCTCCTTAACATGGGCAGGTTCCCCTACCCACATAGGAGAACACATTTCTGGGCAGCCTTCAGCATAGGTACTTGTCCAGGGGCATGAGGAGGCGCCAGAGCACAATGTGCATTGGATGGAGCAATCCACTGGGCTTGGAGCGGCCTGTAGGTGGCCGTTTAAGGCTACCATAACTTAAAACATTCCATTGGGTCCTCTAACTTGTGCCAGTGGTCCAGCAGAGCCCAGAATTCAGAGAACATACAGATGTCTTAGAGTTACCTATGCCCACCAGGGCTGCTCTTCTGAGACATAGCTCAGCACTGGGAGTAAAAAGTTCAGACATATTTAATTCACAAAAGCACTGTAGATGTCACATGCCTATCTGAGATGTCTAGAATAAAAAATTATGTTGAAATGAACATTACTGCAAAATTTCTGGTATTTCCCAGTTGAGTCACAAATAATAAACAAACAAACATAGTGGAATAGATCCTGCATTCTCCATGAGTGGAACTCCCATGAGAGCGTAGACAGAACTGACATTTCTGTTATTTTAAAAAACAACTAGGAAATCTAAAACTTAGAAAAAGAATACAAGAACCCTTCTTTGTACATCAGAAAGGTGTAGTTGTTTTCTTTTTTTATGCCACAGTCATAGAATATCACGGTTGGCAGAGATCTCAGGAGATCATCTAGTCTAACCCCCTGCTCAAAACAGGACCTATCCCCAGACAGATTTTTGCCCCAGATCTCTAAGTGGCCCCCTCAAGGATTGGACTCACAACCCTGGGTTTAGCAAGCCACTGCTCAAACCACTGAGCTATCCCTCCCCACTGCGTATAAGCTGGAACAGTACAACAGCTGCTGATATTGAACTGAATTCACTATTTATTCAAAGGATTCATTAGCAGCAACTATCAAGCTGTGACACTAGAGAAAAGACCTCTGTAAAATTTCATGGAAAATTTTTCAATTTTTTTAATTAAATGGTGAAATTCAAAAACATGAAGATTTCAATGTCATATATCACAATTTGAGTTCCAAACTTTGAATCTCTGAGTACTTTTTACTTAGCAATGGCCTTGTTTTGAAAATGAAAAAAAAACCAACAACAACAACAACAAAAACACAAACAAAAATCCCTGCACATTCTGACTGGTTTTGCCTTCCATCATGATTTCATCCCCTCTAGTAGTAATAGCAGCCACTTAACTGTAGAGGGCAGAACCTGACAACATATGGGAATGTAGCAACAAAATCACTAGCTGGCATTTGATTTAATTATGGGGTTAAAACTGGGAAAGGAAGGTCCAGGGTATATTTCAAGAGCATCCCTAATGTGGAAGCATAATCACATCCCTCTAATGAACAAATATTTTTTCTCTTGATGCCAAATACTTTAGATCAGTGTTTCCTAAACTGTGTGGGCCTCCTTCCCAAGGAGACATGAAGGACAAGTTGGGGTGACTAGTCTCTCTTTTAAAACAAGACTTTTTGTATGACATTCCCTAATACAGATAATTTTCTACATGGAACACATGGAAAGAACTAGGATAACAAGGAAAAATAAGTCATGAGGGTGTGAGTAGACTTCAAGTAGATGGTGTCTCTTTAGATCATTTCCTCAGGCCACAGAGCAAAGCAGTGGCAGAACTGGGGTTATTAGAATTTTGAAGTGACAGGCACTCATCCCTAAACTCAATCACTTAAACTACACTTCCATTCCAGCGTAAGTGCGCTTGTGTGCACACATGTGGATAGTGTGTGTATGAATGTGTATAAGTGACAGGAACAAGTCCAAAGCTATTAGATCATAAATAATAAACTCACTCAAACAGCACTTGTATAAACTGGTTCAGAAGAAAACCCAGAGCCCTAATCCGCTTCTCAGAAACATACAAGTGTTTTCCATCTGCCCGCCTCTGTAAAATTATAAACAATACAGCTATTGCCCGCAATGCCATTCATAAATCTGTATTTATGAGTCCCACATGAAGGTAGAGGAGGCATGTTTTAAACTTCACTCCACTGTAAGGAAGAATCTCAATACCAGAGGGTGAGACTGGCCTGCACCAGCTCTCCCATTTCAAAGAATCTTCTGGACTCTCTGTCGGACAGTTACCACAGCCATGCCAACTAGATTGTGCTGGTTTCAAAAGAAAGAGGAAATCTCCATGAACACAACCCCACACACAAATATGACTCAAGAAACGTAGAGAGCAAAAAGAACACTCGTTCCCTCTCATTCCACCCCACACCTAGGCTTGATAATGGTGCCAGCTCACAAGAAGCTGCAGCTTTGGGCTTGGGGAGTCTTTGAAGATTCAGATGGCTGCTTAAAGGCCTGCACAGAAGGACCAGGGAAAGACAAACAAGCCTCAAAGGCACACACATACCTCTCTCTACCCAGATCTGACATCATCCCTTGGCCGCATCAAAAGAGAGCAGGCCTGTTTGATATTCACTTTTCCTCCTTGAATTTGGGAACGTGTAAACAGAACACTGGGCCAGCAGTCTTGAGTTGAATGAATGAGCTACAGAGGGAAGTGGGGGTGGCTCAATCACAGCTGGCCCTGGCTGTTCTCAAAGGGGAAGCCTATCTAGTGTTGACCTCTGGAGATCAAACAACAGATACAGCCCCTTTGAGACTCTATGCCTATATACATCTGGTACCTTCCTGGCCTGGCACAAAGATACTGTATGGAATTTCATTTCAGAGTCTTGAGTCTCACAATATTTGGTGTTTTTCTTAATAGCCCGGGTCCTGGAGACCTGCATCTCTATGAGAATTCCAGCCTTCATTTAAAAGGAGTAAGTTTTAGCCGTCATGGAGAAAAAGCTTGAAATCTGACTCCTAATGGCTCAAAAATAGAAAGCAAATAAAAAGAACCCAATGTTTATTATTTTTAAGCCAATCATGATATTGTGGGGGCCTGACTCAATGTGTTTTGAATGCTTGCAGTTAGCAACCTTGTCATTATTTACACTGCAAGTTCTTAAAAAGACATGCTTTCAAAAACTCAAATGCTCCAAGCCATAAGCCAATCACTGCCTGACTGAAGATAGGGAAAAACTTCTTCTTAAAATAGGTTATTTTATAATTGTCCATTATGGGGTTTTTTGGACCTTACTGAAAGCACTTTGCATGGACCTCTGTTTGAGACAAGAAACCAGACTAGATGAACCACTGGTCTGATGGTTTAGTAATTCCTATGCTCCTAAAGTGTCTGGCACAGAAATGTGTGATCCTCAGAAGGTTTGTGAATCAATACGGTTCAAATAAACACCCAACATTCACATGTTTATTTGAAGTGTCTTTGAACTATTCCAAACTTTTGTGTCTTAGAAACCAGGCTGGAAATCTCATAAAAACAGCATTTCCTCATTATATGCAATAGGCTGGCTTCCAGCTGGAACCAAGAAGGGCAGAGCACTATATGACAATGGAAAACTATGCCTATTTTTAGAACCCCAGAATAGGTTTGAATGAAAGTCTGGGACAAAAATCCAGTTTGTTCCTATTTTATCAGAAGATATTATCCCATCTTCAGTTTGAAATTTTATAATTTCTGACCTCCCACAGTGACAATTTCATTTCTATGGAAAAACATGGGACTTTTAATTTTTGTAGCCATACCGATGCTTGATGGACATTTGCTTAAAGAATCCTAAACCTGCAAAAAGGGATAGGAGTTGTGCTACGAAAATGGACGTTTTCAATTAGTCATGTTCTATCTAGTCACCAACCCAAAGCTGCTGCTCAACACATCCGGGCTGGTTCTTTGCATCATGCAATGGAACCACATTAGCACTGTCAAGATTATAGCTGGATGATACTAGTTGTCAGTAGAGTTCAACTGAGGAGGCAATGTTCGGATTCAGAACTGGCTTAGTTTTAGAATCAAATTCAGGTTCTTATGAAGGCTGAACCAAACCTAGGGTTCCGCTTAGATGTCTGGGAAATCTTGCAAGCTGCTCTCATGAGAACGGAAACCAAAATGATGGAAGTAAAGCTAGATCTCCTGCTTTGCAGAGATTTCTACCATCTTGGATTGGCTCTGTCTGGCAAAATAAACTGCGTAGAGTAGATTTGACTCTGAAGATTTGAATTTGTGAAATACTTTTCTTCCTACCCTGCCTTCTCCTTCTGAAATGCAGGTGGGGTTGGAGAGGAGTTTCCAGACCTATCTCTAGTTGTATTAACCACAGCAACTTGTGCAGACAAGGCTTTATGCAGTGGGAGGAAGATGCATAGAAATGGGAGCGCTAAAGACTTGCCGCCTGTATGAGCTCAAACCTCTTCTCTTTGCTTTATCACAGCGCTTTATTTTAAAAGAAATCATGCAGTTGAAAGGTCAGGTCAGTCTGCAGCTGGGTATGAAAGGCTTTTCCAGCACAGCGTGAAAATGTTCCAATGGTAAGTGAGTGGCTGGGTGGAGATGGCCTCTGCATTGCCCTTCTGCAGCTATTGTTAGGCACCTTGTCTGAATAGGTTTGCAAGCCTCCTCCATGAAAAGCCACTCCTTTCTCCTCTACTGTACTTATACCTCCCACACTTTCATGTTTTGTACTGCAGAAAGCTGTTGCTTCCCAGCCAGGGTCAGCACAAGGTCATGACTCCTGACATGAGGTTAATGTAGTTGTAACTAACAACATGAATTTTTGCAGTTAAGTGAATATTCCCTTCTCCACACACACACACTTTTCTATCTCAAGAGGGGAACCTGAATTAGACTTATTCATTTTAAGGGATGAAGGGCTATTTTTTCAGAGCTCCTAGGCGATATATGGTACAGTCATGTACGCCTAAAAATTGTCAAAAGTTTAACATAAAATAGTGATTTAACACTTAGTCCCCATATAGCCTCTACCATGTTTTCCCCAAGAATTAAAATTAGAGGGGGTGTTCAAATATACAGGGGCAGCGTTGGAAAATGATTAAATTGGCAACACTGGGTTGACGACGGCGGGGACAGGGGAAGAGAAAATGGGTGAGTTTGGGAAATCCCCCCCTCCAACAATTTCAAGGCACGTTAAAAAGGCAGGTGAGCATTTTTATCCCCATTTTACAGGTGGGAAAACTGAAGTGCAAAGACCTCTAAGACAAATATTAAATATATTGTAACTGAGAAGAGTATCAAAATATGGCCCTGACTGTTCATCCTATGGTTATGGACAGCAACAGAAGAGTATAAGCCAAGTTTAATCCTATGGCCTTTTTCCTCTTGCAAAGATTTTTTTAAAGGGGAAAAACTTGTGCTTTATTTATTAATTATTAATATTATTATCTATTTGTATTGTGGTTTGCCAAATGCAACATTTTAATCAACAACTCATTTTTTAAACAAAAACAATTTTTCAAAAACTAAAACTCTGGAGGTTTTGGTTGAAAAATTAAACAATTTTCACAGGAATTTGGAAGGAAGGAAGAAATGTCCTGTGAAAAATGATAGCTAGAGCTAATAAAAAATGCCTAAAAACCACTAGAAAATGTGCTGTAGGGAATAGCCCTGCACTGGCTGGTTAACCTAATAGGTCTTTTCCAGTTCTAATTTCTGTAACTCCAAGGAACGAACTTAACAAAGTTCTTCTGTAGCTATCCAGCTTTAGTGACCCCAGGAGGCTGAGAGCACATATTAGCATCATAATGGGATACAAGGCCTGTGTGGATATCTGCATGTAAGTGTAATGAAAGCAGTGGTTAGAAGGTTGGGGTGGAGAAATCATGGAGACTGTCTGCGTGGCTAATGACACAGTTTTGTCTGTGTCTCTGAATCCTGAAAGAGGTCCCAGAATGGGTGCTTATGATGAAGCCCCCTTAATCTGATGGGATTCTTTTGATCTCTACTAGAATTGACCACTGGGTTTACAAAGTACAATTAAAGGCAGATAAAGCCTTAGAATTTAGAAAACAAATCAAATTAATCAGATTAGAACACCCATCACCCTGGAAAACAACAAGCCTTGTTCTGTGGAGTGATCCCTCCCTTCAGAAGCCTGTGACACTATGGCCCAATTTCCCCCTAAGATCCTGTTTTTACACAAGCACACATTTGGTGAAAGGGGACAGGGGAAGATTAGACTGAGTAACTATGTATATGGATCAGTACAGCAAAGCTAATCAAACCATGTAAACCAAAGCAAACTAGTTTGCCTTCAAGACTGAGTTGGGAAAATGTAAGCCACCTGTTGGTGCAATAAGCCTCTCTTGACTGCAGTACTTATATAGCTGATATAAAAACTGATTCAACATTGTAGCAAATCTGTGACTACCTAGTGCTTCACCCGTGTGCTGAACACCATGGCGTCTCAGAATTTCACAATGATACTAGGGAAAGAATTGAACTCTTACTTCTACAAAAGCACAGACTCCCCCTCTGACATGAGCTAAAGGAAGAGCTTTTTTAGCTGTTAGCAGTATAGGAAACTATGACACATGTGCAGATTAGAACATTAGTTGCAAAAATATATTGTGATTGAGCATTCACAGCCAATCTTGGCTAATAGGAACAGACACATTGGGCCAAATTCATCTCCGGTGTAACTCTATTATTTTGGCCCATAGAAGGGTTACTCACTAAAGTAATTAATCCTTTAATTGCTGTATTCTTCCCTGTGCAGAGCACACATATAATATTTTCCTTATGACATGCACAGCACAGGACACTTCCAGGTAGGGTCAAGCTAATGATTAACAGAGCTCCAAGCTGCCAGGGACAGAAAAGCAAATCAGGCTGTGTTGCTTTCTGTCCAGTTCTACAGCTACCCAATTCCTGGGTAAGCTGCTGAGGCTACTGAAGGGTCTCCAAAAGCATGAGTGCTGCCTTGCTTGTGTTTCAGGCCTCCAAAGGAATGTTTGAGGACAGTAGACAAACTAGATGAATTAATTTACTCCCCTCCTACCTTCCGTATCAACCCAAAGTGACATTTTGGGGTCTGTTTTCTGTGATGCCAGCAGAGCAATGGCTTTAATAGTCTGAAAGGGCCTGATGTTTTATGGACACCAGAGGCAGCCAGATTTTGCTCCAGAAGATCATTGCTAAACCAGCTTTAAAAGAGCCATCATAGTTTTATGTGGAATTTTATGGCCCCAACAGCTGCCCAGCTATAGAGCAGCTCACTAAATGTGTGTGCCAGGACTCAACATAGGCAGCTGGTTTCTATGTGCTGCAGACACACAGACAGCAGGCAAGTGATAGACAACAGAGCAATTAGCCGTCCAAAGGAACTGGAATGTTCTTTCTTTAAAAATGTGTGGTATGGTGTTCTTGAAAGTGAATGGTTAGAGCCAGACACAGTGCAAGCAGATGCCAGGATCATTTCCAGCCCCACTCCGTTAGCTCTGCCAATGAACCCCAGTCTTGGCCTGCAGCCCCTCCTTTCACCCAACTCTTTCAGTCAGGAGTAGATTAAAACTAAACAGGGCCTGGATCCACCAGCCTCATACCCCCTCTCGCCTTGGACCCTTCCTCCTGCAAAATAAATTCCTCTTCTCTGTCTAGCCACCTCAAACCCAGATAGACTGCAAAAACTATTTTTTTACACTGCCCCAGGCCACATTCTTCCTCACAGCATCCAAGAAATGGTCTCTTGATCACTCCCACCTCCAAGTCCTTGATTGTCCTGCAAGGTAAGGTAACCCAGCCTACCCTAGCAGGCAGCTGGCACCCTTCAGCTATGGACTACAGCACAGCCTCTGATTCACTACGGTACCCAAAACCCTTCTGCCAGCAGAGCCAGGATCCCAGGGGATCCACCCCAGTCCCAGTCTTGGGTTGGGTCTCTACACAGCTCTGCCAGTGTACCTCTTTCCTGATCTAAATTCCTGACCCTACTCTCCAGTTCAGGAAGCCCTAGAGTACACAACTGTAAGGAACTATCCTGAACTTTCTGGAGGAAATAGAGTGTGAGCAAAGTATAACAAAATAGGTCTTTTCTAGCTGTAATTTCTATGATGCCATGAAACTGATTTTATTTATAACCTATGCCAGGATTTGAATCAAGATCTACTAGAGTGAAAACCCTGAACGCTAGCTCGAACATCACTCGCAGCCCCTAACATTAACAATACTTTCATTATGAACAGTATCTTTCATCCTGAAATATGCAGGTCAGTTCACTAGACCCCTGTGAACTGGTATTTTGAAACACATTTTAATTTGTAGATTATAATGAAGAGATAAATTGTCATCAGATCTCTTGCTGAAAAGGGGAACAGTTTGCCATAGTGAATGCCTAAAAAATTAAAAAGAAATACAAAAATGTTACTGGTGGAATGAATTTCCAAGGTAAATATTTGGGCATAAAGAAGACTCAGACCTGTGCTACTGGAATGTGCATTACAAGATCAATAGTAGGGCAAGAGTTTAGTTCTTAAGAATTCCAGCAGAGGCCGCCATTACTTTGCACTTCTGCTGAGCTGATGTGGCTCAGGAGGATAAGAGAACTAACTTCTGCTTTTCCCATGTCATAATTAGCAGAAGAAGAATGGAGGGACTTTTAGAGATCAGAAAATTGGTGAAAAGAAAAGAAAAGAACCCATAGCTGCTTATGACTTTGCTGTCCCTGAAGTGCTTCATTATTACGTAGCTGTGGGTAAGTGTAGGAAGGAAAAGAAAACAAAAAAACAAATCAAACTGGGAATGTTGGCAAATGGTTTTTGAAGGCAGGGGCTGTGTAGACTGTCTCCAAAAAATTGGTCTTTGACTCTTCCCCCACTTTGAGTGTCCTAGGCCATACGTAGTGAAAGCAGCTGGTAAACTATCTTATCTTACAAATAGAACCTGTACTGGTTTAATTAAATTGGTATAATTAAACACCCAACTGTGGATGCATTTATACCAGTATAAATGTACTTATACTAACATAGCTAGGGTGACCAGACGTCCCGATTTTATCGGGACTGTCCCGATATTTGCTTCTTTGTCCCGCGTCCCGACCAATGTTTGGTCGGGACACTGGACAAAGAAGAAATTTTCCCTTCCACTCTGGCGCTCGGGCCCCGCCCCGGCTCCGCCCCCTCCTTCCCCCATTGGCTCCCTCCCCAAATCGCCGCCCTGGCCCTGCCTTTTCCCCAGCATTCCTCCTCCCTCCCAGGCTTGCAGCATGGTGGCGCAAGCCTGGAGGGAGGGGGTGGCGGCGGCGGTGCCTGGATCCTGGAGCTGGTGAGTCAGCTCCAGCACCCGGGCACTGGGCGGGCGAGCAGGCAAAGGGGGCCTGGCAAGGGAGGAAGACAGGGAGGCTCAGCTGTGAGCCCCCCCGCCGCGCCAGAGGGCTTCTTCCCGGGCTGCCTCACCCGGGGCCGGGAGTGCAGCCTGGAGGCTGCTCCAGCCCTGCAGCCCTCGGGGCAGCGCGGTGGGTCCGGGCGGGGGCAGCGCGGAGTGGGCAGGGGCTGGGTGGGTGGCGCGGGCCGAATCCCCGCTGCTGCTGGGGAGCCCCGCGCCTCTCCGTCCCGCTCACGGCTGCGGTTCCTTCACGGCCGGACACGCCCCCCTGGCTTGCCCCGCGCACATGCGGCGCACGTCCAGCTGCTCCTTCCCGGCGGGAGGGAGACTAGGCGCGGGGGACGCGCGCCGCATGTGCCCGGGGCAGCGGAGGGCACGTCGCGCCGGGAAGGAGCCACAGCCGCGAGCGGGAGGGAGAGGCGCGGGGCTCCCCAGCAGCAGCGGGGATTCGGCCCCTGCCGCCCACCCGGCTCCTGCCCGCTCCGCGCTGCCCCCGCCCAGACCCACTGCGCCCCGCATATGCCCGTGGCGGGCCAGGGGGCGGGAGGCTCCGCGGGGAGGGCAGCGCGCGGGGCCTGCTAATGCCCCAGGCCCCTTAAAACTTTTTTTTTTTTGCTCCGTTCCCCCCCTTTTTTTGCTCCGCCCCCTTTTTTGGCTCCGCCCCTGTCCCGATATTTTACACTGGTAATCTGGTCACCCTAAACATAGCTAATTCCCATATGAGAAGGGGAATAAGTATATGTGTATAAGCACATTTATACTGGTATCACTACATCTTCACTAGAGGTTGTATCAGTGTAAATATATTGGTTAACGAAAAAAATGACCCCTCCATGAGATATTTATACTGGTACAAAAACTGTGTTTAGACCAGGGCTTAGTCTCCAGGGGCCTGGACAGTGTTGGTGTAGGAGGTGAAAACTTCTAAACTCCTGAAAACTGTGATAGAAGAGAACAGTGAGGGAAGCTGACATTTCAGTTATTCTACATTCTGTATCTCCACCATGCTGGAGTTTAGGTCCTGGAAGCAAAGGGACCTCAGCTTCATGTAGTGTAATTGACTGTCCAGCATCAACATTATAGGGGAGCCCCTGTTTTACTCCATTTGACTCATATTAGGACAGGTGCCTGGTCTTCTCTTGGGCCTACTTGAGGCACTGCTATGCCCTGGCATAATTTTGATACTGTCAGTCACACAGAGAACATGCACACCTGGGTTCTAAGGTGCCTTGTTAAAGATGCTGTTCAATGCTGTTCTGAAGCAACTTCAAAGCAAATCCTTAGCTGAAAGCAGCAAAATGTATTATATCCTTGCTCTCCTTTCCAACTACTACATGATGTATCTCCAAATCCCTCTGGGAATAGCTGGATGTCCCTCAGGGTATGTCTACACTACGGGATTAATCCGAATTTAGATAATTCGGATTTGAAAAACAGGTTGTATAAAGTCGAAATGAATGCGGCCACACTAAGCACATTAATTCGGTGGTGTGCGTCCAAGTACCGGGGCTAGCGTCGATTTCTGCACCGTTGCACTGTGGGTAGCAATTCCATAGCTATCCCATAGTTCCCGCAGTCTCCCGCGCCCATTGGGATTGTGGGTTAAGATCCCAGTGCCTGATGGGACAAAAAACATCGTCGCAGGTGGTTCTGGGTACAGCCTCACCTCCTCCCTCCCTCCCTCCCTGCATGAAAGCAACGGACGGCAGACAACCATTTTCGCGCCTTTTTTCCTGGGTGGGTGAACACTGCAGACTCCATACCACGGCAAGCATGGAGCCCGCTGAGCTCAAGACAGCACTCATGAATATTGTAAACACCTCGCGCGTTCTCGTGGAGCTTATGCTCAGCCAGGACCAGAAAAAGGAGGCGAGGAGGCAGCGGCGGCGGCAGCGCAGCGACAAGCATGATGAGGACATGGACACGGACAGGGCCGGCTTTAGGAAGTGCGGGGCCCAATTCGAACAGTTTCGACGGGGCCCCAGCAGGGATGACTAAAAAAAAAGCCACTTAAAAAGAATCCTTTCATTTCTTCCGTGTATTATTTACTTTCCATGACTATATAAATAATAACAAAATTATATATTACATACATTATGTCATATATTAATTAGCTGATTTTCACTTTCATATTAGGAAAATAATTCATGTTTTGATAGTTGTACAACTGATTTTCTTCAATAATTATTTTATTAAAATTTATAAAATATTTCCTTATTAATATAAAATTGTGCCCTCCTCCCCCCCCCCCCCAGCGCCTCCCGGCCCACGGAAACAAACCCTGCTTTCCCAGCGCCGCCCCGCCGAAACAGCTGTGGGCCGAAAAGGAAGGTTTGGGAAGGGGGGTGACATAGGGTGACCAGATCACAGCAGTAAAATAGGACCCAACCCCTCCCCGCTCAGCCCCACCATCACATCCCTCTTCACCCCCTAGCCTCCCGCTGGCTTGCTGTGTCCCTCCTAGTCAGTCCCCCACCCACCACTTGCCTCCTTTCACCTTCTCCCTCCCCTGCCAGAAACCCCCATGCCCGCCCCTAGAACCCCTGCTGGCTCACTGCTTGCCCACCCGCTCGCAGCTTGCCCCCCCCCCAAGTATAAAGCCTAATTCAAAGACCCAGGGGTCACTATATTACTGCACACAGCAGTCAATCAGTGCAGTTGTAGATAAATCTCTGCATTATGCATTTTTGTATAACTTTTATATGATTTTGTATTGAACCTTGGTAATGTTATAGCTGGCCCCTAAGGTAGTATAATTAAGGTAAAAGAAAAATGTCTTTTTGCTAGAAGTAGAATAAGATCTTCCCCCCCCTTTGTAATCAATTGACTTGTTGAATGAATGAGGTGTGAATGAGGAAGGTGTGGAAGGCAGGCACTTCCAGACAGCTGCAACCCTTGGAGAGGGGCTGGGAGCCAGCCAAGGAGAGCTTTGCCCAGGGCTGAGTGGGACAGAGTTTGGGTGCAGGCTCCGGGCTGGGGCACGCTGTGGGGTGCAGGATGGGTGGAGGGGTGCAGGCTCTGTGAGGGAGTGCGGAGGGGTGGGTGCAGGCTCTGGGACAGAGTTTGGGGGCCGGAGAGGGAGTGGTGGGTGCTGGGGGGGAGGGGACTGCCATCACATGTGGCTTCCTTCCTTCCCTGCTGCCCCTCACCATAGCCTCGGTGGGGGATGGGGCTGCCCCTTGCCCAGTATTTGCAGGAGTGGTGGCTGGGGGGAAACCCAGTCAAACTCTGGTTTTACTCTTTCATTGGGTCACTTTAACCCCTTACAAACCCCTTCCCGCCTCTCTCACCCCCCTTTTCTACTGGGCTTGTTTGATCTTTTTGGTGGAGCCAGATGAAAACCACAAACCCCAGCGAGAGCAACAGGCTGGAAGACTAGACTGAACCCACCACCCACCCAGCCTAGTCCATCCCAGAGCCCAGGACTGAGGGCAAATGTCCCCCCACCCCCGGGCCACCTGCTTCCACTCCTGGCCTCTCCCAGCGCCGCCAGCGATTCTGTGTGGCTGCATCAGGTGGGATTTCAACCGGACCCTCCCCCCCCCCCAGCTAAATTCACCCCTGTTTTGCGACCACTCTGCACCAAGAGCACCTTCCTTCCCTACCCTAGAGCTGCTGGATGGCTAGAAAGCTGAGCGGGCATTTGATTGATCCGGAATATTATTGTGCCCCCCCCCCAAACTTAATGTCCACACAGCTTTGGGGGGGGGGGAATATTCTTCCCCTCCAAAGCCGGTCTATTTTATTGTTGCAGGGCAAATGAAGGAGCCAGAGTTTAATGGAAATATTCAGCCCCTACAGTGGTCTTGCAGCAGGGGAAGCAGAGTTGATGGAAAGGGAACTGGTGTGGATAGGAGCCCCCCGTCCCCCTCCTTTGCAAAATAATTTGGGGAGGGGAATCAGATCACTCCGTGCCTCAGTTTCCCCTCTCTTGGGGGAGAAGGGAGAGATAAAAGTCTCAGCCTGACGTGTTGCAGACCTTTCACATTCTCCCCTCTTGATGTATTTGATTTCCTCCTCCAAACCTCCCTCTCTCTCTCACCTAAAAAAAGAAGAACAGGAGGACTTGTGGCACCTTAGAGACTAACAAATTTATTAGAGCATAAGCTTTCGTGGACTACAGCCCACTTCTTCGGATGCATCCGAAGAAGTGGGCTGTAGTCCACGAAAGCTTATGCTCTAATAAATTTGTTAGTGTCTAAGGTGCCACAAGTCCTCCTGTTCTTCTTTTTGCGGATACAGACTAACACGGCTGCTACTCTGAAACTTCTCTCTCACCTGGAATTCACAGCACTAAGTACCGGCTCGGGGCTTTCTTCCTGGGTTACATGATCCCGAGTTTAGTTTTGAAACAGACACAGGCAGGCACAAATTCACCCTCAAACAGCAACACCACCGAAAACCACAAAACCAACCCAATATTACACACCTAGGGGGAATCACAGGGTCAAACACTCACCGACAGAAGCCCCAGCAGCTGCTAAGGTGAGTGAGGTCCACTGCCGAGATTCCTGTCTCCCACCGGACCGGAAGCCCCCTCGGTGTCTCCTCCAGGTGAGTGCTGGGGGGAGGGGAGGGGAAGGCTGCAAAGCACATGTGCCTTCTCCCCCCTCCCCCCTCCTGACCTGCAACAGCTGCTGCTGCCTCTGCCTCAGCTCCCCCCCCCCCCACAGCGTCTCTCGTTGCCTAGCAGCAACAGCTGTTGTTTCTGGGAGCGCCATGGAACTTTGCTTCAGGCAGGGACACTGCCCGATCTGCGCGGGGGCCCTCTTAGGGGCGGGGCCCAATTCAGGGGAATCGGTGGAATCGGCCTAAAGGCGGCCCTGCTCAGTTGGGTCCCACCAGAACCAGCATCGTTACAGGCCACCCTGTACAGGTCGTCGGCAGTATTTCGGGGGCGAGACTTTCCGCCGCCTTTGTTGGGGGTGGCATTTAGGGGGCGGGAACTTCCGCCGCCTAGGGCAGCAAAAAAGCTGGCGGCGCTCCTGGGTGAGGAGCAGGAGATGAGCGCACGGGGCAGCTGAAAAGGGATGAGCCGGAGTGAAGCTTGAAACACAAATGCAGGGGCCAAGAATCCCAATTCATCCATCCCGGACAGAGGGAGTCAAATACTCGCTGATGGACAATTGGTTCAGATTCTGGGACTGGTTCCTTGTGCAGCAAGTGAAGTTAACTGCACCTCAGAGCCGTGACAGAGCACTGTATAACCAGTGTCTAGTGACTCTCACCCTGGGCTCTCCCCAGTATAGACTCTTGTTCACACTAGTCGAATGATGTTCAAATGCTGAGAAGGAGCAGGGAAGAGGCACAAAAATGACTTGTGGCCTGGCCAGCACACCTTCGAGCAGGCAACCCGAGGGGCTGCAGCTAGTCAGCTTGACTAAGCAGTTCCGAGCTCTGTCATTAAGGTCTATAGTCACCCAGCAGGAGGAGGTAGCTGCATTTCAGGTTTTTGCTCTAGCAGACAAAGGTGTAAGGAGAGCTGGCAAAGCTGATGTTAGAAACATTGACACTGGAAATCCATGTAAGTGTAGAAGAGTGACGGAACCAATCGTGCGGGGACGTGGGAATTCACTCTCACCTGGCCTCTGGGGATGGAGGCAGCACGTGGCTGGCACTTCTCGCTCCTGCCGTACGAGGGGCAGGTGCTGCTACCGACTGCTCCCCCTAACCCCCGCCCTGCTGCGCTCTGGGGATGCTGCCCTGCTGTGGAGCTCTCAGGTGTCTTGAACTGGAATTTGTTTGGAGAGAAACTGCTAAGGAGCCTTATCAGCCCCGAGCAGAGAGTACCTGGGAGCCTGCCTGGGTCGGGCGGGTCTGGTACAGCCTCTCCCCAGATAAGGCTCTTCCCTGGACCTGCCACTCATTGGAATCTGGAACGATTCCCTCCGAGGTAACACCTGGGGCAGCCAGGGCAGGGCAGGGCACGGCCTGCTCCCCTGGAGCGTTAGGGCTTTCAGGAGTCAGAGGTGTCAGCGGAGCAGGTTGAACGTTAAAGGAGCGAAGGCAGTTGGGGGGCAGAGGAATTGGTGCTTTGCCATTGCACTTCATCAGCTCAATTTGAAAATTCTTTCAAAGGAAATCCAGATGTATACATCTGACTGGGGTACATGTACACATATACACACGCACACTCACATGTGCACACACTCATATGCACATACACGTACACACATACATACGCACATGTACACATACACATATGTACAGACGTACACATACACGCACACACGCTGTCCCTGGAGCGCCCCAGGATGCTGGCTATTATGGAGGCACAAAGGGGTTGGGAGAAAATAATCAAGAAGAACTTTTGCTGAAAATGCAAACCTAAGCTAGAAATCTGTGCAGGGCTGGGCTCAGCGAAAATGATCTTTTGAGCTGCTCTTATTAACCGTGGTCCTGTACTTCCTGGTTTGCGTCGGACCCAGGCAGGACACTGGGCTGCTCTCAGATGTAGAAGCCATTGGAATGAGCCAGGTCGGAATGAGCCAGGCCCTCAGAGCCTTCTGCCACCAATCGCCCCAGCAGTCACTGATCCACACCAAACCACGTCCTTCCAATCAGGCAGTTTCATATGCACACGTCAAACCCTTGGTTTGCCACTCAGACACCACGGTGATGGGCACAGTAAGGACCGAGAGACGCTAAACAGGCAGACAGACAAGGAAATAGTGGCCCTGCCTACAGGTGTGTGTGTGGTGCAAACGGATGAACACCAGTTGCTGGCTAAAGGCACAACCTTAATTCCTGCATCTCCTGTCTGTCAGCTATCGTTCGCTTGGCAGCTTGAACTCCGATTTCTAACACAGCATTTTGCTCTGGCCTATTGTGGTTCTCATGTCCGGGGGCGCCTTGGCCCCTGGTATCAGGAGCGGTGCTAAGGAGGCTGCTTTTCAAAGGTCCTTAAGTAGGGTTGTCAACTTTCTACTTGCACAAAACCAAACGCCCTTGACCCAACCCCTTTCATGCCCTTCCCCAAGGCCCCACCCCCACTCACTCCAGCCCAGCCCAGCTCCCTCAGTCGCTCGCTCTCACACCCTCACTCACTTTCACTGGGCTGGGGCTGGGGGTTGGAGTGCAGGGAGGGGTGAGGGCTCCGGTGGGGATGTGGGCTCTGGGATTGGGCTGGAGATTAGGGGTTTGGGGTGCCAGAGGGGGATCCGGGCTGGGGCAGAGGGTTGGGGTGCGGACTCTAGGAGGGAGTTTGGGTGCGAGAGGGGGCTCAGGGCTGGGGTAGGGGATTGGGGTGCGGGTGGGGGTGTGGGGTCTGGGAGGGATTAGGGTACAGGAGGGAGTTCCGACCTGGGGCAGAGGGTTGGGGTGCCGGGTGTGAGGTCTGGGAGGGAATTTGGGTGTGGGAGGGGGTTCCGACCTGGTGCAGGGTTTCTGGGTGCGAGCTCCGGCCAGGCGGTGCTTACCTCAGCCAGCTCCTGGTCAATGGCACACCGGTGCTAATGCAGGCTCCTGACCCCTGGTCTCCCTCCGCTGGCAGGCTCTGAGCAAGGCCTGCCCAGAGAACATGGATGACGAGCTCTCGATCCTGCTGACAGCACCCCCCAGCACAGACAAACTCCAGCACATCTTGGAGGTGAGCAGAATGGGGAGGGGCTGCAGGGGTTTTACCTTAGCCCTGGGGACTCCTAGAAAGAAGAGACTGGAAAATCCATGTTTCTATTGGATCCTTCCGAGTATGCATTCGTGATATAAACTCACAGGGTGACCTTGGGGTAACTCACTTCCCCCTTACGGCATCAGTCTTCTCCACTATCAAATCTACACTGGGGAAGAAGGACAGAAGCCCCGCCAATCACCTTCACCTCTGGGTGTCTGGTCCTGGGAGCCGAAACCAACTGGACTATCTGCCCCATCTCCTAAACTGCCCTGTCTTTCCCTCCTAGGGCCTTGTCCTTAGTGCTCAGCCTGGCCCCTTCCCAGCTTGTCCCTGACCTTTAAAGGACTCTCCAAGCCCCTCCCATGCCTGCTTCCCTTGGGGTCTCTCTCCTGGCTGAGCACAGGCTGCCCTTCTATCTCTCAGCAGGCCTGGGTCCTAGTCACAGGCTGCGTCTTGTCACGTGACCCCCACACTTATTCCCTTCACCCTAGGGAGCTGCATCACCTGGGCCAGAGCTCCAACCCCTTTCCTGGCCATCTCAACCAGGGACAGGTTGAAACTGGAAACCTGTGGGTAACAGTAACTGGTTGCTCGCAAAGGTGCTGAAGACACAATGAAAGAGGAAATCCTTTGGCCTGGATTGAAATTATTCTGACTGAAAGTGAATGAGAGAAAATAGGTCCAGAGTTCTCTTCCTAGCAGCAGAAAATGTAGCGATTGATAGAGGTTCAGGTCAGAAAGGACCATTATGTGCATCTAGTCGCCCCTCCTGTATAACTCAGGGCTAGAATGTGACCAAGTGGTTCCTTCAGCCAACCATAGCATGGGACTGAGCCAGAGCATGTCTTTTGGAACGACGTCCACATGCAGGAGAGCCAGTTGGCTACCAGAAAATCTCTCTTCTGCAGTGACGTGGGGTTAAGGGACACGGGGGAAAAGACATGGAGGCTATGACTAAACTTAGAGCAGCAAGGCCAGGAAAACCAGGGTTAGGTCCCAGGCCTGGCTATCAGATCTGCTGTTTTCTATTCCTGGCTTTGGGACCATGAGCGAGTCTCTGCACCGCTGGGTGCCTCGGTTTCCCCAGCTATCAAATGGAGCTAATCAAGGTTTTGTTTGTTCTCCCCATTTTACAGGGTGGGAAACCGAGACGCAGTTGGGACCTGTCTACACTACAGGTCTGTTGTGCGTTTGTAATCTGTTGACCCCCACATGTTGTTCAGAGCCTATGGACAACACAGCTCCTAAAGGTACGTTTGTTCTGTGCTTATCCCCTATGTACCAGCAGGGCTGGACAGCATTTCTCACTGTGATGTGGGGAGCAGGTCCTGGGTACTAAGGGTCTGAAGAAGCTCTCAAGGACTAATTTTTAAAAATAATTGTTATCAATGAATTGGGAGAAAACATACAATCACTGCGGATAAGATTCGGAGGGTGACAAAATACAGGCCGAGTGGTAATTCCTGATGGGGAGAGGGCAGTGATACAGAGCGATCTGGCTCATTCAGCCAGCTGGACCCATTCAAAGAAAACAAGTTTGAGCAGAGCCCAATGCAAGGTCCTATGCGTGGCAACAAGGCACACCGGCCACAACTCTAGAATGGGGACGTGTATCCAGGAAAGCAGTGACTCTGAAATGGATTTAGGGGCCAGAGTGGAAAAGCCTCTCAACATGAGCTCCCAGTGTGATGCTGTGGTGAACAGGGCTAAAGCCATCATTAGACGTAGGAGCAGAGCCGTGAGTAGGATAGGGAGGTGACACAGCAGCAGTGAGACTGCTATTGGAATACTGCCTCCAGTGTTGGTGTCCTCCTTTGAAAAAGATGGTCCTAGAAATTGGAGCTGGGCAGCAAAGAGCCACCAAATGTTCTGAGGGCTGGAGAAAAATGCCTTCTAGTGAGCTATTGAAAGAGCTCAACCTGTTTAGCTTATCAAAAGAAGATTGAAAGGTGACTTCACTGAAGTGTTGAAGTGCCTTAATGGAGAGAAAATACTGGGTATTAAAGGGCTCTTTAATCGAGCAGAGAAAGGCAGAACAAGACCCAATGGCTGGAAGGTGAAAAGAGACAAATTCCTATGACAAATAAGGCACAAATATTCAACAGCGAGGATGATTGAACACAGGAAGAAGCTACCAAGGAAAGTGGTGGATTCTCCATCTCTTGATGTCATTTAATAAAGACTAGATGCCTTTCCAGAATGTGATTGCCCCCAAAGTAGCTATTGTGGTAGACAGGAGGCCTGTGATATGCAGGGGGTCAGATTAGATGCTCTAATCTGACAGAAGATGTCTCTTCTGCCCATAAAGTCTACTCATTTCTGAGAAACCGAGTGTAGCATTGGGAGCAGCTTGCGATGTTTACTGTCTAGCCGGCTTGCTTCCTATAATGAACACTCATTGAGTGGGGTGATCCACAGGGAGTAGCTCAAACCTCCAAAGTGTCTGCCCTGTGGCAGGACATTAGCACTGCAGGGGAGGGGTGGGTGTGGCAGTGACATCACAAAGGCCTTTTGCAGGACCTCAGCCTATTGGCCAAAGGTGTAGGGCAGGTGGTGACCTCACAGAGGGATGCTGACATCAGCCAGGCAGGACAGGGGCGCAGGGCCAGGGAAACCTCAGAGACTCCTGTGGCTTTGCTTCAGCAAGTCTCCTTCTCGAGGTCTCTCTTTGAGGTCTGAGAGAGTATTAGGGGTCACGTACGTGAGCACCAGGAGGAACCTCTTTTGAGTTTTCTCCTTTCTTTTTCCTGATTTCACTAGAAAACTGACATCCCTCTTTAGAAGGTAAGAGCCTCTGAGAGATTTGGAACCTGTTCAGTCTGATGCATCTGGCGCCATCTGAATTTTAGGCATGGAAAACACTAGCTTAAGGTGGCCAAATTTTATTCCCCACCTGGGATTTTGTCCCTTAGAATCTCTGGGGACATTAAGGTTTGTCCTTTTTCTTTTACCTTTTCCTCCATCCCTCCCTCCTTTCTCTTCATCTCTTACTTCTTTTGTCTGTTCCCCTGTTCCCCTCCCACCACCAGGAGGGGTGTGTGTGTGTCATGGGCGGTGCTCTACAACTCCCATTGTGGGAGGTCCACCGAAAAATGTGGGGCTGAAATAGTGCTCAGACAGTGATCCCCAGCGGTGACCTGGGCCATCCTTTGGGCTCTCTGGTGAGAACCCTCATCCTCCCGCCCCTCGGTCTCTACCCTGATTGGCTGAGCAGGGCGTTATTGACAGGGAGGAGACTCAGGTCCCTGTTGTTTTCTTTTAAGACCAAGTAAATAGTCATAACCAGTCATATGTTCGACAAATTTTGCTGCTTCTCTGCAGTTCATTATTTTCTCTACCATTCCAGTTCTCCTAAAATACTTGCTGAATAATTACTATGAACCCTTGCTGGTCTGGAACTCACTTGAGAGCACTTTATTCAGGTCATTCAATGTCTGAAATTCAAGATCCGATGGTTAGTTTGAAAATCAGGGCTCTTGGGTCCTATTCCCAACTCTGCCACGGACTGGCTGTGTGACCTAAGACAAGTCAATTCTCCTTTCTCAGCCTTAGCTTCTCCCTCTTTCAAGTAGGGATAACAATCCGCTCCTACCTACCTCCCGACAGGTGGAGGATGGGGATCTATTGGAGAGTGTCACTAGGAGCAGTGCATAAGATGAGGTGTCCTATCATGTTTACTCAGATCAGATTAGGACATAATAGAATGGCTGAAATAGTCTATTTTATTTGTATTTTATTATGTTGCAATTGTTAAGAGCAGCAACTACTTAGCTCAGACTGAAACATCTTATCTAATTTTTGAGATCTAAGTGTCTCCTCTTTGTGTGCGACGAGACAAACACGTACTCCTGTTCTTTTTGTGACACAGAAGATGCTTTTGTTTTGCAACAAAATATTTTTGCAAAGAATTTTCATGCCACTTGATATGATTTCAAGAAAGAAACTGGTTTAGTTTGAATGGGATTTTCGGACAGAAACGGTTTCAATGAAATTTCCCCACCATCTCGATTCCTGGGCCCTATCCCTGTCTTTGGGGGGTTCGCTGTCTGTTAGAACAGGAGTCTGATTTGGATAGGGATAGAGACCTCTTTAATGTTTTTAATGAAGTAAATACTAATGGGAATTGTGTGATCATGGGAGACTTTAACTTCCCAGATATAGACTGGAGGACAAGTGCTAGTAATATAATAGGGCTCAGATTTTCCTAGATGTGATAGCTGATGGATTCCTTCACCAAGTAGTTGAAGAACCAACAAGAGGGGATGCCATTTTAGATTTGGTGTGGGTAGTGAGGATCTCTTAGAAGAAATGGTTGTAGGGGACAGCCTTGGTTTGAGCGATCATGAGCTAATTCAGTTTAAACTAAATGGAAGGGTAAACAAAAATAGATCTGTGACTAGGGTTTTTGATTTCAAAAGGGCTAACTTTAAAAAATTAAGGAAATTAGATAGGGAAGTGGATTGGACTGAAGGACTTGTGGATCTAAAGGCGGAGAAGGCCTGGAATTACTTCAAGTCAAAGTTGCAGAAACTATCAGAAGCCTGCATCCCAAGAAAGGGGGAAAATTCATAGGCAGGAGTTGTAGACCAAGTTGGATGAGCAAGCATTTCAGAGAGATGATTAAGAAAAAGCAGAAAGCCTACAAGGAGTGGAAGATGGGAGTGATCAGCAAGGAAAGCTACCTTACTGAGGTCAGAACATGTAGGGATAAAGTGAGAAAGGCCGAAAGCCAGGTAGAGTTGGACCTTGCAAAGGGAATTCAAACCAATAGTAAAAGGTTTTATAACCATATGAATCAGAAGAAAATAAAGAAAGAAGAAGTGGGACCACTAAACACTGAGGATGGAGTGGAGGTTAAGGATAATCTAGGCATGGCCCAATGTCTAAACAAATACTTTGCCTCAGTCTTTCAGAGGCTAATGAGGAGCTTAGAGATAATGGTAGGATGACAAATGGGAATGAGGATATGGAGGTAGATATTACCACATCTGAGTTAGAAGACAAACTCGAACAGCTTAATGGGACTAAATCGGGGGGCCCAGATAATCTTCATCCAAGAATATTAAAAGAACTGGCACATGAAATTGCAAACCCATTAGCAAGAATTTTTAATGAATCTGTAAACTCAGGGGTTGTACCGTATGACTGGAGAATTGCTAACATAGTTCCTAGCTTTAAGAAAAGGAAAAAACGTGATCCGGGTAACTACAGGCCTGTTAGTTTGACATCTGTAGTATGCAAGGTCTCAGAAAATGTTTTGAAGGAGAAAGTAGTTAAGGACATTGAAGTCAATGGTAATTGGGACAAAATACAACATGGCTTTACAAAAGGTAGATCGTGCCAAACCAACCTGATCTCCTTCTTTGAGAAGGTAACAGATTTTTTAGACAAAGGAAACGCAGTGGATCTAATTTACCTCGATTTCAGTAAGGCATTTGATACGGTTCCACATGGGGAATTATTAGCTAAATTGGAAAAGATGAGGATCAATATGAAAATTGAAAGGTGGATAAGGAACTGGTTAAAGGGGAGACTACAACGGGTCGTACTGAAAGGTGAACGGTCAGGCTGGAGGGAGCTTACTAGTGGAGTTCTTATATTATGGGAACAAGTAAATAACTTTTCCTTATTCACTTTCTCCACATCACTCATGATTTCATATACCTCGATCATATCCCCCCATAGTCTCCTCTTTTCCAAGCTGAAAAGTCCTAGCCTCTTTAATCTCTCCTCATATGGGACCCCTTCCAAACCTCTAATCATTTTAATTGCCCTTCTCTGAACCTTTTCTAATGCCAGTATATCTTTTTTGAGATGAGGAGACCACATCTGTACACAGTATTCAAGATGTGGGTGTACCATGGATTTATATAAGGGCAATAAGATATTCTCCGTCTCATTCTCTATCCCCTTTTTAATGATTCCTAACATCCTGTTTGCTTTTTTGACTGCCGCTGCACACTGCGTGGAAGTCTTCAGAGAACTATCCACGATGACTCCAAGATCTTTTTCCTGATTCGTTGTAGCTAAATTAGCCCCCATCATATTGTATGTATAGTTGGGGTTATTTTTCCCAATGTGCATTACTTTACGTTGTCCACATTAAATTTCATTTGCCATTTTGTTTCCCAATCACTTAGTTTTGTGAGATCTTTTTGAAGTTCTTCACAGTCTGCTTTGGTCTTAATTATCTTGAGCACTTTAGTATCATCTGTAAACTTTGCCACCTCACTTTTTACCCCTTTCTCCAGATCATTTATGAATAAGTTGAATAGCATTGGCCTAGGACTGACCCTTGGGGAACACCACTAGTTACCCCTCTCCATTCTGAAAATTTACCATTTATTCCTACCCTTTGTTCCCTGTCTTTTAACCAGTTCTCAATCCATGAAAGGATCTTCCCTCTTATCCCATGACAACTTAATTTACATAAGACCCTTTGGTGAGGGACCTTGTCAAATGCTTTCTGGAAATCTAAGTACACTATGTCCACTGGATCCCCCTTGTCCACATGTTTGTTGACCCCTTCAAAGAACTCTAATAGATTAGTAAGACACGATTTCCCTTTACCTAAACTATGTTGATTTTTGCCCAACAATTTATGTTCTTCTATGTGTCTGACAATTTTATTCTTTACAATTGTTTCAACTAATTTGCCCGGTACTGACATTAGACTTACTGGTCCGTAATTGCCGGGATCACCAATAGTGCCCTTTTTAAATATTGGCGTTACATTAGCTATCTTCCAGTCATGGATACAGAAGCTGATTTAAAGGACAAGTTACAAACCATAATTAGTAGTTCCGCAATTTCACATCTGAGTTCTTTCAGAACTCTTGGGTGAATGCCATCTGGTCCCAGTGACTTATCAGTTAATTCCAAAACCCCCTCTAGTAACACCGCAATCTGTGACAATTCATGAGATTTGTCACCTACAAATACTGGCTGAGGTTTGGGAATGGCTGGAAGGTGAAAAGAGACAAATTCCTATGACAAATAAGGCACAAATATTCAACAGCGAGGATGATTGACCACAGGAAGAAGCTACCAAGGAAAGTGGTGGATTCTCCGTCTCTTGATGTCATTTAATAAAGACTAGATGCCTTTCTGGAATGTGTTTACCCCAACAGTAGCTATTGTGGTAGACAGGAGGCCTGTGACATGCAGGGGGTCAGATTAGATGCTCTAACTGTCTCTTCTGCCCATAAAGTCTACTCATTTCTGAGAAACCGAGTGTAGTATTGGGAGCAGCTTGTGATGTTTTACTGTCTAGCCGGCTTGCTTCCTAGAATGAACACTCATTGAGCGGGGTGATCCACAGGGAGTAGCTCAAACCTCCAAAGTGTCTGGCCTGCGGCAGAACATTAGCACTGCAGGGGAGGGGTGGGTGTGGCAGTGACATCACAAAGGCCTTTTGCAGGCCTCAGCCTATTGGTCAAAGGTGCTGGGGAGGTGGTGACCTCACAGAGAGATGCTGACATCAGCCAGGCAGGACAGGGGCGCAGGGCCAGGGAAACCTTAGAGTCCCCTGTAGCTTTGCTTCAGCAAGTCTCCTTCTCGAGGTCTCTCTCTTTGAGGACTGAGAGAGTATTTAGGTTCACGTATATGAGCGCCAGGAGGAACCTCTTTTGAGTTTTCTCTTTTGTTTTTCCTGATTTTACTAGAAAACAGACGTCCCTGTTTAGAAGGTAAGAGCCTTTGAGAGGTTTGGAACCTGTTCAGTCTTATGCATCTGGCGCCAGCTGAATTCTAGGCATGGAAAACACTAGCTTAAGGTGGTCGAATTTTATTCCCCACCTGGGATTTTGTCCCTTAGAATCACTGGGGACATTAGGGTTTGTCCTTTTTGTTTTACCTTTTCCTCCATCCCTCCCTCCTTTCTCTTCATCTCTTACATCTTCTGTCCTTTCCTCTGTTCCCCTCCCACCACCAGGAGGACTCTGTGTGTGTGTCGTGGGGGGTGATCTGCAATGGGAACAGGGACAATTCTCCAACTTTGGGCAGTCGAGAGCCTGGGTGAGATAAGGGGCGTTAAAGCCCGTTGTGAAGGAGAAAGGGGAGTTTCACGGTGTTGAGCACCAAGGAATTCTAAACTTTGCTAAAACATCTAGTCTGCAGAAACCAGAAATGGTCGGGGCCACATTGTAACCATTGTCTTTTTTAAAGCCATTGAGGGATGTGAGTCCCACCGTTTTAGGTATCTGGGGTGCTGGGAGGAGAGAAGAGGTGCCTGTCTCCATTTTATGGCCTCAACAAACTAAGTGCTGTGCCCCAGTTCTCGTCAGAGATCCCTGAAAAAGAACGTCTTCCCATCCATTAACATACCTGGAAAGATACTGGAACTCCTTATTAAACAATCAGTTTGTCAGCACCTACAGGACAATTTGGTTCTTAGGACTAGTGAGCATGGACTTGTCAAGAACAAATCATTCCAAACCAATCCTAGCTCCTTCTTTGGCAGGGTTACGGGCCTAGTGGAGGTGGGTAAACAGTAGATGTGATCCATCTTGGTGTTAATAAGGACATTCTCACAAACAAACTAGGGAGATGTGGTCTAGATGCAATTAGTATAATATGTGTGCACAGATGGTTGCAAGCCCGTACTCCAACAGCCCAGAACCAAACAGCAGGAAGCAGATCATGCAATGAACTCCTGCCAGTGCGTGTAGATTGCATTACATGCACCCCTGTGCGGGGAGGAGGAGCTGCTCTGGCTGGGGCAGGGATGGGGAGGGACCAAGCAGGCTGGTTAGTGAGAGGCTGCCTTGACCCCAGACTCACACCCGCTCCCCGCTCGGTTCCAGGGTGGCCAGGCTCCTGAGGATGTTCAGGAAGAAGGCTCTGCAGGTGGCCCCAGAGCCTGAGGGAAGCAGCTGCCATCTTCCCCAGGAGCAGAGCGGCCCCTCCGTCCCCGCTGGCAGGGAAGGAGCTCCCGGCCGCACCAGGAGGTGGAAGTGCCCAGCCTTCTGGCGGAGAAAACCCGCTCCCAGCGCAGGCGCCGAGGTGGGAGAGGCCAGGTCGAAATGGAGCTGGGCCAGGCTGCGGCTGGGCAGGCAGGACCCAGCGCAGGAGGGGAGCCGGGCAGGGTGACTCTGGGGCATGTTGTGTGGGCAGCAGCAGCCCCAGGAGCCCAGTCCTGATTCCCAGCAGGAGGCATTGCCCTGCCCGGTCAGTGAGGACCTTCCAGCCTCCCCAGGGCAGGAGGTGGAGGATCCCTGTCCCACCACCAGCAGCTCAGCCCGCTCCCCATGGGACAGCAGCAGTGCCTGGGACTCGGGCAGCAGCGAGGCCGATGGACGCCGCTGCTTTGTTCTAGGTGAGGAGTCAGGCTGGGCTCAGAGAGAGGTGAGGGCGGGGCTGTGAACACCCTGGGCCCAGGCCCTCGATCAGTGCTATGGGGGCGGGTCCCCAGCCCAGGGGTCTGGCTTGAGCCACATGAACCCCACTGACACTAGATGCTGCCACTTTGGTCCTTGGTGCTCCAGTTGGGGGGAGGCACCTCCCAGGGAGTCCAGAACAGCATGGGGGGGTCTAGTTGCTATGGGCTCCTGAAGGAGTTGGGGGCTGAAGGCATCACTGAGAGGGGGGAGTGTGGGGCCCGATCTGCCCTGGGTCCCGGAGGTGGGAAGGGTGTGACACATTGCCCCACCGTGCCCCTGTCCTTCCCCCAAGTGGCAGCAGGCCACTCTCCCTGGTGCAGGGACTGCCAGGGACTCAGGGGACGAGGAGGAGGAAGGGGTGGACGTGGCCACAGAGGAGGCAACTCTCAATAACAGCCGAGAGCAGCTCCAAGGCGGAGAAAAGGTACAAACGTACCCCAGCTGTGCTGGAACCGAGACTGTCCTGCCCCTTCCCAGCACCTGACCCCCTGCAGAGGGTCTTGTCCCTGATGATCCACCAGCCCTAATGGGGACCTTTCTCCTCCATGATCTGGGACCCCAGAGGTGGGGGTGTCTGTCACACACCAGCCGGGTCTCCTCCCCCCACAGGCACTGTCCCAGTTCCTGACCCTGCTTGTGGTGGAGTGGTGGGTGATTTGGACAATGGGCGGGTCCCCACTATCCCCCATTCAGGCCTGAGTCCTGCAGCTGCTGTGTGGGGGCAGGGAGGTCCCTGGCTAACTGGCTCTCTCTCCCCTAACCCCACTCCTGGTGGGTGCAGGAGGAGGCCCAGCAGCTCGTGTTCCTGCACGCCATCCACCCCGCGTCTCGCTGCACAGCAGAGAGGGCAGGACACATTAGAGCCGCACTGCTGCAAGGCGGCTGTGACGGAGAGGATTGTGGTGAGCAAGACACGGTGCCCAGCTGCTGGAGGGAGGACAGAGATATGGGAGGGGCAGGGGTCTCCCCAGGCCAATGGATGGGGGATTGTTGGTGCTGGAGGGGCAGCAGAGGGCAGGGATTGCTGGGGCTGAAGACTGGGGAGAAGAGACGGGAGAAATTCGGAGAGTAGTCACTATTGGGCAGGAATCGGAGGAGCGGGGGGCAGGTGGGGGGATCCTGCTGGCTGTGTGGGGCCCTGGCTGTGTAATCTCCTCACTGGGAAGTGTCAGTGAGGCCCGAATCTCACACGCTCCTTTGTCTCCTTTGGGTCTCACAGGAGCTCATTGAGGAGCTGCCTGATAACTCTCCACCCGGCGCCATCCTCGCTAACTCCCTGATTGCTGTGGGCAACCTCAGGTACCGAGACCCTCCGGCCCGGTTCCCCTAACCCCAGTGCTGCTCAGGCCCAGGGCTGGGAGTCACTGCCCCTCCCACTCCCAGGTCACCGCCCAAGGGTGGTTCCTTTGGCAGAGGTGGGGGGGAAGGTTCACTCTCTCCTGGCTGGGCTGTTCTTTTCACTCCAGTAACATTGCAACGGCTTTGGGGAGAGGCTCACACCCAGGATCAGATACAGGAGGGGCAGCAGGGTCCAGGGAACAGGTGCTATTCCTGCCCTGCCACTGTCTGTCTGAGAAACCTTGGCCTTGTCATTCCCTGGCTCGGTGCCTCAGTTTCCATTCTCGCCAGCCTGTGCCTATTTCCCTGCAGTTTCACCTGCATGTTGGTGCCAGTCCCATCCCCGCACTGCACAGTCTAATGCCGGCTCCTCTCTCTTGCCAGCACCATGACACCTGCCCTGGAGCCAGAGCTGGAGACCCACCTCCTCCGAGCTGCCCTGCACGCCGTCTTCACCCTGGGCATGGAGAAGGACACCACCCAAGTGCAGGTAGATCAGCTAAAGTCATGGATTGAAGAGCCAGCTGTCATCCTGCCATGAATCCTTGCTAATTGCCTGCAGTGAGACGTGAATGAGAGAGGCCAGGATATGTGTTTGGGGGTCTCACCAGTGCTTCCCAGAGACCCCATTTCCCATCCTGTGGCAGGTGTAGCCCCAGTTTCCCTAACTCTGACCCATGGCTCTCCCTTGCTTTCAGGATCTGCCTAGGGTCTTGCCAGACCTCCTGGACGCCATGCTGGGGAACCTGCTGGCAGAGTCCCCAGACACCGACAGGCTCCAGTACATCTTGGAGGTGAGCCCGATGAGAGGGGTGGGGGCAATTTTACCTTCACTCTTAGATCCATTTTCCAGTCTGTCCTCCTAGCTGAGCCCCCAGTGGGCATCCTTGGTCAGGGCAGTCAGTGCAATGCAGTGTCAGGCCCTTCCTCCTTAAAGGACAGAGGAAGGAGCTGGGACTTCAAGCCAGAGCTCTGCCTGGTTGTGTTGAGCACTAACCACAGGGCCCCTGGTTGGCTTGGGGAGTGAGAGTCTGAACCCCTCCTGGGAGATCCAGAAGAGGGTCCTCAGAGAAGAGTCACAGGCTCCTTCCTAGAGAAACAGGAGGGCCCCAGAGAATCAGCCCGTCTCTCCGACAGGCCCTGAGATTTCTGAGGGGATTGTTCAGGAATCAGGAGTGCAGGGAGGATGGGACCAGCCCCGACACTGAACATTGTTCCAGTCTAGAGAGACAATGACAAGTTGTGACCTGCAGGATTCAAGAATCGTCCTGCGGGCAACAATCCCCTTCCAAAGCTCTGCAATCAATGAATCAGATATTCCACCCTGCGCACAATGTCTCAGCCCCCTGGGGATGGGTGTGTGTCTGTGTCTCATTTCCACAATACGTGCACCTGCCCATTGATCCTGATCTGCCTCCTTTCCCCACAGCACATTAACTACTGGATCGTGTCCAGGGTGCCGCGAGAGAGAGCCAGGGCCGTTAAGAGCAGCACGGCCCTGCTCAGATTCACCATCACCCTCCCTGAGTTTGACATAAGTGACCTCTGACCCCAGCTTCCTGACTCCAGGCGTAGGTGATCTGGCTCCGACGGGCTGTAGGATCTGCTGCTGCAGGGGCTGTGGGTTAGGAGTGTTCCTCTTGGGGAGGCAGAGTCAGAGCAGAGAGTGAGCCTGGCTTGAGTCAAGTTCTTCTTGTCCTAGTTAAGTGGTGACTCTGGGCTTTTAAGGGGACTGTGCTCCAGGTTCATGCCTCCCTGTCATCCTGGAGCAGCTGGGGAAGCAAGTCCTCATGGAGGGCCCTGCCCACAGCCCTGTGCTCCAGGCTTCCTTGGGGGCAGAGGAAATTAAGGGTCTGGCTCTAGCATCTCCTGCAGAGGGGCTGAGGGGAAGGAGAGTCCTGGCCCGGGGGGGACTGGGAGCTGACAGGAAAATGCTGATGGAGTCCCCTCTCCCTCTCCCGTCCATTAGAACTCAGCGGAATTCCCCAGGATGGGTCACCACATGGCACAGCTAGCTCTGTCCGTCAGTGACCCAGCCAAGGACATCAGCCGGCAGGCCAGGGAGGGGGTTTACCGGCTCTACCAGCTGCTGCTGCACCAGAGGGGTAAGGAACCCAGCTGGGAAATGGCACCTGCTAGAAGAGTGAGACTGGGACCCCAGCCAATTTCTCTCAGACTGACCCCGGCTGGAGGATGAGTCTCTCTATCTCTTTCTGTGTTCCACACCACGCCCTGCAGTTCTGTTGGGCCGGGCACGCAGCGAGGACTCTGCCCACTGTGCAGCCACCAATGGGATTGGAAGGACACAAGCCCTGCAACCAGAAGGACAAATGTGTGTGTGTGTCTCTCTCCCTGTCACCTACTCCCTCCTGGGGGAAACCCAGCAGCTGATGGGGGACAAGGTGAGCAGCTGCATTAGACTCAGGAGATTGGGGCAGGGCCCAGGCCTCATTCCCATCCTGTGGCCATTCGCTGGCCTGGCACAAGGAGCCTGGTGGGGAATGAAAGGGAGAGCAGGTGCTCCTGGGAAGGGAGATGAATTCACCTCCATGAGCAGGAGCGAGCCAGCTTGTCCCTGGAGCAGCTCCAGCCCAGCTCTTTAGCCAGGCTAATTAATGACAAGCTTTGCCTCATCCCAGACTTATGTTCTTAGGACAGGGTGCTATCGCTCTTGGGAAGGGCAGGAGAGTCCCCCAAGTGCCCTCTGCAAGACTCTCCTGTCCCACAGGGCCGCACCCAATTCCTAGTGGTCTGGTGTCTGTGTCACCTGAGCCACCACCCAGAGTTGCTCCCATCACTGGCAGCCTGGGAGGCCAAGGACTGACGGGTGATGGCGTCTGACCAGGCAGGGCTGAGGCACATGGGAAGGTGACGCTTGTCCTGCTGCTGGCAAGGCTGGACCCGTTCTGGAGAGAACAGGAGGATTCAGTCAGCAGTAGGGTTACCATGTCTAATAAATAAAAAAAGAGGACCCTCCACGGGCCCTGGCCCCGCCCATTTCCCCCCTCCCCTGGCCCCGCCCAACTCCACCCCTTCCCCCGCCCTAACCCCGCCCCCTCCTCCCCACTCCCAGCTATGGGGAAAGGGCTGCCCCAGTGCTACCGGCTTCACGGTTGGCCGGGCAGCCCCCAGACCCTGCGCCCCCGGCCGGCGCTTCCCCCGAGCCGCCGGAGCAGAGCAGCTGGAACCGGGAAGGGAAGTGCCTGGCCCGTGGCTCGGGGTCCGGAGGCAGCGGGGGCTGCCCGAAGCCGGTAGCGCTGGCTCGGGCAGCTCGGCTCTTAAAGTCTGAGAGGGGAGGAGCGGAGCAGCTCAGCTGGAGCCCGGGAAGGGAAGTGCCTGGCCGGCAGCTCGGGGTCCGGAGGCAGGGGGGGCTGCCTGAAGCCAGTAGCGCTGGCTCGGGCAGCTCGGCTCTTAAAGTCTGAGAGGGGAGGAGCGGAGCAGAGCAGCCGCGGGAGGGGAAGTGCCCGGCCAGCATTTTCCCGGACATGTTTGGCTTTTCGGCAATTCCCCCCGGACGGGGGTTTGATTGCCGAAAAGCAGGACATGTCTGGGAAAAACCGGACGTATGGTAACCCTAGTCAGCAGGGGCTGCCGATCCATCCCATTCACCAGGGCTGCCATCCTGCGGCTTCAGCATTAGTGGCTGGGGTGACTTGGGGAAAGGTCTCAACCTCCCCACATCCCACTTCACTGCTGCCAGAATCCCTCCTGCCCCCCCCGCCTGCTACAGTCCCCTCCCTACCCAACCTGGGTGGGGGTGGAGGAGAGGGGTCTGAGAACTTGAGCTGTGGATTGGAGATGGAACAGCTGTCAGGGGCACTGAGGGGGATGTGGCAGGAGCTCCCCGTACAAGGAGGGGGGTTGGCACTGGAGGTCACTAGGAAGGACAACAAGATTCCATCCTGGGGGTCAGGAGGGGAAATCCATCCCTCAGAGGTGGGCAGGGGCTGGGTGGAAATGCTGCTGGTTCCAGGGGCCGTTAATCCCCCCTGATTCCTCGGAGGCGTCTGAGTCTCAGACAGGTTCTCGTTCCCTTGCAGCAGGAGGACGTCACGGCCAATGTGATGCGCCAGCTCCGTATCATGCGGCACTTGCGCCAGGTGCCTGAGGCGCTGCAGGGCCTGTGCCTCTGAGGCCACCAGCAACTCCCGCTCTCTGCTGCAGGTACTGCTCTGGCTCTCTGTAAATGGAGCACTAGTGGAAGGGGAAATGGAGCCCCCTGGCACTCACAGAAACCCTCTCCCCTCTCTGTGGAGCAGGGTCCATTCCTCTGCCCCCAAATTCCTTCATCTGGGACAGGAGCTCTTTCCCTCACACCCATTCTCCTCCCCCCTTTCCTTGATCTACCCCCATCCCATTCCCCCGGCACCCAGGCAGAGCTCTGCCTGCCCCATATGGTGCAGAAAGGCCTGTGATATGCAGGGGGTCAGATTAGATGCTCTAACTGTCTCTTCTGCCCATAAAGTCTACTCATTTCTGAGAAACCGAGTGTAGCATTGGGAGCAGCCTCTGATGTTTTACTGTCTAGCCGGCTTGCTTCCTAGAATGAACACTCATTGAGCGGGGTGATCCACAGGGAGTAGCTCAAACCTCCAAAGTGTCTGGCCTGTGCTGTGACAGGACATTAGCACTGCAGGGGAGGGGTGGGTGTGACAGTGACATCACAAAGGCCTTTTGCAGGACCTCAGCCTATTGGTCAAAGGTGCTGGGGAGGTGGTGACCTCACAGAGGGATGCTGACATCAGCCAGGCAGGACAGGGGCTCAGGGCCAGGGAAACCTCAGAGACCCCTGTAGCTTTGCTTCAGCAAGTCTCCTTCTCGAGGTCTCTCTTTGAGGACTGAGAGAGTATTAGGGTTCACGTACGTGAGCGCCAGGAGGAACCTCTTTTGAGTTTTCTCCTTTCTTTTTCCTGATTTTACTAGAAAACAGACGTCCCTGTTTAGAAGGTAAGAGCCTCAGAGAGGTTTGGAACCTGTTCAGTCTGATCCATCTGTTCCACAAGTCCTTCAGTCCAATCCACTTCCCTAACTAATTTCCTTAATTTTTTAAAGTTAGCCCTTTTGAAATCAAAAACCCTAGTCACAGATCTATTTTTGTTTACCCTTCCATTTAGTTTAAACTGAATTAGCTCATGATCGCTCAAACCAAGGCTGTCCCCTACAACCATTTCTTCTAAGAGATCCTCACTACTCACCAAAACCAAATCTAAAATGGCATCCTCTCTTGTTGGTTCAGCAACTACTTGGTGAAGGAATCCATCAGCTATCACATCTAGGAAAATCTGAGCCCTATTATATTAATAGCACTTGTCCTCCAGTCTATATCTGTTAAAGTCTCCCATGATCACACAATTCCCATTAGTATTTACTTCATTAAAAACATTAAAGAGGTCTCTATCCCTATCCAAATCAGACTCCTGTTCTAACAGACAGCAATCCCCCCCCCCCGAAAGGCAGAGATAGAGCCCAGGAATCGAGATGGTGGGGAAATTTCATTGAAACCGTTTCTGACCGAAAATCCTATTCAAACTAAACCAGTTTGTTTCTTGAAATCATAACAAGTGGCAATGAAAATTCTTTGTCACAATGTGTTAAATTGTCTCGTCGCACTCAAAGAGGAGACACTTAGATCTCAAAAATTAGATAAGATGCTTCAGTCTGAGCTAAGTAGTTGCAGCTCTTAACAATTGCAAAATAATAAAATACAAATAAAATAGACTATTTCAGCCATTCTATTATGTCCTAATCTGATCTGAGTAAACATGATAGGACACCTCATCCTTATTTCCAGGCCCTTTCACTAACCACTGCTGCACACTCCCTCCCACAGCTGGCAATTACAACCAGGCCCTCATGTCCAGTCCCCCTGCTTTGAGAGGGAGTGTGCTCCACTGGAGTGATTGGAGCAGGGAACTGGGAGTCAGGACTCCTGGGTTCCATTGCTGGTTTCCTATTGACCTGTGGGACTTCGGGTAAGTTGCTGCCCCCTCTAGGCTCTGTCCCCAGCAGTCAAATGGGGATTTCATACTTTCCCACTATTGGAAAGTGCTGGGAGAATCCCCCAGCAAAAGCTGCTCTGACAGTGCTAAGCAGCATCTGTTTGCTTGTGAGAATGTCCTATGGGACTGTGTCAAAAGCCTTATTAACACCAAGATAGATCACATCTACTGTTTACCCACCTCCACTAGGCCCCTAACCCTGCCAAAGAAGGAGCTAGGATTGGTCTGGAATGATTTGTTCTTGACAAGTCCATGCTCACTAGTCCTAAGAACCAAATTGTCCTGCAGGTGCTGACAAACTGATTGTTTAATAAGCAGAGGCTGCTCCCAATGCTACACTCGGTTTCTCAGAAATGAGTAGACTTTATGGTCAGCAGAGACCGTTAGAGCATCTAATCTGACCCCCTGCATATCACAGGCCTCCTGTCTACCACAATAGCTACTTTGGGGGCAAACACATTCTGGAAAGGCATCTAGTCTTTATTAAATGACATCAAGAGATGGAGAATCCACCACTTTCCATGGTAGCTTCTTCCTGTGTTCAATCATCCTCGCTGTTGAATATTTGTGCCTTATTTGTCATAGGAATTTGTCTCTTTTCACCTTCCAGCCATTGGGTCTTGTTCTGCCTTTCTCTGCTCGATTAAAGAGCCCTTTAATACCCAATATTTTCTCTCCATTCAGGCACTTCAACACTTCAGTGAAGTCACCTTTCAATCTTCTTTTGATAAGCTAAACAGGTTGAGCTCTTTCAATAGCTCACTAGAAGGCATTTTTCTCCAGCCCTCAGAACATTTGGTGGCTCTTTGCTGCCCCAGCTCCAATTTCTAGGACCATCTTTTTCAAAGGAGGACACCAACACTGGAGGCAGTATTCCAATAGCAGTCTCACTGCTGCTGTGTCACCTCCCTATCCTACTCACGGCTCTGCTCCTTCGTCTAATGATGGCTTTAGCCCTGTTCACCACAGCATCACACTGGGAGCTCATGTTGAGTAGCTTCTCCACTCTGGCCCCTAAATCCATTTCAGAGTCACTGCTTTCCTGGATACACATCCCCATTCTGGAGGTGTGGCCGGCGTGCCTTGTGGCTACGTATAGGACCTTGCATTGGGCTCTGCTCAAACTTGTTTTCTTTGAATGGGTCCAGCTGGCTGAATGAGCCAGATCGCTCTGTATCACTGCCCTCTCCCCATCAGGAATTACCACTCTGCCTGTATTTTGTCACCCCCCGAATCTTATCCGCAGTGATTGTATGTTTTCTCCCAATTCATTGATAACAATTATTTTAAAAAATTAGTCCTTGAGAGCTTCTTCAGACCCTTAGTACCCAGGACCTGCTCCCCACAGCACAGTGAAAAAGGCTGTCCAGCCCTGCTGGTACATACCGGATAAGCACAGAACAAACACACTTTAGGAGCTGTGTTGTCCATAGGCTCTGAACAACATGTGGGGGTCAGCAGCTTACAAATGCACGACAGACCTGTAGTGTAGACAGGTCCCAACTGTGTCTCGGTTTCCCACCCTGCTCTAAGTTTAGTCACAGCCTCCATGTCTTTTCCGCTATGTCCCTTAACCCCACGTCACTGCAGAAGAGAGATTTTCTGGTAGCCAGCTGGCTCTCCTGCATGTGGATGTCGTTCCAAAAGATGTGCTCTGGCTCAGTCCCATGCTATGGTTGGCTGAAGGAACCACTTGGTCACATTCTAGGCCCTGAGTTATACAGGAGGGGCGACTAGATGCACATAATGGTCCTTTCTGACCTGAACCTCTATCAATCGCTACATTTTCTGCTGCTAGGAAGAGAACTTTGAACCTATTTTCTCTCATTCACTTTCAGTTGGAATAATTTCAATCCAGACCAAAGGATTTCCTCTTCCATTGTGTCTTCAGCACCTTTGCGAGCAACCAGTTACTGTTACCCACAGGTTTCCAGTTTCAACCTGTCCCAGGGTGAGATGGCCAGGAAAGGGGTTGGAGCTCAACTGCACCTGGCCCAGGTGATGCAGCTCCCTAGGGTGAAGGGAATAAGTGTGGGGGTCACGTGACAAGACGCAGCCTGTGACTAGGACCCAGGCCTGCTGAGAGATAGAAGGGCAGCCTGTGCTCAGCCAGGAGAGAGACCCCAAGGGAAGCAGGCATGGGAGGGGCTTGGAGAGTCCTTTAAAGGTCAGGGACAAGCTGGGAAGGGGCCAGGCTGAGCACTAAGGACAAGGCCCTAGGAGGGAAAGACAGGGCAGTTTAGGAGATGGGGCAGATAGTCCAGTTGGTTTCGGCTCCCAGGACCAGACACCCAGAGGTGAAGGTGATTGGCGGGGCTTCTGTCCTTCTTCCCCAGTGTAGATTTGATAGTGGAGAAGACTGATGCCGTAAGGGGGAAGTGAGTTACCCCAAGGTCACCCTGTGAGTTTATATCACGAATGCATACTCGGAAGGATCCAATAGAAACATGGATTTTCCAGTCTCTTCTTTCTAGGAGTCCCCAGGGCTAAGGTAAAACCCCTGCGGCCCCTCCCCATTCTGCTCACCTCCAAGATGTGCTGGAGTTTGTCTGTGCTGGGGGGTGCTGTCAGCAGGATCGAGAGCTCGTCATCCATGTTCTCTGGGCAGGCCTTGCTCAGAGCCTGCCAGCGGAGGGAGACCAGGGGTCAGGATTATGGAACCTGTTGTGACACCTGCCAGGATGACAGCAGGCCCTGTAGTCCTTGCCCAAAGCAGCTCTCTGCAGAGGGCCTGGTGCACAGCAGTGTAGGGAACAGCCAAGCTGCTAGGGATGGGAGCTGGGCTTCCTGGCAGAGTCCAGCACCCAAAGCCCAGCATCTGCAAGGAAGGGATTCCCCACAGAGGGGCAACATCATCTCCCACACACAGGGAGTCTCCCCCTGACACTTGATTCATCCTATGGCCTGTTCCCATCTCTGCCCACCACACTCCCAACTCAGCAGCTCCAGCTACCGAAGGGAGCACGAACCAGAGGCCTTCCTGCTCCTGGGACAGAGGAATAGGTTGATGATCTACCTGGATGTGAGCGTTGGCCTTCCCCATGCCCAGGGTCTAGACTCCATTCAGGGCTGCGCACAGGAACTGCGATTCCTATTCTGGATCTAGTGGCAGCTTCAGTTTGCTGGCAGGAGACTGTACATGAGACCTTGCAGTTGCGGGGGTGACACAGGCACTAACATGTGCATGGGAGTTTGAGCAACAGGGCAGAGGCCTGTGTGGGGCAAGGAGGGCAGGGATTTGGGAAGCAAGAGCAGAGGATCAAACCCTTTCTTAATGTGGGTCGGGATGATCCCCATTTCAAAGATAGAGAAAGTGAGGCATCAGGTGGGAGAGTGACCTGGCCAGGATCACGTTACCGCTCAGTGGCAGGACTGCAAACAACCCGTTCCCTGATCTCCTCACTGGACGCTGCTGCCCCTCCTGTATGACCCCTCCAGCCATCCTCGCCCACAGGCCATCCCCACCACTCTCCAATACCAGGCTGTTTCCACAATGGAAGCAGGCTTGTAACAGAGTTCACTCACCGATAGGTGCCCCTTCCTTCAAGGCCTGGGGTCACAGATTTCTTGGGCTAGCACACCCGCCAGCAGGTTTTTGGCTGGGAACTCAGCCCTTCGGCCAGGCGACCATCTTTTAGTCCACTCCTTCCTGGGTCGCGCTCATCCCAAACGAAAAGTCAAAAAATGTCTTTAACTGAAACAAGATCCTCTGTCCCTTGGGGACTTTTCCTCAGCCTGACTTTGGCTCGGCCTGCCCTTGCTGGCCTTGGTAGCCCTTCCTATGGCCCTGTACATCCCCTTCCTTAGAGACCGTGGGAGAACCAGTCCTACCCTGGATTCTAGGTTCTGCCCCAAGGCCCTGTACCGAACAGCTAGGCCTGCTCCTGTACCTTTGTTGCGGTTTCCCCTGGTTTCCCCTCAGCTGGAGCTCACTCTGTAATCCATTTGGCCTAGCTCCAGGCTTTATAGCCCACAGGCCAAGCCCCCCGTTATATACCCTCCTCCTTAGAACCTGGCCCACGCGGAGGCAAGTTCTATTCTTCTCCAAGCTTCATCCCTCGTCATCTCATCGCTGTCACCGGCTGCGCGCTTGTACAGCCTGTGCGCAGTGTCTGCAGCTCCACTGCCAGCTCGCTCGGGGCAAACCTTCTCTTCTGCAGTATCCCGACGCTCTTCCTGCAGCCACTCAGTCTCATGAACAGCTGCTTGCAGAGCCTGTTCTGAAGCCTTTAGCGTCTTCTGTTGCCTTTTTGCTACTGCCGCTGCATATGCCAAAACCTTTTCGGTCAGGGTCTGAGAACCCACCATGGACTGCTCCACCCTTGTGTTTGTCCCTCCTCCAGTCTGCTTCATCTCTGGGCCAATCATTTTGTCCTTCATCTCCCTGCAGCACCCGACAGGGGGTGTTGGTGGAGGGTCTGCAAGGTCCATGGCCACCCCAGCCACCTCCACCTTGCCTGCCTCATGGGGGTTTGTGTCAGAGGACACCTTCTCCTTTCTTTCTAACTTCTTAGGGCCCTGGCCCTTCGTTCAGCCACTCAGCAATTTCCTAAGCAGGCCGTGTCTTTTGATATGGCCTGCTTCTCTGCCCCCAAAACAAAGAACTCTTGCTCCCATCTTGGCATTAGGCCACGCTTGTACACTTTCTCATGCCCTTCTCCCTGGGCTAACCTTCTCAGCACAGCCCAGGCATGCTCTCCTTCTCTGCTCTTTTTGTCCATGGGCATAGCAGACCCTGGGTTGATTTCCCTTTGCAGGATCTCTCACAGGTATTGCTGCTGCTGCGTCTGTAGCTCCACCTGCACTTCCTTCTGCTTCTGTTGGTTTTCTAGGAGCTGCTGGAGAAACCCCTAGATCTGCTTTGGCTGCTTAGCCAGTCCCTGGAACTGAAGTGGGAAATCCAGCGACCAGCTTGGTCCCTTGATACACCTGCTTGGGGGAGGGCTAGCTCAGTGGTTTGAGCATTGGCCTGCTAAACCCGGGGTTGTGAGCTCAATACTTGAGGGGGCCAGGGCAAAAAACTGTCTGGGGATTGGTGCTGCTTTCAGCAGGGGGTTGGACTAGATGACCTCCGGAGGTCCCTTCCAACCCTGATATTCTATGATTCCTTCAGCAACCAAGACTTCCCTCACGGATCACAGGGGGAACTATGCCAATCATAAATGAATCTACTCATCGTTAGGTGCCCCCCGGCGGCCAGGCATGGCATCACAGCCCTCTCGCTGGGCTAGTGTCCCCCATCCATGGTCGCTCCAGCACCACGGCAGTTTCTCTGCCTGGTAACTCTGGCCAGGTCACCACCTTTAGTCCACCCTTCTGGGGCCCAGCTTGCCTCACACTAAAAGTCCAAAGAGGTCTTTCCACAGACAGAAGTCCTTCTGCCATCGCTGGGGCACTTGCTCAGCCTGTAGCCCCCTTGCTGGGCTTGGGAACCCTCTCCAGGTGCGTGTACGCCGCCTCCTCTGGGGCTGGTAGGGGAACCCAGTCCCACCCTGACATTGATAGCAGCTCAGGGCCCTGGACCCAACAGCTAGGTCTGCACCTTTCTCTTTGCTGCACTTTTCCAACCTCTCTTCTCAAGTTCCCCTCCAGGCTTTCCTTGCTGCTCTGAACTTCCTGCCTCGTTCTCAATCCTGTTGCTACCCCAGCTGGGCTGTATCACCACTGAAGACTGGCTCTTTGGGGGGGGGCGGATATGGTGCCTCTCAGTTCGGGCTCATTCTGTAATCAGCTTTCTGTGAGTGCCAGGGGGCTCCATTTCCCCTTCCACTAGCTCCCCATTTACAGAGAGCCAGAGCAGTACCTGTAGCAGGGAGCAGGAGTTGCTGGTGGCCTCAGAGGCACAGGCCCTGCAGCGCCTCAGGCACCTGGCGCAAGTGCCGCATGATACGGAGCTGGCGCATCACATTGGCCGTGACGTCCTCCTGCTGCAAGGGAACGAGAACCTGTCTGAGACTCAGACGCCTCCGAGGAATCAGGGGGGATTAACGGCCCCTGGAACCAGCAGCATTTCCACCCAGCCCCTGCCCACCTCTGAGGGATGGATTCCCCCTCCTGACCCCCAGGATGGAGTCTTGTTGTCCTTCCTAGTGACCTCCAGTGGCAACCCCCCTCCTTGTACAGGGAGCTCCTGCAACCTCCCCCTCAGTGCCTCTGACAGCTGTTCCACCTCCAATCCACAGCTCAAGTTCTCAGACCCCTCTCCTCCCCCCCACCCAGGTTGGGTAGGGAGGGGACTGTAGCGGGGGGGCAGGAGGGATTCTGGCAGCAGTGAAGTGGGATGTGGGGAGGTTGAGGCCTTTCCCCAAGTCACCCCAGCCACTAATGCTGAAGCCGCAGGATGGCAGCCCTGGTGAATGGGACGGATCGGCAGCCCCTGCTGACTGAATCCTCCTGTTCTCTCCAGCAGGGCCGGCTTTAGGAAGGGCGGGGCCCAATTCGAACATTTTTGGCGGGCCCCCGGCAGGGATGACTAACAAAAAAAAAATGTAAAAAAAAGCCTTTCATTTCTTCCATGTATTATTTACTTTCCATAACTATATAAATAATAAAATTATATATTATGTACATTGCATTATATATGCTGTTGATCGGTTATTAATGAGCTCCGTTTCACGTGTGTGGGTCCCCGCCACTCCCTGAGGGTGTGCTAGGGTGACCAGATGTCCTGATTTTATAGGGACAGTCCCGATTTTTGGGTCTTTTTCTTATAGGATCCTATTTATCCCCCACCCCCTGTCCTGATTTTTCACACTTGCTGTCTGGTCACCCTAGTGGTGTGCACATGTGTGGGTCCCAGCTGCTCCCTGCCCCCCTCATTGAAGCAGGTGTGCAGGGTTACTGCCCTGGGAACTGCAGGGCACCAGTGGACATGGGGCTGGCTGGAGGCAGGGCAGGGGCTCACTGGAGGTAGGGTCTGGCTGCAGGCAGGGCAAGAGGTGCGGGGCTGGCTGGAGACAGGAGTGTGTGGGGCTGGCTGGCTTTGGGCAGGGCCGCAGGGGTGTGTGGCAGGGGTTGCCTGGAGACAGGGCAGGGGGTGTGGCAGAGGCTGGCTGTGGGCAGGGGGTGCAGGGCTGGCTGCAGGCAGGGCAGGGGGGCGGGGCTGGTGCGGGCAGAACGGGGGGGCGGGGCTCGAGGCAGGGCAGGGGTGCAGCAGGGGCTGGCTGCGGACAGGGGGTGCAGGGCTGGCTGCAGGCAGGGCAGGGGGGCGGGGCTGGTGCGGGCAGAACAGGGGGGGCGGGGCTCGAGGTAGGGCAGGGGTGCAGCAGGGGCTGGCTGCGGACAGGGGGTGCAGGGCTGGCTGGAGACGGGGCTGGCTGCGGGTAGGGGGTGCGGGGCTGGTGCGGAGACGGGGTGCAGCAGAGGCAGCTGGAGCCCCGGCCCTTTAAATAGCCCCCGAGTCCCCCGCTATCCCAGGGCTCTGGGGGCTATTTAAAGGGCCCAGGGCTCCCCTGCTTCTACCGCCCCGGCCCTTTAAATAGCCACGGGAGCCCTGGGGAAGCAGCGGGGCTCCAGCGGCTATTTAAAGGGCCGGGGCGGTAGAGGCAGCGGGAGTCCTGGACTTTTTAAATAGCCCCCAGAGCCCCGCAGCCCTACCCCAGGGCTCCAGCAGTGGGGGTCTGGTAGCAATTTAAAGGGCCTGGGGCTCCGGCCCCTGCTGGGAGCCCTAGGTCCTTTAAATTGCCCCCTGGGGAAGCCGGGCCACCCTGGTACAGCACACTGGCTCTTGCCGGTACACCGTACCGGGGCTTGGGCCCGGGGCCCGATTCAGGGGAATTGGTTGAATTGGCCTAAAGCCGGCCCTGGTGGGGGTATGGCCACAGAGCCGCAGGGAGGGGAACTCTGAGGTGTGGGGGCTGGGTGGGTACTGGGAGTTCCTCCTGAAGGGACAGGGGTTGGCCAAGGTCACTCAGCCCCGGGGTGTGGGAGGGGGACAGGCTGAGGGCACTCAGAGCCCCAGGAAGTGGGGGGGGGGCTGAGGGGAGGGACTGGCCAGGGGCACTCAGAGCTCGGGGGAGGGGCTGTCCGGGGGGGGCACTCACAGCCCCAGGAGGTGGGTGGGGGAGGGGCACACAGGATTTCAGGAATTCCCTGGCAGTGAAGAGCTGCTGGCGGCAGGGAGGAGCCAGCCGTGACAATCCCCACTTGGGATCCCTGGCTGGGCTAGTGGCTATGGGGGCCCGTGGCCAAGCTGCAGCAGAAGGTGACCTGAAGGAAATGCCTCGGCCTCTGGCTAGGAAGGGCCTGGGCCAGACAGTGACCCACCGCGCAGTGTCCCAGCTCCTTGCCCTGAATCCTCCTGTTCTCTCCCACGGACACGGATACAGAATTCTGTGAAACCACGGGCCCCGGTGCTTTGGAGATCATGTTGTTAATGGGGCAGATTCTATCCATGGAACGCCGATTCTGGGCAAGGGAAAGAAGCACAGACTGGTGGGACCGCATAGTGTTGCAGGTCTGGGACGATTCCCACTGGCTGCGGAACTTTCGCATGCGTAAGGGCACTTTCATGGAACTTTGTGACTTGCTGTCCCCTGCCCTGAAACGCCAGAATACCAAGATGAGAGCAGCCCTCACAGTTGAGAAGCGCGTGGCGATAGCCCTGTGGAAGCTTGCAACGCCAGACAGCTACCGGTCAGTCGGGAATCAATTTGGAGTGGGCAAATCTACTGTGAGGGCTGCTGTGATGCAAGTAGCCAAAGCAATCACTCAGGTGCTGCTATGAAAGTTTGTGACTCTGGGAAATGTGCAGGCTATAGTGGATGGTTTTGCTGCAATGGGATTCCCTAACTGTGGTGGGGCAATAGACGGAACCCATATCCCTATCTTGGCACCGGAGCACCAAGCCACCGAGTACATAAACCGCAAGGGGTACTTTTCAATGGTGCTGCAAGCACTTGTGGATCACAAGGGACGTTTCACCAACATCAACGCGGGCTGGGCGGGAAGGGTTCATGACGCTCGCGTCTTCAGGAACACTACTCTGTTTAAAGGGCTGCAGCAAGGGACTTACTTTCCGGACCAGAAAATAACCGTTGGGGATGTTGAAATGCCCATAGTTATTCTTGGGGACCCAGCCTACCCCTTAATGCCATAGCTTATGAAGCCATACACAGGCAGCCTGGACAGGAGTCAGGAGCTGTTTAACTACAGGCTGAGCAAGTGCAGAATGGTGGTAGAATGTGCATTTGGCCGTTTAAAAGGTCGCTGGAGATCATTATTGACTCGCTCTGACCTCAGCCAAAGAAATCTCCCCATTGTTATTTCTGCTTGCTGTGTGCTCCACAATCTCTGTGAAAGTAAGGGGGAGACCTTTATGGCGGGGTGGGAGGCTGAGGCAAATCGCCTGGCTGCTGATTACATGCAGCCAGACACCAGGGCGATTAGAAGAGCACACCATGAAGCGCTGTGCATCAGAGAAGCTTTAAAAACCAGTTTCATGGCTGGCCAGGCTACAGTGTGAAATATCTGTTTGTTTCTCCTTCATGAAAACCCGCCCCCTTTATTGACTGATTTTCTGTAAGGAACCCACCCTGCCCCTTTCCCCAGCTTTCTTTCAAACCAAATAAAGTCACTATCATTTAAAAATCATTTATTTTTTATTAATAGATTAGAAAAAGAGGGAGGGAACCCGGGTGGTATTTGGGAGGAGGATTGCTGGGAAGGAAAAAGCCACAAAGAAAAGGTTAAAAAAATGACAGCCTTTTGCTTGGGCTGTCTACTGGGGTGGAATGGGAAGGTGTACGGAGCCTCCCCCCCCGCGTTCTTACACGTCTGGGTGAGGAGGATACGGAACATGGGGAGGGGGGAGGGTGGAACAGGGGCTGAAGCGGCAGTCTGTTTTCCAGCAGCCGTTCCTGAACCTCCACCAGACGCCGGAGCAGCCCCAGCGTTGCATCCTTCATCCTCTGGTCTTCCTGCCGCCACCTCTCATCTCGAGCGTCTCTCCTCTCCTCACGTTGGTCCCTCCTCTCCTCACGTTGGTCCCTCCTGTCCTCACGTTCACTGACTTCTTTCCTATACTTTGAAACTGTTTCCTTCCACTCATTCAGATGAGCTCTGTCACTGCGGCTGGATTCCATAATTTCCGAAAACATCTCGTCTCGCGTTCTCTTCTTACGACGCCTTATCTGTGATAACCTTCGGGATGGAGGAGGGAGGCTTGAGGAATTTGCAGCTGCTGTAGGGAGGGGAAAAAAGAGAGAATTGTTTTAAAAGCTACATTTTGCAGAACAATGCTTATACTCTTTCATGGTGACCAACACTGTTCACATTACATAGCACATGTGATTTCTGTGCAAGGTCGCATTTTGCCTCTTAATGCTGAGTGCCTGTGGCTTTGCTGCTAGAGATCACAGGTCTGGGCAACAGAATTTGGCTTGCATGCGGCCATGGTAAGCTTCTGCGCCCTCCTTTCCCACATACCAAGCATAGCTTGTAGAGTGCTGCAGAAGCCTGGCCAATCTCAGCCAGTTGGGGGGGGGGGCAGTGTGGGGGGGCTTGTCTGGGCCCCTTCAGGCAAGTAGAGTGCTGCGGTTTTTCTGTTAACATTCAGCAGCACCAGAAAACAAACTAACCACCCCCCCCTCTCGCCATGAATTCTCTGGGATGATCGCTGTACCCCTCCCCCCCACCACGTGGCTGGTATCAGGGAAGATCCCTGCAGGCACCAAACTAAACCCCCCCCCCGCCGCCGCCCCCCTCCCGCCATGAATTCTCTGGGATGATCACGGTACCCCTCCCCCCACCGCGTGGCTGGTAACAGGGAAGATCCCTGCTAGCCAAACGCGAAAAACTCAGGGCCAATTTCCCATCTGCGCTTGGCTAACTGCAGGGAAGGATTTATTTTCCGCCACAGGCAAACAGCCCAGTAGGAACGGCCACCTCTGTCCCCTTAATTAAGTTCCCGTATTTCAACCAGGTTACCAGGAGTGATATCACTCTCCTGAGGATTACACAACAAGATAAAGAACGGATGTTGCTTGAATGCCAGCAAACACCGGGACCATACGCTGCCAGGCTTTGTCAGGCAATGATACCAGATTACTTGCTGCAAGCATGGCGTGGTCAAGTGTCCTACCATGGAGGAGGGAATAAGGATGCACTTCCCAGAAACCTTCTGGCAAGGCTTTCGGAGTACCTCCAGGAGAGCTTCATGGAGATGTCCCTGGAGGATTTCCGCTCCATCCTCAGACACGTTAACAGACTTTTCCAGTAGCTACAGACTTTTCCAGTAGCTGAACTGACTGCGAATGCAAAGTCAGGCAAAGTAATCATTAAAAACCGTTTGCTTTTAAAACAAGTTTTAAGTAATCATTAAAAACCGTTTGCTTTTAAAACAAGTTTTATATTTTAAAAGGTAAACTCACCTGAGGTCCCTTCCATGGGGTCAGAGTCTTGGGTACTGGCTTGGGAGGCTTGGGAGGGTACTTCAGTCAGGGTGATAAAAAGATCCTGGCTGTTGGGGAGAATGGAGTGCTGTGTGCTCTCTGCAAGCTCATCCTCATCCTCCTCCTCTCCCCCATCGGCAGAATCCTCAGGCGTCGCTGATGAGACTATCCCCGACCCAGAATCCACGAACACAGGTGGGGTAGTGGTGGCAGCCCCCCCTAGAATTGCATGCAGCTCGGCGTAGAAGCGGCATGTCCGCGGCTCTGACCCGGAGCGACCGTTTGCCTCCTTTGTTTTTTGATAGGCTTGTCTGAGCTCCTTGACTTTCACGCGGCACTGCTCAGAGTCCCTATTGTGGCCTCTCTCCATCATGCCCTTGGAGATTTTTTCAAAAGTTTTTGCATTTCGTCTTTTAGAACGAAGTTCTGCAAGCACTGAATCCTCTCCCCATACAGCGATCAGATCCAGTACCTCCCTCACGGTCCATGCTGGTGCTCTTTTTCGATTATCAGCCTGCATGGTTACCTGTGCTGATGAGCTATCTGTGGTCACCTGTGCTCTCCACGCTGGGCAAACAGGAAATGAAATTCAAATGTTCGCGGGGCTTTTCCTGTCTACCTGGCCAGTGCATCCGAGTTCAGATTGCTGTCCAGAGTGGTCACAATGATGCACTGTGGGATAGCTCCCGGAGGCCAATACCATCGAATTGCGGCCACACTAACCCTAATTCGAATTGCTAAAATCGATTTTGGCACTACTCCGCTCGTCGGGGTGGAGTACAGAAATCGATTTAAAGGGCCATTTACATCGAATTAAATAGCGTCGTTGTGTGGACGGTTGCAGGGTTAATTCGAATTAAAGCTGATAAATCCGAATTAAAGTCGTAGTGTAGACCAGGCCTTAGTATAGAAAGCTGTCCTCTTTTTGCCACACCATCATCTTCCTTGCCCCCAAATTTTTAATTGTTTTTCCTATGGATGGGGCAAACGTGTATTGGGATCAATGCGTCTTCACACAATGTCATGACCCCAAAGGTGCAACATTATCCAGTCATGAATCCAAAAAGAAATCTGGTCCCTTTCTTAGTCCCACTAATTAGCTGCATAGGAAGAGTGAATTTCACAGTATATGTTTCACAACCCTGACCCAGATAAATACTATTATGACTCTTACATACCTGTGCCTTGTTTTTCAGCCTAGATGCAAAATTTATTCCTGGTGTAACTTCAATGATGTCATTAGAGTCACATCACTGGAAAATTTAACCTCAACTGGCCTAGGCAGGAGCATTACCTTGCAAACTCTTCAAAAGGTTCCTCAGATAAGCAGCCTTTTCCCAAGCAGAAATGAGATGCTTCCAAAAGCCTTGATCCCTGAAGAAGGCGAGAAGATTGCTGAATCAAGTCAATCCTTCTCTCCCTCTCATATGTACCAAAAGAATCTGTAAGCACTCAGCCAGTGTAAATGAGAGCAGAATCAGCCCTTTCATGTTCCATTCCTGGATCTATCAGACTTTCACTGTTGTGCTGCAAAAATCACTTGTGACCTCTATGTGCTCTAGTTTCCCAATCTGTAAAATGAAAATCATAAATAGGGGAGTGCTGTGAGGCTTCACTGATGTCTGCAAAGTACTTTCAGGTGCTCAGATGAAAGGGGCTGGAGAAGGGCAAAGTGTTGTTATAGATTAGGGACAGTAGCATAGCTAGGGGGTTCAGGGGAAGCAGCCGCTTCCCCTCAGTACATTTTTCAAAAGCGGCGCCTGCCGGGCCGCCGCTGGGGTCCTGTAGGCAAGTGGGGGGGCAACACGGTCGGACTCCGAAGGAGCCATTGCGGGGGGGTGGCGGGCGCGGCCAGAGGAGCAAAGGGGCTGGCTCCTCAGCCATTGTGCCCCACTCTCAGCGCAACCCCAACATCGCCGCCTTGCCACCTCCTGTGGCGGCTCAGGGCTCTGCGGCCGAGCGCTCCGCAGCTGGCGGGCAGATCCCCTCTCCCCGGCAGCTGCCTGCTTCCGGGCCGAGGGAAGCAGGAAGCTGCCGGGGAGAGCGGATCTGCCCGCCAGCTGCAAAGCGCTCGGCCGCCAAGCCCTGAGCCGCCTCAGGAGGTGGCCACGCTGAGCGTGGGGTGCGATGGCTGAGGAGCCCGCCCGCTTCGCTCCTCCGGCTGTGTCCGCCGCCATCCCATCCTGGTTTTTAGGCATTTATGTATCTCAGGAGAGCTCCTTCCTGCTTAGATAGAAAAGCTTCCATTTCTTGTTTTCTTTTTCTGAATGCTGCCCCAGAGGGGCGTTTTCTTCTTTCACTCATGACTGCTGTCCTGTGCCAGCTATAGTGGCTCTCCTGAGATACATAGACACAAATGTTCATGGTGAGCCTTCCAGCCCCAGTGAGGATGTGAGTGTTGAGGAGATGCCTGATCTTCCAGTTAGTCAGAGTGCAGGTGACCGGGCAGCTACTGCAGCATCCATATCTCCATCTCGAATGGATGTAACCATGCACATTCCTGAAGAAAAGTGTAGATCAGAGAAGAGTGTGGTGGAGGCGCAAGAAACAGCTGCTGCTGAGTTTAGTTCCTTAAGTCTAGATGATCCAGGACTGTGTACCCACTTGAGCAGTAGCCTGAGGGACTTCCTTGTACTGTCTCGGCCACAGCAATTGGGGGGAGGGATAGCTCAGTGGTTTGAGCATTGGCCTGCTAAACCCAGGGTTATGAGTTCAATCCTTGAGGGGGCCACATGGGGATCTGGGGCAAAATTAGTACTTGGTCCTGCTAGTGAAGGCAGGGGGCTGGACTTGATGACCTTTCAAGGTCCCTTCCAGTTCTAGGAGATGGGATATCTCCATTAATAATAATAATAATAATTAAAAAAAAATGTGAAAAACTTCATGTTCCCCAAAGACAGTGAAAATAGAAGTTTCCATCCAACACATTACTGCCGTGAAATCCCCAATGGTGACAAAGAGGAGAGGCCATGGGTTATGTACTCAAAAACCCAGAATGCTGCATACTGTTTTTGTTGCAAACTCTTCCAGTCTAATGTTCCAGCCACATTGGGTTCTACAGGAACAAAGGACTGGAGAAATCTGGCATGAGAAGGCAGCAAATCACCAGAGAGCATTCCATAGGTGGAAAGAGCTTGAGATGAGACTAAGGTTAAAGGCCATCATAGATGATCAGTATCAAGAGAAGATTGCATCAGAGTCTCTTTACTGGCAAAATGTTCTGAAAAGGCTCATTGCCATTGTGAGAATGCTTGCTACCCAAAACTTAGCACTGCGTGGCACTTCAGATCAGCTGTATGCACCAAATAATGGAAACTTCCTTAAAATTGTGGAGCTGATGGCTGAGTTTGATGCTGTACTCCAGGAGCATCTAAGAAGAGTCACCACTCAAGAAATGTACACACACCACTACCTTGGTAAAACAATTCAAAATGAGAGCATACAGTTACTGACAACAAAAGTCAAACAGAAGATTGTGGCAGATCTGAAGTCAGCAAGATATTACTCTGTTATTCTGGACTGCACATCTGACATCAGCCATACAGAATAAATGACTTTAATGGTGCATTTTATAACAACAACAGAACCTAGTGAAAATGTCCCTGCAATGGTGAGTGTTAGAGAGCATTTTCTAGAATTTATTGACATTGATGATACTACAGGAGCTGGTATGACAAATGTGCTTCTTAAAAAGCTGGAAGATACAGGAATTGCGATAGCTGACATGAGGGGTCAGGGCTAAGATAATGGTGCCAACATGAGAGGAAAGAACAGAGGAGTGCAGACACGGATCCAAGAGTTAAACCCTCGAGCTTTTTTTGTCCCATGCAGTTCTCATTCATTGAACTCGGTGGTCAGTGATGCAGCATCAGCTTCTAGTGAGCCTGCTGAATTTTTTAATGTAATTCAAAGCATTTATGTATTTTTCTCTGCATCAACTCATTGATGGCAAATTTTGAAGCAACATCTGGGAACATCCTCTCTGACACTGAAACCACTGAGTGCCACACAATGGGAAAATCAAGTGGCGGTGATAAAGCCTATCAAACACCAAATTGGGAAGATAGAGGATGCCGTAGTTGCCATTATGAAGGATAATGCTATGACAAGAACTGTTCGTGGGAGAACAGTGGCAGAGGGAAATGGAATCACCAGAAACATACATAACTTCAAATTTCTGTGTGGCTTAGTGTTGTGGCATGACATATTGTTTGAAATAAATGTTGTAAGCAAGAGATTTCCTTGATATATTTGGAGCAATGGAACAACTGGACAAAGCAAAGTCATACCTACAGTCTTACCAGTCAGATGAGGGATTTCAAAATGTTCTGAAGAGTGCACAGAAGTTGGCAGAGGAACTTCACACTGAAGCTATTTTCCCACCCATTCAAGAATACAAAAGTCACTGAAGAAGAAGACATTTTGATTACGAGGCATGGGATAATCCGATAAGAGACCCTAAACAACAATTCAAAGTTGAATTCTTTAACCAGGTGCTAGACTGTGCAATACAGTCAGTTGAAGAACGTTTCATGCAGCTCAAGGAACATGGCAGTATATTTGGGATGTTGTATGATATTCCAAAACTCCTCACTATACCTGAAGAAGACCTACACCAGCAATACAGGGCACTAGTGACAGTGTTGACACACGATGACATACGCGATATTGATGCAAGTGATTTAGGTGATGAACTGAAAGCCCTTACAAGATACATTTCAGCAGGATCAACTCCAAAGGCTGTTCTGGAATATATGTGAACAAATAAGATGACCACCCTCTTTCCAAATGCTTTTGTTGCTCTGCGCATACTTCTAACACTTCCTGTAACAGTTGCCAGTGGAGAACACAGCTTCTCCAAGCTGAAGTTAATAAAAATGCATCTACACTCCACAATGACACAAAAGAGGCCGGTCAGCCTTGCAACCATCTCATTAGAGCATGAGCTGGCTCAGACTGTGGGCCTTCAGGAAGCAGTTCAAATCTTTGCAACCAAGAAAGCATGGAAAGCACCACTTTGATTATTCAAACAGATAAAAATGCCAGTGTTTACTATGGAGACAAGAAAAGTTACATTTGCTGTTCAGGCGTTTGAAAGTTAAGTGCTACTTAAAATTTTTGAACAGGCAGTTTAAGTTGTTAGTTCTCCTTTATTGGGGTAGGTAGCAGAGCAGTACCATGAAAGGAGCAGAACAGGAAGAAGGCAGAATTGAGACCTTTCAAAGTTTTGGCCCAAGCGAGGGGGCATGGAGGTGTCATTGAGCTCCCCACCTCAGGTGCCAAAATGTTGTGGGCTGGCCCTGAATGTGCTCATCAGCTGTATGCAACTTTCCTGCACAATGAGGAATGTAGCTGTCAGAATGTGTCCTGTGGGCTGAGTCTAAAAGGAAAGTGTCTTCAACCGCTTGAGAAGAGTATGTGTTGTGTGTATCTGTGCATGCACATGCCTGTAAGAGAGTGACAAGAGGGTGCACACATCCATAAAGCTGCACCAAGAAGGGAGTTATGGCCTTTTTGAGAGACTCTGCTTATAATTTTTAAATTAATATATATCAGTGTAATAATACCAAGTAAATCCCATGTAACAAACTTCCCAGTTTGGCTGTCCCTGACAGATGGACAAACAGAGATGACTGTAGCTTTTTTAAAAGAATCATTAAGTTGAAAGCTGCAGATCTAAGAAGCGTTTAGCAGTTAGGTAAGGAGGATAACAGCACTGGAAATAAGGGCGAAAATCTGCTCTCAGTAACAACAGAATAACTGGAGTATATCAGATAGAGATCAGAATTTGACCCTAAATGACTAATGGACAGCATCTCCAGAACATGGGGCTGTTAACCAAATCTCCTCCAAGGAGTATCAACAGCATGAATATCATAATTCTTATGAATGCAGATGAAGGTTCCATCTTTCATCCACTGGCATAGGTGAGTATATGCCATGACCCAGGAAGTGGTTTTAATTTTGAGGGGCAACAGGTTCTGTTTTTTTTTTAATTAATTAATGCCCCGCTATATGTCTGTCTGCTTGCACCCGCTGTCTTAATAATCATATTAGTGCAAAATCAATAGGTATTTTGCTGAATACAGACTTAGAGATTTGTCCCATTGTATGCACTAGTGCATCTAATTTGAGAGAGGGGGACATTGTCAATAGGAATGGTAGGTGCTCAGTACCTCTGGTTCATATATGATTGCCAAAATTGTCTGCTAAGTTCCAGTTGCAAAATCTTAATAAATAGAGCAGAAAAAATTATTCACAATTAGTAAGATGGAAAATATAGCTTCTTTTTTCTGCTTGCAGAATATCCATAACTCACTGTTAGAACTTATTTAACAAAATTTCTTCATATTTCATAAATAAATGAAATTTAAGCATTGTTATTTCTTTATGATGGGTCAAATAAGTCACAAAGCATTGCCTCTCTGCTCCCTGATTGGGATGAATATCCAATCACTTGTTTTGAAAACTAGTAAGTAGAAATATAAACTTTGGTTTCTGCAATATTTGTGTCGGTAAAACTTGATGACTTGAATGTTTAGGAAAAGTGAACACAAAAAATGCTAAAGAAATTGTGATGGATTAGGATGTGACCAGGTCAAACTGTGAACTCCATTTTGTATTGTAACCTCCATTTTGGGTTTGGACATCCTTTTTGTGTTGGTGTTGAACACATGCCTCCAAGGCAGTTTGCTGTAATACATTCCAGACAGGTGCTTGGCCCAGGAAAGGTGCTTGATACCTAGCTGAATTATTATGACTGAAAAGCCATCACGGAGCAATGAGGACATCAACTTTGATTGTCTCAACAGCTGGCCCAATCCCATGGAGCAATCAACTTGCTACGCAGAAACCTGACTGGGGGAAGAGCCTGGAATTTTTCAGCCTGGGCTCATGACAAAAAAAATGAAAGAGACTATTTAACAAAGGATCTGGTGCTTCTCTCTGATGGGGGGACCTCCACTGCCACATGGAAGAACTGTCAGGGGGGACTCTGCCTAGCCTGAAGCCCTGACAAGACCTCGGATTCATAGAAGGAGAGGCAAGGTATAAGGGTGTTTGCTATTTCAAAGATCTGTGACTCTCTAGTGATTTTTAAGAGTAAAGTTTCCGTGGTTAAGAAATTCATTTGCTAAGCCTGTATTCCTTGCCATCCTTCCATTAGATTCCTTCAGGGGTTAAACGAAGAAACCAAAGCGGACCACAGCCAAAGTAGAAATTTGAGGGAGCTTATGAAAGCAACTAGAGTGGGTTGGGAAGGTCTGAGGCACAAGTTCAGGAGTCTGGGAGCAGCAGGACTGTGGACTCCCATATCCCAAGGAAGGAGTCTGAGCCTGGGAGTGTGCCTTCCAGAACCAGAGCTTGGAACGGTGACCTGTCTCCAGGGGCGGCTCTATGTATTTTGCCATCCCAAGCACAGCAGGCAGGTGGCTTTCGGCAGCGTGCCTGCGGGAGGTCCGCTGGTAACGCGGATTCGACGGCATGCCTGCGGGAGGTCCGCCGGTCCCACGGCTTCAGTGTACCTGCCGCCGAATTGCCGCTGAAACCGCGGGACCGGCGGACCTCCCGCAGGGACGCTGCCGAAGACTCCCTGACTGCCACTCCCACAGCGACCGGCAGGCCGCCCCCCATGGCCTGCCGCCCCAGGCACGCATTTGGTGCGCTGGTGCTTGGAGCCACCTCTGCCTGTCTCTTCCTAGACCCCGTTGGCTTAGAAGCACATGGAATTCAGTGGTGAGTCCACTGACAACAGACTGGTAATGGTCTAAAGAGAAACTGGGCCAAGTTGTGACAGAATTTATTTAAAAACTTGAGTAAATAGTCATATAAATTGCTTTACATTATTTTCCCAGCTCTAATAAATAATAATAATGAGCTTTACACTTCTATCATGTACGCCATCCAAGAATCTCCAAGTGCTTTGCAAATACTAACATCATAGTGGTCCATGCAAGTAGGAGAGTATCATCATCCCCATTTTACAGAATCTGGGACACAAATAGCTTTGCCCAAGATCATGCAACACATCTGTGTCAGAGCAGAGAATGGAACCCTAATTTTCTGTCACTCCTGTGTGTTAGCCACAACACTATTCTTTCCCTGTATCGCTAGGGAAATTGTAAGAGGCATAAAGACAAGTTCCATCTCTCCTGGGAGAGTTTGCAGGTCTTTTAACTGGAAGTTAGCAAAATTAAACTTTTGACTTGGAAATGGAACAAATTTGACTTGGAGTCAGTGAAAGGCAAGTAACACTGAACTACACAATGGCATGTTCAGAGCATCACTTGTCAGGGCACAAGTGGACTTTCAATGGCTACACCTCTTATTCCTTTGCTGTCTCTCAAGAGATGTTACAGAATTAATTTTTATTAGATTATCTTGTTGATATATAATCCTATTTACTGGATATCCTGCTGCAGCACATATTAATTACCAGCTGGATCTCAGTTTTCCTCATGACTTTTCCTTTTTATGTTGCAGGCTGAAGAAATGTGTCACTTATCAGAAATATGTCACTTCACCTAAATAGTGTTTTGAAGAATAATTGGCTGGGTGTAACCAACCTAGTGTGGGATTGGCTCCATGGTAAATTTTTCCCTGATGAGCCTTGCAGCCAGCTCTCATGCATCTTTTCAAATCTTCCCAATTTGTGCTGTTATTATTATAATTAATTATTATTTATGGCCCTGCCACAAGTGTGCTAGCAACTTTTAGTAGTTATAAACCACAGCAGAAATGGCCAAAATCCAAAGTGGGTACTTCCATTCTGTCTAATGTCCCCAGATAGTAGGATGCTTCTTCACTTGCTGTCCTAATGTGTTGTGGAGTGTTGCTGTATGTTAGTTATCTCCCACCTAGAGATGGCTGTATTTCACTTGACAGTGGAGAAATTCCTATGAATACATTTTCTATAAATAAAATAATAATAATAATAATTAATGGAGATATCTCATCTCCTAGAACTGGAAGGGACCTTGAAAGGTCATCGAGTCCAGCCCCCTGCCTTCACTAGCAGGACCAAGTACTGATTTTGCCCCAGATCCCCAAGTGGTCTCCTCAAGGATTGAACTCACAACCCTGGGTTTAGCAGGCCAATGCTCAAACCACTGAGCTATCCCTCCCCCGAGTCTGGCACTTCCCTGAGCCTGCTGCCCCAGCACCCTGGATTCTGGGACTTGCTACAGGGAGTGGGAGTGCTTGGGGCCTGCAGGGCTGCATGGTACCTCCCCCTGCACTTTCTATGCATTGCCATGGTACCAGAGGCCTGGGCTTGGTACATCTCAGAGCTTCCTTCCCTGGCTGCAACCCCGCAAACCTGTCTGCAGCTGGATCTGCCCTCTGCATGCTGTGCGCCAAGCTAAGCCATGCCTATGTGGCACCCTGTGCTCTACTATCCTCTCCATGCTGGGACAGGTGCCCTTCTGGGAAGGAGTCCTCTCTCTGGGCCTCCTCCTTAGGAAAATGGTGATTGTACCTTGATTTGGGATCTGTTGGGATGAAAGGCCCATTATCTTCTCCACAAATCAGTTGATGAGGAATTGGTGGGTGTAACCTACCCATTCAAGAAGACATAGAAACCCTTTGTGGTTTCTAGGATTTTCATTTTTGTACCTTGATTATTTCTTACATAGCTATCAAAATACAATCATCCCTTGATGATAGCTAACTTTTCTTCATAAGATTTGACACAGTAATTTCTTGGATTCATCTTTGCACAACGTGATTTATGATAGGAGAATGCCACATCTGTATAGCTGGAGGACTCTTCACTACAGTCAGAAAGAACTGTTATTTTGAAAGACGCAGTTCTTCTAAGGTGGTATTCACCAAGTCTCTGGTTTAGTTTCCTGATTGCAAATGTCTTTTTAGCAAACAAAAAGTGCCATTGTGTGTGGCCAAACAGAAAAGAGACACCCCTTTGTTCTGTAAATAATCTGTCTGAAATTCAAATTACCCAAGCAGTACATCCTGTGGCACTGGAAAGGAGCTGGTGTTCATGGTCACTCAGAGAGCATCCACTAACATTCAGAGAGGTCAAAGTGAATGGCAGCTGCAAATCCACAAACTGAAGTCAAGGGGATACGCTAGATTTACACGGATGTAGTTGGCCCATCGCTACCCTGAAATCATGTGCAAGACCTGAACACAAATCCAGAAATATCACTCCATGCTTTAGACTCCAAGGCCTTGATATACTCATTGCCCAGGCTGCAAAACGTCAGTGGCGATAAGTTTGCCTGCAGTGGGGGATATAGCGGTGCAAATTGGATATAGTGGTGCCTGCAACTCCTGCTCCATAAGAGAAAGTGAAGCCAGCTGGTACAGTCTCAAACTGGACAGAGGACACTTGTTATTTTTAGGGTCTCAGATTGAGGAAAAGCCTCTTGTTGGGGAGAGTAGCAGGAAATCACCTAATGAGTAACTTTCCCTTCTGTGCCAGCTGTAGAGAAGCAGATAGAGCAGCCTATGATTTGCAGAGTCTACAAAAAGAGCAGGAACCAAACTAGCCTTTTGTTTGCTTACACTGAAGGCCAGTCCTAGCAGCTGGTTTCACAAAGAAATTTCAGCCCAAGCAGCAAAATATTCACTAGTTCAGGGACTCTGGGGTCTAATACACTCACAATGCTCATTTTTTTAAAAAAGGTTAACAGAATTAGTTTTGTATGATTTAGAACAGATAAGGCTAGGGGTTAAATTCTTTCTGCATTTACTTCCTATATATCTTGTTATAACTCTTTGTGTCATTCTGTCAATTATACAGAATGCACCCACCAAGTATTTGGAGGAATTTCCAATTATGAAAGCTATGTATGCATTTCCCCATCCATCCTTTGGAGGAATGAGGAAACAAGCACAAAGCAGGTGGAACTGGTATATAAGCGCAACATGTATCTGCCTCTTGAGAAAAATAACTAAATTTGAAGAGGCTTATAAACTGGTCAGCTTTCGGTTACCCATCTAGAGTCTGATTTTCGGAAGTAATAACACCCTCAGTACCAGCAGAACTTAATGGGAACTGCGGTGCTCATCGTCTGACAGAAGCAGGCCCTTAGCCATTGACCCACTCATACCATAATATGATCACTTCCGTAACCCAGACATGCATAATTAATTAATAATCCTCAATATTTGATATAACAGTAGCACTTCACTGGGGCACCATTACACAGATTACATCCTGAATTTGGTTCAAATATAGTTAATGCCAGCTAATAGATATGGAAATGGGAGAAAGGCAATGGACGCTATTTTCCGAATGCTTTAGGCGACACTGTGCTAAATACCTCTTTACTTTAAGGAAAGTTAAGGGTCCTCAGCACTGCACAGGATCAAGTCCTAAATATGTAACAATAACAGCATTATAGGCCAAATACAGGGGCCATTGAAATCACTGTCCAAACTCTCCTATACTTCATCAATATTCATTAAAAAGCAGTTGCTACATTTGAAGAGTAAGCATCACTTAAAAATTACAAAAGAGCCATCCAAATTATTCACTGGAGTAAGCTAAGGAAGGATCTAGTGCAAGCTATTCATTTTATGCGCCTCAGTTTTTATAATTAAGTGTATGAGGGCTTACAGCAAATATTATAGTTTCCTCCTCCACTGAGAAAAGCCAGATGGATTCCTCTGCTGAGAGAAGCCAGATGTCCTTTATCTACCAACACATACTTTTCTATAAACAGAGAATCAATCCGTTTACTTCTAATGAAAACACTTTAAAGACCTATCAGCCCAAATACTCCAGCACTAATAACTAATGTAATATAATATTAACAATAAAAAGCATAATAGAAGTTGGAGATGGAAAAGGTATTGTAGTCAACTCTGGCCAATGCAAGATGATTTTCTATGTTAACCTTTCTAGTGTTTTGTCCACTCTACTTTTTAGCGTCTCAAGCAATAGGCTTCCACTACTTCCCTTCCCCAGAAGTGACTGCATTTCATAGAAGCTGTATGCATTGTACATAGAGCTAATTTGTAGCAAATCTGTAATAAAACAGTGCTAAATGAACAAGGTTGCAGCACTAGCTGAAAGAATAAATCTGACCAACATATGCGTGACTCTGGATTAATCAATTCAGCGGTGTCTACATTCACATGGGCTTTTATCAGAATTTTTTCCCCCACTTTCTAGTAAAGGAAGATTCCCAAGACACCTAATTGTAATTTCCTGGGACAACCCCCACTCCTCACTTGTCAGAATCATTTTTATTTGAAGCTTGTTTACATTCTTGCAGTGTGGGACTGGATGGAAGTTTGGGTTTCCTTGTGATGAAATATCCAAGTTGTTGTACATTCCCACAAGATGATGATAGGAAAACTCGAGGTTAATTAAACTAATCATTAAACCTTTGGGAGATCTGACTTTGCTTCTCCCTTCAATTTGGCTATTTTCCCCACTCCTCCCAATACACTTTATCTATTTTATTCTTCCATTTTGAATTTCACTACATTGTTTTTTAAATCTCCCTGTGAAATATTGTATCCATGTGAAGGATTATTACAAACATTCCATTGCCGTGCAAATTATTTGGTTCCTTATAAATATATCTGATCCTCTTTATACTATGCAGTTCCATATCCAATCCTGGTGTAATCAGGGGTTCATTGCACCTGGTTACATGAGGGCTGAATTTGGTCTGTAATCTTTTTGTTTGTAGCATCACAGTTATCAGCATGGAAATTATTATGATGTCACAAATGGAGGATTATGACTGCAGATGGGGAGCCAGCAGCCAGAGCAGATTTGTTCTTTAAAGTTTTCTATAAGAATTCTGATTTTTAAAATAGTCGATGGCATGAGGGAATGGAGACCAACAAGTAGCTGCAAGAGAGGCCAATGAGGAAGATATGCAGATGAGCAGGTTCTGTTTGATCATGATTTACATAGGGACAGAGTTGCTGAATTAAGAGGGACTTCCTTCACTGCAGAGTTAAGTTATAACTTGAGTGTTGTTCCTAACTTGAGTCCCATCCAAACATAAAAACCCACAAGTCAAGTGGGGTGGTGCTTCTAACCGTAGGCACCGACTTCCTCTCTACCCCGGGGGGTGCTCAATCCCCACTCCGCCCCAGGCCACGCTCCCACTCTACCCCTTCTCCCAAAACCCCACCCACTCTGCCTCTTCCCACCCTTGCTCTGCCCATACCACCACTCCCCCTTCCCCCAAGGCCACACCCTGCCCCACCTCTTCCCGCCCCCACCCCACCTCTTTCTGCCCCCTCCCCAGAGCATGCCCCGTCCCTGCTCCTCCTCCTCCCTCCCAGCGCCTCCTGCAGGCCACAGAACAGCCGATCTGTGGCGGGTGGGAGGCAGGGGGAGAAGTTGATTAGCAGGGCTGCTGGCGGGGGAGAGGCATTGGGTGGCGGGGAGCTGGCTGCCTATGGGTGCTAAGCACCTGCTAATTATTTTCCGTGGATGCTCCAGCCCTGGAGCACTCACGGGGTCTGCGCCTATGCTTCTAATTCAAGTTGGCTGGTCCATCATTGGTTGTAGGCTACCGCTCCAGTTACCATAACTCATCAGCCACTAATACAATCACTCTGTGCAGTAATCCAATTACTCTGTGCAGCCTGAGTGTTATTTTGCAGAGTGGCCGCCCTCACTCAAGCTACGCTAACTTGGGAGGAATGAACTCAAATGTAGATAACAGGTTAACTCAGTAACGAAGACATAGCCACAGTGGGACTGGTATCCCACAGTGAACAACTGAGCCAATTTGTGATCATGACTCAGCAGGACACTCTTATTCCAAAATCAAACCAAACAAAATTCCAGCATACATATCATTAACTCTCACCGCATCTCAGTATCTAGGATCAGATTGTCAGCTATACAGAAAACGTATCCTCATAGCAGATAAAAATTTCTACGGAGTTCCGACTAATGGAAGTGTCCAATGGCTTAATTCCAAAGAGCTGGTCCCTCATGGAACTTCACAGGGGTTTGTCCTCGTAAACCCCTAAATCCACTCTCATACAACTGCAGATATTTCATGAGATCTGTGAAAGCCAAGGTAATCCTCATCATTAGAGGTTTTTAAGAACAGGTTAGACAAAGGTTAGACAAACACCTATTAGGGATGGTGTGACCCAGGGACCTGTTGATTCCAACTGGCAGAAGACACAGGAGATGCATAGGGTTTTACTGGAATCCCTTGGGTCAGATATATGCATAATAGTTCACCGAAGGGTGGCATGTGAAGTCTCTACCAAGAGCCAGTAGCCCAGTGGTCATCATAATCATTATGAAATGTGTGTACAGATAATATTTAAGAAGTAATGTATCTCTACTGAAAATTATGTTCTTAAAGTCTTGGAGTTAAGACAGGTCATCAGCAGGTGACATATTTTAGACATGTTCCTTTCAGACAGGAGGTAACAGATGCTTATCTCCCTGTCTGGTTGTATGTGTATTGTCTGCCTCACTGTGGAGGCCTATTTGTATACTGAGCCAGCTGCCAACCAAAAGGTTGCAAAATCTATAAGAGAGAAAAATCTACAGGAAGAAACTCAACAGCAGGGGACTGTCCTGTTTATGAATGAAGACGAAGGATGGGACCTGTATATCTTGGAAGGCAAAGAAACATACTTTCACCTGGGAGTCAAGTTGACAGTGTGTTGGTCTCATGAAAGGATGATCACAGTCAAGCCTCGCTGTAAAATGCTGCAGGGAGTTTGCATGTCTACAAGACATGAAAAATTCTAGTTAATCAAGTCTACATTCTAGACAGGGGTTCTCTCAACAAATTTTTTGGTGGCCTCAGAGTGTGGCCACCAACTCTTGCTGGTGGCCGCTATGACAGTTTTTCCAAAAAAATTAACTAACTTTAGGGAAAAAAAAAATGCCTATATACCTGTCCAAATCATTGTAATTTATTTATATAGGGTGGGGTTTTTTTGCACACTCAATAATAACAACATACAGTCGGTGCTATTCTTTACTGGACCTAATCAGAATAGAAATACAAATAAGGTGTTTTGCATGTTCTTGTCTTTTTTGTTGTTGTTGTTTCTTTTGCTTTTTTGGTTACTGGTTGTTGGTTTTTTTTTAATAGAATTGCTAGCTAGTAAATCTGCTTCTGTGAAAAGTGGTATTTGTATGTTTGTTAATATCACTTTTCACAGCACCAAACTTGTTAGCTAGCTGGGAGGCAGTGAAAAGTGATATTAACAAACATACAAATATCACTTTTCACAGCAGACTTACTCAGCCCTGTCAAGCTGGGGGACAAATTAAGCCTTGGATGGAGAGGTGGGTAGGGAGGCATTGGGGGCCAGGGATGATGGGGTGGATGGGTCAGGGCCTGGGGGAGGCAACGGGGGCCAGAAGCGATGAAGGAGGTGGTGAGCCCGAAGCACAGTGGCCAGAGCCTGCTGCCACGTGGCCGAAGCCAGGGCTGAAGCCAGAAGCCTGAGCCCCACTGCCCACGGGAAGGTATGGAACTCACACCAGCTGTCTGCTCCTCCAGCATTTGTGGCTCCAGAGGGGGCCAGGGCCCAACCCCTACTTGCAGACAATGCTTTGCCCTCCCAATCACTGCCCAGACAGCTGTGGCGGCAAGAAAAGCCTCTGGTGGCCGCATGCAGCCACGGTGGCCGCATTTGAGAAACACTGTTCTAGAATATGTTATGATTTTATTTTATATGTAATCATTTATTTCATAGAATCATAGAATATTAAGGTTGGAAGAGACGTCAGGAGGTCGTCTAGTCCAATCCCCTGCTCAAAGCAGGGCCAACACCAACTAAATCATCCCAGCGAAGGCCTTGTCAAGCCGGGCCTTAAAAACCTCTAAGGATGGAGATTCCACCACCTCCCTAGGTAACCCATTACAGTGATTCACACCCTCCTAGTGAGTGAAATAGTGTTTCCTAATATCCAACCTAGACCTCCCCCATTGCAACTTGAGACCATTGCTTCTTGTTCTGTCATCTGCCACCACCGAGAACAGCCTAGCTCTATCCTCTTTGGAACCCCCCTTCAGGTAATTGAAGGCTACTATCAAATCCTCCCTCACTCTTCTCTTCTGCAGACTAAATAAGCCCAGTTTCCTCAGCCTCTCCTCATAAGTCGTGTGCCCCAGATGTCTAATCATTTTCATTGCCCTCCGCTGGACTCTCTCCAATTTGTCCACGTCCCTTCTGTAGTGGGGGAACCAAAACTGGATGCAATACTCCAGGTGTGGCCTCACAAGTGCCAAATAGAGGGGAACAGTCACTTCCCTCGATCTGCTGGCAATGCTTCTACTAATACAGCCCAAAGTGCCACTGGTTTTTTTGGTAACAAGGGCACACTGCTAACTCATATCCAGCTTCTCGTCCCCTGTAATCCCCAGGTCCTTTTCTGCAGAACTGCTGCTTAGCCAGTTGGTCCCCAGCTGTAGCGGTGCATGGGATTCTTCTGTCCTAAGTGCACAACTCTGCACTTGTCCTTGTTGAACCTCATCAGAATTCTTTTGTCCCAATCCTCCAATTTGTCTAGGTCACTGTGGACCTTATCCCTACCCTCCAACAATCTACCTCTCCCCCAGTTTAGTGTCATCTGCGAACTTGCTGAGGGTGCAATTAATACCATCATCCAGATCATTAATAAAGCTGTTGAACAAAACCGGTCCCAGGATCAACCCCAATATATCTACTTGTTATTATTTGAATCTCTTTGCTTTGTTTAAATAACTTATACTTGATTTCACTATAAACATCTAAGTGTTGTGTGTTAAGTGGAATGGTGATCTGAGGTGGAATTAGTTAGCTGGGTGTACTGTTTCTTTAGAAGCAGTGAATTTGTGAATACTGCGAGTGTCCAGTGGACCAGGGGCTGGACACTCAAGGGAGACACTAGGAGGGCACAAGAGTTGGAGTATGCCTATTGCTAACCTGTAAAGTAACGGTAGGGCTGACAATGCCTAGAGAGGAGTGCTTGTGTTGGCCATGGCTGGTGGAGTTGGGGAGCTGAGCCATGGCAAACACAGACAAGGTTTCCTTATTCTAGGGCATGTGGTGGCAGATTAGGTATACTTGGTCCAGCCTCAATGGAGGGGGCTGGACTAGATGACCTCTTGCAATCCCTTCCAGCCGTACATTTCTATAATTCTATGTTTCTATAGATACTCCGTGCCTCCGCAGTGTCTACAGGTCTCTCCAGCTCATGAGGCAATATGGTTCCTGGAGTTGTGCTGCCATGGATCACTACTGGCCTCTGTTCCCAAGGCCCTTTCACAGGTGGTTTAGACCACTTCAATACTATGGTGATGGGGCCTAGACAGAACATGAATTGTTGTAGGATGATCTTAAGATGGGATGCTCTGTGGAGTTTGGGGTGCAGTGGGATGATGCAATAGACAATGGCTGTTCCTTCAGCCACTCCACCACCCCAGATACTGATCCATGCAGAACATCCACAAAATGGGGTTGGGGGTAATAGGGGCAAGCTGCAGCCTTAAATCAACTCATTTATGTATATCGTGAGATATCTAAACATGTGCCTTGCAACTGGTAAGTCTGCTGAACAATAAAACAGAAATACACCAAAACCAGAGCTTTATACGTGAACTGCTCTTCTCTATCCCCTTGAACGTTGGTATTTCAGATAAAATTAAACCCAGATCTTCCCCAGGTACTGATTTTGTAGATCCGAAACCTGACAGAAGTGGTTTTGCAAAACCAGCTTTCTCATTCGACCCATACAAAAAGTACCCCCAAGAGCTTACAATCTAAAAAAACAAGTTTGGGTACAGTTTGGTGAACAAAAGATTGTTGCTGGCATACCTTGTGGAACAGGTGGATTCGCAGAAATGTTCTGAAGATAAAGAGGGAAGGGTCTTAGTTCACATTCATTATATGTTGTATACTATGGATCCATCTCTGTGTTATGTGAGAATCTCTGATAAATTCTTGAATGTAACCACATGACTAGAGCTGCTCAAAACTCAGGATTTCCATTCCACAGGAATTCTGACACTTTGAAAAAGTTTTTGTTTAATTTTCAGCTGCCCTTGAGTAAGGGGAATCCCCCGCCACGAAGCAGGGAACATAGAAACCCTGAGAGCTCCATCTCAAACTGGGACACTCAGACTTCAGGATCCCAACTCTGTGGCAGGGAACCTGAAAGCCTTGGGGTCCTTGGCTGAAGAGCAGGCTGCATGATCGGGCTGTCATGGAGCCAGGGACCCTGGAAGCTCTGGGATCCCTGGCACCGGGGCAGCTCACTTGTTAGGGCTACCCTGAAGCTGTGGACCCTGAAAGCCTGAGTTCCCCAGAAGCCTGCCAAGTGAGCTGGCAGAAAACCAGGCAGGGTTCTGTCAAAATCCAGTCTGCGGCTTGACAAAAGTTACCACTCTGAAACCAATATATTTCTCAAAAAGAAGAACAGGAGGACTTGTGGCACCTTAGAGACTAACAAATTTATTAGAGCATAAGCTTTCGTGGACTATAGCCCACTTCTTCGGATGCATCCGAAGATCTATAGTCCACGAAAGCTTATGCTCTAATAAATTTGTTAGTCTCTAAGGTGCCACAAGTCCTCCTGTTCTTCTTTTTGCGGATACAGACTAACACGGCTGCTACTCTGAAACCTTTCAATATATTTCTGTGAGACATTTTGGTTTCAACCAATTGGCATAGTCAGATAAAAAAACCATTTTGTTGGAATATTCCCAACAACCTCCCATTCATAACCCTGTCCTGCCAGGGAGGTAAGCAGTATTATCCCCATTTTAACAGATGGGGAACCAAGGCACAGAGAGATTAAGTGAACAGTTGAAGGTCACACAATAAGTTTGTGACAGAGCTGGGAACCGAACCTAGATCTCCTGGGTGTCTGTGCCTTAATTAAAAGGCTATCCTTCCTCTCTGTAGCAAGATTTTTTCCTAGATCTCGTCTTTTTTCCTAAATCTCATCTAAACCTACTGTAGCAGAGTGGTAATACTGGTGGTTGTTAAAGGATTAGTCTCTTTGACAGGGTTTACATTAGCAAATTTAGTGCCAGTTCTTCAGTGCTAATGCAGGCACGATTCAGGCATTTCCAGCATTGCCTCCTGAAACCCTGCTCTGATTTTCCAGGGCACAACACTGGAACCCCCAGAACCCTGTCTACACTAGAGTTTGTATTGTTACTAACAATGATACAGCTGCCCTGGAGCTGACAAATGATCACAAAATTGGCTAGTATAGACACAGACTTTTAGGATTTGCTCTGTCACCAAATTAAGAACAAGAGCTGTTTGAAAATTATTGAATTTTCAGAAACTTCCATGAACATTTTTTTAAATGTTGCTGTTTATGACCAACTTTTAGTATGGCTGAAAGGTGTCAAGAAATTGAAATTTCAGCAAAGGTCATTTACAAAATTTGTTCGGCATTTTTTCAACCAGCTTTATTAAGAGCCTCTTTTTTCTTCTCTTTCATCTAGTATTTTGAGTACAGCTGGGTAAAAGTGGCATATGCCAATCAATCACCTTTTTCCCAATCTTAAAAAGCTAAAGGATTCATACATTTTCACAGTATTTGGTGGAATTTTTACATAGGTAGTTTAAATATATCAGATGATGGCCTAAGAATCAAGGAGGCAGGATTAGAGACAACCTTAAAAGTTAAATCAAGCCAGTGCTAGGCACCTGGAGAATACCCTAGAACAGCAGTCTCAACCTTTTTCTTTCTGGGCCCCCCAACATGCTATAAAAACTCCATGGCCCACCTGTGCCACAACTGTTTTTATGCATATCCAGTAGATTAAAAACTGTATTAAACTGATAGTCATACAGTTAAACAGATACATACAGAATATAAAAAAGAAAAGGATAATATAGGTACAAAAATAAAAAAGTTAATATTATTTTTGGTTTACTTACTCAGTCTGAATCTTGTTGCTGGTGCTGATCAATAGTTGTCAGGACGTGAGGGGTATCTTCGACAAGCACGTGCACATGTCATGGTCACTTTTTTTTCATTCATGTCATGGCTGACCTGCACAGCCCCAGCCCCTCCACCAGCTAGCCAGCCACCCAGGAGACCTGTACAGCAACACAGCCCCTCCATCCATGCGGTGGGGCTTGGCTCCTTCAGCCCTGCGTGGCAAGGCTCGGGCTTGGGCTTTCTGCCCTAGATCCCAGCAAATCTAACGCTGGCCCTGCTTGGCAGACCCCCTGAAACCTCCTCATAGCTCCCCCAAGGGGCTGGGGACCCGTTGAGAACCACTACCCTAGAACACTGTCCGCACACCCAGACATGAAGACACAATCCCTGTACTAAACAGCTTAACTCTAAGGCTCCAACCTGCAAAAATGACAGGTGCTTAGTTGGCATGAGTTTAACTTTACGCTCTACAAACAGTCCCATTGAAAGGACTGGGGATTAAGAAGACAAGCAACATATGAAGGAAGGAGGAGAGGGATACAGCCCAAATACGTATAATTTTTATTTACATTTGGCCAGACTCATACAAGCTGAACAGTGACATCCAACTGCTTCTCAGTCTATGCATTATTCATTGGCCAATTACTGACTCCCCACAATGGAAGTAGGATTTAAAGTGGGGATGGATTTCACACTGTCATGCAGACTATATGGGCCCCCATTTTATGTGTGCAGCGGCTTTCTATGGTCTCAGGCCAATCTTCTTTCTTCCATTCAGGATAATAAAAGGGCACATTTTTGGGAGTGGCAGCAGTGTAATGACATTCTGTTCCTTCCCTGAGGAGGGGAGACTGGACAGAGTGGTATTTGCATAGGCACAGGGCAGCAAACCACCTGGATATAATTGCAGGGCACATCTCCCTCTCCCCTCTGGCTGCCAACTGCCAGGAGAGAGGAAAGACAGGGAGTGGCAGAGGAATCCCCCAGAGGGAGAGACGCTAGGTTGAGTGGTGACTGGGCCGTCTCTCCTCCTACTCTAGACAGGGGCTGAGAGGAAAACCCGAGCTGTGGGCTCCGCGCCTGGGGCCCGCCCCTCAGGCTGGCCGCGCCAGGTGCTCCGGCTGTTCCGCCGGGTGTGTCCGAGCGGTGCGCGCGTCGGAAAGTGACACCAGCCGACGGAGGGGGAGGGGCACCGTGCCCAAGTTTGAGCGCGCGGTGCCAGGCCGGCCGGCGGGTGCGCGCGGGCAGGAGTTGGTGCCTGTCAGGTACCCCGGCGGGGCGCGAGCTGGGGGAGCCCAGGGTGCCGCGTGCCCGGGGCTGGGCAGAGAGAGCGGGGAAGCGAAGGGTGCCGGCATGGCGCTGGGGAGCGGGCGGCGGCAGCAGCAGCACGGTGCCAGGTGCCCCCGGCCGGGCGGGGAGGGGCCGGGAGCCGTCGCTAGGCGGGAGCAGGGGCCGGACGCAGACACCTGAGCGGCTGCGCTGCCTCCTCCCCTTACGCGGGTTTCGACTTTCTCCCCCGCCCGGAAACTCGCCGGCCGAGCCGCGCTCGCCACCGCCCCGCTGGCTCCGCCACAGCCCGGCCGGAACGGGGCGACCCCGCCTGTGCCGCCAGGTGAGTCCCAGCCCGGCAGCGACTGCGCCCCCCCTCGGGGGGGCTTGTTGGAGGGAGGGTCCCAGGGGCTCCCCGTCTGGTGCCCGGCCCAGGGCAGGGAGGTGGCCCATATGGGGGGAACTGGTTGCGGAGGTGGGGGAGGAGAGGCACAGGGCAATTCTGTGCCGAGCTGCGAAAGGGACCTGGCTTGGGTAAAATATTTTACAGATCGCTGCCCCCCACCCCCTGTAATTGACATACATCGTTGTAGTGTTTTTAAAATAATCCCTTCTCAGTTAGTTAATGTGGCTGCATAAATAAAGACTTTTATTTGACAGACTTGGCTTGGCTCACTGTTCTCATGACAAGGAAAGTCCCACTCAGGCAGTCCCCTGTAACTGTAGGGTCTCCTTTATTTACTTTTTAAATTGTTGTTTTTATTACTCTTCATCGTGTACCTTTGTAAACATGGTGCAGAGGAATGGCAGTGTGCTATTTAATTTATATTTTAATAGCAAATAATAATTGAAAATATTTGTAGTTGCTAGTAGTTTCCGCAATACCGTCACATTGTTTCTAGTATAAACAGTTCCTGTTTTTATTGTGATTTTGTAATTACAACTTTTAATTCTACATTTTTGTTCTTCTATAACGCAAGTTTATTCTTTAGGATTATAAGACTTAAAGGCTGACCGAGTTTCTGGGTTGGTGTCAAATTTTCCTTCAGTTTCCTTTGATCTGCCAATGGGATTGCCTTTGTCAATTTATTTTGCCTCTCTGGGCAGCATTCTAGTGCTTTTTCACATGTCATTGCTTGTGTGTATAACTTTTGTTCCCAAGTATTCACTAAAGGCCAGGTTGAAAGCACCTAGATGCTTTTGAAAATCCCACTAGTCACCTAAATACCTTTTAAAAATCTGGCCTAAGGATACTATGCTATCTTTTATTAAATCCTTTGCAAAGGCAAATTTCTACTATAATTTTTACTAAACATAGATACACAACCAAGATTGACAACCACAAGAATTAAAAAATGTGTTATGCACTCTAAAGTTATGAAATTAAATAAATAAATGTTCAGTGGTTCTTGCCTTTTTGTTTTAAGAGGCTTTAGGGTGCACTAGCTACATGCATGTATTATTACCTCTCCAAAAGAATCCCTATACCTAATACATTCTTATAATATTCAATACCATTTGGACATGGTTTTTCCCCTCTCCCCCACACACACTTTAATTGAAAATTTATTACAGATCCTTATTTGTGTAAGTAATCCTTCATCCTGCAAACACTGAAATACATACTTACTCTTCTATTATTTCGCTTGTTGCATACATTTTTTTCTACTGAATTGTTTATATTTCTAATTGCATTTTAATTTTATGTCCTCTTATATGCGACATTGTTATGCGTCATTTCAATGATGAGCTTCATTCTGACAAGTTTACTGTTTTGTGCTGCCAAAATCGAAGAAGTTTTTTAAAATTAATTATTCTGTCACTCCTTTGCATTATTTGGGAGGGGAGCACAGCGCTTACCTCACCTATTTTGCCTTTTGGTGAAAGTACAGTACCATGTCTCCTATGTTCTTACAGTGGGATAGCTAATGCATGTTAGTTATTCTGCGGTAAAAACACTTTCTTAGCATTCAGAAGACAGACTATAATACTGACTCTGATGCAGATGTTGTTCATGGTTTGACAACTTTGATAGCTTTCAGAGTAGCAGCCGTGTTAGTCTGTATCCGCAAAAAGAACAGGAGTACTTGTGGCACCTTTTAGAGATTAACAAATTTATTAGAGCATAAGCTCCGTATGTGTGTATATATATCTCCTCAATATATGTTCCATTCTATATGCATCTGAAGAAGTGGGCTGTAGCCCACGAAAGCTTATGCTCTAATAAATTTGTTAGTCTCTAAGGTGCCACAAGTACTCCTGTTCTTTTAACTCTGATAGCGATTATAGGAGAAACACTGCTCCTTTGCCATTGGAGGTAATTGCCCCTGAATATCTGCAATTTCTGTGGATGTTATGGAAGACTGACTAAAGCATTTTAAACTAAAAAAATTAAAAGAGTGCCCCCAATTTCCCTTATTCCCTTTTTTTTTTTTTTTTTTAACTTACTAAGGAAGCATCTACATGGACACACTAAAGGTGTGAATTTAATGCACATAAATTATAGCACATTAAACCTCTATGGGGACGCTCTTTACTTCCAGACAGGTGTCCTTAGTTTTGACAATGGCAGTCAGAGCAATCATGGAAGATTGCAGGAGTCCTTCCCCAAAACATTAGTAAGCATCACGTCTTTGATCTAGCTTGAACATTTTAAAAGTTTTGTATACTTCAGGCGCAACTAACATTTCAAAAGTCCAAAGTGCTCCACTGCTTGCCTTCTTTTCATCTTAACTTTCCTGAGGGTTGCTCCATGTACAGGGCCGGCTCCAGGCACCAGCCGATCAAGCACGTGCTTGGGCGGCACCTTGGGGCAGGGCAGCGCTCAATTTTTTATTTTATTTTTTTTTATTTGGCGGCGCGGCGCTCGGAGGGGGGTCGGGGGCTTCGGGCAGCGTGGAGCTCGGAGGGGGGTCGGGGGCTTCGGGCAGCGTGGAGCTCGGAGGGGGGCGGGGTCTTGGGGATGCGGGGGCTGGCGCGGTGCGATGCTCGGAGGGGAGTGGGGGCTTCAGGCGGCGGGGTGCTTGGAGGGGGGCGGGTCTTCAGGTGGAGTGGTGCTGGGGGGGCAGGGATTTCAGCGGCACTCGTGGGGGGGGGTCGGTACGGCGGGGCGGCGCTCTTCTTTTTTGCCTGGGGCGGCAAAAAAGTTAGAGCCGGCCCTGCCTATGTAGAAAAGCCTTTATAATGTTTCACAGAGATTTAAATTTTATAAGACCAAAATTGATATGTGGTTTAAGATTCAAATTTAAGCTGATCTCACTCCTTCTGTCTGCCCTTTTCAGCTCACTTAAAACATTGTGATGTTGTGTCTCAGCACAGGTGCAGAGTGCTGGGCTGATCACCTGGCCCACAAACAGGGTGTGGCAGTTACTAGACATGTTCTGCATTTGTTTCTGCAGCTGTATAGGATATTTTCATTGTAGGTAACACACCTGGAAGGTCATTACCTGTTTACTCATCTGATAGCTGAGCCAATCAGCGCTTAAGGGGGGAAATGTTATGTTTGCTTAAAACAGCCACCTTACATCAGTGGCTGATCAGTGCAAGAGCATGCATGTGTCTGCTGTAAGGGATAGATTTGCTGACAATATGGAGAAATGTTTTGGAAAGAGGGAGGATGACATTCTTAGCAAGATCTGAACTAGCCAGGCATGTACACTCCATAGTATGGCCACATTATAGAGACTTAGGGCTAGATTCACAAAGATACTTAAGCACCTAAACTTCAGATTTAAGTGCCTCAGTTTTAGGCTCCACTGTGATTCACAAAACTCCTGACGAACTCTGTAAGTACCTAAATTCACATGGCACCTACATTTTCTGAGTTGAAGTGCCCATGCTGCCTTAGTTTCTGCCTTTCTGAGCATGTGCATTGCTGCCTTACTCTAGGCTTATCTCCTGCATATGCTCCAGACCGATTCACGAACAGGAGAGATAAGACAGGTGGGTGAATGCCTATGTATAGTGTCTGATCTAGTAGGCATGCTCAAAGCCTACCTACGGGATCAGGTCCCATTCAAAATCTGACTGGCTGAGATGGGTGCGCTATTCTCACCCACCACATAACTTTTAGTGCAGTGGTTAGAGCACTGGCTTGGGATGTTGGAGAGGGGAGTTCAATTCCCCCCCTCAGGCAGAGAGGGAGAAAGGATTTGAACAGCGGGACTTCTACATCCCAGGTGAGTGTGCTAAACACTGAGCTAAAAGTTATAAAGAAGGCAGTGACATCACCACCACCTCCTGCTGCTGTTTTGTGTGCCTGTCTAGTTCTTTCTCAAAGAAACTGCTTAGTTTAGGTGCCTAAACAGCCTGACTCCAGGAGAAGGATTCCTGGTTGTGAATTGCTAGCAGAGATAAGTGCCTCCTTGCAGCCTCCATTTAGGCTCTGAACTCAGAGCAGGGTGGGGTTTAGGATACATCCCTCATGGGCATCTCACATTGGTTAGGTTTGGCATTTCCCTGCTTAATGTGCTGGATTTGTGGCTTATAGTCTAGGCACCTAAAAGTTGGGCATTGCAACACTCAGCACCACAATGCCTAGTTCCTTTCTGAATCCAGCCTTTAGGTCTTTTCCTCACTGCTTACAAAGGTGTTTTTTTAATCTCAGAGTAGATAAGGTGTATAAACTGTCCTGAGGTTTAAAAGAAAATCAAGGAAAGAAAGAAAGACAAGGCACTTCAGTTTCCTCACTGATAAAAAGGCCTGAGAAAATATCTCTGAAATAAGATCATAGGAATGATCACACAAGAAATGCGTGTACGTGGCAAAGTACAGAAGTTCAAATTTTGCTTTGAAAACTTGTTTTTCAATATGTGTAATGGTGACAATGGGGTGGGGAGACTGTAATACAGAACAAGGTGGATTTTCTGCTTAATAGCTTGTATATAAAAGGTATTCATACATATTCAAAACTGTTTACAATGCTGTCTGGTATTTTCACTGTTTTTTATGCAGACCTAAACTGCAATGGAAAGAGACTAGTAAAGAAATAACACCTTCATTCAGAGTTTTACCTACAATAGCACTGAAGTTTAACTCTGTAGAATGCTTTTTTAAATCACTAAAATATTTTTGTGTGTCCAAGTTTAAAATAGAGATTTCACAATGATAGTAAATGTGATGGGAGTGCCCCCCCATCTGTCAAAGTTTGCTACCCCTGGACCAGAGGGTGGAGAAAGGCAAAACAGCAAATTTTAACAGGGCAGCAAAACAGAATATCTAGGTGTCAGTAACTACTACCAGCTGCAAATTATGCCAGGAGCATCACACCTGCATTTGGGACCTGCAGGGGAGACAGCCACCAGTCAGCAAGTGTGCTCCTTAGGACTCAGGTGGGAGGGATGTTTAGGCAGCAATGCTGGGGGCATCTCACACAGGGGGTTAGGCTTCTCCCATGCAGACAACTCTGCTCAGTCTGTTTGGTTAGTGACACCAAGGCTTCTGCAGGCAACTAGGATTTGTTAATTTTAGTGTTAGAACTTGTCTGACTTTCGAAAGCTACAACAAAAAAAGAGTGCCCTTAAATACCAATTGAAAGGGCATCCTCTGGGCATGTACAGGTAAAATGTAGGTGTTATGAACCCCACAATACGGCTATACAGCTGATCTTGCCAGAGGTGTGTAAGTGACATTTAAAAGTCAATTAGAAGTTTTGGGGTTATTTGTGACTGTATGGTCCCAGGGAACATTGCAGTATTGGGCGTGTGTTAATTGTGAGAGAGAATAGACTGTAAACAAAAAGGAAACTGATCAATCTACTGCACAGTCCAACCTAGGTGAAATGCAAAGAGTAAGTCTTCCTTTTCATTAGGTGTTCTTATTAACAGAAATAATGCATTGTGGTTCATAGGTGTCAGGATACCTAGGTTCTATTTTTTGACTGTTATTCTCATTATGTGACTTTGGGCAAGCTACTCATCCTTTCTGTACCTTAGTTTCTCTCCCCCCTCCCCATAAAACAGGAGGAATGTGCTCACCCACCTTTTTAAAGTGCTTTGAGATCTATGGACATAAAGCACTAAGAATTTCTGAATTATACTTTTTTTTTTTTATTTTAAAGAATTGGGTTTTAACTTGACAGTAATCTCAAAGTGCAATTTAGCTGGAATAGTGTTCTTTATGCAGAACACTTGAGTTGTTATACAGTGTCTTATGAAAGGAGACTCAAAGAGCTTGGCTTGTTTAGCCTAACCAAAAGAAGGCTGAGGGGAGATATGATTGCTCTTTATAAATATATCAGAGGGATAAATATCAGGGAGGGAGAGGAATTAGTTAAGCTTAGTACCAATGTGGACACAAGAACAAATGGATATAAACTGGACATTAGGAAGTTTAGACTTGAAATTAGACGAAGGTTTCTAACCATCAGAGGAGTGAAGTTCTGGAACAGCCTTCCAAGGGGAGTAGTAGGGGCAAAAGACATGTCTGGCTTCAAGACTAAGCTTGATAAGTTTATGGAGGGGATGGTAGGATGGGAGAGCCTAATTTTGGCAATTAATTGGTCTTTGATTATTAGCAGATAAATATGCCCAATGGTCTGTGATGGGATGTTAGATGGGGTGGGATCCGAATTACTACAGAGAATTCTTTCCTGAGTGCTGGCTGGTGAGTCTTGCCCACATGCTCAGGGTTTAACTGATCGCCATATTTGGGGTTGGGAAGGAATTTTCCTCCAGGGCAGATTGGCAGAGGCCCTGGAGGTTTTTCGCTTTCCTCTGCAGCATGGGGCGGGGGTCACTTGCTGGAGGATTCTCTGCACCTTGAGGTCTTTAAACCACGATTTGAGGACTTCAGTAACTCAGGCATAGGTTAGGGGTTTGTTACAGGAGTGGGTGGGTGAGATTCTGTGGCCTGCGTTGTGCAAGAGGTCAGACTAGATGATCATAACGGTCCCTTCTGACCTTAAAGTCTATAAGTCTATGGCCTGGTCCACACTAACCCCCCACTTCGAACTAAGATATGCAACTTCAGCTACGTGAATAACGTAGCTGAAGTCGAAGTACCTTAGTTCGAACTTACCGCGGGTCCAGACGCAGCAGGCAGGCTCCCCATCGACTCCGCGTACTCCTCTCATGGAGCAGGAGTTCCGGCGTCGACGGCGAGCACTTCCGGGATCGATCTGGGATCGATTTATCACGTCTAGACAAGTATAGATCTACCCTGAAATAGAGGGAACAGAGAAATGTTATCTGTTGACAAACAAGGAAGAATAAAAGGTTTCAGATAATATTTGGAAAAAAAATGGAGCTGATGAGAAGACACTTATTGCTCTAGATATTGTTTCAGTTTTGCTTCACACCTTGTAGTCTGAAATAGTCAGTCAGTCTCGCTCATTTTATGAGCTGCTTAAAGTAGGGATGGCATAGTTAGCTATCTGAGGGCCTAAAGTTTATTGTTTTTATTGAGCGTTGCATATAGACCACAACTTCCAGAGGTGAGGCATAGAATCAAGACACATCTATTCTAGCTGGACTTTTTTCTAGTTTTCAATTATGATTGAGAGGAAAAGGAGATAAAGTAAAATTCTTCTTATATAGCACTATAAACATGAATTGTTATTTGCAATACAGGGAAGATGGAGTCCCTGCTTCAGAGCTAAATCATCCAGAGCCCCATTTCTACAAAGAAAACTGCATGGGCCTGTGCAGAGCCAATTAAACTCAATATAATTAATAGAGAAATGCTCCTTTACCTCAAAGGGAGGTTAAATTCATTTATATAGGACATATTCCGATGCTATGGTTATAAGTGCAATAGAAGAGCCTATAAATAAAACAGAAGATGACAACATCATGGGCAAGAAAGGAAAGGACAAGGGAGAGGACAACATGATTATGTGGCAAATTGGGAGGTGTCAGAGTTAAGACTTTTTTCACTTAGTAATATCAAGAGTGTCTTTCTGGAAAAGTTAGCATAAGATGTCTAGAAGGAACGTTTGAGGGCTGCTGTTTAGCTGGAATAATCCTGCCTTATTTTGTTTGATGTGGCTATGCAATTCTTTTTGGTCTTTATTTTTCTCTTTGAAACGGCAGTGAAGTATTTGGCATTACTTATTTTGCAGTGGGACAAACAAACAAAGTAGAAATGTAAAGTGAGATCTTCACCCTCTTTTTGGCCTCTTTATGCCAGGTGAAAGGGGAAGAGCTGCATAAAGCCCTATATCCACCTGTGGGAAGATTTCCTCAGTGTACAAACTGTGGAAGACCACTAAAAGTCTGTCCTGGCTTCTGAGGATTCCCTTGACAGCACTAGCATGGGGGTGTCCTGGGGCAGGGCCATAGCATGCAGTGCTGTGGAGCTTCTGGTAGCCTAGGGAGGCTGACAACACCCCGGGTTTGTCTAAGTTACGCTGGTGGCATCAGATGTCCCCAGAGAAGCCCATAGTTGGAAGGGCCCAATGTAGCTTAAATCTATCATAGATAACTGGGAGCCCAAAAGGTATGTGCTGTACCTTTAAGGGTACATCTGCTCTTTGAGCTGGAGGTGTGATTTCCAGCTTGAGTAGACATTCTTGTGCTAGCTCCAATTGAGCTAGTGCATTAAAAATAGCATGTAGTTGTGGCAGTGTGAGCAGCTAGCCACCATGAGCACAATCCCATCCAAGAGCTAGGTATGTACCAGGGGCAGCTAACCCCTCCTGCCATTCACACATCCATGGCTACATACTATTTTTAGCACATTAGGTTCATCAGAATAGCATGGGAATGTCTCCTTGAGTTGGAAAGGATACCTGCAGCTCAAAGTGTAGACGTACCCGAAGACGCAGCACCAGTAACATAGTGGCATAAAAAGAAGTGGGTAAACTAATCTAAATTCCATATTCCCCAAATGAGAAGAGGGTAAACTCAGTTTAGCTGTGTTTACCCTTGACTACACTGTTGCACAGAACCTCACCCTTAATGATTGAAGCCCTGAGCTCATGAGTGGTCCTGCAATAGTAAGAAAAAAACAAAAACAAAATCCCACACTGAGTCTCCATTCCATTACACAGGCTTTCCAAAGAAAATCATGGAATTACTATGGCATGAAACTGGTATAATGGAGTGGAGAATCAGGTCCAATGTACCCAATGCTTGGGGGAGGGGGGGGAAATCAGTAAGGAAAGTGGATTTTTGTTTCCATTAAGCCATGCAGAGAGGGTGGTGTGTGTGGAGGGGATGTTTTAAAGCCTGGGAAACAGGTATTGTAAGGGAGGGAGAAACAGCTGGATAATGTCTCTAGCAATGCCATGAATGAATCTGTTAACCGAACAGGCCTCTCTCTATCTTCAGATTTCTAAAGTGTGTGCTGCAAGCACAGCTGATTAAACCTTCTGTGTGATATTACATTTAAAATGGGAACCCAATAATTTTAAAATTAAAAATGTTGACCAGTGTGTAATAATTTTGGAAATATTTAAAGTTCCTTCCCCACTTACTGAAGTAGCTGTTGGTTTTGTGGCACTGAAAGTTATGCTACAGATGATGTATAGTTCTGTAAGCTTGCTAAAAATAGTTAATGGGGCAAGTTTACAAATTGGAGATGGTAGAGTCCTCAGTTAATTATTCTGATAGAAGGGGACAAAAACCGTTTGACATTTCTGTTACTCATTGTGTGCTCCCTGCTATCTTCATCAGATTTTCACGCAACACTCTCATACACAAAATCTTTGTTTCAGTAAGAAATCATTGTCTAAATTTCTCCACCAATTTTACTTAAAGCTGTAGAAAATTAAACCACATCATTTTATCCTGGTTTGTATGTCTTTCCAAAGTGGTTGCAGCTGTTGTCTTACTCACAGGTGTCAGTGTGTTTTGTCGGTTATTACAAACCTCCCTCCCCTTGTTTGCCTGTTCTTGGTCAGATTATTGTAGTGGTGCCACCCCTGTAATAGTTAAGGGACTGCCAGGTGTTATACTTATCACCTTGCTATCTAGGGTTTGTAATTCAGACAATTTTTTTTGTTCTGGACTGAAACTTGGCACATGGGGTCTCATCACAGGAGTCAGTGGGTTCACAAAATATGGAAACACCTGGCAAGCTCCCCCCCCCCCCCCCCGTAAACATTCAAATAGTCCAAAAGAAGGCTACAAGAGTGACCAGAGTATTAAAAGGCATGAGATAACTGGATGTGTAGAGTTTAGAAGAAGTGATAGAGGGGATGTAAGTGATCATCAGTTCCTGAATAGTAAGAATTACTAAGGTGGTCAGGGAAGAATCTGGAGGCAACATTTAGAAACTAAAGGGGGAAACTAGTAAACAGAGTTTGAAAAAAAATCCAGGGATAGAATTGAAGTCTTGATTTATGTCCCTGATTTTGCAACTGGCTTTGTGTGGGTGGATCTCTGCACCTGCACAGAATCCCCCTGAGTTCAAAGTGTCTCCATATGAATTTGAGGGACTGCTCATGTGGAAAAAGTTGCAATATCAGGACCCATGCAAGGAACTATTTCGGAAGGGGAAGTGCTAGACTAGATCCAGGAGGTCCCTTCTAGTTTTTTTAATTTATAATTGGACATGCAGTATTTTATTCATAAAGATTTATTTTTTTCTGACAACTAGAGCAGGCTTATTCTTTAAAATATCTTTCAGTGGCAGTTAATTCTTCCTATGGACTATTGTGTTTTGTTTTTTAGAAAAAACTTGACCAGATTCTTTGCATTTTTGCAGCTAGATTTCATATGCTAGGCCTTAATCTGCATCTATTAGAACTGCAGTGAATCATTACCAGGAACTATATTGGCTCAGATTGCAATGGGCTCCAAACCCCTACATAATAGATGAAGGGAGAATTTGTTATGTGCTGACATTGTCCTCGGTAAGGAATAGACTGGGACAGTCCCTGCCCTGCGAGCCTTAGTCTGAAGAAGTATCCTGTTTGAATCCAGCAGCTCAGTTGATAGCAACCAAAAGTTCTTACCATCTGGTGGGGTGTTCTGTAGCCTGTATGAAATAAATGCAATATACGTGCGTCCTTGTGACTAGAAACCGCACAGTTGTTGCCAGCTGGCCACCTTGTTGGCAGTCTTGGAGAAAGGGCAAGAAATTAATAGGCCTAGAGAAAACATCCTCCCTCTCTTGTGTATTCTGTCAAGGCAAACTTGAGGAGTATTGGCAGGTGACAGTCTGGGGAAGTGTGTGCTGTTGCTGCCCTGTTTTTGTGGATAAAAAGAGGACTTCTGTCTCCTGTGTTGTCACTTCAGCAACTTTAACCAGAAAGGAGAAGAAACTAAAGATAAATATATACGTGTACACAGTGTAAATATTTACATGCACGCACACAGCATAGGGTAACAATGGTTCTATAGAAGCTATTGATATTTCTGATATTGGCTCAGACTGACCTTATCTTAGCAAATTTAAGAAAGTGCACAGCTGGAAGAAAACAGAGGAAAGGGAAACAAGTTTTGTTGTTTTTGCTAGTCTCTAAATTCAGTAAGAAACAGACAAGAAAATTCTTACATGAAAGGACAAAATCCTCCCTGAATTACATCCACATAACCATATTAAAGCTGGTGGAATTGCATAGGTGTAACTGAGAACAGAATACAATCCTAAATATTTATTTTTAAAAGTCAGAATGCTCTTCTGCCTGTAAACAGGCAGAAGGTAGCAGATTGGATAATTCAATGGTCTTTTCTGCTTCTACTGTCTAGAATTTTGAAGTTTTACATAATGATGAGTTGCTTTTCACTTTTCTCCCCCTCATTCAATTAAGATATTGGGGAAAGCTTTAGACAGTTTGTAGTTTACATATGGAAAAAAGATAGGCTCAAACTTTGTTCTAGCATTGGCCTCTACCTCCAGAAATTCTAACCTGGGCAGAACAATCCACTGTCGGTTGTTGGTGTCCATGGGTGGCGTAGATCTGCCATAGTGGCACAGCCAACAATTGCTATTGTCACCCTGCACAGTTTAGAGCGGCCTGGAGGATCAGTCCGGTGTAGTGTGGGTGCAGAATTGGGGAATCTCAGAAGGGCAGTTTGAAACTTGTCTCCTCCAGATATGCTCTTGGGTTGCCTCTGATAAACCTGACTTCAGCACAGTGAGCCAGATTGAGTCCCTAACATATCAAGAAGGTATTGAATGTACGTTGGGCCAAACTCTGCTGTGGTACTCTGGTATAAGTCAAGACTTACACCAGTCTAACAGAGCAAAATTTGTCTTATTGAGGAACGTTCATTCACAGTTCAGCTTCCCTCACTGCTTCCTCCTGCAGTAAAAAGTCAAAATCCAGCATCTGACATCTCCATCTGAGGCTATGAAATTGACTGGGATGAAACACATTCCACCACACTGGGTAAAATTCTATTTTCATGTACATCTCTGATATAAGAGAGGGCAGAATCTGTCCTTGCTACTTCATCGCCAGATCACTTGTGGTGGGGAAGAAAAATTAATCCCTTATGCAAATGTCCTATAGAAAACAATCTTCCTATGGGTTTTTCAGCTATCCTACAGAAAATAGAGAATTCTAGCGCAGGGATATAATTCTGAAGTAGGACTATAAAAAGTTATAGAAATTAAGCTTTCTAGATTAATTTATATTAAGATATTAGTTTAATCACATTAAAGTCTAGAGGACTTTCCCATAAGAAATAAGGGGTCAGTATAGAACTGCCATATAATCTGCAAAAGCAGCAATAGCAAATAGTGGGATATCAATAAGTGGATTGATGTTTAGATGGGTTAATTTTAAAATAAACATTCTCTCCAGAATCAAAGTCCCCTTTTAAACTAGGATGGGAACTGCCACCTGAAACACTATTCCCTACTCCCATACTACTTTCACTGGTATATGACAATGGGTAGATGTCTTTAAAGCTGAATTTTATAAAAGTTTCCCAGTTTCAAATACAGTTGTATAATGTGAGGAATGCTGCTCACCATGAAATCTTCAGGGATTATCGTGGTAGATGGAAAGTAGTGCTGCTTTCTTCTTACGTGTATTGTATGGACAAAATCCAGATCTGATATGAGCATTGACATGTGCTTATTCAAGCTACTGCAGTAGCTGGCAGGGTTTTACTGGAACAAAGGCATATGCCAAAGACATGCCTATGCACATTACACATTTAAGATCCTGTAAACCATAATGCTGACTTAGTATTATCTTCCTTTCTTTAAAATAAATGGAATTTACGGAGACACAGGAGGATGTGTATTAGGAATGCCTATTGTTCATATAGTTGATAGACACGTGGTCTTCTTCTCAAAAGCATACCAGAACTTTGGAAAGAAGCGCACTACTAGCTACTTGGCTGAAGTCTGAGTCTTAACTTCGGGTCTCCTAGTCTTTTGGTTTTGGTTTGGACCTTGTGTTTTAATTTCAGAAGTTCAGATTATTAATTAAAGTTTAGATGCTTGATCCTTAAATTGCACCACTGGATGCCTTTTCCCTTCCTCTCCACAAAACTACTTGCTTACACAAACATCAATTTAAGGATGGAGTAACAACCTTATAAACTTATTTTTTTGGACAGACGTGGCTGCCAAGTTCAAAGTGTGTATCAAAGAGAGAAGTGAGGGGAGAATGGGTGTAGCAGAAAAAGCATCTAACAAAAATGTATAATAAATACGGTGTGTGGCAGTCCTGAGGGAAAATGATAAAGCAACTTGCTAGCTGCTTTTCCTGCTACACCTAACACTACTTCTGCTTTCCTGGCATTCATTTTGCACATTTTGAATTAAAATAATCACAAATTAAAACTACCTAACCACCTAAACTTGTCTTCTGAACAATTTACATACCACTGAATCTCTGTTAAATTTGGCCCTCAAGAGACCCATTGTTTAGGTCTTTGAGATAATTATATTTAGACACTTCTGTAAATATGTATTGTACCTTTTTAATAAAAAGGTGGTCGGAGGGAACCCATTTGGAATTATTACCCAGGCAATGTTCATTTAATGACAGGGCTAGGCCTGGTCCACACTAACCCCCCACTTCGAACTAAGATACGCAACTTCAGCTACGTGAATAATGTAGCTGAAGTCGAAGTACCTTAGTTCGAACTTACCGCGGGTCCAGATGCAGCAGGCAGGCTCCCTCATCGACTCCGCGTACTCCTCTCGCGGAGCAGGAGTACCGGCGTTGACGGCGAGCACTTCCAGGATCGATTTATCGCGTCTAGACAAGACGCAATAAATCGATCCCAGGAGATCAATTGCTTACCACCGGACCCGGAGGTAAGTATAGACCTACCCCTAGATTCTCTTTGTGTTGCATGGATGTGAATTAGGAATAATTATTGAAAAATCAAATCAAATTACACTCTTGTAAGTAAGAAGAGACTCAAGCATAGAGTCGCTTTGCTTCAGAATGTTAGAATTGCTAGATCAATGATGTTGCTGTATCATTAACTGGTCCAAGAAGTGGATATTTTATTTGCCTGCCTTTTCTGGTTTGTTTTACTTCCCCAGGAAGCCTAAGGTACTAATTATTTCCCAGTAGAGTGCCATTCAACCAGTCAGCTACATCCTCCTTTGTAAAGGTGTCATTTCACAGGCAATAGCTTTAAAAAAATGTATGGTCTTGTAACAAATGCAACTAATATGCTGTAACATTAAAAAACTTGCCTCATATTGGGGACCTGATGTAGTACAGCTCATTCTGGAGAGAATTTCCATGGGATAGTTCTAAAATGAGAAGAGGAGATGGTGCATAATAGAAATGCTGACACATCCTCAGTATGAACAATACTGTACTGTCTGGATATTTGAAAGAGTCTGAGCTGGATTCTGATCTTTTACATGGGTGTAAATTGCAAGTAACACAACTGAAGTCAATGGAATTACTTTGATTGCAGTAAAACAGCTAGGTCTAGTCCTCTGCTCTTGTTCTCTGGGAATACCTTAAGTACTCTACACTGAAATTTGTGGCATTCATATAATTCTGGCTTGTAAGGCACTTGTAGATAAATAGGTAAGTCAGCATTTTCTCAGTACTGAAGTGTTCTGATTCTTTCCTCATGTTCACTGTAAATCAGGAGTCTTTTAATTGAAGTTAGTCACACAGTGTAAAATCAGTGAAAGGGGAGGGGGGAATCGGGCCTACTACTGTGTTTGATTTCATTAGTATAACATTTCACACCAGTTTGCAAAATTCATATAAATAAAAGCAGGAAAGAAACTTAGTCCTAGGGTGACCAGATGTCCTGATTTTATAGGGACAGTCCCAATTTTGGGGTCTTTTTCTTATATAGGATCCTATTACTCCCACCCCGTCCCGATTTTTCACATTTGCTGTCTGGTCACCCCACTTAGTCCCCTACTTTTAGCACACACTTAAGTGCTTTACTGAATAGGGATGGATTTAAACACATGCTTAGGTGCTTTGCTGAATTGGGGCCCTTGTTTAGACTAAGGGCTGTCTACACTGGCAGTGCTAGAGCGCTGTCATGGCAGCACTTTAACGTGGCTTGTGTGGTCGCGCTGAAACTTCCTTGCTCAGGAGGGTGAAAAAACTGTAAATTGCCAGTGTAGACAAGCCCTAAGGCTGTCATACTACCAGCTTCCTACTTTGTTAAGCCTTGTTCCAGAAACCTTTTTTCTGTCTACATTGGCCAGTCAAACCATGCTAGCACATCTCCAATAAGAATAATGTTTTTAATAGACACTCATTTTGAAGTCTGTTTTTAAACATGAGAAAATAGTAATTTCTGGTATTACACCTGCCCCTGATGTCCCCTGCCTTTTTTATGGTTTTACAATCATTTTCTTATTATTCTAGTAACTAGTTTCTCTACTTGTTGCTGTAAGAAATATCCACACAAAATTCTGTGAAATGAACTAACTGAAAAGAGAACATTATTTTTCTCCAAATCTCCTTTCATTTATTGTAATCTTAGTGGTTAAACAGTGGGTCAAAATGGTTAGGATAGAAGAAAGATCTTTAAATTGGTGATATCTCTTTAAGCTTAGTGTGCTAAAGGAGTGCTAACTTGGCTTTTCCTGGCCAGTACACCCAGAACTAGACAGAGCTTCGCAATAACTTAATAGAGACTGGATTAAAAATGCTCTCAGAGATGGCTTATTATAATAACTCCTAAAGTTAATCATTAAAATGATCACCTTTTCTTTAGCTGTACAAAGACATGCTGATTGTAGCTGCTTTTCTTTGGTGCTTTTACTTCTGGTGGTTTAATCTTTGGCAAGATCAGTAAGCAAAGAACAGTAAGGAACAGCAATAGAATACCAGAATGAATGGTGTCCCCTTTGAAAACTATTCCTGGATTTGATCCTGATTTGGTCTACCATAAGTGGTGGTGTTTTGTTTTTAAACCCAACGTTTTTTTAAGTAGTCTGTGCTTAGCAAGAACAGCAACAATTATCTCTGCACCATGGCTGGACACCAACTGAGCTAGGGTTGTGAAACATATTAGCAACATGAAATGCTCAAAATATGAGCATTACTGTATTTCACATGAACTTGGTCCCTTTTCTGGATGCCAAACTTTCACTCAAGATGGAGCCCAAATTTAGCTTAAAAAACCAAAACTCTTCATTGTGAAAATGAGCAAAATTTTGCATGTTTTTTCCAGCTAATTCACTATTTTATGAAGATGCAAAATTTTGCAATTGTGTGAAAACTGGTCACACAAAGTTGCAGAAAGTTTCACAGTTATTTTCCTATTCTTTCATGCTGTCCTAGATATATTTGGATGTATGTTGCACTGGCTGCTCTCTTTGTTGCCTTTGCTCTGAGCAATCAGGAGGGTGCTGATGCTTACAAGAACTTTATATTTGCATCCATGATCTCAACCAACCAACCAACCATGCTCTGGATTTGTGTTTTGGCCATCCAAGGAATGTAGATTAATTGTTGCCGCTCTTATTTGTTTTTAATCCAGTAATTGGAATGTTGCATTTCCAGTCTCCCAGGGAAATGTGTTCATAAACTTAATAAGTAAAATAATATTAATGCAATAAACTATTGCATAGTTTACCTAATCTAGGCCTTCACTGTATGTAGTTAGTTAAAAATCCATTTTGAGATTTTTAGCTTGGGGCTTTCCATGGGATCAATGTAGCATGTAAGTGTAACCCACACACCTTCTGGGTGTGGTGTTCTCTCCCATCTAGTGGCACTGAGACCACTTAGGCCTGGTCTAGACTGGGGGAGGGGAATCAATCTAAGTTACGCAACTTCAGCTACGTGAATAACGTAGCTGAAGTCGACGTATTTAGATCTACTTACCGCGATGTCTTCACTGCGGTAAGTCGATGGCTGACGCTCTCCCGTCGACTACCGGAGTCAATGGGAGAGTGCTCGGCGGTTGCTGCCTGTGAATCCAGTGGGTGAGAGAGAGAGAGAGAGAGAAAAAGAAAAAATATGAGTCTGCTCTACAGCCTAGCTAACAGCCAGTTGGCTTTTAGCTCATATGGTAGAGGCTCATACACTAAGCTCCAGAGGCTCCAAGTTCGATCCTGACAACCAGCGTCTGTTGGCGTTACATAAACGCTTTAGTCTAATTGCACAATATAGAACTTTTAAACTACCAAAATATTTTCTACAGTACAAATAGTAACTGTATGTTCCCTTATTTTATAATATGTAAAGTTTTCTAGGTCTTGCTGACCATTTTTCTCAAGAACGTAGAAAGAAGTTTATTGTTTCTACATAACTATGTCAGCTTTTAGTTCAGAATTACAGATGAGCCAAAACCAAAATGGTTTATCTCAACGCCTCAGTTCCTCACCCTCCCACCAATACATAATTGTTTTTTGCATAAAGTCTTGGACCTAGGTCTTGAGAGACCTGAGTTCAATTCTCTGCTCTGCCACAGACTTCCTGTATGACATTAGGCAAGTCACTTGTGGTTCAGTTCCCCATCTGTAAAGTGGGAATAATACTATTTATCTACCTCATTGGAGTGTTGTGAGGATAAATACATGAAAGATTGTCAGGTGTTTAGATATGAGAATTGCAGGGAAGGGAGCACATGTAAGTACCTTAGATAGACCTGGATCGGATTTTGCACATCTGTGCGCCAAACTGTTTTATTTTTTATGATTGAGCTAAGTGCTGAAAACAGGAAGTGGAAATGTCAGAACTTCAAATGATAGCATTGCAAACAGTGATGCTTTAATATCTGGGTACTTCAAGAACAATCACAATTATTTTTCTCTAAAAGAAGTACTACAGTAATATAGAGAAGCTTAGTACAGTCAGAAGCATAACCTTGGGAAGGGTTTTTTTTGTTTTTTTGTTTTTAAAGACTAGCATTCCTTGTTAAAATATCCCAATTATGAGAGTATTGAATCAGTATTTGCAAGTTTAAGAATTATCTGAATTTAATTTTAATTGGAATTCCATAGCCTGAAATGATACTGAAAGGTTCAGTGTTTGTGTGTTTCTTGGCACACTACATAATTTATTAGTGCTATTACTAATGCTGCAAATGAGCACAGAGAGGGGATCTATATCTGATACAAGGAGTGCTGGAAGCTCCATCACTTGGCACAATTAAAACAAGAATAGTCAATCCACCAACATATTGCAGGGAATAGTTTTGCATTGGCAGAGTAGACCACCTAATAGAGAAAGGAAGAGACCTAATTTCTATTATTCTGTGATTCAGTGTTATAGTACAAGAAAATAGGATATACAGTAGAACCTCAGAGTTATGAACTCCAGAGTTACAAACTGACCAGTCAACCACACACCTCATTTCAAACTGGAAGTACACAATCAGACAGCAGCAGAGACAAAACCCCCCACAAAAATACAGTACAGTACTGTTAAATGTAAACTACTTAAAAAAAAAAAAAGAAAAATGCTGCTTTCCCTTCTGCACAGTAAAGTTTTAAAGCTGTATTAAGTCAATGTTCAGTTGTAAACTTTTGAAAGAACAACCATAATGTTTTGTTCAGAGTTGCAAACATTTCAGAGTTACGAACAACCTCCATTCCCAAGGTGTTCGTAACTCTGAGGTTCTACTGTACTTTTATATGTGTGTAAGAGCCGATGATGTATTTGGTGTAGTAAAGCCAAAACACAACAGTTCCTTCCTAAGAAATTTGCACTCTAGCGCATGCAAGACATGAAATACTGTGAAATCTAGAGGAAAGTTTTTGCTTTCTAGGATTTATTCCTCCGGCTTTATCCTCTTCCTTTTTTGTAGCCTATAGGAATAGGATAGTATCTCTTTAAATAGTCTGAACTCTCCAGTGGCATTCACTATATTCTGTGTTTTAGAAGCACCCAGAAAATAGTCAAGAGCAATAATAGCATGCAGCTAGGCCTTATAGGGTTGTGCATATTTAGTAAACACAGTTATTTAGGACCTAACTTTGCCCTGTGGCTTCTTCATACTGTGTGTTTGTGTAGTGCAAAGAGTAAAAGACAACATTTTTCTTAGTGTTAGGGTAGACAAGGCATTTGACTGATGTAGTTGGGAAGAATGGGTCTTAGGGACAGATTTGAATAATATAGGGGGCTTGTCACATTGTCTTAAGCCACAACCCAGAAGAAGTCAAAAAAGTGGAAGCAGGGGAAGGAAGCTAAGTGGCGTTGAGAGTGGTATAATTGGCGTGAAACAGGAGAGAAGAAACAAGTGTGTGTTGTGAGATGGAGTGGAGACAGTTGATTTTTGGCCCTTGAAGATGAGAAGTTTAAACTTGATAGAAGCTTCCTGTGACGACTCCAGGTGTATTTTAAATTGCACCTTTAGCACTTGAATCTGAGTTTACAGGGCCTGATTGTGCTCTCACTTTTGGTATAAGAGTGACTAGACTAGAGTGACTCTGTAAAAGCTAATGCACTCAGACCAGTGTGAGAGTAGAACCAAACCCTCAGTGCTGGAACTGCATCCTCCAAACATTTAGTGTAACAAAACTGATTCTTAAGCAGTTGTCTTTGCGGAGTAACTTCTTACTAATTTTGCTTACACAGAACATCTGCTTTTTGTTTGAAATCACTGAACAGCCAGTCGGCATGTTCAAGCTTGCCACCTCACTAGTGCTGTTCACAAACTACTACCTTGCCGACGGGTGTGGGCTGGGTTTCATCACTGATGTGACAGGTTTAGGTTCCCAAACATCTGAAGCAACTTCCTCTTTGTTGAAAAGACAGTGATGTAAGGTAAATCCTATCTGAGCACTTGGAGGAGTTAGACAAATTGGGTGTCCAGTTTCCTATTTTTAAATACGGAACCTTCAAAAATTAGATTTGGAGTTAACAGTGGGATTATAGGGAAATAGAATTTATAAGAAATATATTTACTGGATTCAGATACGGAAGTCTCTTTCCCACTAGTCTAGAAATGACATATGGGATTTACCTCCTCATGTTGTAGCACAAAGAGCAGAGAATGAAACCCTGTAGGATACATTTGAAAAGGCCTACAGTGGTTTATCAGCAAAAGTAGGAGTGAATTCTTGGCTTTCACTGAGAAACTATGTATTGTTTAATCACCTGCCAAAATGTTTTATGCAACTATTAGAACGTGTAGTATAAACCCAAAAGCACAGCTGTGCCTCTGTGTCTTACTGATAGTTATTGGGCTTTGGAAAGCATTGGGTGGACAGGTGGGGGTGTTAAGTTGATGGTATTGGGCTGACTGAATGCAAGTATTTGGTGGTGTCGGGGGCTTGTCTGAAGTTGTAATATTACCTCTTAGCTTTCAAGATAAGTGAGGATCAAAATGTGTCCTTTTGTATGAAATATATGGCAAGAGAGGCTGTGCTTGTGTGCTTTAGATGTACTATATGTACCTGCCTGCTGCAGCTGGCACAACATGGGGGCTTCTACAATGCTGGAGCGTGGGATTCTTCATCTGTACTACATAGGCTTGGGTATTGTTAACATTCTCCCATTATCTGAAATATGCCTCCTATTTTGTTCATAATGTAACTCCATCAATGTAGTTGCAGCTGCAGAGAGCTGAATGTGTCCCATTATCTTCATCCTCCACAACTTTGAGATTTATTTACAAAGCCAATGAAGTTCAATCATTTTGGGTATAGTGAATTATGTAGTGGACTGGGTGGGTATTTCTAGCCTTCATTATAAAGCAGTTGTTTTTTTTAGTTCCCTAGAATACTTGTATGAACACACACACAATGTGTGCCTGTGTGAGTAGTGAACCATACACTCATGGTTAAAACTAACAGGGTTTCCTTTTTGGGAAGGAGATGACTGGGAGGAAGGAAATGCCTCCTAGACTTAAAATTTCCTTTCAACCTTCTCTTCCTTTCCCTTCCCCCTCCCCCAAAAAACCCACTAACCCCCATCTCTTTAAGACAAATACATTCGATACCAACCAGAAAGGCAGACAAGGAAACTGTCACTTAATCACTTTTCTTGCACTTATTATTGTAATTAGAAGGAATAAGAATTTCAGTTCATTTCACTCTGTGTATTTGACAGAATTGTGTCTAGTCAGTGTCACTATTTCCCATGCATAATCTTTCGGGATCCAAATCACCAAAATGCTTAAACAGATGCACAAATGCTTTGTTGAATCAGGGCCTTACTTTCCCCTGCTACCTGGGTGGGTCTCTCTCATAGTTACATTGGAAAGGAAAAATTGGGGGGGTGGGGAATAGAAAAATGCAAAATCACAAAAATTGGCAGGGAGATTTGGGACAGGTATGCTTCTTGAAACTAGAATTAACTTATTTTTAACTGACTAGATTTCAAGTTGACAGTGGCCTCTTAACTTGCATTTTAGACAATTTTGAGTGATTAATTCTCTCTCTCCCCTCTTCATTAGAGAAGTCCTGTCAGACCACTAACTCCTGGTCTTCAAACTGACCAACTTTCTTCTGATGTTGGATATCATGGCTGACCCTGCAGTGGAAGAGCAGGTCTCCAACAGTGAACTTTGCCATAAATGTGGCCAGTTCCACCTGTTACAGGACAATCATCTTTATAACTTCCAAGATGAAGTGGATGATGAACTGGTTTGCCATATCTGCCTTCAGCCTTTGCTCCAGCCCATGGATACACCCTGTGGACACACATACTGTTTCAAGTGCCTTGAGAACTTCATGCAGGAGTATAACTTTTGTCCCATGGATCGGAAAAAACTGAGTTTCCAACACTGCCGGAAGTCTAGCCTTCTAGTGAGAAACCTGCTGGATAAATTGACTATCCTCTGTCCCTTCCAGAAAGAGTGTCAGCAGACGATGCAGAGGTGTGAACTAGAAGCTCACTTACAGAACAGGTGCATATATGTTTACATAACTAATTGTTAGTAACATAGCACGATCTGTGGTGCCTTAGTGAACAGAACAATGGTTTCCTTACCCAGAACAAACTAAGTTAAGATGAGAACATCAGGCAGAGATGACAAAGGGACGGGCCAGTAAAGTGAGAGGATGAAGACAATATGCTTATGTGTTTGGGTGATTAGTGCATCTGTGTTGAGGATACAGGTTAAACTACTAGTCTGCCCAGACAGATAAGCAGAAGCAATGCCCAACTGAATGTAGCAAGCCCCTGAATTGTGCCTGAATACTAGGGTTACCATATTCAAACATTTAAAAAAGAGGACACTCCATGGGGCCGGCCCCGCCCTGCCCCAACTCCGCCCCTTCCCCGCCCCCAACCCTACCCCTTCCCCACCCCCATTCCAACCCCTTCCCCAAAGTCCCTGCCCCAACTCTGCCCCCTCCTCTGAGCACCCCGCATTCCCCCCTCCTCCCTGCCGCTCTGATCTTGGTTGGGGGTTGCTAAGTGCTTCCCTGCTCCCCACTTGCCCTGCAGCCCCTGCACCCCCCCGCCTCTGTGCCCCCTGCTCCCCACTCGCCCTGCAGCCCCTGCACCCTCCCTGCCCCTGCAGCCTCTATGCCTCTGCCTGCCCTGCTCCTCCTCGCCATGCAGCCTCTGCACCCCCCCGCCTGCCCTGCTCACCTGGCAGCCTCTGCCTGGCGGGGGCTTCAGACACTCAGCGGCGACCGGGGCAGCGCGGGTCCCTGCAGCCCCGGCACATGCTGCACTCCCTGCCCCACAGCCTCCTTCCTGCCGTGCGGGGTGACAGGGCCGCAGGAAGGGTCCCCCAGTGGCCGGGGAGTCCCTGCCCGCGAGGGAAGCCCGAGCCACTGGCTGGGCCCAGCCTTCCCGTGGTCCTGCAGGCTCGGCTGGGGCGCGTGGTCCGCCCAGCCTCTGGGGGTAGCAGCGGCCCCTTCGCCGCCTTCTGCTGCTGCGCCCCCCCCTCGCCCCCGCCCGAGCTCGCTACAATGTAGCCAGGCGGCTGGGCTGCAATGTGGACTCTGCGGGTCGTGCTGGTGCCGGGCGGACCTTGGCTTATGCTGCCTCCGTATTTCCCCGGACATGTTCGGCTTTTTGGCAATTCCTCCCAGACGGGGATTTGAGTACCAAAAAGCTGGACATGTCCTGGGAAATCCGGACGTCTGGTAACCCTACTGAATACAGTGCTCCTTTTCACAGAATAGTCCTTGTGCACCTGCTTCCTTGAAGTAATTATAAACATACATACCTCTCGCTTCAAACACAGTGCATGGCTCCTGAGTATTTTCAGAAGAGAGACAAGGGGTACAATACAATGCTGCCAGCTTAATTGGTCCAATTAAGATGTGTAACACACAAGTCTTTGATCCAAATACTGGAAGTCACTCAGTGCATTACGCACTTGCTGAATCACATATTTGTAATGTCATTATCTGCCCTCATTCTTTCACAAGCATAGATGCAACTAAAAATATGTTCTGCAGAGAAAGGAAACTGACTTTTCATTGCACTTCTCAGCACAGATGTTTTTGTCATTTCCACTGCCGGCTAGCTGAGCTGGAACAGACAAAGAACTGTGGTTTTAGAAAAGTGCACACAACAAAGGAGTCTTTCCATGGAGTTTGAAGAACCTTTGTTCTTAGTTAATGATTGCTCAGAATGGAGCTGGGAACAAGCCATATTGTAAACAAAGGCAAAGTTTCAGTGGCAGCATGTTTTGTTAGTAGGTAATGGGTAGTACACAGTAGATTTGATACCATTCAAATACATCATGCTTGTCTATAGCAATACCAAAGTCAACAAGTGTGCAGGTGGTGGTTGAACTAAGGAAATCTTTGCAATTTTAGCCAGGCATTTGTTTCTATTGCATGTTCCTATGGTATCTAGAGGCTAAGGTGCTCTCGATATCTTTATCCATACTTTCAACATAAAAGTTGAGAGTTTAGTTATTTTAAAACATTGCCCCTCTTCAAAAAACAAACCTATTCCATTCTCTAGTTTTATCAGTGTATTCCATCTTCTGTTTCTGCTTCTTACACTATAAGCTCTTAAGGGCTGGGACTGTTTTACTTGAGTCTTACACACACAGTCAGCACTGAATAATCTATTTCCCCCACTTCCCAAATCCCTGTAACTGCGAGTTAAAAGCACCTATATCTTATCTTTGCTAGCTGAAATGTCATTCAGCTTCAGTGAAGATCCAGTCACATACGGGAAGGTTAACCTTTCAGACCATATATGGTGGCATGCAGTTTAGTCCATTGTGACTTAATCATTACCGAAACCAAGTTCCAATAATCTAGTATGTTTTTTTTTTGTTTGTTTTTTTTAAATATATGGACTGTTAACATAAAGGTGATTCAAGCTAAATTCTAACTGGCATAAGACCACCACAGTGAAAGTATTTTCCATCAGGGTTTGTGATGATTTTTAGTGAGACTAAGCCACATCTGTGCATTTAAAAAAGAATGAGCAGCAAATTTTAAGAAACTAGTCTTGTGGCATTTTTCCCTGCACTTTGCAGTCTGGCTTCAGAGGTGTTAATTTTACAGAGATCTCAAGAGTGTAGTAGGGAGATGCCAATATTAATAATTGAAATGGCTCTGAGGGTAGGGTGACCAGACGTCCCGATTTTATCGGGACAGTCCCGATATTTCCTTCTTTGTCCCGCGTCCCGACCGATGTTCGGTCGGGACGCGGGACAAAGAAGGAAATTTACCCTCTGCTCCGGCGCTCACGCCCCCCCAACCCCGACTCCGCCCCCTCCTTCCCCCATTGGATCTCTCAATGGAGGGAGGAGGTTAGGAGGAGGGTCGGGCAACTACCAGGAGCCTGGGAGGGGAAGGGAAAGTTGCCGCGGCCCCGCCTGGAAGGAGCCGCTGGAGCGCAGCCGAGCGGGAGAGGCGCGGGGCTCCCTGCCGGCGGCAGGACACGCCGCATGTGCCCACGGCGGGCTGGGGAGCGGGAGGCTCTGCAGGGCTGGGAAAAGCCCTGGCTCCTGCCCGTTGCCCAGCCTGGAGCCCCGGGGAGCCCCTCAGGAGACCGGCCGCTGCTGTGGAGGCAGCAGCCGGGGCTGGCTCTGGCCCGGGTGGGCAGCGTGGGCCGCCGGAGACACGCGGCGAAGAGAGGCTGCGGGGGCGAGACTTGTCCCAGGCAGGGAGGCCGGCGGACAGGGGCGAGGGGCCAGCCGGGGTCCCCATAAACTTCCCCGCTGCTGCCAGGGAGCCCCGCGCCTCTCTTGCTTGGCTGCGCTCCAGCGGCTCGCCCCGCCTGGAAGGAGCCGCTGGAGCGCAGCCGAGCGGGAGAGGCGTGGGGCTCCCTGCCGGCGGCGGGACGCGCCGCATGTGCCCACGGCGGGCTGGGGGGCAGGAGGCTCTGCAGGGCTGGGAAAAGCCCTGGCTCCTGCCCGTTGCCCAGCCTGGAGCCCCACAGGTGACCGGCCGCTGCTGTGGCTCGGCTGTGCCAGCCCTGGCCCCTTGCACGCCCGCGCCGTGGCCAGCCCCGGACTTTGTTTCTTGTCCCCCCCCCTGCCCTCTTTATCCCTAGCCCCTTCTGCATCGGGGCCAGCTTTTGCCCTGGGGTGGGCAGCACGTGCGCCCGGCGCGGCTGGGGCCTGCTAATGCCCCCCCCGCCCCTGCGAAACTGCTTTTTTTTTTTTTTTTTTTTTTTTGGCTCCGCCGCCATTTTTTTTTTTGCTCCGCCCCCCCCGCGTCCCGATATTTCATCCCTGTGGTCTGCTCACCCTATCTGAGGGCCATTCCTGGGCCTCCAGTTTGTCAACAAGCAGACGTATTTTGGACATTGGGTTTTATTGCCCTGTGCCTTTGAGAGGTTCCTTTGTCCACCCTACACTTGGGAGTAAAGTAACCAGGAAGAAATAAGAGTAGGTGAAATTGCAGAGGGACTTTAGTAGCCAGAATGTAAATACTCCAAATGGAATTTGATTTGGACACAGTGGTAACCACCCATAAGCTAATATCCTGTATCATTGTTCTGGCGCACTGGTTCAGTACTGACTCAGGGAATAGTATCTGCCACTGAGATTCCAATACCACTTCTGCATCACCAACCTAACTTGCCATCCATCCTCTTATCAAAGGTGGTAATAGCCTGAGTTTGTTTTCCTTCCCCTGCTTCTTCTGTAACATTGATTGTTGTGTTGCTTACAGGGTTTGGGGGTTCTTTTTAAAATGTTGTTTGGTGCTTATGAGAAGAACTGGATGGATAGGCCTGGTGAGAGAATACTTCTGTTTATTATAACATGGGTACAGCAGCAGCAGTGCAAACTTCCTCATGCTGCCCCACTCAGTCTTGTATGTTGCTGGTTTGGTAGAAACATGGCATATTCAAGGCTATAAAACTTCTGTGATTCAAATGTGTGGTTCACACTCTTACCTTGGCTCTGAAAGAGCAGAGGGAATAAGTATTTGCTTATGCCTCACAAAATGTATTCTCACCTTCATTGGGAGCAGCAGGGCTTAAAATATTTATCATTCAACAAGGAGTACTCCTTCCTACTGTCTCTTTCTCAGATTAATTAAACTAATTGGTCTCTTAAATTAAAAAAAAAAGAAGTTGACAAAGGAGTTTCTCTCCCCCTTCTTCCAGCCTCAATTTGAGGCTGAGATGTGAATGAATCTTTGCTAGCACCAGCTGCTGGAAAGAAAATGTGTGACTGACCAGACTTAATCATGCTTCCTAAAGCATCTTAGTTACCCAGCGCTTGTATGTGCTGAGTTTACTATGTGAGATGAGATTGTTGTTTCTTGTGTGGATGACTGACTTCCAAACCTTCTCTAGGTGTCCTGGCTTCAAGAAATACAAATCCGATATAGAAAGGAGAAAAAATCCACATTCCAGAGGCAAGGAAGATCCCATTACCAGGGAGGAATCGAATGCTGCCAGAGAGGCGGAGCTATCAGACGGAGCATCGTCGCTGGTGGCAGAAAGCTCTATAGCGGCTGTGGTATCTCTGGGGACTGTGGAGCCTGGACTCGTTAATCCAGCCTTTGAGGAGGGTGAAGAAGGCGGTAATGTCTCTCTCTGCAGTTACCAACAGTGTCTCACACCACTTTGAATAGCACAAAATGCAATTCAGTTTCAAATCTCCTTTTAAAAAAAAAAAAATTAAATAACGTTAAGGATACTCTTTAAAAGAGCTTATCACAGTTTCTGCCCATATCTGTATGAACAAATACTTGGAAACCTTCAATAGTTTCAAGCTTCTCCTTTTACTTTTTACTCTTGGCCTTTCAGTTCCAAAAAACACAAACCTCTGCCACTGACACAAAAAAAGTTCTTTAAGAGCTAAGCCTCCAGGATTTTCCTGGAGTCTCCAGAATTATGTCATGTGATGAAACCTCCAGGAATACATCCAACCAAAATTGGCAATCCTACTAAGAGTAGCAGCTTCCTTATCCCCTCTCAGGATGGCCACGTGCACAGAGTATAGCAAGATTCTTTCACAAACCCTAGGTTAACAAGAGCAATACACCAAGCACCATTTAAAAAAAAAAAAATCAGAAGTTTTTCAGTAACAATGTTCTTTTGCAGCTGTGTGGAAATAAAGTGCATGCACCAGCCCCATGAGAACAGGGCACCAAACATATCGTGAAGATGCCAAGCAATCAGTACCAGGAATTTGTGCCAGTCTGTCTTTTTATTTTATATTTACTCCTTTGAGGCAATTATTTGTTCAGGTTGTTTATTTTAGTTCCTCCCTACTGATACTAAACAGAAGCATTTTTATGCCCTTTGCTAGTGCTTGGATTTGAAATTAATCATCAGTAAGAAAACAAATCCCATCACATTACAAATGAAAATAGCTATATCTCCATTCAAAGATACCACCACTTCATTAAATCTTTAGAATGACAATAAGTAGCGTAAAACTCTTGATAGCATGTTTCAAAATGATTTTCTTAATTCCTGTGCGCACTTAGATGGTGCTGGGGGGGACAAGTCTCTCTGCTAATGAACCTGTCTAATAGTTACTGTGTAGATTAGTTTGGTTCTATGTTGGAGTTTCCCCAAGTACATGTCAATCTCTCTGTTAAAGCCACTGTGTGATAGAGAACTACAGCTGTACTTGGCTGACATTGTGATTGCCTTCATTATAACATCTAACGTGCCTGGCTTGCACAAATGCTGCAATGATGATAGATTTAACATACTTTGCCAAAAGTGAAGGGAGAGGTAACAATTTTCATCTTCAGAATGGTTTGGAAGTATTAATTAATTCTTCTCAGCCCTCTGAAATAGGTAAATGTTACTCCATTACAAAGGGGGATGGGAAATTGAAGTAGAGAGGTTAAATGACTCACCCAAGATCATACATCAAAGCAATGTCAGACTCCTGATTAGAACGCAAGAGTTCTAGGCTTTCAGTTCTTTGATCAGAGCACTAAATTAAGTCCTTTTCTCTAATGGCCTGAGCGTCAGACTGGGAACCAAGAAGCCCCAAGTTCTAAGTAGTTTGACTTTAAATAACCTGGCAGTAGATCTAGAAGAAGAAAAATTTCTAAATGGCAAATTAAGCATCTATTTACAAAAGTCCTCGAAAATGCTTTGTTTCCATTCTTGCTACACCATCTGACAATCAGCTTTGCACTGAGTGAGCACTCGTTGGGAACATATGGGGAGAAAGTCTAGGAAATTTAACTTTTCTGCTTTTTGTTCGTGATCTATTCTCTTCCCTCCTAAATACCCCCTCCCCCACACACACAATGCCATTTTTGAGCACATAAGTGCCAAACAATACAAGCCCTACCAGTACTAGTTTCACACAGAGATCAGGTATATAGAATAGAGAAAGGACATGGGGATATTATCTGTATTCATGTGTTGCTTTCTCTTCTTTGATTCTCACAATCAGACCTGCCTCAGAAAGCTAGTCTTGTGGCTGAAACAAGTACGATTGAAATTCATCGAGATGATCCAGAAGAAGAACTAGGAATGCGGATAGTTGGGGGCAAAGACACCCCTTTAGGGAACATTGTTGTTCAGGAAGTCCTTCGGGATTCTGTTGTTGCTGCAGATGGAAAAATAGCACCTGGAGACCATATCCTTGAGGTACGTTTGTTCTGTTAGTAGTAAAGTTAAATTATCACCCTTCTTTGTCTAAGAGAAGGCTTTTTATGATAGTGGATAGCAAAAAGTTTGTCGTGCTGGGCAAACCTCAAGAGAGTTGGATAAGCATGCCAAAATTTGAACACTTGTCCAAATATCTTGGTTCTATGAAACTGGGCTGTGAGCCTTAAAAGAACAGGCTGTCTCATGTAATTTCTGACCCTTCCTGCTTTATCAGGCCAGAAATGCCTTGACAGCAGCCTCTTTTATAGTGTTTGGTTAGTTCTGAGCCCAGCTGGAGAGAGGTAAGAGAGCCTCATGGAAATAAGAAGTAAAATATTAAAAAGGTATCAGAACACTTTTAAACCTCAGAAGGTTTGGATTGGTTCTTATTTTTACCTGATCCAGCACTTGAAGGGTACAAGTGCAGGAGAGAAAATAGAATTGTTTTGAGTGGTGGAAGCAGATGTAATTAAGAGGATTTTTTTTTTAATTTCATCTCAATTTGACAAACACCTCTTCTGTCTGAAAATGTTTTATCACCTATTGTTACAGATCTCCTTAGATTGAAAAGTTCAAAGAAAAAAATAATCTATTTTATTTACTTTATGTATCTGACAGTTTTTTATGAGATTTGTATAGAGTATAGTTGTAGCCATGGTCCCATAAAAGATATTACCTCACCCTCACTTAATCTCTCTAACAGCACTATTGCACAGAGAGGCTCTTTTTCAAACTGGCAGGTGCTAAATCATTTAAAGCTTTCCATTTCAAAACCAGCATTTTAATTCACCCTGAAAACCAACTGGCAGCTAGTGCAGAGCACAGAACACTAGTGCCATATGCTCCTAGCAATATACCCTGCCAAGCAACTGAGCTGCCACATTCTGTACTGCAAGCTTTGGTTTCCAAATTGAATTAATGCTTCACGGAGAGTGCATTGTTAGTAGTCTAATCTCGAGGTGACAAAGGCACATACTTTCTTTAAGATCTGGACCTCACTACCGTTGTATTACATCCTCCTGGCCAGACAAATCCAACAACTGGAAATCCAACCCTCTCCTTCGATTATACATTCTAATAAGGATTGGCAGGCCCTTGCATTCAGAATGGCAGATACAGTCTTGGTCATATCTTCAGGTGGCTTCTCCAAGCCAATCAATGTCACATCCATCTTATCTGACTGAGCCTCATCCACCTCCCAGTCTCAGCCAGAAAGTAAGACATTCAGCAACACTGGCTAGGTGTCATTAGAATACTGAAGATGCTGTTGCCCATGTCTCCTTGCTAACCTTCCCAATAGGCCCATATGCACACCAAAATGAGACAGGATGGAATCCTACATGACTGCCCCCTGGGGGAGGAATAATAGTTACCAAAATTACCTTGGAAAAAAAAAAAGATTTAGACTGAAGATCCTAGGGCTTGTCTCCACTTACCAGGGGATCAATGTGTGGTGATCAATCCACCAGGGGTCGATTTAGCGGATCTAGTGAAGACCTGCTAAATCGATCGCTGATCCCTTTTTTGTGACTCCGGTACTCCACTGGAACGAGAAGCATAAGGTAAGTCTATGGGAGAGTTTCAAGGCTTCAGAGCTATGGAAAGGTCTCAGGGAAGGCGCCTCATGCATGGAGGATCCAAGTGTGCTTTTTGCTAACCTTGTGATAGTAGGTACAGTGGAAGACCCATAGGCTCTCCAGGATCTAAATGGTGTATTTTCCTTCCTCTTTCTAGGTGAATGGGGTCAACATCAGTAGCGTGACTCATTGCCAAGCTATCTCCTTGCTGCGCCACCCAGGTCCCGTTCTTCACCTTATGGTCCTGCAGGAAAAAGGGTTTTCCAACAGGACTCTCAAACAGGATTCTAGCCCTGCTGTTAACCGGGAAGTGATTCACGTTACACTGATGAAGAGAGACCCATCTGAACCCCTGGGAATCAAACTGATTAGGAAGACAGACGAGGCAGGGATTTTTATTCTGGACCTGCTTGATGGAGGCTTGGCAGCCAAAAATGGAAAGCTGAGTCGGAATGACAAAGTTCTCTCTATAAATGGCCATGACCTGAGGCAGGGAACACCTGAGACTGCTGCACAGATAATACAGGTAATTTAGTGAATGGAGCAGCTGTCTGTCTGATAACTCTGTGACTGTCTGCACCACTAGCGCAGTGCTCCATTTCTGACCCAAGGGCTAACAAAACATGCCTGAGCAATTTGGATACCCTTAAGTAACCATTTTTGGGAGAGTGGCTTCCCTACAGAAGTGGGGATTACTGTTTCCTAGCGATCATGAATACACAGGTGGGAATCTGCCATGAATCATCTCTGACAATACCACAGTGAGTCAGATGTCTACGGTGGTTTAGTGCAGGAAAGGCAAACTGATCTTTAGGTGTAGCCTTTTTACAAGAGAAATCTCTACACACAAAGCATACATCTGTGACAGATACCGGAACAGAGTATGTGAAGCTTCCCTAGAGCTAATCTAGGGAGGTCTGAATAGAGACCGCATGGCCTGGCAGTACAGAACAGAAGCATTTTTGATTTAGGTCAGGATGCTGGTGGTAAAATTCCCAGTTAAACTGCATGTGGAAGAGGGGTCCATGAGTCAATCTGAGGCCCCTTGCTGGGAGATGGTCGTTCTCATCATGATAGAAATCTGTCTCATTTTAATGGGCTGAACATTTGGTGTAAAGTATTTGTGTAAGGATTACTCCAAAAGCAGTGGCCTTTGTTTCGATCAGTTTCAAATGCTCTGTCTCCTGGGGCAGTGCCGTCCAGCTTCTAATAGCTGGGTTTCTTTTTTTGCCCGAAGATCATGACAAACACAAGGGCATTTCACCAGAACTTACAGTTTAAACCTTAGAAAAGATCCAAAGATAAGGGAGAATTCGTTCTCTTCCTGGCAATTTGGTGAGTCAGTGGTGGGAGAAAAAGGGAAGAGTTTTGATAATTATGGAGAGCCTGTGTTCTTACATAGAAAGAAATATTTGAACCTAAGCAGTGATGTTTAATATTAGAAGTAAGTCAACAAATGTTCCGATAAACAACTTTCTAGAATTGAGGACTGATTGCAAAGCCCAAAAACATACTGTTCAAGTTAGTAAATGTCAAAGCAATGGACCACGAGGCTGGCATGTATAGAATTGAATCTAATATGTTGGCACTCAGCCTCCCTAGGTGACCTGTTCCAGAGCTTAACTATCTTTAGGAATATCTTTCTAACCATAATATCTAACCTAAATCTCTCTTGCTGCAAAGTAAGATGATTAATTCTTGTCCTACTCTTGGTAGACATGGAGAACAATTGATCACAGTCCTCTTTATAACAACCTTTTACATACTTGGAGACATATATCCCTTCCCTCCTCTCCCCCCGCCCAATCTTCTCTTCTCTAGACCAGTGACTCTCAACCTTTCCAGACTACTGTACCCCTTTCAAGAATCTGATTTGTCTTGTGAACCCCCAAGTTTCACTTCACTTAAAAACTTACAAAATCAGACATAAGTGTCACACCCCCTACTGAAAAATTGCTTACTTTCTCATTTTTACCATATATTATAAAACAAATTGATAGGAATATAAATATTGTACTTACATTTCAGTGTATTGTATACAGAGCAGTATAGACAATGATTTGTTTATACTGTTCTGTATATGTAATTTTAGTTTGTATTGACTTTGCTAGTGTTTTTTATGTAGCCTGTTGTAAAACAAGGCAGATATCTAGATGAGTTGATATACTTTCTAGAAGACATCTGAGTATTCCCAGGTTACACTTACCCCTGGTTGAGAACCACTGCTCTAGACCATGTTTTGTAAACCTCTTATCACTTTGTTGCTCTTCTCTGGACTCTCTCCAATTTCTTCACCTCTTTCTTCAAGTATGGTGTCCAAAACGGGACATAGCACTTCAGCTGAGGCCTCACCAGTACTGAGTAGAATAGAAAAATGACCTCCTGTATCTTATATGTGACAGTCCTTATCAGCTCCTTTCGTAGATTTGTCTGGTCTCTAGAGGTGTGTGCATGCCTATTACATTTTTCAGAATGCTACACAAAGTCTGAGCCATGAAACTTTCAGAGAGATCATCAGAAGTCACAAGGTTAAGTCTCTACATGAGCCATGGTGAAACTTTACCCATTGAAATTACTGAAATATTATTAAGCTTCTCCTTTTGTTTTTCCTGGCAGACCAGTGAGGCAAGAGTGAACTTTGTGGTCCTAAGGCAGTCTGGTGTAGAGCTGCCAGATGCTGTTGAAGATGGTGGCACACCAAACAGTAGTAGCAGCAGCAGCAGCAGCAATGGAGGGAGTCCAGTGCACCATCGGAGGAGACCTGACCAGAATCATTACAGACGAAAATCAAACTACCAAAAGGTAAGTCTTGTAGTAATAGCAGTGCTATTTTCTGCTGGGTCAGTTGTTCTTTGTTTCTCAAATCTATTACTTTACCACTGAGTGCTATGAAAATATAAACAAAGAATACTGCAGGGTTATGAAGAGTAGGGTTTGGTCCCATATAGCACCTTTTCTTTACCAGATATTGCAAAGCAATAGAAGTTGAGAGCTGGCAGAACAGTGAACTGTACGGTCAGACCAAGCATCTGTTATCTACAGAGCAATGCAGCATCATTTGTGCAGCCTTTGAGGTTAAAGCCTGTCTAAAGGGGAGAAGGAATGCTGGCCAAAACAGCAGAGTTAATCTCTGCTCCTTGAGAAAGGGTCACTGGGTATTTGACAGCCACCAGAAACCAGTAAAACTACTATTGGGTTTAATTCCCTATCTGTAGGACAACAAGCACATCAAGCACAGCTTTCCCCTAATATTAAATTGCAGTGCTAACACTGCGTGTGACTCCATGTCACAGTATGGGACTAAATGGCCTTGTGGCCTAGAGGGGAAAGCTATACTAATGAAGCTAAAGAAAGATGCTTTTGCAACTTCTCCAATTTAACTAGTTACTTTTACACTCAGATTCCCTCCTCTAGAAAACTGTGAACTTGAACAGATTTGCTTTTATGTTGCTGCCTCTGGCAGGTTGTATCATATTTAAACTAAAATTTGTGTGAAGAAATTCTGCCTGAAATATGAACTGCCTAGACTTGTGTTTAGTTTCACAGGTTACTGCATCTGAGTTGGTTGCTATCGTATGCAGTTTCAGCCCAGTTCTTTCCTTTATAAACTGCAGTCCACTATGTCTTCTTCTGTTTCCACAACACACACGCACACACTCTCTCTCTCTAACCCTTTCTTCCTCTTAAGATCTATAGGACATGATGTGCTAATATTTCACTAAGCTTAGGGGTGGGATTTTCATAAGCGCTAACATCGACCTAATTCTGCTCCCGTCAAAGTCAGTACGAGTTTTTTGCAGCTGACTTCAAGGAGAGCAGAGCTAGGTTAATGCTGAGCTGTTTTGAGAAATTTCACCATTAGATTCTCATTTAAAGTAGATAAGCTATTTGAGTCACTATAAACTGTCCTTTCATCCCATGCAACAACATCTTCAGAAATAAGTTTCTCCTCCTCTTCATACTCTCTACCTTGTGTTTGGAAAAATATCTGCTGGTTGCCTTCTTACTTTTCTTGGCCTTATGGCACAGTAGAACCTCAGAGTTATGAGCACCTTGGGAATGAGGTTGTTCGTAACTCTGAACCAAACATTATGGTGGTTGTTTCAAAAGTTTACAGCTTAACATTGACTTAATACAGTTTTTGAAACTTTACTATGAAGAAGAAAAATGCTGCTTTTAACCATCGTAATTTTATGAAACAAGCACAGAAACAGTTTCCTTACCTCATCAAATCTTTTTTTATACTTTCCCTTTATTTTTTTAGTAGTTTACACTTAACACGGTACTCTACTATATTTGTTTTTTTTGTCTCTCTCTCTGCTCCTGCCTGATTGTGTACTTCCGGTTCCAAATGAGGTGTGTGGTTGACCGGTCAGTTCGTAACTCTGGTGTTCGTAACTCTGCAGTTCTGCTGTACACTGGGCTTGTTGAAACAGAAATGGGGACTGTGATCATTCCAATGGAAACATATATATTTTAATAACAAGCTCTATTCTAAAACATGCATGAGGTTGGATAGCTCAGCCTTTGTAGATGGAGTTGGAAATGCCTCTTTACTCTGTGTCACTGGTTCAAATCCATCCCAATTTAACCAAAGTTAAAGATAAAAAGTTGGTAATACCTGATATGTTTGATGACCTATGTGAAATGAGTTGGTAGTTTCTTTCCACTTCCTGGTGGGGAAACTCTCATCACAAAGAACCTCTATGTAGACAAAGGATCGAATGGACATGTAGACAGGCATATATCCTCACATCCCTAGCAGCAACCCTTCTGAGTCAGGGTTGAATCGCCTTGGGAGTACAGTGTGCTATAGCTTCTGCTGCTTTTGCTATTTGTGCCTAAACAAACAACTTCACTCTCCAGAGCTGTTAATGTGGCATCTTTCACCAGCCCTGAATTTTTAGAGTTCTCTGCCTCCTACCCTAGTTATGGACCTTTCTAAATTCTGCTGCATTGATTAACCCATATAATCATCTCTTTGTAGGATCTACCTCAGGGATACCTCAGCCAGGAAAAGACCGTTGCAATAAAAAAGGAGCTAAAGGAATCTTTGGGAATAACTATTGGAGGTGGAAGGGACAATAAAAACAAACTTCCTATTTATGTAACTAGTGTGCAACCCATTGGATGCCTCTTCAGGGATGGCAGGATCAAGAGAGGTAAGGAGACTTTCCAGACCCTGAGTTTCCCTTTTTATAACTTTGCTAATTAACTCAATGAATGGGTTTTAGTGTTTAAGTGAAAATTGGTATTAAACACCAGTAAAGTTTGAAACAGTAAGTCCTGGATGACACCCTGAGGCAGAGGTGGTCTATATTGCAAAAGGTCAGTAAGTTCATGCGGCCATGATAATCCTACTTATTTAATCCACAGGAGATGTGCTTTTGAATATAAATGGCATCGATTTGACTCATCTAAACTACTATGAAGCTGTCTCTGCACTGAAATCCAATGCAGCTTCCCACACCGTAGTGCTGAAAGCCTTGGAAATCCTTGTACCAGAGAGGGTGCCAGAACCCACAGACCCATCCTCTGATATCAGGGAACACGGGTTCAGTTGGTCACCCCTTTGGATCACATGGCTTGGATTACCTACGTAAGTTTGTTTGGTCAATTCTTTCTCTCCTCGGTATTAACCATTGAGTCAGGTATTTTACCTCATCTGCATTTAAGCAAAGTGAATCACTGTCTGGCTCTGAACCAAGTCAAACTTGGTGACAAGCCCTTTAAATAAAAGCAAAAGGGACTATCAGTTGTCAATGTGTTCAAATAAATTAAGAAACTCCCACTGCACTTCAGTATTTCTGAGCCCCTCCTGTTGCAATATGGTCGGTCCCTAGGTATCTGACAGAGTTCACTGAACATTTTCTCAAACTGAATAGGTCAGAAATTGAGAACAAAAGCAAAAGTGTATGTTTGGGAGCGGGGGTTGGGGTGAGAGAGAGAGAGGGTGTTTTGTTACACAGCCTGTGTTTGAATTGTGACACGCGCACTGCAAACAATCCTCGGTAAAACGTGATGAACCCAAGCCACTTTGACTATTCTCCTTAACAGAAGTCAAAGATCAGGCACTGCTACTGCCTTTTAGTAGCTAGTCTAATGGTTTTGTTTTAAGGCAAGCAGTCTTTTATTAACTTCATCTCAACTGTGAAATTTTTATCCTAGGAAAATAATGCCAAATTCTGAATTTCCTTGCTAAAATGCATTAGAAGGTAGCTTACCATGTTGCTGGTGCTAAAGGTAGTGGGAATTGTGCTGCTGCGTTCCATGTGGCAAGCATTTTAAGGTTTGAACTTTTCAGCTACTAATTTCTGGAGAGATGCAGCATGTGTTCCTCTTTATTGATCTCTGCTAAAGGTCAATTTGGAGTGAGCTCAACCCAGAGAGGAGGTGCAGGTTATGTCAGAGTTAAGGTTTGTGGCTGGACAGGGAGCTTACATGAGGTTCAGGTTAAACAAAACCCTCTCTTCTAAGGGTTCTGATTTATTTACAGGTTTGTTTTCTGGTGCAACCGAAGGAACGCAAAGCCTGTGGCTACCTTCCCTTCATGCAATTTATCAGTCTGTAAACTCCCAGAACAAAAAACAGAGGGCAGATCTTATTCCTCCAGAGCATTATGTCTGGGCTTCTTGTCAAGAGAGTCTTGGCCTGTTTTTTCTTGAAAGGAACCCAGCTTTTTTTTTTTTTTTTGCACCTGATTAACGCATGTTCATGTATGATGCTGGGATTTAACCCCCAAATCTCTATGCCATTATCTAGTGCAATGAGGTTTCCTCAGAGGGGTCACTCTTGGGCCAGGTGTATTGTGACTGGAAGGCAACAGCTCCTTTTACATCTCATCACTTGTGCCAGGGAAGGTGAAGAGTACTCTATCGAAAGCTCCAGAGACTCTAATGCTTTCCAAAATTCCATTTCCATTAAGTCAGCCTCTTAGCGCTCCAGTCATCTGCTTTTGTTTTAAGTATAGGCCTCGGAGCTAGCATCCACCAAGTACCTTGCCTCAAATATATTTAATGTTTGGTTTCTCCTACTCTAACTCACTGTAACTGGCTGAGGACCTGAGCTAAATTCATAATTAAATTCGCCAACTTTAAGATCATAAAAATATGCTCTCATTTTAAAAAGTAGTGTTGGCTGTATACCTCCCTCACGGGACCCTATGCAGCAATTTCAGCTTTTCCCACTGAGGTGGAGAGCCATCATGTCAGAAGCACCCTCGGAGCACTGAAGCAGTGGCTGGAGAGTAATCTCCTTCTATTGCTCTGAACTGAATTCTGGCATCTCCCAACTATAGAATATTAGCACCACAGGCTGCTGACATGCTTTCATGGGGGGAGGTTTTAGGATATGGTCTGAGAAGCACACAGCAGAGCTATTTCATTTTGCGGTCTACCAATGTTTACATCATTTGTTCCAAACAATATAAATGGTAATAATTCCTTCCTTGCAGTTCTTCACTAATTTCCCCAGTTGCCCAAAGTGGTGGCCAATAATGACTAGTTGGCTCTGTGTGCTATAATTTCACTAAACCACTGAGGAAAAACAAACCTCTTGCAGATCAGAGCTGAGCTCCTCATTGTCCTCTTCAGCTAAACGTAGGTGTTCAGACTTTTTGGCATGCTGACTTCTATGCACTACACAATTGAGGGGTTTTGTGTTTTTTGTTTTTAACCTCTGCTGAGAAATTTTTGAGCCACCACTGAGTATAGCTTTCTCGAAACGTTCCCTGAGCTGCGTTTTGAAATCCAGTATGAAAATCTGAAGTTTACTGCTAGCACATGCTCAGTATTTTTTTCAGGTAAATGCTTAATCCAGAAGATCACTCCTGTGGTGCTTATTCTCTTGCGTTCTGTTTTGTTGAGGAAAGCCACATGTTAGTTGTTAGTCTGAGATAGCCGTTTGGTGCTGGAAGAGCAGAGTCGGAAGAGGTTATGTTCAAAGCCTTGCTGCTATATTCAATCCTTTTCAACACCTCTGTCCACAATGCTTAAAAGTTCCACTCTTTATTGTTACACTTGCACTTGTGGCTTATTGTTTGTGTCGAATGTAGTTTGTCGGCCTGGCTCATTTAGTAGTATGCTGCCTTTGTGTTTACACGCTGTCCTGACATTGCTGCACTGCATTGCCAGGACAGCCTTTCACATGAGAGGGCTCCATCCCATCTCTGATGAGCTGCCTGAGTGGAAGTTAGAGTAGTAAAAAACCAGGTGTACTAGCCAGTCTTCTCCTCACAATAACAGATTCTTTATGCTGTTCAAAGCTGTGTATGAGCTATTAAACGCACAGGAATTACCATACGTGACCAGATGGATGGCCATCTGGTCTGTCGCCTAGCATTTTATGTCTGACAGTAGCCAGTACCAGATGCTGCAGATGGGGATGTAAGACACCTACATAGTAACATTGGACTGGTTTTACCCTACCAGGCAGTTAGTGGCTGGCTTATGTTCTGAAACAGGTGGCTTGATATCCCATGTTCATTGTTTTTCTCTCTAACATAACTGGGTATTTTTATTGTCTATATAAATGTCTAATCCTTCTTCATTCTTTGCCTTAGTTAATTTGTGGTAGTGAGTGCCACAGTTAATTGCATGCATTCTGATTATTGCTGAGTGCCGATTTATGGCTGCTCTGTTTGCGCTCACAGCACTGGCGCCCTTCAGCCACTCCTTTTGGATATCTAGTATAGGTCATTGGGCTCTCCCTTTCTGTTGAGCAGTGAATTCCAGGAGCAAATACTGTTAGTATTTGTCATCTTTTGAAGAAGTCTGTCGAGGCAGGCTTGGTCTTGTGATATAATACATCAGACATTTTAGAAATCAAGAAGCAGCTATAGCTCAAAATGTTTGGATTATGTTCTTTATGAACAATCTTTCATAGGACTGTAATATCTTATTGTACAGTACTTCTTATGATAAGTCCTGCATGAAAAACCCTTCACAAACAAACCTTGACTGACTTGATTGTTTGAATCATTTAGTAGAAGAAAGGTTGCCTTACCTAACCACGTAATGTTTGCTTTCCAACTGTGATATCTGGCTGCTAACTACAGCCATTGTACCAAGTCCCCACAATACATGTGAAACCAGAAAATTAACTCCAGATTAATTATAAGGGCTGCAACAGTACTGCTTTCAATTACTTCATTTTTTTTTTTTACAAAATGATGCTGTAAGATAACTCATGAACAACCCTGACCCGTCTTCCCTACCTGGCTTCCTACTCTCATCACAATACTTGTGGTGGGATAAAGCTTTGTCCCCTGATGGATGCAGGTAATCTAACAAGGATTATTGCAGTGGGTTCCCGCATCACCAAGAAAAACGAAGATTTTTAGTCAAGCAGTTAATTCTAGCTGGAAATTAGGTGCTTCTGAACAAGTTGTGTGTACGCCTCTTCTGTGATTGTGCCTGTCTTTCCAGCTACCTTCACTGCTGTCAAGATATTGTCCTTCGTAAAAGTAACTCAGAAAGCTGGGGATTCAGCATTGTTGGAGGCTTTGAAGAAGGCAAAGGAAACCAGCCATTTTTCATTAAAACCATAGTGCCTGCAACACCTGCCTTCCATGACAGAAGACTAAAGTACGTATGGTGTTTCTTCCATTATTTGTGTCTATTCCAGAAGTACTGAGCTTAGATGCAGTGTGTATAATTTTATTGAGCTATTGTGCTGCTTTTAACAATTAGCCTGGCTGAAATGTAATGATTTATCCAAGTTCCTTTTCATCCTAACTCTTAGTAGTAATCACACAACCAGCTGTCTTTATTTCTACACTTACGATGGAAGAGTCAGGCTTAGAAATGATTTTAAGTGATTTAACACTTTTTTTCCATCCTGTGAAGGGTGTAATTATCAAGTGGGAGAGGGATTAGTTAGGATACTACAAGTGGTGATTATGCTATAACTAGGCTTAACTGGATGAAATTAAGGGGATATTTAAGATAAATATCAGGAGAAACTTCTTGACAGTGAGACTTATTAAATTGTGAATAATCTCTCAAGGGGCATGGTGGAAGTCCTGGTGCTGGGGATGTTTAAAACTAATCTGGTTGACACACTAGGAAATGGACTGGCTCTTTAACTTCTATGGTTGTCTTCCCCTGTGAAGCTCCCTTTACAGTGTCTTTCCCTCCAGCTAGGAACATGTACAGCTGGCTCCTTCTAGAGCAGCTGTTAGTGTTGCCCTTTCAGCCCATCTGCCAGTACTGTCAGAGCAGAGACCTGGCACTGTTCCCAAGGGATTGAGTTTCAGTGAATGGTGCAGGCATTAATCCAATTAAGGACTTTTCAGTTATTTAGCAACTATGTTCTGATATCAAATTAGGGCCTTGTTGACAGGACTTGCTGTTACCTGGATATCCTATCCCCCCTCTTACAGCATTCATTTTCCTGGTCTGTTTCCAAGGAAGATGCTTTAGCTGGGGTCCTTAGCTCTGACTACTTTGTAAACTGTAACCAAGGCCCTTTTAGGAGGTAGTTTGGGTGTGTCCAATCCCAGCATGTAAAGCAGACTCACGAACTATCAGCATGACAGTATCCTCCATGAGGCCTGTAAGCACTTCCCCATAGCTGTTACTAAATAGGCAGCTGGGACCTTGGGTCACAGATTATATCATCCACATCCATCTGCTTTTTACAGTTTTCCTCTGGATTGTCTTCCCTTGTGCTGAGTGGCTCTTTTCTTGAACCCCAACCGCCATTTCATTTCAGCCTCTCTCAAATGCCTCCTCTCTTCCTTTCACTTGTCCCCTCTGCCTTCCTATCTCTCTGTTTGGCTAATCCCCTCCCAACCCCAACAATTAAAAAGAAAGCAACTAATGGCACTAACATGAGCTTTGCAGACCATCCCTTCCCCACAGCCCCAAGTGCTGTCAATTTAGATACAGTCCTTTGCCAAAGAGTTTACACTTATTGGGTTTGTATGGTGCTTAGCACAATGGGACCTTGATCAGTCAGGGTCCCTAGGTGCAACTGTAATACAGATAATGGAAGGTTTGAGTTTTGTCCTGACAGAAGTTTCCTCTTGCCTTGCTAGGTGCGGAGATGAAATAGTGGCAGTAAATGGAGTGTCTGCTGTAGGAATGAGCAACTCTGAGCTAATTCCCATGCTGAAAGAACAGAAGAACAAAGTCACTCTTACAGTTGTGTCTTGGCCTGGAAGTTTTGTGTAAACATCAAAGCCAAATCTATGTTCACTTGATTTATGAGCCTCTTTGAGACCAGATGCTCATTAGATTGATGGGATAGCAAAACATGTGGCGGGTATACCAAGGAAACCCTGAACTCTTGGCATATGATGTGTACTATCCAGTGGGCTTTCATTTCCTATTTGAAGAAAACATTTCCAGAATTGATGAAGGCAAATGTAGCTTGTTGATATATCTAAATTTTAGATCCAACATTGTAGCAGATTGGAGCGGCACTTTCACTAGCTTCATCATGGAGTTCTAATCAGTACAAGATTATTGTGGGGACAGTTATTTTTCCAGTGGTCCTATATGAATTGTGCATCTCTATTTTGAGCCAGTCTCCTTTTTTCCTCCAAATCCTATTTTAGCTGTGCCAAACCAATGATTGTAACTAAAACATACCTAATCTCCTAAAATAAGAGCAATGTTTCACACACTGGTTAAGGGTCGCTGGTTGGCTGGTGTACTTGGACATGCCATTTTGTAGCTGTTTTTAAAAGCCGCTAATAAAACTCTAAATACATGGACTGATAAAATGGTTCATTACCAATGGTATTTACATTTCTTGCCCATAGAAGTCTAGTATTTTTTTCAACCCTTTTGTTGTCAGGTAGATTAAGAATGCCTGTTAGTGCTAATGCATTGTGTTGGCTTGTGCAGAAATCCTTACTCCTGGTGCTAGTTAAGTGAATTGCTGGATTTCTAACCCTTCCTCAACTCTGCTCTCCCTTGTCTTGTGATTTTTACTAAAACCATCTTTTATTATGTAGAAATGGGCTGTCTGAACATAATGGGCCCTCTTATTCCCAAGAAAAGTCTGCCCCCAGGAAGTAACCCCATTGCTTTTATGCATAGTTTGATAGTCTGAAAGTGATGTTTTTTGCCTCGCATATTCACCACTTTTCCCTCCCACCCAGCAGAGCTAAGACTGTGGTAGAATGACATGACCAAATTATATACCACCACCTCCAGCCACACTTCAACCACTGTATGTGAAATGAACTACCTCCAAAAGGACAGTATCCATTTTGGTTTGTGAACTTCGTGCAGTATATTTAGGCTTAGCCAAATTTCATTATTTTTTTTTATAATTTCAACAGATAAGATGTTTAAGCTTTTTTTAAATCTTTCAGTTGCAGGACACTGGGGGAAAGGCTTATAATTTAATGACATGGAGATTTAAAAAAAAAAGTTTTATAAACCATTTAAACACCAATTGTCAACAGCACATGTCAAAATATACAAAGAGAATATCCTTCTCAACCTTGCTGGGTTTCAGACCCTAGGCAACATCTACACTGCTATTTTTAGCTTTCTGGGAGCCTAAGTTAGCTGCCCCAGGCTCTGAAACTCTCTGCCAAGGTTTGTTGTTTTGTGTAGATGTATGCTAAAGTTCTCAAGCAGCATTTTTCTTTCTTGGCTTATCTGTAAATTACAATTATTGCTGGAAATGTCAGTTTGTGTGTGTATACGGTGAAATAGATAGGCTTGAAAGAATCTAATCATCAGTGGCAGTAGCTAACTATATAGTAGAATTTTGAAGCCTGAGGTATAAAGCTATTCTGGCTATTGGGACATTGATAAGCTGGGCTTTTTGGAAAATTCAGAATATAGTAGGTATTCCTCAAATATTTTTGTTTATTTTATATTACATTTAATTCTAATCCCTAGTAGAAATGATTGAGGGTTTTCACTGTTATATTTCAAATGGTTTTCTGTTTTGCTAGCTCTACAGCTTTCATTCTGACCAGTGTGGACCATAATAGAAATTAAAGGAAACTAATTTCTTGCATCTCCCCCTGTAAAAATACTAGCTAGAGCAATTTCTTTTAAAAAACATAATGAAGTAGGAGCTCCCATCTTCTTAAGCAGGGCCTTGTAGGACAGAGCTGGCTACTTATAAATTAGCCACTACAGCAGATCAGAGTTCTGTTCCTTGCTAGATTAACAGTTTATACACCAAGTGACTTAACTTGCTTTTAGCTAAACGTTGTATGTTAGGACTCTTAGCAAAGCTCATTAAAAGCAAACAGGTTTTAGAGTAGCAGCCGTGTTAGTCTGTATCCGCAAAAAGAACAGGAGTACTTGTGGCACTTTAGAGACTAACTAACTAAATGTTAGTCTCTAAGGTGCCACAAGTACTCCTGTTCTAAAAGCAAATAGTTCAGTTATGAAAGCTTCCATGGTGCATTATGCAGCCCCTTTCTTCAGTTGATAAAACATTACTGTGGATTTAGACTAAAGTTTTTCTAGGCCAGCAGGACTTCTGGGCCTCTTACTCCTGACATGTTGAACAGCAAGAGTAAAAATTCAGAAGTCAGCAAGCTGCCTGTGAAAAAACTAGTATGATTAACTCAGTCTCCATCTGAAATGAAGGAAATGCAGAACTTCAGGAGTGGTGGTTGGTTTTTTTTGTTGGTCTTTTCCATACAAAGATACAGAAGAAGAGCCTTGGACCATACAAACCTCTGGTTAGATCTGAGAGAGGGGCTTGGCAGAATTCCATGTTTTTTTGTAATTGACAACTGTTTAAAATTTTTAATCAGTTTTAAATTCAGTTGTGCAAAATTATGGGTTTAATAACTTTTTATTTAAAGTTTCAGTTGTGGGAAATTATGAAGGGATCAGAATTATTAAACAGTAGATGTTGATTTCAAAAAGTTAGCTTTGTAACCATTATAACACAAACTGTGAATCAGGTGTGAAGATATACAAAGTAAATATCCTTAAATCAGATTTATCAAGCAGCATTTTTCTTCCTTTGCCTCCATAAATGTATTACCAATGGAAATATTTTTTTCATCAGTTTGTGTGGGTATGGTGATGTGGATGCATACCAATACTAACTGAAATCTAATCATTCAAAGCCTAGTTACTATTAACTTAGAGCAGCGTCTGCTGCTGTTGTAACATTTGTCCCTTATTAACAGCCATGCTGTTGTGGTTGTAGGATATGTTTTTAAATGAAGGGGATGCTGCAAAAGGCATTGTGATTTTACCAATTACTTTGTCTTATTTCTAGGTGCCTTCAGCATCACTAAAGTCTTAGTACATATTGTTTGCATTGAACATGTAGAATCATCTTAATAAATGTTGAATAGCTTTGATGCCTTTAAGTTATTCTAAAATGACTAGAAAATAGGGTGAGTGTTCTTACCTGAGGGTTTCAAAATGGAATGCCTGATCCATAGTGGATATTTCTCCAAAAGTCCTACTGTTCTAGACCAAGACAGGAAGCATCCTAGCCTCTGCCAGCGGAAGGAAATAAGCTTGTCATGTTGCATCTCCCAGGAAGAGAGCTGGTCTAGCTGAAGATGACCTGGGCCTGTAGCTCAGCTAGTGATTTATACTAGGGAATATGAAGAGCGTATAAAATGTTCCCAAATCAGAATAGTATCTATTAACCAATGGTATCCTTGGGTACAGCTATCCAAGTACTTACCACATTTACCACCACCCTCACTATTACCCCTATTTTACAGGTATGAAATGACTTGCCAAAGGTTCCACCGGCTGTGAAACAGAACTTGATGCCTTTCTAAATCATCCCTGGCTCCCTGCATTAACCTCTAAAGTTTTTCTTCAAGTGAGACAAGTTTACATTGCCTTTTGGTAAGCAGATAGGAGGGCTCTGGCAAAATGCCTGTTTCCAAATGTTAAACTCATCCTCTCTTACCTCATCCTAGTGTTTAGCACCAAGTCCTGTACCTTGATTAGTGTATACACCAGGCCAGATTCTGACTTTTCACCACTTTCACACGGGAATTATTTTGGACTAAAAGTGGTCAAGATTTTGAGTTATGAAAATTTTATGCAAAATGTTTTTCAACCTCCTGACTACAACAAGGGCAGATACAGACCCAGTGTGTATAACAGGCAAACAAATAAGGTGCACGTACAAGGTGAAATGGTTACGAACTACTTTGGGCAGACAATGGGATTCTGCACTTTCTCCTGTAAAAAAATATGCTCATCAGCTAACAAGAATTTTTTTTTCTCCTGACACCATGAGTGTCTCCCTTCAAGCCAGAGGCCAGCTGCCTCCCTGGTACAGTAGCTCCATCTAATGGTAAAGTGACTAATTGGGCCACATCTCTACAAAAACATGCAATGATCCAGGGCGCAAGGGGAACTTAAAGGACAGTAACTGTTATTCATGAGATTCCACATCCTCTTCCCCTGAAGCCACTCAATATGAGTGCAGGGCACAGTAATGCAGTAGGCGTGGAGGAGAAATCCTATCCAGGTATGGACATGCTCTGTATTAGCTTCCATCGCTCTTATAGCCCCACTCTGTCCCCAAGCATCCTGTATGCAGTCAGGAGGGAGAGGAATTTGAAGGAGACAAAGGGCAAAATTCTGGATTAAGTCAGTGGCATTATACCAGATTAAAATAAGTATGCACAGATCATATGGGTCTATGCAGCAGGTGGAAGTGCAGCCAGCCCAGCTCAACAGATGCACATGCTAGGAATAGCAGTATGGATATTGTGGCACAGGCAGTGGCTGGGCTAACCCTCTCCACTCCCCCAGCTAAAAGTCTACTTGACTCAGGTGGCTAACCTATGCCACAACATCCATGCTGCTCTTTTATGCACTAGCTTGAGCAGAGCTAGTACACACTGGGAGGCATACTCACAGCTGCAGTGTAGACATACCCCACGTCTCTAGACACTATAGCACTGGCGTATTTCCTTCTGTGATGATTGAGCTACACAGTTGTTGGGTGTCCATAATAATAGTACCTCTACCACCCCATTCAGAACGGTAAAGCATTTATTTGTAGGGGGGTTGACAGGCAAATGACTTCCATTAGTTTGCTCTGCCTTGTCAATTGTCACTTTAGCTGAAAGTGGGGGGGGGAAAAAAATCAGGATAGGAGTAATAAAAACCTATATAAGAAAAAGCTCCAAATATCAGCACTGTCACCCTACCTAAGGGTGATCATCACCACCTTTGCAATAGTATACAGGCAAAGTGAAGACTGGTTGCTAATCCAAAGTTTTGAAGTCCTACCGAATGACTTCCTCAGTGCATTTTATTAGGGCTGTCGATTAATCATAGTTAACTCACGTGATTAACTCAAATTAATTGGTTTTAATCGCACTGTTAAACAATAGACTACCAACTGAATGGTTTCAATTACAACACAATACAAAATATATGAAAATGTAGAAAACTATTTTTTATTAAATATTTGTACAGTAAAAATAAAAAGTTCCATTCTCCTCATACAAGTTCTATAGTACAACCTCTTTGTTGTGCAAGTGCAACTTACACATAGTTTTTTTTGTTACATAATTGCACTCAAACAAATATCTAAAACTTCAGAGGCTACAAGTCCACTCAGTCCTACTTCTTGTTCAGCCAATTGCTAAGACAAACAAGTTTGCTTACATTTACAGGAGAGAATGCTGCCTGCTTCTTATTTACAATGTTGCCAGGAAGTGAGAACAGGCATTTGGATGGCACTTTTGTAGCCAATATTGCAAGATATTTACGTGCTAGCTATGCTAAACATTCGTATGCCCCTTCGTGCTTTGGCTACCATTCCAGAGGACATGCTTCCATGCTGATGATGCTCATTAAAAAAATATGTTCATGAAATTTGTGACTGAACTCCTTAGGAGAGAATTCTAGGTCCCCTGCTCTGTTTTACCCACGTTCTGCCATATACTTCATCTTATAGTAGTCTTGGATGATGACTCAGCACAGGTTCAGTTTAAGAACACTTTCACTGCAGATCTGACAGAACACAAAGAAGGTACCGATGTGAGATTTCAACCCAAGGTTTAAAAATCTGAAGTGCCTTCCAAAATCTGAGATGAAGTGTGGAGCATGCTTGCAGAAGTCTTAAAAGAACAACACTCCCATGTGGAAACTACAGAACCCAAATCACCAAAAAAGAAAATCAACTTTCTGCTGGTGGCATCTGACTTGGATAATGAAAATGAATGTGTCCATCCAAACTGCTTTGGATTGTTATCAAGCAGAACCCATCATCAGCATGGACTTTTGTCACCCGGAAGGATGGTTGAAGCATGAAGGGACATATGAATCTTTACCGCATCTGGCATGAAAATATCTTGTGACGCTAGCTACAACGGTGCCATGAGAACACCTGTTCTTGTTTAGTGTTACCTGGAAGTGAGAAGCAGGCAGCATTATCTCCTGAAATGTAACCAAATGTGTGTGTTTGAGCAATTGGCGGAACAAGAAGTAGGACTGAGTGGAGTTGCAGGCTCTAAAATTTTACGTTGTTTTATTTCTGAGTGCAGGTTTTTTTGAACATAATTCTACATTTGTAAATTCAACTTTCACGATAAAGAGATTGCACTAAAGGACTTGTTAGGTGAATTTAAAAATACAATTGCTTTTTTTACAGTGCAAATACTTGTAATCAAAAATAAAAAGTGAGCACTGTATACTTTGTATTCTGTGTTGTAATTGAAATCAATATTTGAAAATGTAGAAGACATCAAAAATAATTAAATAAATGGTATTCTATTGTTTAACAGTGCAATTAATTTTTTTAAGCGTTTGACAGCCCTACATTTTTATATATTGGGCACATGTTGAATACCTTTTACACCCTCTTTGCTATAAGCAAGTGTTCTTGGTATGGCCTTTTCCCCCCCTTGTAGTAAGGACACCTTTCCTCTCCAAAAATGAATAAATTCAGTGCTCATTAAAGTTGCCTAATGAACATGGCTAGAAAATGAAGCTTTTACGCTAGAGCCAGAGCAGTGCTAGTACAAAGTGATCCTTGTACTGCTTTCCACAGTATGCCTGAACTCCCAAGTGCTGGGCTGCTCTGCCAACCTGGCCTCTTGTACATTAAGAACTAAACAGATACCATTATCTCTTTGCAGATGTCATCACAAAAGCTAATCACTACTGACCTGGTCTGACTCCTAAATGGTAACATGAAATACTCCATAGATCTCATCACCAGAGCCAAATTGTTCTGTTAAAGTTGAGGCATGGCTGCACACAGCACTGAAAAGGGAGTAAATACATTTAAGTGTGGTCTAGGTTTTTTCCCCTCTGCCTTCAGTATGCACTGCATATGATTCTGTTGCTTCAAGACAATGGATAAAGTTTTTAAAACCCACATTTACAAAAAAAATTGCTTTATTCTGCTTCCCACAGGTTTTGTAGTTAATGACCCACCAAATGCAGTGTCATAGCATACAAATTGCTATCATGCTGTACGGGCTCAAGTTTCAAAGGTTGTAAGCTTCACACAACACTCAGACTTGCATGACTACAGTACAAAAAAATCATATGTAAAATTTCAGAACCATCTTATTTTGGGGAAGGAATTAAGACAGTTTTAAATATCAATTCATAGAAGTGGAAGATACTTAAAATTAGATACTTGTGGCTTCACACAAACAAGTGCAGTATTCTGTTTAAGAACCAGGTATACACAACAAACCCCCACCTTCCACTGAGAAATTTGTTTAAAAACAAAACAAACCCTAAATCAAACAGAGCATGGAATTTGATTGCATTATTCTGAGATCTATGGGGAGGAGGCAGGGTGAAATGCATTGCACAGGTGTATTAATGATGTTGAATATAAATAAGTAAATCCAACAATGTCAAACTGCTGGATGGGGCTTCATGTTCCTTAAGGTGTTAGATTATTTATCTCAATTGTTACAAAAAAAATAATCCAAACTAATTAAAAAAAGAAACTCATGCTCTCACCACAGTCTTCCACGGAATGTGACTTTCCATTTACAGGTATAACATGTAGTAGAACTACATTCTCAATGAGTTACAAAAAAAAAAAAGCTGGGTTTGAAGTCTCTGAATGTCCTACCTTTTAAAAGCCATTAGACCAAAGCAGGTTCAAATGACACCTGTAAAGTAGTTCCTTTCCACATGCTGCCAATCCGGCCATGGACAGATGAGAGATACTTTCATAGCTATAAAGAAATGGATTTGGGGATGAGACTTTCACTAACAGACGTCAGATTCTAAACTGGCTCACAGAGGACCTAAATCACACTTTTCTTTGGACAATAGAGTTCAAGTTGCAGTTACTGTCCTACTTTTAAAAAAAAAAAGGAATCATGGTTGCGCAAAAAAACCCTATCACCTAAGTACGTTAGTTTCAGCTGAAGCTGTCTTTCATCAGAAACCATAGGATCTGATACAATGAAGTTCTTCTAGGGTCGTTTACAAGAAGAATAGCTCGGTGCTGTATATACTATTACTGCCATACTTTGTCTTGTATCCAAGTTTAACTGTGTGTTCAGCCTTAACGCTTGAGCTGTCACATTGTGTTTCAATACTTGGCCACCAGAGTCATCTCTGCTTCCCTTGGAAAATAAAGTTAGATGCCACGCTGCTTGCAAAGGAGCAAGTCCCTCCTAAAGGACAGCTGGGAGCCGTTACTCCTTAGCATCTTGTTCATCTCCCTCTGCGACACCATCATCACTGGCCTCCTTCTCCTCTTTGCTGCGCTTGTTCTTTTTGTGTTTGTGGCGCCGGTGGCTTTCACCCTCTTCATTCTCGTGCTGCTTACTGTAATGACGGGGAAGGGGTAGAGAAACCAGAATCAAATGTCAGCACGGCCAACTGCCACAGAAGTTCAATTGTACCTATGACAAAAGGTGCCGACAAGGATGACATGTATGACCTAGAATAAATGTGATGCCACAGAAAGGTTTTATCAGCACTCGTTTGAGATGCTCTTCTTACTCCTGAATGTCAAAACCATGAGGGAGTTATGCAGGTTGGCCCAAGTGGATGCTAATAAATCCTTTCTGCCATGGTGCACCATTATGTAATCTGTACATGCCACATATTTGACAGAGGCTGTTGTAGGAATAGTTTGGGACTTTTAGTAGGACTATTTTTGGTATTCCTCCACCTGTAAAAGCCGGGCTCCAATAATGAGTGGAGGGAATGCAAGCTGTGTAGGGGGGGTGCTGAGGGAGAGGACAAGAATACATTTGAGAGACTGTTGAAAATTTACCTGCACTAGTTTATTTACACAGAATCTCTTGGGATTTACCCAGGCTGGAAAGGAAAGACTGATCCTACTGGCAGAGAGAACAGCTGGCTTCCTACCTGGACAAAACAGCCCAATTCTACCTCTGATAAGCCAGGTGTTGGCCCAGGGCTGAACTTTCCCCCTCCTAGGTCTCAGGCCATAGGACTGTGTGGGAAGGTTCTTTCCTGCTTCCCAAATGTATGAAGGTTTCTCTGCCAGGTTTTGTTTTTAAAGAGAGAAAATGAGCACTGCAGTTGCTCTGCGGGTTAAAAATGGACAAACCAATGCAGCAGGGTTGTGTAGGGGACAAAGTGCAGATGAGTAGCTCCCAGGGGAGTGTAAATGGAGTTTCGCACATGGATACCTTCACGCAGAGCATGTGAACACATTCTTATTAGAACTGGCATTCCCAAGCCCAGTGGTGAAGGTGCACCTCTTGCTGAACACTCAGGTCCTGTGTAAAAATCCCAAGGCTGCAAGTCAGTTTCTAACTTACTTTAATCATGGTTCCATTATCATAAAAAGAAACCACTCTTGGCATGTTAACTTAATACCTTCCCTCCAAGGATCTCACAGCATTTCCTGCACAGGGAGATAAGTCTCCTAGCCAGCCACCCAACACATCAATGGCAGAGCCAGGAACTGAACTTACTTCTGCTTGTTTTCAACCTTGCGCTCAGACCACACAACCATCCTTCCTCTCAAAGGTCTTGAACATTTGAAATGGGGGCTTCATTTGTAAACATAACAGATTTTCTTCAGACTTAAATCTAACCTAAAGCAGGTTGAAACCCAGCCCCTTCTCCTACTGCAAGAGTCCCAAATGACGTCAGCTCTTACTAGCATGATCACCTCAAGCACTAGGCTCCAAAACACAATTCTAATTCGAAGCCACCTTTAAAAACACTCTACGTGGATTTCACCATTTACTCAGCGGAACAAACAATTCTCATCCAAGCACTCTGGGCTGCTCAAACAGGGGAGTGCTTGCTTTTAAAGAGAGCAAGAGGAAAATCTCTCTCAGCATTTCATTTCCAGCTGGCATTCTGTATTCTAATTCCCTATCTAAGCACGCTAATAGCTTTTGGCATCATTTCAACAGAGTCCACGCTGCTTGTACAGCCAAGCGATTTGCTGTATTCCTACTACAAAATCAAATCTCTTGGGTATCAGGAGTATTATTATTAAACTAGCACAAGCTTCCATTTGTTTTCAATTCGGTTCCCACCCTCTTGTGAGATTCTAACCCTTCCTTTACACAAGAGAGCAGTTATTACCTCTTGGAGAAATTCATGTGCATCCTGAAAGATGAGACCTGCATTTTACCTCTAGTCTTCAGAAAGAAGGTTTTTCTGATACATCAATTACATGAATAGAAGGCATTTTTTTCCCTCCTCCAGAGAACCAGCCTGAAATGCTAAGGCCTGGTTGGTCTACACTACAGTTAGGTCGACATAAGGCAGCTTACATCAACCTAATTATGTCAGTGTACATACTGCAGCCTTGCTCCCTCCAATGTAAGTGCCCTACTACACTGACATAACTCCACCTCCAGGAGAGATGTAGGGCTTATGTCGGTGTAGTTAGGATGACGGAGTATCCATATATACACTCTGTCAGTTACATACACCAGCTGTTGGCTGCCATTCTTGACAATTGTCGCTTACAGCTCCAGCTGTCACCCTCAGGCAGGTGGGGAGCTCCAGCTGGGAGCCCGGATGGTTGACATGCTCCTGGCAGGGAGCCGAGAGCCCTTGGGGGGGAAGCCGCAGAGCTGAGAGCCTGGACTCTTGGCCCCCCCACACTGCCCCTCTTAGGGCTCCTGGAGAGGACGTGCACCACCAACACAAGGAGGGCAGTGTGACATGAACCGCCAAAGTAAGGCTGTGAGTCGACATAACATAGGTCAACTTAAATTTTTAGTGTAGACATGCCCTTAGATCTAAAAAAATCTACCTACACTGTTAACAAGATGCCGATTGCTGTGGTATCTGAGCAGCTCCCAGAATTCTGAAGCATATTAATTCAGAAGTCAGAGGCTGGATTTTAGGCTTGTTATTTTGTTGATGGAGTGCTAGTTCAAGGATTGGTTCAAGAAGTAGTTTACATTTTGCTCTGAAGGAGTGGAGATTCACGAACACCCTGATCTGCTCCATGAGTGATCTCTTTATCAGAGCAGCACTAGCTCCATTTTATTGGGGGTGGGAGGCACCCTGAGAGAGACAGTGACTCAGGCAATATCACTCACCAACAGAGATGGGAACACCACCCAGATCTCCTGACTGCTAAGCCAGTGCCCTAGCCCTGCACCACACTCCAGGAGTGAAGTTCAGACCAGTGGACTGAACCCTCCATCCTGTGCACACTCCTTGGAGTGGACAGGTCCATTGTTCCAGCAGAGCACAGCTGAGTTTTTCCTTCCTATTTTAGTTTGACATTTTCTTTTCATGGAAAGTGAGAGTCTCCTGGTGCGGAGTCCATGACCAGCAGTATCCCTGCTGGGAACCAATGTGGAGGACCTACAGATGGCGCTTTGCCAGATTCCCATAGATAGCCTTGCTCCTCTAAAATGTACAATATGAATACACAGTAATACAAAGGAAGCCTTCCCCTACCAAGGATGGCTCTGAATCCCTGGCCAGATGCATTATTTATGGGGATTTTGCCTTCCTCTGAAGCATCAGATATTGGACAATGTCACAGGCATAGGCAATGCCAGAATGGACTAGAGGTCAGGTTTGCTGTGGATATTCCAGCCTCTGTCCTGAGCCAAGATCCACTCCCACTTAAAGGGCCCGCTCCACCAACGAGGAATCTTACCGTCTTGAAGACTTATGTTTACTGCTCTCCTCCTTCTCTCTGTGCCTGCGCTCCCGGTGGCGATCCTCCCGCTCTCTGCTCCGATCTCTACTCCTGCGATAATCCCGCTCAAAATCATAGCTTCGCTCTCGACTGTAGTAGCGATATCGCTCATCATCGCTTTGGGGGAGAGACAAGCGTACAGTGAGACAGAGGGAGCTGCTAGACAGAGGAGGGGGGAAATATGCTACTCATTAGCACTTGAGCCTGCCCTCTAATACATTGAGCTATGTTCATGGAGCCTGTTGAAATCCCAGGGTCTCCGAGGGCCTCATCTACTCACAACCTGACCCCCATGCCCCCAAGGGAAACATCACTTCTTGACAAAGTGCAATGTTGATTTAGTCTGGAATTCTCTATTAGCACAATCAGAACAGATATTTAAAAAGAAAAACCCTTATAAGTCCATAAGCTTAACGTTTCTTGCTTATCGTAGCTCAGAAACAACACTGGAGTTCAGATCAACACACAAGTTTCAACAAACATTCATGCAACTATCTGTAATAATAAACAGAAATAATTGTTGCCTATTCCCATCCATGGCCCTCCCACAACACACTCCAACCCCTCCTACACAAGGTATACGAGATCTCAACTAAAGAGAATGGTTTAGAGTTTCTATAAGGATGTAAAAGAGTCTAAAGAGTATTCTTATACGTGGGTGTGTGGCAGAGAACCTGGCCTTTGCCCAGGTGGTCTTTCTGGAACACATTTGTGATACGCCCTCTCACCATTGTTCCGTCTTGCTCTACATTTTCCATAAACTAGAAGGAAATGACCAAAGTGGCCCAGAAACGTGGTACTTGTATCTCTCCACTCTGATAGTGCAGGACTATACTCTGCAGTACTCTTGTTCAGGCTACTTTTACATCCCTTTGCTTGAGTCTATTTTTATTTATTTACACCCAAATGTAGATAAACAAACACACACATACACGTGCCTAAGAAAACAGTACGATACACAGAGACCACATGATCTTATGGTCTGCACCCTTTCTCCAGCCTAAACATCTCCCCCTCTTCTATATAAAACTGCATATCCAAAATGCAGACACATTTTGCAATTCCCACTCTTCTCCTCTATGCCTGTCTTATAACTCCTCTTCCCCATAAAAACACTGAATACTAAACCCCAAAAACATCCCAAGTCCCATAGTTGGAAACAAGAATGAAGCATTTGGGAAAAAAGCCTGAAATGCTGTTTTGTGACCTACGGAAACAAGTTAAAGAAGAAAACTCCCAAAATAGAAGCAATCAGACAGAATCAAAGAAAGAGGTATCATCTGGGAACTATCACCACAAAAGGGCTTAACTCATTACTGTGACTTGCCCTACCTGGTGAATACAATTTAAGCTTCTAGATGCCAACATACTCTACAGCAACTAAAAATTCTAGCACGGTGCCTGGAGTGCTAAGCAGATCACATGACTCATGTCCCCAGAATTACAGGAGCCTTACAAATTCCAGTATGTTAACATCTTCATTCCTTCCCTGCCTGATCACCTTCCAAAATGCCTGAAGCCTTTTAAAAAAGCTCTCTGTTACAAGAAAACTGCCTTGTTTGCTCAGCTCAGTGGCCTGGAAGTTCCCAGAGCAAGCAGCACCCTTTGCCAGGAATATACATATATTTTGGTGATGTTTTCAGCAACTACTGGCATTGCTGGGCGTGATGCTTGTAAAAATATCAACAGTGCTGATGACAACAGTAACATCACGAAAGCCTATGGTGGAGAGTGCAAAGCAACTGCATTGAAAGAACAGCAACTGTCTAATCTTTCCTGTGTCTCCGGTTTGCAGCCCCCTTCACTGAGCTCTCTCATGGCTGCTGTCCCCTTAAATCACATTTAATTCCCAACAAGGTGGCTGTCTCCAGAGAAATGCCCATTGTCATTAAGGGTTTACACTGCCTGGCATGTTCATGGTGAACAGTGCTCCTTATCCCATAAGCTTTCAGACCATGGGGCTCAGCAAAAGGGGGCAGTTTCCCATCAAAATTACAGTATTGTTACATTTAGAAACTTTTCATCTTGAAACTACAGAATAATAGCATTTGTATAGAACTTGTCATCCAGAGACCAAAGTGCCTTACACAAAAGGTGGATATATAATCTGTCATTAGCCCTGTGTTACAAGCAGGGAAACTGAGGCATGGAGATTACATGGTTGCATAACAAGTCAACAGCCGAGAAGAACCCAGGTGTCCCATCTCTTGTTCTTGCTTACTTGTTGTATTCACTGGTGGTTGGAGTCCGGTCTCTGTCTCTCTCCCTTTCCCTTTCCCTCTCTCTCTCACGCCTTGAGCCGGAGTACTCCCAGTGGCTGCTGCTGGAGCTGCTCGTGCCCTTATCCACTGTCGTCACCCAAGGCGTGTGAGAAGTGGAAATAGGAGGGTAGCTGATGAAACCAGAATCTGCAGTGAGAGAGCAGAACCTTCACTTGCCTGAACAGTTAGTGCTGCCCCTTATGCTGACCCAATGGGGAAAGAAGACATGCTTTCTCCGCACCCTGCAACCAGGCCACATTGGGCAGCAATTTCGTCAGATCCTGCAACCTAAGCAGGTTTGACCTAGGTCAGATCTGGGATTGGGACTCACCCAGTAACATGTAGGTGCTCTAGTTAGTGGTACTGCTGGATCAGGAAGTGACACTACTCCCTTTGAATAACCACTAACCCAACCCCCACCTCTTTACCCATGAGCCCCTGATTTCCCCCTTGTATATTCAGGTATGATATTCTAACAAGTTTTAAGCATCATCTCCCTAGGCCAGAAAGAGGCAGATGTTGCTGCAATCATTCCAGGCACTGATTAAGGATATTCAAATAGGAGCTGCTGACACCTGCCCTCCGTGGATCACAGCTACCCACTTGGCCATGTTACTGGTCCGCCCCCAGGAAGCCCCATCATTTCTTCCTTCCCCAACCAGCATCCTCTGAGCAGGAGGACAAGACAAAGGATCCCGAGAAGCCCTGGCAGTTTCTCTCTTTTTGATCAGCCAGCAGAGTCTATGGTTTGGTCTTCAAGATTCCTAGCCAGCTCTGTTAGCTCATAGAGCAAGAAGTCTGACCCCTGACCCCTTGCAGGGTTAGGGCTGGTGCCTGCAACAAGTAAATCCCAGGTTCTTTCTCTATCAGATGTTGAATTAAGAAATGCTTTGAAATATCATGCCGAGGTCTCAGTGCTGGCAAAGGAAAGAGTGACACCTAGTGAATCCCAGACCACCACCAACCTCCCTGGAGGTGTCTTATTCAAGTATTGACCGGCCACTGTCCTGCTTCATTGGAAAGGGCCACCAAGGTCACAGCCTGAGATGGCACAGGCTGCTGCTGGGATGTTTATTTGAAGGAATACTAGATTAGAAGGCTGCAGTTTCTCAGGATGCCACATGCCCATACTCTGCAGTCCCTACCTCCCTCTCCCCCAAGAGGGGGAGGAAGATGTCAGCGTCTGCAATCCTGCCTGCTAGATGAATAGGCACCACTTGCAAGTGCCGCTGACCCAGGACAGGAGCCAGCTGGACTAAAGAAACAGGAAAGGACACGGGCAGCACAGGCAAGGTTGTAGTGGGGAAGGAAATCTACTGAAACACTGTTACTGCCTCTTCCATTAGGAGACTAAAGGAGACAGATGCTTGTGAGTGTGCCTAGGCAGGGTGTGTACATGTTGCAAGGAAGGAGGATACAGCAGGGGTGGAAGAGGGACATTCAAAGGCTCATGCGGGAAAAGCCTGAAATTTGGCTGGGGGCGTGTTCTTCCCTGGAAAAAGCTAGGATTACGACTAGGGGCACAGGGACCCATGGCTGCACTAGGAAGCTTCTCTGTTGCTGACATGGGAGTTGGGTACTGAGGGCAGCTGATACAGGAATGAGAACTATTTAATTACAAGCATCACCTGGGTCAGAGTCATTTCAGAGAGTGCAGCTGATCTAAGACTGTCTAGAACGTTTACTGCTAGGCCCATTACCAACACCCGCTGTCAGCGACTGGGCGGTCTGGAGCGCAGACACAGCTTCAAAGGTCACAGTGACAGAGGCATAGGTCAGCCTAGCACAAGGCTAAGTTACTAACAACCCTCTGGCCAGCCCCATGCCCAGTCAGTTCCACCATCCTGTGGCTTCCGTGCTCACCTGCAGAGTTGTATCCAAATGGTGGAGGCTGCCTGTTATTGTAGCCGGCAGGTTGGCTTTGGAGAGAACACAAGGACACCAGTTACTAACATCAGTTACCTGCCATCAGCTTAGCACACAGAGCGGGAGCCTGCAATACAGTTACTGTTAACTCAATGGAGAGATTAAGACAGGACCCCTCCCCGCCCCCCAGATACCACGAGTCTCCTCCTAACCCCCTTGCTTCTGTTCAACTCCTGAAATCCAAGCTGGGTTCTTCACACCTGCCTGGTCTCCAGGCCAACAAGTCTCCACTCCTGGGTTGAGGCTGGATGTGGGATCTGGCAGCAGGGAGAGGCAGGACAGAGTGGAAGGTCTTGATGAGAGGATGGAGACCAGAAGGGAGGGACTGGCTCTGGCCAAAAGCCCTGACAGTCTGCCCTCCATCTAGTCACAGATCCTCCTTCCTCTTTGCCATGATGCCCTGTAGTGACCATACCAAAATTCAGGAAAATGGTCAGTCTTGAAAAGGCCAGAGGCAGTGTGAAAACAGAAGATCGTGCTAGAAATGAGAAGTTAGGAAAGCTCATCAGAGTCTAAGAAAAGGTTCCACTTAGGTTCACTCATGTTTTGGGCAAAAAATTGTGTAAATTAATGTAATATAGGAATGAGTAGGTTCATCTCTAGCGAATGGTGGCAGACAAAGAGATCATTTGGGGAAGGAAGGAGTGGCGATTTGAATGAAATGAGAGATTCTTTAATAGCTATAAAGCCATGTGTTATGCTACACTTTAACAATCATCACACTTTGCCATCCATAGCATTTTTCATGCAAGGATCTCCAACCATTTTTGGGGGTGGGGTGGGGGGGCCATCTGGTAACTTTAGTCATGCAAGATGACCAGAGGTCACATCCTTTCACCTCACAGACGGTTCCCTGAGGCAAGCCGTGGTGTGGTGGACTGGGAGTCTGGCAATTTAAGTTATAGTCCTGGCTCTGCCATGAGCCTGTTCTGTGTCCTTGGGCAAGACCCTTTGCCTCCACGAGCATTAGTCCTCCGTCGTCCTCCCCAATCTGCACGAGGCTAATAATGCTTCATAAGAAATAATTCATAGTAGCAAAGTGCTCTAAGATCCTTGGATGGAAATGCCAGGGAAATGCAAAATGGTATTATTAAGAACACAGTGAAAGCGACAATACAAATCTGAATACTGGTTGCGAACATACTCCTAGCACGTGTGTGACATGACAAGATACCAGTGAACTGACAAACCAAGGGCGAAGTTTGCTGCAACAGATTAAAGGCTTGGAGCAAGAGTTCACTGCAAACCTGGCAATTCATGCTCCCCTTCCAAATCAGGTGCAGGTTGTAAGTTACTCTACAAATATTCTAAACACAAACCTAGCATTCCCCGATACCATGTGGCCATGCTGATGGGTCCCCTACTACGTAGCACACCTAGTTACAGTATTCCCACATCCTGCTCCTTAAGCTACCTTGATTCTTAGTACTTCTTAAAGATTCTGTGTGTTTCTTAAAACTGTGAAAGAAACAGGATAGCTCCTATTTCCCTACTATGCCTCCCACCCAGAGGCATTCCATTCTACTGTCTAGCTGCACCTGGCTGTGTAAAACCAGGATGGAAAATTATCTACTCAAAGGAAGATTCTGCCTTACCCATCAAGTGTTGGAATGAGGAGAGCTGGTGGAGGAGCCAGAGGTGGAGGGAACAGCCCTATAAATAAAAGCAGAGTGTCAAGATGAGGCCGCAGAAGGCTTACGATGTGGGGCTAGATTCCCCCAGAAATTAGGCAATTAAAGCACAGTTCTACTCTGAACAGTTATGTGGAAATGGCACCTTTTTACTCCACAAACTCACACCCCTGAGTGTATTCAGAACCATATGCCCTTACCACAATTGAACCTCTACTGCTTTTTACTCCTATTTGCCCTACAGAGACAGCACAGCTAAAGAAAAAAGAGCCAGACTCTATTCTGGCTTGTGCATCAACAACAAAATATCAACTCCAGTACTGAGTGAAAATTTCCCCCTACATTAACCCTGTGCAGTCCCATTGAGGACTGAAGGCTTGGCTCTCAGATCCCAGATTGAAATCCCTAGGGCTGACTGTAAATAGAGTGATGGTTTTATCTGTACAGTGATTGAATGTGACATGCAACATGGAAGCCTACTGTACTCTTTTGGGAAAAATCACTTTTCTGACCATAACTACACTGTAGAAGGCAGAAACCACAGTAGGGCAGAGCACAAACTAGACAGTTAAATGGATGTTAGAAGGACCCCACATGATCTCTTTCCACTTTTTAAAAGTGACTTGCGTACCTAGACTTCTAAATCCCATTGACTTTCAAAGTGGCTAAATCACTTCTGAAAATGAGACTTAGGTGATTTTGAAAATTTTACCAGTTTCAAACAACCAAGAAATTCTTGCATAAGCCATTACCAATGGCGAGGACATCATGCTAAGTGAACCACTAGATTGTTCCAGTGTAAACATTTGTTTTCGTTGTTTTAAAAGAATGTGTTTTCTTAAGTTATTCTGACAGTCATCAAGACTCCCCCCCTTCCCTATTTTTGAAAGATTTTTAATCTGTAGATAATATGACTAGAGAAAGTTGTAACATTTGTGAAACTCATCCCTCTAGAGCAGTTGCTATTGTTGAGAGAAAGCACTGATAATTATTAGTGTGTCATGCACCTTCCTCTAATTACCGTAGAAGCAAAAATTATCACAGGGTATTTTCCATGCATTACCCTTTTCAGTCCAATTACTATATATGAAGCTTCCACTGTAGCTAAAGTCATTTCTTTCCCCTCCAGCCCATCACAACTTTAATCTAGATGGAACCAGAATTGCAACTGGCAACGGCAGCGCCCAGAAGTAGGTCGGGATTTGTACTCTGCTTTGCTAGAGGTGGCATTTCCCTAGATCCAAGCTCCCTATGAGCAGGGTCCATTCAATAACAAAAAGAATCCATTCTGCAATATTCTTTACATTGAGATGAGCAGTTCCAATCAGGATCTGAAGCTCTTCAAAGTTTGGGGCTGTTCCAGCTTGGGCTCAAACTTATTTGTTACATTTGGTTTGTGAACGTTCACCAACTCTACTGCACATCACGGGAAAGAGAACTTCCAGTGACAACAGCCATTGTTGCCCCCTTGTTCTCATGCTCTCTCTGAAATCTTACATGAAGCACTTTGATTTGGCAGAAGACTCATCACTATGTGAGCTCCCATGATGGCACAAGTTAGGTCTTCTGAAATTTAACCAAGAAGCTTTCATGATGTCCTCTGCCAACCTAAGCTACTTTCTGGAGTATTCTTCCAAGATAAAATGATTGTTTTAACTGGCCCTATGGATCATTATTGAGCTCTAGAAGTTAAGCAGTTGAAGTTTGAGATTGCACTGCTTATCAGTGCTTATGTTACCTTGAGGTCAATCAGACTTAGGCTAAGACGCAGCCACGCCATTTCATACTTTACTTCAGTGCTCAGATAGGACTATTCTGAGTCACTGCCACTGTTAAAAGCAAATCAATAGCCTACCTGGAATGGGACCTGGTGGTGGCAAGCCTACGGAAATAAGAAAACAAAACTTAGTGAGAAGAACAAGAAGTTAACATTATTTTGTTACCACAAGCTAATGAGCCTGGTTTAATAGTATCCGCTTCAAGAAGTTTGTTTGAGGCCAGGTATATTTCAGCAAACAGAATATACAGTAAAAACTGTTCACTTCTCCCCCCCTTTAGCCATCATAGAAATGAGGCAGAAAAGACCAAGGAGGCTATTATTTCATCCATCACTCAGGCAATGCAATAATGTTCTCCATGGATTAGATGCCCTGAAAGCATATTTATTCTGGACCTTCAGAAAAGGAAGCCAGCGAAGAGAGAAGCACTAGTATGATATGCTCTTGCTGACCTCTTCCAGTCAGGAGACTAGCTGCTGCATCCTGGACGAGGTAAAGTCCAAAGTGTGGCCTTCACTTCAGTATTCCAGCCCACCAGTAATAAAGGCATTGATCACCATGGTGAGGTCAATTCTTGAGTGGAAGAGGCACTGCCTTGTTTGTAGTAAATGGAAAAAGGTGTTTCAGGCCATTGCTGATGCTGCTAGTTAGAAAAAGGAATCAATAGGATTCTGATACTGTGCCTGCCCTGGACTGTCAGCAGGCAAATGCCCATGAATGAGCAAGCCATCTTGGTCTTTGCCTGCACATTTTTTTAACAGGCTGATCCAAAACTCCACTTGACATCAATGACAGATATACATGTGAAACCACTACAGTCCTGAGTCTAACAGTGATTTTAGCACCAGAGTTTAAGGACTAATTAACCTTCACCTGAGACACTGACTCATGCAACACTAGGTCAAAGATAAATGAATGACAAACTGTCCATTCAGAGTAAATATTCTAATCTAATCTCTGGACCTGGATCAACACACTCTACAGAACCAGATGTTTTTAAAGAGAGGATTTTGGTTCCTCTCTAGAAAATAAATACTAATCTAACCCCAATTCACATAGGTTATCTCCAGTAAGGTGTGTCACACAGTGCATCAAGTAGCAGAAATGGGAGTAGAACCTGAGACTCCTGTCCCTCAGAGCCCTACTCTTACCACTAGACAATGCTCTTCCCTTCAGGAATACAATGCAATCCCTCTATCTAATCAGCCCCTCTCTAAAATTAGGTGTGAAGCATACACCAATTCATCACAATTACATTTGTTATACAAGGAACCACCATCCACTTGAAATCTAGTCACTCTAAAAATAAATGTAATAGTTTCAGGTCTACAAATACTTGAGTCCCATTGCTGAGTGGCTTTACAAGCGCTTTTTCCTTTTGTTAAAATTTCTCTCCCCCTGCTGCTATTGTGTAAGATCCATACAAACATCAGAAGAAGGTGAGTGACTAGCTGTTCAGGAGAAAGAGAAACTGATTATATGCAAAATATTGCCAAAGACATAAAGGGGGGATACCCAGACCAAAATAGAGGCCCCTTCCCTCCATCTTATCAGGTTCTAGCCTCCTAGGCATTATAACTACCGTAGGTAAAAAGCATTCTGGGAGATGCGATTTTTAAGTTAAGTGTGTCTTCTTAAGTGCTGCGTGTACTCTGCACCATGCCTACCTACTCAATATCTGTAAGGGAGCACAAACTTGGCGAGATTGAGGGACACTGACAGCTTGCCAGGAGTCCATTGGAGGCCCCTCATTTGCACATACACACTATTGTCTTAAAAGTGAAAAATAAAATGGGCAGAACTCTAATACCTGCTTACACTCTCAGATGTTTATACAAGTAATATCCCACAGTGACACGAGGTATAATAAAAATGTATGGGATACACATTGAGAAGGGATATGAACCTTCAGACTTCAGGGCACAAACTAACCACCAACCAACCTGAGTAAGGAAGAAACTTCCCCTCTAAGCAGATTATTCCAGAACTGTCCATTACAGGGTGTTTCACCTTCCTCTGAAGTATCTGTCAGACAGGATCCTGGACTATCTAGATAGCACACTAGTCTGATCCAGTGAGGCAACTCCTATGTTCCTACCTTCCTTCAAAGATTAATAGAAATTGCTAGTCTATTTATCCATGTGTAAGAGGCCAAGCACCATGGTATCCAAGTGACATCAGCGACTGCAACAAAACACTGAGAGCCATTCAAGAGGAACAGCAGCCCTGAAGAGTTTGAAGGCATATATATCCAAAGGCTGGGGGAAGGGGGGGGGGGGGTGTTCCCCAGCTGTCTGAGTTACAGTTTGAATTAGTTGAATCTCAGTGATCTGATACATGGCTAATCAACTGTTCCTTAACATTTCTTAAATATACTAAAGATTCCTTTGACTTCCCCAAGCCTCAGGTACCTGAACTTAACACACACAGATTAACACATCAAGATTGCTCTGTATTCAGAGCAAATACCTACCTGGAGGATGCAGAGGAGGTGGGACAGAAGTAACTGGAGGGGGAGGGTGGAGAAAGTGTGGTGGGGGTGGCCCAGCAATTGGGGGAGGTGGGGGACCTGCTGGTGGTACAAACGGCTGTTGCTGAGGTGGCTGCTGGGGCTGTGATGGTTGCTGGGGCTGCTGTGGGAGTTGTGGCTTATTTCCATGATCTCCAAGAACCTTTAAAACAAAGACAGACAGAAAATAGAAGATGGTATTTTACCCCTTGGAACCTGCAATCAGTGCCTCCCAGTGCTGGCAAAAGGGGCATGTGCCACAGAACCCAAGCACCCCAACATTATAGGGAGGGAGGAAGTCGGGGACAGTCTCAGCCTTTAGGTACACTACAGGGGAGATGTCACAAGCTCAGCATGCAAGGAAATGCCCTGTCAACAGACATCTTTGCTAGCATGAACACAGCAAGTGGTAGAGTCCAAGCTAGCTACAAATCTACTCCTATGCGAGATACCCCTCCCCAAGGGATGCACAGAATTATGACTGAATGGGTCACTTGCACTTAATACCCTTAGGACGAGCCTAAAACCCGATCCCAAGAGGGGCTGGGCACAGCCACTCTTGAGATAAGGCCCCACATCACAGCCCTCAAAATAAGAGCAGCCCCATTCGAGTGGTGATACGCTAACTCTTATTAAACAGACAATTTTGTTCCAAAATTTGTTTCTGAATTTGCTTTCTTCATAAATACAACATGGGGTCAAATTCTGCTCCTAGTTGCATCAGTGTAATTCCACCATCAAAATTAACAGAGGGCTGCTGGAGTCACACCAGTTTAACTGGCAAGAGAATTTGGCCGTTTATGTCCACATTGCCACTATTTCAAAGTTCAGTATACAGCATACACCAAAAGGATTTGGATATGCAGACACCAGCGCTCGGTATGGGGAAGAAGAATAAATCATTTACTAAGCAGATTTAGCCTTGATGCACCACTGGGGCCTACCCTTAGTAAAAGGTTCGTTTGCACTTTCCCAACATTGTTACTTTATAAAAGAAGATTTGGGGGGCTCATGCCCACTAGTTTTTTGGGTTGGAGGGGGCAGTTAGAAAAGAATTGTTCTGGTCAGAAGGTTCTGGGGACTCTGAAAACCCCTAGCTTCTGTCTGCTGAGAATCCCAGCAGAATATGGGCATTAGGTTGTATATGGGATGACACCACTGAAGTCAATGGAGTTACACTGAAGGGAGATCAGAACAGGCCCCCAGTTTGTAACTTAATTTTTTTGTCCCCTTTAAAGGCATCAAGTAGTGCAGTCCCAATACTTAGATTCTACAGGGTGAAGAATGTCTGATAATAACTGACATGAATGTTATTTTGAAATTTTAAAAAATGACAAAAAAAGATACATAAACATTCCCTTGCAGTGTTGGAAACCCCCACACATGGTTAGTGCATGGGAATGGAAAGAGAAAATGACCAGACTAGTTTTACTGTCCAACATGAGAAAAATGTAAAAAGGTAAATGACAGCAATTAACAGTGAAAGTAAATTGGACTGTTACAATTCTTTCAGGTTTAATAGGAGAACACACTAGTAACAAGGTATGGCTTTAAAAAAAGAGGGAAAAAAACACTAACAGATCCATCTAGGAACTTCACAGTTAACATTTGCTGAACATCATGATAGCAGTAGGGAGCTCAGACCCTCCTGCTCAAAAACCAGAAGTCCCAGTGTGTGGGGGAAGGGGGAGAGGGAAGAGACTCTCCATTAGCAGTGTAAGGCTGATACAGTTGAGTTCTCATTCCACCCACTCGGGGGGCAATGGCATGTGCATACGTTATGATTGGTGATTTATTTTGCAATCTTGACAGTGTTCTTTTAAAACAAAACCCCAGGTTTTACAGAAGTAGACAGTCAGGAAAGTGCAGACAATTGCTTAAGGTTCATCTGAAAGTGCACGGGATATCAAATGTTTGAAGACAGCTTGAAGCTGTTTACCTGAATGGGATTTTCCTCAGAGGCGTGTTTATCGCGGCGTCTTCCTTCTACCCTCCTAATAGTGCCTGCCTGTCCACCAATCACATCAATTGTCCCACCCAGCTTCCTGGTACAAAGTAGATATATCTTCTCAGGTTCAGCACAGAAATTAGAAGTAACAGTTTTTCTTTTCCCCCCGACAGAGAGCTCTCTCTCATGCTGGGAGACCTAAAGCAAAAAGGCCAAGTACATTCTTTTCCATCCGCAGCAAATCACTCTAGGCAGAGCTCAAACTGACAGGGAAACAGTAGAAGGGTGGGGAATCCTTTGCTGCATGTGCACAACTTGAACTCTGGCTGCAGGTAGTGAGTTATGTCTCTTTAGACACCACTTAGTGCTTGATCCTGAGATGTGAAGAATACTCTACCAGCTTCAGAGGGAGAAGGGGGTATTGAACATCTCTCCGTTTCAGACCCTGAAAACTGTCACTCACCTACACATCAATAAGACTACTCAAGTGAATATGGGTTGCAAGATTGGGCTCAATTCCCTTGCAAACAGATCTAGTAGGAGTGGAGAGTGCACAGCACTTGAGGCCCTTAGACCAGAGACAGCCCAAAATTTGCACCATTTCATGACGGATCCATGCTAACCCTCATGGACCATCACTCTAAACTAAGCACTCTCTTTGGTTACAATTCTGGCTGTTGGACACATTTTTTGCCTCTCTATCCCCTAGGCCCAGTACTCCTGTCAAAGAAGTCAGTGAAAGTTTTACCACTGGCTTCAATGGGAGCAAGACAGGGCCTTATATTAATAAAGGGTGTTTGCATATAAACAGGGGACCAGATTCTGCTGTTGGTTACCCTAATTAGATCAGGATCTTTGTTTCTCAAAAAATTGTATCTTCCTGTTGCTTATTCAAAATCCTATACTGGGGACAACTATTTCCACAGCTGTGATGTCATAAGCACAGGATTTGGGGGATGAAGGAGAAGCAGGAGGAGTTAAAGGAATCAAACATTCTAGGTTTATGAAAATGTTCTCAGTAATAAAGACCCAGGGACAAGGCAGTTGGGATTCTCTATCTGAATAGACAGAAGAGAGTTTCTTGTGCAGAGACAGCAGCTCATGAAGGGCTTGATCCTTTAAAAGATGCAAAGTCCCCCTCAAAGCTGTGAATTTGCCATGACTTTTGTGACAGTAGCAGACGTTAGGACATAAACCCAGGTCTGGGCCATTCTGGCCAGCCCCTTACTGAGGCCTTGGCTACACTTGCGAGTTGCAGCGCTGTAAAGCCACCCCCAGCGCTGTAACTCACTCCCCGTCCACACTGGCAAGGCATTTGCAGCGCTGTATCTCCGTGGTTGCAGCGCTGCATGTACTCCACCTCTCCGAGAGGAATAGCGAGTGCAGCGCTGCCACTGCAGCGCTGCGGCGCCAGTGTGGCCACCCAATGCGCTGTGAATGGCCTCCAGAATTATTCGACAGTATCCCACAATGCCTGTTCTAGCCACTCTGGTCAACAGTTCAAACTCTACTGCCCTGGTCTCAGGTAACCAACCATGTGACCGACCCTTTACATTCCCCGGGAATTTTAAAAATCCCCTTCCTGTTTGCTCAGCACAGCGTGGCATGGAGTGCTATCAGCAAATCTTTCCAGGTGACCATGCCTCCACGCGCCAAGCGAGCCCCAGCATGGAGCAATGGCGAGTTGCTGGACCTCATCAGTGTTTGGGGGGAGGAAGCTGTCCAGTCCCAGCTGCGCTCCAGCCATAGGAATTACGATACCTCTGGGAAGGTATCAAAGGACATGATGGAAAGGGGCCATGACCGGGACGCCCTGCAGTGCAGGATTAAAGTCAAGGAGCTGCAGAGTGCCTACCGCAAAGCCCGCGACGCAAACGGCCGCTCCCCCCGCGACCTGCAGATTCTACAAGGAGCTGGATGCAATACTTGGGGTTAACCCCACCTCCACTCCGAGCACCACCAGGGACACTTCAGAGCCGGTGTGGGGGGGGGAGGTGGAAGAAGAAAACGGGAGTGATGGTGGTGGGCCGGATGGAGACACCCCGGAATCCCTGGAGCCATGCAGCCAGGAGCTCTTCTTGAGCCAGGAGGATGGTAACCAGTCACAGCGGCCGGTACTTGGTGGAGGACAAACAGAAGAGCAGGTTCCCGGTAAGCGGGTTTTTTTTTTTTCTGGAAGGAATTTTTTCGGTGCGGGCTCTTTGGGAGAGGAGGGTTAAGCATGCATGCTTAGATGCGGAATAGTGCATTGATGTGGTTTATCACATCGCGGTAATCAGCCTCGGTAATCTCTTCGAATGTCTCATCCAGAAGGCGTGCAATGCGCTTGCGCAGGTTTATAGGGAGAGCCACCGTGGTCCTTGTCCCAGCCAGGCTAACGTGTCCGCACCACTGTGCCGCGGGGGGACCATTGCTGCACACAGGCAAGCTGCATATGGGCCAGGGCGGAAGCCGCATTGCAGTAGAAGACCCTCCCTTGCTTCCCAGGTCACCCTCAGCAGCGAGATATCGTCCAGGACGAACTCCTGTGGAAAATGTTGGGACAGTGTTCAGTGTAGGTGCCCCCTGAAGCTGTTGGCTCTCCCCAAGGCACAGAAACCCAGAGGACAGTGCAGCCCTGAAACAATCAGTCCCCATTACTCACCATTTTGAGGCTCCCGTGGGATGTGTGCGCTCTGTTTCGGACGGGAAAATTATGCTATTGTGTAGACCCTGTGTGTTTTCTACTCCTTAAGTGCGGGGGGGAATCATTACTCTGTCTGGTATAAACAATGCTGCCTCTGTTAAACGTTGCATTTTGCCGCTACAGCTGCATCAACCTTGAGACCTCAGCCGTCCCTCTTATCACCTGCTCAGAGACTGCAAAGACTCAGGAAGAGACCGCGAAAAAGCAAAGAAGACATGCTGCAAGAAGTGATGCAGCAATCTATTAAAGAGAACGAGAAGGCACAGGACTGGAGGGAGAGAGAAAGCAGGATCCGCCAGGAAAACGCAGCGCACCGGCGGCAAAGCACCGCGCACTGGCAGCAAAGCACTGATAGGCTCATCAGCATCCTGGTGCGCCAAGCAGATGCTATCCAGGAGCCGGTAGCCATGCAGAAAGAGCAGAAAGAGGAGCAGTACCGAAAACGCAAACACCACCCTGCCCTACAGCCCTTGTCCCCAAACTCTTTCCGTTGTACCCCACTGTCACCTCCAACCCACTTTCCCCAACTTCCGTGTTCTTCACGCCACCCAATGCCTCCAACACCAGTATCTTCACCACCCAACCCTGAAGACCACGACCCTTACCCTCTGCACTCAACCCCCATCACCATGCAGTATAGCTGTCCTGAAGTGCAGTACTCACTGCACAGCACACCAGACAGGACATACACGAATCTGTGATTGTACTGTTCCCCACTCCACCCCCTTGTTTCTTTTCAATAAATGGATTCTTTGGCTTTGAAAACATTCTTTATTATTGCATAAAGTAAAAGACTCCTTAGCCCAGGAAATAAACAGGCACTGCAAGTCTGTTTGTCTGCTAAGCAGACACGGATTCCTAAAGATTGGAACTACTGCACTTCACTCCCGTGCAGGGCACCAGATATCACTGCTGGTTTTCAGCCTCAAATTGCTCCCTCAAGGCATCTCTAATCCTTGCAGCCCCGCGCTGGGCCCCTGTAATAGCCCTGCTCTCTGGCTGTGCAAATTCAGCCTCCAGGTGTTGAACCTCGGAGGTCCATGCCTGAGTGAAGCTTTTGCCCCTCCCTTCACAAATATTATGGAGGGCACAGCACGCGGATATAACCGTGGGGATGCTGCTTTCGGCCAAGTCCAGCTTCCCGTACAGAGATCGCCAGCGGGCCTTTAAACGGCCAAAGGCACACTCCACAGTCATTCGGCACCGGCTCAGCCTGTAGTTGAACCGTTCCTTGCTGCTGTCAAGGCTCCCTGTGTAGGGTTTCATGAGCCACGGCATTAATGGGTAAGCGGGATCTCCAAGGATCACAATGGGCATTTCAACTTCCCCTACCGTGATCTTCCGCTCTGTGAAAAAAGTCCCAGTCTGCATCTTCCTGAACAGCCAAGTGTTCCGAAAGATACGTGCGTCATGCACCTTTCCAGGCCAGCCTGTGTTAATGTCAATGAAACGCCCACGGTGATCCACAAGCGCCTGGAGAACCATAGAGAAATACCCCTTCCGATTAACATACTCGGATCCTACGTGGGGTGGTGCCAGAATAGTAACGTGCATCCCATCTATCGCCCCTTCACAGTTAGGGAACCCCATTTGTGCAAAGCCATCCACTATTTCCTGCACGTTACCCAGAGTCACGGTTCTTCTGAGTAGGATGCGATTAATGGCCTTGCAAACTTGCATCAACATGATTCCGACGGTCGACTTTCCCACTCCAAACTGGTTTGTGACTGACCGGAAGCTGTCTGGAGTTGCCAGCTTCCAGATTGCAATAGCCACCCGCTTCTCCACTGGCAGGGCAGCTCTCAATCTTGTGTCCTTGCGCCGCAGGGTGGGGGCAAGCTCCTCACACAATCCCATGAAAGTGGCTTTTCTCATCCGAAAGTTCTGCAGCCACTGCTCGTCATCCCAGACTTCCATGACGATGTGATCCCACCACTCGGTGCTTGTTTCCCGAACCCAAAAGCGGCGTTCCACAGTGCTAAGCATGTCAGTGAATGCCACAAGCAATTTAGTGTTATACGCATTACGCATCTCGATAGCATCGTCGGACTCCTCACCCTCACTCTCACTGTCACTTTGGATCTTAAGGAATAGTTCGACAGCCAAACGTGACGTGCTGGCGAGACTCGTCAGCATACGCCTCAGCAGTTCAGACTCCATTTCCCGCAGACAGATCGCGCTGCACAGAAATCGTTGAAAGATGGCGCCAAAGGTGGACAGAAACAAAGGGATTTCTGGGATGCGAAGTGATACATCACGGGGCATTGGGACAGGACCCAGAATACCCCGCACCCACGCCCCCTTCCCACAATCCACGGCGCCAGAATGGGAAAAGGTGCTCTGTGGGATAGCTGCCCATAATGCACCGCTCCCAATAGCGCTGCAATTGCCGCAAATGTGGCCTCGATAGTGCGCTGGGCAGCTGTCAGTGTGGACAGACTGCAGCGCTCTCCCTACTCAGCTGCACGAAGTCAGGTTTAATTCACAGCGCTGTACATCTGCAAGTGTAGCCAAGGCCTTAGTGAAACTCCACCAGGAAATTTCAGTCTGGCTTTACTGGAAAGCCACATGAGCTTTTAATTAACTGTTGAAGTCATTTACTAAAAAGAGTTCACAGTATTTTAACTAACAATAAAGGATACTTGACTCCAAATAATGGGATCCTATTAACTTTTGCATCCCCCCCCAGGTTGTGACTTCTGCATCTTTCGCCTGACAAAGCCATTGCAAGCAGCACCGCCATAGTCAGCTTCTGCTGCAATCCAACCAGAGAGAAGTAGGATCACACCTAACACCTTCTACTGTGGGACAAGCAAGTTACGGAAGGGCCAGAGCTAAACAACAGAAAACTAGTGAAATTTACTGTCCTTCCCATTTCCACTGTCATTGGAAACAAGACTTTGCAAACACAACCTGCTGATTTTTGAGATACAGTAGTACAACAGATGTCCAATTTCATGGCATGTATTCTAGTGCCAACAGAGAGACGTGCTGTGTCTATAGCACCAAACGTATTTAAACACATTGATTTTAATCTCTAGATAAAGCCAATATTGATTCCATGTTAAATTGGACACTACTAAATGTATTAGGGCTAGAATGTATTTTCTTAAAGAAAAAGGAACTTTACAAAGCCCAATAAGAAAAGTTTTCATTAATTTCAGTAGGAGCAGGTTGGATTTGCACAGACATTAGAAAGAATAGCATCACATGCGAGAGCTGGAAAGTAAAGCTGATCAGTCTGATTTCTTTGTTGAGAAGGTGTGAAATGCAAAAACACACAACTAATTGCTTAGACAGAAATGAATAAATTGGAACTTTAACGTTCTTTTAATCCAGAATAATTAATTTAATCCAGCTCTGAATAATTCAGAGCTAACCCAGGGATCCTCTCTTCTCATTCTACTCAAACTCTCCACTGAAAAGCGTGAGACACAGGTGCAGGACTGGTTCCTAGGTATGATCAGCAGAGGTGTGCAAAACATGGAGTTTAAAAAAAAAAAAAAAAAAAAAAAAAGAAAGAAAAATCTGCTTTGGTTTCCTGTAACCAGGTTTCCCAAAGCGCCTTATAAAAATAATCAGAGCCATTCTGTCAGGAAGGCGACTGTTGTCCAGTACAGGTTTCCAGTTAGAATTACTAAAAGCCATTTTACTTTGTCTAGGCTTTAAACCATTTACATTCAAGGGAAAAAACACCAAACTGATCCAACTGATAGCATTTGTAACTCATGCTAGCTGCAGAGCAGGCAGTTCAAATACCAAGTAGCTCCTCTTGGCCGTTACCAAGGCCTGAGCCAGCTCTGGTTAAAGGCAACGGAATGACTTATTGACTTCTATGGAAGTTGGACCAGGCTCTGGAAGAACCAGCAGCCCAACAAGGGGAAGCTCCATAGTAGGAAGACTTCCTTGTCTTAGCCTTTCCCTGCAAAGCTCCCCTTTGTAAGGCTGGGACCATGCAGCATGGCACCAGGCCTATCTACCCACACAGTGCAACACTGGGGACACCAACAGGGTAGGGAAATGGAGATGGGGGGGTTCCACAACTACACAGCAGAGTGTCATTGGGGAGAGTGATAACTATTGAATTTCAGGGTAACACCCAATATAATTTAAAAGTCGCCGCCTTGTTTGGGGTCCATAAGAGACTCAGACAAAGAAATAGCAGGATCTCACTTGATCCATTATTTAATGCATTCAAATAGAGAACTCCAATGCAGTTTCCATATGCTCCCTTACCTATTAGGTGGAGGCCCAGCCTTCATCCGCCCTCCTATCAGAGCCACAAAGTCAGTTTTGAATTCCGTTTTGATAATGTTGTTCTCTGGCTCTTTCTCTGCATTTCCTGTCCTTCCTTGCTGAACCTAAAGAATAAAAAGATCTCGATCTGGTTACCAGCTGAGTTATAAGTCATGAAGATCTGCTCTTCATAGGTGAAAGAGGCTCCAGTGTGGAAGCAAAGCAGAACATTCATCTGCAATGATCCAACTGGATGACAAGGTTCACGCAAAATAAAGATCCAATCTCACAGTTTTGCAAGTTAAATGCCTTTTCCATTCTTGGCCTACTGTCCCCATTTTTAATTCCCATTAGAAGCCTCAAGGTATACCTAACCTGACTGTGGTCCTGTTTTTCCAGTCCTTAATTCAGGGAACTGGAAATTGGATATGGAGGCTTTTACCTCTAGCTCACCCATTCAAATTCTGCCAAGTGACCAAAAGCTGTTACCATCTGAGGGCCATTCGGTGGCCCATGTGAAATGAGTTTGGTGGCCATGGTGAACAGGAGTCCACATCACAAGAAGTGGCAACAAAACTGGTGAAGTCTCGGCAGAGATACCAAGAAGCGAATAGGCCAGGAAAACAATGCCCCTCGCATCACAGTTGGCTCCTCAGATCAGACTTAAGTCAATGGTCTGTCAACTCTACACCTCTCACCAGCACTAAATTCATACACACAGGATCCACCAACTTGAGGGCTTTGGCAGTGTTACCAGCCCAGCTCCACAGCCAGACAATCTTGAGGGCACAGGCTTCTTTGGGAATACACCTAAATCTCACCATCCCAGGGGATTTTTTATTTGCCATCATGTCAACAATCTCCATGTTTGCTAGAGTGCGTCATTCAACCAGGCAAGAGAACAATTAATTAGCTGGGGGGAGAATTAAAAATGTCACCTCCACTAAAAAAATGTTTAGGTCCATCATTCTTGACAGCTTGCCTTTCAGTTAACATTCCAGGATCACATTTCTAAACCAGCTTTCATTTTTAGACTTGCACTTATGTGCCCACAAAATGAGCACGCTTCTGTGCTGCACCCACACACTGGATAGCAGGTTACTTACTGTGATCTTATTCTCACTGCTGATAGGTGGAGAGGGATCCAGTCCAAGCTGAAGCCGTCGCTGTTTCTCACAATAAGCTTTCCATGTTTCTTCATTGAATCCATAATTAAAGTAATCAGAAAGGTCAGCACCTGAAAATGAAGCCACAAATCAACAGAGCAACTCGGAGAACATGTGCACTCTCAAATCGCTCCTGAAGCGCTTACATGGAGAGTTTAAAATTTCCAATAGAGAATTAAACATGGGGTTGTTCTTCACTTTCTGTTCTGAACTTTGTATAGCGTTGGTGAGAGTTTCAAAACTGTTGCATTCCTCATAAGAGGTGGGCACTTCTTAGTAGGGGCCAAAATATGAAGTGCTCTGGAACCCTTTGGATGCAAGGTTCAACACAAATTCAGGATATTGTAAGAGAGAGAACTTATGTGAATTCACAGACAGTTCTTCAGCAATTTAGTTTTTCAGAGTGATATCCTGTATTAGTCCTTTTATAATTTTATGGAGGAGTTTAGTGGTGATGAAAACTGTGTCAGTGGCACAGAGATTTTTTTCCACCTTAGCTCTACCAATGCTTTTCTATTCTGAGCTGGACTGCCCTTTGCCGTTCTGATTAGAGATTCTCTACATCAGGGCCTGCCCACTGTGTTAAACTGCAACCTTTATAACATGTCTTAAAGCACACAGACTTATTGTTCAGTTGTGATCCCAGCCAGGATTTGAACTGAGGTCTCTCAATGTGTATTAACCCGCTATGACATTGGTGACGATTTAAGGGTTCTGTCTATCACTTGTGAATAATTTTATGAAATTGTATCAAGGCATAACTCCACAGCAGTGTAATATAGAAGCACCTCCTAGCATGGTTAAAAAGTCCCTCAACATTCCCATTATAAAGGTATTTCTAGCTTGACCAACTGTAAAACAACAAATCCTAGTTTAAGCCCTTGAGTTTCAGCTAAGACTATCTGGCCATGATACGGTCAGGATTTTGACCTTATACTTTCTTACACCCTCCTGCCAGCCACTTTTCCTGATGCACCCCAATGGCAGACGAATTCCAACTCAGGCTTAGCAACATGAAATTTACACATCAGCTTCATTGGATCAGATTTTGCTCCTTGATTCATGCTTTGATGGTGTGAAGTTTCCTTCCCCTCCCCGGCTTATTAAGGAGAGACTATCTTGCTGATTGATCTTGTTGTCTAGGACATAGCCCAGAAGGCTGCCCAGGAAGAGGCTACTGAAGTAGCACAAAGAATATGGGCCGAGCTTGTGCTTTAATTTTACCTCAATTCATACTTCAAATCAATATTATTTTATGACTACGTGGATCATTCCTGGTCCAGAGATGGGTCAGCAGGACAATAATAATCCCCACGCTCGCATCTCTCAACTTTACTGGTATCACTGCTCTAATTCTGTTCTTTCCTAACTTCTTCTCTTCCTAGTCTCTCTTTCACTTCGTAGTCAAATCCCCTGCAGAAGAAAAGGATACATTTTCTATTTACATCTACACCAACACCCATTCATCACAAAGTGCTTACTGCTCAATACTTTGAAAAAAGTAACAGTGATTTGAATTTTCCATTGTGTCTCCTACTGCCCTTCATCTCAGGTGGGTGAGATGTATCAAACATCTCATGCGCCGCCTTCCAAAAACACTACTTACACAGCAGAATCATATTTTTAAAGGGCAAGTAAAATATTAGCTCCCCGCCATTATATGAAGGAGCAAGTGAGTGGACTTTATGCCAAGACTAATAGATTTTCATGCCAATTTTGCACGGGTGCTGTAATAAGTGTTTGGATCTCTCTGGCCTTTAGTTATTTTGTCTGAAACACAGCTGAAAAATAGAAAGACTTCACTTCAAGCATTTTATAGTTTGTATATAAGAGTCACTTTAATGTAGAAAACTCCACAATACAAAACCAATAGAAACAGAAGATAAAAGAAACTTCCCATATTTTCATCTTAGCATGTTACATAGCAATTTTTATCTATAGATCTCAGCGTTCTACAAAGGTGAGTATCATTATCCACATAATACAGAGACAAGCTGAGGCATGGAGAGTAACTCGCCCAGGTCACACAGTTAGCCAGTGGCAGACCCTGGAGCAGAACCCGTCTTCTGACTCAGAGACTCTTGCCCTGTTGCACACTGGCAGGAAACAACCAATATCTCCTTCCAATGTGTAAATCAAGTTATTTTCCTTACTGGATTGTTTGGTGGCTTTTTTGATGCATCAATTCACATTAGAGATGTACCTGTCAAGAACTGAGTTTGATTGCTTTCCTTAACAATATACATTGATTACGCCCCAACTCCCACTGACAACGGGAATTATGTGGTTGAATGCTAACTTGCTAAGAACAAACTATCCATCCCCATGCTCCTTCATGCACCTGGTACTTCCCAACTGAAGTGCTGACATTCCAAAGGAGGAGCAATGACAAGGCTGCACAAGGAGTGTCCTTGAGTTCAGCCATGATGGGCTAAAGCATGCCAGTGGCTGTGCATCAAGAGTAGACCACCTCTCACCTACAGCCAAATCCTGATCCCACTGAAGTTAATAACAAAAAGTCCAACTGACTTCAGGATTTGGCCAAATGCTTTTATACTGCTACCAGAGTCACATGTTTTAGGAAACAGAGGTTGAATATAAAGACCAGCTACTTTTCTTTAGGAAAGTAAGAAACAGAATACAAGTCTAGCCCAATTTCTTCTGATCACTGCTGAAATTGATACATGGCTCAGTAACTCTAGTTAGCATCACTAATTGCTCAGAACAGGAGTCAGAGGTTGATCAGGATTTCTCCCTCCATCCCTCATGGCAGCAACACTTTGACAGAAACTATGCATGAAAAGCAAAATAAAACAGAACTGCAGAAAATATTTACCACAAGAAACTTTGAGGCCCCACCTGGTTTCCGCCACGGTTTGTCTTCAAACGAATCTAAATCCACTTCTATTACAGGCAATCCATTTATATTCCCTGTGGCATCTAGATCAATACCTTTGGGCTGCAACTTGGCTTTGAAGAGAGAGAAATTGTTACCGCTTTTAATGCAATGCTTCTAATCCACCAATTTGATGAGCGAATTATTCAGTTTAAAATAGCTATTATCTGCTATGAATTTAACATCAGCTCTGCATCTGTCTATTTCTCAATGTAACCAGATCTAACTTTCTAGTATAAAAACAACTTTCAGTGATTTGTGAATAGATGGCCATGGTGTTATAGCTACTAAACCTGGAGAGCTGGGAGGCAAAGAAAAAAATACCCTCAAAATACCAGCACTGTAGATGAACCAAATAAGCCATTTAGGCAACTATGAGATTTAGCTCAGAAGAAAATATTAACTTTTCTCAAGATCATTCAGTACAATCCCCCTCCCCCCACAACAGATGCAGACAGGTCTACTTTTAATGTTAGCTTTGGGCTTGATTTTACAATATGCCAACAAACCACTGGAGCCAATGGGAGTCCCTGGTGCTCAGCAAGTTGCAAGAAAAAGACTTTGGAGGCAACTACATCTCCTCAGTTCTCCTCAGCCAGAGGGAAGATAATCACCACAAAGGGACTGGGAAAAGGGAAAATAGGGATTGCAAAAAGACAATCTCCCATAGAGAAAGGAAAAGAGGGGTAAAAGGGGAGAGGACATATTGCAGAGATATTTTAAACCCAACATATGATGTAGAATATAAAACTGAATGAGGTACTGAGGGCTGATTCCAGCCAACTGATTAGTTAATGGTCAAGGGCCAGAGTCTTCTGCCCTTACTCCTGGTGATTAATATCTTGCACTGCAAGTAGCCCCACTGATCTCAGTAAGCCTACTCATGCAGTGAGGCAACACTCAGTGCAAGCAAGGATAGTAGAATCCAGCCCCAAGCATTAATTCTCTAGTAACATCCTGTCCTGAACAGATGCTGTGTTACACAGGGATTGTCTTTTTTTCCATTTTCAGTTTAAAACAGCAATTACAACCTGGCTGCCTGGCATTTCCAGGTGATCAATTACCAGCTGGCTGTTCCTCCAACACATGCTGGGCCATCAATTCTCCCCAGCCAGCCACTAATCTTTAAGAAACTCACTGCACGGAGCTCACTATTGCTTTAAAGAAGATTCTCTTTTTTGAGGGTTGTGTGCAATTAGAGTAAGCAATATTTTTAGCTGGTCCAGCCATTCATGCCAGAGACTTCAGCAAAAACCCTGTGCAGGAAGTTTGAAATACCCCAAAATACAGATGGTAAAATAAATTTTATTATTATGATTAATACCTGAAGAGGATGTTCCATAGCCTCTACCTGTTTTTAAGTTTAGATTCATAGGAGTCCCCCTAGACAGAAAAGAATGAGAAGAGATTTGCATCAGTATCTCAATATATGGGTTGGATTTTTTGTTGTACGTGCTAGCCTCAATATATCCCAGCAGACTGGAAAAACATAAAGAGTTGTTCCAACCAACAATGGCCTTTGCCTTATCTGAAGCGTCTTTGTGATTTATATTACTTAAGACTCCATTATTTTAAAAATTAGATTGCACGGTTCATGTAAAGCTATTGATGGTGGAGCGGGCAGCATACTGAAGTGGATATCCAGCAGTGTACATTGAGATAAGCAGCAACACACGAGATTTGTCTGGACTCAGAAGCAGAGCCTGATGATTTCCCCAATGTTGGTAGGTATCATCCTGCCAGACAGCATACTCGTGATTAAGAATTAGGATGGAGCTGGGCAATGGGGGAAAGAATTGTAGCAGCAAGTCTGTACAGAATATGAGAAAGGAAGGGAGCACTCTGGTTCACAATGAAAAACACAGAATCCAGAAAAGGATGTTTGGAAAATTCTAAGGAATCAGCGATTGGATGAATGGGGCATCGCTCTTTAGAATGAACCATTAGACCCCAAACCCTTCCTGCAAAAGCAGAGGGGAGTTATCCTTGCAGCGAAGGATTAGAATATGCTGCAATGAACAGGTAAAAGGTTTCCTTAAGATGATGGTTGCCAGCAGCAACCAGAAATGCTGCCCCCTTATTTCCATCTAATACAGAATAGTAAATGTTATTCAGACTCAGATTCTTAACCATCTCAGTGACAGGTGGCTGGTTTGCAAATCTGGTCTCACCATACCTCAGCTGTGAAGAATTGGACAGCTGAAACAATTAATGAATTCAGGGCTTCTATTTAATTCATCTGCTGTTTAGCTGGATTCTTCATTTAAATTCAACAAAACCTCAAGAATTAAAGTAATTTTAAGAACTTGCACTACTTCCCACCTTCTATTTCACTCAGTCAAGTGCTCCACCAATATTAATTATTCAACATGATGGCAGTTGACATGTGGAGTATTAGCCTCATTTTACAGATGGGTCACCCAGCAAGCCAATGCCAGAAACGGGCACTAGCCATTAAACTCCCTGCCTCTTAAAATAGTAAGATCAACTGCTTTTTTCCCCCTGAATCATAATGATAAGAAGAAAGTTGGTTATTAAAACAAACAACAGGCACTGTAACCAGAAATACATACATGTACGATGGTGCTCCTGTTTTAATGTTGCCAATGGTAACTTTCACATCATCATCATCACTGTCGCTATCACTGTCTTCCTCATCATCTTCACCACTCGGAGGGGCCTAACAGTAACACAGACACATGGGGACTCATTGATACTTACACCCAAGAAATTCACCTGGATGAGAACGCAAGTCTTAAAAGCTCAATAAAGTAGTACAAATTAGGAAGAATGATTCTGTTACAAAGACATCCTTTTCCACTTGGTTAATAATCAATATTTTTTTTAAAAACCACAATAAAATAAATAAATATTGTTTCACCTTTCATCCAACGATGTCCGAACTATTTTCAAACTTTAACTCCCACCACAGCCCTTTGGGGTTGCCTGGGAGTGTTACTACACCAGTTTTGCACATTAGGCTCTGATTCAGGCAAGTGCTTAAGCATACATATAAACTTTAAGCATGTGGTTAACTCTCACCAATTTCAGTGGGATGCGATCCTGAATCAAGGCCAGAGAAATTAAGGTACAGAGGAGTTGAGAGGTTCAAAATGAGTAATCCAAGGAATCAATGGTTGAGTCAGAAGTAGACCTTGGCAATCCCAACACCTAATACTCTGACCACAGGCATTTTAGGTAGAAAAACTACATGCTGTAATTAGCACCCAGAATTGCTAATTAATAAGTTGTTATAGTATAGGTGTAATAAGCTATATTTAAGATGACAAATAGTAGCCCCCTTTTTACTTGAGCCTTGTTATACACCAACATTTACAAGGAGTGAACATGCACTGCATTGCAATAGCCACATCCAGCAGTTATAGCTGTAACACATACATGTTGTGACATCTCTCGGTCTTCACCAGTGACAGGCCGGCTCTCCTGAGGAGCATCTTGCAAAGGATGAGAAGATTCTGCATGTCTACCAAATATAACAGACCACAATAAATACAATTGACTCATGGAGCGACCTATTCATGTTTCCAAAGTGCCCATCAGTACAGAATCAAGATAACATTCTGATCATAGTTTTACCAAGAGATATATTTGATTCTGGTGACTGGTAGTAGAGTAGTTCGCTCAAATTCAATCTCAGCAGGTTTTGCTTTTATTGGTGAAAGGCAATTTAGAGTTCCTGAAGGATGCCAGATGGGCAGCCTTGCACACCAAACACTTATTTATCCACAGATCAGCTAAGGCACTTGCAGCAGCTCTGAAAGATTCCCAGTGTGCCTCAACCCCACTACTTCTAAGGGTAAGAAGATGGTTCAGTCTCCATAGCCCATTCAATCCTTGGCCTTTCCCTGAGACTGCCAACAAGAGTGCCAATTATATAGGCATTTTTAAGTGAAGAGGACCCCTGCCCAATAGGAATTAGATCAAGATCAGTTGATTCCCTTTCTACAAGCCACCAAACATTAACAACATTCAGTTATTAAGGACTTGGGCTGAATTTTAACCAGTTACCTGGAGATTAAAGGACAGGTAATTTAACAATCCCACAGACCATCCCATTTCCTTATTCATTGTAAATTAATCCTAATATCCATTATTGCACTTTCAGATTTATTCTGTTAACTAAAGATTGTGGAGCAAATGTTAGTATTGTTTATTGTATTTTCCAAACAAGCCAGTCCAACAAAAATCATATGTACCTTACGTGTTATGGAACTAAAAATCAGAAGGCGGCATACTTAGCCATGGAACTGGAAGAGTTATTTTGAAATTCTAATAGAATCCTTTTTTTTAAAGTTAATTTAACTGAGGACTCAAGAGCCCAAACATGCCAACACTTACATCTGAGCAAAGCTTATTACTGGGGGTACTCCCACTGAAGTCAATGAAGATACTCATGGGGATAAGCACCATGCCTGCTAGTGAGTGTTTGCTCCCTTTGGGGTTAGATCCTGCAAACACATGACACACAGAGGCCACACACTGAACAGATTAAAGCCATTTCAGAGGCTGCACAAAACAGCTTCTAAACAAGGAAGCCAAAGATCACATTGACATAATGGAGCCCAGCAATACAAAATCTTGGAAGTGATTACCAAGAATCAAATAAAATAAAAGTCAACCCACTGCAGTTTTGGAAACTAGTGAAGCTCTCTTATTAGGAGGCTAGGAAGACAAGATTGTGAAGAGACAGAGAGACCTGGGCAAGCAGCCTAAATGAATTCTTTATCAGTTGCACAGTCATGTTGGAGGAGAGGTAGTGAAAAGTTTCACAAAGAAAGAATTGCAGTAATCAAGCCAAGATTAAACAAAAGTACAGACAAAGATTTCAGCAGCTGTCCTAGTAAGCATAGGTACCAGTATGGTCAAATTCCTGAGGTGGTAGCAAAAGCACTTCAATTACCAAATTAGCATAACAGGCTTCAAAAAGATCAGACTCCACAACAACTCCAAGGTCACGGGCATCAAGTCATTGTGGAAAGATAAAGAGAAGTACCACTGGAGGAAATTGCCACAGATGGCTCCCCAAAACCTCTGGCATTCTTTTTACCAAATCAAAAGCAATTAAGAGCATTGATCTCAAACCACAGAATTGTCTCAGAATTCAAGATCATTGATCAGCCAGCACTGAATTAAAGAAAAGCAACAAATGTTACCTTCAGCTTCAAATCACAGGAAGTATCTGTGGATGCGTATTACAATTTGTGAATTTAAAGTTCAAGTACACATCTATAAAGTAACAGCCACTTTCCTACAGTTTTAAGACGAGAACAAATAATCACTTTGACAGGACTAGTGTCATCGCTTTTATGTTGGCAATAGTCCTGGGCATTTTATTTCCACCCCCTGAATCCCAACATAACCCTTTGTGCCAGGGATAAAACAGCCCCTTTTACAGCACTGCTATAATTTCACAAAATCCTCTGCATCAAGGAATGTCAAGAGATACTGAATACATGTAATTTGTGTACACTGTCTTCCCACAAATAGTCAACGTATTCAGAGAGAACATCATACTGGAATTTCAATGGTTAACAAAGAGTCTAGCAAATAATCATCTTGTTGGCACATCTCACAATCCATACAAAGTTTATATATGAGACAAAGACTCAAAATGAGGACTATAAGAAAAATAAGAGCAGGAAGCAAATAATAATAATAATAATACTTTGCAGTCAAGGTTTTAAAGTGATTTGCAAACATTAATAAATTGAAGGATGTAGCTACTTTATCTTATGGAGCATTTCTGATAATCTCATGTAAATCATAAAGAGACAAGAACTCTATTTATGTAGGTTAGCAGTACATTTATGTCTAAAATCAGAGACTGTCCTTGTCATGAGGGATAGTTGATATTACATTTGCTAAGCGCAATAAGATAGTCCACAGTTTGCTTGTGTGTGTTCATATTGGTTGAATGAAGATACTTGCTCCAAAGAGGATAATATTCATAATGGTCCCAAAGTGCAGCAAACACTGGGCTACATTTTCTGTGTTTCTGAGCACCCTGAACTCCAGTTTATGGCGGGTGTACAACAATCCTGAAATTCCTATCATACATACATATACAAAAAATATTCAAATGCAGACACCTCTGGGGTGGAGGAAGGCACAGCTGGTGCATACCATACTGCACAAGTATAGTGGGGAGGGAGGGGGATATTTTGGTCAAGGATACCGGGAGAATCCTCTAATCTTATTAAGGATCCAGTGTAACTTTTCATATCACCACAGAACTGGTTTTTGAAGGTCTCATCCAAAAGATGTCCGAACAGTAAGGTTCACACAACTCAATTTGTTGCGATGCAAGGGGATGAGTTGACTGTCAAGATCTGAAACTAGGCTCAAGGTATCTAGGAATTATAGGCCTGATGCTGAGACAGAGTTCCCCCCTCCAGCAGATACAGTTATTATGAGTGACTAGTTTACAGACTTACCTTGCAATTGGTCCATCTTCTTGCTTACCAGTGGTGTCATCTGCAAATATGATAAAAATAACATATGAAATCAAAAACCAAAGAGATCAGAACTTATAACACAGTCTGGGCCTTTTGGGAAAAACTCTCTCTCTCTCTCTCTCTCCATATATAGATATATATATACACACACACACATTATAAGTAATGTTTATTTCCAAGCAAAGCTCAATATGAAATAAAGCAATGAAAAAGTAAGATTACACATCCTTGACAACTGACAGAATTAAAAAAGGCCTTTGAATGCCAGACCCCAGATTATGCAACAGAATGAATAAAGGCACCTATCAAGCCAGGTATGGATCTTGGTTCCAAGAGTCTTCCCACCTAGCCTGGTCTCTTTCCCACAGAAAAAAATGTGTGAACAGGACCTCAAGTCAAAAAGTTTTCAAAGCAAAAATCAAAAGACCAGAAAATATACTGACCTTAATTGACAAAAAAAATTTAAGGTCTCACAATGGTAGGAAACGCATGGAGTGATGGATGCATTGAAAAAGATGCCTGGTAACTGTTCCAAGAATGCTCTGCCAGCAAACCCAGGCTCTGACCCTTCACTTGGATACATATAGAGCCCGAAGTGGCACAGGGGTCCACTTGCATCAATCCAGTGACAGAACTGGGGCCCAAATATGCATTTACCTGACAGATTTTAAAAGTTATTATGCACGCCAATGTCTTGCTATTAGAGTTTCATTCTGCCCCATTTCATTCTTCATTAGCCTATTACTGTTAAAAAGTGATCATATACAAGCCAAAAAATGCTATACTGTATTAAACGGCATCAAAGACTGTGACAGAAGAAAAAAATTCTGATGGAAGGTCAACTCCCACTCCAGCTCACCCAGCTTAGGTAGTGGATTCAGACTTAGTTTTATTGATTTAGTGCCATCTAGCCCTTTGCAAACAACTGAAAGTAACAAGTTTCTACCCTGAAGGAGTTTACAATCTGAAACAGACATAACCCAGTAAAGGATGACAGTAGTATCCCACATAATGGCTAGGACAACAAAGTAAGGCAAATTAATGGGGCGTATGTGTGTACATACACACAAACGTCAGCAAAGGGAAGGAGAAAAATCTATAGAAACCCCATGGAGTCTGTAGAAAAAAACCTAAAACTGATAGATTAGACAGGTTAATTAGGTAAGAGTCTTTCTCTTGATTGTGGTCTACCAGCAGTGCCACAACCCATGATCTCTATTCCACTCCCGACATAAAATCTTGCAATGGTCAGTGGAATCTAATACAAGACCATCACATAGGCATGTACTGGTTGGGTATGGAGAGGCTCCCAGATAAACCTACACAGCCATTAGTCAACTCCATCACCTCTCCAGTAGGAGAAGGTGATGTGGCTGCTCAGAAGCTCGGGGGAAGGAAGACCATAATCTGGAGAGTGCCTGTGCTCTATCCTAGTTTACTTTGCCTTCTAACTAGTGAGGGCTTTCATAGGTTATGCCTACACAGCGTTACAAACCTTGGTCTATGGACTCTGTGTTTCCAAGCCTGTACTTGCACATCCACACTGTATTATTAAGCCTGGCTCTACAATAGCTAGACCCCAGTCTCACAGCTGCACTAACATGTCCACACTGCACTATATAGACTCGGGTCTGCGGCTTGAGTTGCGTCCACACCGCCAAACGACAGGGGCTGGGACCCACCCCCCAGCAGGGCCATGAGCGCTTGCTGGCCCCACTCAGGCTGGTTACTGTGGGCGGGCTGGGCCCAAAGCCGAGCCGGAGCCTGGGGGAGGTGCAGTGCGGACAGACCCCGCGCCCTGCCCACCCGCCGAGGGGTGCTCGGGCGCAGGGGACCATCTCGCACAGCGCATCCCCCGTGGCGACTCGGCGTTAGGCACGGCCGCCGCCCGGCTACCTACCCCCGTACAACCAGTGCTCCTCGTCCTCCTCCGCCTCCAGCGGCGCCGCGCCCGAGGCAGGGGGCTCCAGCTCGGTGGCCATGGCCGCCGCGCCCTGGCCTGGGGGGATGCGCCGGCACCGGCCCGGCGGGAGGAGGGCAGGCGACCTTCGCCGCCACAGGGCCGCACCGCGCTCGGAGGGGACGCGCGGGCCTGGCGCGCCTCACGCAGGGGGCCAGGCCGCGCCGCCCCCCATGGCCCCGGTGCGTTCGGCGCAGTCCCAGCCCCGCCGCCTGCACGCGCCGCTAACGGGCCGCCATCGCTCTTTCTCTGGAGGAGGAGGAAAAACCCGCGTGCGAGCCGGGTCCGCCGGGTCCTAGCGCCGCTCTGCCCCGCCGCGGGATCAACAAAAGGCGCTCTGCATCCCAAACAAGCGGCGTTCTTTCTGCTACTGCGCATGAGCAGATGGCGGCCAGCGTTCCTACTGAGCATGCGCGAAGATCAAGCACATGTGCAGTGGGAGAAGTGAAGCCACAGGGAAGCGCCTATGCCCTCAATTTTCCGTTGGCGCTTAGCTTTGCTCTGGGTATGTGCGGGGCGGGGCTTGGTCTCTTCCTCGAGCCTCAGCGCCGAGTGGGGGGCCGGCCGGAGGCTACAGCCCTGGCGCTTTGGCAGAGCGGCAGTGTGTCCCTCCAGGCCCCACCCCCGCGCTGGGCGAGGACCGTCCCTGAGCTCGTGGCCACCCATTCCCTGGAGCGCAGCCGTTCTAAGGCCACGGGGCGCGCGCTGTGCAGCACGGGCTGGGGAAGGACAATTCCCAGCTGGAATCACCCAAGCACATTGTAGGGGGTGGGGGGAACAGTCCCAGGGAATAAATGGATCAGGCAGCGGGAGCTGATCGAAAAATCAGACAGAAATGAGGCAAAACTGGGGAGAACGGAATGGGCGAAGACGGTGAACAACCTTGAAAAGGCAGAGCAGAGCATCTGCAAAAGGAAATGTAAAAGGCAAGGCCAGGGCAAACAAAGCAATATTTACAGGGAAAATCACGAGCTCACAAGCCATGATTGTTATTTATTAGTAGTATTTGAGCTGTGGTCATGTGTTGTGGTAGCATATCGGAGCCCTACTAATAGAGCAGAACCCCATTGTGCTAGGCACTATATGCAAAAAGACAGCCCTTGACCCCAAAGAGCTTACAATTTAAGAGGCCTTTGGCATCAATCAGGGCCCAAATTTGCCAGTATTAATGCACATGAGCATCTGGACACATGAATAGTCCACTGAGTTTCTTATGTAAGGGCTAGATCCTGCAAGAAGATCCACACAGATGGATTCTTGTACCCATGTGGAGCCCTGAAATTAATCAAGCCTCCACAAGGGTTCAAGGATCTGGTAGGGCATTTCCACTTGCAGGATCAGGGCCACACTGTGTATTCATTGGTCCAGACTTACAGAATTATCGATCACTGTTGACCATTGTTTGAGCAATAACTATGAAAGCACAGTGAATTCTGGCCCCTATCCTGCAAACACTTCATGGAATCATAGAATATCAGGGTTGGAAGGGACCTCAGGAGGTCATCTAGTCCAAACCCGTGCTCAAAGCAGGACAAATCTTACTCACATGCTTAACTTTAAGTAAGTAGCACTAATTGTGCTTAAAGTTAAGCATGTATACATATATATATTTGTAAGATTGGGGACTTTGGCTGTAAACTCTTTGAGGCCAGAACTGTAATTTATTATAAATTTGCAGTATGGCCAACCCTGAGCATTAAAAAATCATGAGTCAGCCCTCTTCCTTCCCAAATCATGAAATTGGCTTAAAAGTCATAAGATTAAAAATATTTTATTTATCTTCTGATTAATGTAGGATACACTTGGGAAACATTATATAGCTTTTCTCTGCAATAAGGATGGCTAGAAACTTACTTTGTTTTTCAAAAACAAAAGCTGACATTCTTATGAAATAACATGACTCCAAGAACTGGGGCTTTAAAAAAAACACCATATATCATGAGACCTGCAAATTGCAAGAGTTGGCAAGGCTGTATTTGAAGAGTGCCTAGCACAAAAGCACCTTTTTAATGCTTCTAGATGCTACCATAATACAACTATTAAATAACAAATAAATAATAATTGCCTAAGAAATGTTACTAGATGGAAGGAGTGCAATGCCTTGGACCATTTACCCAGGGAGTGCCCTACACAAAGATCATTACTGCTGTTATAACATGAAAATTGATTTATATGAATATGTAGAATATGTTTTACACCTACTTTGCCCTCATGTCAATGATTATACAAGGTGCAGAGCAACAGAGAATCGGGCCTCAAGTGTACAGGAACTTCAGACCATTCAGAAGGGGAGATTCCCAGCTTCTTAATGGTATAGCACTTGGATGTAGTCCTGGAAGATCCCAAGATACAGGTACTTAACTTTGTCAGTTTCATATATAATTATAATACCTATTATATAGCATTTTCACCTGTAGATCTCTAACTGCTTTACCACAGAAATAAATTATTATCCCCATTTTACAGATGGGGAAACTGAGGCATAGGGAGGTCATTGACCTACCCAAGGTCACCCATCAGGCCAGTGGCAGAGCCGGGAATAGAACCCAGCTCTCCTGTGTGGATCCAATGCTCTCTCTACTATGCCACAGGTCACAGTTAGTGATTTCTAAAGTAGTTAACATTTTCTTCTCTTTCTGAGCTATTTGCATTGAGACTCATGATATTAAGACAGTTTGGATTCCCTAACAGAAATTTCTAGTGAACACTTTCTGGTAGTTCAAGGTAGCCAACTAGATATTGGAATGGAGGGGCTATTGGACTACCGGTTTCTGGGACTACTAGTTCTCCAAAAGAAACTCTTCAAACTGTTAAAGAGTTTTAGTGAGCCATCCAGAATTTCCACTAGGGTTTTACAAGTGGATGGATGCAAAAAGCAATATCACAACACATTTATGTATGACTCTTTAAACCTTTTGTTAATAGTTCTTCTGTCAAATAGATGGCACATGTGGGACACATGGTGTGGCAACGTGTTATGCAGGATTTATAGGCATTTGCTTGGGATGACCTGCATAATTCATTTCTGGCTTTGCAAATCAGGAGTAATTTCATCTCAGTTGGCAGATTCAAGACCTGTGTGTCGCTTCCCATTCTCTTTCTTCTGGGAATTCCACAAATCAGTATCTGGTATTTCCCAGTCCTTTGGAGTAACTATCATTTTAGGAGGCTCAGCTGCACAGTGCCCATTTTGTTGTAGGCAGTGTGCCACCTTCTATCTCCTCCCTTACAGATTCTTTGGTTTGGGTCATGCTGCATGGAAGCTTAGAACAATGAGCCTGTCATATGACAATGGTAAATAATCACAGAATGAATCACTTTCTTGTGATTATTTGTATTTCTGTAGCCCCTAGGGGCCAGACTCGTGGACCAGGACCTCGGTGTGCTAGATGCTGTACAAACAGAAGAAAAAGATGGTTCTAATAGTGTACAAGAGTCTTGATTAGAATTAAAAAAACCAATATTACCTCTAAAGCTCCTCTCACTCTTTCTGCCTGGGGTTTCCTTCAACAGATTAAAAGAAACACTGCACATATCCTCACATTCCCTGTCTGAATGGAAGACAGTCAGTAGTGACAGACAAATCACACAGAAAGACACCTACACTTACAGACTTGAGTGAGAGCAAATCCATGGGGGACCCCATAACATGGACTATTGAGCCTGGATTACCTTCATCCAGTCTTGGGTGGAAAACTCCTGTTCCCACAACCAGAAAGTGACTGACATTTGTAGTCATCCGTGTCTCTTGTGGCCTGTCAGAAAATTTCACAAGAGACAAACAATAATTTCAAACAGTCCACAAGTCATTGCTTGGGCCTTATGAAGTGACACTTGTGTGATCTGTCTAAAAATAAAAGTAAGCCCCACCAGGAGCAAAGTGATGCTTTCAAGCAGTTTAATATGAACCACATTTTCCAGGGTGAAGCAGTGATAGAGCACAGACCTGTTAGTGTATTAGCTTTGTAATGTCTTTTCAGTTTATGTCTTGCTCTTCATAGTCTGTAACTCAAAATGTGCATGGCACCAAAAGACCCTGATTAATGACCTGGAGTTTCTCCAGCCATCCAACTGTTGTCATTATGGAACAAACTGGACCAAGCTGAATTTGTCCTTCGGGCACAAAACCATGATAGACATCAGAGATGTAGGAGATCCGTGTGGAACTAACCTGTAGGCTGCTATACAATGTTTAACCACATTGCACCCCAGTGGTTGCTTACAGAGATTCCTATTTAGTTGTTCGAACATCTATTTGTAAATCTCTTTGGGATGTAGCTGAATGAAAGTTGCAATACAAGAGTAAGATTATCATCGTTACCAACACTGCCATCTAAGAACTTGTCAACACTGTACCAGGCCTTATGTGTTTCAGATCATTCTGTTCTCTCTATAGTAGGCCTTAGCTGCAATTTAGATAGCAAGATTGCAGCCTCCTTTGGGCCAGAGCTCTTGTATCTAAGTCATCACGGTTCCAAAGCAAGAGTTCAGTCTCTGGTTCCTGAGGGGCTCAGCCAGTAACTTCTTCAGCCAACAGCTCCAGGACCCACTTCAGAAATTCATAAATGAAATGATATTTTATTTGCAGTTTCACAAAAATCAAGAGAAAAGTCATAAAAGACCAGATGAATACTTCAGAAAGGATAACTAAGCTGGACTGGAACTTACGTACAGCACACTGAGAGGTTGGTATACATTTCCCAAAGTGATTAGTGATTTTGGGTGCCCAGCTTTACAGACCTGGCAGGAGACTCATTTTCAGACAATGCACCCACCCTCTGAAAATCAGATCCCTTTACAAGGCATCTCAAGATAGGGACCCCAAAAATGGAGGCACCCAAAATCACTAGGCTCATTAGCAAATTTAGGCCATTTTCTATAGCATGGCAGAAAAGGAATTTTTTTATTTCTTCTGTCTAAAGTTGTGTTTTTCTTTCAGTCACCTCACTGTGATCACATAACTGCAGAGGACAGCTTGGGCTATTACTTTTAAGAGTCGACAGTTCCAGTCTCAGTCTCTACTCAATTAGCATTAGGTATTACATCATCCTCTGTCAATACAGAACAATCAATGGATTTTCTTTATACATATCTGTTTAAAAACAAACTCAGTTACAAATACTTCACATCTGGCCCAGGATAACTATCTTCCCATCACATTAATGTCCATCCTTTACTGATTCTCAATTGACCTTTTTGAGGCAGACCTGGGCATTTTACCTGAACATGGGGCAGACGGTACTGGAAGGATGCCAGATTCATTCAGGTAGCAAGATGTGAATTAGAAATTAGATGAGAGTTATCAAGTAACATTAAATATTAAACAAGTTGGCCTTACTCATCACATCCAGGTTATTCCTCTCTTGTGTGGCAATGACTGGACTTTAAGATGTAAGAGAGAAGATAAAAGTGTTGTATGATACTGCTCTCAACTCTCCACCACCCTTTACAAAGTACAGAAGATTTGATCCACCATCCACTTCCCCAGTACATGCAAAAATTATGCTGCTCTAACTGTACCAGTATAGTTAAAGTGATATAAGCCCTCCACCTAGTGTGCACGCAGTTATAACAGTGCCTATATCAATATGGCTTATTCCTGGATACAAATAAAACTATAAACCTAGCTATTCTGGCAAAACCCTCTAGTATGAATGCAGTTATATTGATATTGAAGTGCTCATACTGATATAACTTATGCCAATTCCTACAACCAGCATGAGCTGTACTGATATAAAGCACAGTTATACTGGTATAACTGTGTCTACACAATAGCTTTTACTGGTATAGTTATGACAATTAAAAAAAATTACACCTCTGACTGACATAGCTGTGCCAATACAATTTTTAAGATCAGGCTTAGGGGTTGTATTATTTTAACTATTTCAATAGGAAATCACACTCCTAACAGAAATAGTTAAACCAGCACAAAAACTGCATGTAGACGAGGCCTTGATGTAAAATAACTATCACTGTAGAAGATTGCTAATATATCACGTGACTTTTTCCTATTGATACATTATTTGTATTGCAGTAGCTCCTGGGCCATTGGTCCATGACTAGGTCTCTTATCATACATGTACAAACACAAGAAAAACAAAATCCTACTCCAAAGGGCAGAAGGTTCCAATAAGTTTCCAGATTCAGAATCCTGTCAATAGCTTCAGAGCCTGAGAAGGACTGGCACAATATTCAGTAAACAGCAATTATTTTAATAACAAGACTAAACAAGTCTGTGCGTGGGGGAGTGAGGAGTGAGGTTCTTTTAAAAAACTAGAAATTATGTTAGCGTTTGTGAAGAGTGCTGGATGCGTTATTGCTGGAAACTGAGCTCAGTTTCTCCACTCAACAGTGTTAGTGCAAGTTTCTTCACCTCCCCCAGCGTGCTGTATCCCTGATTTGGAGGAAGTCCCTCCACAGGTTTGTTTAGACAGGAATAAAAGTTACATTTTAAAAACATTTGAGCTCAAATGTTTTAACTGACCCATTTTAAAACTCAAGTGTAGCCCGGGCAAGTTGTATTTGGACATGTTAGGTGAATGCCCTAGGCCGGCTCCCTCCTAACCTTACCAGCTAGCTTGTGCTAAATTAAGTACAACTTGTCCAGTCTACATTAGTTTTAGACTCTGTTAATTAAAATATGCTAACATTGTAACCCTTGTGCTTCCTCCCCCACACTCCTTGAATCATATTCTAGATATCCCTTCAGCTAAGACTAAAAAAGTTGAACATGATGGTGGTTTTAACAACATAATTATAGTTCATGGAAAGTGGGACTGATGACCAGCTAATTTCACACAGGCCATTTAGTGGTGTTCAAATGGCAACAATTTCATTCTCCGGAGCTAAATTCACCCAAAGTTTTAAAAAATTCTTTAAAACAAAAACTGCCAATCAATTCATATGCAACAGTCATTATTTCCATTTTATGGTGGAACGCATCTCAGGCCTTCAACCAAAGGGAGACATTACCTTATAGCTGGTAATAGCAACATTATCAATAGAATGTTAGAAGTAAACCTGTTTTATAAAACTCCCCTTCATAAGAAATGCCTTTCTGTCTCCCCAACTAACAGAAGGCTATTGTATTTTCCCCTCAATTTTATGTCCCTTAAGACTTGCATAAAATTGTGGTTTACTTGGACTAGTGGAAGTCTGAGACTATATTTTATGTGTATCAGTGCCTTTAAATGAATCATATTTTTCTTTGATTTTCTTTTAAATTTACTCTGTTTTTAAACTCCTCTTGGACTTTCCAATGATGACGGAAGCGAGGTTTACATGGCATATTTAATATACAAGGTATTCAAAACAAGGTTAAATAGTTTGTCTATTGGCTGATTTCACTAACAGGCAGTTATATGTTCAAAACCTGCTCCTATGCAGCATCAGAGAAATAGGAAACTATAATTAAAGGACTGATGTTAGAATAGTTCCTAGTGCAATTTCCCTCCATTTTCAAAAGTGTCATATCTTTCTTGACAGCAATCTGACAAGTCTTGGGTTATTTTATAATTAAACAATTCAAATCCTTTTTCTTCAATAGTGTTCATAATAGCATATTGGATGCTAAAAATTGTATCTGTACAACATGGATGTCATCACAGTTGCTGGTGGTAGGCTTACTTCACTGTTGCCACTCCTCCTCCTCCTCTCTTTGGACTCTTCCTAATGTAATTTATCATGAGTGGGCAGTTTTGACCATTTTCTCTTAGGAATATAATTAGAGGATTTATCCATTCATTCAATTTTTTACAGCCCTTGTCCCTTTAGTAATCTAAGCACTATATAAACAGTAACAGATTTACAGCAAGTTTACACTGCAATTTAGTGTAATTGTAGTGTGGATAGATATATCCAAGCTGGCTTTCTTCTAGCTAGTACAAGTAACAATAGCAGTGAAGATGCAGTGGTACAAACATCGGCATGAGCTAGCAATCTGAGTACATATCCAGGGTCCTCAGTGGGCATATACTTGGTTGCTAGTCTGTGCTGACATGTCTTTGTTATTCACTAGATTAAAGCTAGTGCAGGTAAATTTACCCTCGCTACAATTACACTTAAATTGCACTGCAAGCTTCACTACATCCCTGTAATGTAAGGAAATATCCTCATTTTACAGATGGGAATGGAAGCACAGACATATTGATTTACCCAGACTCAGAGGAAGTCTGTAACAGAGCAGAGACAAAATCCCAGATCTCTCTAGTCACAATCTACTGCTTTAACCACAAAAATCACCCTTCTCCCATGGGTGGAAATGGAAACATATATAGACTCATGCCAATTTCCCCCCCTTCCTTCTTCAAAGGTGCAACATAGTGGTGATCGATTGTCCTTCTAGGCGCTACTGTCCACTCCAGAGGCAGCTGCATTTTCAGTAGCTCTGTACATATAGTTTGTAAAACAAGGGGGTACAACATGTAATACAAGTGACTAGACCCATTAGCTATTAAAAACACAAAATGCAAGTCAGAATAAAATTGGCTAATAGAGATTTGGCCCAACACCCAGAAGTGTTCTGTTTTAGAGGGAGTTGAGTATTGGGTTGCAGCAATGAAATAAAACTGGTCAGTGAAGTGCACATGTTGGAATGCTTTTTCATTTGCCTAATGTACTGAGAAAATGCGGAGCTCTAGAAAATGGTGTTCTATCTTTGAGCAATATACTTACATATGCTAGTTACAGGGACCCATGCATTCCCCACTACATAGAATGCCAAAGGACTTATGTATAAAATCTCACTCTCATAAGAAAAGTAGGTAATCAACAACTATAGGATGGGAAATGGTACTTTACAGCGTTGTGCTGCATATACAGTCTTCTATTCAAGTATTTTTGTCTAACAGGCACATGTTCTTGTGCCCCAGTCAGGCTCCCCTTGAGGTGGAACTACAGCAGAATGAAAAGAACCTGCTTTTCTCAGTTCTGAGAAGTCCTCACCATTGAGCTCCGATCCAGCAGGCATTGCGGATGCCTTGGATTTGAAGATGGCACAAGCTAACTCCAAAACTGTGGTTCCTATTGTCCAGAGCGCTATCTCCACAGTGGCAAGTGAAAAACAGTTCTTGAAAAAAGTCAGTAACAGCCAATTGGACAGATTCTATGGAGAATTAGGAGCATGGCCCAGAATGATTCCAAGGCCTCCACTACCCTCAGTCCAGCAGAGCCTTCATAAATTGCTGACCCTTGGTACCTTGAGCAGGTAAACGTGGTGGAGGCCCTGATGTAGAGGACTATCTGGCTGGGTCAGATAGACAACAGTCTTTTTTGTAATAAAGACTCAAAAATTGACATACAGGTCTGTCGCATCTTTGGTGCATTTAACATGTGCGATTTCAGCTTTATGCGGTTGGCAAAAACAAAAAAAGAGAGAAAAATAACAATTTAAATACTGTTTCAGTAGTGTGGGCAATTCCGCCCGCCATTACACTCAATGTAATTTTGACTATACACGATTTTCACTTTAGGCGCTGACTGTGGAACGTAACCCCAGCATAAGATGAGACAGACCTGTATATGTGATAACAGAAGAGGCGCAAAAGGGCGTTTTCCATTTCTACCCAAACTTTGCATTATTTGTTTTCATCTCTGGATTTAATTAAAATAAAAACGTTTTGAAAAGTGATTCAGATTAACCAAGTTTGACTTCCAGCTTCTTTAATGGCACAGGTCAAAGCAGTAAATTGTAGAGACAAAGCTTATTTAGGATTTTATTCAAAAAACTTCAAGGTGTGAGGTCCTATTAAAAAAAGTGGCTATTTACTTGTAAACAGAATAAAAATGTTAAGGACTCAATTAAAAATCCTTTCACACAACTTAAACAAAAACAGATTTCTGATGAGTTACAACTAATGTTACACTTTCATAAAAACAACAAAAACAAAGATTGCAGAACAGGAATATCAGACAATATTGTTTACTAAAATGGTCAGAACTATTTACATCGAATATTAACTCTGACATTTTTATTGCTCAAACGCTAATGTTTATAGATAAATGTAGTAAACTGATGTCAGGAGACACTAATACACGCATATTCATGGTTTTGCATACAGATTTCTGTACTTATCAAGATGAGCATATGAACTTTATCAAGACTACACTAAATTTAGCAAAAATGTATTTTGTTTCTAGTCTCATACATAATCAAATCTAAACTTTCTACACATGTTCATATACATTTACATTTCTTTAGGCCAGTTATGAAACTACTCTCAAAAAAGTCATTTTAAAGCCAGTAGATGAGAGTTTTCCTTCTCTGCCAATATTCTATAATACTGTGACATTTCCTAATGCAGAAGTCTGGAAAAGAAAACAACGATCAAAGTATTCTGACAAAACTTAAATTAAACAAGGTTTCCAGACTTGCTTTTCAGGAAATTTGTGGCAAATTACGCTTACAGATATTCACTTAAACTGGTTCCCTTTTCTCCCCCTCTGCACAGCATTTTCTCTTTCATTTGAGAAAGTCAAGGCACTTTCCTTTCCATTTGCATTAAACTTTGTTACCGCTACTCTTTGTTGTATCACTATGGACTCTCTCTGATTACCAATTACTCACCATGGATAGATTTTTACAAATTCATATTTACTTATAGCTTTTAAGATAATATAGATTTTATAAGACTGAAAACTATCAGATGAATATTCATGTATTAAAGCAAATGGTAGTCAAAATAGAACCTGTAGGCAGAATGTAGCCCACAGTCTAAAGTAACACCTGTGGCTGCCTTCATCTTTAAATGAGAAAAATGAGCTATGTCATTTGAATGTTGGCATTTGTAACACAATCCAAAATTACCTCTTTATTCAGATGAAGTTTGCTGTAATCAGCTGTCTTGGCTCTCATGCTCCAGGCCATTTGCTAGTATTGCCTCATAGCTGGGCAAAATTTAGGTGCCCGTTTTTTAACTAAATTTTAATGGGGGTGAAGACTAAACAATTTGTAATCTGTAAAAATTTGTAAAAAAACCTATAGAATTTATGTTCTTAAATGTGTCATTTTCATACAGATACAAGTGCAAGTCTTCTAAATTAATAACCCATTGAACATACTCTCTAACTGGGGAGAGCTGATGGTATTTTCTCTCAGCCTGGCAGTGTTTCACAAAAATGTGTTATAAATCAGATGGAACAATTCTGACCTGCATATCCTAAGGTCAGACACAGACTTCCGTCTAAGGGGAAGGACTGCTAATAGCTATGAGACTAAAGAGTATTCAATATTCACTACTACTCATGACATCAAACTCTCATTGGCTTTCTTGTCCCCTCAGCTGCAGAGGAACATTCTGCAAATATAGTCACTCAAATAAGGGAAGGAAATAAAGAGCATGGTGTGGTTTCTGGGCTGTTGGTTAACAAAAATGAGAGGGAATAATTATTAACAACCTCTAGCATAACAGTAAGAAGCTTCCGTTACTTAAGATTTTAAGGTATTAAAAATGCTTACAATTATTCTTTTATTAGCAACAGTTACTGCCCAGAATCCTGTTTTAACAGAAGTGAATATAAAATTAGGCATGCTATTCCAATTCTGTTTTGCACTCTATTTTCTCCGAGTCTTTAAGCATTCCCTCTGCTTCCCACCCTTAGTGCCATATTATGTTGAAATGGGTCTATGCTTTTCGTAGTTCTGTAATAAAAAAGTTTCAGCTAAGTTTATAGTGAGACATTATTGTAGATTTTTTTTAAAGTACTTACATTCTAGTGTTTTAAAATGCAGTTAGCTGACACTGATCTGCTAACGCGAACTGAACCCTGTCTACTAAGCTGACAATCCATTTCAGCATTCAGATTTCTCAGCTTGAAGCATCACTCTTGGCAGCTGTGGTTGGAAATTACATCACAAGTACAGGAGTTTCTTGTTCTTCAGCTGAGCAACAAAAAGGATGAAGAATTTGACTCAACAAGACTACATGCCTGTAACTGGCTCTCTGTCCCTCACCACTGTCATGACAGTCTGCTAGAAGTCATTTCAACTGCAGCTATTTAAATTCAATGGTTTAACAAATGTTTTCAATTCCAACCAGGGTTTGTACCATTCCTTTTCACTATGGATTAATATTTCAGAGGAAAGTCTAAAATCAGTCTGGAACTGGAAAACGTAGGCACCAAATAGCATCACAAAGAATCCAAATAACTGTAAAGCAATGCCTGGACACTAAGTTACGATAAAGCTCCTTGAGGCAAATATCAACTCATCATGGCTCACATCAAACAACTGTTTTGTGGTTCTCTGTTATTCTGTTTGACAATATGTATGCTGCTCCTTTTTCATTCTGGAAAGGATGCAGTTTTAGTTAACTGCTTAATATATAAAAAAAATAATAGGTACCACTGTGCTATAAAAATAAGTAGTTTAATGTTTCTTCTGTATTGATTTACCTGTCCTAAGTAGTTGGCTTTAGTTATAACAATTCAGTCCAATTACTTTAAATTTGTTTCTTTGCCTTTTTTTTTTTTTTTTTTTTTTTAAACACATTTTTTCCTGACTTCCATATATTTGTGTCTTTAAAATAGGCTTTTAGGATAGTCTGATAATATATTAGTTGCAGTCTACTCCACAAATACAACTTGTCCAAAAGATGAGAATACTTAAGATTCCTTATTTCAGGTACTAACCAAGACACCTGAAAAATCTCTGAAGAAACACAGAAATGCTATGCATTTTTCATCCATTTACTAACAAAGTGCATCTGAGCCCTACACCTGATAGTATGTACAAACTCATTATGGCTTTACCATAAAAATGGCATATGAATGGGTCCATACAATCAGGATGCTAATAAATGTCATTAATAAATCTATGTAGAACTGTTGGCAATACAATCAGAGCTATATTACATTCTGTAAACCTTGACATACTACACTGTACATTATGCAACGAGGCACTATTTACAAATCCACAGGGGGTAAAATAATTAACCCTCTAATGTAAGTGATGATTTTGCAAAGTGCGGGACAAAACCAGTGCTGTTAATTGCAAGTCCTATGCAAGCAAGTTATAGTAAAACCATTGCTAACTACTGGAAGCTTACTTGGATGTTTCTATTGAGGATTTATAGAAATGTGATTTTAGAATGAAATACAATATGATACAGAGTTAGGATGTACATGTGGAAACAGTAAGTATGGAAATTAATAAGGCAGCATGCTCAGAACAAGTTTTAAGCAGCACTGATGTTAGATCCTTAGTGGCAACTATATCTATTATTGTTAATGTTAAAAATTCAGAGTGCAACATAGAAGCCTCATTTAACATAAAAAATGTGCAAATTGTTTTCTTCTTAAACAAAATAAAATAACACAGCAAGGAAGATATTCTACCAAATAACATTTTTAAGTCACAGCAAAGTAGACCATCTTCTTTCCAAAATCAGCTACAAGGCACTAAGAGTAGGAAATGGCAGGTAACATGAAAGACTGAATACTGGTCCTCAGTCAGGTCGAAATATGGGATATTTTGGTAAGAATTCTATTAGTATTACCTGTTGAAGAAAAAACACAACATATTAACCAAACTGATTAGTTCTTTAGAATAAGGTCAATGCAACCGTATACATATTTATTGCCATGTGCTTGCTACTGGACTTGACATGTGCAGAACCTATACTACCCAGACATGTTATCAATATTTTAAGGCAAAATACTGTCCTGGATACATAAGCTTAAAAAAAAAATCAGGTACTGAGAAGAGTCCTGTCCTAGGTCCCATTGGAAAGTACCTTGTGGGTGCTGGGATTCCCTCCACGACTTTTTCCACTTGGCTTATCCCAGAACACCTCATTCAGTTATGGGAGAGCACTTTATTGAGTCTTCTAGAATCCAAGAAAGCAGTTCAACTCTAGGCTCATCCCTGAGGTTTCTTTATTGGCATACAATCAAACTATACACTGCTACCTCGATATAAAGCGACCCGATAGAACACGAATTCGGATATAACGCGGTAAAGCAGTGCTCCGAGGGGGCGGGGCTGCGCACTCCGGTGGATCAAAGCAAGTTCAATATAACGCGGTTTCACCTATAACGCGGTAAGACTTTTTGGCTCCCGAGGACAGCATTATATCGAGGTAGAGGTGTAATTGAGTTGACCAGGCTCGAGTGTAGGGGTTGGTACAGGGTATACCACACATCCGAAATACATAATCACGAACCAGTTTATACACATACTTACACTTACTACATCATATCACACACTATGATTGGTCTACTCATTTTTGTAGTCAATCCCTAACTAAATCATGAGCTGTTTATGCACTCCACTACATGCTAGGCAACTCCACTACAGCTGCAAGTTATCACACATTGCTTACTATCCTTCTATCTCTTTTCTACTAGCTACACCTTTTACATATTTACAAGGGTACTGTAACTTATGCTTTGTTCATTGTTTTGTGTCCTTGCTAAGACTAGACCTATAGTATACACCAATGTTTTTGGTTAAGTGACCTTCCCTGAAGTATAAAAGGTAATTTTTATGCCCATCTGAAGAGGAAAACATAGTCAAACAAGATGAACATCTTGAACTCTGCTTTCTTAGATGGATCCACTATCTTGGTCAAAGCTCTAGGCAAATGCAAACCAACAAAAATTTGCTGAAGTAGCCAAAAAACTACAAAAATTAAACACTTTAAAGTCTATGCTATACTAGCTACTTTTGAGTTATTTACAGCTACTTTAATAAAGGAGAAATGGAGAGGTTTGTTCAGTGAGTATTCAACAGGTGGAGAGGAACTGAGGATGTGGGTGAGAACTAAGAAGGGGTGAGGGAATCTGTAACCTCACAATAACAGATAAGGTTCTTGGGGACTCTAACTGTCAACTATTATTCAACACAAATCTCTTACAGTAGGGCTCTGAACAGGCAATGTTATGAAGGAGAAACCCTGTTTTCAGATGATAATGTCTAAGTTTTACTACATGCAGCAGCTGGACTGTTATGTTGCCATCTTCATGTATCAAAATAGGATTGTTTCATTCTACTAGCCAAGAGTTTCTGTAGTGAGTGACACACATGGTGAATTTCCAAAGGTTGTGTGTACATCAGCTGAGAACGAATTAGTCATGAGGAGACTGAAGGGTAAAGAGTCTGGTAGTTAGTGACATTTGAACTATTAAATCACACTGTAGTGATAGATACTAAAAATGTAACAGAAAAAGAATACTTACATATTCCATCATATTGCTAGTTTCACATTTCCTTTTACTCAGCTTCCAGTGCAAACCAAGCTAAGAAAATAATTATTGTGGGATTAAAGGTGTACTATTGCATTATTTCTCATCAACAACGTAATACAAGCTTCAGCAATATCTAACTGTTCAAGATCTCAAGCATGTCTTTTTACATTTCATACACTTTAAGGTGTGAGATGAATTTAGTATTTTAGCTCCAGTCCTAAAACAAGCTAATAGCATTCCTGTATTCCAGGGGTCGGCAACGTTTGGCACGCGGCTCGCCAAGGTAAGCATCCTAGTGGGCCGGGCCAGTTTATTTACCTGCTGACGCGGCAGGTTCGGCCGATCGCGGCCCCCACTGGCTGCGGTTCGCCATCCCGGGCCAATGGAGGTGGCGGGAAGCTGCAGCCAGCACATCCCTCGCCTGCGCCGCTTCCCGCCGCCCCCATTGGCCCAGTGGGGGCCGCGATCGACTGAATCTGCCGCGTCAGCAGGTAAATAAACTGGCCCGGCCCGCTAGGGTGCTTACCCTACGTGCCAAACGTTGCCGACCCCTGCTATATTCCAACTGTGCAGTATTTTATTAATTCTAAATAAAAGTGGGAAAATAAATTTATAGATTCTAGTTCTTAATATTTCTTACCTTATGATATAGTCTGTTATTTTCCCATTCTAGCAACTTCTGAATTGATCTTCTAGTCTAGGAAAGAAAATCAACATTATATTAGAAATGGCTCAGCTATCAACCTCATTCCCAAAGGACTTAAAGTTATATTTGCAGCTCTCAAGCATCACATGTAAAGTGGTAATGTATGTTTTAGGAAAGGATAACTAAGCAAAGGAAGAATTTCACCTTGGAGAAGTCTTGCCTTCCCAAATCCACTTGTCTGAAGCATAGATTATAGGGGTGGGAGAGTAGGGGCGTCTTATCAGAATTATAGATTATGATTTCTCTGTAGACTCAGAAGCTCCATCATTCCCACTACGTTTCTCAGCTGTACAATTTTGGAGTCATCTTGGACTCAGCATTTTTGGGTGCTCAAGTAGCTAAGTCAGCAAAACGCCATCTTCCATCTGTTACCGGTCAAAAGATTACAACCATCTGACCTGGTCACAGTGATCCACGTAACTGTGACCTCTGGGCTCCAGTATTGCAACTCATATCTAGGAATGAAACTACATATGCTGAAAAAATCCCCAACTGCTTAGTGACATAGGACTCTGAATGTATCATCCTGGTGCTCTGCTCTGGCTTCCGAGTACACCGAGTCCAATTCAAGGTCTATGGCCTGATATTCAAAATCCTCTAAGGGACTGGCCACATGTACCTAACAGATCACCTATTAACACATTGTGAGAGTCACAAGTACAGGAAACAGAACATACATAGGAGCTGGATCTACAATATGGAACTAAAAAAAAAAAATAAGTGACCTTCGAAACAGCCACTTGGAGGGCTAAATGGAAAATTCATTTCTTAAACTAATCAAACTATTTCACCAATAAGGTGAAAAGGAAAAAGAGACAGAGATCCATAGATTTCAAGGCCACAAAAGGTCGTGATCTAGTCTGACCCCTGCATAACACAAACCATAGAATTTCACCCAGTAATTCCTGTGTCAAACCCAATAACTGTGGTTGGGCTAGAGCATCTCTTTTAGAAAGACATCCAATCTTGATTTTAAGAGGGAGAGAATCCACCATTTCCCTTGATAAGTGTTTCTAATTGTTTAACTACTCTCATTTTTAAAATTAGCATTTATTTCCAATTTGAGTTGGTCTAGCTTCAAACTCCAGCCACTGGATCTTGTTATGCCTTTATCAGATTAGAGAACCTTTCACTATCAGACATCTTATGTGGGTATTTTTAGACAGTGATCAGGTCACTTAACCCTGTCTTCAATAAACTAAATAGATTAATCTATAATCCTTCACTGTAAAGCGTGTTTTCCTGTCCTCAAATAATTTTTATAGCTCTTATCTGAATTCTCTCCACTTTTTCAATTTTTTTTAAGTGTTTACACCTGAATGGAAACAATATTCCAGTTATGGTCTGATCAGTGCAATATTATCTCCCTACTCCTACTCTATATACACCTGTTTATACCTTTGAGGATTACATTAACCCTTTTGGCTCCAGCATTGGACTGGGAGCTTGTGTTCATTTGGATGTTTGTCCTAAATCTTTTTCAGAGTTACTGCTTTCCAGGATGAAGCCTCCACCCCTCGCACCTCATCCAGATCACTCTGTAAAAGTGATACAAATGTTATTTCTATTTTAAATACTTGGGAAGCATTCAGATATATTGATGAACACTGTATAGGATTAGACAAGGGCTATGTCTACACTACAGAGCATATGCTGGCATTAGGGTGACCAGATGTCCTGATTCTATAGGGACAGTCCCGTTATTTGGGCCTTTTTCTTATATAGGTTCCTATTACCCCCACCCCACGTACCGATTTTTCACACTTGATATCTGGTCACCCTAGTTGGCATAGCCCCCCAGCATACTATGTATGGTAACAGAAGGAGCTATTCTGCTGGTGTAGGAATGCCACATTAGCTATGCTGACAGAAATACTCTTATGTAAGCATAGCTGGGCCTACAATGGGTTTTTTTTGTTGGCATAGCTATGTTGCAAGGGTGTGTAGTTTTTTTGATGCCCCACTGACATAGCTATGACAGTATACGTTTTCAGTGTAGACCAAGCCTAGGTCAGAGTGCTTGGAGATCCTTTCTGGGGACCAGTTAAGGAGGGAAACCGAGGCAGGTGCAGCTGTCGTGCTGCGTCCTGCCATGGAAGGGCACTTAAGGAGGAGCCAACTGTATGACAGCAGCCCAGTGGGTTAAAGCACTATGCTTTTCAACCTTGAGATCAACCCCTATGAGGTCAAACATTAAATGCAATGTCTTCTTGTACACCCCAGCAAAGGTTTGTCCTCTATTACAAAAACCACATATTTTGGTTCTCTCTATTTAAGAAAGGCCCCAAAATCATAATATAAGGGATGCTGCAGGGCATAACTAGTATGATCTGGAAGAGGGGCAAAGGAAAATGCCTGCCTGCATTCTGTTTCACTCCAAGCAGTTCTATTATTGTTACTTGCATAAGCAAATTGAAGGAGCTGCCAGACCACTTCTCTCTGCATGTGGTGCAACCTGTAGACCTTTTTTGGGAGGAGTTTAGTGCACTTTCCTTTTCACAGGTAGCTCACTAGAGACAGAAACAAAACTAGACAATGGGAGAAATGGCCCAATCTTTTGGCCGTCTATAACAATAGCTTCAATTCACAATGATAAATCCTGATATGAAACTAGAAAAGTAACAAATGGATGCAGGAGTATACTGTTTCTTCCTTTAATAAGCTGTACAACGTACAGGTTTAAAAAGATTTCAGTCTATTTAGGATGTTCTTTGGCTCAATAACTGCTACTCTGGCACAACTCATTGTTATTAACATAATTCAACATATACATATACATATATATATATAAAATTTTCTGTTACTATTCAAGATTAACAGCTAGCAGACATATCTCACCAGTTAAATAGAGACTTACGATGGCAACTGGGGATGCAGAAAGAAGTTTCAGAATAAAGAAAGGCATCATTACTTAAAGGCTATTAAACATTAGCAGCAGTTGTCAATTTTTGGTCACAATGTAATTTTGAAATGTGCACTTACTCTTTTATTAAGACAGATAACAGGCCACAGGCTGCAACCCAGGGTGCAGCAGCAGCAAAGACAGCCACAAAGCAGCCATTTTACATTGACAGGGAGATTCTTCTTTAAACACGCATTCACACGTCTGATACTAGTCTTAAATTCTTCTGGAGCAACCTACAACAGAAATGGCAAACTTTAACTGGAAGCCTTGCAGATGTGCTTTCTTGTTCACTGGTTCCATGGATTACAACATAAGTGACAGAGGTACAGTTATTAGGTGTGAAACAAAGCTACATCTTTACCCCAATATAACGCGACCCGCTAGAACACAAATTCGGATATAACGTGGTAAAGCAGCACTCCAGAAGGAGGGCGGAGGGGGGTGAGGCTGCATGCTCCATCGGATCAAAACAAGTTCAATATAACGTGGTTTCACCTATAACGCGGTAAGATGTTTTGGCTCCCAAGGACAGCTTTATATCGGGGTAGAGGTGTATATAAACCTTCCAAAAACATTGCTAGTACAGCTAGTGTGAAAGTTCACCTTCCTAAATCAAGTCCATTTATCCTGTTTGCTTGATTTTTTTTTTTTAATGTAAAAATGATAATTGCAGTAAGTTAGAAGAGTTTCTTCCCATGTTCTCTTGCAACTGTTAATAAATCAATTGTGTTGATAAACACAACCATCCCCTGTAAAACTATATTAGGAACAGAGCCAAGCAACACACAAATTGGTGATGTTGACAAAAAATTGGATGAAAAAGTCATTTTGGTTTTCATGGAAACAAAAAGTAACTTTGTATGTAAAAAGGTGACATTTCACACACAAAACAAGTGTTCATCACTGTGTCTAACTTCTCCCTATCACAAGCTTGTAACATGCATGTGAAGTTGCCCTCTCTTTGGAGCGAAAAGCTGTGCTTGCCAATAGAAATGAAAATATTTCTTCCAGGAACAAATTACTGATTGGTACCATCCCACATTTCTAATTATGGTATCCTGAAGAGGAGGCATAACCAAGAAGGGAACAGGTGGGTTATAATAACTATGCTTTATATAGGAGTATAAAACATGCCTAGGATCAGCAGCTTGCTGAACAGTGATGTGAAGGTTTGAAGCATTAGATGTATTCCTTCTATTTCAACTCATTTTGTTGCTTGCTATGGTGTATAAGTCATACAATGAAGAGTGGCTGGTTCTTGAAGAGTGGCTGATTCTGAGATAAGTAAAAGTTACAAACATTGGCCAAGATTTTCCAGAGTGACTGGTGGTTCTGGATGCCTCAATCAGTGGGTGCTTAACTTGAAAGACTTTAAAGGGGCCTGACTTTCAGAGAGTGGACGCTCAGTGCTTTCTGAAAGTTAGGGCTCTTTAAAGTCTAAGTGACACACTCACTAACCAAGGCACTCCAAAATCACTAATCACTCTGGAAAGCCTTGGCCAAGGTCTTCATGACTGAAAGTTTACTAAGACAGTGTACAGCAAAGATCAACACAGAACTTCATGACTTCAAAAAACACTGACAAAAATATATCAACAAAAGTGATAGTAAAAAGTCAACAATTTAGTATATAATATTAAGACTATTAATCAGCTGTGTGAAAATTAGGACAAGGAAGTTATGTCATTAAAGGCTGCCTTTCTTAAGATCTCTTGGCAAATGGAATAGCCTTCAGGAAGGAACCTTTATTAAAAGACCACAAGCAGGAGCAGAGCTAATGGAACTGAGAATATCTGGTGAGCCCAACCAGAATCACCTGGCCCTTTTAGCTAAATATTCCTGATTATCTTTTTACTAAAAGTTACATATGTGCATTCTCTTCTCCAATGTGACACAACATTTGAAACCAAGCTGTGATCATGAATATCCTGGAATAATCTATTGGCTACACTGTACTCTGATTCAGGGTAAAGCAATTACTTCCAGGTGACATTTGGCAGAGAAGGAATTTGCTAAACTCTCTGAAAACCCCATGCGTTGATTTGACCATATGCTACTTATCTGCTAGGATGTTCTTCATTACTGCCAAAATGCAAGTTGAAGTCAGTACACGTATGGATGCACTAGCATCACAAATGCACTGCTTGTTGATACAACACAGAAGACTGATGACTCTGCCTGTTCAAATAAACTGTGTATTTACAGGTGTTATCTATGTGAACATCCATCGTCTTCGCTCTGATCAGAGGAATAAAAGCATGAAGCCCACAGCCCCAACCAGTTACTGTTTAATGTAAGTTCCTGAGTTCTTATCATTGACAACACCTGTTAGAAGTCCACAACTCTTCTTACCGGAGGCATACTAGTACCTTCCAAGAACTCAGAAAAGTTCTTAAGTGTCAGAACCTGAGTGGCACTAAGACCAAATTTTCCCATTTTCACTCAACTTCAGCATTGGGCAGAGAACAAGTGATCTTTAGAAAATTAATCATACCAATAAGATGACTCTTAGAAGCCAAATGTCTAATATGGAAACAACTTCAGGCTCTGCTGACAAAGGTTGGCGACCACAATTGCTGGACACAAGCCACTTTGTAGCTTGCAATTTCACTGACTCAGATAATTTCCCCCATTGAATCCGAGGTGCTTCCTATGCTTGTTTTATCAAGATGTGGGAGCATGAGTCCTGGCAATCTTTTCAGTTTAAAGTAGGACTTATACGGCTCACAGATGTAGTGAGACTTTGCCACTAGCACCAATTTTGTTAAGTCTCAATTTTCACATGAGATATTAATATATCCTGTAGTGGTTTACTATGAGAAGGACTGGGGATCAGGATTTGGCCTGAACTCAAACTGAAAACCATATATCCATTCAAGAACTCCAGGACCCAGCAACCTAGAAAGATACCTGATATTCTGCAATGCCTGTGAACATCTTAAAAATTAAAATGGGTTCTAGACCTTCCAGTGAAACAGCAGTTTTGCCAGAAGTGCAGAAGAAGCTGATGGACCAAGATGGATGACTGTTTCTGCAGTGACTGAAAACATCTCCTGCACCCTTCGGTGATGTGAGAAGAACTATGTTGGACCCAGAAACCTCTTTAAAAAATAAAAAAGCAGCTTCTGTTGCTTCCCAGCCTCAGTGTTCTATTAATCTGATTGCAGAATTATAAAGCCAGCCATGATGTGGACTACAGTGGTCATAACCAGGGACTCAGGTGACATGTCATTGTAGACCAGGGGTGGCCAACCTGAGCCTGAGAAGGAGCCAGAATTTACCAATGTACATTGCCAAAAAGCCACAGTAATGTGTCAGCACCCCCCTCATCAGCTCCCCGCACCCCGCTCCCAGGGCCTCCCACCCACTGTCAGCCCCGCCGATCAGTGCTTCCCCCTCCCTCCCTATCAGCTGTTTCGTGGCATGCAGGAGGCTCTGGGGGGAAGGGAGGAGGAGCGGGGGCACGGCCGGTTTGGGAGGGGGCGGGAAGAGGTGGAGTGGGGGCAGGGCCTGTGGCAGAGCAGTGAGCACCCGCAGCACATTGGAAAGTTGGCACCTGTAGCTCCAGCCCTGGAGTCGATGCCTATACAAGGAGCCGCTTATTAACTCCTGAAGAGCCACATGTGGCTCTGGAGCCACAGGTTGGCCACCCCTGTTGTAGACCATCAACGAGTAAATTTTGCAAATTTCTGAACTACTCCAGTGAAGGAGATCTTTCATAATTAGAACCAATCTTCAGCAAAGTCTCTCCCAGACCAAGAAGACCAATGCACATTACTGGATATCTGTTTTCCCTTATGCTTTCTGCTATTTTTAGAAGCTGAAACGTGGATTTGGGGAATGCCTCAAACTCTTAAACTACCTGGCTGTTCTACTGATAGGCAAATCATCTTTTTGCATCCAGGTTCAGACCCTGAAGAGCCTTCCAAAATCCAATGACTAGATCCTTCTCCAACAGATACGAGGACTTCATGGACAAAGACCCAGAAGAAACTTCTAGCATCATGCAACAATTCTGAGAGATCTCTTGCAGGAAGGCTCTTAAGTGCCTGAGTCCCCATGGCTTCCTCCGTGTCAGGGCATGGAGTCCTGAACTACAATCTCTTTTTTGACCTGCAAAGGAAATCTAAACAGAATCCACACAAAATCTATGAACTTAGTACTAGATAAATACTTTATGAGCTAAAATACTCAATGAAGTCCAGTCCCAATGCAAGCAGAGGATAGGGTTCTGTCCACTTAGGCCAATGGAAAGAGGTAATGATGTATAATTGCGGGTGTGGAGGAGCTTACACACTTGATTTTAGAATGCTGTGACAGAGGCATACAAATACTCCCACAAAAGCTGCTCTGAAATGAGTCCGACTGCTGAATGGCAGGACCTGTGATCTCATAATGGGATCTGTGGGGGCAAAGTCATGGAGAATATAACATGAACATATTATTTTAACAGGAACTTTGCTGAACACACACGTACTCCACATGTGCTCTTAAATCTGATACTGAATAAGGTAAAAAGTCTTTTGAAATATATCTGGTTATGACTTAGAGATTAGCATTTTTACATTTTATATATGAAACTTCAAAAAAGGATAACAATTTGCAACACTGGTCATAGTAATTGATTAATCTGTTTTGATATTTAAAAAGGAAGCTTTTATTTTTCCAGAGTATTGACTATCAAAACATTTTCCTATTAGTAGTTTTAATATGATGAGATTTAATTCTATAGATATTCTTTTAATGGCAACCACTGGAACAGCTGAGTAAATTCTAGAATAATTACAATCAAAGACAACTGATATTATTGTCAATTTACTTTAACAGAAATCATTGCTACCATAGCAAGAACTTTTCAGAAGTGTACAGTAAATGGATTGTTATATGAGGTTACAAATCTTTGTTTAGCACTAAGGCAAAAATCCCATCTCCCACAGCAATACCATCCATCCTGATTGGCGAGAAAGGATTACTGGGTTTATTTCCTGGCCACTAGCAACTCTCAGAGAAACCCTCAAGAATTAGGCTTTACACCAGAGGTGGGCAAACTATGGTCCGCAGGCCACATCTGGCCCACGGGACCCTCCTGCCCGGCCCCTGAGCTCCTGGCCCAGGAGGCTGGTCCCAGCCCCTCCCTTGCTGTTCCCCCTCCCCTGCAGCCTCAGCTCACTGCACCGCCAGTGCAATGCTCTGGGCGGCAGGGCTCTTGCAGAGCCACGGCCTGTCCTGGTGCTCTGGGAGGCACAGCTGTAGCGCTGCCAGCCACCGATGCTCCAGGCAGTGCGGTAAGGGAGCATGGGGGTTTGGATAGAGGGCAGAGGAGTTTGGGGTGGTGGTCAGGGGGCGGGGCGGTCAGAGGGCGGGGAACAGGGGGATTGAATGGGGGCAGAGGTCCGGGGGGGGGCAGTCAGGAAGGAGAGGAGGGGTTGGATGGGGGGCAGTCAGGGGTTTGGGGGGCAGTCAGGGGACAGGGAGAAGGGGTGGTTGGATGGGGCAAGGGTTCCAGGGGGGCAGTCAGGAATGAGAGGAGGGGTTGGATTGGGTGGCGGGTCAGGGGTTCCGGGGGCAGTCAGGGGGCGAGAAGCGGGGGGGGGGGGGGTGTCGGATAGGGGGTGGAGGCAGGGCCATGCCTGGCTGTTTGGGGAGGCACAGCCTCCCCTAACCAGCCCTCCATACAATTTCAGAAACCCAATGTGGCCCTCAGGCCAAAAAGTCTGCCCGCCCCTGCTTTACACAGGGCATGAGCAATCCCTACACAACTTCAACCAAATCTTGCTATATTCCATCCCGCAATTTCTGTACATCAGAAATGAATCCGTTTCACTGCCACCTTTGTTTTTCCACATCTGCAGAGGAGGGGGCAGGAAATATTGAAGATAGGATCCCGCTACCTCCTAAGAGCATAGGAAAGACTGCAGGAGTGGGTGCCAAAAAAACCACAACAGCTGTTTCCTGACCATTTGGATCACCGATCATTAAAATTAGTGGTCATTTGGGTTTGCACATAAGCCAGGCTTGCTGCCAGTTAACAAAAGAACATCAATCAGGGTGGTACTTTTTGGTAGCATGAATGAATAACTATGCAGTGAATATTTTAGAAGAGTATTTACTTTTTGGGGCTAAGGAAACAAGCTTGCATTCTCTGACAAATGGGCAAGTTCAAATACAGTGTATACTTTATAATTTTTTAAAAAACAAATCATTCAATTAATTCTTTTCATGAGCACAAATGGAACAACTCCAATTGATAGTGACTGAAATATCAAAATTTAAAATACTTTTTTTGCATCAGATTTTTCACTGGAATAAAGGCAATTTGTTAATCATCACAGCTATTTATGGATGGGTTTATGTTAATTTTAAAATTAAGGAACATGGCACACAAAATAATCAACCAAGGGAAGTGGGGAAAGCCCAGGAATCCCCCCCCCCCCCCAGAGCCCCGACTTGGGATTTTTTAAAAAGAAAAATGGAAAAAGAATAATATATAGTGTAAGAAAAAAATCCTACAATAGTAGGAGGGTGGAGTAGAAGATTTAATCGGTTTTCTCCCCGTCTTTAACTTTTGTGAAAAATGGATATAATTCCATAACACTTCATCTGTACTCTTAATGCAAATTTTGTATTAAAACAAACAAACCTTGGTAGACTGCTGCATAGCCCACTAACATACAATTTTTGCAGTTACAGATGGTGGATGCTTATTCTCCGGGCATGTTGGGATTGAGTGAATTAATGAGTCTGTGGTGGTAACTTTTAAGGAAATTAACTGAAATTAATCTCTTAAATTATGGTTCTGTTCTGATGTGTGACTCTACACAATGGTACCTTTTCATTCAAGAGAAGTTAAGCATTTGTGTTTTCAGAGTCATATATGTTTACTTTAAGTGACAAAAATAAATGACTACTTTTTGCTCCTGCTACCACTGTGTTGCCAACTTTGCTAAAGGAGTGGGAACTGGATTCTAGTCTCTCTTTTACATCATGCACAGCTTTGCGCACCAAGTTTCAACAAGTTACATCATCTGGCACAAACTTACTGAAGGCAATGGAGTTACATAGATGTCTCTAGTATGTAAGTCTTTTTACCACAGTTTTAGAAATCAAGCAATGATAAATAGGTCTGTGAATCAGAGATACTTTTCTCCATTAGAAACTTAAGTTTTGGTATTTGATACCAAGGTGATTCACCTTGGGGAAGACAGAAATAATATAATTCTGTTCATGTCAGTTTACAATTAATTTACAGCTCAGCAACCTTTGTCTCAAATTAAAGAACAAATGCTTTTCAACAGATAAAAACTGAGTTTTAAATCCATCTATTTTATAAGCATTCATACCATGTTCACTTGTATATATAGGCACTGTAGGTGTTTATTTAAAAAGTTACTGCACATTTGGTATCAAATTCTTTTGTAATCCGATAAAGATGTAGCATTTTTCACATCAAGAAATTAATAATGTACTGTATTTTTTTTATGAAATACATAATATTGTGCCAATTTACCAATACAATGCCTTCCAGAACACAAATTCCAGTGGACCATATCCATTTTGTTGCCACATTGAATCTGTAGCTTTCCTTCATTTGATTCTGAAGCTTTGAGAGATTAATTTAAAAAAGTGTTGTATTGGAAAGACTTTAGTTAATTGTCAATACATAATTCACAGCATGCTTAAACTCTGCATTTGAATAATTTTGGAAAAAATCGCTTGGAGGGTTTCTGTCTGAATCTTGAAAAGAAAGATAAGTACGCTGCTTCTGGCTGTGCAGTCCACATTGTAAAGAGAGATTAGTTCCTTTTAGGCCTTTAAAAAAACATAAAAGAGGGGGGATCGTAATATTTTACAACAGGATGCAAGAGAATCTGCAAACAGAGGAAGAGAGCAAGCAAAGCCCAGCAGGCCTGATCTGCCTCCTTCAATCATCATGATCACAAATGCTATCCATCACGTCGTGTTGGATCACAATACTAAGGGTACATTTTATGGCTTACACTTCCCTGCATTGCACACTAATCTCTGTATAGGACCCCTTATTGTTTTAAGATCAGGGCAGGAAGCTCCACTTTCTTCTTTAAGGTTCACTGGCTCTGTCATTTTCTTGTCACCTGGAGCAGTGTGCTGTTGTGCCATATATCATGGATAGTACTTTTCCAGTTTGGTTTAGCCTTTGTGATAATGAAGGAATCTTCTCTTTCCTAAACCTATAGGACTATAAGTTATTTTGCATACAAGATTACAGACAAGTCTTAGTTTAAATAGCATTTTAAACAAACTATTTAAAATGGATCCAACATACCTATAAAATATACATATAGAATTTGGCCACCAAAACCCATCAAGCTAGATTTAAAATAATGAAATTATACAATCTGTTCATCTCTTAAAAACTGTAAAGAATCAAAAACATGCAACATCAACAGTTTGAAGACCCAGTTCTACCTAGGTAGTTGTGTTAAGGTTAGTATCGATTTATCTTGAAAGTTGAGAAGCTGACTAGATTAGTAGGCCCAATTTTTGACCCACCTGAAACTTTCCACCTATATATCTGTTTTCAGAGCCCATATAACCTCCACTACACGTGCCCATTTCCCCAAAAAAGAGAGCAATATTTCAGTGTGCTTTTCAGTTACCATTTTATGTTTGCTTATTTTCTCTGCATCTTAGCACTCAAGAAGTCTATAATGAATAACCAGTACCTGTAAACAATGGGGGAATATTTCAGTTAAGAAACAGATTAGTGTTGTAATAACAAGAATCCTAGCACTTCAGTAGTATTTGTCTATAGATCTCAAAAGCACTTCAAAGTTTAAGTATTACTATCCTCATGTTACAGAGGGGGAAACTGAGACTTACACAGGTTAAGCAAATTTCCCAGAGTCACAACGTGTGCCAGTATCATAATTCCAAAGTGTTAATATTTTTGGGGAGACAGTTACCTAGACAGCATCTTTTTAAAAATTAGACCTTTAGTGTTATTTTAAGGATTTACCTTTAGGTTTTCCTCCAGTAATATTTATTATAAAAGAAAACACAGCCCACATCTAATGGCTTAACTAATGCATCCAAGCTGCTGCACTGGATAATATGAACTCACAGATCTATTAAATTGTTATGCCTGTGTTCTGAATAAAATATTACTTTGTTTTATTGCATTATGCATTATTCTTAACAAAGAATCTTACACATCTTAACAATAGAATGGTTGACTAAAGAAGGGATATGCTATGTATAACATAGACTTTCAGAGCGCAATCATTCCGATGGTTTTTACGTTACATTTATTTTTTTTAAATAAATGTAACAACTGACTACAAAATTCACCCTTGTGAACTTTGGGTGCCACTGAAAATACATTTAAACTGAAATTAAACAGACATGTTTTGTTTTGTTGTTTTTTTTAAAATAGATCAACAAATGGCCAGGACCGGCATGTTTGCTTCTTGCATTCACCTGAGCACAAGATTCTTCTTCCTCAAAACCAAAGATGATAGTAACTGCCAGTTACTAAGAGAAATTATTTGCTTTTTATTAGGGCTGTTGATTAATTGCAGTAAACTCACGTGATTAACTCAAAAAAATTAATTGTGATTAATCGCACTGTTAAACAATTGAAATGTATTAAATATTTTTGGATGTTTTTCTACATTTTCAAATATATTGATTTCAATTACAACACAGAATACAAAGTGTATAGTTCTCACTTTATATTGTTATTTTTTATTACAAATATTTGCACTGTAAAAAATGACAAAAGAAATCATATTTTTCAATTCACCTCATAGAAGTACTGTAGTGCAATCTGTTTATCGTTAAAGTGCAACTTACAAATATAGATTTTTTTTGTTACATAATTGCATTAAAAAACAATGTAAAACTTTAGCGCCTACAAGTCCACTCAGTCCTACTTCTCGTTCAGACAATCACTAAGAGAAATAAGTTTGTTTACATTTATGGGAGCTAATGCTGTCCGCTTCTTATTTACAATGTTACCTGAAAGCGAGAACAGGCATGCGCATGGCACTTTTGTAGCTGGCATTGCAGGGTATTTACATGCCAGATATGCTAAACATTCATATGCTTCTTCATGCTCCCACCACCATTCCAGAGGACATGCTTCCATGCTGATGACACTCGTTAAAAAAATAATGCATTAATTACATTTATGACTAAACTCCTTTGGGAAGAATGGTATATCTCCTGTTCTGTTTTACCTGCATTCTGCCATATATTTCACGTTATAGCAGTCTCAAATGATGATCCAGCACATGTTGTGCATTTTAAGAACACTTTCACTGCAAATTTGACAAAATACCAATGTGAAATTTCTAAAGATAGCTACAGCACTCGACCCAAGTTTAAGAACCTGAAGTGCCTTTCAAAATCTGAGAGAGACCAGGTATGGAGCATGCTTTCAAAAGTCTTAAAAGCGCAACACTCTGATGCGGAAACTACAGAACCCAAACAACCAAAAAGGAAAAATCGACCTTCTGCTGGTGGCATCTGACTCAGATGATGAAAATGAACATGCGTTGGTCCACACTGCTTTGGATCATTATCTAGCAGACTCCGTCATCAGCATGGATGCATGTCCTCTGGAATAGTGGTTGAATCATGAAGGGATATATGAATCTTTAGCATATCTGGCACGTAAATATCTTGTGACGCTGGCTATAACAGTGCCATATGAATGCCCGTTCTCACTTTCAGATGACGTTGTAAACAAGAAGTGGGCAGCATTATCTTCTGAAAATGTAAACCAACTTGTTTGTCTGAGCAATTTGCTGAACACAAAGTAGGACTGAATGGACTTTCTAGGCTCTGAAGTTTTACATTGTTTTATTTTTGAATGCAGCTTTTTTTTGTACATAATTCTACATTTGTAAGTTAAACTTTCATGGTAAAGAGACTGCACTACAGTTCTTGTATTAGGTGAATGAAAAAATACTATTTCTTTTGTTTTTTACAATGCAAATATTTGTAATAAAAATAAATATAAAGTGAGCACTGTACACTTTGTATTCTGTGTTGTAATTGAAATCAATATATTTGAAAATGTAGAAAATATCCAAAATATTTAAATAAATGGTATTCTATTATTGTTTAACAGTGCGATTAATCGCATGATTAATTGCGATTAATTTTTTTAATCACTTGGCAGCCCTTCTTTTTCTCGCACAGGAGACTATTTGTTTATTTCAAGATTTCTATAATTGAGAACAGCTCCTCAAATTGGTATGGGAAAAAGGTAAAAAACACAGATTCTGATTTCTGAAAACAAAAAATATACAGTAGAACCTCAGAGTTACAAACACCAGTTATGAACTGACCAGTCAACCACACGCCTGAACCAGAAGTACACAATCAGGCTGCAGCAGCAGAGACACCCCCACCCAAAAAAAAGGCAAATACAGTACTGTGTTAAATGTAAAAAAAACTAAATACTATTAAAAAAATAAAGGGAAAGTTTAATTTTGTTTTGATAAGGTAAGGAAAATTTCTGTGCTTGTATCATTTAAATTAAGATGGTTAAAAAGCAGCATTTTTTTCCTGCATAGTAAAATTTCAAAGTCAATGTTCAGTTGTAAACTTTTGAAAGAACAACCATAATGTTTTTTCAGAGATACAAACATTTCAGAGTTACGAATAATCTCCATTCCCGGGGTGTTCGTAATTTTGAGGTTCTACTGTATCCTGCACCCAGTTATATCAGATATGATTTTTTATTTACACCATTATATGAAAGCCCTCAACAAGTAAGAATGAAAGGGGGATATAAGAAGCCGGTCAACTTCTATTTTTTCCCTCTGAACCTAAAGAGAAAAGTCAGTTGACCTGTAATGAAAATTTTTGCTATCGAACCTAGAGAATGCTCATAAACCAGTTAACGCTGAAAACACCATTAAGAGGAAAATGAGAGAGACACTGACATTTCCATTAAAGTTTTATTTAAACTAGCATTTGTTAATTTCAATATTGAATTATGCTTTAACAATTATTCATGAAATTTTCCGTACTGGCTTCATTTATAGAAAAATATGCTTATTTGAAACATCTGTTGAATTTTCACATTTTTTTCAAATCGAGTTTAGTTTGTTGCTTTACATCAAGGAATTATTTCTGAAAGTTTAACTTAAGGCCCAGGAGAATACACCAACATGTAACGTGGCAAAAATCCATTTAGTGATATTGGTCTGATTCAAAACCCAATGAAGTCAATGATATGCATCCAAAGAAGTGGGCTGTAGTCCACGAAAGCTTATGCTCTAATAAATTTGTTAGTCTCTAAGGTGCCACAAGTACTCCTGTTCTTCTTTTTGCGGATACAGACTAACACGGCTGCTACTCTGAAATGAAGTCAATGAGATCCTTTCCCTATTCTGGGATTAGGCCCAGATTTACCAGGTTGCCTTCTGACACCTTGCAATTCCAAATGGCAACCTGCCTTTTCACCATTTAATTCAACTGCTGTCAAATAATTTGTGGGATAGAGATGCAGTATTTTCATGATCATCATGTTCCAGGAGGAGAAACAGGTGGATTTGTCAGAACCAGACAGAGGATGCCATCCAAATGCATGTACGTACAATGTTAATATGACTCAATAATGAGTGCAAAGGTAGTAGGAGACCTTAGCTACACACTTTGTCATTAGGGAGAGTAACAAGAGCTGAACCTTCCGCCCCCAGATTCTGAAAGGGAATAGTACAGTATGGGGTGAAACAAAGGGAAAAGTTAGAGTAATGTAACTTAAAGACATGAGAAAAGTCAGAACAAGCAGCACAAATCTGAAATAGAGGTAATGTATGAACAAGGAAAGATTTTAAAGCAAGAACCAAGATCTGGTCACAACATTTCATTAATAGATGACTATCAATTTTAAAAGGGGATTTCTGCTAACCTCTGTCAGTCAAGATACAGAATACTATGAAAAGTGGGAGGATTTCCTCCAAAAACATGGTGAGCCGACTATACTTTTTTCTTCTGCAAAATATCATTTTTACAAATGACCATAGATGTGCTTAGCAAAGCGATCAAACATTTTTTCATTTACAGGCTTACACTGGAGGCCAGACAGTCTATGGAGAAATGGAATTCCACCCCCCACCCCCAAAACGTGTTCAAGTGAATTCAGTGCTTGAGAGAGAAACCAGATTGAAAGGCACTGAAGTCCTTTATTTAATCCATACAACTGGTAGCACAGGCTTCTGGATCCATAAAGCCAGGGTGTGCCACTGTCATGTTTTGAAGAGACTGCCTATAGAGGAGTGAAGCTACTGTAGGTGAGGTCAGACCTCCTTGGTCCTTCTTTGCTCAGACTGACAATGACTGCAACTGTGGTGAGTAGTTTTTATGACGTGGACATATGCACTAGGAACTGGGCAGCGACTGCCAAATTGGTTCATGTAGGACAGAGTGGCAGACAGTAACAACGTCCTGTCACTACTGACCTGGAAGGGATATGGCTTAGACTTATTCTACCTGAATTCAAGAATAATGCTTCTAGACATTTGTAATCCACAAACTATTGGATGAAATGTCTTTTGAATTTAAAATTTCAATACAAACTCAGACTTACCTTTCCTGTCAGGACAGAGGGAAATTCTGTGTCAAATTTGTTGCTCAAGCCAAACCTTGAAGACAAAAGAGACAAACAAAATATATTCCATCCAACTAATTTTATGTTTCCCCTTTTAAAATATAAGTTATACAACACTTGGTGTTTAAGAAAAAAAAGAATGAGAGTAGAATGTTTTCCCATATTTTTGTTTGTACTATTAACATATTATGCAAGTTTTCATAAATTTAAAGTGTTTTTACAACTAAAACGCTTTTACAGAAAAAAAATTGTGACTAGAAGTGTAGCTTGTTGCCTTCTTGAAGCAAGTAATTTTTAAACAGATGGCCAGGCAAAGAATTCTCAGAAAATAGCAGTAACCCAAATTTAAATCTGAGATTCTTCAAAAAATACTATTAATATTAGACTCCAATTCTAATTTGAAGAGGTCCAATTAATCGTTTTATACAAGTTATTAGTTTGTGTTGTTCATGTCACAAATTCATATACAGCAGATATATCTAGCAATAAATAATAAACTAGTTTGTCTTCCCTAAACAAAACCTGTAGCCTAATATTAAGAACAGTTATAGTAAGTTGAAGCAAATTCACACATGCAATACCTATGAAAATTCATCCATACCATTGATTTTAAGAAATATGAATTTTAAGCAAAATAAATTTTACATTCATCAACAATAGTGGCTGGATTTCTATCAGCAAAGTAGTCGTGTAAAGTTTACACATTGCTTAGCAATAGGCAGTGAAACCTAAAGGGAGCCAGGTATCTTGCAGAACTTTGTAGCTCTCCAAGGAACTGGAGATAGGAGTAGCTCCTGATCCTACACAAACTGAAAATTTTAATCAGTTTAGTAAGTAAACTAGTTTGTAGATAGCCAGGTTCATGCTTAAACATGTCACTTGGTGAGGTGTAAGCTGCTTTCTTTTTACAAGTATAAAGTTAAGAAGTTAAATAGGTTCAGAGGCTAATCCTGCCACTCAGCAAGCACCCTGTGGCTTTGTTATGATTGCTGGGTCCCTGAGATACTTCACTTCCCTCCCCATGAAGCTCTATCCTTCACAGTTCTACAGCAGTGGTTGCCAAACTGGGGTTTGTGAACCCCTGGGGGTTCACAAAATATTACAGGGTGTTCTTTGGAAAAAATTCCTTAATGGCGGACAGCCCGGGGCCAGAAGCCTTCCAAGAGCTAAGCAGATCAAAGCAAGCATATCTATTACACTGAGGAGATTTAAACTTCAAGACTCATAAGAAATGGAAAGGGAGGTGGATATTTTTTTGCTGTTTTTAAAATTAAATAGGCAGCTAGTATTGTTTTTAAAATTATTTATGAAGAACAAATTGTTTGCCTGGACTGCTCAAGACCTGAATGCTTGTGTAGGAGGAACTCTTTGAATTGACTTCTTAAATACCTTCATGCAGTTTCACATCTGATACTCCTTGATGAAACATAGGAGCCTTGTCTTATAACAGGCTTATTCAAAGTGATACAAGCTACGAAAGTGAGATCTTGGAAGAATGTTGCTGTTTTCATAATGTAATAAAAATACTGTAATGATACATAATAAATAGTGTGTAATAAGCATGTCATAAAAACACATTTTATATTTCCAAGATCACTGCTTTTATAATTTATACTCAGGTAAAGGAGAAAATCCCTGGAAATATTCATTTTTAGGAGGGGGTTCGCAAGACTTGACATTTTAGTGAAAGCGGTTTACAGGTTGTTAAAGTTTGGGAACCACTGTTCTACAGGGTACTGCGATATACACGGCCTCACTGAGCTACAAACTTTTATACTTGAAGAAACAAAGATGTTTGCTGTGCACTGAGTTTAGTGCTTCACTACAAACCCTGCTAAATTATCTTACCTGGTTACTTCCAACCTTTTCTTTTAATCATAATATTGCTTTGATGTGTTTTGTACAGTTATATTTTTTGTAGCAATCTCTGTTAAGTTTTTTTGGGGAGGGGGAGAATATGCATAACAAGCCTCCAAAAACAAAGATTAAGATAAATCACAAATTCTCTCCCCTCAAAGTTACATCAGTCATCTATGCAAATGCCAATATTGCTGACCACCACACATGTCCACTACCATTCTGCATACCATAACACCACAGACACTCAAACTTTACAATTTAACACAGTGATACTCAGAGTGCGGCCTGCGAGCTGCAAGTGGCTCTTTAATATGTCTCTTGCGGCTCTTTGCAGTACATGTTATTAAAACGCTGTGTGATTTAATTATTAACCAATCTAAGTTAACAACCAGTCAGGATGCTTTTACTATGTTATTAACCAATTAAGTTAGGCTGTGAGAATTATTTATATAATCAATTCACATTACTGCAACTCTTGGGTAATGTTGATCACTAATTTGGCTCCTGAACCACTCAGGTCTTAGTATCACTGATTCAGCACATGAAATCAGCAGTGTAGATTAATGCATAATTAACTCTAAACAAAAGTGAAGCATAACAAAGAAAACTGGTGCAGTCTTAGAAAAACTATATAACTTGTCAACAGTACTAGTGAATTCTTATAAAGAATTCCAATAGCTAATTTAATAGTCAGAGCCATGATGCTAGTAGTCTATTAAAAGCAGTACCTGCATAAAATGTGCAATAAAAAACAAATCAGATATACATAAATGTATACCTGAGGTGGCACCTCAAATGCACACCTGATGCTATGCTTAAATAAAACTAGGTGGTCATTTAGTTTCATTTAAGGTTTGTCAATTAAGACACTCAAAAGCACACTTAAGTTCTAGAAGTCAGCTGGCTAGGCAGCTGAAGTGTTGTGTTGTTACTCCATAAATCTGCTGAATGGTACAATTTTTACAGAAGTGCTTTTGTCCTTTTCGACTTTCTTCCTCAAGTATTTGCACTCTTATTTCTTATGTAGTATAAACATTAGCGTATCACTTCTCATTAAGTGTATTAATAGTTCTTACACACAGCAATAGCAACCCAAGACTACAGTTTGTAAGAGACAAATTTCAGAATCATGGTGCTAAAGAAATATTATAAATCTAGTAACGGAAAGCAAAAGTACTACAAGTCAAAGCAGAAATTTCTCATTAATATTTGTAAAGAGTTAATTTCTATTAATCTTCACTGTAAACACTAATTCTTAAATTAAACTCGTGTTTGTTCTGGATTACCTTTAAGCATTTAGGCAAACACAATTCTAAACTTTATCTTGTTTCCACTTTCTGCCAATGTATTTTGACACGCCAGAATTCATTTTCAGTTTGTCTTCTTATTTAATACTACATAACAAACTACAAGAGTAATAAGCTAGTCTTTATTTAACCTTAACGGAAAAAAATTAGGTGTTCAAATATATAACAACTAGCAACTAAAAAAGTCTGTTCTTGAGCATCTACTATGGGATTTCCCAGCTATTAGCAATGATGGGATCTAAATCAGTTTACAAAATCTGAGCAATAAAATAAGACAATATAATTGTATTTAGATACCCCATTTTGAAAATTGAGACACTTGATATAATTCTGAGGTACTCACTGATTTATGCCCCTTTAAAATTCCTTCAGCACAACCAACCCCACCAATGGGGAAAAATAGATTAGTACTTTTCAATTACATTTGGTAAGAATTATAAGTGCTTTTCTAAAAGAGCACCGTATATTTTACTGAGTGGACTTTGAAGGCATAATTGTAGCACACCTTCAATCACCACTACTGTAGCAGTCCCAAAAACATTCCCTCCAATTTCAAATAAAAATTGTACTGTATAACACATCCAAGAAAGCTCAACTGAGAAACTGTATCTTGTTTACAACCAGATTCTCTTAATCATTTTTACAGATGAGATGTCAGACCTTGTCTACGTTGGGAATAAAACTATGCTAAATTACAAGTATGTTTAGTCAGCAGTTGCTTGCAGGGTTCTAGCATACTTTTACTACTGTGTGCCTAGAGGTTCCCTCTAAGAACCATGCTTCATGTTCTACAATGCAATTCTCAGATAATCAAAATCCCTACTCACAGCAGCCAGGAAAGCCATTCAACAAGCCTACTAGCAACAATAATTTCTGAGCCCTGAATTTAGATCCATAGATTCCAAGGCCAGAAGGGACCATTGTGTTCATCTAGTCTGACCTCCTCTATAATACAGGCCATAGAACTTCCCCAAATGAAATTCCTAGAGCAGATCTTTTAGAAAAACATCCAATCTTGATTTAAAAATTGTCAGTGATGGAGAATCCACCATGACCCTTGGCAAATTGTTCCAATGGTTAATTACTCTAAGTGTCAAAAATGTATGCCTTACTTCAAGTCTGAATTTGACTAGCTTCAACTTCCAGCCATTGGATTATGTACCTTTCTCTGATAGTTTGAAGTCTATTATTAATAATTTGTTTCCCGTTTAGATACTTACAAACTGTAATCTATTCACCCCCTAATATTATCTTTGTTAAGTAGTTTGCACTCTCTGAGTCCACCACTAGAAGGCAAGCTTTCTATGACATATGTCTGAGTTACAACATAGAATCATAGAAATGTCAGTCTGGAAGGGACCTCAAAAAGTCATCCAGCCCAGCCCCTTGCCCTAAGTAGGGCCAAGTAAACCTAGACCATCCCTCACATGTTTGTCCAACCTGTTCTTAAAAACTTCCAATGACAGGGATTCCATAATGTCCCTTGGCAGCCTATTCCAGAGCTTAAATACACTTATAGTTAGAAAGTTCTTCCTCATATCTACCCTAAATCTCCCTTGCTGCAGATTAAGCACATTACTTCTTGTCCTACCTTCAGTGGAGGTGGAGAACAATTGCTCACTGTCTCTTCATAACAGTCCTTAACATATTTGAATACTGTTATCAGGTCTCCCCTTAGTCTTCTTTTTTCAAGACTAATCATGCCCAGTTTTTTAAATCTTTCCTCAATAGGTAAGGTTTTCTAAACCTTTTATCCAGTTTGTTGCGGTGCTCTGGACTCTCTCCAATTTGTCCACATCTTCCTTAATGTGTGGCACCCAGAACTTGACACAGTACTTCAGCTGAGGCCTCACCAGTGACAAGAAGATGGGACAATTACCTCCTGTGTCTTAAATATGAAACTCCTGTTAATACACCCCGGAATAATATTAGTCTTCTGTGCAACTGCATCTCATTGACTCATATTCAATTTGTGATATACTATAACCCCAAATACTTTTCAACAGTACCACCACCTAGCCAGTTATTCCCCATTCTAAAGTTGTGCATTTGATTTATCCTTCCTAAGTGAAGTACTTGGCAATTGTCTTTATTGAATTTCTTCTTGATTTCAGACAAACTCTCTAATTTGTCAAGGTCATTTTGAATTCTAATCCTATCCTCCAAAGTGCCTGCAACCCCTCCCAGCTTGATGCCATCCACAAATTTTACAGGCAGACTCACCACTCCATTATCCAAGTCATCAATGAGAATATTGACTAATACCAGACCCCAGACTGAACCCTACAGGGCCCCAATAGATACACCCTCCCAGTTTGACAGCAAACCACTGATATTTTATAACTGCTTTCTGAGTATGGTCTTTCAACTAATTGTGTACTCGCTTTATAGTAACTGCATCTAGACCACATTTCCCTAATTTGCTTATGAGAATGTTGTGTGGGACTACATCAAAAGCCTTACATGGGGATTCAAAAAGTGAAACTGTGTAGCATAGATAGGCTTGGCAGAATTTGATTTTTTTTTAAACACTATTATCTGTAAAATTATTTATTTGTAAGCATTTTTTCAATTTTTATCTATTTAAATCTTCACAGTTGTACAAAGTTATCACATAAAAATATAAGTAAATATCCTTAAATCAAATCCTTAAGTTCTCAAGCAACATTTTTCTTACTTTGCCTGTCTGATAATCAAAATTTAAGTTGTGGAACTAGTTTTTGTTGGTTTGTGTATGTACAGTGAAATTGATGTTCACTGATATTTACCGGTAAAAAATCTAATCCTTCCAAGCCTCAGTATAGATGGGCCTATGGCATAAGAAGGTTGAGTACTTGTCCAAGTTCACAAAATGAATTCATCATCCCCAGAGGAGGGAGAATTGGAGCACAACAATGAGTGAAGAGGCTGTCAGCTTCAAGAGATGGAGTCTTGAGTAAGGGGCAAACCACAAACTATTTAAAAGAGGCTGGCATCTTGCTCTTGTGCAAGGAGACTGGTAATCAACTACATTAGTGGCTCTAACACTTCCTCATTGGCTTTCTCCAGCCACAATAGACACAGATCATAGTTATCCCCCAGCAACTCTAAAAACAGCAAGTGAAGCAAAGAAGTTTTTGCCACATGAAACTAAGTATTTGTCCTATAAGTCATTTAAACGAAAATTTTAGTAGGTGGCCACTAACTGTGTGTTGTTCTGTAGGTGCACAACTTGACATGTGTGGGGTTTGATATGCAAAAGTAATGAGCATTCACGACTGCCACTGAAATCAGTGTAAGCTGCGGATGCTTAGCATCTCTGATAGTAAGGTATTAGCATACATTTGGGAGACAGGGGATCCTGAATTCTAATTCTGCCTCTGCCACAGATTCAATGTTCGACCTCAAATAAGTTTCCACCTCAGTTTCTCCATCTGTAAAATGGGGAGAATTCTATTAATCTTGCTGACAGATGCGGAGATACATTCATGAATATTTGTGATGCACTCAGATTCTATAGCGATGAGTGCTCCAGTAAAGGCCATGAAGGAATAGCATTTCCACTAGAATATCAGCTGAAGAACATGATGTCTAGCCCTTGAAATGAACAGGCAAAAGGTTAGCAGAAGAATCAGTACAAATAGCAAAAAACTTGATTAAAAAAAAAGCCCTTGGTGGAATCCAGGGATCCATATTTAGTATTGTAGCATATTGCATGCCACCTTAAAGTGCTTTACTAGGATCACCATGAGCATAAAACCTTCGCACCAATATCTAACAAGTTTCTTGAGCCTATTAACCCTGAAGTAATTACATTCAAGGAATCTGGACCAGAAGGTTAGATGGGAATAAGAACAATTATCTTCTGCCCCATTGCAAGTGGTAGATAATGCCAAGATTCCAAAATGGCAGGCAACCTGCCAAGATATGTTATACCATTTGTACCAGGATCATACATCCTAACCATTCATGAGGGTCAGTTCTAAATGAAGAACAGAAGATATCTAAATAAAACCCAAGGAGTACAATGGGTCTCTGTGTCTCCCTATGTTTTTCACTGACTAGGTGAGAGCCTCTATTACTTCTGTCAGAACAGGAGTGCTATCAGGAGGAGCATTCTAGGCATCTTAAGGAGACAAACAAGCCTCCTGGTGGCCTATCCAACAGGCCACTCCTGAAAGGTATTGTTTCCAACAGAAGAAGTGACTTTATGATCACAAAGAAATAGCATGTACTGACAGAGTCCATTAAGAGACACAATAGTTCTCATTTGCCAGGGGGTCAGCATCACCTACTCTGACCTTCTACAGTCCATTTGAGTTTTATTAATTGACTGTGTTTATTAACTGATTGCATTAGTTTGAGGTGTTTTAAGATGTAAGAGTGACCTGTATCACATGACTGGGACTAGGAAATAAAGACCACTATACCATCATTTCTATTTGCCATACCTTTCCTATTCAAAGAGGTGAGGAGGGAGGATGAGAATACCAATAATAAGATCATGCAGTTATATAGGCCAAGTACACAACTTGATGATACTGAATCATTTAACATATTGCTTTCTTTTACCCCTGACTTAGACATCACTAGTTGACAGATTGCTTGTAGGCATCACACTAGAGCTGGGTTGTGAAAAGGGAACTGAAAGAGAAGCAGATCTAAGGATTAGTTCAGCGAAGGCACTGATGCAATACAGGCATCAGGGAAGAGAGCACAAAGACAGTTGTGAGAGAAGTAAACAAATGTGATATTGAAGCTAATTTTGATCTAAAACATGTTTTAAATACTAACTGCATAATTAGTAAGACGTGTGCCTATTATTCCAATCACTTTGCTGCTGTGTTACATCACTTTTATCCCCATCTTTTGTCCTTTTTAGACTGTATGCTATTTGGGGCAGGAAGTTTGTATTTTTGTGTTTTTAAAGCTCCCAGTACACCAGAAAAATGTAAATAAAAGACTGCCTTGGAAACTAATGCCATCATAGAGAGGATCCTCATCAGCACAAGCAGAAATTATGTGGTGTCATGGAGTAACCTGTACATAAATATTAGCTCAAACCAAACCTGATTTAGGGATTTACAGAGAGAACCAAAACTAGATTTGATACTGTGTCTATTAGGATGCAAGATTCTCTTATTCCCCATGCCTTTGCTTCAAACCATTAGATCACACCACAGAGAGAAATGCATCGTCTTTTAACAGTCCGAACACAAGCACAAGATGAAACATGGTTTATGGAGTTATACAATACACAAATGTGAAATACTGATGATTCCCCATTCCATTTAGTGTGTAAAATAAATTATAATCTGTACGTTGCCTTATGTTCAATTTCTTCACTGGTAAGAAATGGTCTATTTTTAAACAGTTGACATAACAGTGTGTTATGCTGCTTGATCATTCTATGTATTATGATACTATAAAATAATGGCAAAATTCCTGGATTTATTTAATTTTGTTTCAGATTTTCTAATTATAAAACTTCTGAACTGCCCATGGTAAAAATAGTAAAAATCAAACTCAGTAACTCAAATGTTTTAAATTTACAACACAACATAGTCAACAGTGTGGAGGCCCAATGGCTGAGTTGAGCCCAAGAAGGAATATAGTAAAATTGTGGGGACAGACACTTGAATCATCCATTGATTCTGTTGTCTTGTGGTGTTTAAAAGTTAACCCAAGCAGGAACTATTTTCAGTCTCGGGCAATGAACCTAAGATATTAAGTGCTGGTTAGCTGTTTTTTCTGCAGATAATAGATAAGTGAATTTCACATGTCCAGACAGGGTTTTTGGTTGACCCAAGTTGCTGGAAAATAGGATGTTTCCCAGCCTAAGGCAAAGCATACAAAAAAGAAACAAAGATGTCAAGGAGCCAGGCCTGAGTCACAAAGCCCTTAGGCAGGGAGCTACTTGTGTTGCATTATTCGTAGCAGTGTTGACAGAGCAGCCCGAAGCCAAGAACTCTTCCTGATCACCTCCACCCGCAGCAGCATCCCCACCAGCAGGGATCTGACTGCACAGCAAGGACTCTCAGCAGTGCAGCCCCCATCCCCACTGGCCTGCAGCTCCCCTCCCCCCTCACGCGGGGTTGCTGCCCACGCTCCCTCAGGCCCCCTTCCACCTGCCTACCGCCCCTCACTCGCCCCCGCCCCCACTAGCCCCATAAGCCCCCACGCCTTACACGGTGATGTGCCCGGCGCCCCGTACCGCCACAGGGTCTGGCGCGTCTCGGGGCCGGGGCAGCTCCTGGCTCCTCACCACCGGCTCGGACTCCTCCTCCTCCTCCTCTAGCTCATAGATAGTGTCGAAGTCTGCCATATTGGGGAGCAGGACGCTCATCTCCCCCCGCCCCCAGCGGAACGCCCAGTGCGCATGCGCACTGACCTGAGATGGGTGGGGCTCGGGCCGCTCGTGGAGGGAGATGGGGGGCGAAGCGTGCGCATGCGCTGCCTGATGGACTAGTTCCTAATCCTGCGTCCCTCCTTCCCCGGTTCTGAGCAAAGCGGGGTGGTGGGGGCAGCCGCAGCCAAGGTCCCTCCGCCTGTGTGTGTAAAGGGGGGGGCAGGCTGGGGGTGCCCCCGTGGCCAACCTGAGGCTCTCTAGGACAGACGGGCGCACAGCAGCCCCGCGAGAGCCCCGGCCACTGCCACGCGGGCTCAGCCCGGCCGTCCCTCGTACCTCAGAAAGCAGCGAGCCCCCCGCGGACCCCCCTCTGGCGGGGAGTCCCGACCCCGCGCCCGGGCCAGAGGCGCAGCGCGGCATCACACGGGTCTGAGCGGCAGCAGCTCCGTTGGGAAGGAAGCGCCAGCCCTTAGAAACTCCTCCTGCCGTGGCAGGTGTGTGTGCCCCTTACAATACCAGTGATCGCTATCTCTCGTGTAGGCTTTACAAAGGAGATCGTTATCAGTAGCCCTGTTTTACAGATGGGGAAACTGAGGCACGGAGAGGTGAAATGACTTGCCCAAGGTCACCCAGCAGGCTGGTGGCAGAGCTAGGAATAAAACCCAAGTCAACTGAGTTCCGGTTCATTAGGTCACACTGCCTGTGTTACTGCATGTTTTTGTAAGCATTTCAATGGATGTCTACTCAAGGACTTTCTACAGCACCAAAGTGTAGCAATCGGGAGTCAATGCACTATTTCTTTAGGTCCTGGATGCATAATATTAACTTTGAACAGATAACTGGCACCTCTGTGCCAGGGATCCAGTGGCATTCTCTGCTACCATCCTCTGGTTTGTCGGCATTGCAGTTTTTGGTGATTTATCTTTTACTCCTACCTTTTTCTGCCAGTGACTTGTCTATTTAATGAAAGCAGTTCATTTAATTAGGTTTCAGAGTAGCAGCCGTGTTAGTCTGTATCCGCAAAAAGAAGAACAGGAGTACTTGTGGCACCTTAGAGACTAACAAATTTATTAGAGCATAAGCTTTCGTGGACTACAGCCCACTTCTTCGGATGCATATGCACGAAAGCTTATGCTCTAATAAATTTGTTAGTCTCTAAGGTGCCACAAGTACTCCTGTTCTTCATTTAATTAGAGGGCTCTTGCATTCTTGGCCCACTGCATCTGTACTTTCTACCACTGATTTGTTCATCCAGACTGAAGAGTTTTAGACAAGAAACTTGCTAGATAGCCAACATGAGGAGGATGGGAAGGGGAAATGGTGGTGATTGTTAATGGGCTGGAGGCTATATGGTTATCCAAAGGATAGAAACTGAAGTTTGGAGCAGCACTGGGGAAACAGAGAATCTATTGGAGTAGCTTGGAGGGTGAGCAGAGGGGAAGGGAGGGCTGACAAGGAATTAAAGCCCCATAGGAAAGAGTCCAGGAGTAGCAAAAGTAGAGAGTAGCCATACGTGAAATAACTCCTGCGAGGAGGGCCACTGATTTGTTAACATTTCCACGACTCTGAGTACTATTTAGCCAAAGTCCCAAACCATAACAACACTGGGGAGTGTAGCATACAATACTTGGCATACTGCATTCTGAAGGTGCCTTACAATTAACATTCACAGCACCCCAGCAGGTCTGTATTAGACAGCCAAATGTATTGCAGCATGCAGTTCACTAGGCCACTAATGCCGAAGAGTTTACTGGACATTTACTAGTAATCAGAGGTGATGAAAAAGGGAACCCTTGCCAGGGAGATCCAAAAGTAATGCCATGGTGAAGTCCCACTTTTGCTCCAGGTGCTGGAAAGGAGCATATTAGGGCTTGTCTAAACTATCTGCTGGATCAGTGGGCAGTGATCGATCCAGCAGGGGTCGATTTAGCGTGTCTAGTATATATGCAATAAATCGACCGCTGAGAGCTCTTCCGTCGACTCTGATACTTCACGAAGGAGGAGCACAAGCAGAGTTGACGGGAGAGCGTCAACTGTCGACTTACCGCAGTGAAGACACCGCGGTAAGTAGATCTAAGTACGTCGACTTCAACTACACTATTCACATAACTGAAGTTGCGTACCTTAGATCGACCCTGTGCGGTAGTGTAGACCTTAGATTCCTACCAGAGTGCTGTCTTCAATCCCCATCTTCGCTTGGTTAACAAAAGTCATATTTGAAGGTGCTGGAAGGAAGTAACTCATTTTCCACTTCTTTCACTTCCATTTCTGGGAAGAAGGGGAATGGGTCTCCACCCCTAGCCTCCTTTCGTTTGTGTTTGGGGGTGTTCTCCCTGGTGAATAGTTCCATTACCTGCCTTTGCTACTCTTCATGGTTTTCCAAAGTAGCAGCAAGGTGGAACCAGCATGCTTCTGGATTGTTTCACTGCTACCCATAGGGTTCTGAATAGCAAGGTGATATTGGCTAGAGTCTTGTCAGTTTCTGCTGCTTGACCAAACTATCAGCAGTGGAGATACAGAGCAGTCTGCTTGCAGACTTGGGAAGACAGCTCTGTAATGATTCAAATTTGGAAAATTTTCTCCATAACCCAGGAAGAAAGTGTTCTATAATTATAGATTTTTTTAAAAGAAATGAAAGCTTATGTTCTTGATTGTTTGATAAGTTAGACACCTCGGTAAGCTTTCTTCTTGTCACATGCAAATAATGGATCGTTAACATTATATGTCAATTTGTTAAGCAGCATTTTTCTTACTTTACTTATCTGTAAATTTCAATTAGTATTCATAGCTTCATAGATTCTAGGACTGGAAGGGACCTCGAGAGGTCATCGAGTCCAGTCCCCTGCCCGCATGGCAGGACCAAATACTGTCTAGGCCATCCCTGATAGACATTTATCTAACCTACTCTTAAATATCTCCAGAGATGGAGATTCCACAACCTCCCTAGGCAATTTATTCCAGTGTTTAACCACCCTGACAGTTAGGAACTTTTTCCTAATGTCCAACCTAGACCTCCCTTGCTGCAGTTTAAACCCATTGCTTCTGGTTCTATCCTTAGAGGCTAAGGTGAACAAGTTTTCTCCCTCCTCCTTATGACACCCTTTTAAATACCTGAAAACTGCTATCATGTCCCCTCTCAGTCTTCTCTTTTCCAAACTAAACAAACCAAATTCTTTCAGCCTTCCTTCATAGGTCATGTTCTCAAGACCTTTAATCATTCTTGTTGCTCTTCTCTGGACCCGCTCCAATTTCTCCACATCTTTTTTAAAATGCGGTGCCCAGAACTGGACACAATACTCCAGCTGAGGCCTAACCAGAGCAGAGTAGAACGGAAGAATGACTTCTCATGTCTTGCTCACAACACACCTGTTAATACATCCCAGAATCATGTTTGCTTTTTTTGCAACAGCATCACACTGTTGACTCATATTTAGCTTGTGGTCCACTATAACCCCTAGATCCCTTTCTGCCGTACTCCTTCCTAGACAGTCTCTTCCCATTCTGTATGTGTGAAACTGATTTTTCCTTCCTAGGTGGAGCACTTTGCATTTGTCTTTGTTAAACTTCATCCTGTTTACCTCAGCCCATTTCTCCAATTTGTCCAGATCATTTTGAATTATGACCCTGTCCTCCAAAGCAGTTGCAATCCCTCCCAGTTTGGTATCATCCGCAAACTTAATAAGCGTACTTTCTATGCCAATATCGAAGTCGTTGATGAAGATATTGAACAGCGCCGGTCCCAAAACAGACCCCTGCGGTCTGATGGAAATATTTTTGATGGAAATATTTTTGGTGGTTTGTATGTGTATTGTGAAATCAACCTTTATTAACATTTACCAATAAAAATCTAACCCTTCCAAGCCTAATTGTAGTATTATGTTACAATGGGGTAAGATAAATACCTTATGGCTATTTTTGGTGGTGGTAACTGACCCAAAAGATATAACCAACTATTAGTCATAGCATAGAAAATCTTTATAACGCAGTACATGGCCTAGACAGGTGTAATGCAACAATACTATAAGTTTTAGCCTTTATGTTAGACTTTCCTCAGCTCTGGCGGTTCTGGTGGACTGTCCTTGAAGCTATAGGCTTCATGGTGTTATTTAAAATATAACTGCAGGGGGCATAACCCTGCTAGCCTCTTGGCCAACATGACTCTCAGGAAGAAAAAAAGCAGATTCTGAAATCCAAGTTTGTATGTGAGCTATTGCTGAGCAGCAGAAAAATTCCCTCTTGGAGGTGTTTCACGTCAATCAGTGGAACAGTTTAGAACCAGAGCACTTATGGTTAGCAATTTCCAGCCTCAATACCTGCCGAATGCTAATTAATTAAATTAGTGAGTTTGGTCCAGTAAAAGATACTGCCTCACCCATCTTGTGTCTCTAATAAAACTAAGTGTCAGAGAGCAACAGCCAGCACTCTTCATACTAGTGCACACAACAGATGTTTAGCAGATGTCTAATTAGCATTCAGTTGCAGGTAGAAGTGTTTAAAGGAGTGTACAACAGTGTGACTGGTCAAGAATTGTGGCTTCACGGGAAAAGTAGCTAGCTCCTATTACCTTTGCAGTATGGGTCTGTAATGACCTGTGTGAAAACTTTTTTTTCTCCTGCTGAAAAAAGTTTTTTTTCTCCTGGTGATGATAGCTCATCTCAATTGATTGGCCTCTTACAGTTGGTATGGCTACTTCCACCTTTTCATGTTCTCTGTATGTATAAATATCTTCTTGCTGTACGTTCCAGTCTATGCATCCGATGAAGTGAGCTGTAGCCCACAAAAGCTTATGCTCAAATAAATTTGTTAGTCTCTAAGGTACCACAAGTACTCCTGTTCTTTTTGTTAGGATTGTGTCCAGTCAGTTCTGGGCGCCACATTTCAGGAAAGACGTGGACAAATTGGAGAAAATCCAGAGAACAGCTACAAAATGATTAAAGGTCTAGGAAACATGACCTATGAGGGAAGATTGAAAAAATTGTGGTTTGTTTAGTCTAGAAAAGAGAAGACTGAGAGTGGACATAACAGTTTTCAATTACATAAAAGGAGGGAGGGAGAAAAATTGTTCTTAACTTCTGAGGATAGGACAAGAAACAATGGGCTTAAATTGCAGCAAGGGAGGTTTAGGTTGGAAATTAGGAAAAACTTTATAACTGTCAGGGTGGTTAAGCACTGGAATAAATTGCCTAGGGAGGTTGTGGAATCTCCATTACTGGAGATTTTTAAGAGCAGGTTAGACAAACACCTATCAGGGATGGTCTAGAAGATAATACTTAGTCCTGCCATGAGTGCAGGGGACTGGACTAGATGACCTCTCGAGGTCCCTTCAAGTCCTATGATTCCATGAAAACTTCTATGTCAGAATATTTATGTAGTGTGGATGGATGGTGGTTCCAATAATGTGCGTCCAAATTAACTCTCATTTTGCAGGGACAAGGGATTGCCATCTACAACCTTCTGAAACCACAATTCCAGACAGGTGAGGATTCAGATTAAAAGAAAGGATTGTATTGGCTGCCTCCCGCGTAGGAGCCAGAGGGGGAACATGCCACTGCTTCTAGGAGCCGCAGGGAGTAAGGCAAGCCCTGGATCCCACTCCCTGGCTGGAGCACTGGAGCAGGGAAGCCCCAGTCCCTGCGGGAGCTCGAGGGCCAGATTAAAACGTCTGGAGGACTGGGTGCAGCCCCCGGGCTATAGTTTACCCACCTCTGTTTTATAAGCTATTGAAATTGTGAGGAAAGTTGGGGTGGATGAATTATTTTCTGGTTCTTCTTAGAACAACAAATATATGTTTGAATGGTGATTATGTTGAGAAATACTGGAGCTTCCTGTCCTGGAATTAATATTGCATTATAGTTCTCACTTTTCTTGATGTCTATTAGCATTAACTCTTCTGAATTATTTTTTCATGATTTGTATTTTTTAAAACTATGCTCCCACAAAAAGCCTCAGCACACAATCATCATTCAGCATCATTCACACACAAGCAGATCTTAAATTTCATAGATAATGACCAAGTCCAATGGCTCACAGTTCACTGTTATCCCATAGGGTGATTGTACATCTTCATATAGGTAGATAATGCTGAAGTAATAGAAGTGTATCTTTAGAGTCAGTACACATTTTAAGTTTGATAGATGAGCCATTCTAAGCTGGAAGATCTCTTTGCTGTTGGGGCTGCAAGGGATCATTGGAGCAGGGTATGCCTTACTTATGGTGCAGCAAACTATTTTATTAACTTTTTAACTTTAAAACAGCCTTTTTGGAAAATGCAGTGTTGTTGTAGCAGTGTTGGTCCCAGGATATTAGAAAGTCAAAGTAATATCTTTTTACCTTTTCTGTGGGTGAGAGAGACAAATTTACACCAAACGCTTCTTCAGGAAAATAGCAGGTAATCTGAGTAGTATCAGGAAGGCGTATAGATCTGGGTATCCCCTATAATTTTATGCGAACTTTGACTAACCGGGAAAAGGAATGAATGGATTTGAATACAAGAACAGAAAGTCGAGGGAGATCTGTTTTGTAGCGTTACTTCTTTAATCCCTTTTGTGATAAACTCTGGTGAGATTGAAAAGGCTTGGGGCACCATGGCAACTTGTTGGGTGCACTGGTTAATAATAGAGTCCAGATTAAACATTTTTCAAACAAGGATGGCTTAATTAAGGGCGAAAAAGAGGCCCAGATGATTTCTTGACCTTACTCATAGACAAGAGTCATGCTACTAACGTAGCTATTCTGTCAGCTCTCTAGAAGTTCTCTCACACAGTATGAATCTCATGAGAATGAGAGCCTGTGAGTTTTTATGGTGTCTACCTATCTCATCAGGCCACACAGTTAAAGCCATAGCCATCATTTATCAATGAGAAACTACATCCTGTTTTTTTCACTGGTGCCTTTCATTCAGCCCAGCTATGCTTCCCTATCTTTTTGCTGAAAACAAACCAAATTAGCTCCCTGGGAGTATGGGCCCATATCCTCAAAGGTGCCTAAATACCTTTGAGGATCTGGGCCATGGTCTTTAATGCCTGACATAATGTGGTGTTACAGGCTGCTGTAAACAGGAATTGCAAATCACACCTCACAAAGGGAAAGGGAGGCAAGTGAGAAACAGACTTGAGGTTTGCTGGGGCTGGGAAGATAGTATATTTACACAGGAGGTCATATTGGGTTTTCCTGTTACAGTAAAAAAAAAAAGAGAGAGAGAGAGACTAGATTATATCTTAAAAGAATTTCTCCACTTCAGAAGTTCCACTCACAAAGACCTTTACACCAAGGTATAGCTCTGTGCTCTACCCAGCTCAGTCCTCAGGAGTAAATCTGAATGTCTTCTTTTCCCCTAAAACCCTCCCTCATTAAAAATTAAAAAAAGAACCCAAATCCAATACAGGAGGGAGAGCTCTCTGACCTATCCCATCACAGGGGCTTGGGATAATATCAATAGTGGAGATTGATTTACAGGCACAACAATGAATCTGGGCTGCATAGTACCTGGTAGTATAGTATCTCTGGAGATATTTAAGAGTAGGTTAGATAAATGTCTATCAGGGATGGTCTAGACAGTATTTGGTCCTGCCATGCGGGCAGGGGACTGGACTTGATGACCTCTTGAGGTCCTTCCAGTCCTAGAATCTATGAATCTATGAATCATATAATTAAAAACTATCATAACACATATGTACAAAAAAGCAAAATGGAGGTTGCCTGGGCAACCTATATTCTGGCATTTCCTAACTTTGAAGTGCTTAATTTTGCAACCTAAATAACTTCCTTTTAATGTTGTTTTTTTAATCTAATTTTCTACATTTTTTTTAAAAAGGGAAAAGATGCAAACAAATTCTGTTATGTACAGTTGTAACAATCTCCACATCATGTATCCTCAGCAGGGTTAAACTCTGAAATTTCAGTGCTCATTGCTACCACTTGAATTGCAGGACTGACTACATTAGTTGGTAGTCAGAAAAGGCTGTTATCCCACTGTGGGGAACGATCTGCTGGGGCAATGTGCTAAGTTCTGGGAGTTTACGTGGGAAGAGTGGCCCAGGTTCTCTCTCTCTCTCCCCCACATAACAGTAAGTTGAGGGGAGTGCCTTACTGGGCTCTCTCCCCTATCCCCATTGCTACAACTACTCTAGCAACTACCAGATGTTCCTAGTGAAGCATGTGCATCTGCTTGTACAGCTTTGGAGGTGGCAAGGGCCAGCCAATCTCTAGAATTTTAGGCCCGGATCCACAAAGGGACTTAGGCATTGCACCACTCAGAGTTATGGCACCTAACTTTTAGGCAACTAGAAAATCACAGGAACACCATGGTGATCCACAAAGCCATTGCTTAGGCTCCTGATACAACAAATGGGGAGAGAGATGCACCTAAGAATGCAATCCACAAAAGCCAGCACACTAGGTGGGGAGCCACTTAAGCTAGCCATTGGGAGGTAAATAATAGTCCACATAGATTTGTTAAGAACAAATGCCAAGCCAATCTAATTTCCTTCTGGCCTACTGGATGTGAGGGAAGCTGTAGATGTGATCTATCTTCATTTTAATAAGGCTTTTGACACAGTCCCACATGACATTCTCATAAACAAACTAGGGAAATGTACACTAGATGAAATTACTCTAAGGTGGTTGTATAACTGGTTGAAAAGCTATACTCAAATGGTAGTTATCAATGGTTTGCTATCAAACTAGGAGAATATATCTAGTGGGTTTCTGAAGGGGTCTGTCTTGGGTCTGTTAGTATTCAATATTTTTATTAATGACTTAGATAATGGAGTGGAGAGTGTGCTAATACAATTTGCAGGAGGGGTTGCAAGCACTTTGGAGGACAGGATTAAAATTCAAAACCGCCTTGAAAAATTGGAGAACTGGTGTTTAGTCAACAAGATGAAAGTCAATAAAGACATGTGCAAAGTACTACACTTAGGAAGGAAAGGTCAAATATACAACTACAAAATGGGGAATAATTAGCTAGGCAGTAGCACTGCCAAAAAGGTTATAGTGAATTACAAATTGACTATGAGCCAGCAATGTCATGCAATTGCTCAAAAGGCTAATGTGATTCTGGGGTGAATTAAGAGGAGTGTAATATGTAAGACATGGGAGGTAATTGTCGTGCTCTATTCACCGGTGAAGCCTCATCCGGAGTATTGTGTCCAGTTCTGGGTGCCACACTTTAGGAAAGATTTGGACAAAGTTGAGAGGAGAGCTACAAAAATGATAAAAGGTTTATGAAACCTGACCTCTGAGGAAAGATTAAAAAAACTGGCCATGTTAGTCTTGGGGAAAAAAAAAGACTGAGGGGGGATCTGATAACAGTCTTGAAATGTAAGGGCTGTTTTAAAGAGGATGGTGGTCAATTGTTCTCCATGCCCCCGAAGATAGGACAAGAAGTAATAGTCTTAATCTGCAGCAAGGGAGATTTTGGGTAGATATGGAGAAAACTATAAGGGTATTTCCGTTCAGGAAAAGGCTGCTAAAGGAGGTTGTGGAATCTCCATCATTGTAAGTTTTCAAGAATAGGTTAGACAAACACCTGTTAAGGATGGTCTAGGTTTACTTGGTCCTGCCTCAGTGCAGGGGTCTGGACTAGGTGATCTCTTGAGGTCCCTTCTAGCCCTACATTTCTATGATTTTCACCTGTTTCAATCTTTTTTCCCATACAGGTGTGTGTGTTGGGGGGGGGGGGAAATTGAACCTGGGTCTCCCATATCACAAATGTGTGATCTAACCAGTGGTCTGAAAGTTACAAGGTGAACAGCACCACCCCCTTCTCTGTCTTTATCCAGCTATTTAATGGGAGCTGATCCAGGAGGCAACCTCAGCATGCCTTCTGGATCAGGCCCAGCATGTGAGCTATGTGCAAACCCCAGTTCCCGCCCCCCCAGTTTGTGGATTGCTCTGGGGCTTAGGTGGCAGGTCTGACTGAATGCGTGTAGAGTTAGGGAGCAGTATGTATGCCCAGAGGCAGAAACATAGGCACCTAGGGAATTTTTACCCTGAAAACATAGGTGCTGGATGTGTTTAGGTACCTTCAGTATTTGGCAGGAATTCTGTGGATCACAGTGGAGCCTGGGATTTAGGTGCCTAAATCTGGAGTTTAGGCACCTAAGTACCTTTGTGGATTGGATCTAAGTGACTTGTTGAAAGTTTTGGCAGAAGCTGGTGTCAGAATCAGGGATCTGCTCAGCCATTAGACTACACTGTTCTCTTTCATAATCATTCATGGACAGATTATGATTCTTCTGCTGAGGTTAATCTGCAAATAATCCCGTTGAAGTTAATGGGTCTAGTGGTGCTACTAAACATCTGTAAGGGGATCAAAATTTGCCCCTCAGTTATCTTTTTCGAAAGGGCATCCCCTAGAAGTATTCAAATTCCCAATAATCATCCATTTTGATGCTGTCAACTATCTGAGGCTTAAACTGATCTTTTTAGAAACAGCCCCAAAAGGATGCATTAATATTACCCAGCATTTCTTTGTCTGGAAATTAAAGATATTATATCGACTGAAAACATTACACAAAGATACAGTTGATTTTCATGATAACAGATCAGTATTTAGGATTGTATTCATAAATCCAAATAGTTGTGTACTTCATTACACATTGCTTTCATATTAATTCAATGGCAAAAACACTGGTTCTTGATTAAGTATTTATAGAAAGCGGGCCTGAGAAAGGCAGTTGTTGGCAAATCATTGGCTGAGCTGCAGTATCCACCTAAGAATAAAGATGATTCAAAGAAATAGGATTTGCTGGCTGCTGGAATTAGGCAAGTGTGAGACGCAGAGGTTTTTATTTATAATCTGTGTAGTTTTAAAGCATTTCACTGGTTGCAGCCGCATAGTACCAAGCAAATAGCTGAATTTAAACAGTGATTTGCAGTCTAGTCATTTTATATTTGTATGAAGTGTAAAAGACAAGAAGTGTGAGAGCTTGGAGACTATACCCCTGGGTGAGAAAGATCATGTTTGATTTACTATTTTTTAAATTGCCTTATCGTGCTAAGGGAGAGTCTAATTAAGATCAGTGGAAAAGTCTTCAAAGGAGACAAGATAAATATTGGGAAATGTTATTTTTATCCTTCACTTTGTATTCTCACCCTCGGATGTCATGGGCATAAACATTAAATATTAATGGCCAGATTGTGCCTTATGAAGCAGCCACTTTACTCTGCTCCAGCAGCATTAAGGGGACATAATGAAGACTTTCAATGGCCCTGCAGGGCCCCATTGTTGGGACTGTCATAGAGCCGGTGTGTAATGGCTCTGTGCTGACCTCCTGTCCTGATTCCTGACATAGAGGACTGGTTGAGGGTGACAGGCAGGGGATGTGGCCTGGGCTATTCTATCCTAGTGTAAGAGCCCATGGCAGGTAGGTGCAAAAGGCTGCAGTGTAGAGCAGTTCTAAACTGTACTGTGGTCTGGGACCAGAATTGGTGGAAAAGATGACGTAGGCTTAGAGGCACCTGAGTCCAGTGCCAAATCAGATGTTCAAGCCCAAAATCTTTAGTAATACATTTTAAAGTCCTTTAAAGCAGAGCTGGTTGAAAATTTTCAGTCACAAACATTTTTGATGGAAATTGTCTATTTTGTCAAAATGGGAATTTCCACAGTAAATGACCATTTTTTAACTAATTTTTTGGGGTTTTCATTAGAAAAAACTTTTTTTTTATTTCACTGAAAAATTCTGCACGGTCAGTTGAAAATTTTCAGTTTTTATTTGCCAGAAACCAAAACATTTTATTTTTAAAATGAAAATGCACAAAAAGAAATATTTCAAAGAATTATTTTTTTTGTTCCATCAACATTTTTCATAGAAAAAAATGAATCTACTTAAAATGTCCTCTTGGGGTTTAAATACATGCTCCATTCTCTTTCTGTTCCATTCGCAGACTTTCACTTGTTACACATCTTAGCACATCCACATCTAAAATCAAAATCCCATTTTAGAGGAGATCCTTATACAAACAATGGCCGTTCTGAAGTATAATCTTGTGCTTTCAGCAGTTCTGTTGCTCCCTTTCTCCTACCAACATGACACTTTCTGGCAGGGGTGTGCCCAGGAAGTTAAATTTGACTGCTTTTGGAGGGGCACATTAGTGCAGTGGCTGGGGGCTGGGTCAGTGGCCAGGGCTGGAGCAGCGGCTGGGGCTGGAGCAGTGAACAACGGTCAGCCACCGGAACTTAGAAGTGGCGGGGCTGGAGCAGAAACACATATTTTTAGATTAATATTGGGGTGGGGGGCTTATCCCTGCTTGCCCCCATCCCTTGTGAACACCTCTGCTTCCTGGCAGCCTGGTTTCTCAGAAAGGCTAGTGGGCAAACTGCAGCTTGTGTGAGACTGCAGCATGTTAGCTATGAATGATCTTGGATTTGAACCAGATAAATAGCTAGATGAAGGTTTGATTTCAGTTTGTACACTAAACTTGTTGGGAAGAGAGCCTGTTTAGATAGCAAAAATTCCTGTGTGCATCCATTCAGTGAATAATTTGTAATATGTTTCCAAAAACTTTTTTCATGACATTCCTGCTTCTTGATTTGAAGGCAGCAGGGCCCTAGAATGGGCCTAGGAGTGAGGAATGCCTGAATTCGAATCCCAGCTCTTATACAGACTATCTGAGTGGCTTTGGGGCAAACCAGTTAATCTTTGTCCCATTTTCCTCAGCTGTAAAATGGGAAAATACTTGCCAACTTCTCACATGTATGGTGAGGATTGATGAGTTAATATTTATACACTGCTTTGAAAATATAAACTGCTATTTCAGTTCTAAATGTTACTGGTATTCGTTAATCTTTTTACAGTTCACCTAAAATTTTCCTACTGATACATCAGATGAGACCCAGAAGAGAAAATATTATTTGCTTGTTTATTTATATTTTTTAAAATCCACTCATAGCGTGCTACAGATAGTAGCATTTTGATGGGATTTTTTTCAACACTTCCCCGTTAATCTAGAAGTTATAAAAAGCTAATTACTTAGCAAGCATTGCTTGATACCTACAATTAATTAGCCAGAATAACATTAGTCACTAAAGCCTGGTCTGCACTTAAAATGTAGGTCGACATAGCTATGGTGCTCAGAAGTGTGAAAAATCCAAACCCCAGAGCGACTAGCAGCTCGTTTGACTGAAGAATGCTCCTGGCTGTTGTAGTTCGGGGAGGTAGTGTTCTTGTGGTGATGGAAGAACCCCATCCATTGCTATAGATGGCATCTGCACTATGCTATGGGATGGTGCTGGCATAGCTACAACACCACTATAGTCCCTTCCCTGTAGTAGACATGGCCTAAGAAAGGCAGCAGTTTCTTAAAGTACTAGAAAAATATGCATTTCCTGATGTGCTGGTAGCCACTTGCAAAATCTCACACTGTTTAACAAGTTACATTTATGTCTCAATTAAGCCTTCAAGAACCAGAGGAGCATTAGTGGGGGAGGAGGAGGTGAACTGTCTGAGTAGCTGTGGCTGGAGGGATTTAAGCCTACATAGAGCAGGAGAAGGAATAATTGTAACACCACTGGGGTGTCAGGGTGAGCTTGCTTGCCAGTGATTGAGACCTTCAGAAAAGCTGTAGCCTGCTCTTCTCTGAGAATTGACCTCCTGATGTTTGCTGGTGTGGGGGCAATTGGTATAGTAAGGCAGTTGCCCTACTCCACACATGTTCCCTCTTGCATTTGTAAAGCATGATGGCTACCTCCTGAATGGGAGTGCTGGGGTGGGGAGAATGACTTTCTATGCCTCCTTCATTCATCTCATATTTTAGGCAGCCATCACTTGGTCCTTATGTCTACAAAGGGACAATATATGCAGGAGAACTAGTCAAACTGAGGAAACCATCCCCTCAAATCGTTCACCAGAATAGATGTATACATGTCTTCTTTGAATGAACAATGCAGATTAGCATATGTATGGGCCTACTCTTCTGTTGGCAGAAATGTTCCTTCTGGCATAAACCAAGGCATACTAATTTAAACATATTTGTGTTAATAGATATGATTAACTGTCCCCCAAAATGTCCATTCTAATAGGCCTCCAATAATATCATTGCACACTTTTTGACTATCCATACACCATTATAATCTGACTTTGTTCTCACTTTAGGGAAGCTGCAATGATTGATTCCTACATGTACAAGGTGTATTGTTTGCAGTTTGTTTGCAATAAACGGTGGGAATTTATTTAATTCCATATGAATAACATATTCTAGGACAGTGCTTCTCAAAGTCTAGCCGCCGCTTGTTCAGGGAAAGCCCCTGGCGGTCTGGGCCAATTTGTTTACCTGCCGCATCCGCAGGTTCGGCCAATCGTGTCTCCCACTGGCCGCGGTTCGCCGCTCCAGGCCAATGGGGACTGTGGGAAGCAGCATGGGCCGAGGGATGTGCCTGCCGCCCTTCCTGCAGCCCCCATTCGCCTGGAGCCGAACCTGTGGAAGTGGCAGGTAAACAAACCGGCCCAGACCGCCAGGAGCTTTCCCTGAACAGGCGGCGGACCAGCTTTGAGAAGCACTGTTCTAGGAAGTAACTTGGAGAAATCGCTGACAATGGGTTATTGATCCATAAGGTTACAGATTTTCTGCCTGCAAAATCTAACCATAGACATTTCCTTCTACCAAAAAAAATAAAAAAGTAGTAGTAGTAATAATATTAAATATTATGCTAGAAACTTGGTAACCATTTTATAGCAATTATGGTGGGACATCTTTAAATAAATCGGGAAAGCAGTGAAAGCAAGCAGTTATTTAACTTTAAAACCAGATAAAGAATCAATTATTTGATTAGTATCACTTGGGATTAAAAATGGTGTACCAGTCTTCTGCTCCCAGGTACACTTATTATTAACCCTGCTTGACAGTAACAAAGGCAGAATTTGATCCTTTAGTTCTGAGAAAAATAATTCAACCCTGTTGAAGTAATGAATGTGTTTGGGACTTGTGAAAGTCTTTCAGAGAACAACTGCTGATATTTTCCTTACTCTTTGTATCCCTTTTTTCTTGTCCTTGTTTCTAATTATCTGTTTGAAGACTGAAACAGAATGATAGTTCTTTAGTAAAATACTTTTGTTTCCATATCAATAAGGTTATGGAGTTGCTTGCAAATGCTAGACTGCTGCCAGTGATTACGCACTGTACTCTGGCACTTTTGCTGGTATTCTACCTGTCATCCCAAATTAATTGTAAGGGCTACCTTCTGCCCATGGACCAACACACACATATTATTTAAAATCAGTGGGTAGTGCCTGCTGCTAGCTGGAGGCTGATATTTAACTCTAAGCTTTTTATGTCATTAGATATACAGAATTTGTTACAGTATTACTGAACAACTTCATGATAATGTTAGACTTCCTTCCCATTCTTAAACAATAATATATACAGTCATTGAAAAGTGAACAATGTTTGCATCTTTTGAACCACTTTGTATATTCTGTGAGTCTGTTTAGCTGACAAATTGCTAAAGTTTTTAGCATTAAACAGCTCTTGGCAGGTTTGCTATATAATGCTACAAATTTGAAATTCTGTTGTATTCAGAAAACTTGAATGTGCTGTGTACAGTTATGTAGGACAAAGATGATATACTTTTTATTTAGCTAGATGCAATATATTGTTTATATTGCCCTTAATATTGTTTATACTGCCATTCAATTGTTGCCAAGATTATAACATAACACAGTATATATGGATGCTAAGATACTATGATTATGAGCATGTAATAAAATCCTATATAGAACAGAATATTATTTCTTGTTGTGTTAAAACATTTATTTTATTTATTTTTTTTAAAAGGTGGCATTTGATAGTCTAAATCTGAACATTTTGTAAACAGCTACAATTTACTCTAATTATATTTTTTAAAAGTAATGCGCAAATACACCCAGCATCATACATTTCCTGGTATATTAGTCCATTATAATCAGTTCAGCAACAATTTTTCCGCAATATATAAACAGACTAGAACTACGTTCACCTGAGTTTTCAGTTGTTTCACTCTGTCAGTATCTGAAGCAAAATTATCTCCTACTCAAAGTTTTCTGAATGATGAATTTTAGCAGCAAGGGTTCCTTGAAATAGCTGCAATGATTATAACATTTTGAAAACAGTCCTAGTTCCTGTGCAGGACAGCTAGCAGTCTGAAACAAGTTGAATGAGAATTGTCCTTTACAAAATTGACATTTCAAGGGGAGAAAAAAGATGAATCCTTTTCACTTTCTCCTGTTTATTCTGAGACTATGACCTGCTGTATCTCAATGGGCTGTAATCCATTTATTGCATGTGGTGGCGGGAATAGAGAGTTAGACATCTCAGCTGGGCTGACTGAACCTGAGTCACTCTGAACTGAGCCCCCACTGCCATCAAATTGAGAGATTTTCTTCTTGATCATTTTCCTCTCCTTGGCTCGGCGATTCTGAAACCAGATTTTCACCTGAAATGTTATAAACAGTGTATGTTTAATTCTTATAAGTAGTTAGAGTGGTGTACAATAACATTAGCAACAGAAAAGGAAAAATTAGCTTTAAAGAGTGAAAAAGCTATGTTTATCATGCAAACATATTATAGCTAATAGAAACTTTATTACTTTCTCATGTCTGCCTATGTTATAGATATTTTTGTGTTTTAATTAGAACTACAGCAACATAGGAATTACCTTATTGGAAAAGACCAGAGGTCTCTCTACTCCACTATCTCTTCTCTGACAGTGGCAGAGACTATTTAACATAACAGTGGATGTTCACATTTTTTTAAATCTTGCTTTGCTCTTGACTTCAATGATATCTAGTGACAGTGAGTTCCACAGACAAATGATGCATATAAAAAGATTTTACTTTTATCAGTTTTAAGTCTGTAATTGTATATCACCACAATCTTGTATTATGAGAAGGGGTAAATAGGAATCTCCAGTCTACCTTCACCATATCATTTGTTATCTTGTATAACGCTCTTATGTCCCCACTGATTCATTTCAGAGCCTCCTGTGTTTTTGCTACATTCCTTTAGATAGGTGTAGGGTGACCAGATGTCCCGATTTTATAGGGACGGTACCGATATTTGGGGCTTTTTCTTATATAGGCTCCTATTACCCCCCACCCCCGTCCCGATTTTTCACACTTGCTATCTGGTCACCCTAGATAGGTGACCGGAGCTGAACACTGTATTGCATGTAAGCATGTAACATTTATATAAAGGCATTATAATAATTTCAGTATTTTCCATGACATTCCTTATGCATTCTACCATTTCTCTTCCTTTATAGATATTGATGATAACAACAACAACAACTCATATAATGTTTTTCATTGGTAGAACTCAAAACGCTTTACAAAGGAGGTCACTTACATTATCACCATTATATATACAAGTGGAGAAACTGAATCAGAGATAAGCAGCATTTAGATATGTATGTGATGTGTTTTAGAAATGCTGATAGATAATTACAAATTTTGTCAAAAGTTTACTAGCAATAAAAATTAAAGGCCACATTAATAAAAAGCACAGTTTGCCATTCACAAACAGGGCTCCTTTATACAGGAGAAAAATAACTGAACATAATAAAGAACTAACTGCTGGTTCTAGGCAGTGGCATTGATTACTTCAGAAATCTCCTTAGTGTAATGTAGGTAGGCTGATTTACACTATGTATTCCTCAAAATCCATCGCCTGGTTTTAAAATTGAACTTCTATGCATCATTACCCCTTGTTTTTCTCTAGTGATCTCACTCTACTCCATGTTGTCTCTTAGCCTGCATGTGGAGGAAGAGGAGGCAACTAAAGAAGGAGACCATTCAAAAGAGCTGAATATGTTTACTCAGAAGAGGACTAAAAAGAAAAAGCTCTAGATCTGCCCAGGCGAGGAAGAGGCACTCTGGTAACTAAAGTATTGGAAAGGTGATAGTTTTTTCAGTATTACCAAATCCTGTCTCCTCCTACTGACTTCAGCAGAACCAGTAAAGTTTTGTTGTGCAAGGAGCAGGGGCGGCTCCAGACACCAGCGCAGCAAGCGCATGCCTGGGGCAGCAAGCCGTGGGGGGCGGCCTGCCGGTTGCTGTGAGGGCGGCAGTCAGGCAGCCTTTGGTGGCATGCCCGCGGGAAGTCCGCTGGTCCCGCGGCTTCGGCAGCAATTTGGTGGCGGGTAAGCCGAAGGCGCGGGACCTGCAGATCACCCGCAGAAACGCCGCCGAATCCATGTGACCAGCAGACCGCCCGCAGGCGTGCCACCGAAGGCCGCCTGACTGCGGTGCTTGGGGTGGCAAAAAACATAGAGCTGCCCCTGGCAAGGAGGGGTGGGATTCTGGGACCCCATACACCACAGAGCTGTGCTCCACAGGTGCTGTATCCAATCTAGTGATTTCTGGGGGGAATTCCCCACTCTGAATCCCTATAGATTTCCCCTGAACAGTGTCTGCATACTTTGGCTCCATTGCAGGGAAACATCCATATTCAGGAAAGCATTTAATCATATGCTTAATGTTAGAGAGAAATTTAGGTGTGTGCTTGCGTGCTTTTCTGAATCAGGGCCCTGAGCTGTGCATAGGGATAAGAATTTGTCCCTAAAACTTCTGGTTTAAAGTAACCTGTGTGCTACCTGTGGAATGTAAAGCAGCGGTGAAAAAAACGCTGACTATCCAGGGGTATATAAGACCCTCAGTCCAGGCACTGTATTCACATAGATCAAAGACAGAAAATAATATTAATAAATCAAAAACAAAAAAATACATAGACATTATGTTTTATTGCTATTTGCATTCTCCATTTTCATTCTGTCTGCTGATAGCTGAACTGAGCGTGATGCTGTAGATCTCTTCTGGGTCACCATTTTGTTGCGACTGCAGGAATGAAGCAAAATGGAGAATGCCATAGTTATTACGGACAGAACTAAAACAATGCTATGTTATGTTAAACTGGGTCTTTTTAAAATTCCAGCTGTGTACGTGTGGTTAGCTGGTGCGTAAGCAAGAAAGAGTGCTTTTCCATGCCTGTAGTTTGAGGTTAATTCCTTATGTTCAAACTTTGCCCACATAGTAACCAGAGAAAACACATATGACTGCAGGTTTTTATGTTAAATTGGCTATTATTTATTTGTATTTAGCATATTCTATAGCTCCTATAGCCATGGCAACAACATTGCTGCAACCAATCAACTGTGTCTTGGTCCTGTGTTACTTATAGAACATCAGCACTGAATTCATTGGCTTATCATCTCTGATACTACCATTAATAGGACCTGGCCTGTAAATATGAAATATATAGAAAATCTTGTATTTGCTCTGTTTACCTGTCTCTCAGATAGTCCCAGGTTTGCTGCAAGTTCTGATTTCCTCCTTATTGTAATGTATCTGTTGCAATGAAACTCCTTTTCTAATTCTAGTCTCTGGTGATCTGTGTAAACAACTCGGTACTTTTCTTTTGTTCTTGTTTTACCTGTTTAAGAAAAACATGTATTTTAATACTTTGACTATGGCATCTTCCATCTGAGAATCTCAAAGAATTTTATAGACATTAATGAATTCAGCCTCACATTACCCATATGGGATTATTTTCTCTGTTACAGATTTGGAAACTGAGGTGCAAAGAGGTTAAATGACTTACCCAGAGTCACACAGTGTGACTATAGCATAGCTGTAAGCAGAATCCAGATCTCCTTATATCTATGCTTTAACTAATGCTTTCTCTTCCATTATTGCTCTAGGGATTCATTTCTTAATAATTTTCCCTAATTACTTTTTGTTACTAATACATGCAAAATAATCAGCAATCAAAATTGTTTTTCAAAGTAAATATCCTATGCCACCTTTCTTCTGAGAGGATCCTAAAACACTTTATACAAATTATGTGATGTAAGTGTATAAATTGTTGTTGTTTGCTATCTTCTACCCCAGAGGTTGCTCTGTTTCACTGCCAGGTGCATTGAGCCTGTGGTCTTTTTGTGTGCATATGCATACATATACATCACAGGAGTAACTTCCCCCAGCACTAAAATTCAGCCACCATTTGTTTTTTTAGAAATATGCTCTAATTCCATGTCTGGTTGAGATGTACAACCAAGGTATCATAAGAAATAAAGATACTGGTTTCACATCTCTTCCAAACATAGAATTAAAGAAATGTTCTACTAAAAACAGATAGTAAAAATGTTTTTTTTTATCAATGACCTTGTTCAGTTCTAGGACACAAATACCAATTCAATAACATTTAATTAGAATTACCTGCAAAATAAAGGCCCAGGTTTGCAGCGTACGGAATGCCTCTTCGGCTTAATATTATGGGGTACAGAGTGCCTTCAGTTGCTATTGGGAATTGAAGGCATATCGTAATGTGCTGGACCAGGCCCTCACATTAGTGTACAAAAATGATCTCCATGTCACTCCATCCCAAAACAAAATCAGACAGAAGATGCTCATAAATATGCTGGATTAATAATATTACCATGACTATTACTTGGTGTTTGGAAGATAAGCTTTCATATTTGAACATTTTCTGTTGGAAAGTTTAGTTAATACAGAGAGGTCATTCTGTACTGTATTTGTTCTCTTTAGCACTTTCCAAAGTTGATTGGGAAGGGTGGTGTGTTTGGTGTGTGGTGTTTTGTTGTTGTTGTTTTTTTTTGTAAAATCCTTCTGATCTTCCCAAGTTGTTTTTGATGTGAGTTTTTTTTGGGGACAAACTGTAGGACAAAGACTCCTTTAAAGTGGTTCCCTAAACTCCATTGAGGTGTTAAGATGAAGCACACGCCACACAAAAGAGTTACAAGAAGATCTTATCAAGAACCTCTTTCACATTCAGAAACACAGCCAATTGGTTTGGAATTTACAAGCCCTAAACAAATGTCAGACTCTCTTTCATCTCAGGAAAAAAAGAAAGGGACAGAAATAGATGAAGGAATGGAATATTTCTTTTGCTCATGACTTTTTAATTTGTAGACTACAGCACAGCTGATCTGTACCTGGTGGTTTATCTAAAGTCTGAAGTTAAACAATTTAGGGCGATTTCCTAAACCCAATATTATTTTAAATAGGAAATGTTTCTATCACTAAAAGTCACATTTATTGGTGATGTTATTTGTTGAGTATTTCAACCCATATTTTGCTTTTCTTAGGATGACTAAAGTCTTGGCTTTGAAATATTTGCCTTAAGTGATGGGTGTTCTGTTAACAGTGGTCTAAATATTATGTTCCAATTAAATTTTAAGCCAGTAATCTAACTTGTGAAAACAAGAGTTTCAACAGGGTTATTCTAGCTTTTCCATAATCAGTAAATATAACCAAGATTCGAGGGGGTAGCATAGAGGGAACAGTTTATCCCATTCCCCTTGGCCATAAAATTCACAGAGCATTTCTTCTGAAGACAATAAAGCTAGGAGAAGGCCTCTTTATTTGCTGTGAAAATCATCACCCTTTCCGGCAATATAACTCCTGAAGAAAAGAGGGAGAAGGAAGAGACAGGGCTGCATATCAAAGCAAAGAGAAGTGTTAAAAGGGTCTGTTGCCTCAATATGACAGATAGGCCTCAAAACCCAAGACAATGTAGCCCAGGGAAAAATAGATGTCACAACTGGATTACAAAGTGAAATAAATTAGCATTAGAACTGGGACCTGGCCCTTTTCCTCCTGGCTTCTTTCCTATTTCATTTTCCAACAGATTTTTATTCTGATGACATCTGAACTAATTGTACATCGTGGTCTATCTAAACACACACATATCTATATAAAATGTGTGTAATATATCGCAACAGAAAACATGTCCAAGGCCTGTTTCTGCAAGCCATGCATGAATAATCTATACTCTTAATAGTCCCACTGAACTCCATGCTGATACCTTTGTGAGTGTGGTTTGCCAGACTGCTCCCCCTACAATTTCCACATGCACTTCTTAGGCGGTTTGAAATACATTCTCTGGACCTCTATACAAATGTGTTTTCCTTCCTCCCTCCATTTCCCTTCCACCCCTCGCAGAATATGATATAAGAGAAGGAAAAACTGAGTTTCATTTTATACCATTACTTGAATTGGTTTAAAAATGAATTGGATTTAAGGTCTGATTCTACACCATTAAAATCAATGGGGATTTTGTTTTTGACTGCAACGAGAACAGGATCAAATCTTAGGGAAATAGAGATGTGTTCCTTTCTATTTGTGGCACCCTGTCTTGAAAGGCATCCAGCTTGATTCGATTTGCATTTTTAAAAAATTCTTGTTGCATAATGTGTTTCTTATTTTTAAAAACCCAGCATAATTGCACTGTAGCTTTTGAAGAATGGAATTTAGCATTTTCTTTGAAAATGCAGTTTTAGAGGACTATATAATATGTAATTGTTTATACAAAAATATATAAATCATTAAATTTCAAAGAGTCCATTATATTGGAAAGTATCAAATCATAATGTTCCTTTTTTATTACAGAATTTTCTTCCTGAGAATTGGTTTGGTGAGTTATCACTTTTAATGGTTTTGCTTTGGATGCAACTGAATTTAAAATATATCCAGCAAAATGTAGTATTTTTGATGTACTGTACAAAATATATTGTCAAAATTTAATGCATTAAGTACAAAAAAAGATTTTGACATTATTTTTGTAATCCCTGCTGCTATCTTCAGCACTGCATTTAGGAAAGTTCCCGCATTTAATGTAATACATTTTGGCCCAAATCATGCAAAGACTAGATTTACATGTGCTTAAATAAAGTTGAGCTACATCAGACTATTCTCAATGAGTAAAATGAAGTACATATGAAATCTTTGTACAATCAGGGCCATATATTTCAGATATAGTTTCCTAACAATGAAATAGTCTTGGAAGACTAATGATAGGAATCTTATTCCTAGGATCATGTAAAACTAGACTGGACAGAGCTCTAGTTAATACATATGAAGGAGCAGTTCCACACTGATAGAGGTGGATACGATGACCCAACAGTTTTTTTCCATCTTTGATTTCTTTAATTATATAGAAGATAGAATGTTTTAAGTTATTCTTATTGCAATATCTTCTAGAGAAAGCATCCAATGGTTAGCATATATGATCCCCATTTAATTTTATCTCCTTTGTGTTTAGTTTTGGGTTTTTTTAATGTAGAGATTTTTTAACAAATTGTTAAAACTGCATTTACATTTGGACTATTACTAGTGACATGTATGGCACTAATAACATTAACTACTTTTTACATTCAATATATATATATTTTTTTTAAATCAAGCTCTTCGGAATCTTGCTTTGCCTGTGTTATATATATCTCACATGATATAGTTTATTTTCCCAAATGGAATTTATTTTTCACAAGATTAAGACATTTTTGGACCTGATCCTATGAGTTTCTGAGTGAACTCAAACTATTGAAGTCAAATGGGAGAGTTGAAGGTGCTCAACACCTCAAAAGATTGGGCTCTGGGAAGCTAAAGCCCTGATCAGGCAAAAACTTACCTGCTTAACTGTCCCTTAAATTGAGTCTATTCACAGGCCTCAATTCAACAGCCCATTTCTGTTCACAAAGCATGTGTTAGGTACTTTGCTGAATAAAGATGGCCTTAAGCATCTGCTTAAATGCTTGGCTGAATTAGGGCTTCAGTGCACTAAATTAAGCCTGTGTATAAGTCTTTACAAGGTCTGGGCCTATTAATGGCTTCCGATGTTGGTAAACTTTTAAGTACGGTATGGAACTAGGCTTCCTGATTTTTTGTATCTATTTTATTCCTTAAACATACTAGTCCAATTAGAATTCAGTGGAGTTACATCAAGGATGAATTTTGTCCCATTGCCCTTTAATTCAGTCACACCAGCTCTTTTGAGTCTCATCCAACTCTTACATCAGTTTTACATGAATGAACTCTTGATTTGCACAAGAGAATGTGAGGGGAAAAGCAGGCCCTATTAATATGCCTGGTTTTGAGGAACCATGTACGTAAGGACACTTACAGGCTCCAAATGGACACTCTGTGATATCTGAAGACTGGCTTAGTTTTATTTTTTAATAAAAATGAAATATAAAATAAACATGGACATTTTGGCTGAAAGACGATTGCAAAACTAATCTCATTCTTGAGTGATTAGTAGCCATCTGTAACTGAATTTATCTATCCTGTAAGATTGTTCCAGTTGTAACTGCCCTTCTTTCCTTAGGCCATTTTCTTTGATGGTGTGTAACACACACTTACTATTTTTAACCTTAACAATAGATTTAGCAACTGGTAGGCCTTGCTACACCTAATCTACATCCAGCTGATCTACACAGAAAAGTTCTTCTGGCATGCAGTTTGTCACAAAATCAAGCACATCAAGCTCTGACAGTTTGAACAAGGGAGGTTTTTAAATGTCTAACTAACTGTAACACATAACAAAATCTTGCTGAACAAGGAGATACTTATAAAGACAACTAAAAAGAAAACTAAACAGAAATGAGAAGCTCTCCCTTTCATTGGGACTTGTCATGTCTGCAAAAAAATTTATACAATCAATAAAATCATAATTGAGGCTGATCGCTTGCCAGGGAATGTATCTACTCAATTGATAAATACAGTAAGTGAAATAAAAAATATATTAACACCGAGAGAAAATGTTTTAATCATCATAGTTTGAGGGGCCTAAACTGAATTCTCTTTTAAAGAATTGTTGAAAGAATAAGCCAAACTGAAGATGTCAAAACATTTATTGCCCAATAACTAGCAAGATAGTAACATAGTATTTTTGCAAATATAACTATTAAAAGTAAGTACATTTAACACTTTCTCATAAAACTTATTAAATAGTTTTTCTTTTAGTTAAATAATTTTTGTTATGAATACTGTTTCCTGCATGTAACATTAATACTATTTTGTGTCTACAATACCTTTCATCCGAAAGGATCTTAAAGTGCATTACAGACTGTATGTGCAAAGATCACTTTACAGTTTGTGAAATGCAGCCATATCTAAGGTAGAACACAACAGCCATTCCACACAAGCATTTATAAGAGAAAAGTGAAACTAGTACGAATTTAGTTCAAACTGTAGTTATAAAGTGTTATATTAAACATAATGAGCAATCCAGCTGTGTATGAGATCCAATTAAGACTCTTTATAAATGAGACCAGTGAAAGATAATAGAAAATGTTTTAGAGGATTGAAAGTTCACTTACCTGAGGTAGTAGATTGTGTTTTTCTCATCCATTCATAAGAGCTGTGCCTTTGACTGTTGGGAGAGATTTGCTCTGCGTTAATTGTATCTACAGGAGGTAAAACTCCAGATCCAGCAGGATGCAGGGAATTGTAATCAGCAGAGCTGTAGGAGACCTGCCCAGGAGACGAGCCATTGATTTGTGCAGCAGTAACTATGCTGGAGGGTCCTGGGCCATAAGTATTCCAATCCTCCCTTTGCGTGCCATAGTGAGATCCCCAACCTCCTGAAGACTGTCCATGGTTGTCCATACTTGGCACATGATGATATCCCATGTAATCTGAATAGGATGGAGTGGAGACAAAATTTTGCACTGGTAGGTTGTTGTTGCACCTTATGGATCCTGGATACATGCTGGTTTCTTTATCCAAAAGATAACTCACGTACATGATGGTTGCAACTGGTGAAAGAACCTTGTTAAGACATCCTGTTTTCTTTCCCTCTTTTTTTTTTTTTTTAATTGTATTCCCGATCTTAATAAATGATATTATACTTGGAATCTTCTACCTCATCCTGTATTATCAACAACTGTTTTTACCAGGTGCTGGTGGTAATGGTTTACCAAGATCTAGTCTGACGTCAGGGTAACTGCCTGCCTCATAATTACATTTGCATTCAAATGAAGGGCTGACCATCTAGGCAACCCCACCTTGCTGCTAGTTCTAGTGCTTCCTTTTTCACAGATCTTTTATGTATCCTATGCCCATTCCCACTCTCCTAAAACAATTCCACCATAGCACAATGACGTTGAAATTGCTTGTGCTTCTAGAAAAAAAATTGTTTTTTAAAATCTGCATAGGTAACTATACTTGCAATTTAGATGTTGCCAAAAGAATTTTGCCTCAGCTCTTTTAAAATGAGGACTTTTGTCTAAAGCATTTATTTAGATAGTTTTAAGGGGGATAAAGTATACTGTTAAATATGTTTATTAAACCTTTATATTTTGAACTTCACACATTGCTTGTTTATCTTTCAACTCTTTTTAAAGGGACACTGCCCACTTGAATATTTTGTAACTGTCCAGTTTCAAAGAAGTCCAATTTCTATAGACCAGCCCTTTAAGTAGTATGTCTTGAATTTTTAAAACATAATTCTTTAAAAATCTGTCCTCATAGTGTTTTTTCTTTCCCGGTGATATTTATTAGTCTTTTCAGCATGGGAGATGTTAATGCCCTAACCTTGCAATGAGCATGGCTAGACTTTTGCGCCCATATGGAGCCCCATTGACTTCATTGGGGTTTAAAGGGATTTACCCACGTAGAGTCCACTGCTGGATCAGAAGCTAACTGACTAACTTTTCAGGGTAAGCAGTGCAACTGATCAGACACAGATGGAATCAAAAACAACCAAATGAAATAAGTAGAGTAAAAAAAAAAAATTCTCCAAATTTCTTTCAATTCTAGTCTTCTTGGGTGTTACTTACAGGAAATGTATAATTCTGAGACAAATGTGATTTTTGAAGTTAACATTTTCTTTTCAGGTGAACTTGGTGGGACACATCTTAATTGTCAGCTCTCTGGATTTGACTTCATACCTGTATGTAGAGCACCTCGTACATGCTGGATGCTATAAAAGTAAATAGTAGTAGTAATAACAAGAAAGGGAATTTTACAAATGTTTTGATAAGGCATTGTTGAGTGTTTGTTAAACGAAGGGGATAAACCATGTCTTACTAGTTGAAAATCACCATTGTATGTTTGTGTATGTTAGATTTCTGTGCAGTGGCTTCCATTTCACCTGTTTAGCTCAGATGCATGCCTAAACAATGAGCTATTTGTCGAGAGATATGCTTGCAAAAGAGGTGCAAATTATAATGAGATCTTTTCCTTTTCATAGGTGTGGCTTTTCATTCAGAGCCCTTTGCACTTTGACACCATTCAGACTCACACATCCCTTCTAATTCCAGCAACCTACCTGTGTGCCTAATAGAGAGTTGGGTAGGGGGAGGGAGGAAGAAAAGGTTATTTTCCCAACAAATGAAGGAAAAGAAGAATAAAATATTTAAAGGCTTTAGTGGAAAATGTGTCCACTTCTTTACCAGTGATTTTGTAATATTACATTTTTCTTTGCTTCTCAGGCCAGCAGAAAATACTATGGAAAGCTGTGTCATGGGAGGGGATGGAAGAAGATAGGGCCTTGTGTCACTAGAGCACCCCCTCTTCCTACTAAAGAATGGGGATGATGGGGACAGAAGGGAATCCTGTTCTCTTTAGCTGTAAGAAAGAAATATTACCACATAATCTCTCACTTTCAAGTACTATGTGCTGATAATGGCTGTTGTTCAATGGGGCATCAAAGGGATTTTCATGGATATTTGTGAACATCATTCAGATGAAACATTAAATGTTGATCAGACTGGAAATATGATCATCCACATTTTTGCTCTATGCGTGAGCACTGTGCGAGTTGTTACATTGCTGTACACTGCTACGTGTACCATGCTGGGCTATCAACTTAGACAAATCCAAGTAGTTGCAATTAGATGTGGATAAAATTTCAGCTCTGTCAACTCAATTAGCACCATGTCCATAGACTTCCAGTCAAAATGGACTGTTTACAAAATTCAAATCAAACACATTATGCGAAGCCCGTTCCTCCTAAAAAAGGAATTTTCATACTCATATATAAATGAAAGGCATTTATTTTTATAGCATGAATTGTACCTACATATGATTTTTCATTCCTGGCCTTTTTCTTCTAAGTGGCTCTATTCTCCCTTTCCCACAATTTCACTATTAGCTAATCTTATATTTTTGTATCACAGAGCTTTACCCTTCTTTCTCTGTTCTTCTTTTATCTCTTGTTTTTGCTCCTCCTTTCCCTTTCTTGTTTTTGCCTGTTCTATTATCTGAATTTTCTTCAGATCTTTTAGTCCTCTCCAGAACATCTTCTTCTTAATTAGATCAGGATATGCCCGTGGCAGATTGCTGTACTGATTTGATATCAGGTTACAATAGCAGCTCTAGATAAGGCATTTTGCTTAAACAGATTTACATAAAGGATTAGATTTCTGGGTAGGACTGCAAATTTTTAGCATCTATACCAACATAAGATAACTAAACTGCCAACATACTATTGTTCCACGCACTGGTTCTTATGTCTCCAACATTTCACGGATAAGTGATGAGCATGCAGTAAAAATGAAACTAAAGGCTCAGCCAACAGGCTAGTAGCTTGAAGCCATCGAAGTTTTAGTTTGTCTTTACTAGAGGGTTAACTTGCTGTTAATCTTGATTGGATTGGTAGGAAATTAACAAGAACAGACACAAACCTTCCATGAGTCATGTCCTGGTCATGGGACAGTGAGGCAGCTACCTCGCTCAGTGGTATAGGGCAGACTGCTGGTTAGCTTGCTGTCTTTGTTAACTCAGTGTGTCCTTAGTGAGAACTATGGCTTACCAGCTCAGACCCAGCAAAGCACTTAAGCATGTGCTTAACTTGAACACGGAGGCTGAACTATTTGCTCACTTTTAGCATTGGACCTTTCTGGAAAAGAATGGATGAATCAGGTGATGAAACTTTGCAGCGGGAATTTTAGCATGTAAAATCTTTGTTATCAAAGAGAAAGATGATGGAAATCAGCATGTCAACTGGCTATGCAGTCTTCCTGAAGGTGGCCATTTTGAATTCTATATACTTTGTTTTTTAACATTTCAAAAGAATGTTTAAAACTATCAATTACTTGTGAGAGGCGAGAGAGTGAGTCTAAGGGCCATGATAACCCTCCTTGGCTTTTCCCCTGTGCACCTTTTTATAATGATGAATCATTTTTAGTGCTGTCTTTTCCATTTCATAAATCAATGGCACGTACATAATTCATGCAACCCAGAATGGATTTATATAAAGGGCAGGAGGCAGTGGTTCAGGACTGAAGGAGAGTCACACCATTCTAGAGTGTGTTGATGCTTTAAAGTACATCCAGGCAGCATCGGGTCGACCATGTAACTGAATGAGTGTAGGTCACTTTGGCAAAGGAGATTTAACCCTGGAATGGAACATGCATAATATGTCCGAAAGTTACCTCTCCATTTTTTGTGACATCCAGTAGGAAAGGAGTCTTCTTCACTGCAGAGTGCACAGGTAACTAATTGCACTCTTTAAATACTGAAGGAAAGGAGCTGAAATACTTTTTGGTCATGATGTGTTGATAACTACTTCTGCTATCCCTGTTCTGCATTCATGTCATTAATGTTGGTGTCAGTGCATGTGCTGTCAAGCAATCAGGCACATGTGACCCTGTATCCAGATATCAGAGGGGTGGCCATGTTAGTCTGGATCTGTAAAAAGCAACAAAGAGTCCTGTGGCACCTTAAAGACTAACAGATGTATTGGAACATAAGCTTTCGTGGGTGAATACCCACTTCGTCAGACTCTTTGTATACAGATAGTGACAGCTATTTTCAGTACCCAGAAAATGGGACTACTGGTGATGGTCACTATTTGGCCAGTCAGGACAAATGGGGCTTCAGCATTTCATTGTGAATTACAAATGAATTTTGAAAATTGAATAAGGGATCTAACTGGGACTAAGATTTCTGTCTCTATGCCCAGAGTAAATAGATTTGCCCAAGGAAAAAACAGCTGGAATAGAAGGTGGCACATGCCTGAAATTCAACCACCTTTGTGCCTTATGCATTGGATAATGTCCAGTTTATTGCAGAGATTGCACAGCTTAGTTTTTGAAAATCATTGAAGTTTGATGGTTTTGAATTTGCATGTCTTGCTCATTTGTACCAGATCTTCCCTGTTTGATATTATTTATGCTTCCTGTTGAGCAGTGAGAATTCAAGGTTGTAGTGAAATCATCTGAAATTGGATTTATACAGTTTTGGGTCCAATCACAATAAAGATGAAGAGCTTCAATACCTTTGTGAAACAATCTGGTGTGTGATGATGATAATGCCTACATTGTGCTTTTCTTCAAGGCACTTTGCTAACAACTAGTTCTTCACAACAATCTTGTGGTGTTATCCACATTTTTACAGATGTGAAGAAAATGAGAGGCATTTATGTCATCTGCCCAAAACCACAATGGAAGTTGGTGTCAGAGCTAAGATTAGCACCAGCAGTTCCTGGTTTCTGGTTCTGTACTCAGCCGACTGGATCAAATCACTTCTGTTGCTGATTGGCGCCGAGTTTATCTTCTCTTTTTATTTCTAATTGTGCCAATCACATATCATGTAGGCAAATATACTTGACAGATTTCTTCATGAGAAATATTATTCCTTGTGTATTTGTGGGCAATCCATGTTATAATGAACAAAAGCACACTTAAGATATTTAATTGAATTGATTACCTGTATGTTTTACAAAATGTTTATCGCTGGCATAACTAGAAGGTTAATGATCCCTAAAGTATTATCCCAGTTTATAGATACTGCATTTGGGGCAATAAATGTTAACCTTTGAACATTTGCTTCTGCAAATAAAATTCAGCCTCATTTTGTGTACTTAACAACCTCTGATTGGAAACACATAGCAACCTATAGCAAGCAAGCTTTCAGCAAACTGGAACAGAAATGAGGTAGGTCTTCAAAGTGATCACTTATCTTCCTCAATAACTCTTCTGCATGTAAACAAGATAAAACAGGCTGTTTTGCCAGATCCCTCATTCTTTGAATGGCATGTTTGTCTAGTTATAAAGAACAAGCGATTGTGCTTGGGTATATTTTTCCTTTCATACAGAAGCCTTTGAGTTAGAGGCTTGAGTTTCTCTTCCTTTAATCCTGCAATGGAATTTTAAAGCACTTCACAGAGATGTGAAGAAAGAGTAGGTAACTATGAACTTGATCCTGCAGGGCGTGGGGCACCTTTTTGCATGATGCTGAACACCTTCATGTTCTGTTAGTATCAATGATAGTTGAGGGCAGTTAGGATCTTGCCTAAGTATCTGAGCACCTCATACGATTGGTCCCCAAGTTACTGTATGGAGGCACAGTGGGCAGATTCGTTTCCTTTACACAATGTTAGAATTTTCAGATTTAGAATTTCAAAATGTTTTACTGTTTTGATCTCTATAGTTTACTTGTGTGTGTGTCCCCCTTTTCTTTCGAAGTGTCCTCTTTTCTCTGTCTGTTGGAAATCAAGTGAGATCAAGCTTAAAATATAAAGAAGAAATACCATATACAGCGGAGTCTGTACACAGTGTATGTACAATTTTCCTTTAATTCAAAGTAGGATGGCTGTTGTTTGCATTTCTGATGGGCATATCTGGAAGATAATATGTCTTGATATGGTTGACATGGTTAGCAATGCAAATGATAAATCACTTTGGTAGCAAAATACTGTAATCAAGAGCCTGCATCCAAAGCACATTGAAATCAGTAGGATTCTTTCCACTGACCTCAGTGGACTTTGGACTCTGTCTCAGTATGCCAGTATAGAATGATTAGAGTAACTTCTTACATATTTCAATGGTAAGTGATAAATTCACCGCTTTCAGGTACCAAATATTGGATATGAAATGCAAATCCAGATAATAAAATACATTACACATAATTTTGCTAGCAGTATGTGTCTTCATTCTGTGCCCAATTCTGACCATTATGGACAATGAACTTTTTCTCCATAATTCTCATAGACTTTAAGGTCAGAAAGGACTATCATGATCATCTAGTCTGACCTTCTGCACTTTGCAAGCCACAAAACCTCACCCACCCACTTTGTAATAGACTCCTAACCTCTGGGTGAGTTACTGAAGTCCTCAAATCATGATTTAAAGACTTCAGGTTACAGAGAATCCACCATTTATACTAGTTCAGTGGTTCTCAAGTTTTAGCAATCCGAGGACCCCCATTTTGATTTAAAAATTTTCACGGACCCCAAAAACCCCCGCTTAGCCTCATGCCCCACCCCCACTCCACTCTTTTCCACAAGGCCCCACCCCTCTCCACCTCTTCCCGCCCCTGCTCTACCCTTGCCCCTCCTCTTCTCCGCCTGTTTCCATCCCCTCCGCTGAGCACGCCCTATCCCTGCTCCTCCTCCTCCTCCCTCCCAGTGCCTCCTGCACGCTGCTGAACAGCTGTTCCCCAGCGTGCAGGAGGCACTGGGAGGGAGGGGCAGGAGTTGATCATGGGGGCCCATGGACCCCCTGGAGTATCCTGGGTCTGCGGATCCCAGTTTGAGAAACTTTGTACTAGTTTAAATCTGTGGGTAACCAATGTCCCCTGCTGTAGAGGAAGCCAGGGTCTGTGCCAATCTGACTCAGGGGACAATTCCTTCCTGACCCCAAATTTGGCGATCAGTTAGACCCTGAGTGTGTGGGCAAGACCCGCTAGCCAGACTCCTGGGAAAGAATTCTCTGTAGTAACTCGGAGCCCTCCCCATCACGGCAGTTAGAGTTTCCAAACCATCTCTAGGTGTTAATACAGTGACTTTGTCACACCAATTGCCACGGTGAATGACTTCCTCTTTGTGCACTGTACCGCTCAGAACAGCAGCAACAGTGCAGACTAGCCAATCTGCCTGAACCTTGATTTGGGAGGGCCACCTCTAAGGCTGAGTTTAGTCTCAATACCTTATGAGGATACTGCCAACCAGGAAGGCAATTTATGAGGGCATTTAGAGGGCATTGTGATACAAACACATGCCCATTGGAGCTGGACTGGGACCTCTAACCTTATTTCACTTAGGCCATTGCACAACCATGAGATATTAAAAAAACTTTGATCCTTAATGATCTGAGCTGCACTAAAATTGGTGATTTAGAAATGACATTACCAACCACCTCAGCCATCTTGTTCTCACCATAACCCCTCCACCTATACTATATATATTTAAACTTTATATCATAATTATATTAAATAACAGACTGATGATGAAAATCCTTTCTGCATTACCATTTTCTGCAGTAGGTTTAAACCACATTGGAAACACTTATTGAAAAGTCACTTTATTTTAGAGTTCTTTATATACAAAGTAATTTTTCATTACCCCCATTAGATGATCAAAATAATATTATGATATATAATTAAAAGGAAAACAAGAATGTACCTATGCATAGGCCAAGATTTGGGGTAAAATTTTCAAAAGTGCCTGTGTGATTTGGGAATCTATGTCCCATTTTCAAAAGTGACAGGTACTTAATAGGCTTTGTCTTAATGAAAGTCAATGGGACTTAGGAGCCTGTCACTTTTAACAATGGGACAGAGCAATTAAGGTGCTTTTAAAAATTTTACCCTTGGTGCCTAAAGCTAGGCACCTAAATCCATAGATAACCATCTAAATAAGTAGCCACACTTTCAAAAGTGCTGAGTACCCAGCAGCTCCCACTGAAGTCAATGAGATGGCACCACTTTTCAAAATCAGGCTACTTATTTAGGTGCCTAAATATGGATCTGGCACCTCAGTATTAGGGACCCATTTAAAATATTGGCCAGAGGTTATATTCAACGAAGATATTGGTTTGCTTAGTCTTCCATTAATTTGGCCTTTCAATTTTTTAATATTAATATGTCTGAAAACCAGACTAAATTTCAAGGAATTTAAACATTACTTGGATGCATTATATGTGTCTTTATCTATGGTTTCATTGTCTCACAAAATGCAATTGTTCCCTTAAGTATATCTAAGTTTTAAGAATTTTTCTCCCTTCACTATTTCTTTAAGAAACAAAATGGACTGAAATGATCTCTTCCACCATGAGTGAAAATGGGCCAACGTTCACAGTTCCATAATGTTTTTCCAGAAACATTTATGGGATGATTTGAAGAGCGCATGTTTGTTCTAGTATTATTTAGCCTTGGAAGTGATTTCTGTTTAAAAAAAAAAAATCAAGCTGGACCCCTCCCCAACAATAACTCAGCAGTCTGTAGCCACCTTGATCTAGGTTTTCAATCAAGTAGCCCAAAGCATGAACTAGTTTTTCAGGGCCAAAACCTGGACCCATGTGCAAAGTTTGAGAAAGTGAAATTAGCACATGGGACCTACATAAGGATGAGAAGGGGGAGGAATTTTCCCTCTTAATCCAGTGGCAGGGCACAGAGCACATGCACAGTCCCTGTTTTGCTCTTAGGAATGCAGCATTGCCTGTGGTCCACTTCATACGTCTTTTGGTTAGTGGATCCACATAGTAGCAGAACAACTGGACACCCCTTGTTCCCAGCCCACCCTCTGCACTGCCATGGGAAATGCCTGCTTTGTGGTCCAGAGAGGGCCTGGCATCCCCTTGTAGCATCCATCCAGGACCCTTTGCACACAGTAGTTCCATTGGCTTGGGGGGTTTTCCACTGTCCTTTCACAGGCCCTGGGGATTTGGCCCTTAGTTGATTGTACGTGGAGCCTGTGCGCACAAGGCTGTTGTGATGCTGGGATCTCTTGCAAAACAGCTCTGGCTGTCCTGTCCCCTTTTGAACGGTAGTGCTCCATGTACTGTTGGTTTATAATGTTCTTTATAAAATAACTCTTTGAATGGCCTTACTGAGAGGCCACAACCTGCTGAAGGTTCCCATTGTGCTGTAAGCTATTCATTGGAAGTGGAGGAGGTGGCGGGGGAAATAAAGAACTGGACATTTCCGAATGAGTCTGTGGGTTATGTACTGGAATGGGGCTCACTGAGCCAGAGTCACTCTGCATAGAGCCAAGGCTGGTGCCATCAAAATGAGTCATTTTCTTCTTCATTAATTTTCTTTCTTTGGCTCTGCGATTCTGGAACCAGATTTTCACCTGCAGAGGAACAAAGGAAAAGGTGTTTCAAGAGCTAACAGAATGTAGTCTGATAAGTCAGCTTCTCGGTGTTGTGAGATTTATTTTTTTTAGAGTCTTATTTTTTGGCCCTTTTATATGTAACATATTTAGGTTTTGTGTACAAAATCTTACTTAAATTCTTATGTTGCATGCATCACTGTGATATCCAAATGCCTGAGACTGCTCTAGTTAATGGTGTGAACTGAACTGGCATGAATAGCCCCAGAGATCAGGGGAGCATACAGGTAGTGTTACAGTCGCCTTAGCCCCTGCCTTGGTTGTGCACTGAGTCCAGCTTGGCCAAATCAGAGGATCAGGGCCAATTTACCCAGGGCATTTTTCTCTTCTCACATTCATCAAATTTACAGCCGTGTAACTCTGTTGACTTCAGTGGAGTTGGTCCTGATTTATACCAGTTCCTCAATATGGATTTAGCTGTCTGTTTGGGCACACACATTTGAAAAGTTTGCTCATAATTTAGTAAAATGACCCCAGTTCTTCCACGTTGGACAGAGAAAACAGCCTTTTCTTAAACTTATCTTTCAACCTCCTTTCTTATTAAAAATAATTTTCAGTGACCTATATTCCAGTTTAACTCAGAAATATATCTTTTAATAAGTATTTCTTTACACTGGGTTGACCTCACCTGTTAGGTAAGGAGTGCTAGGCTGAGGCATTTGCATAGTATTCTGCTGTGTTCCAGAATAATGCTAATGGTTTATATTTCTGTTGTATCTCTCAAACAGAAGGACCCTGAAGTGCTTTACAAACAGATATAGGCCAAATTCTGCCCTTCAATAGATATGTGCAGACAGTCTATTGAAGTCAATGGGCAATGTGCACACACGTTGAAGGGCAGAATGATAACTACATACTAAATTCATTACTTCACTCACAACTGAAATGCAGCCACCTTCATGGTGAAATGAAGCAATGGTTGAAGAGCATGCTGCAATAACGCTTACGGTTCTTTTAGGGTAGGCAATAAAGAATCAGCAACAGTGTAGGATAGGTAATGAAGAATATTGTGTCCAGTTGAAACTACGGGGGAGGGGGTATTTTGAGGCAGCAGAATGTAATGGAATTTGAACAGGAATCTAGGGTTAACTCATTATTCTTGTGAAAACTTCTATTTCGTCTCTAATGATCACGGGGCAGATTCTCAGCTAGTGTAAACTGACCCCAATTTATTCCAGCTGAGGAACTGCATAAGTAGTTCTGTATGAAGTCTAATCTGTTTACTGAGGCAGAATCATCATGATCATTTTAAAAAATCTGCCATCCTTTTGATGTTCAGATCAGAAACAGAGTAGTGTTGCAACCAGTTTTTATAATCCTAGGAGAAATCCGTGAATTAACGAGAAACGAGATTCATGGAGCAATTATTTTTTGCCAGCGTCATGGGAAAGGCACAGACTGTGGTGAGCTGAGAGAAAGCAAAGCAATAAAAATGGGTGTTCTCCATAGGTGCTATGATGAAGAATTTTAAAAATTCCAAATTTCTTTGTTTTAGAAAAAAATTATATGGTGGCAAAACCCAAAATAAGAGACTTATTCATTTTTAGGTAATGCTATAGCCCCCTCATTACTATGCTGTCTAATGGTATGTCTAAATTACATTTAGACACCTGCGGCTGGCCCATGCCAGCTGACTCAGGCTTGTGGGGCACGGGCTGTGGGGCTGTTTTCCCTTGTTGACTTGCTCTACAAATAGTTTTCTTTCTCCCAGCCTAATTCTCTCCCTCTTCTTCCTTGCTCCCCACCATCCCCCTCAACACCCTCCACCCCAGCTCACTTGTTTCTGTCTTCCCCTAACAACAGGCCCATTTTGCTTACTACATTTCCAAAAGCAATTTCAGTTGGATTTAGTATTAATTTTTCTTTGTCCAAATACTGTTCTGTAGTGTTGCTGTCCCTAGGTAAATAATTGCTGTGTTTCACTTCAGCAGTGGCTATATTTGAGATGTGGGTAAAACAATACATATGGATCTGTGGTAAATTTTGTAAAGTATTTTGAGATCCATCACGGCAAAAAGTTGCGTGCATGCTCTCTCTCTCTCTATATATATATATATGTATATATGTTGGTCATTATCATTCATTAATGTTATTAGAGTCTTCAACAATCTTAATCACCTTTTTATATTTTAATTTTTAATTTCCAGGAAAGAGCCCATCCTCCCATCCATTTGAGATATTTCTGGGGTTATAAGAGGATCCATTTTTCCCAGTATTTCACAGGGGTGAATGAATTTCCCTGCTTCCCGGATTATCAACACCTACTGTACCAAAACTACATAATCTTGCCTACAGTCATTTTACACTATGTGGCAACTAGCATGCATATTTTTCTCACAGGAACAACAGCTTGTCCAAAACCCATCAGTGTTATCACTGATTCTAATCTAAGGTCTGTTGTATACACAGTTTTTGCACTGATATAATTATGTTAGGCTAGGTATGCGATTTTTTTAAAACCAAAAATATAACCTTTAATGTAGACAGTTATAATGGTATAACAGATGCCTTATATTGGTATTGCTGATATCCCTTCCTGAATGACAATAAGCTATATGAGTATAACTACATCCACAGTGGGGTGGGGGTGAGATGTTGTAACACTGTAACCATAATGACATAATTAAAGCTGTACATACAGCTTTTGTGATTAGAGCAGGTCTAAGATGTCACACTTGGTAACGCAAACATTACATGACTGGGCTGAATATTCACAGAAAGTGAATCTTGAATTAGTAATCATGGGCATACCTAAATCCAGATATGAAGAATTTGTTTATTCAATCACGGAACAAATATATATATATATATAATGTGACTCAAATGTCCAGTTAAAACAACTCAAATGTCTGGTAGTCAAATACTTGTAATGAATTACTTGCTAACTCGCTGCAGCTCAATACTTATTAATGAAATTTAGGCCTGTTTCTCCACTCCACCATATGTTGTTATTTATACTTTTGTAAATTGAGGGCAGACTGGATGTATAATGCTACCAATCTGATTTGGTAGCTTTTCTATCCACTTTGCACATCACAAGGTGCAAAGAAGTGGAGAGTCAGGCACATTATTCATTGAATAACTGGAGAAATCTTGATGTGTTTGCAGATAATTTGCAAACAAAATGAGGTGAAATTGTTGAATATATTATCCAACAAGAATTATTCATAGAGCTCAATCAATAAAACTCATAATTCTGTATTTCATTCCCTAGTTTCAGTGCAATGATTAAAGGACCTCCCAGGTAACATGAAATAGAACATATTATGTTAGCCCAAGGAATAATTATGTGCATTGCTCTGTGGGTGATCCAGCTAGACTTCTTATCTCAGTGTCTTGCTTCCTGGGCCAGCTGGGGTTGGAGGTGTTTTAGAGCTAGAGGCCATGTTTCCAGCTCAACTAGTAGGAGGAAGGAAAGGCTGGAAGCACTGCAGGAGCAGTGCACAGCCATTGCAAACACCTGATTTAGGAATGTGACATTGATGGATTCCAGAGCAAACTTTATTCAGCACTTGGCTAGAATATAGAACCTCAAGATTAGAGGATAGAATGGAGGAAATATTGAGAGAGGAGGGAATCCTCAAGTAAATGTAAAGAGGAGCCCAGGGGCTAAATAAGTACCTTCCTAAATCTACTCGAGCTTGTCAACTGGACTTACTGTGTCTAAACCAGTGGTTCCCAAACTTGTTCTGCTGCTTGTGCAGGGAAAGCCCCTGGCGGGCCGGGCCGGTTTGTGTACCTGCTGCGTCTGCAGGTTCGGCCGATCGCGGCACCCAGTGGCTGTGGTTCGCTGCTCCAGGCCAATGGGAGCTGCTGGAAGCGGCGGCCAGCATGTCCCTTGGCTCGTGCCGCTTCCAGCAGCTCCCATTGGCCTGGAGCTGCGATCGGCCGAACTTGTGGACGCGGCAGGAACACAAACTGGCCTGGCCCGCCAGGGGCTTTCCCTGCACAAGCGGTGGACCAAGTTTGGGAACCACTGGTCTAAACTAAGGATGAAATTCTGGCCCCATTGAAGTCAATAGCAAAACTCCCATTGACTTCAGTGGGGCCAAGATTTCACCCTAGGATTTTTTGCTAAAATTTCCCACCAGGGTAGACAACCCCCCAGGCAGCTGCTGGTGTTTTAAGACCATCTCATCTGTCCCTATTCAAAGTAGGTCTAAACAACACTGCTTAAAAGGCTGCCAGCTGCCAATGCCTTGCCTGCACTTGCACTAGCACCACTGCTACCGCAGGTACAGCTGAGTCCATGTTAGCAATGGTGGGAAATGTGGAGATAAGGCCAGTGGGATTAATCACACTTTGCTGAATAAGTTATTGGTTTGTACATTGCAAATAGAGTCCAGCCATGTTGTTTGGTGCTTAGAGACATTAGGATGCTTGTGTTTTTAACCAATCTTGTCATCTCCTCATCAACAATAACAATGCATGGGAAATCCGAGTATGTGAGCCATACTCTACCTGTCTCTCGGAAAGTCTTAGGTTTGCTGCAAGTTCAGACTTCCTCCTGATTGTAATGTATCTGTTGTAATGAAATTCCTTCTCCAGTTCTAATCTCTGATGATCTGTGTAAACCACCCGGTACTTCTCTCTTGTTCTTGTTTTACCTGTTTTGAAAGAAAAAGACATAGCTTCAAGCAAAAGTTTTTAACTTCAATAGCGAAAAAATGTTCTTGAAAATTCTAGGCCTGATTCTTCTTTCACTTACTCCAGGGTAAATCCATTGACTTCAGCAGAGTGAGTGTTGATTTACGCCACAGTTGAATCTGACCCATAGACTTTACTTTTGTTCTTAAGTAAACAGATGACAAATGGATGCTTAGATTTCTTTATCAGCACATTTTGGGGAGGAAGTGTGGTTTTGTGGTTAAGGACTGGTAGTTAGGAAATCTGAGTTCTATTCCTAGCTCTGACAGAGACTTTCTCTGTGACCTTAGCTAAGTCACAAAACATCTCCATTGCTCGGTTTCTCTAAAAAGAGATGATACCTGCCTCAAAGTGGGATTTGTGAGCCTTCTTTCACTGTCTATAAAGCACACTGTCTGTCTAGCACTCTTGGTGCTGTAAAAACAATAATGATAATGATTGATATGTGCAGAGTTCTATTACTATATTTTGATAGGTGGCTCTTTTTGTCCCTTGGGTTAAAAGGTGGAGACAAACTGTCTCTGCCTGGACATCCGCACAAGGAATGGGAGTATGAAAGATTTGCAGTTGAAAGTAGATAGCGATTGAGAGAATGATAATGCTTGATGTAGACCATGTTAAAGTTGCAGCATCCAGTGTTTTACTAATCTTGTTACATAATTTCAAGTCTGGGTCCATGACATGGCTGAACAGGGGATTATTAAAAAGTAATTGTGACTGTCAGCACTGAGTACATCTGGAATTTCTGTCCATGTGGCTGCAACTTTATTAATTCCATCAGGATAACTTCTCGGGGTAACCAGTCCTATTAGCAGTGAAAAGGAGGAGGACCATAGATGCTCCTTTTGTCACCTCCCTCCCCTCCCCTTTGTCAAAACTTAAATCCAGTCAGAGCATCACAGCCCTAGGGATTAACAGGAGTTTAAAACTAAGGCCTTATCAGAGTCTGCATTACCCCAACACTAAACAGCTGCTTAAAACTAAGATCCTCTCAGAGCCTGCATTACTCTCAAGGCCCACTATGGCCTGCAACCTAGAACAGCCTACTGTCTGGAGAATGCACTTGCCTGGTATGGCTTATGCTTACTCATAAACCCTTTTCCTGAGAAAGGTGTGTTAATGCCTGATTCTCAGGGAAAAGGGGCACTTCCCCAAAATCACCCAAAAAGCTGCAACTTTATTAATTCCATAACAAGACAGCTTCTTGGGGCAGCCAGTCCTAGCAGCAGTAAAAAGGGAGAAGACCATAGATGCTCCCTTTGTCGCTGGTCTTCCCCCTTTGTTAATGCTGAAGTCCAGATCATCATGGCCCAATCACAATGGTCCCTGACTGGAGCTCCTAGGTGCTACTGTATTACAAATAATGAATAAATAATATTCTGCCTATGCCTACGGATGATACCTGATCTAATGAGTGTGACAGACTTGATTTCTTCTGGGGTCTCTGTTCACCAGGATTGAAGAACACAAGGTCCTACTCTTTGAATTTGGTCTGTTAGCCTCCATGATACATAGCTCAGCCTTGGGCAAGCACTATGTATTAATAGTGGGCTTTAAGTGATCTGGACATTTCTCATCAAATCTGTAAAATATGAAGACAGGCCTGAACATTTTGGTGTGGAAAAATATTTTTGTCCATGTTCATACTTATTATTCATGTTTGTTTAAGAACCACTTTGTCCATAAAGCCAAGAATACTTTACACCAAGTCTGACACCTTCCCCAGGAAAGAGTCACACTGATTCAGCTCTGAGTTACATTGGAATAAATCTGTAGTAACTGCACTGAAGCCAATGTAGATAACACAAGTGTTATGCTGGACTGATAGCAACCCAATCATGCTTATTCCAATAGTCAAGTTAGCTGTGATGTCAATTCCAAAATACTACTGACAAAAAATTTAAAGAGGTCCTGAAAAACAGCAGTAATTCTCTTCAGCCTACATAGATATCAAGTACATTTGTTTTCATTCATTGGAAGTGTAAATTGTTTGTTTAACACATGGTCACCTGTGGTGCTTTAATGCCTTACTTGATATTTTTCAAACTTCTTTTGATCTCTCTAGCCTGTGTTTTTGTTTAGGTTTTTTTCCCTTTAAATGTGAATTTGGGGTCATTCTGTGGAACAAAATGCCTAAAAGGTTTCCCTAAACTCTCCATTGTGGTGTTAAGATGAAGTACACAAAAGAGCTACAAGGTGATCTTATCATGAACTCTATTCACATTCAGAAGCCATAAACAAATATCAGATCTCCTTTTATCTCCAAATGTATTTGATATCTATGTAGGTTGAAGAGAATTGAAATAAGCATGGTTGACCTATCAGTTTCTGATTTTAAGTATTAAACTCTTATTATCCATCAGGAGGAATTTTTATTTGCTTTTTAAACGGAAATAGAAGCTAAATATATTTGCAGAACTCAGCACCTATTTGTCTATACATGTCTTGCTTGTTTATTATCATGCAAACACACTTCTGTTTCTTTTTAAATATGATAGTACTTTATGGTTCCTTTACTGAAGGCAGCAGAAATTTACAAAACTAATTGGGAAGGGTTGATTTTAAAAAAAGTAAATAATAAGAGCAAACTCTCTATGATTTGCCTGGTGTGGCTCTTGACTTAAATATTCTGCTTTTCCTACATGTTCAGAATCCTTACGCACCCATTGGGAGAGGAGAATATCAGAGCTGAGGGCTGCTGGATGGATCTAAGAAGAGAATGCTTTATTGTCCATTTAAGTCAATGGGACTCTTTCCAATGCCTTTATTGGGAGCTGGGTTGAACCCCCATTATTCATACAGCATTTTATATTGAGGCTGAAGGATTACATTTTTCATACATTTGCCAAAGCTAAATCAAAACAAACTTCCCAAACCAAAAGTTAACCCCACATCATTTGCAAGATTACGATAGTCCTGTAATTCCATTCATTAAATTTAATGACGTCTCTGGGCCAAATCCTGAGGATCTTGCTCAGTTTTTACGCAGCCAAAATTCCAAGGCTGTGAGGATTTGGCCAATAAACAGCTAAGATGATGCTGTTGGCTTTGTCACAGGCCTTTTGGGGACAATAATTACAATTTCCCCCTCTAAAGCTGAAAAGTAAACTTTAAATCCAACCTTTAGCCAACCCTCCTCATTTTACTCAGGTGAATAGTTTCACTGGAGTCTATGGAACTACACAGGTGAGTCAAGTGAGCAAAATTTGCCCCATTAGGCTTTTTTTTCTGAGTCTTTTCCTGATGTCAGACTGGTGTCGTCAATGTGTGGTATCAATTTAACTAGAGATGTTCTCTCTTGGGGGACTCTGGCATGGAATTGCAAGTGTTTAGACTTGATCTAATAGGCTACCAGAAGTCAGAGGTCTAACCTACATTGTAATATGTCCTCGTAGCAGTAATACATGGATAGCCTGGTTCTGAAAAGCAGCTTAAGTGTAGGGAAGTTTGCCTGAAATTCAAAAATTAGGGGTTCACCTGACATTTACGACTTAAACTGCACCTTGCAAAAGGGTTTTTAACAATTCCACAGAGGGAAGGCTAATTACTCTAGCAATTTTTGTGACTCTGGCCAGGATCCAAGTGGGGGGAAGGGAAGAGCTTTCCCATTGGTCATAAAATTCACAGAGCATTTCTTCTGAAGACAATAAAGCTAGGAGAAGGCCTCTTTATTTGCTGTGAAAATCATCACCCTTTCCGGCAATATAACTCCTGAAGAAAAGAGGGAGAAGGAAGAGACAGGGCTGCATATCAAAGCAAAGAGAAGTGTTAAAAGGGTCTGTTGCCTCAATATGACAGATAGGCCTCAAACCCCAAGACAATGTAGCCCAGGGAAGAAAAAAAATACTCTCAGACCTCACAACTAGTTTACAAAGCAAAATAAATTAGCATTAGAACTGGCCCAGGCCCCATTTTCATTGCCTCCTCTCTCAGCTGTTTAGGGCTTCTGTCTTATGTGAGCTAACATCCTTCATAAAAATCTAGCATCTACCAATGCCTATAGCGAGAGCTAGATCAATACTACAGTATCATATTAGTTATAGAGGCTCATATTCTGGTCTCAGTTACATAGTGCAACTTGTGCCAGAGGGGGATAATGGGTGTACCTGATCGCATGAGAGCAACTGAAATTAGTAGAATGGAGAACACATTCTGGCACAAAATATGTTCAAGAGAGACAATTCACATCTGGATTCTTGTATAACCCACTATTTGGGGGTGACTGGATTGGAAGTATTGGTTCAGTCCATTGCAAAGATAGGAGACATTTTCAAAATTCAAATCCAAATCTGGGTTTTGATTTTGCTTGCCCTCAGATCCAGAGTTTTGCTTTGAGCCCGTCTCTAAATATGCCCGGGGTTACTTTAAAGAGTAGTGATAGAAAGGGCCAAACTCGTCCTTGGGGTAACTTTACCGACTTCAACAGGGTTATGAAACCAAAGCAATTTTGAATGAATCAAGACAAGGAACTCTTTCCCCCATTCTGTATATGACATTCTATAATAGTTAAAATACAGGGCAGCATCTTTCCATTTCAGAAGCAGTACATTGTCCCAAACTTTCATACATGTGTTTGAGTAACTTTACTCCCAGGAGAAGTCCCACTGAGTTAAGTGGGACTACACATATGAGTAAAATTACTTATGTGCTTCAATGCTTCCAGGATCTTGCCCAAAGTATGAACAAAATTCTGCCTCAGATCTGCATGGTGGGTCTTGAGGCTAGTAATTTTTTCTTGCTATATGTGCTTGTGGAGATCCATGCCTAGAAGAAGAAGAGCAGCATACTGGAGTCAAGAGACTTTAAGTTCAGAATTTTCTTTATGTTTTGTTGACTTCTGTCTCACTTGCAATACCTGGATTTTCTACTTTGAATCTATTCTGTTGTTTTATGCTAAAACTCATGGGCCACATTCTGTTCTTGGTTTTGCCAGTATAAACTTGGAGATACTGCATTAAGGTAAACCAAATTAAATCAATTGAATCCAAAGTAGAATTGCTCTCCATTATTTTCATCACTACCCTCTGTTGATTGAGTGGATTCCCTACCCAATATTTTGATTTTTGGATATCAGAAGTGTACAAGCTGTTGAAGGTGTGGGTAGATTTGTAAGTGACCAGACCAGGAGAAATCTGCTTTTTGTGATTCTCTAAAGCCAACGGAGCAAGGGATGAATTGAAATTCCTACAAGTGTTACATATATTTTTTTTATATGCAGTGTTGGTGCTCTCTCATATATTCTTTAGACATTCAGCACCTCGCAAGATTAGGCTTTTAGAAGGAATGTGATTCTTTCCCACAATATTTTCCCCTTTCTAAAGATGTAAGGGATGGGATTTCTATGCCCTTCAAAGATTAGATAATCTCTGTTGGTAGTGCATTTGCCAATGATGCCATCAGCATCTCTCATCATCAGAAAATGTAGCCTGTGTCTTAAGAAAGCTGTAATTGAACAAGGAAGATATGGGAGTCTTCATGTGCAGGAAATTACAAGCTCTGCCCATAATCAAAGTTTCCCTCCTTCCCCTTCTTTACACCATCAGAAACCCTTCTTATCCCCTTTCTATTTAATGTCAGGTCTTCTCTTCTACCCTACAGCTGTGTAAAGAAATTCACACTGCTGGTGAAACTGCTGGAGAGGCAAGTTTTCACCAGTGTCACAGAAATACTTTTTTGGGGTATGGTTTCACTGCAAATGTGTTGCTATTTTTCTAAAAACAGAAAGTGACCTTTCTTCCTCCTCAGTGAAAATGGCAAAATATCTCCATGAAAGTAGTGAAGCCAACTTGTGGTGATTTGTAATGTTTTCCAGGATGGATTTTCTTCCACCTTCCATCAAAAATTGATCCTTGATCATACCTGTGAATACTTTTGAAAATATGGGGGGAGCGTCCATTTTTTTCCACATAAAGCATCCTACAGTGATAATTGGCCTGGCTTTGTTCTGCGCTCTGAGTGGTAATTTTTTGCAGGGCAGGGAGATAAATGAGAGGAGCCTTGCTCCAGCTATATCATTGGATAAAATATTGAATATTTAATATTCAGCATTTTCTCCTTGGAATTGCCCTTGAGCCTTTTTCTGAAGTCTAACACATTTTTTTTCCCTTCTGCATGCTCAATACCTTCATCCGTGCAAAGACCAAGCACTCAATCCTGCACCCACTGCAGTCAATGAGATTTTGGCATTGACGGTGGGTGCTGGCTCAGAACCCAATCCCTCCAGTTCTAAAGCCAGTAGGAGAAGGCATTACAGATCAAAATGAAGCGTGTCTTCCAGCTTGAGAATGGTGGACCACAGTCAGATTATCTCCCCCCATGGTAATGCATTCTAGCACCACAAGATTTATAGGCTGGCCCCTAATATTAAATACTAAAACCAGATTTTCCATTGGTGTAGCATAGTTCCTTTGACTTGACTTTACACCAGCAGAGGACCTAGTATTAATATTTCTTTAAAAAAAAATGGCTTCAATTAAGAGTATGTTGCAATCCTTTTTTTCCCTTTCCAGGTCCATAGTAATGACAGGAATGAAGAACAAAAGGTGGAAAGACCAGCAGGGGATAAGAGAAGAGTAGAGAATAGGTTAAACATTTTCCTTCAGCATTCATCAGGCCATGAGTCCAGAAAACAACAAGGAAAACCCACCACAAAATCACTGTAGGGTCCACACTTGTGGCCTTTACTCACATGTGTGGACTGCTCATGTGAGTGATCCTAATACAAGTAGCTCTGCTGACTTTAAAGGGACTTACTAACAGGAGTAATTCTTGCAGGATTGCAAGGTCATCTTGCAAAAATCATCTTGCGCTTTAATATAATTGTCTCCATAATTAAATTGTATTGTTATAGGACACAGCGTTTAACTATATTGTTATAGTTTCATAGCATTTAAACAGCAAATAGTAATTTATTCATCTGATTCATTTTTTCCACTGGCTGAGGGACTGTAGGTAAGTCAGCCTCTGAGCCTCAGGTTTTCCATCTGTAAAATAGGGATAATACGCTTACCTACGTCACAGGGTGTTAGGTTTCTAATTAAACAATGGGCCTGATCCTGCAGTCCTCGCTTAGGCAAAACAACTCTTGAAGTCAGTGGTGATTTTAGCCTAGAAAGACTGCAGGGTCAGGATCAGTGTACAAGGCTTTGAGGGTGTAAAGTGTAATGGATTCGATCCTACAAAGTACTGAGCTCTCTGATGCCGATCCAGCAAAGCTCTTGAACGTGTGTAACAGGACTACTCGTGTGCTCAAGGGTAATAGGAACACTCATGCTCAAAATTAAGCACATGCTGAAGTGCTTTATTGAATCAGGGCCTATAAGTGTTGTGTGCTGCGGCTGTTAATTTTAATCCTGCTGGAAAACTGGGAAACATTTGCTTTTCTGAAAACAAAGACAAGAAGAAACATGATTAGGGCTAGAGTAAGGGCCCCACTTAGAAAGCTGTTGTATCTGAGCTGAACTTTCCTGCTTAAAAAATAATTAGTAAAGGGAAGAGGCGGCAGGAAAGAAAACCTGTTGTTTTGATACTATTGTTCAGAATGAAGCAAATCTTTGATGAGAACCTGAGGACCTGATCCAATACCCATTAAGTCAATAGAAAGGCTCCCACTGAATATTAGAGGGAGTTAGATCCCCATAGGCATTTAGGCCAGATCCTCAGAGATATTTAGGCACTTAATTCCCATTTATTTTAATGGGAGTTATGCTCCTAAATATCTTTGAGGATTTGGGCCTTGGATAATAATTATTTGTATCTTTGCGAGGCCTGATCCTGCGAAGTGCTGAACACCCTCAACTCCTTTTAAACACATAAAAGTTGAGGGTGCTCAGTGGCTTGTAGAACCAGGTGCTGTAGAGTGGAGAAAGATGTTAGCACTTAGCAACACCCTGAATTCCTACTAGGTGCCTATGCCTCAGATGAGTGCGATGCACCTTATAGGATCGAGCCCTGGCAGGACGAGTGTGAAAGAGTTTAAGGTTTGCTAGTTATGGATGATCAGAATGTTATTGTTTGTTATTTATAACAAACTGCACTGCACTGCAAAGCCAGATAAGGAGACAAGGTCCTGTCCCAAAGAGCTTGCCGTCTAAAAAGACAGTAATAAAAATGAAGGTGGGGCTCAGGGGAAGAAAGGAAAAGCAGTGTGTGGGGGGGTAGCGAGTTCCACAATTCTGGCTGGGGGTGGAGCAAGAGGGGATTATTTTATTTGGAATAGGTTTTCCCGCCATCTGGTGTGTTAGCTCCAACTCTTTGTAGCTCTATATCCTTGATAGCATTTCTTAGCCTCTCACAGGGGCTTGTGGCAACCTGGGTTGTTACTTTGGGAGACATAGTGTCACTTTTAGATTTGAGCCCCTATACTGAAAACACTTATGAGTAATCTCATTGCCTTCCCTGGGACTATTCACAAATAGGATGCACTATGCTGAGGCATAATGGCAGGATTAGGCCCCGGTTTGCGTTTTAGTTAGGGAATGGTGAGTCAGAAGCAAATATGACTTTAAAAGAACCTGGTGCATATATTTATTTTTAGGGGTTGAACTGTGCTGTCCTTACTCACCCAGAGTAGTACCCTACTCCACAAATTGTCCCATTGATTTCAGTGGGCTTACACATGGCATTAGAGACTATTCAGCATTAATAAGCATATCACAATCTGGCTTTAGGAAATCTGGTGCACCATTTCAATGTAGGATTTTCTGTATTTCTTTTGACTGGTGATTTAAGATTTCTTTTTTGTTTTTACCCCAAAATTGACAGTTTTAATTCCTACTTAAAAAACCCTCAACATTAGTAGTGCATGGGGCAGAGATTGGGAGAGGAGAGAAGGAAATGTCATGAACTGCAACTGGACTCTGAGCACCTCCAAGAGGTACTGAGGCCAATGGGAGCCAAGGGTGCTCAGCATTTCACCGGATCAGGTGCCTTTACAATTCACTTTTCCTTAGTTCTTTCCAGGCAGCCTTTTTGCTTCATTTTTGCTTTTTGCTTTTCTCAATGCTTCATGACTTAATTTTATGCATCAGATGGTAAGTGCAACCTATTGCTTTTACTTGCTCACTATTATAAATCAGAAATTGACATGTCAAGGTATTTGACTAGATGTGTAACCATGGATGTCTGTATTCCTGCCTTTTCTAAGACACCGTCTATAATGTGAAGCAAGCCTTTTCATCCACTCTCATTTATTCACTTTTGAAATGCTATTTTTTTTTAAAGGAGCTATGGTATTGACTCTGTGCTAGGGGCATGATACTGCAGATCTTATTGACTCCAGTGGGCCTACTTACCTGAGTAAGGTCTGCAGGGCCGGAGAGAGCATTTCTATTATAATCCCTGTTTCTGACCCATTTCCAAATATATAGTTTTGGCCTGCATTTTTTCATGCTTACTGTGAGACCAGAAGAAAATTAATATGGAAAGTTACAAAAAAACATTCAATGCTTTTAAAACACTTATGATCTTTAAGATTCTCACTGAAATCATATTCTTAAATGATCCAGATACTCCATTTCACATTTTATCACAAATGGAGTAACTTCCCTGCATTGAGCAGTTTTTTACGGCCCAAAGAGGTTGCTTCCCATGTGCCCCAATACTAAAAGTTAGGAATGGCAATGTAATAAATCAGCATGTGATCAAAGACATCATTCAAAAGCAGAATCAATATTTAGCTGATAGTAAAAGAACCCATCAAAATGATCAGGATTCTTCGTCTCACTGCATACTTCCCAGCTTTTCTTATGAACTAGGAACTGGGCAAAAAAAGTGAAAGCTCTTCTCAGCATAAACCTCAGCACCCACATACCTGTGGAAGTGGATTGCACCGTTTTCCTCATCCATTCATAAGAGCTGTGCCTTTGACTGTTGGGAGAGATTTGCTCTGTGTTAATTGTACCTACAGGAGGTAAAACCCCAGATCCAGCAGGATTCAGGGAATTGTAATCAGCAGAGCTGTAGGAGATCTGCCCAGGAGACGAGCCATTGATTTGTGCAGCAGTAACTGTGCTGGAGGGTCCTGGGCCATAAGTATTCCAATCCTCCCTTTGCGTGCCATAGTGAGATCCCCAAGCTCCCGAAGACTGTCCTTGGTTGTCCATACTTGGCACATGATGATATCCCATGTAATCTGAATAGGACGGAGTGGAGACAAAGTTTTGCACTGGCAGGTTGTTGTTGTTGTTGCTGCACCTTACGGATCCTGGATACATGCTGGTTTCTTTATCCAAAAGATAACTCACGTACATGATGCTCATAGCCTGGCTTTGTCTTGCCAGGACATCCTGCTCCTCACAGTGTTTGTTTGATCTCTTCCTGCCTTCCTCTTTCTTTCTCTCTCTTTTCTAGCCCCAACTGGCTCTATAAATGACTCATGCTAGCCCTGATGTCTCTTTACTACACATGATTAACAATGGTGTTACCAGGTGCTGGTAGTAACAGTTTACTAAGGTTCTGCCTGATGTCACAGATAACTGCCTGCCCCAAAATTACATTTGCATTCAAATGAAGGGCTGACCATCCAGGCAGCCCCACCTTGCTGCTAGTTCTGGTGCTTCCTTTCTCACAGATCTTTTATGTATCCACCCTGGTCCCATCCCCTTTAATACACTCTGACCTGCCTTACTCTTGGAGCCATGTTGCACACATAATTAACCTAATACTTTCTTAGAAAGCTAAAGAAATAAGCTGATTGAACACTAAGTGGTTTCTAAAGGAGTTTTTATATGAATACACTGAAAAATACAGGAAAATATGAGTAAGGAAATGCTCACCACTGTTGTTATTATTTGTTTCATGCCTACAGTATGCTCGGTACTGCACACAGCACAGGGGAAGACGGGTCCATACCATAAGGAGCTCACAGAATTAGAGTTGAGGCTCTAAGGCTACATCTACACAGCTGTACCGATGCAGCTGCGCTGCTGTAAGATCTCTCGTGTAACCACCCCAATGAGCGGCCACCGACATAGCGCTGTGCACACTGCCACTTATGCCAATGAAACTTGTATCATTCAGGGGTGTGGGTGTTTTTTCACACCCCATAAGTGGTAGTGCTGACATAAGTGGTAGTGTAGAGATGGCCTAAGTTACATTTGTCTAAAACCAGATATCTGTCAGTTCAGTAGTTCCTTCTCTGGTAAAGAGCCAGAATGTTCAATGCCAAAAATTCTCTTTTATATTGAAATCCAAGGGCTACACTATACAACACTTACTCAGTTGGCTCACACAAGCTGTCTCATTGACTTCAATCCTTACTCAGGTTGGTGAGTACTCACAAACAACAGCAGTTCTATTCATTCTAACCCGTATCACATTGGGTACGTCTATACTTACCTCCGGGTCCGGCGGTAAGCAATCGATCTTCTGGGTTCGATTTATCGCGTCTTGTCTAGACGCGATAAATCGAACCCGGATCGATCCCAGAAGTGCTCGCTGTCGACGCCGGTACTCCTGCTCCGCGAGAGGAGTACGCGAAGTTGATGGGGGAGCCTGCCTGCCGCGTCTCGACCCACAGTAAGTTCGAACTAAGGTACTTCGACTTCAGCTACGTTATTTACGTAGCTGAAGTTGCATATCTTAGTTCGAAGTGGGAGGTTAGTGTGGACCAGGCCAATTGTTAAGGATATACACAAGAAGACATAGTGTTTACTCACATGACTAGTCCCCTTGATGTCAGTGAGTCTATTCCTAGGTGTAAGTGCTTAGCTGTTGTGAATAAGGATTGTGTAATCACACCCAGAAGTTTAACAGAAAGACACTCTGTTAAGATTCAGAGGAGCCCCAAATTTGCCATCACCTCCACATAAGTTGCAATTGCTTATCTCTAATTTCCCTAAATAAATCCTGTTTTAGTGCTCTTTGGGCCATATTCTGATACCATTACTCACAATGAGTAGCATCTTACCCCATAAACATCAATAAGTGTAGCAGAATCTGGCCCTTTGTCTTTGAAAAAAAACTGTATGAACAGCTCCACTGTCATGAGCAACCATACAATAACAAACCTATATGGTATTAATAGAGCAAAACAATGCAATTAAAAAAATTCCCACTTTTAAGCTTCTAAGGGACTGTTTATAATCAACAGTGAGGGGAGAGGGGATAGATTTTTATAAATGAGGTGAAACACCTCGGCATTGTCCCTTATGAAAATACATTGTATTTTAGTTTTTGGGAAAGCAGTGTCCCCTTTAATGATGTGATACTTAATTGCACCGTTATTAATGAGCTGACATGTTAAAGGGATATGTCTATTAAACAGGTGCAAAGTATAATGACTTCTTCCTTTGTTCAGAGGTGTATTTTTTCTTTAATGGTCTTTTGCACTTTGACACTGTTTAAACTTACAGGTCCCTCCTTCTGGTTCCCAGAAGGAAAGAATCTCATCACACACCTGACAACACCTCTGCAGTTTCCTCTTACGAGAGATCAATAGCCTCAGGCCCTGGCCACATTAGGTCTTGGATCTGTGTTTGTGAGAATCTTTTTAGAATACCTTAGTAGTGCTGGGTGAGTGGTGCAAACTATTTCCCATGAATATTTGTTAAAAATGTTAAATTCATTCACTTCTGCAGCCATGTGCCCCTTTGCAGTTTGCTTCCTGTTAGTGTGTGCATCACTATTTGTTGAAAAGGAATTTATAAAATCCTGGGGGCAAATGTTTGCAGAAATTAAATTTTGTATTTGTGTACATGCGTATGTATTTATTGTATTATCATCACACCTAGGAGCCCCAGTGATACACCAGCTCCCATTGTGCTAGGTGCTGTACAATCACAGAACAAAATGGCTCTTAAACTCATCTAATTAGCTCAGGTACCCATGTGAGTTATTTGGCCATCAAATTTAACCAATAGGTATCAAATAGTTGCACAGAACTGTTCTTGATCAATCCACAGAGTTAAAGGAAAACAGAGAGAAATGAATAATGAATACATTTGAGGAAATGGATCTGGATAATCCACAAACACAAAAAGAGGTCAAACTTGTTAAATAAATGATGGCTTATGGGTCAATCATTCATCTGTACATGGCAGAGCCCTGAACATGTTATATGACACTTGATCCATCCATGTGGGTGGCAGGCACGTCAGTGGGACTCCGCGCACTGGTATAAAATCCATCTGTATGCTTTAGAGTTCCTTGTATAGATGGGTTCAAGCTGTATTGTGGAACCATGTTACAGTCCTGGGGCATACCTCTCTGCTGTTCTAGGCTGACACAGCTCCATAAAGTCAGTGGAGCTGTGCCAATTTATACCATAAGAGAAATCGGCTCCTGTTGGGAGAGAATATGTTTATAATCCAGTTTGGTTTTATCTTTACGAGCAAGATCAAGCCATATTAATTTCTCTCTCTAATTACCTTTCTGGTGTTTCTAGGGTGCCAATCATTACAGTATCAACATATTTTAAACCTAAAACATGATTAGGACCTGATTCTGTCAACTTCCTTCATGGATTTCTCTAGTGCAGGGGTCGGCAACCTTTCAGAAGTGGTGTGCCGAGTCTTCATTTATTCACTCTAATTTAAGGTTTCACGTGCCAGTAATACATTTTAACGTTTTTAGAAGGTCTCTTTCTATAAGTCTATAATATATAACTAAACTATTGTATGTAAAGTAAATAAGGTTTTCAAAATGTTTAAGAAGCTTCATTTAAAATTAAATTAAAATGCAGAGCCCCCCGGACCGGTGGCCAGGACCCGGGCAGCGTGAGTGCCACTGAAAATCAGCTCGCGTGCCACCTTCGGCACGCATGCCATAGGTTGCCTACCCCTGCTCTAGTGTGTTTGACTCCCCCTTCCAGCACCTTGGAAACAATTTTAGAACCTAGTCAATGAGAGTTGTGGGCACTTAATAGCTGTGAGGATAGGGTCCTTAGTGAAATGGCTCCACAGAAAGCTTGCTTGCTCTTTGCCGGAACTTCATTTAAGTTTCCTTTCCTCTAAAAAAAAATCCCACCTATTTTTGTACCCCTCCTCTTAAAAAACACACACAACATAACCCCCTCAAATGCAGGGGTAACAATAAATCAGCCAGAGGAAGGAGCAGCAGCCGGAGTGGAGCTCATTTACTGTAGCATTAGTCCCAGCCCTCCAGTTGCTTTAGTATGTGTATTCAGCATTATAGCCCCGTAACCCTTAGGAATATAATAAAGTAATGGCCCAAACACTGCAGGGCAGATTGGCCTCAGCAGCATAGTTTGGATTGTGATCTGCTCTTCCCCAATGTTCTGGAATATTTGGTTTCCTAGGCCTTGGCTACACTTACCGGCAAGTTCGACGGCTGGAAATCGAACTTCTGGGTTCGACTTATCGCGTCTAGTCTGGACGCGATAAGTCGAACCCGGAAGTGCTCGCCGTCGACTGCGGTACTCCAGCTCGCCGAGAGGAGTACCGCGGAGTCGACGGGGGAGCCTGCCTGCCGAGTGTGGACCAAGGTAAGTTTGAACTAATTCGAAATAAGGTACTTCGAACTTCAGCTACGTTATTCACGTAGCTGAAGTTGCGTACCTTAGTTCGAATTAGGGGGGGTAGTGTAGACCAAGCCCTAGACTATAGCAATGTTACAATTCTCTACACTACTGTCGTAACGTTGTAAAAGAAAGTTGTTTCGGATCATACTGGTGATAGCATGGCTGGCTTATTTGTAGTCCCATTTGTTATCATCATTCTATATTTTTATAAGTAAGGAAATATAAAATTCTTTAGCCAATGCCAATCTTTTAAAGCAAAAGAGTTAAGGAAAAATGAGGTTTCCCATCAGTCTGTTGTTGTCACTCTTAAATCTGGAGTTCCTACATGGTGTAGTATAAAGATCACTGACTTGTATATAATGTTTTTTTTAATCGATCACTTTATCTGTTATGATAATAACTTCCTGTTTTATAAACTGGGAATAATGAGGCTTTCCACTTTCTGTTCTGGTTTTGCAACCTGACTCCCAGAATCAGAAGCAAAGAGCAGCCTGTGTCTAGATAAATACATTCCTATTGTTTATTCCTGCATTTTTCTGTGTCTTTGTTGTGTCACACACCTATATTTTTATTTTCTGTTGGATTTTAGTTTATGTAGAGATATGTAGACATATCTGTGTATTTTTATCTTACCAAAAATTGCTCACACGTAGTATAACACTTCATGAAAATCTGTCATGCTGAGAAAAATAGTTTTGGTTTAAGCTAAGAATTTTTAAAACAAAAAATACATAATGTAAAAGGGAAAACAGAAAGACAAAAGATAATGCAGGAAATAGTCAGCCTGAAGGAGTTCCCTGCCACTATATAGTTTCTGGATGAAACAGTATGTGAATCTATTTAGTTATGTTGTACTAATACAATACATCTAAACATTGATAACAACAAGAATCCCAATTCACTTCACAGAGAGAGTCAACAGATAATGTTTTTTTAGCCCACTTGAGTTAGCCAAAGTTTCTGAGGCTCTAAGACTTGATGCTGTTTAGAGAGAGGCTCCTATCTGGGAATTGAACAGTTCAAAGTTTGGGGAATTTTGGATCCAGGGTTTTAGTTCAGCCACTTGCAAATTTCAGATCCATGTGTGGATTCTGAACTCCTCCCCTCCAAATTTGAGACCATTTGGATGTGGGGCTTTGCTTCAAGTGTTCTTTGTTCAGTGATTTTTATATTGTTTTGGGGTGCTGAATGGCATTGATTCAGATATATTTGACTCCTGAGGCTTCTCCTGATGAGCGTCTGTTCTGACACCATCTGGGAGTCCCTCTGTTGTGCTCTGTGTTGGTGGGTGATCGTGCTTTCATTGCATCTGTTCCTAGGGCACTAGCTTCCTGCCCCCTACACATACCACTCAACCCAAAATAGGCTGGTTAATCAAGCAGTAAGTCACCACGTTACTGTATGCAGTAACGAAGATCACTTCAGTATCTCATCTTGAAAACAGAGCACCTTTCCCCTATAGTTTCCCACCCGAAAACCGCCAACCTTGATTAAACAAACAAAAAAAGGGATGAAAATCCAAATCTGATGCATTGTGCAATGTCTGTCATCTGTCCAGTAGTGGAGGGATCTTTAAGGGAAGCAGATATCGTGCAGCCTCTTTCCAACCAGATGATAATTTATCCACAATTCCTATCAGAGCTGGGTTTGGCTTCTGAGGTGCCTGCGGCGTAAGATATGAATGAGGTTTTTGCATTGAACCATGCTACTTCCACAGCTGGTGGATCAGGAACTCAGGCTTAAACCTTCTAGGGACATATTTTATCCTCCATCATTGTGAAAAACTCCCATAGATGATGCTAGGATTTCTGCACCAAGAATCAGTGATGTTTCATATATGTCTAGTAAAGTTGACCTGGGCCTTGTAAAATCTAGTAAAACATTGGTTGGTTTTTCCACTGAAGAAAGAGCATGTCTGTTGTTTAGTATGGTGACCCTTCCAGCTATTCATAGACATATCTCACCACTGGTAGAGCCTGCTGTTCTGCCTCAAAGCAGATATGGTTAGATTTAATGGGAATATATCATTAAAATCCCCTTTTTGCGTGGGCAGTATTTGTTCTGATACCTTGTAGGGGGGAAGATATTGATCTGGTATTCGGGGAAATGTGAGAGCAGAGAAGGACTGAGATGTGTGTTACTTGCAGGGGGAGGGGTGTCTGAGAATCTTTCTTGGTTTACTAGATGCTCCTTACAAGAAACCTTCCAGGGGTTTGATCATTTGAGGTATATGAGTGAGAGTTGCTGAGTGGAGAAAGTTCCTTCCTGAATGGAAGCTGAAGAAACTCAGCCCTTTACAAGATCAGGCCCTTCCTCCGCTCCACTCCCTGTGAATATATATTTGAGGGAAAATATAACCCTAGTATTCCCTCGGTTTGTTGTCTTTGATTGGCTCTGCTAGCAAAGGGGCATATTCTGATCTAAATAATTTCATGCGCTTCAGTGACCCAGACAGGCAGCCTGTATCACATCTACCTTTTATATGTGTACTATAGTGAGTAGCGGTTTCACTTTTTCCCTACTCAGAGCCTCAAGTGACACAGTGGGGGAAAAAAACATGAGCCCTCTCTACAACACAGCTTTTCACTATGCTGCCACCACATTGGAGCTACCCTACTTGTGAATTATGGGTCCTAATTTTACTATTGTAGACAAGGCCGTGTGTGTGAACAGCACAAGGGAGGAGAATTTGAATGTCTGATCTGAATGTCTTTGACATTTTAGTATTTGTAAAGCTTCCAGAATCATATTGTGTGATTGGATCAAATGCTCATCTTTCACTCAGAATGCATGTATCCTCCCCCTGAGTTATAATATTTGGGTGACTGGTTCTGATACCCAAAACCTTTGTGTTTGGCTGTGAGTGTTGTTGACTAATTTTGATCACTGGATAGATTAGCCAATAATAGGACTGGATTGTTATGATCCACAAAAGCATGGGAAAAAATAAATCTCAACATTAACCAGTTATTGCATTCAGTGAACAACATTTGACCTTTTTTTGTGCTTTTTTAAGGCATTCTTAAGCATTATAGCATAAAAGGACCTATTTCCTGTTTCATCTGTGGGTGTAATCCCCAAGCTTATCAAGGACAGACTGTATTTCTCTGAGAAAACTGAAGCCTCATAACTCTAGTAAAGTGGGTATCAGGCCTGGGTTTTGGATTCATGCTGAGAAGAAGCCAAAGTGCAGGTGGAAATGACAGATAGTCATAGAAACTAGAAAGAAAAGAATATTAAGCATAGAGATGAATCCCAAACAACCCACAAATTCATACTCTTCCCAAATATGGAAAGACTTAAATCCATATTTTGGAGTTTGATCACCTCTCTCATTGTCATTCCTTCCCCTTCTCTGACCAAAGCAATGGCTTCTCTGCAAAACATTCTCAACTGCTTAGTTCTAATAGTTTTAATAGTCTGGAGTTAGGAAGAAACTTTCCCCAGAAGCATTTATTGAAAAAAAAATTCCACTATGCAAGTTTTACATTTTCCTCTGCAGCATCTGGTACTGACTTCTATCAGAGACAGGATACCAGGGAAGATCGTTACATTGATCTGATCCGGGTCTGGCAGTTCCTCTGTTCCTAAATGACAGGGCTTCCACTGCTTCCTTTAGCTATTCCATAGTGTAATAGATCTGAGGAAGTGACTTTCTGAACCTCTGAAGTTGATCTCTTCCAAATCTCTAACCACACAAATGCCCCTGGAGAATGCAGACCTACATATGTTCTCCTGGGGAGCCACTTGGTTAGCTAGAAACTGGCAGCATTCTGGGGTTTAAGGTGTAAATATTTATTTGTGTAACTTTTCCCTCTTTCTGGTGATGTTTATATTTAGATTTTCTCGTGTCTCCTTGCCTTGTGTAAAAGAAGGAAGAGCTTTGATGCAGCTCCAATACAATAAGGCTAACATCAGAGGGTGAGCTCTCTTCTGTTTCATTTTGGAAACATTGGGGCCAAATTTAACAGCAGCATAAATAAATGCAACTGGGATGGGTCTGTGAATTTGGCCTTTATGTTCCATAAAACATTTTATAGTAGTCCTGGAAAAGCAGCAGTGACTGTCATTTTATTTTTAAGATGAATAAGAGAGATAAAAATAGTTACAAGATGTGCTGTAGAGGGGAAAATACAACCATGGCATCTCCTTTTATTTTCTTATGAGCTGTTCACTTTCCCCAGAAGCAGCAGCAAGATGGATTTTGAAGACAGATGTTGCACTGGAAAACAAAGTCAGGGTTTCTTTTAACTGCAAGACATTGGCCCTTTTACTTGTGTGAAGCAATGGGGACAGCTAGTGGTCAACTGGCTGAATCACAGGGAAATACTTCCCATGAAAGTCTCAGGCCTTGGCTACACTTGCAGATGTACAGCGCTGTGAATTAAACCTGACTTTGTGCAGCTGAGTAGGGAGAGCGCTGCAGTCTGTCCACACTGACAGCTGCCCAGCGCACTGTCGTGGCCACATTTGCGGCAATTGCAGCGCTATTGGGAGCGGTGCATTGTGGGCAGCTATCCCACAGAGCACCTTTTCCCATTCTGGCGCCATGGGTTGTGGGAAGGGGGCGTGGGTGCGGGGGATTCTGGGTCTTGTCCCAATGCCCCGTGATGCATCGCTTCGCATCCCAGAAATCCCTTTGTTTCCGTCCACCTTTGGCGCCATCTTTCAACGGTTTCTGTGCAGCGCGATCTGTCTGCGTGAAATGGAGTCCGAACTGCTGAGGCGTATGCTGACGAGTCTCACCAGCACATCACGTTTGGCTGTCGAACTATTCCTTAAGATCCAAAGTGAGAGTGAGGGTGAGGAGTCCGACGATGCTATCGAGCCGCGTAACGCGTACGATATGAAATTGCTTGTGGCATTCACGGACATGCTCAGCACCGTGGAACGCTGCTTTTGGACTCGGGAAACAAGCATCGAGTGGTGGGATCACATTGTCATGGAAGTCTGGGATGACGAGCAGTGGCTGCAGAACTATCGGATGAGAAAAGCCACTTTCAAGGGACTGTGTGAGGAGCTTGCCCCCACCCTGCGACGCAAGGACACGAGATTGAGAGCTGCCCTGCCAGTGGAGAAGCAGGTGGCTATTGCAATCTGGAAGCTGGCAACTCCAGACAGCTACCCATCGGTCGCAAACCAGTTTGGAGTGGGAAAGTCGACCGTTGGAATCGTGTTGATGCAAGTTTGCAAGACCATTAATCGCATCCTACTGAGAAGAACCGTGACTCTGGGTAACGTGCAGGAAATAGTGGATGGCTTTGCACAAATGGGGTTCCCTAACTGTGGAGGGGCGATAGATGGGACGCACATTCCTATTCGAGCACCACCCCACCTAGGATCTGAGTACGTTAATCGGAAGGGGTATTTCTCTATGGTTCTCCAGGCGCTTGTGGATCACCGTGGGCGTTTCATTGACATTAACACAGGCTGGCCCGGAAAGGTGTATGACGCACGCATCTTTTGGAACACTGGCCTGTTCAGGAAGCTGCAGGCCGGGACTTTTTTCCCAGAGTGGAAGATCACGGTAGGGGAAGTTGAAATGCCCATTGTGATCCTTGGAGATCCCGCTTACCCGTTAATGCCGTGGCTCATGAAACCATACACAGGGAGCCTTGAGAGCAGCAAGGAACAGTTCAACTACAGGCTGAGCTGGTGCCAAATGACTGTGGAGTGTGCCTTTGGCCGTTTAAAGGGCCGCTGGCGATCTCTGTATGGGAAGCTGGACTTGGCCGAAAACAGCATCCCCGCGGTTATATCCGCGTGCTGTGCCCTCCATAATATTTGTGAAGGGAAGGGTGAAAGCTGCACTCAGGCATGGACCTCCGAGGTTCAACACCTGGAGGCTGAATTTGCACAGCCAGAGAGCAGGGCTATTACAGGGGCCCAGCGCAGGGCTGCAAGGATTAGAGATGCCTTGAGGGAGAAATTTGAGACTGAAAACCAGCAGTTATATCTGGTGCCCTGCACGGGAGTGAAGTGCGGTAGTTACGATCTTTAGGAATCAGTGTTTGCTTAGCAGACAAGCAGACTTGCAGTGCCTGTTTATTTCCTGGGCTAAGGAGTCTTTTACTTTATGCAATAATAAAGAATGTTTTCAAAGCCAAAGAATCCATTTATTGAAAAGGAAAAAAATTTATTTGTTGAAAAGAAACAAGGGGGTGGAGTGGGGAACAGTACAATCACAGATTCGCGTGTGTCCTGTCTGGTGTGCTGTGCAGTGAGTGCTGCACTTCAGGACAGCTATACTGCATGGTGATGGGGGTTGAGTGCAGAGGGTAAGGGTCGTGGTTTTCAGGGCTGGGTGGTGAAGATACTGGTGTTGGAGGCATTGGGTGGCGTGAAGAACACGGAAGTTGGAGAAAGTGGGTTGGAGGTGACAGTGGGGCACAACGGAAAGAGTTTTGGGACAAGGGCTGTAGGGCAGGGTGGCGTTTGCGTTTGCGGTACAGCTCCTCTTTCTGCATGGCTACCAGCTCCTTGATAGCGTCTGCTTGGCGCTCCAGGATGCTTATGAGCCTATCAGTGCTTTGCCGCCGGTGCGTGGTGCTTTGCTGCCGGTGCGCTGCGTTTTCCTGGTGGATCCTGCTTTCTCTCTCCCTCCAGTCCTGTGCTTTCTCATTCTCTTTAATAGATTGCGGCATCACTTCTTGCAGCATGTCTTCTTCGCTTTTTCGCGGTCTCTTCCTGAGTCTTTGCAGTCTCTGAGCAGGCGATAAGAGGGACGGCTGAGGTCTCAAGGTTGATGCAGCTGTAGAGGCAAAATGCAACATTTAACAGAGGCAGCATTGTTTATACCAGACAGAGTAATGATTCCCCCTGCACTTAAGGAGTAGAAAACACACAGGGTCTACACAATAGCATAATTTTCCCGTCCGAAACAGAGCACACATATCCCACGGGAGCCTCAAAATGGTGAGTAAGGGGGACTGATTGTTTCAGGGCTGCACTGTCCTCTGCGTTTCTGTGCCTTGGGGAGAGCCAACAGCTTCAGGGGGCACCTACACTGAACACTGTCCCAACATTTTCCACAGGAGTTCGTCCTGGACGATATTCTCCCCCGGGGGAGAGGATGAGAGAACATATGCAGTAGTGTTTTGTTTTGGATTTTTTTTTGATTGTGGTGATTTTTGCCATGCTACTTCAGCTAAGTGGAACATGTATGTGCTGAAAATCTGAAGTAGTGCATTCAGAGAACATGCAAGGCTTTTTCAAGTTTGTCTCTATAAGTGCTTTTCTCTTCCACTAGGTGTCATCAGGTGTGAACTGTACGGAGACAGATTCTCTGATCCATAATGTCAAGCTATTTGAGCTCCAGACCTCTGCCCTGTGTGATGCAGGAAGGACTGACTCTCTCTTATCCTGCACCTTATGCAGTCATTTACAACAGTACAAAATGGGTATAAAGTGCTATCAGATGAGAATGCTAGTACAGCCACTGTGCTGTGCTGGAAATGGCTACACAAGGTGCAGAGTAATGGCGTGTGAGACCCACAATCCTGTTGCACCAGTGCTGTATTCTGTTAACAAGAAGTTGTGGTTTTTAAGCATTTTTCTTCTGTTAATAGCTATATACAGTTCAAAAAGGTTCTACTGTTGCTGTGTAAATGATTGACACTTCAGGAGTCCATTGCCTCTCTCTGTTTTGTAAAGAGGGAGCTGAAATCTCTGAATGGATAGTCAGTGTGGTGTACTGGTTGTAAGACAAGAATGAGCATCAGGATTTCTGGGGTCTATTTCCCACCTTTGCCACTAACTTGGTTTGTGATATTGGGGCTGTCATTTAATTGTTGTTCTTCAAAGTATTCATCTGTAAAATGGCAGTAATACTTATCACTTCAGATGGGTGTTGGTCTAGTTTGATAAATGTTTATAAAGTGTTCTGATGAAAGCTGGCATAGAAATTTTATTGTAAGTAATTCTCTTTTTCGTTGCATGAGACAATGGGTAATAATTATATAACAAATATTTACCGATGTAGCAGGTAGGATGCAAATGTGAAGAAACAACCACATAACAATCCTCATAATGTTGCCATCTCTTTCCTTAACTGTTATTTTCAGGACATGCTGTGCTTTGAATTTTTAACACCTCACACTGGGCTGGATCTCCTCAGGCTGTGTGAGTCATGCCACTTACTTATGTGATGTGATTGAAAGTGATGGAACTCATGCATTTGAACATGATAAACCACTACCCAGTGTGACATGAAAACATTGGGCTCTGCCTGGTAAACTTTCCAGAACAAAGTACAGAAGAAGGATTCGTGATCAGTGTCTGAGGCCTTGTCAGTTTGCGTCTCTGAAGTCATGCCGGCCCTCCCCCAATCAATCTGATGCCCAGAGGAAAGGGTGGAAAAATCCAGCCCACAGGCAGGTGACTTTGTATCTAAATGCCAACAAGCCTACGGCATGAAGGAAGGCTTTTCCTCCCTGTGAAGAATCTACATTCACTGGAGTGGGCTAATGGATGAATTCTGTGACCAGTGGAGCTAGGAAAAATGTGACCTAACATTGTGTTGGACTGACGTATTTACATACCTGTGTATATGTGTTTAGCACTGCTCTTGAGTAGAGGGAATGTCTTAGACCTCCATCCGTATTTATCCAATTGGGAATAAAGCCACATTATTTTTCACATATGAGAAAGTGACACCTTGACTTTTAAATCTTTAAATCTTAAATATTTCATGCCCAAAGTAATGGGTTGGCGTTCTCTATGAACAGGGGTATCCTTAGACCATGAATTATGTCATCTGAGGCACATGTACCAGTTTGCAGTTAGATATTGGCCTTGAGGTCCAAATGTGGATCGCTAGAATCTAGTTCCCAAATGCAGTGCTCTGGCACATGGAGGACAATCAGATAGTACATTTTTTTCAAAGGGAATAATGTTCCAGAACATGGTAGACTGCAGTTAGGTGACCCACTATGATAAACTACAGATACATTCCCTATCACAGCCACTACAGAGTTACAAGATGGGTGAGGTAATATCTATTATTAGACCAACTTCTGTTAGTGAGAGAGACAAGATTTCGAGCTTACACAGAGCTCTTCTTCAGGTCTGGGAAACTTACTCAGGGCTTGGCTACACTTGGGACGTCACAGCGCTGCCGCCAGCACTGCGAGAGAGCTCTCGCAGCACTGTATGTACTCCACCTCTCTGAGGGGAATAGCTTGCAGCGCTGCGAGCGAGCGTGCAGCACTGCAAGCACTGATTACACTGGCGCTTTACAGCGCTGTACTCGCTGCGCTCAGGGGGGTGTTTTTTCACACCCCTGAGTGCAGCAAGTTGCAGCGCTATACAGCACCAACGTAGCCAAAGCCTAAGAGTATCATAGCTAAATACAAGGTGGAACAGATTGTTTAAGGTAAGTAGTTAACACATACTTCAAGGGACCATTCAAGGTGAAGTGGCCCATTAACACCTGTCCAGTAATAGGGAGGAAAGGAAAGGGGAGAGGGAAGCAGTGGGAAGGGGGTGTTGTTAATGGGTTATAGATTGTCGTAATAAGCCATAAATCCAGTGTTTCTATTCATTCTATGATTTTTAGTGTTTAACAAGTGATAAATTTAAGCTCCCAGGCTTGTCTTTTGAAAGTGCTGTGCAGGTTTCCTTTGAGGATGAGGACAGATGGGTCAGATATAGAGTGATGGTTTTGTGAAAAGTGTTCACCCAGAGGTGATATGGTGTTTTGTCTTTTATCATTTTCCTGTGTGAGTTCATTCGAGAACATAATGATTGTCTGTCTGGTTTACATAGTTGCTAGTGGGGCATGCAGTGCATTGGATGAGATATATCACACATTGTGACAGGTTTCAGAGTAGCCATGTTATGCTGTATCAGCAAAAACAACGAGGAGTCCTTGTGGCATCTTAGAGACTAACAAATTTATTTGGGCATAAGCTTTCGTGGGCTAGAACCCACTTCATCAGATACATGGAGTGAAAAATACAGAAAGCAGTATAAATATTACAGCACATGAAAAGATGGGAGTTGCCTTACCAAGTGGGGGGTCAGTGCTAACGAGGCTAATTCAATTAAGGTGGAAGTGGTCTATTCTCAACAGTTGACAAGAAGGGGAGAATATCACATTGTGATAGACATGTGTAGGACCCTTGGATCTTGAAAAGGTGTGTTGGGGCAGGGGGTGTTGATCATTGTAGTGTGGAGATATGTCTACAGGTTTTGCATCTGTTATTCTGGCAGGGTCTGATGCCGGTTTGAGTTAGTGTGTCCTGGTCTGTGGGTAGCGTGCTTCTGATGATTAATTTTGTGAGGTTGTGGGATTGTTTGAAGGCCAGAAGAGAGGATTCAGGAAAGATTTCTTTCAGGATGGGTTCCCCATCGAGTATGGGTTGTAGTAGTTTGATGATACCTCATATGAGTTCTATTGTGGGTTGGTAGGTGACAACTGGGGTGTATAGTTGGAGGGTTTTTTTATTTCTGTACTGAAGCAGGTTCTCTCAGGATATTTTAGTGGCCTGTTCCATGATGAGACCTACTTCTCTGATGGAGTGGCCTTGTTTGGTGAAAATGGTTTTGAGTGTGTTAAGATGTGTATCCCAGCCACTTCACCTTGAATGGTCCCTTGAAATATGTGTTAACTGCTTATGCTAAACAATCTGTTCCACCTTCGATTTGCCTGTGACACTGAGGTCCGGTCTACACTACAGACCTATATCAGTATAACTACGTCACTCAGATGTGTGAAAAATCCACCCCCCTGAACGACCTAATCCCCCATGTAGACTGCGCTATGTCCACAGGAGAGCTTCTCCCACCAGCATACCTACCACCTCTCAAGGATGTGGATTAACTAAACCGATGGGAGAGCTCTCTCCTGTTGGCATGGAGCATCTTCATTAAAGCGCCTCAGCATTACAGCTGCACAGATGCAGCTGTGCTGATACAGTATTTTAAGTGTAGACTTGCCCTGGGTAAGTTTCCCAGACCTGAAGAAGAGCTTTGTGTAAACTCGAAAGCTTGGCTTGGCTCTTCCACCAGCAGAAGTTGGTTCAACAAAATATTATCTTACTCACCTTGTATCTCTAATATCCTGGGACCAATGGCAACAGCAGCACTGCATACTACAGAGTTATTCATGAACTTGAACTAAAGAACAGTCATAGAAATAACCTCTGCTTAAAATAATGTTCTCCACTAGATGGCACTTTTAATACATAGCAGAGGCAAACACTGCACTTCCTATTAGACCCCTAAATCACCTGCTATTAGAATTAAGTAGATTACAGCTGGTAAGTGACCAAAATAAAGAAAGTTCAATTTGCTGCGGCTCTGAAGCATCTTTCACAGCTGCTGGTATCTTTTACATGAATCACTGATTAAATACCCAACCCAATGTTGCAGAAAGTTGAACTGACCCAAATATTAAAAAATCATCTTGCTATTGGAAAAATTAAAAAAAAAAGGTTCCTTCCTTCTCTACAAATCAAAGTTTGTACTGTTGTTTAAACAGCAAATTCTCTGCTGTGTGTCCAAGCAGCAACCAAACCAGGGCACTGATATTCTTTACTGATGGAGGGTACATGAGCTGGCATGATATTTCACTGGCACGCCCCAGGCCTCTGCTTGGCCCCCTCAACCCAGCTCACTTCCCATGCTGTCTCGGCTCTACCTGCCCACTGAGCAGAGGAGGAAGGTAGAGCATGTTTAAATAAAATGCTGCCCTCTGCCAAAAACTGACAGCAACAGAGAGCAGAGTGAAAAGGGAAATAAGGGAGAAAGGGAATAAACAACACAAAGAGAAATGGGAGATTGAAAGGAAGAAAGTAAAAAGGAAACCCAATAATAATAGCCCATTTAGAAAGTAATATTTTGTACTTACCAGGTGTGTTTCATCCCAGTTTCAAAGCACTTTACAAACAATGCTGCCATGAAATAGACATGTATGATACCTATTTTATACATGGGGGAACTGAGAAGCAGAGAGACTAATTCATCCGAAGTCACACACCATGGAACCCAGGAGTTCCAGTTCTCTAACTCTATAATTTTCACCACTGCTGAAGTTGCACCAGTAGGAAATTTTACGAGAAAAATCACTGAGGACAAGGAATGATTCCTGCTTTGTCTACACTAGCCAGCCAAGCCATGTTTGAAACCAGTTTGGTTGGAACCATGCTTAACCAGAGGACAAATTATGTTTTCAAACATGGGTAAAAGCAGAGAAGTGATAGGACCTAATAAAGCTGTGTCTCCCCCATAGCATAGGCACTGATCAATCTGGGAGACAGATAAAGCTCTACCCTTTCACCTCAAGTTTCATTGAAGTGGATTTAGTGGTAATCTTAAATCACTTTCTTGTTCTAATAAATACACCATCTCACTTCTGTCACTTAGCACTTTACTGGTGATGTTCAGCCTCTTAAATTCTTTCTTTGCACAGGGACCTTAATGAGGTCAGGAAGGATGCTCTGGTGGTTAAGGCACTAAATAGCAATGTAGGAGAGCAGGGTTCAATTCCCAGCTCAACCCACAGATTTCCTCTATAATCTTGGGCTAGTCTCTGAATCTACCCTTTACATCAGTTCCCCATCTGTCTCATAGGGATAGTACTCCCCTGCTTCACAGTGGCGGTTGGAGGGTAAAATCCATTATGAACTGCACAGAGATTACTGTAATGAGGTCCATCTAAGTACCCAGACGGATAACCCCACACACACTACTGTACAATAATCAAAGAAGAATTAGCTGAATTATATCTCTTTCAACAAGCTCTAGTTACAGGGGAAAATTTATTGTCATCTGTTTAAATTTTCAGGCCTTTTTGAGTGAAGAGTAGAACCGTGCAAATCCGCGGATATCTGCGGACCATTTTTGTGGATTGCGGACTGGATGCAGATACAAATTTTGTATCCACGCAGGGCTCTAGTCAAGAGTTTTGCTCAGGGACTTCTACCTGAGTAGCCTCTGTTAGGAGCCAAAACTATTCAGTGAACCCACAAAAAGCCTTTAAACCATTTATTTTGACACAGTGTTTTTGCTGAAGGAAGCCATTCAGAGTTAGCAGGTTAGTAATTAACATGGTTAAAAATTCACTATGAATGGAATAGGATTATTAAAAATAAATCCAATACTTTTGCTTCACTCATTCTGATCTGTTCAATGTCTTTCAGCAAATCCCAGTGTAAGTTGGAAGCATATGGGAGTTCAGTGTTGGAGTGAAACCTCCAGTGTCACCCTGAAAGAAGAAACTCTGAAGTGTCTTGTGTAGGTGGTTTGTAAATGTACAGCTGTTGCTTAAATTGCAAAGTGTCTGCAAAATGAAGCAAAAGCCTGATTTAAAAATAGAAATGTGTGGGCAGTGAAACAAAAATCTGCCTCTTGTGGAAGGTACCGTACCTCTGCCTCTTTTTGTTGTAGCCTAAGTTTTCTAATTTTCTAATTTTCTAATTTTCTGGTAGCTGGGAGTCAGATGTTCAGTAACCTAGATCTAATCCTCAGAACATCAAGCAAAAAAATACAGAAGCAAAACATTTTGTTTTTTTGGAAAGACGTGTCCCAGTGAGCTCTCTGCTTTGCTTCAGAGGAGCAGAGAGAAGGGGCTGCAACATTTTTTTGCATAAGTACAATTAGCACGTAGACGTCACTGCCACACGATATTCTTCAGACCGAAGAGCTTAGAAGGATTCAGAAAAGGATTTGATAATTGTATGAATAATAGTATTCACTGTTATTAAACACAAGTTTAAGGGATCTAAATCCTCATCCTTTAACTTGCCTGGGGCTAGGCAGAAATTTTCTCTATGTGTTGTGTGATTTTATTGTACACGCCTCATTCCTCTGGAATATTCGGTTCTGCGTTCTGACTGCTGTGAAGGATGGGATACTTGACTAAGTGGCCCATTATTCTGATTGTGCAAGGCAATTCTTGTGTCCACAGTTATAGGCTTTAAAATAATACCTCACACTTTTATAGTACCTGACATTCCAGCAGGGCCTGACATTCTGCCGCCCCAAGCCAAAAAAAAAAAAAAAAAAAAATGCTGCGATTGCAATCGCGACCGGCAGCAGCAATTGGGGGGGGAAAAAAAAAAAAAAAAAAAGCTGCGAGCAGCGGCGGCAGGTCCTTCACTCCTAGAGGGAGTGAGGGACCTGCCACCCTGAATTGCCGCAGGTGCCGCCCCTCTCCCTGGGCTGCCCCATGCACCTGCTTGTTAAGCTGGTGCCTGGAGCCGGCCCTGCATTCCAGGATATCAAAGTATTTTACAAATACTTTTAATCTTTACACTTCCATCACCTAAATGAGTATTTTGCTCAAACCTAATTGGTTACACCAGAATTGACATGGCTGATGAATTGAGCATGTGATATTTTGGAAACAGATGAGCACCTGCATAAACACCTCTATAAATAGCATTTGGTATAATAGTATACAGCAAGAGTATTTTGGGAATAAAAAAATCATGGCTATCAAAGTGTTTTTGCACATTTTCTGTGCTTAACATCCCAAATCCACTCTTCCTGAATCTGTCTAGTTCCTTATATGGCCACCCTTGCTGTAGCATATGAGCACCTCACAGACACTAATTAATTTATCATCACAATACCCACGTAAGGTATGAAAGCATTATCCACTTTTTATGGAGGGGCAGTTGGGGCACAGAGAGATTAAGTGGCAGAGCAGGGAACTCAACCAGATCTCCAGAACCCTGGTCCAATGCTGTCACCACAAGTCTCTCCTCCTCGTTCACCTCCTCTCCCACCCCTCTTTCCTCCCATTGTACTTTTTTGTTATGTCACTAGTGGGTTACACGCTTGAGAGCCAGGGAAGCTCTGGTGGGAGAAAATTCAGTAGCAGTTTCAACATTGCAAGTAAAAAGAAAATGTCAGAATTGCTCCACTGTATTCCATCTTCATTTTGCTGCAAACCCTTTTGACCACAGACACCACCGTCCTGATGTACGCTTTTAGATTCCAGAATAGGGACTAGGGAATTCTACTTTGATCGGAAGTTTTTACTCCTGACATTGCATGAATGGAGATATTCTCTAAAGATATAGAAATGAAATTCATGGGCGAGTCTAAATGGTGTAACTTACACCTTCTTCTGTTCCCCCTCAATATGTAAAATATGCCAGTTCAGACTCCAATTTGACGCAGTGGGCTGAATTTGAAGGTGATGTGGTTTCTGGGAGTCTGAGAAGTTCTAACTGAAGGCATGTCTATGCGACAGAGACTATATTGGCCTAGCTATGTCAGCATAGCTATGCAGGCATAACCGTATAGTGCAGGCACAGCCTACACCTATGGAAGGGGTTTTTCGGTCAGTGTGGGAACACCACACCACCTCCCCAAATGATGGTAGCTATGTCGACGGAAGCCTTGTTCCATCAATGTAACTAACCCTACGCTGGGGGTTAAGTAGGCATCTCTGTGTCGGTCAGGGGTGTGGTTTTTTCACATCCCTGACCAACATAGCTATATTGACAAGTGTAGCTCAAGTCTTAGTGCAAGAGAGTCTAAACTAATGTAGTTTACATGGAGAGGATGCTAGATGAAGGAGTAAATTCCATCAGTTTACATTCTCTTTAATTAATTTCCAAATGTGGCCCATAGTTCAGCATCTGAATTTAGGTTTAAGAAGGTGCTGTTTATAAATCACAGCAGTTAGACAGCACAAAGTGGCTTTTCAGTAAGTTCTTGTGTGTCTGCTCTGATGCTTCCTTGCCACAGAAGGGCTTAAAATTAAATGTTCTAACCCCAAATCAGGCTCAGTCCCCTGCCAAGTAGCACAGAGATACGTTTCAGCTCTGTAACCAGCACAATATGGCTCTTGCCAACGTGGCAGGATATCAAAGGCATTGTGTAACTAAACAGCACTTGATGTTGCTATGGCAGGCGTTTCTCAATAGCCATCAGTTTCATGCAGGAAATCTCATGAATATTGCCGAGTAAACAGAATTATTGTACCAGTGTCATTAGTTCCACACAGCCTCCGGGGTTGAAAGGGCCGTTTGCAGCACGTGGCTGTCTCAGTTCATGAGATGCCCTCAGTGACACTACTTAGCAGTGAGTCATAAATCTTAGAGAGAGAGAAGTGCAGTGCAGAGGGGGATTAAAAACTTCCATTCTGAGTAGAGAGTGAGGAGTCATCACAACTCAAAATGGGTATAGTGTTAAAAGCTGGTTATCCGTAAACCAGCACAGCACAAAACAAGCTTGGAGGTCACAGTGGAGACCTCTGGTGTCTTATTGCTAACTTTCCAGATATGCTCTTCACTGTTTAAGGGTTTTAGCCTTTGGTGGGAATTATAGAAATTAGAACATGTATGCAGATAATTGCCCAGCGGGTGTTAAAACAACCATGTAACTCTTCTGCTATGATGCTTACATAGCGTAAGAATGCTAGTGCTTTGTAGGTGGGCAGCCGCATATCTGTGTGGAAGGATATACGTGTGTATCTGCAGTCTCCAAAGAGTTAACTATGTGAGTAACAATGCTAATATGTTGCAGTCATATAGCATCTTAAATCCAAGCATCTCAAAGTACTTTGCGAACCTATGGAGAAAATCGTATGCATATATTTTCAGTCTCCAAAGAGTAAATACACAATAACCATTAATACTTTTACACCTGCATATTGTCTTAGATCCAAAAATGTCCAAAGTGCTTTTCAGTCATGAGTAAATTAAACCTCATAACACCCTTGTGACCTAGAGCTTAGTGTCATTTTGCAGATGGGCCCACTGAGTTGGCTGAGGGCACAGAGTGAATCTGAATCAGAGCCAGGAATTGAACCCGTGAGCTCTGACTCCCTGCTCCTGCTAACCACTAGACAATGTCCTTGCTATATGATTTATTATATGCTTTACATTAGATCAACAGATGTTTAGCAACTATTCAAGCTTCTCCCATTCCCAGCTGATTGATGCCCTAACTATTTCTCTCTGCAGGGCTTCTCAGGACCCAGCTGTGAACATCAGCTAGTGGCCTCGTTATTTTGAATTTCTGGGAAATCTAGCACATTGCATTCCAGAATAGTTTCATTTTGAGGTGACATATCCTAATGTCATTCCTTCGCTAGTAACAGCATTCCGAATCTGCACAGCAAACCAGCCTGGACTGGAGAGCTTCTTTGATGCCTGTTTGTGATTTAAACAGGCTGGATGGATTGACACTGTATGAAGGGTCACGTCTGCAGGGCCGGCGCAACTCATTAAGCGGCCTAGGTGGTCGCCTAGGGCGCTAACATTTGGGGGGCAGCGATTGTGCGGCCGGATCTTTGGCCGCCCCGGTCGTCATCGGTATTTTGGGGGCGGGACCTTCCTCCGCCTCTGTTGGGGGCGGCATTTCGGGGGCGGGACCTTCCGCCGCCTAGGGTGGCAAAAAAGCTGGCGGCGCTCCTGCATGTCTGTAGAGTTTTCATTCCTAACACATTACAAATGACTGGATTTTTTTGACCTTTGTTGTTTCGCAGACTACACTGTTTCAGTTAACGAGGAATTGCCGTGTAATGTCTCCTCTTATCTTCTCTTTGTAGGTAGTCCGTGCTTTCAGCTATTATGAGAAATTTCCTGAGCTAGTGTGGGGTCAGAAGAATGCTAACATCTCTCTCTTTCTCTCTGGAGGGGAGAGGTAGGTCCGGTCCCACAGGAGCCCCATCCATAATGATTTATCATTGAACATTATGAAAAATGGATTATGAATATCTTAGCATCAGTTTAGTGCTGCAATTCAGATGCCCAAGTAAACAGGCCTGCTTTGATTTAGAACATATTCTTTGGGTGAGTAAATGAGCTCTTTTGTGAACCCCAAGGGCTCTTTCTTGTAGTCCAGCTTCCCATCGTCTGACATACAGGACTCCTTCTTGGACACAGGGGACATGGGCGTTAGCAGATTCACAACACTGCAGCCAGCTACTGTTCTCAGCAACTGGGCTGAATCCATAAAATGTAGTTCTTGGAGATTATTAATCACTTACTTTTTTAATTAAATACACCTCTACCCCGATATAACGCTGTCCTCGGGAGCCAAAAAATCTTACCGCGATATAGGTGAAACGGTGTTATATCGAACTTGCTTTGATCCACTGGAGTGCGCAGCCCCGCCCCCACGGAGCACTGCTTTACCGCGTTATATCCGAATTCGTGTTATATCGGGTCACGTTATATCGGGGTAGAGGTATACAAAGATTGGAAGCCCCCATATCATATAGGTCTCTAATATGTGCAGCCATGTGTTCCTGCCCTCATACTCTGCTTCTCCTTCTCCTTTGTGTATTTTTCTCCTACTTGTCACACTCTCTTTTATTTTATGCGTGAACAACTCCCAGGACAATGGGGGGGCCCTGATTCTGAATGGGGCCTCGGAAAGCTACTGTAATAAAAATGATACATAACGATTCCTCTCTGAAAAATGAATCTCTACCAGATCTGCTCCTCATGTGAGTTCAGGATCATACCTACTCATTTTAGTCACACACAAAAAAATAATTACGGTTTGATGTTTCTTGTCCTAGTCCTGCAGAGCCAACTTAGCTGTGGGAGAGGGAGCCGGAGTCTGTTCCTTCTCGGATATTACCATCCAAATTGTTTTTTAAGTTCCAGTCAGTCACACTGGGGCAAATGTTCACAAAGCAATGGGGCTGCTGAGGTGACAATGAGGACCTAATCTGAAGATGATGGGATTGCATAGGTGCAACTAAAGTCCTTATTTTTCCTGCAGAATCTCTATTGCTGGTGATATTGGAGTGAACAGAAAAGGACCCAGCTTGACTCTATGGGCATTTGTGATAATGAGTTTGCAGGGCTCTTGGTCAGAAAAAAACATTTTTTGTGTGTGTGTGTGGGGAAACTGAGCACAATTAATACAGGAAACATTCAGAGACAAAGTTAGCACCCCACAAAGCCATTTTTAACAAATCACTTGTGAGAGAAGGACTGTTCTTTTAACCTCTCCGTCCTGTTCTCAGGGTCAATTATAGCCCTTCATTCAAAAACTGTTAGGGTTAGACTACTATGGAGATTACTTTGGCTATTAACATCAAATGACATCGGACAAATCTACCAGCAAAAAAATCCATTTATTCAATACTCAAAGTACGCCGCCTGCAAATAACCCAAACCAGCACACCCGCCCAACATTTTTGAATATTAACATGTGATAGACATGCCTGATTTATTAAATATGTGCATTCAGAGAGTTCACGCCGTTTAATAAAATCACCAGAAACAGCGTGTTATGGGTAGTGTAAAGAGGCACACACTAATTTAGTACCACCCTGTTAAATAGCCTGACGATCCCATCACTGAATGTTCCTCTTAAGAAAAAGCTTTCTATTGTAATGATTATTTGTGATAATGTGTGATAATGATTTGTAAACCTGGTAAAACTTCCAAAATAAATAAATAGTTTTTAAAACGTTAATGTTTCTGATGATGCCATATTTAGAAAAAAGCCTATCCAAGAGGATCACCATTAGGGACAAGAACATTTTCAATATGTATTAAAGTGCTCCTAAATTATATCAGCTGTTTGGGTCTGGGACTGTGTTTTTGTTCTGTGTTTGTGCAGCACCTAGCACAATGAGGTCCCTGTCCATGATTGGGGCTCCTAGGTGCTACTGCAATAAAAATAATAATAGTAGTCCAGGTCTAATACAGAAAAGGGGCTCTCATATATAATATTTATAACCTTCCCTTTAAAAGAATAGCCATAATCATCTATGTAATATTCATTCTTCAGGAACTTCATTGATCTTAACTCTCAAATGTTTTTTTCCTGCCATATTTCCTTCTTTGTTTAGAACAGTTTCTTTATTTCATTTAGGGCACAGGAAATAGTATTTGAGGCCCCAGTCTCTGTGTGTGTCTCTTTTTATAAAAGTCTTAAAACAGGATATCCCTTTTATCAAAATAAACATAATAAACATAACATTTTGTTTTTGGAAAACAGGAAGGGCAGGTCATGGACTGGATGGCAATAAAGATTGTTACTGAGATTTCCGAACCTGGATCTGAAACGTTAGCAAAAGCCATAATAACAAAACCTTGTCTTTTGAAGGTTTGCAAGAAAAGGAAGCCCTAGCAGGAAATGTTAAAAGGAACTTGTTTTCTTTCCTTTGTCTAAGGATTTATCTTATCATCCACTAACATTGGCACTTCAAATGCAGATTAAGTTCTAAGCATCAGGACAATTCTTTTTATAAACCACAGTTTTAGATATTAACTCTGCTGACCGATGCACAAATACAAACAAAACAAAGTTTTCATTACGCAGTGACCAACCCATGCATCCGTTCCTGCTTTGAAAGATAAATAAATCTTATGAAAAAAACCCAACCCAAAACTACTATAGTCTTCGTGCAAAAGTTTAATGAGCCATCTATAGCTCATAATATCAACTCTTGGTAGCTCTGTCAAGTTGCAGGCATATGCTAAAGTGTGGTTCTGCTCTGACAATTGACTAAAAATAGTAACCTCTTCCTCAAGAAAGCTATCTGCTCATGTTAGTGACGTACACCAACAGTTACTACTTTTTTGTCCCTATTAGCTTTGCACAGTTATTGAAGAGGGATATAGATTCCATTCTGCCTCCAGTATCACCAACGGAATTATGACAGGATTCCGTACTACTTCATGGATCATCCCGTTGAATTTGGAGCTGGCATTTGATACATCAAGTCTCGTCTCAGGAGGGGGCTTTTGTAGGTAAAATATTTTTGAGACCCATTTCCAGACCCTTCCCCCTAGCTCCTCCAAAAAAAAAAAAAATCTTGTTCTGGATACTTTTTCCCTTTTAATTCCCTGTCCCATCCATAACTCCATCCACGTCTACTGAGTTTTGAGTATGGAGAGCGCAGGGAGAGGCCACTGAGGATTACACCCTATTCTCTGAAAAAGTGATGTTAGGAAGTGTGATGAGGAAGTAGCAAGTGGATCCACCACTAAACAGATCTCTGGGCCTAAACCATTCCTTTACAGGCCTCTGATACTACTACAGCCAAGAGCCAATATAACAACAGTAGAGCACATACCCAATCATGCGCAAGACACCAGGTTAGGGCAGAAGATACTTTCCTCCCTAGCTCTGCTTAGATCCTCCCACACAAACCTACTTACTCAGATCTGACACAAGAATGGAGGGGTGTGGAGCATTTGACCCTAAAGTTGGGGTATGGAGTAGGAGGATGCTTAGAGTACTAGTCATAGTATATGTCATAGTGTCTGGGAACCAACTGCGGAGGAATTAAGTAGTAAGTGCCATCTCTCTCTCTCTCTCTCTCTCTCTCTCTCTGTGCATGTGCGCTGGCTGCTCCAACACACAAACCCCAATAACATCAGTGGACTTCGTAATGCAGATTAAGAGTAGTACTGAACATGTCCCTAGAAGAGATGAGATGGCCTGGTAAGATTTCCATGCATGCAGAATATGCAGGAGTCCTTAGCAGAGAATTGGATTTGGGGGGAAGGGGGATCTTCCTTTGGGAAATATCAACTGTGACACCAGCAGGCCAGGTGCTAGCTCATGCCAAAGACCCCATGTCTCAGTGGAACTCTGACAAATACATAGATGGAATCAGTCTGGCTCATCTGTGCATTAGTATTGTTAAAATAGGTATTAGAATTATAAGAATGTGCTCAGTGTTCAGACTTTATTGCCGTTACATGCATTAATCTCACTTATAACATCTATATCCCTTATTGTAAAGTAATATATGAGCACTTGTATTGTGAGTCTCTGTGACTGTGCAAAGGAGAGAGACATTAACTAGTGTGAAGTGGTGATCTCCAACAGAAGGTGGTATGTCTTGTCCAACAGGAAAGGTGGTGGGACATTAAAGAAGACAGTAGACATTGGTTGTTCTGCCTTCCCCACCACAAAGATGAGTCATGTAAGTGATTCCTGTTCTCAGCTGAATTTGCAGCTCAGAGCAAAAGTGAAGAGGGGGGGTAAAAACCCCTAACAAAAAGGGGTATGTCTATGCTGTTTGAACTCTGGGGGCAAGGTTTACTAGGCATAAGCAAGAGATCTCCGGTAGCCTGGGTTAGCCCTAAAGGACATATAGATCTTACTTATTATAGAAGCTTCTATTACTTGTTGAGACTTAAGATTGTAACTCATTTGTGTATATGTTTACCTGCTTTAACCTTGTAAATAACTCTCTTGTTTTCTTTTCCTATTTAATAAATCTTTATGTAGTTTATTATAGGATTAGCTACAAACGTTTTTGGTGTGAAATCTCAAGTACAATTGACCTGGGGTAAGTGAGTCGTCTATTGGAACTGGGAGTAACCTGAATATTGCTAAGTATCAGAGGGGTAGCCGTGTTAGTCTGGATCTGTAAAAAGCAACAGAGGGTCCTGTGGCACCTTTAAGACTAACAGATGTATTGGAGCATAAGCTTTCGTGGGTGAATGCCCACTTCGTCAGATGCTGAATATTGCTGTAATTCTTGGGGTAAGGGACCATCTATCACAAAGGTATGCTAACTTGAGTGGTGAGATAGATTGGAGTGCCTGAAGGGACTGTCTGTGACTCCAGGTTAAAGCTGTTACAGTGCCTGAGGAGTCTACACTTGATAATTGGTTGGTGAAATCTAAGTACAGAACTCACAACCAATTTGGGGTTTATGACTTGCTTCCTAACAGTCGGCCCTGAGGTTGGCACTCATGTTCTCGAGTCACATCAGGCAGCTTTACATCAGCATCAGCTGGATGACTGATTGGTGAGGAGACTCTAAAGAGAAAGGAGTGGGGAGCATTCGTACAAATATGGCATTCCTTATGAGTCAATCCCTTTGCTGCTCTTAGGTAGCGGTAGCTCCCAAACTGGGTTTTAGGCAAAACTCGACACTTCTGTTTGTTGGGTATAACACAAAGTTCCATCATGGTGAGATATACCTTGGGTCAAGTAACTGATGGGAAGGATGCAGCAAAGATGCCTTGGAAGGCCTAGGTAGTCCTGGGGAATACTAGTGGAAAAGTTCACCTTCTTGTGGTTTTGGATCAGTGCAGTGAATATACTGAGCCTAATATTAACAACCAACCCCCCGTTCCTAACCGCTAACTAATTCGCAAACACATTGCTGGAAAGAGCTGCAATGAGATTTCAGGACATGCCAGAGTGCCTTTCTGGGACTGCTGAAAGCATTTGGATTTGCCTGATGAATAAGTGACACAAAAAGCGAAAAGTTCCAGCTGGCACCCACTGCTGACTTTTCAGCAGACAATCCTGTCACTGAGTGAGGCAACAGGGAATCCCAGCTATTCACACTCACACAACTCAATCCAAACTCAGCAAAGTGGCTTTCTCATTGCCAGCTGGCATGCCCCAAGGTGATAGCGGGTCTCCGAGCACTGACAGCACCTGTTGAAAGACTTATTACTGTGATTTATTTTCCATTGCATTGCCTGTGGAAATGAGAAGAACAAAGAGATGTTCCTCTGTTTATAAATGCTTCCATTGAACTCCCCATATGTGATGTGCAAAAGCAAAGAGACCTCAGGCTGGCCTAGGGTCACAGGAATTGCTGTGTCACTAGAGATCAATAGTTCTTTGAGACTGGCATCCTGTCTCCAACTCTGGACAATATTAGATGCTTCAGAGGAAAGTGTAAAGACTCCATATGCACTAATTTGTGTTGCCTTTAGACCAGCTTGAGAGTTTGTTCCATAGTGCTCCAAACACCAGCATATTATCTGCAATGGCTACAACTTCATGTATCCTGACATATGTTTATGCTGTTCCATGTTGGGTATTAAATGTAGTAAGCACTGACATTTCTACCTATATTTATTTTCCAGTATTCAGATCCAGTATACACTGAAGGTTAGCCAATTTACTTGTTACTGTATCAGGGATGTACCTGGTAATATTCTTGCTTGATTCTCTTGTTCATGTCTCATAGACCTAGCCACAGTCACAACTCTCCTGTGCCATGATTTCACCACTACCATCATGGAGTGTATCTGCTCTATAGGAATATATACCTTAATAATTATCATTAACTTTTCCATTCTCAATATATCTTTCATCATTTGGTCTTACAGAGCAACTGGGATTGTCCATGGAATGTGTACTATGAGATCCACAGTTGTACTCACTTTGTTCTTGTACTCCTCAGGAAACTGCTCCAATCCATGAAATGTATCTTTGTATTCTCTCATTAGGTCATCTGGTTTAGCAAGTGTTAGTGTAATATTTCCTACTGTCCTTAACAGTTTGATCAAGTGAAGATCCAACCAAACTTTGAGACCGACTGCTGGTGGTGCCTCTGTGTTTACAATGTAGAATTGTAGATATGTTGTATCCTCGTGCTCGGACATTACAGGGTATCTGTTTCTACATCCAGTGGCTCACTTTTATAACAAAACCTGGGTAGTGGTTGTAAAGGCTTATGTGAGCTTTAACTCTTTATACAATTTAGTAGATATTACATTGACTCATATGCCATTGACTCCTATATTTTAGAATGTGCTTACGTCCTGGGTTAAGTGTAGTAAACAAATTTGAATAAATAAATATCTTGCAGCCGAGAATTCTACGGGTTAATTGTAAATTACAGAAAAACAACTGATGGCTTGGTGGCATCATGCAATGGAAAAGCTGTATCCCTTTTGCACTTCCCTTCTGTACACCAACTCCAGCTGAGCTAAGGGAAGGACCAATGGTACTTGACTTCTAGTCAAGATGAGGTTCAAACACTGAAGAAGGTTGTTGGCCTGGGTTTTTGAACACATTCAGCCCTTATACCTAGGTTTTGTAATACAAATAGAAATGGTATCATTAAATTAATGATAATCAATACAAAGGAGGGTATTTTTTTAAATGCAAACATCCTCCTGCATGCAAAGTTTGCCACCCAAACTCAACAGCATTGTACAAGTGCATGGAAACAGACTAGGACCAAAAATGAAACTAGACGATTAAAGTGCTGTAGAAAGTAAACAACAGCTGGCTAACAGTAATCAGATTTTTTAAAAATATTTCTTTTTCAGTATCTGAAATAGTACAATCTGTGCAAAGAATATTTTTAAACCATTTTTTAACTTGACAAGTTTTCTTAAAAAAATTAAATATAAATAAGTACGAGCTGCTTTAGGCTGCATGTTCCTTTTTTTTTAGGGCATACAGATGGTGTTTGGGATGTGAGAAGGAGAAAATAAAACCTCATCATGTGACCAGACTATTTTTAACTGTAATACTTTTACCTTGTCTGTTTTTGTTTAGTAAGCACATGTGATGATAAGCAAGGAAGAAGGATTCTCAGTATTCCCTGATGTCTCTGTGGTGAGAGGATTTTAATGGTGGGAATGGGATAGGGTAGAATTTATTTCTTTGCACACTCAATGTATCATGGAAGATATGGGTATTATTTTTACGCCCCTCTGGTGGTCGTGTGCATGGCATGAGTAACCTGACTTTCTGGACATAAGAGGGTATGCTCTTGTAGATCACCTGTAGCACCTGTAACATACAGAAAGATTGGTTTCTAGCTGGAGACTAGCTTGGCATAGCTCCCCTATAGATGTTAGTTCATAGCAACATGCACTATATAAGTAGGACCATAGAGTGGGATTTCTGCTAAGTTCACTCTAATGTCTGGACACAACTTGGCAGGCAGCAAGAGTCTGAGATAGTCCTTTGGTGGCTTTGTAGGTTGTAGAAAGATTGGTATTTAGGATCAGAGGGATGAAACCAGGGTCTCTGTTGTTGGTTTTGTTTTCCCCACAGGGTTGGAATGGAATCATTTTCATTTTGTGTAGGGGGTAGGGACAAGAAATGGTGACCAGATCTCCTGATCATTAGGGTGAGATTGGAAGTATTTTCTAGTTGAGATACAGTGGATGGATCAGCAGTGTAGTTAAATAGTTAGAGTACAAGATGGGAGCCAGGAGACCTATTTTCTAGTCCTGACTCTGGTACTGGCTCATTCTGCAACCTTACACAAGTCACTTAACCTCTCTGTGCCTTAATTTTTCCATCTATAAAATGGGGATAATGATATTACATTCCTCCAAAAAGTTTTTTGAGCTCTTTGGATGACAACAATTATGTAAGTGTGAACAATCAGCATTATTGATGTATATAATAAGGAGTAATACAAACTAGAGGAGGAATGGAAATTATTACTGGGACATGCATTTATTTACAGACACATTTCTGATGAAGACAGAGGAGTCGCAAAAGAAATCCAGGTTCTTGAAGGTACTGGACAACAAGCACATCCCTTATAAGCTTCCAAAACAGGATTGCAAGCATCTGTGTGGTCATGAGCTGGGTACAAACAAATTTCCCTGCCTCAGGCACAACCACTAATAAATAAACCAACATGTCTAAAAGGGCAAAGACAGACTCTGTTTTGCAAACACATTTCAGCTTTAACGTTTCCAAGGCAGCAATTTTATAGGTTGTGATTTAAACCTCAGGGCTGCCCTTTTAAAAAAAAACCAAACTCCCCCAAGCTCACCATGTTGGGAGCTTCAGCCTGAACCGCTCACTCTCCCTGTCAGCTTTGAGTCACCCCCACATCCACCCCCTCCTATCTCCACAACTGGGTGGCGGATGGTTGTTGCTGGAATTAGCGAGTCACTGGCAATACCACCTGCTGCAAAGTTTCCTTGTTCTCATTAGCTTTGCAGTTGTACTTTAACAAAGGAGGAGCAGGAGGATGGGCTTGCAATGTGTCATGAGACTTCCTTTAGGCTCCCTTTCTACTGAGTGACACATATGAGGAATAGTTCCCTTTGCCAAGCTCATTGGGCACTGTGCTTCAACCAAAGCAACAATGCTGTAAGGTTTCAGCTACAAGGCAGTTCAATTAATGGCAGGGAAAATGCAATTGTTCAGAGCAGAAAAGAGAATACAGGGGTGTGTACAGGGGCGCTGGAACAATTTGTATAATGGGGATGCTGAAAGCCATTGAACCAAACTGTAAACCCTGTTTAGGATGGAAACCACTTCAAGCCGGGGTGTGTGGCAGCATCCCCAGCACCTCTAGTTCCAGCACCTATGTGCTTCTTTAGTCCTACTGGAGTATGCAACCTCCTCTATAGGATGCAATAGTAGCATTTGGACAGGGCAGATAGACAATCAATAGCTGTAGTCATATTGTGACACAGGGCTTCCTTGCAGTCTCACCCTGTGCCCACTTGGGGGGCAGCGGCATGGGACCCCCTTCTTCCCCCAGGAGCATTAGAATCTCCCCTTCTGAACAGCAACAGGGATTCCCTCTGCTCCCCAGAGAGGCAGGTTACCCCCAATAGTTACCCAGGTATATCTGCTTGGGTAAGTGGGTGGAGTTTTTCTCCTGCTGCCACACACACAATCCTCTGCTGGGGAGGCACAGGAAGGGCTCCCCAGAGCAGTAGGTCATAGAATTACCATCCCAGTGAGATGCTGGGGACACTTCTCCTCTGTCAGAGCTATTGTTTCAGGCTGTCTGCTGACGTGAGCAGACATCACTCTATCATCATGCTTTGTTCATGTTTTCAAGATTATTTTTGAAACCACAAGGGGTTAGAAACTTTTCTTTATTAATGAAAAGGAAGATTCTGATGTGCTTATCTGACTTGAAGAGGTGGGCACTAGGCACGCGCCTCTGTCTTAATCCAGCAAGATTTTATAGTAATTTACTATGTTAAACAATTTGCACTCTCCCTTGTGAGCTAAGTATTAATCCCATTTTACAGCTAAAGGAAACTGGGGCCCAGAGAGGTTTTGTGCATGTAACCACATAACGATACAGTTTCACAACCAGGATTAGAACTCAGGAGTAGAACTAAATGCAATATTTTTGATGAACAGTTTGTTTGCCAGAAAACACAATTCTGGTTGACCAGCAAACATTCACAGATTTGCATTGACTTCAGCAAATATGTTTGACCAAACTGAAAAATCAAAACATTTAAAAAATGTCTAAACAAAATGTTGTTCAAGTCTTTGATTTGCTGAAAACTTTTGTTTTCGGTTTGACCAAAAATGAAACTTTTTTGATTTTTTTGAATTTCCAGCAAATCAAAAATCTGTTATTTCCCAAGAATTCCTGGCTCCCAGCCCTTTGCTGAGATTACAAGATCACAAATCCCCATTATGCAGCTAGGTTGCAATAGTGTTCATGCTCGTTCATCTTTCTTTGAAAAGACCCATTTAACATTGCAGTGAGATTGTGATAGTCTCGCCCTCATTTCTCCTGTTTGCACAGTGTTTCTCTTAACTGTAGAAGATTGTTTTTGTATCCAGGATGTGGACATATTTCTGAGCAGCTGTTATAATTATTCTAAACACGAATTTGCCTTTTTTCAATTGCATATCATTAAGGAATAATCCATGCACCATGTGGACTGAGCTCAGAAGAATAAGACAGTTAAAAATCTCTATTATGACAGTCTTTATTCTGTTACAATAACTTGTTAGTTTGAGACACATCCAAAAATATGAAAGTGTTTGCCAGTCATCTGAATCTGTGCAGCCATTTGTTGTCCTGCCTCAGCACAGGGGGCTGGACTTGATTTGTTAAGGTCCCTTCCAGCCCTACATTCCTATGATTCTAAAGTGAAATGTCTTATTCTGTGTTAGGGGTATTCAGAAAATACCTAGTAACGCCATGACACTGACAGTCTCTGTAGCATGGAGAGTGTCTACTATATGTAACAGCTTTCAATATCTTTAACCAATCCTCTTGTGTGCAAGTTGTTTTGTGTGTCTTCTCCTCCCTGGTTTTACCAGACATGACCTACCTTCACTTAGAGCCCCAGGCCCTTTAAATTGCTACCAGACCCCCACTGCTGGAGCCCTGGGGTAGGGCTGCGGGGCTCTGGGGGCTATTTAAAAAGTCCGGGACTCCCGCTGCCTCTACCGCCCCGGCCCTTTAAATAGCCGCTGGAGCCCCGCTGCTTCCCCAGGGCTCCCGCGGCTATTTAAAGGGCCGGGGCGGTAGAAGCAGGGGAGCCCTGGGCCCTTTAAATAGCCCCCAGAGCCCTGGGATAGCGGGAGACTCGGGGGCTATTTAAAGGGCCGGGGCTCCAGCTGCCTCTGCTGCACCCCGTCCCCGCACCAGCCCCGCACCCCCTGCCCGCAGCCAGCCCTGTCTCCAGCCAGCCCTGCACCCCCTGTCCGCAGCCAGCCCCTGCTGCACCCCTGCCCTACCTCGAGCCCCGCCCCCCCTGTTCTGCCCGCACCAGCCCCGCCCCCCTGCCCTGCCTGCAGCCAGCCCTGCACCCCCTGCACACAGCCAGCCTCTGCCGCACCCCCTGCCCTGTCTCCAGGCAACCCCTGCCACACCCCCCTGCGGCCCTGCCCAAAGCCAGCCAGCCCCACACACCCCTGTCTCCAGCCAGCCCCGCACCTCTTGCCCTGCCTGCAGCCAGACCCTACCTCCAGTGAGCCCCTGCCCTGCCTCCAGCCAGCCCCATGTCCACTGGTGCCCTGCAGTTCCCAGGGCAGTAACCCTGCACACCTGCTTCAATGAGGGGGGCAGGGAGCAGCTGGGACCCACATATGTGCACACCACTAGGGTGACCAGACAGCAAGTGTGAAAAATCAGGACAGGGGGTGGGGGATAAATAGGATCCTATAAGAAAAAGACCCAAAAATCGGGACTGTCCCTATAAAATCAGGACATCTGGTCACCCTAGCACACCCTCAGGGAGTGGCGGGGACCCACACATGTGAAACGGAGCTCATTAATAACCGATCAACAGCATATATGACGCAATGTACATAATATATAATTTTATTATTTATATAGTTATGGAAAGTAAATAATACATGGAAGAAATGAAAGGCTTTTTTTTACATTATTTTTTTTGTTAGTCATCCCTGCCGGGGGCCCGCCAAAAATGTTCGAATTGGGCCCCGCCCTTCCTAAAGCCGGCCCTGCTGGAGAGAACAGGAGGATTCAGTCAGCAGGGGCTGCCGATCCGTCCCATTCACCAGGGCTGCCATCCTGTGGCTTCAGCATTAGTGGCTGGGGTGACTTGGGGAAAGGCCTCAACCTCCCCACATCCCACTTCACTGCTGCCAGAATCCCTCCTGCCCCCCCGCTACAGTCCCCTCCCTACCCAACCTGGGTGGGGGTGGAGGAGAGGGGTCTGAGAACTTGAGCTGTGGATTGGAGGTGGAACAGCTGTCAGAGGCACTGAGGGGGAGATTGCAGGAGCTCCCTGTACAAGGAGGGGGGTTGCCACTGGAGGTCACTAGGAAGGACAACAAGACTCCATCCTGGGGGTCAGGAGGGGGAATCCATCCCTCAGAGGTGGGCAGGGGCTGGGTGGAAATGCTGCTGGTTCCAGGGGCCGTTAATCCCCCCTGATTCCTCGGAGGCGTCTGAGTCTCAGACAGGTTCTCGTTCCCTTGCAGCAGGAGGACGTCACGGCCAATGTGATGCGCCAGCTCCGTATCATGCGGCACTTGCGCCAGGTGCCTGAGGCGCTGCAGGGCCTGTGCCTCTGAGGCCACCAGCAACTCCTGCTCCCTGCTGCAGGTACTGCTCTGGCTCTCTGTAAATGGGGAGCTAGTGGAAGGGGAAATGGAGCCCCCTGGCACTCACAGAAAGCTGATTACAGAATGAGCCTGAACTGAGAGGCACCATATCCGCCCCCCCCAAAGAGCCAGTCTTCAGTGGTGATACAGCCCAGCTGGGGTAGCAACAGGATTGAGAACGAGGCAGGAAGTTCAGAGCAGCAAGGAAAGCCTGGAGGGGAACTTGAGAAGAGAGGTTGGAAAAGTGCAGCAAAGAGAAAGGTGCAGACCTAGCTGTTGGGTCCAGGGCCCTGAGCTGCTATCAATGTCAGGGTGGGACTGGGTTCCCCTACCAGCCCCAGAGGAGGCGGCGTACACGCACCTGGAGAGGGTTCCCAAGCCCAGCAAGGGGGCTACAGGCTGAGCAAGTGCCCCAGCGATGGCAGAAGGACTTCTGTCTGTGGAAAGACCTCTTTGGACTTTTAGTGTGAGGCAAGCTGGGCCCCAGAAGGGTGGACTAAAGGTGGTGACCTGGCCAGAGTTACCAGGGAGAGAAACTGCCGTGGTGCTGGAGCGACCATGGATGGGGGACACTAGCCCAGCAAGAGGGCTGTGATGCCATGCCTGGCCGCTGGGGGGCACCTAACGATGAGTAGATTCATTTATGATTGGCATAGTTCCCCCTGTGATCCGTGAGGGAAGTCTTGGTTGCTGAAGGAATCATAGAATATCAGGGTTGGAAGGGACCTCCGGAGGTCATCTAGTCCAACCCCCTGCTGAAAGCAGGACCAATCCCCAGACAGTTTTTTGCCCTGGCCCCCTCAAGTATTGAGCTCACAACCCCGGGTTTAGCAGGCCAATGCTCAAACCACTGAGCTATCCCTCCCCCAAGCAGGTGTATCAAGGGACCAAGCTGGTCGCTGGATTTCCCACTTCAGTTCCAGGGACTGGCTAAGCAGCCAAAGCAGATCTAGGGGTTTCTCCAGCAGCTCCTAGAAAACCAACAGAAGCAGAAGGAAGTGCAGGTGGAGCTACAGACGCAGCAGCAGCAATACCTGTGAGAGATCCTGCAAAGGGAAATCAACCCAGGGTCTGCTATGCCCATGGACAAAAAGAGCAGAGAAGGAGAGCATGCCTGGGCTGTGCTGAGAAGGTTAGCCCAGGGAGAAGGGCATGAGAAAGTGTACAAGCGTGGCCTAATGCCAAGATGGGAGCAAGAGTTCTTTGTTTTGGGGGCAGAGAAGCAGGCCATATCAAAAGACACGGCCTGCTTAGGAAATTGCTGAGTGGCTGAACGAAGGGCCAGGGCCCTAAGAAGTTAGAAAGAAAAGAGAAGGTGTCCTCTGACACAAACCCCCATGAGGCAGGCAAGGTGGAGGTGGCTGGGGTGGCCATGGACCTTGCAGACCCTCCACCAACACCCCCTGTCGGGTGCTGCAGGGAGATGAAGGACAAAATGATTGGCCCAGAGATGAAGCAGACTGGAGGAGGGACAAACACAAGGGTGGAGCAGTCCATGGTGGGTTCTCAGACCCTGACCGAAAAGGTTTTGGCATATGCAGCGGCAGTAGCAAAAAGGCAACAGAAGACGCTAAAGGCTTCAGAACAGGCTCTGCAAGCAGCTGTTCATGAGACTGAGTGGCTGCAGGAAGAGCGTCGGGATACTGCAGAAGAGAAGGTTTGCCCCGAGCGAGCTGGCAGTGGAGCTGCAGACACTGCGCACAGGCTGTACAAGCGCGCAGCCGGTGACAGCGATGAGATGAGGAGGGATGAAGCTTGGAGAAGAATAGAACTTGCCCCCGCGTGGGCCAGGTTCTAAGGAGGAGGGTATATAACGGGGGGCTTGGCCTGTGGGCTATAAAGCCTGGAGCTAGGCCAAATGGATTACAGAGTGAGCTCCAGCTGAGGGGAAACCAGGGGAAACCGCAACAAAGGTACAGGAGCAGGCCTAGCTGTTCGGTACAGGGCCTTGGGGCAGAACCTAGAATCCAGGGTAGGACTGGTTCTCCCACGGTCTCTAAGGAAGGGGATGTACAGGGCCATAGGAAGGGCTACCAAGGCCAGCAAGGGCAGGCCGAGCCAAAGTCAGGCTGAGGAAAAGCCCCCAAGGGACAGAGGATCTTGTTTCAGTTAAAGACATTTTTTGACTTTTCGTTTGGGATGAGCGCGACCCAGGAAGGAGTGGACTAAAAGATGGTCGCCTGGCCGAAGGGCTGAGTTCCCAGCCAAAAACCTGCTGGCGGGTGTGCTAGCCCAAGAAATCTGTGACCCCAGGCCTTGAAGGAAGGGGCACCTATCGGTGAGTGAACTCTGTTACAAGCCTGCTTCCATTGTGGAAACAGCCTGGTATTGGAGAGTGGTGGGGATGGCCTGTGGGCGAGGATGGCTGGAGGGGTCATACAGGAGGGGCAGCAGCGTCCAGTGAGGAGATCAGGGAACGGGTTGTTTGCAGTCCTGCCACTGAGCGGTAACGTGATCCTGGCCAGGTCACTCTCCCACCTGATGCCTCACTTTCTCTATCTTTGAAATGGGGATCATCCCGACCCACATTAAGAAAGGGTTTGATCCTCTGCTCTTGCTTCCCAAATCCCTGCCCTCCTTGCCCCACACAGGCCTCTGCCCTGTTGCTCAAACTCCCATGCACATGTTAGTGCCTGTGTCACCCCCGCAACTGCAAGGTCTCATGTACAGTCTCCTGCCAGCAAACTGAAGCTGCCACTAGATCCAGAATAGGAATCGCAGTTCCTGTGCGCAGCCCTGAATGGAGTCTAGACCCTGGGCATGGGGAAGGCCAACGCTCACATCCAGGTAGATCATCAACCTACTCCTCTGTCCCAGGAGCAGGAAGGCCTCTGGTTCGTGCTCCCTTCGGTAGCTGGAGCTGCTGAGTTGGGAGTGTGGTGGGCAGAGATGGGAACAGGCCATAGGATGAATCAAGTGTCAGGGGGAGACTCCCTGTGTGTGGGAGATGATGTTGCCCCTCTGTGGGGAATCCCTTCCTTGCAGATGCTGGGCTTTGGGTGCTGGACTCTGCCAGGAAGCCCAGCTCCCATCCCTAGCAGCTTGGCTGTTCCCTACACTGCTGTGCACCAGGCCCTCTGCAGAGAGCTGCTTTGGGCAAGGACTACAGGGCCTGCTGTCATCCTGGCAGGTGTCACAACAGGTTCCATAATCCTGACCCCTGGTCTCCCTCCGCTGGCAGGCTCTGAGCAAGGCCTGCCCAGAGAACATGGATGACGAGCTCTCGATCCTGCTGACAGCACCCCCCAGCACAGACAAACTCCAGCACATCTTGGAGGTGAGCAGAATGGGGAGGGGCCGCAGGGGTTTTACCTTAGCCCTGGGGACTCCTAGAAAGAAGAGACTGGAAAATCCATGTTTCTATCGGATCCTTCCGAGTATGCATTCGTGATATAAACTCACAGGGTGACCTTGGGGTAACTCACTTCCCCCTTATGGCATCAGTCTTCTCCACTATCAAATCTACACTGGGGAAGAAGGACAGAAGCCCCGACAATCACCTTCACCTCTGGGTGTCTGGTCCTGGGAGCCGAAACCAACTGGACTATCTGCCCCATCTCCTAAACTGCCCTGTCTTTCCCTCCTAGGGCCTTGTCCTTAGTGCTCAGCCTGGCCCCTTCCCAGCTTGTCCCTGACCTTTAAAGGACTCTCCAAGCCCCTCCCATGCCTGCTTCCCTTGGGGTCTCTCTCCTGGCTGAGCACAGGCTGCCCTTCTATCTCTCAGCAGGCCTGGGTCCTAGTCACAGGCTGCGTCTTGTCACGTGACCCCCACACTTATTCCCTTCACCCTAGGGAGCTGCATCACCTGGGCCAGGTGCAGTTGAGCTCCAACCCCTTTCCTGGCCATCTCACCCTGGGACAGGTTGAAACTGGAAACCTGTGGGTAACAGTAACTGGTTGCTCGCAAAGGTGCTGAAGACACAATGGAAGAGGAAATCCTTTGGTCTGGATTGAAATTATTCCAACTGAAAGTGAATGAGAGAAAATAGGTTCAAAGTTCTCTTCCTAGCAGCAGAAAATGTAGCGATTGATAGAGGTTCAGGTCAGAACGGACCATTATGTGCATCTAGTCGCCCCTCCTGTATAACTCAGGGCCTAGAATGTGACCAAGTGGTTCCTTCAGCCAACCATAGCATGGGACTGAGCCAGAGCACATCTTTTGGAACGACATCCACATGCAGGAGAGCCAGCTGGCTACCAGAAAATCTCTCTTCTGCAGTGACGTGGGGTTAAGGGACATAGCGGAAAAGACATGGAGGCTGTGACTAAACTTAGAGCAGGGTGGGAAACCGAGACACAGTTGGGACCTGTCTACGCTACAGGTCTGTCGTGCATTTGTAAGCTGCTGACCCCCACATGTTGTTCAGAGCCTATGGACAACACAGCTCCTAAAGTGTGTTTGTTCTGTGCTTATCCGGTATGTACCAGCAGGGCTGGACAGCCTTTTTCACTGTGCTGTGGGGAGCAGGTCCTGGGTACTAAGGGTCTGAAGAACCTCTCAAGGACTAATTTTTAAAAATAATTGTTATCAATGAATTGGGAGAAAACATACAATCACTGCGGATAAGATTCGGGGGGTGACAAAATACAGGCAGAGTGGTAATTCCTGATGGGGAGAGGGCAGTGATACAGAGCGATCTGGCTCATTCAGCCAGCTGGACCCATTCAAAGAAAACAAGTTTGAGCAGAGCCCAATGCAAGGTCCTATACGTAGCCACAAGGCACGCCGGCCACACCTCCAGAATGGGGATGTGTATCCAGGAAAGCAGTGACTCTGAAATGGATTTAGGGGCCAGAGTGGAGAAGCTACTCAACATGAGCTCCCAGTGTGATGCTGTGGTGAACAGGGCTAAAGCCATCATTAGACGAAGGAGCAGAGCCGTGAGTAGGATAGGGAGGTGACACAGCAGCAGTGAGACTGCTATTGGAATACTGCCTCCAGTGTTGGTGTCCTCCTTTGAAAAAGATGGTCCTAGAAATTGGAGCTGGGGCAGCAAAGAGCCACCAAATGTTCTGAGGGCTGGAGAAAAATGCCTTCTAGTGAGCTATTGAAAGAGCTCAACCTGTTTAGCTTATCAAAAGAAGATTGAAAGGTGACTTCACTGAAGTGTTGAAGTGCCTTAATGGAGAGAAAATATTGGGTATTAAAGGGCTCTTTAATCGAGCAGAGAAAGGCAGAACAAGACCCAATGGCTGGAAGGTGAAAAGAGACAAATTCCTATGACAAATAAGGCACAAATATTCAACAGCGAGGATGATTGACCACAGGAAGAAGCTACCATGGAAAGTGGTGGATTCTCCATCTCTTGATGTCATTTAATAAAGACTAGATGCCTTTCCGGAATGTGTTTGCCCCCAAAGTAGCTATTGTGGTAGACAGGAGGCCTGTGATATGCAGGGGGTCAGATTAGATGCTCTAACGGTCTCTGCTGACCATAAAGTCTACTCATTTCTGAGAAACCGAGTGTAGCATTGGGAGCAGCCTCTGCTTATTAAACAATCAGTTTGTCAGCACCTGCAGGACAATTTGGTTCTTAGGACTAGTGAGCATGGACTTGTCAAGAACAAATCATTCCAGACCAATCCTAGCTCCTTCTTTGGCAGGGTTAGGGGCCTAGTGGAGGTGGGTAAACAGTAGATGTGATCTATCTTGGTGTTAATAAGGCTTTTGACACAGTCCCATAGGACATTCTCACAAGCAAACAGATGCTGCTTAGCACTGTCAGAGCAGCTTTTGCTGGGGGATTCTCCCAGCACTTTCCAATAGTGGGAAAGTATGAAATCCCCATTTGACTGCTGGGGACAGAGCCTAGAGGGGGCAGCAACTTACCCGAAGTCCCACAGGTCAATAGGAAACCAGCAATGGAACCCAGGAGTCCTGACTCCCAGTTCCCTGCTCCAATCACTCCAGTGGAGCACACTCCCTCTCAAAGCAGGGGGACTGGACATGAGGGCCTGGTTGTAATTGCCAGCTGTGGGAGGGAGTGTGCAGCAGTGGTTAGTGAAAGGGCCTGGAAATAAGGATGAGGTGTCCTATCATGTTTACTCAGATCAGATTAGGACATAATAGAATGGCTGAAATAGTCTATTTTATTTGTATTTTATTATTTTGCAATTGTTAAGAGCAGCAACTACTTAGCTCAGACTGAAGCATCTTATCTAATTTTTGAGATCTAAGTGTCTCCTCTTTGAGTGCGACGAGACAATTTAACACATTGTGACAAAGAATTTTCATTGCCACTTGTTATGATTTCAAGAAACAAACTGGTTTAGTTTGAATAGGATTTTCGGTCAGAAACGGTTTCAATGAAATTTCCCCACCATCTCGATTCCTGGGCTCTATCTCTGCCTTTCGGGGGGGGGGAGGGGGAGAGGGCGGGTTGCTGTCTGTTAGAACAGGAGTCTGATTTGGATAGGGATTGAAAACCTCTTCAATGTTTTTAATGAAGTAAATACAAATGGGAATTGTGTGATCATGGGAGACTTTAACAGATATAGACTGGAGGACAAGTGCTATTAATATAATAGGGCTCAGATTTTCCTAGATGTGATAGCTGATGGATTCCTTCACCAAGTAGTTGCTGAACCAACAAGAGAGGATGCCATTTTAGATTTGGTTTTGGTGAGTAGTGAGGAACTCTTAGAAGAAATGGTTGTAGGGGACAGCCTTGGTTTGAGCGATCATGAGCTAATTCAGTTTAAACTAAATGGAAGGGTAAACAAAAATAGATCTGTGACTAGGGTTTTTGATTTCAAAAGGGCTAACTTTAAAAAATTAAGGAAATTAGTTAGGGAAGTGGATTGGACTGAAGGACTTGTGGAACAGATGGATCAGACTGAACAGGTTCCAAACCTCTCGGAGGCTCTTACCTTCTAAACAGGGACGTCTGTTTTCTAGTAAAATCAGGAAAAAGAAAAGAGAAAACTCAAAAGAGGTTCCTCCTGGCGCTCACGTACATGAACCCTAATACTCTCTCAGTCCTCAAAGAGAGACCTCGAGAAGGAGACTTGCTGAAGCAAAGCTACAGGGGTCTCTGAGGTTTTCCTGGCCCTGAGCCCCTGTCCTGCCTGGCTGATGTCAGCATCCCTCTGTGAGGTCACCACCTCCCCAGCACCTTTGACCAATAGGCTGAGGTCCTGCAAAAGGCCTTTGTGATGTCACTGTCACACCCACCCCTCCCCTGCAGTGCTAATGTCCTGTCACAGCACAGGCCAGACACTTTGGAGGTTTGAGCTACTCCCTGTGGATCACCCCGCTCAATGAGTGTTCATTCTAGGAAGCAAGCCGGCTAGACAGTAAAACATCAGAGGCTGCTCCCAATGCTACACTCGGTTTCTCAGAAATGAGTAGACTTTATGTGCAGAAGAGACAGTTAGAGCATCTAATCTGACCCCCTGCATATCACAGGCCTTTCTGCACCATATGGGGCAGGCAGAGCTCTGCCTGGGTACCGGGGGAATGGGATGGGGGTAGATCAAGGAAAGGGGGGAGGAGAATGGGTGTGAGGGAAATAGCTCCTGTCCCAGATGAAGGAATTTGGGGGCAGAGGAAAGGACCCTGCTCCACAGAGAGGGGAGAGGGTTTCTGTGAGTGCCAGGGGGCTCCATTTCCCCTTCCACTAGCTCTCCATTTACAGAGAGCCAGAGCAGTACCTGCAGCAGAGAGCGGGAGTTGCTGGTGGCCTCAGAGGCACAGGCCCTGCAGCGCCTCAGGCACCTGGCGCAAGTGCCGCATGATACGGAGCTGGCGCATCACATTGGCCGTGACGTCCTCCTGCTGCAAGGGAACGAGAACCTGTCTGAGACTCAGACGCATCCGAGGAATCAGGGGGGATTAACGGCCCCTGGAACCAGCAGCATTTCCACCCAGCCCCTGCCCACCTCTGAGGAATGGATTTCCCCTCCTGACCCCCAGGATGGAATCTTGTTGTCCTTCCTAGTGACCTCCAGTGCCAACCCCCCTCCTTGTACGGGGAGCTCCTGCCACATCCCCCTCAGTGCCCCTGACAGCTGTTCCACCTCCAATCCACAGCTCAAGTTCTCAGACCCCTCTCCTCCACCCCCACCCAGGTTGGGTAGGGAGGGGACTGTAGCGGGGCGGGGGCAGGAGGGATTCTGGCAGCAGTGAAGTGGGATGTGGGGAGGTTGAGACCTTTCCCCAAGTCACCCCAGCCACTAATGCTGAAGCCGCAGGATGGCAGCCCTGGTGAATGTGATGGATCGGCAGCCCCTGCTGACTAGGGTTACCATACGTCCGGTTTTTCCCGGACATGTCCTGCTTTTCGGCAATCAAACCCCCGTCTGGGGGGAATTGCCGAAAAGCCAAACATGTCCGGGAAAATGCCGGCCGGGCACTTCCCCTCCCGCGGGTGCTCTGCTCCGCTCCTCCCCTCTCAGACTTTAAGAGCCGAGCTGCCCGAGCCAGCGCTACTGGCTTCAGGCAGCCCCCCCCTGCCTCCGGACCCCGAGCTGCCGGCCAGGCACTTCCCTTCCCGGGCTCCAGCTGAGCTGCTCCGCTCCTCCCCTCTCAGACTTTAAGAGCCGAGCTGCCCGAGCCAGCGCTACCGGCTTCGGGCAGCCCCCGCTGCCTCCGGACCCCGAGCCATGGGCCAGGCACTTCCCTTCCCGGTTCCAGCTGCTCTGCTCCGGTGGCTCGGGGGAAGCGCCGGCCGGGGGCGCAGGGTCTGGGGGCTGCCCGGCCAACCGTGAAGCCAGTAGCACTGGGGCAGCCCTTTCCCCATAGCTGGGAGTGGGGAGGAGGGGGCGGGGTTAGGGCGGGGGAAGGGGTGGAGTTGGGCGGGGCTAGGGGAGGGGAAATGGGCGGGGCCAGGGCCCGTGGAGGGTCCTCTTTTTTTATTTATTAGACATGGTAACCCTACTGCTGACTGAATCCTCCTGTTCTCTCCAGAACGGGTCCAGCCTTGCCAGCAGCAGGACAAGCGTCACCTTCCCATGTGCCTCAGCCCTGCCTGGTCAGACGCCATCACCCGTCAGTCCTTGGCCTCCCAGGCTGCCAGTGATGGGAGCAACTCTGGGTGGTGGCTCGGGTGACACAGACACCAGACCACTAGGAATTGGGTGCGGCCCTGTGGGACAGGAGAGTCTTGCAGAGGGCACTTGGGGGACTCTCCTGCCCTTCCCAAGAGCGATAGCACCATGTCCTAAGAACATAAGTCTGGGATGAGGCAAAGCTTGTCATTAATTAGCCTGGCTAAAGAGCTGGGCTGGAGCTGCTCCAGGGACAAGCTGGCTCGCTCCTGCTCATGGAGGTGAATTCATCTCCCTTCCCAGGAGCACCTGCTCTCCCTTTCATTCCCCACCAGGCTCCTTGTGCCATGCCAGCGATTGGCCACAGGATGGGAATGAGGCCTGGGCCCCGCCCCAATCTCCTGAGTCTAATGCAGCTGCTCACCTTGTCCCCCATCAGCTGCTGGGTTTCCCCCAGGAGGGAGTAGGTGACAGGGAGAGAGACACACACACACATTTGTCCTTCTGGTTGCAGGGCTTGTGTCCTTCCAATCCCATTGGTGGCTGCACAGTGGGCAGAGTCCTCGCTGCGTGCCCGGCCCAACAGAACTGCAGGGCGTGGTGTGGAACACAGAAAGAGATAGAGAGACTCATCCTCCAGCCGGGGTCAGTCTGAGAGAAATTGGCTGGGGTCCCAGTCTCACTCTTCTAGCAGGTGCCATTTCCCAGCTGGGTTCTTTACCCCTGTGGTGCAGCAGCAGCTGGTAGAGCCGGTAAACCCCCTCCCTGGCCTGCCGGCTGATGTCCTTGGCTGGGTCACTGACGGACAGAGCTAGCTGTGCCATGTGGTGACCCATCCTGGGGAATTCCGCTGAGTTCTAATGGACGGGAGAGGGAGAGGGGACTCCATCAGCATTTTCCTGTCAGCTCCCAGTCCCCCCCGGGCCAGGACTCTCCTTCCCCTCAGCCCCTCTGCAGGAGATGCTAGAGCCAGACCCTTAATTTCCTCTGCCCCCAAGGAAGCCTGGAGCACAGGGCTGTGGGCAGGGCCCTCCATGAGGACTTGCTTCCCCAGCTGCTCCAGGATGACAGGGAGGCATGAACCTGGAGCACAGTCCCCTTAAAAGCCCAGAGTCACCACTTAACTAGGACAAGAAGAACTTGACTCAAGCCAGGCTCACTCTCTGCTCTGACTGCCTCCCCAAGAGGAACACTCCTAACCCACAGCCCCTGCAGCAGCAGATCCTACAGCCCGTCGGAGCCAGATCACCTACGCCTGGAGTCAGGAAGCTGGGGTCAGAGGTCACTTATGTCAAACTCAGGGAGGGTGATGGTGAATCTGAGCAGGGCCGTGCTGCTCTTAACGGCCCTGGCTCTCTCTCGCGGCACCCTGGACACGATCCAGTAGTTAATGTGCTGTGGGGAAAGGAGGCAGATCAGGATCAATGGGCAGGTGCACGTATTGTGGAAATGAGACACAGACACACACCCATCCCCAGGGGGCTGAGACATTGTGCTCAGGGTGGAATATCTGATTCATTGATTGCAGAGCTTTGGAAGGGGATTGTTGCCCGCAGGACGATTCTTGAATCCTGCAGGTCACAACTTGTCATTGTCTCTCTAGACTGGAACAATGTTCAGTGTCGGGGCTGGTCCCATCCTCCCTGCACTCCTGATTCCTGAACAATCCCCTCAGAAATCGCAGGGCCTGTCGGAGAGACGGGCTGATTCTCTGGGGCCCTCCTGTTTCTCTAGGAAGGAGCCTGTGACTCTTCTCTGAGGACCCTCTTCTGGATCTCCCAGGAGGGGTTCAGACTCTCACTCCCCAAGCCAGCCAGGGGCCCTGTGGTTAGTGCTCAACACAACCAGGCAGAGCTCTGGCTTGAAGTCCCAGCTCCTTCCTCTGTCCTTTAAGGAGGAAGGGCCTGACACTGCATTGCACTGACTGCCCTGACCAAGGATGCCCACTGGGGGCTCAGCTAGGAGGACAGACTGGAAAATGGATCTAAGAGTGAAGGTAAAATTGCCCCCACCCCTCTCATCGGGCTCACCTCCAAGATGTACTGGAGCCTGTTGGTGTCTGGGGACTCTGCCAGCAGGTTCCCCAGCATGGCGTCCAGGAGGTCTGGCAAGACCCTAGGCAGATCCTGAAAGCAAGGGAGAGCCATGGGTCAGAGTTAGGGAAACTGGGGCTACACCTGCCACAGGATGGGAAATGGGGTCTCTGGGAAGCACTGGTGAGACCCCCAAACACATATCCTGGCCTCTCTCATTCACGTCCCACTGCAGGCAATTAGCAAGGATTCATGGCAGGATGACAGCTGGCTCTTCAATCCATGACTTTAGCTGATCTACCTGCACTTGGGTGGTGTCCTTCTCCATGCCCAGGGTGAAGACGGCGTGCAGGGCAGCTCGGAGGAGGTGGGTCTCCAGCTCTGGCTCCAGGGCAGGTGTCATGGTGCTGGCAAGAGAGAGGAGCCGGCATTAGACTGTGCAGTGCGGGGATGGGACTGGCACCAACATGCAGGTGAAACTGCAGGGAAATAGGCACAGGCTGGCGAGAATGGAAACTGAGGCACCGAGCCAGGGAATGACAAGGCCAAGGTTTCTCAGACAGACAGTGGCAGGGCAGGAATAGCACCTGTTCCCTGGACCCTGCTGCCCCTCCTGTATCTGATCCTGGGTGTGAGCCTCTCCCCAAAGCCGTTGCAATGTTACTGGAGTGAAAAGAACAGCTCAGCCAGGAGAGAGTGAACCTTCCCCCCACCTCTGCCAGAGGAACCACCCTTGGGCGGTGACCTGGGAGTGGGAGGGGCAGTGACTCCCAGCCCTGGGCCTGAGCAGCACTGGGGTTAGGGGAACCGGGCCGGAGGGTCTCGGTACCTGAGGTTGCCCACAGCAATCAGGGAGTTAGCGAGGATGGCGCCGGGTGGAGAGTTATCAGGCAGCTCCTCAATGAGCTCCTGTGAGACCCAAAGGAGACAAAGGAGCGTGTGAGATTTGGGCCTCACTGACACTTCCCAGTGAGGAGATTACACAGCCAGGGCCCCACACAGCCAGCAGGATCCCCCCACCTACCCCCCGCTCCTCCGATTCCTGCCCAATAGTGACTACTCTCCGAATTTCTCCCGTCTCTTCTCCCCAGTCTTCAGCCCCAGCAATCCCTGCCCTCTGCTGCCCCTCCAGCACCAACAATCCCCCATCCATTGGCCTGGGGAGACCCCTTCCCCTCCCATATCTCTGTCCTCCCTCCAGCAGCTGGGCACCGTGTCTCGCTCACCACAATCCTCTCCGCCACAGCCGCCTTGCAGCAGTGCGGCTCCAATGTGTCCTGCAGTCTCTGCTGTGCAGCGAGACGCGGGCTGGATGGCGTGCAGGAACACGAGCTGCTGGGCCTCCTCCTGCACCCACCAGGAGTGGGGTTAGGGGAGAGAGAGCCAGTTAGCCAGGGACCTCCCTGCCCCCACACAGCAGCTGCAGGACTCAGGCCTGAATGGGGGATAGTGGGGACCCGCCCATTGTCCAAATCACCCACCACTCCACCACAAGCAGGGTCAGGAACTGGGACAGTGCCTGTGGGGGGAGGAGACCCGGCTGGTGTGTGACAGACACCCCCACCTCTGGGGTCCCAGATCATGGAGGAGAAAGGTCCCCATTAGGGCTGGTGGATCATCAGGGACAAGACCCTCTGCAGGGGGTCAGGTGCTGGGAAGGGGCAGGACAGTCTCGGTTCCAGCACAGCTGGGGTACGTTTGTACCTTTTCTCCGCCTTGGAGCTGCTCTCGGCTGTTATTGAGAGTTGCCTCCTCTGTGGCCACGTCCACCCATTCCTCCTCCTCGTCCCCTGAGTCCCTGGCAGTCCCTGCACCAGGGAGAGTGGCCTGCTGCCACTTGGGGGAAGGACAGGGGCACGGTGGGGCAATGTGTCACACCCTTTCCACCTCCGGGACCCAGGGCAGATCGGGCCCCACACTCCCCCCTCTCAGTGATGCCTTCAGCCCCCAACTCCTTCAGGAGCCCATAGCAACGAGACCCCCCCACGCTGTTCTGGACTCCCTGGGAGGTGCCTCCCCCCAACTGGAGCACCAAGGACCAAAGTGGCAGCATCTAGTGTCAGTGGGGTTCATGTGGCTCAAGCCAGACCCCTGGGCTGGGGACCCGCCCCCATAGCACTGATCGAGGGCCTGGGCCCAGGGTGTTCACAGCCCCGCCCTCACCTCTCTCTGAGCCCAGCCTGACTCCTCACCTAGAACAAAGCAGCGGCGTCCATCGGCCTCGCTGCTGCCCGAGTCCCAGGCACTGCTGCTGTCCCATGGGGAGCGGGCCGAGCTGCTGGTGGTGGGACAGGGATCCTCCACCTCCTGCCCTGGGGAGGCTGGAAGGTCCTCACTGACCGGGCAGGGCAATGCCTCCTGCTGGGAATCAGGACTGGGCTCCTGGGGCTGCTGCTGCCCACACAACATGCCCCAGAGTCACCCTGCCCGGCTCCCCTCCTGCGCTGGGTCCTGCCTGCCCAGCCGCAGCCTGGCCCAGCTCCATTTTGACCTGGCCTCTCCCACCTCGGCGCCTGCGCTGGGAGCGGGTTTTCTCCGCCAGAAGGCTGGGCACTTCCACCTCCTGGCGCGGCCGGGAGCTCCTTCCCTGCCAGCGGGGACGGAGGGGCCGCTCTGCTCCTGGGGAAGATGGCAGCTGCTTCCCTCAGGCTCTGGGGCCACCTGCAGAGCCTTCTTCCTGAACATCCTCAGGAGCCTGGCCACCCTGGAACCGAGCGGGGAGCGGGTGTGAGTCTGGGGTCAAGGCAGCCTCTCACTAACCAGCCTGCTTGGTCCCTCCCCATCCCTGCCCCAGCCAGAGCAGCTCCTCCTCCCCGCACAGGGGTGCATGTAATGCAATCTACACACACTGGCAGGAGTTCATTGCATGATCTGCTTCCTGCTGTTTGGTTCTGGGCTGTTGGAGTACGGGCTTGCAACCATCTGTGCACACATATTATACTAATTGCATCTAGACCACATCTCCCTAGTTTGTTTGTGAGAATGTCCTTATTAACACCAAGATGGATCACATCTACTGTTTACCCACCTCCATTAGGCCCGTAACCCTGCCAAAGAAGGAGCTAGGATTGGTTTGGAATGATTTGTTCTTGACAAGTCCATGCTCACTAGTCCTAAGAACCAAATTGTCCTGTAGGTGCTGACAAACTGATTGTTTAATAAGGAGTTCCAGTATCTTTCCAGGTATGTTAATGGATGGGAAGACGTTCTTTTTCAGGGATCTCTGACGAGAACTGGGGCACAGCACTTAGTTTGTTGAGGCCATAAAATGGAGACAGGCACCTCTTCTCTCCTCCCAGCACCCCAGATACCTAAAACGGTGGGACTCACATCCCTCAATGGGCTTTAAAAAAGACAATGGTTACAATGTGGCCCCGACCATTTCTGGTTTCTGCAGACTAGATGTTTTAGCAAAGTTTAGAATTCCTTGGTGCTCAACACCGTGAAACTCCCCTTTCTCCTTCACAACGGGCTTTAACGCCCCTTATCTCACCCAGGCTCTCGACTGCCCAAAGTTGGAGAATTGTCCCTGTTCCCATTGCAGATCACCCCCCACGACACACACACAGAGTCCTCCTGGTGGTGGGAGGGGAACAGAGGAAAGGACAGAAGATGTAAGAGATGAAGAGAAAGGAGCGAGGGATGGAGGAAAAGGTAAAACAAAAAGGACAAACCCTAATGTCCCCAGTGATTCTAAGGGACAAAATCCCAGGTGGGGAATAAAATTCGACCACCTTAAGCTAGTGTTTTCCATGCCTAGAATTCAGCTGGCGCCAGATGCATAAGACTGAACAGGTTCCAAACCTCTCAGAGGCTCTTACCTTCTAAACAGGGACGTCTGTTTTCTAGTAAAATCAGGAAAAACAAAAGAGAAAACTCAAAAGAGGTTCCTCCTGGCGCTCATATACGTGAACCTAAATACTCTCTCAGTCCTCAAAGAGAGAGACCTCGAGAAGGAGACTTGCTGAAGCAAAGCTACAGGGGACTCTGAGGTTTCCCTGGCCCTGCGCCCCTGTCCTGCCTGGCTGATGTCATAATCTCTCTGTGAGATCACCACCTCCCCAGCACCTTTGACCAATAGGCTGAGGTCCTGCAAAAGGCCTTTGTGATGTCACTGCCACACCCACCCCTCCCCTGCAGTGCTAATGTTCTGCCATAGGCCAGACACTTTGGAGGTTTGAGCTACTCCCTGTGGATCACCCCGCTCAATGAGTGTTCATTCTAGGAAGCAAGCCGGCTAGACAGTAAAACATCACAAGCTGCTCCCAATACTACACTCGGTTTCTCAGAAATGAGTAGACTTTATGGGCAGAAGAGACCGTTAGAGCATCTAATCTGACCCCCTGCATATCACAGGCCTCCTGTCTACCACAATAGCTACTGTTGGGGTAAACACATTCCAGAAAGGCATCTAGTCTTTATTAAATGACATCAAGAGACGGAGAATCCACCACTTTCCTTGGTAGCTTCTTCCTGTGGTCAATCATCCTCGCTGTTGAATATTTGTGCCTTATTTGTCATAGGAATTTGTCTCTTTTCACCTTCCAGCCATTCCCAAACCTCAGCCAGTATTTGTAGGTGACAAATCTCATGAATTGTCACAGATTGCGGTGTTACTAGAGGGGGTTTTGGAATTAACTGATAAGTCACTGGGACCAGATGGCATTCACCCAAGAGTTCTGAAAGAACTCAGATGTGAAATTGCGGAACTACTAATTATGGTTTGTAACTTGTCCTTTAAATCAGCTTCTGTATCCATGACTGGAAGATAGCTAATGTAACGCCAATATTTAAAAAGGGCACTATTGGTGATCCCGGCAATTACGGACCAGTAAGTCTAATGTCAGTACCGGGCAAATTAGTTGAAACAATTGTAAAGAATAAAATTGTCAGACACATAGAAGAACATAAATTGTTGGGCAAAAATCAACATAGTTTAGGTAAAGGGAAATCGTGTCTTACTAATCTATTAGAGTTCTTTGAAGGAGTCAACAAACATGTGGACAAGGGGGATCCAGTGGACATAGTGTACTTAGATTTCCAGAAAGCATTTGACAAGGTCCCTCACCAAAGGGTCTTATGTAAATTAAGTTGTCATGGGATAAGAGGGAAGATCCTTTCATGGATTGAGAACTGGTTAAAAGACAGGGAACAAAGGGTAGGAATAAATGGTAAATTTTCAGAATGGAGAGGGGTAACTAGTGGTGTTCCCCAAGGGTCAGTCCTAGGCCAATGCTATTCAACTTATTCATAAATGATCTGGAGAAAGGGGTAAAAAGTGAGGTGGCAAAGTTTGCAGATGATACTAAAGTGCTCAAGATAATTAAGACCAAAGCAGACTGTGAAGAACTTCAAAAAGATCTCACAAAACTAAGTGATTGGGAAACAAAATGGCAAATGAAATTTAATGTGGACAACGTAAAGTAATGCACATTGGGAAGAATAACCCCAACTATACATACAATATGATGGGGGCTAATTTAGCTACAACGAATCAGGAAAAAGATCTTGGAGTCATCGTGGATAGTTCTCTGAAGACTTCCACGCAGTGTGCAGCGGCAGTCAAAAAAGCAAACAGGATGTTAGGAATCATTAAAAAGGGGATAGAGAATGAGACGGAGAATATCTTATTGCCCTTATATAAATCCATGGTACACCCACATCTTGAATACTGTGTACAGATGTGGTCTCCTCATCTCAAAAAAGATATACTGGCATTAGAAAAGGTTCAGAGAAGGGCAATTAAAATGATTAGAGGTTTGGAAGGGGTCCCATATGAGGAGAGATTAAAGAGGCTAGGACTTTTCAGCTTGGAAAAGAGGAGACTATGGGGGGATATGATAGAGGTATATGAAATCATGAGTGATGTGGAGAAAGTGAATAAGGAAAAGTTATTTACTTGTTCCCATAATATAAGAACTCCACTAGTAAGCTCCCTCCAGCCTGACAGTTCACCTTTCAGTACGACCCATTGTAGTCTCCCCTTTAACCAGTTCCTTATCCACCTTTCAATTTTCATATTGATCCTCATCTTTTCCAATTTAGCTAATAATTCCCCATGTGGAACCGTATCAAATGCCTTACTGAAATCGAGGTAAATTAGATCCACTGCGTTTCCTTTGTCTAAAAAATCTGTTACCTTCTCAAAGAAGGAGATCAGGTTGGTTTGGCACGATCTACCTTTTGTAAAGCCATGTTGTATTTTGTCCCAATTACCATTGACTTCAATGTCCTTAACTACTTTCTCCTTCAAAACATTTTCTGAGACCTTGCATACTACAGATGTCAAACTAACAGGCCTGTAGTTACCCGGATCACGTTTTTTCCTTTTCTTAAAGCTAGGAACTATGTTAGCAATTCTCCAGTCATACGGTACAACCCCTGAGTTTACAGATTCATTAAAAATTCTTGCTAATGGGTTTGCAATTTTATGTGCCAGTTCTTTTAATATTCTTGGATGAAGATTATCTGGGCCCCCCGATTTAGTCCCATTAAGCTGTTCGAGTTTGTCTTCTAACTCAGATGTGGTAATATCTACCTCCATATCCTCATTCCCATTTGTCATCCTACCATTATCTCTAAGCTCCTCATTAGCCTCTGAAAGACTGAGGCAAAGTATTTGTTTAGACATTGGGCCATGCCTAGATTATCCTTAACCTCCACTCCATCCTCAGTGTTTAGTGGTCCCACTTCTTCTTTCTTTATTTTCTTCTGATTCATATGGCTATAAAACCTTTTACTATTGGTTTGAATTTCCTTTGCAAGGTCCAACTCTACCTGGCTTTCGGCCTTTCTCACTTTATCCCTACATGTTCTGACCTCAGTAAGGTAGCTTTCCTTGCTGATCACTCCCATCTTCCACTCCTTGTAGGCTTTCTGCTTTTTCTTAATCATCTCTCTGAAATGGTTGCTCATCCAACTTGGTCTACAACTCCTGCCTATGAATTTTCCCCCTTTCTTGGGATGCAGGCTTCTGATAGTTTCTGCAACTTTGACTTGAAGTAATTCCAGGCCTTCTCCGCCTTTAGATCCACAAGTCCTTCAGTCCAATCCACTTCCCTATCTAATTTCCTTAATTTTTTAAAGTTAGCCCTTTTGAAATCAAAAACCCTAGTCACAGATCTATTTTTGTTTACCCTTCCATTTAGTTTAAACTGAATTAGCTCATGATCGCTCAAACCAAGGCTGTCCCCTACAACCATTTCTTCTAAGAGATCCTCACTACCCACACCAAATCTAAAATGGCATCCCCTCTTGTTGGTTCTTCAACTACTTGGTGAAGGAATCCATCAGCTATCACATCTAGGAAAATCTGAGCCCTATTATATTACTAGCACTTGTCCTCCAGTCTATATCTGGGAAGTTAAAGTCTCCCATGATCACACAATTCCCATTAGTATTTACTTCATTAAAAACATTAAAGAGGTCTCTATCCCTATCCAAATCAGACTCCTGTTCTAACAGACAGCGAATCCCCCAAAGACAGGGATAGAGCCCAGGAATCGAGATGGTGGGGAAATTTCATTGAAACCGTTTCTGTCCGAAAATCCCATTCAAACTAAACCAGTTTCTTTCTTGAAATCATATCAAGTGGCATGAAAATTCTTTGCAAAAATATTTTGTTGCAAAACAAAAGCATCTTCTGTGTCACAAAAAGAACGGGAGTACGTGTTTGTCTCATCGCACACAAAGAGGAGACACTTAGATCTCAAAAATTAGATAAGATGTTTCAGTCTGAGCTAAGTAGTTGCTGCTCTTAACAATTGCAACATAATAAAATACAAATAAAATAGACTATTTCAGCCATTCTATTATGTCCTAATCTGATCTGAGTAAACATGATAGGACACCTCATCTTATGCACTGCTCCTAGTGACACTCTCCAATAGATCCCCATCCTCCACCTGTCGGGAGGTAGGTAGGAGCGGATTGTTATCCCTACTTGAAAGAGGAGAAGCTAAGGCTGAGAAAGGAGAATTGACTTGTCTTAGGTCACACAGCCAGTCCGTGGCAGAGTTGGGAATAGGACCCAAGAGCCCTGATTTTCAAACTAACCATCGGATCTTGAATTTCAGACATTGAATGACCTGAATAAAGTGCTCTCAAGTGAGTTCCAGACCAGCAAGGGTTCATAGTAATTATTCAGCAAGTATTTTAGGAGAACTGGAATGGTAGAGAAAATAATGAACTGCAGAGAAGCAGCAAAATTTGTCGAACATATGACTGGTTATGACTATTTACTTGGTCTTAAAAGAAAACAACAGGTACCTGAGTCTCCTCCCTGTCAATAACGCCCTGCTCAGCCAATCAGGGTAGAGACCGAGGGGCGGGAGGATGAGGGTTCTCACCAGAGAGCCCAAAGGATGGCCCAGGTCACCGCTGGGGATCACTGTCTGAGCACTATTTCAGCCCCACATTTTTCGGTGGACCTCCCACAATGGTAGTTGTAGAGCACCGCCCATGACACACACACACACCCCTCCTGGTGGTGGGAGGGGAACAGGGGAACAGACAAAAGAAGTAAGAGATGAAGAGAAAGGAGGGAGGGATGGAGGAAAAGGTAAAAGAAAAAGGACAAACCTTAATGTCCCCAGAGATTCTAAGGGACAAAATCCCAGGTGGGGAATAAAATTTGGCCACCTTAAGCTAGTGTTTTCCATGCCTAAAATTCAGATGGCGCCAGATGCATCAGACTGAACAGGTTCCAAATCTCTCAGAGGCTCTTACCTTCTAAAGAGGGATGTCAGTTTTCTAGTGAAATCAGGAAAAAGAAAGGAGAAAACTCAAAAGAGGTTCCTCCTGGTGCTCACGTACGGGACCCCTAATACTCTCTCAGACCTCAAAGAGAGACCTCGAGAAGGAGACTTGCTGAAGCAAAGCCACAGGGGTCTCTGAGGTTTCCCTGGCCCTGAGCCCCTGTCCTGCCTGGCTGATGTCAGCATCCCTCTGTGAGGTCACCACCTGCCCTACACCTTTGACCAATAGGCTGAGGTCCTGCAAAAGGCCTTTGTGATGTCACTGCCACACCCACCCCTCCCCTGCAGTGCTAATGTCCTGCCACAGGGCAGACACTTTGGAGGTTTGAGCTACTCCCTGTGGATCACCCCGCTCAATGAGTGTTCATTCTAGGAAGCAAGCCGGCTAGACAGTTAAACATCGCAAGCTGCTCCCAATGCTACACTCGGTTTCTCAGAAATGAGTAGCCTTTATGGGCAGAAGAGACAGTTAGAGCATCTAATCTGACCCCCTGCATATCACAGGCCTCCTGTCTACCACAATAGCTACTTTGGGGGCAAACACATTCCGGAAAGGCATCTAGTCTTTATTAAATGACATCAAGAGATGGAGAATCCACCACTTTCCTTGGTAGCTTCTTCCTGTGGTCAATCATCCTCGCTGTTGAATATTTGTGCCTTATTTGTCATAGGAATTTGTCTCTTTTCACCTTCCAGCCATTGGGTCTTGTTCTGCCTTTCTCTGCTCGATTAAAGAGCCCTTTAATACCCAATATTTTCTCTCCATTAAGGCACTTCAACACTTCAGTGAAGTCACCTTTCAATCTTCTTTTGATAAGCTAAACAGGTTGAGCTCTTTCAATAGCTCACTAGAAGGCATTTTTCTCCAGCCCTCAGAACATTTGGTGGCTCTTTGCTGCCCAGCTCCAATTTCTAGGACCATCTTTTTCAAAGGAGGACACCAACACTGGAGGCAGTATTCCAATAGCAGTCTCACTGCTGCTGTGTCACCTCCCTATCCTACTCACGGCTCTGCTCCTTCGTCTAATGATGGCTTTAGCCCTGTTCACCACAGCATCACACTGGGAGCTCATGTTGAGTGGCTTTTCCACTCTGGCCCCTAAATCCATTTCAGAGTCACTGATTTCCTGGATACACGTCCCCATTCTAGAGTTGTGGCCGGTGTGCCTTGTTGCCACGCATAGGACCTCGCATTGGGCTCTGCTCAAACTTGTTTTCTTTGAATGGGTCCAGCTGGCTGAATGAGCCAGATCGCTCTGTATCACTGCCCTCTCCCCATCAGGAATTACCACTCTGCCTGTATTTTGTCACCCTCCAAATCTTATCCGCAGTGATTGTATGTTTTCTCCCAATTCATTGATAACAATTATTTTTAAAAATTAGTCCTTGAGAGCTTCTTCAGACCCTTAGTACCCAGGACCTGCTCCCCACATCACAGTGAGAAATGCTGTCCAGCCCTGCTGGTACATAGGGGATAAGCACAGAACAAACGTACCTTTAGGAGCTGTGTTGTCCATAGGCTCTGAACAACATGTGGGGGTCAGCAGATTACAAACGCACAACAGACCTGTAGTGTAGACAGGTCCCAACTGTGTCTCGGTTTCCCACCCTGTAAAATGGGGAGAACAAACAAAACCTTGATTAGCTCCATTTGATAGCTGGGGAAACCGAGGCACCCAGCGGTGCAGAGACTCGCTCATGGTCCCAAAGCCAGGAATAGAAAACAGCAGATCTGATAGCCAGGCCTGGGACCTAACCCTGGTTTTCCTGGCCTTGCTGCTCTAAGTTTAGTCATAGCCTCCATGTCTTTTCCCCCGTGTCCCTTAACCCCACGTCACTGCAGAAGAGAGATTTTCTGGTAGCCAACTGGCTCTCCTGCATGTGGACGTCATTCCAAAAGACATGCTCTGGCTCAGTCCCATGCTATGGTTGGCTGAAGGAACCACTTGGTCACATTCTAGTCCTGAGTTATACAGGAGGGGCGACTAGATGCACATAATGGTCCTTTCTGACCTGAACCTCTATCAATCGCTACATTTTCTGCTGCTAGGAAGAGAACTCTGGACCTATTTTCTCTCATTCACTTTCAGTCAGAATAATTTCAATCCAGGCCAAAGGATTTCCTCTTTCATTGTGTCTTCAGCACCTTTGCGAGCAACCAGTTACTGTTACCCACAGGTTTCCAGTTTCAACCTGTCCCTGGTTGAGATGGCCAGGAAAGGGGTTGGAGCTCTGGCCCAGGTGATGCAGCTCCCTAGGGTGAAGGGAATAAGTGTGGGGGTCACGTGACAAGACGCAGCCTGTGACTAGGACCCAGGCCTGCTGAGAGATAGAAGGGCAGCCTGTGCTCAGCCAGGAGAGAGACCCCAAGGGAAGCAGGCATGGGAGGGGCTTGGAGAGTCCTTTAAAGGTCAGGGACAAGCTGGGAAGGGGCCAGGCTGAGCACTAAGGACAAGGCCCTAGGAGGGAAAGACAGGGCAGTTTAGGAGATGGGGCAGATAGTCCAGTTGGTTTCGGCTCCCAGGACCAGACACCCAGAGGTGAAGGTGATTGTCGGGGCTTCTGTCCTTCTTCCCCAGTGTAGATTTGATAGTGGAGAAGACTGATGCCGTAAGGGGGAAGTGAGTTACCCCAAGGTCACCCAGTGAGTTTATATCACAAATGCATAGTCGAAAGTATCCAATAGAAACATGGATTTTCCAGTCTCTTCTTTCTAGGAGTCCCCAGGGCTAAGGTAAAACCCCTGCTGCCCCTCCCCATTCTGCTCACCTCCAAGATGTGCTGGAGTTTGTCTGTGCTGGGGGGTGCTGTCAGCAGGATCGAGAGCTCGTCATCCATGTTCTCTGGGCAGGCCTTGCTCAGAGCCTGCCAGCGGAGGGAGACCAGGGGTCAGGAGCCTGCATTAGCACCGGTGTGCCATTGACCAGGAGCTGGCTGAGGTAAGCACCGCCTGGCCGGAGCTTGCACCCAGAAACCCTGCGCCAGGTCGGAACCCCCTCCCACACCCAAATTCCCTCCCAGACCTCACACCCGGCACCCCAACCCCCTGCCCCAGGTCGGAACCCCCTCCTGTACCCTAATCCCTCCCAGACCCCACACCCCCACCCGCACCCCAACCCCCTACCCCAGCCCTGAGCCCCCTCTCGCACCCAAACTCCCTCCTAGAGTCCGCACCCCAACCCTCTGCCCCAGCCCGGATCCCCCTCTGGCACCCCAAACCCCTAATCTCCAGCCCAATCCCAGAGCCCACATCCCCACCGGAGCCCTCACCCCTCCCTGCACTCCAACCCCCAGCCCCAGCCCAGTGAAAGTGAGTGAGGGTGTGAGAGCGAGCGACTGAGGGAGCTGGGCTGGGCTGGAGTAAGTGGGGGTGGGGCCTTGGGGAAGGGCATGAAAGGGGTTGGGTCAAGGGCGTTTGGATTTGTGCAAGTAGAAAGTTGACAACCCTACTTAAGGACCTTTGAAAAGCAGCCTCCTTAGCACCGCTCCTGATACCAGGGGCCAAGGCGCCCCCGGACATGAGAACCACAATAGGCCAGAGCAAAATGCTGTGTTAGAAATCGGAGTTCAAGCTGCCAAGCGAACGATAGCTGACAGACAGGAGATGCAGGAATTAAGGTTGTGCCTTCAGCCAGCAACTGGTGTCCATCCGTTTGCACCACATACACACCTGTAGGCAGGGCCACTATTTCCTTGTCTGTCTGCCTGTTTAGCGTCTCTCGGTCCTTACTGTGCCCATCACCGTGGTGTCTGAGTGGCAAACCAAGGGTTTGACGTGTGCATATGAAACTGCCTGACTGGAAGGACGTGGTTTGGTGTGGATCAGTGACTGCTGGGGCGATTGGTGGCAGAAGGCTCTGAGGGCCTGGCTCATTCCGACCTGGCTCATTCCAATGGCTTCTACATCTGAGAGCAGCCCAGTCTCCTGCCTGGGTCCGACGCAAACCAGGAAGTACAGGACCACGGTTAATAAGAGCAGCTCAAAAGATCATTTTCGCTGAGCCCAGCCCTGCACAGATTTCTAGCTTAGGTTTGCATTTTCAGCAAAAGTTCTTCTTGATTATTTTCTCCCAACCCCTTTGTGCCTCCATAATAGCCAGCATCCTGGGGCGCTCCAGGGACAGCGTGTGTGCGTGTATGTGTACGTCTGTACATATGTGTATGTGTACATGTGCGTATGTATGTGTGTATGTGTATGTGCTTATGAGTGTGTGCACATGTGAGTGTGCGTGTGTATATGTGTACATGTACCCCAGTCAGATGTATACATCTGGATTTCCTTTGAAAGAATTTTCAAATTGAGCTGATCAAGTGCAATGGCAAAGCACCCAATTCCTCTGCCCCACAACTGCCTTCGCTCCTTTAACGTTCAACCTGCTCCGCTGACACCTCTGACTCCTGAAAGCCCTAACGCTCCAGGGGAGCAGGCCGTGCCCTGCCCTGGCTGCCCCAGGTGTTACCTCGGAGGGAATTGTTCCAGATTCCAATGAGTGGCAGGTCCAGGGAAGAGCCTTATCTGGGGAGAGGCTGTACCAGACCCGCCCGACCCAGGCAGGCTCCCAGGTACTCTCTGCTCGGGGCTGATAAGGCTCCTTAGCAGTTTCTCTCCAAACAAATTCCAGTTCAAGACACCTGAGAGCTCCACAGCAGGGCAGCATCCCCAGAGCGCAGCAGGGCGGGGGTTAGGGGGAGCAGTCGGTAGCAGCACCTGTCCCTCGTACGGCAGGAGCGAGAAGTGCCAGCCACGTGCTGCCTCCATCCCCAGAGGCCAGGTGAGAGTGAATTCCCACGTCCCCGCACGATTGGTTCCGTCACTCTTCTACACTTACATGGATTTCCAATGTCAATGTTTCTAACATCAGCTTTGCCAGCTCTCCTTACACCTTTGTCTGCTAGACCAAAAACCTGAAATGCAGCTACCTCCTCCTGCTGGGTGACTATAGACCTTAATGACAGAGCTCGGAACTGCTTAGTCAAGCTGACTAGCTGCAGCCCCTCGGGTTGCCTGCTCAAAGGTGTGCTGGCCAGGCCACAAGTCATTTTTGTGCCTCTTCCCTGCTCCTTCTCAGCATTTGAACATCATTCGACTAGTGTGAACAAGAGTCTATACTGGGGAGAGCCCAGGGTGAGAGTCACTAGACACTGGTTATACAGTGCTCTGTCACGGCTCTGAGGTGCAGTTAACTTCACTTGCTGCACAAGGAACCAGTCCCAGAATCTGAACCAATTGTCCATCAGCGAGTATTTGACTCCCTCTGTCCGGGATGGATGAATTGGGATTCTTGGCCCCTGCATTTGTGTTTCAAGCTTCACTCCGGCTCATCCCTTTTCAGCTGCCCCGTGCGCTCATCTCCTGCTCCTCACCCACGAGCGCCGCCAGCTTTTTTGCCGCCCTAGGCGGCGGAAGTTCCCGCCCCCTAAATGCCACCCCCGACAAAGGCAGCGGAAAGTCTCGCCCCCGAAATACTGCCGACGACCTGTACAGGGTGGCCTGTAACGATGCTGGTTCTGGTGGGACCCAACTGAGCAGGGCCGCCTTTAGGCCGATTCCACCGATTCCCCTGAATTGGGCCCCGCCCCTAAGAGGGCCCCGCGCAGATCGGGCAGTGTCCCTGCCTGAAGCAAAGTTCCATGGCTCTCCGGGAAACAACAGCTGTTGCTGCTAGGCAACGAGAGACGCTGTGGGGGGGGGGGGGAGCTGAGGCAGAGGCAGCAGCAGCTGTTGCAGGTCAGGAGGGGGGAGGGGGGAGAAGGCACATGTGCTTTGCAGCCTTCCCCTCCCCTCTCCCCAGCACTCACCTGGAGGAGACTGTGACAATGCGGTTCTGGCGGAACCCAACTGAGAGTGCCAACTCAGGACAAATTGCTCAAATAGGGCAGTTACAGCCCAAGGCTGGGGTTTTTCCACCTCTAAGGCAAACCAAACCAGCCAGACTAAGACTTCGATCTCACCCCACTGGCTAACCGCAAGTCTCACAAGCAATCTCCTTAGACACTCCAGTTACCCAGTATTACCACCAGTGCCACACGTTATGGGGACAAATGGTTATAAAAACCAATACCCAGTAAAAGAAAACGGTTCTCCCGATCCCAAAGGACCAAGCCCCAGACCCAGGTCAATGTACAAGTCAGACCTTACCCACAAATCACGCTACTGCCAATCCTTTAGAATCTAAAATCTAAAGGTTTATTCATAAAAGGAAAAAGATAGAGATGAGAGTTAGAATTGGTTAAATGGAATCAATTACATACAGTAATGGCACAGTTCTTGGTTCAGGCTTGCAGCAGCGATGGAATAAACTGCAGGTTCAAATCAAGTCTCTGGAATACATCCCCCGCTGGGATGGGTCCTCAGTCCTTTGTTCAGAGCTTCAGTTTGTAGCAAAGTCCCTCCAGAGGTAAGAAGCAGGATTGAAGACCAGATGGAGATCAGGCATCAGCCTTATATAGTCTTTTCCAGGTGTAAGTTCACCTCTTTGTTCTTACTGTGGAAAATTACAGCAAAAATGGAGTCTGGAGTCACATGGGCCAGTCCCTGCATACTTTGCTGAGGTACAAGGCGTATCTGCCTTCTCTCAATGGGTCCATTGTATAGCTGATGGTCCTTAATGGGCCATCAAGCAGGCTAGGCAGAGCTAATCTCAGCTTGTCTGGGATGTCACCCAGAAGCATAGCATAAGTTTGCCATACAGACAGTATAGAGCCAATATTCATAACTTCGACTACAAAACTGATACATACATATAGACAGCATAATCATAACCAGTAAACCATAACCTTGTCCTAGACACCCCATTTGACCCCCTTTATACAAGATTTGGGTGCCACTACAGGACCTTGGTTGCAACAATGATCTATATGGTCCCAGTTTATGTCAATAACGTCACACCCCCAACGCAAAATTGATGCAGGAAGGGATGACACAAACATCACTGACTGCATCCCAAGAGCTCCCCATCCTGGGTTCTGTCTCACTACAGCTAGTATTGGGTTAGAAGCCGTACCAGTGTATAACAGAAATGGTTTATCAAAATCATGTTCAACCACATGATTGAACCTCTTTACAAACTCAAGGTAACACTTAGTTAGAACAATAGTGGATTGGATCTGCTCTGGCAGCATGGTTCCTGTATGTGCCATGTGATCTTGCCAAGAGCTAAAGAAAACTGCTACTTTATCCATACAAGCTCGGGCAAATGTTTGGAACCCAATTAACATTGAATAAATGCAGATATTAATGTTCTTCATAGTCCAGGAATCTTGGCATTTAACCATGAAAGCAATATGGTAGTGTGCCTCAGTCTTCCTTTTCATACAGCACATTAGGTCTGGAATGTCTTTTCCCCTGTGAAAAGTTCCCATATTGTTTATAGGCATTACCTGTGAAACCCCAGTGTAACAAGGCCTTTTAACATAACGTGTGTTTTCATGTATTCCTTTTAACATGTTCGAGGGATTCTCCAAAAGATTAGGCACATTGTTAATTACAAAATTTAGCAATAACAACAAGTTCATTGCAAGTGTCCATCTACAGTCATGTTTGTCATGCCACACCTTTGGCTCAATACCATTGGAGTTTGGGCATTTTAGGGTTAACCTGTGGCTTCCCTTTGCAAAATTCAGTTTTCTCTTTCCTCCTTGTCCTGCAGGATCAAACCCCGATTTCTCTTGCTTAACAGAATTCACTGGCTGATGGGGTGGGCTCTCTGTGCTAACAGCTATTAGCAAGTCCTTCCCCTCCCAGCCAGACAAGTAATTTGCACTACCCCAGACCAGAGCCAGTTCACCAGTTTTCATATTCGTAACTGCTATCATCTCCAAGGCTGGACTCTGTCTTAAAGAGATACCACACAAATCCAAAGAGTCTGCGGGTGAGAGTTTGCTTGCTCTCCCCCGCATCCTCAAGCATTTAACCATAAAACTGCTCTGCTCTGACACATCAGTAACCAAATCTGTCCTCAAACCCTGAAGCACAAACTGCTCATTTAAAGAATCAGAAAGGAGACATTCCTGTTCCAACACCATTGTCTCCCCAACAAGTTGGCCCCACACAGCCACTCGGTTATAGGGATGCCTCAATTCCTTAACAACTTTTACTTCCTCTGAGACCTTCTCAAAGCTACCCACACTGGATCTTTTAAAAGGAAAGTCAGAGGATCCATTCACAACAGACAATTTTTGGCTGCTAGGAACTGAAACTTCCTTGATTAAATCACTCTCACACCCTTCAGTTGCAGGGAACTGCTTGCACCGAGTACCATGAGGATTCCTTTTTCCAGGAGCTTTTCTAAGCAGCAATTCACCCCTCACAGAAATTCTGCCCTTACCCTCTTCACCTAGGGCTTGCTCTAAAGGCACACTTTCCTGAGCAACAACAGACTCTGTCTGGGTCTTACTTACATTCAGGATCACCTCTGGCCCATCAGGCAGATCTCTACACAATCCCCTTTCAGGTGAACCCATAGACTTCCTAGATAAAAGTTTAGAAATACTTCCCTTCTCTTTGCCACACACCAACTTAGGAATTTTTTCCTTTTTGCTACAAGTTGTTAAACTGTCCGTAGGTAACACAACCAAATTACCTTTCTGCTCCCCTTGTGCCCTGGCTAGGGTATCACCCTGATCAGACAGAGTTGTTACACCCTTCTCCAACCACACATGAGCAACAGGCCCCATACAAGCATCAGAATTGTCTGGTCTCTGGGATTTTGCTAAGACACTAACTGGATGCAACCTAGTTACGGTGCCATTCTCCCCAGCAGATGCAAACTTAGGACCATTCCCTTCCTGGGCTTTAGTTGAATCCAGAACCAACTCTGAGACAACTAAATTACTCTCAACCATCACAGGCCGAAAGGCACCTTCTGTCTGCTCCACAGACAAAAAAGAGTTGGAGACGCATTTTCCTTTACTAGACATATAATTTGGGATTTCATTTCCCTTGTCCCAGCACACCGGGCTGTTCACAGACAACTGCTTGGAGACTGGGGTAGCTTCCTCCATAGGCAAGTCAATACCCCTGACAGACACAGGCACATTTCCTTCACTGTCACTATTCTTCGCACAGGAAACAGATAAGGTATAGGGACACTCATCTTCCACTCTCCTTGCCTTCCCAAACTGCTGACTAGATAAAGCCATCAGCTCACAAGACTGCCTAGGCTCATCCAAAATCTCCTTGTTCTCCTCTCCCTTCGCTTGATCTAATTCCAGATTTACTTCTGAGACATTAGATAGACATTCAGAAACTTCATTCACAGCCAAACAGCTACTTTCCAAAGACAAACTTTTGGAGAAACCCTCCATAGGCACAACCTTAGGATCAATCCTCTCTTGTGCCTGGTTTGTATTAACTTGACTGACCATAGCTTTAATATCATTTCCAATCATAATATCCTTAGGGATTATGTCTTTTACTCCCACAACCATGGTGCCCTCCAATCCCTTCCATTTCAGGTGGATTTTAGCCAAAGGCACCCTGACAAAATACTTAGATAAGGCTACAACAGTTACATCTTCACCTGGCAAATAATCTTCCTTCCTGACAAGACTTGCTTTAACCAGAGTAATATCTGCTGCGGTGTCCCTCCATGCCATACACCTCACTCCATTAACTTCTGCACTGCTAATAAACTCTGCATTATTTCCCCCATATTTAGCTCTAATGTGAGTTTTAAGGTCAAATTCTTCCGAGACCACAGAAACAGCATTTGCACACAGGGCACCAATGCTGGGCTCTGTGTGGCTTGCCTGTGAGTTTACAACAACAGGGTTAGCATTGGCCGTGGCATTTGGGGTTGCTGGTTTTGGGCCGCCCTTCAGTGTCGGGCAGTCTGGTCTCATGTGGCCCAGCATACCACAGTGATAGCATGTAACCTGTTCCGTCCTGGGATGTGAGTTCCTACCCCCCGGGCCCCCTTGAACTCCTTTAGAAGAGTCAGGTTTATTTTTAAATCCTTCCCTCCTCTTGAACTGGGGAGAATGGTGATCAGTTTTCCCCGGGGTTTTACACCCTTCTCGAGCCCTGTTTTGGGTATGGGCATCCGCAATCTCTGCTGCCCGTAGGACTGACTCAGGGTCCCTGTCACACACAGCTGCTCTCACATTGTCCGGCACAATGTCTAAGAACTGTTCCAAAGTTATTAAATCCAGCAGTTTTTCAAAACTCCCATGAACCTTGGCTCCCATAACCCAATTTTTAACAAAACCCATCAGCTTATGAGCACATTCTACAAAAGTACAATCCTTAGACATTTTAAACTCTCTAAACTTAACTCTGTAAGATTCAGGAGTAACCTTGAACCGCCTTAACACAGAATCCTTAAACCGCTCATAATTTAAGGCTTCTTGTTCCCCCAAGTCATTAAACACCTCCCTGGCTTTTCCAGTCAGTCTGGTCAGCAGGACAGGCATTCGCTGACCCTCAGGGATCTGGTACAGATTGCAGAGGCGTTCAAAGGTAGACAAAAACTCCTCTATATCCTCAGTATCATTGTAAATGGGACACATCCTTTCCCAGTTTTTCTCATGGTGGGGGGGAAGTGGAGTACCAGGTGGGGATGACTTTCTCCGCTCTTCCATTACTTGGAGCTGAAGTCTGGCCGTCTCCTGTTCCATCCTGTGAGTCTCCTGCTCAGCAGCGAGCAGCTCTAGACGTCCCTTACGAGCTCTCTCTTCTCTCTCATCAGCCTCCTTCTTTCTTTGATCAGCCTCTTTCTCTCTCTCAGCAGCCTCTTTCTCTCTCTCTCTTTCTAACTCTGCTATTTTTTGCTTCTCCAGCAATCGAAGATCTGCTAGCTTCTGTTCATGCTCAAATTGCAGTTTACTTGTCACCCTTTGCATCCTAATTTTTTCTGCATCTTCTGCAGCCTCAGGTAAGGGCTGTGCTCTTGCCCCCTGATCACTGGCTATTAACAGATTTCTCAGTTCTTCCTTTGTAGCTTTCTTTCTAAAGCATATCCTCTTTTCTGAACACAAATTTTCCAGGGCTTTTTTGCCAAGTCCCTCATATGCTCTTTGCTCAGCCATTGCAGCAGCTCTTTAACCAACAAAACTCTCAATCCCAAAATTCAAATTTGGATAGCGTGGGGTTCTGACCCGAAGCTTAATTGACCTGGTTCTGTGGATCCTGCCGACTACGCCACTGTGACAATGCGGTTCTGGCGGAACCCAACTGAGAGTGCCAACTCAGGACAAATTGCTCAAATAGGGCAGTTACAGCCCAAGGCTGGGGTTTTTCCACCTCTAAGGCAAACCAAACCAGCCAGACTAAGACTTCGATCTCACCCCACTGGCTAACCGCAAGTCTCACAAGCAATCTCCTTAGACACTCCAGTTACCCAGTATTACCACCAGTGCCACACGTTATGGGGACAAATGGTTATAAAAACCAATACCCCAGTAAAAGAAAACGGTTCTCCCGATCCCAAAGGACCAAGCCCCAGACCCAGGTCAATGTACAAGTCAGACCTTACCCACAAATCACGCTACTGCCAATCCTTTAGAATCTAAAATCTAAAGGTTTATTCATAAAAGGAAAAAGATAGAGATGAGAGTTAGAATTGGTTAAATGGAATCAATTACATACAGTAATGGCACAGTTCTTGGTTCAGGCTTGCAGCAGCGATGGAATAAACTGCAGGTTCAAATCAAGTCTCTGGAATACATCCCCCGCTGGGATGGGTCCTCAGTCCTTTGTTCAGAGCTTCAGTTTGTAGCAAAGTCCCTCCAGAGGTAAGAAGCAGGATTGAAGACCAGATGGAGATCAGGCATCAGCCTTATATAGTCTTTTCCAGGTGTAAGTTCACCTCTTTGTTCTTACTGTGGAAAATTACAGCAAAAATGGAGTCTGGAGTCACATGGGCCAGTCCCTGCATACTTTGCTGAGGTACAAGGCGTATCTGCCTTCTCTCAATGGGTCCATTGTATAGCTGATGGTCCTTAATGGGCCATCAAGCAGGCTAGGCAGAGCTAATCTCAGCTTGTCTGGGATGTCACCCAGAAGCATAGCATAAGTTTGCCATACAGACAGTATAGAGCCACTATTCATAACTTCGACTACAAAACTGATACATACATATAGACAGCATAATCATAACCAGTAAACCATAACCTTGTCCTAGACACCCCATTTGACCCCCTTTATACAAGATTTGGGTGCCACTACAGGACCTTGGTTGCAACAATGATCTATATGGTCCCAGTTTATGTCAATAACGTCACAGAGACACCGAGGGGGCTTCCGGTCCGGTGGGAGACAGGAATCTCTACAGTGGACCTCACTCACCTTAGCAGCTGCTGGGGCTTCGGTCGGTGAGTGTTTGACCCTGTGATTCCCCCTAGGTGTGTAATATTGGGTTGGTTTTGTGGTTTTCGGTGGTGTTGCTGTTTGAGGGTGAATTTGTGCCTGCCTGTGTCTGTTTCAAAACTAAACTCGGGATCATGTAACCCAGGAAGAAAGCCCCGAGCCAGTACTTAGTGCTGTGAGTTCCAGGTGAGAGAGAGAGGGAGGTTTGGAGGAGGAAATCAAATACATCAAGAGGGGAGAATGTGAAAGGTCTGCAACACGTCAGGCTGAGACTTTTATCTCTCCCTTCTCCCCCAAGAGAGGGGAAACTGAGGCACGGAGTGATCTGATTCCCCTCCCCAAATTATTTTGCAAAGGAGGGGGACGGGGGGCTCCTATCCACACCAGTTTCCTTTCCATCAACTCTGCTTCCCCTGCTGCAAGACCACTGTAGGGGCTGAATATTTCCATTAAACTCTGGCTCCTTCATTTGCCCTGCAACAATAAAATAGACCGGCTTTGGAGGGGAAGAATATTCCCCCCCCCCCCCCAAAGCTGTGTGGACATTAAGTTTTGGGGGGGGGCACAATAATATTCCGGATCAATCAAATGCCCGCTCAGCTTTCTAGCCATCCAGCAGCTCTAGGGTAGGGAAGGAAGGTGCTCTTGGTGCAGAGTGGTCGCAAAACAGGGGTGAATTTAGCGGGGGGGGAGGGTCCGGTTGAAATCCCACCCGATGCAGCCACACAGAATCGCTGGCGGCGCTGGGAGAGGCCAGGAGTGGAAGCAGGTGGCCCGGGGGTGGGGGGACATTTGCCCTCAGTCCTGGGCTCTGGGATGGACTAGGCTGGGTGGGTGGTGGGTTCAGTCTAGTCTTCCAGCCTGTTGCTCTCGCTGGGGTTTGTGGTTTTCATCTGGCTCCACCAAAAAGATCAAACAAGCCCAGTAGAAAAGGGGGGTGAGAGAGGCGGGAAGGGGTTTGTAAGGCGTTAAAGTGACCCAATGAAAGAGTAAAACCAGAGTTTGACTGGGTTTCCCCCCAGCCACCACTCCTGCAAATACTGGGCAAGGGGCAGCCCCATCCCCCACTGAGGCTATGGTGAGGGGCAGCAGGAAAGGAAGGAAGCCACATGTGATGGCAGTCCCCTCCCCCCCAGCACCCACCACTCCCTCTCTGGCCCCCAAACTCTGTCCCAGAGCCTGCACCCACCCCTCCGCACTCCCTCACAGAGCCTGCACCCCTCCACCCATCCTGCACCCCACAGCGTGCCCCAGCCCGGAGCCTGCACCCAAACTCTGTCCCACTCAGCCCTGGGCAAAGCTCTCCTTGGCTGGCTCCCAGCCCCTCTCCAAGGGTTGCAGCTGTCTGGAAGTGCCTGCCTTCCACACCTTCCTCATTCACACCTCATTCATTCAACAGGTCAATTGATTACAAAGTGGGGGCAAGATCTTATTCTACTTCTAGCAAAAAGACATTTTTCTTTTACCTTAATTATACTACCTTAGGGGCCAGCTATAACATTACCAAGGTTCAATACAAAATCATATAAAAGTTATACAAAAATGCATAATGCAGAGATTTATCTACAACTGCACTGATTGACTGCTGTGTGCAGTAATATAGTGACCCCTGGGTCTTTGAATGAGGCTTTATACTTGGGGGGGGCAAGCTGCGAGCGGGTGGGCAAGCAGTGAGCCAGCAGGGGTTCTAGGGGCGGGCATGGGGGTTTCTGGCAGGGGAGGGAGAAGGTGAAAGGAGGCAAGTGGTGGGTGGGGGACTGACTAGGAGGGACACAGCAAGCCAGCGGGAGGCTAGGGGGTGAAGAGGGATGTGATGGTGGGGCTGAGCGGGGAGGGGTTGGGTCCTATTTTACTGCTGTGATCTGGTCACCCTATGTCACCCCCCTCCCCAAACCTTCCTTTTCGGCCCACAGCTGTTTCGGCGGGGCGGCGCTGGGAAAGCAGGGTTTGTTTCCATGGGCCGGGAGGCGCTGTGGGGGGGGGGGAGGAGGGCACAATTTTATATTAATAAGGAAATATTTTATAAATTTTAATAAAATAATTATTGAAGAAAATCAGTTGTACAACTATCAAAACATGAATTATTTTCCTAATATGAAAGTGAAAATCAGCTAATTAATATATGACATAATGTATGTAATATATAATTTTGTTATTATTTATATAGTCATGGAAAGTAAATAATACACGGAAGAAATGAAAGGATTCTTTTTAAGTGGCTTTTTTTTTAGTCATCCCTGCTGGGGCCCTGTCGAAACTGTTCAAATTGGGCCCCGCACTTCCTAAAGCCGGCCCTGTCTGGAGGGGCTGGGATTTATATTTTTATGCGGTTTGACAAGCCCCACGCCTTCTTTTGGAATTTCCCCAGTGAGGAGCCTTCCCTCTCTCTTCCATGGCATCCAAGCCCCAGAGCTGATCTCCCACAGCCGTTTGCCATATTCACAAGAAATTTCATCACAACCCCAAGAAATGGTTTTTAAAGGAACAAGAGGGGAATTCATGGCTGCGCTGTGGGAGATGACATATCTGGGTGGGAAAGCAGCTGTAAGGCTCCCGCGAGGAATGCTCCTGGGGTGGGGGCACCTGCTACGCACAGCCAGCTCTGTGTCTTCCTACTGCAGGAGGCATGCCAAAGGGCACATCATGTGCAGAAGAAGGCAAACTTGAGGAGTTCTTACACCCCACTTATTCCCGAGTAGTGCACTGGTCAGTGCAGTCAGGGAACAAATTAAGGCAGCTCTCAGGGTTGTTCTAACCTGCATTAGCGAATGAAGCAGCCCCAGGCTAGGGAAAGAGGTACCAGCCACCTTCCTTAGGTGCCTGCATTGCTGTCAGCACCACTACAGGGATGATTTTGCTCAGGTCATGAGTTGTTTGTTCTCTTTTTCTGTGGATTTTTTCTTCAACTCCATTGCACCAGAAGTGGTGCAGCTCCAATGCTAGACCTAATGCAGACAGGCTGCCAGCATTTTAACTTCTGTATCATAGATTAACTACGAGCACGGCTAGACAATATGGTGGTTAAAAGGCCAGTTTACAGATTGTATCGGCGCTCCTGATATTTCTACCCCAGTGGAGCTGCACCAAAGCTAATGCAATGACGTGAAATTTGAAGAAAACTGCTAGCATAGACAGTCTGGTGTGGGTGGGTGTGTTATGCAGAGATGTGTCTTCTTTCCCTTCTTAAGATTAACTCTAGCTTCCCCCTCCATGTCTCATTTTGACCCCTCTTCTCTCCAATTTCAATCCTATTAAATGGATCCACCTCATCTTTTACATGACACATTGTAGCCATGGGTAGATATTTTTGGGGGAAATTCGGTACAGATAGCACAAGCCAATTTAGAGATAAGAATTATTCCAATGTTTTTATATATGTGCATGTATATATGAAAAGCAAGGTGTACGTATATGGAAATACACACATGTGCACACACACACACACATACAGATGCACGCATACAGTATGACCCCGTCCAAATCCCTTCCCTCCATCTATTGCTACCCAGGGGTAATGCTTGCTGCTTCATCTCTCCTAGCATAGTGCGTAATGGAAAAACTTGATTCAGACAGTGAGATATAACTAGTTTTGATACCTGTGGAAGGAAAGGAGGACAGTGGATGCCTAGAGGATTGATCCTCGCCGAGAAGTTACACACACATGGATTTTGTCAATTCTGCAGAAATGTATGTCTTGCCCTCAGGAACACTCAGTGTGACAGTGACCTATAGCATTTCCAGCGCAGGGATAGGATGCTGCCTCATCCTTCCAAAGCAGAAGGCAAATGCTAGAGCCTCTGCCAAAGGAATAATTGACTCACAATTCCTCCTCCACTTATCTTCCAAGTCCTGGGTTTAGGGTGAAGCAAGACCAGGTGAAATCACCTAGGCCTAAGCCAGAACCTTTTCAGGTACTGCTTATAGAAGGCTGGCTTGTCATCCACTCTGGCTAGGGAAGGAGCCTGAATTCAAAGATTACCAGGTTCTTTTATTGAGCTCTTGATTAATGCACCCTTTGAACACTCCACATTTAAAGTCCACATGACACAGTATGTTACTGATCTTGAATGCCAAATGAGCTCTGTGATAGAGAGTCCCTATGGTTGTAAGGAAGCTCCAGACCTGCAAGTAGCAGTCAGACAGCCAGACTCTCGGAGCTTCCTTGTTTTTATTAGTGAGTGGGACAACATTGAAGTTCATTCAAGATGTATTTTGGTTCGTGAACTTCCTCTGTTTTAGCTCATACTTAAGCAGGAGGAAGAAAATAAATTGTAGATTTCAGAATTACATAATCTTTGTTTTTTTCAATTTTTTATGGTTTATCAGATGATTCAATATTTTGGGCACATGACTGCACAGGCAGGCAGCACAACACACATCAGACATCCCGGCAGATGCAACTTGTAATCATAGCACACCCACCTTTGGCTGGTTCTCTCCTCCAAAGTACCTTGGCTATTTTACAGATTGAAACAAGCAAGTGGGAAGTATAATTGTCTAGCCCCTGTTTTGGTTTGCTACTTTATTACTGAATACTGCAGCAATGGTCTGCAGTACTGCAACAACATGTAGTATTTTTACAATTGCACTATTTTAAAATTTATTTTGGTACCTTCAATGCCCCTGATGGTTGCATGACAACCATGGAGCTCAGATCTAGGTTCTTATGATGTTCCCCTTTACACCCCCATCAACTATCCAGCACATTTCTGTCTCCCACTCCTGCCTTCTTTCATGCTGCTCTTCTACATGAGCTTTCTATGCACATTCCTCCTAAAGGCTCACTTCTTCCACATGGTCAATACACACCTATCTGAGCCAATAAAAAACCATGCTCAGCTGTGGGACATGTGGCTAGGAACTGATGGCTCTGTTGGTTGTGGACTGCACCTCTAAAGAGACTTTTTCAAAGTGTCGAGCAGCCAGATTTTGAAAGACAAGTGAAAATTTCATCTCTATCCCCTGCTGTGTGAGCACAGTCAGGCTTATGATACATATCCCGCCCCCCAGGTGCGCTTTTGATGAGAGGACTACAATGAACAAATGCTTCTCAGAAAATGTTTCTTAGGGTAACTGGCAGGTTTTTGTTTTGTTTTTATCAGGCAATTATCAATACACCTCTCTCCAGTCTGACTGCACTTGAGGTGTTAGCATTGATCATAATGTGGGTAATGGCAGGTCTACCATAGCTGGCTACAGGGACAATGAATCAGCACATTTCAGATTGCTAGCTATATCTGTGCAAAGTGGCCAAAAACAGGACTGACTTGCTCTCCAAGGGGTCCTGGGAGATGGGCTTACCAGTAAATTGAAATGGATCACCAGCTTGTCTTCAGGTAGTTCCAGTCAAACTCCAGTTGCAAGTATTTTTAAAAAGCACCTATTTCCCTTTCAGGAGCTTCCACACATTGGGCCAGCTTCTTGCCTTAATGACACCAGTGCACATGTGGTCCTTTATATTTATCTGTATATCTACCACTGAAGTAATATATAGATATCTGTACGCATGCATGTTTAAAATTGTTAAGTTGCCTAGCTTCCCTTTAAATGAGCAGCCTCGGTGGCAGATTGGTGGCTTAAAGCACTGACATTACTCAGGTTACAGCTGAATGCTTCCTGTGGAACCGTACTCAGCTTGACAATGGAATGCAAACAGGAGGCATGAAATGTAACAAGGGCAATGAAAAGAGAGTTCATCCCCCTCTTCTAAAATGGAGCCGTAGGCCTAACAGAAAATGGAGTCTGTTGGTGAAATGATTGCGGGCTAGAGGCAAACGCTGCGGCTCACCAATCCCACGCTGTGGTTTACCAGCCTCACCCTTTGGACGCTATACTGCAGCTGGTAGTGACTGACATAAGCACCATTTACAGTGAAATATTGCCATTTCTTCTGGAACAAAATATCGTCAAGTTCTCTGGAAGCTGGAAATCCCAGGGAGCAGAGGGCGATGTCTGCCCAACGCCTGCCTTTGAAGAAACAGTCATTTAAGTCTGGATTACACTGTATTTGATAATAAGCAGATATTTCACAGATAAGTCTCATTTGGCATCCACCTGCCATCCTGGCTAAAGCAGAGTAGTTTGTGTGAGGTACTTCTGCTGATTAAACGTTCCACTAAAGTTCCACATACAAATGACACTGTAACCAAGCCCTGGCTAACTAGGACCTACTGACAGTTGCCACATTGCTGCACAGAGTGGTCACCACCTGAGACACCACAGCAAGAGCAGGCGTGGAATGCAGAGCCTTCTGCTCCAAAAGCACAGGCGCATGACATTGAATTGCAGGAGAATCTCCTTGAGCTGTTAGCAGTGTAGGGTTTATAACACGTTGGAGTAGTTCTGACTGTCCTGTGGAAGTCCATGGCAACCATACACATTAGTCAGTACTTTGCAATAGCAGAAGCAGTCTTAGAGGTGGGCAAACTGGGTAAGAAGTTTTGGGGACATTTTTCTCTACAAAATTCAGGCCTTCCCCTCCATTCCTACTGCTAAATACTTAGTCCATACCCACATGTCTCACTTCAATTACTGCAAACTCCCCCTCTTTCCTAGCTCTGATTTGTACATTACAGCCTTCAACACGTTGCACTAAAATTTCTCTCTCATATCAGTGCTCAGACCACATTCCCTCCTCCCCCGCACTCCCTGCACTGACTTCCAATCTCCTTCCATATGCAATACAAATTCATCCTCCCCTCCTCACTATCCTTGCCCACCCCCAAAGCTGATTGCAGGCCTGGTCCTTGTTACGTCTCATCTCCCACTACTTACCTGCTCGTGCCATCTCCTCGCCCCGGTGTTTTTTTCCCCTTGACTGAATCTGCCAAGAAGCGTGGCTTCTGTGATGTGGAGACAGACTTAGACCCTCCAGCTCATTTCACGTAGGACAAACAGCCCTCAGCTGTTAATGACTTTATGTCACTGCTAACTTGCGATTGAACGGTTATAGTGAAACTGACGGAGCCACATAGATGCCTGGGCAAGCAAGGACATATACCTTAGAGAGCAAAAAACATTACATGCATTTTTTAGACCTGTTTTTAGTTGCTCAACTTCAAATACAATTGTTCTTGGGCCATTAAATAAAGAACAAAGCTGAAACAAAATCAGTTGTTCTAAAATATAAAGTAAAAGGGGAGGAAGAAGGGTTTTGTGGGCAAAATCCTTATGACTGACCTTCTCAAAACATACACTTTGCATGTAAGTACATCCACATGTGCGACCAAGAGATGTAAACATGTGCTAATTATAGGTCTTGAGAAATGCCACGCTGTACTAGTGATGCTGCATGAACACAGGAAGGGACTACAGTGCCTCCCAGGGAGAGATCTAAATTGTTATGTCTAATTTTGGCCTCGCTTGGTTTCCTGAGGTTACTGCTAGCAAGAGGCAGCAGAGCTCTGGGTGGAGCAATTCATGGGAGCAGCACTGGCTTCCCTTCTTGGCAGGTCAGCCAGAGAACCCTGCTGCACTGCACGTCATCTAGCAGCTCTAGGGCTGCCGTACAGGTGATCAGGTGTGCCAGCTGGATACTGTTCAAGAGAAAATCCTCTGAAATTTACCAGGGAATCTTTAAATAACTTTCCCTTATCCTGTTTGGCTTTCAGTGTTTAGATGATGCAGGGGCAAGCCATGATTTTCCTGCTAAGTCGTCTTGAGCCCTTCAGAAATGTCACAAAATCTCAGCCCTAAATGACCTTTATCCTGTTCTGTAATGTGCAGCTGAGGGGACTGGAAAAAGGGACATGAAGCTTTACACTCCTAGGTCGCTATTTCCAATCTGGCCCAGGTAGGTAGTGGCCTAAGTGGTTTCCACCTCTTAGCTGTAGAAGGAGTTGGATCTCAGTCCACTTGCTAGTGGTTATGAGCCCACCTAACAAGTTATTTAGCAGCCATTTGTTGGTGGTTTTAGCAGATTTCTTAAGAACTGATGGGGGAGAGAATTAACTCCCTCCTCTCTCTCAAGTAGGTAAGTCCCTATAGGTCAAGGTGGAGGTTCTTGGGGCAGCATTGTGTGGGGGAAGCTTGAATTGCTATCAAGCCAGTTAAGCAGATACAAAGAAAACATCAATCTTACTTTATAAGAAAACTACATTCACTTGTTAAAATACAAAATTCTGGGAAAGGAGGGCTCTGGTTGTCTGGATGAGCGAGTTATCTCCTTTTTCTGTAGGGGTACCAGGAATTTTTTTTCCTGATTATCAGTTCTAACATTTGTTTTTTAATAAAAGAAAAAAAAAAGACATTTTAAAGGACATTCTCTGGTAATTTTGGCCTCAAATGTAGGATCTTAAAGTTCCATGAAATAATAGAATAAAAAAAAATCAAACAAAAAAAGTTGTTTCAATGCAAACAATGCCAAGCATGCAACACTGGGCTAGGGCAGGACTGCCAGGAAATGAAACAGACTGGAAACTGAGTTGAAACAAGAATGAAGACCAGTTGTCTGCTTTCCTTTTTTTACCTTTTGAATTATTCTTATCTTGCTGCAGCTGCATTCATTGGAAAGACTCAATCAGATTTTAAAAATTGTTTGTTTTAATAATCTTACCTGTTAGTAACACAGGTAAACACTTTTTGTTTGTTTGTTTGACAATGTGCTTCTCAAAGAGGCTTCAAACAAACCCAGGGGAAATAGGAGAAACTTTTTGTTTTCATCTTGCTTAGTTGTTACCTTATTTTTGGGGGGTATTATTATGGTAGCAGGTACAGACCCCAACTAAGATCAGGACCCCCTTGTGATAGGTACTGTACAGACACATAGGACAGTCCCTGCTCTAAGCGTACAATTGAAAAAGACAGATGAAGGATAAGGGTATGGCTACACTTGCAGCTGTACAGTGCTGTGAGTTAAACCTGTCTTCATACAGCTGAGTAGGGAAAGCGCTGCAGTCTGTCCACACTGACAGCTGACAGCGCACTGTCATGGCCACATTTGCGGCACTTGCAGCGGCATTGGGAGCGGTGCATTATGGGCAGCTATCCCACAGAGCACCTCTTCCCATTCTGGTGCCGTGGGTTGTGGGAAGGGGGCGGGGGCTGCGGGGCATTCTGGGTCCTGTCCCAACGTCCCGTGATGCATCACTTCGCATCCCAGCAATCCCTGTGTTTCCGTTCACATTTGGCGCCATCTTTCAATGCCATCTTTCAATGGTTTCTGTGCAGCATGATCTGTGTTCCGTTTTGGTCTGCGGGAAATGGAGCATGGACTGCTGAGGAGTATGCTGACGAGTCTCGCCAGCACATCACGTTTGGCAGTCGAGCTAGTCCTTAAGATCCGAAGAGACAGTGAGGAGTCGGACGATGATAGCAAGTCGTGTAACGCGTATGACACGAAATTGCTTGTGGCATTCACGGACATGCTCAGCACCGTGGAATGCCGCTTTTGGGCTTGGGAAACAAGCACTGAGTTGTGGGATCACATCGTCATGGAAGTCTGGGATGACAAGCAGTGGCTGCAGAACTTTCGGATGAGAAAAGCCACTTTCATGGGACTGTGTGAGGAGCTCGCCCCCACCCTGCAGCACAAGAACATGAGATTGAGAGCTGCCCTGCCAGTGGAGAAGCGGGTGGCTATTGCAATCTGGAAGCTGGCAACTCCAGACAGCTACCAATCGGTCGCAAACCAGTTTGGAGTGGGAAAGTCGACCGTTGGAATTGTGTTGCTGCAAGTTTGCAGGGCCATTAATCACATCCTGCTCAGAAGAACCGTGACTCCAGGTAACATGCAGGACATTGTGGATGGCTTTGCACAAATGGGTTTCCCTAACTGTGGAGGGGCGATAGATGGGACCCATATTCCTATTCTGGCACCACCCCACCTAACATCCGAGTACCTTAACCGGAACGGGTATTTCTCTATGGTTCTCCAGGCGCTTGTGGATCACCGTGGGCGTTTCATTGACATTAACGCAGGCTGGCCCGGAAAGGTGCATGATGCACACATCTTTTGGAACACTGGCCTGTTCAGGAAGCTGCAGGCCGGGACTTTTTTCCCAGAGCGGAAGATCACAGTAGGGGAAGTCGAAATGTTCATTGTGATCCTTGGAGACCCCGCTTACCCGTTAATGCTGTGGCTCATGAAACCCTACACAGGGAGCCTTGACAGCAGCAAGGAATGGTTCAACTACAGGCTGAGCCGGTGCCGAATGACTGTGGAGTGTGCTTTTGGCTGTTTAAAGGGCCGCTGGTGATCTCTATATGGGAAGCTGGACTTGGCCGAAAACAGCATCCCTGCGGTTATATCCGCGTGCAGTGCCCTCCATAATATTTGTGAATGGAAGGGTGAAAGCTTCACTCAGGCATGGACCTCCGATGTTCAACACCTGGAGGCTCAATTTGCACAGCCAGAGAGCAGGGCTATTAGAGGGGCCCAGCACGGGGCTGCAAGGATTAGGGATGCCTTGAGGGAGCAATTTGAGGCTGAAAACCAGCAGTAATGTCTGGTGCCCTGCACGGGACTGAAGTGCAGTGGTTACAATGTTAGCAGGAATCTGGGTTTGCTAAGCTGATTTGCAGTGCCTGTTACTTTATGCAATAATAAAGAATGTTTTCAAAGCCAAAAAATCCATTTATTGAAAAGAAAATTCATTTACTGAAAAGAAACACAACTGTTTGGGAATCAGAAAGGGCAAAGGGGTGGGGTGGGGAACGGTACAATCACAGATTTGCATATGTCCTGTCTGGAGTGCTGTGCAATGAGTGCTGCACTTCAGGATGGCTATACTGCATGGTGATGGGGGTTGAGTGCAGAGGGTAACAGTCGTAGTTCTCAGGGCTGGTTGGTGAAGATACAGGTGTTGGAGGCAGCTGGTGGCAGTAAAAACCCGGATGTTGGGGTAAGTGGGTTGGAGGTGACATGGGGGCACAAAGGAAAGACTTTTGGGACAAGGGCTGCAGGGGGGGGTTGGGCGCAGTAGTGCTCTGCCTGCATGGCTACGAGCGCCTGGATAGAGTCCGCTTGGTGCTCCATGATGCTTATCAGCCGAACCGTGCTTTGCTTCTGGTGCGCTGCATTTTCCTTGCAGATCCTGCTTTCACTCTCCCTCCACTCCTGCGCTTTTTGATTCTCTGTAAGAGATTGATGCAGCACTTCGTGCAGCGTGTCTTCTTTGCTTTTTCACGGTCTCTTCCGGAGTTTTTGCAGTCTCTCAGCCGGTGATAACACGGACGGCTGAGATCTCAAGCTTGCATCTGTAACGGCAAAATGCAACACTTAACAGAGGCAGCATTGTTTATACCAGACAGAGTAATGATTCCCCCACACTTAAGGAGGGCACACACAGTCTACACAATAGCATAATTTTCCTGTCCCAAAGAGAGCGCACATAACCCACGGGAGCCCCAAAATGGTGAGTAAGGGGGACTGATTGTTTCAGGGCTGTACTGTCCTCTGGGTTTCTGTGCCTTGGGGAGAGCCAACAGCTTCAGGGGGCACCTACACTGAACACTGTCCCAACATTTTCCACAGGAGTTCATCCTGTAAGATATCTCGCTGCTGAGGGTGACCTGGGAAGCAAGGGAGGGTCTTCTACTGCAATGCGGCTTCCGCCCTGGCCCATATGCAGCTTGCCTGTGTGCAGCGATGGTCCCCCCGCCCCTCGCAGCACAGTAGCGCAGACACGTTAGCCTGACTGGGACAAGGACCACGGTGGCTCTCCCAAGAAACCTGCGCAAGCGCATTGCCCACGTTCTGAATGAGACTTTCGAAGAGATTACTGCGATGTGATAGACCACATCAATGTGCTATTCCGCATTTAGGCATGCATGCTTAACCCTCCTCTCACAAAGAACCCGCACCGAAAAAATTCCTTCACGAAAAAGAAAACCCACTTACTGGGAACCTGCTCTTCTGTTTGTCCTCCACCAAGTTCTGGCCGCTGCGACTGGCTACCTTCCTCCTGGCTCGAGAAGAGCTCCTGGCTGCATGCCTCCAGGGATTCCGGGGTGTCTCCCCCGCCCCAGCTCCCTCACTCCCGCTTTCCTCCTCCTCCTCCCCCTGATCTGAAGTGTCCATGGTGGTGCTCGGAGTGGAGGTGGGGTCACCCCCAAGTATCACGTCCAGCTCTTTGTAGAATCGGTAGGTCGCGGGAGGAGCACCTGAGCGTCCGTTTGCCTCGCTGGCTTTGCGGTAGGCACTCCGCAACTCCTTTATTTTAATCCTGCACTGTAGTGCGTCCCACTCATGGCCCCTTTCCATCATGGCCCTTGATATGTGCCCAAAGGTATCGTAATTCCTACGGCTGGAGCGCAGCTGGGACTGGACAGCTTCCTCCCCCCAAACACTGATGAGGTCCAGCAACTCGCCATTGCTCCATACTGGGGCTCGCTTGGCACATGGAGACATGGTCACCTGGAAAGATTCGCTGATAGCACTCCATGCCTGGCTGAGCAAACAGGAAGGGGATTTTTAAAATTCCCGGGGAATATAAAGGGCAGGTCTGACAGTTGGTCACCTGAGGCCAGGGCAGTAGAGTTCGAACTGATGACCAGAGTGGCTAGAACAGGCATTGTGGGATACTGTTGAATACTTCTGGAGGCCAATCAGAGCGTATTGGGTGGCCACACTGGTGCCGCAGCGCAGCAGCGGCAGTGCAATACTCTTTATTCCTCTCAGGGAGGTGGAGTACCAGCAGCACTGTAGCCGCCGAGATACAGCGCTGTATGTGCCTTGCCAGTGTGGACAGGAAGTGAGGTACAGTGCTCTGGGAGGCTTTATTGCACTGTAACTCACAAGTGTAGCCAAGGCCTAAGAGAAAGGAAGTATTATCTCCATTTTACAAAGGGGGAAGTTGAGGCACAGATAGATTAATTGACTTGCTCAAAATCACACAGGAAGTCTGTGGCAGAGCTAAGAATTGGTTTCCTGAATCCCAGCCTTGTGCCTCAACTACAAGACCATCCTTCCACTCTGGACTCAGCAAAAGGACTGTTCAGTCTCTTATACAGAAGTCAGTAGCTGCTTTTGCTGAATCCTCACTGGAAATGAACCAGTGAAGGAAGAACAAGTAGCATATTGCTTCTGCTGCTGGGTTTAAAATATGCGCCTTTTCACATTCATAAATATAACCTCTTTTAGAAAAGGTTGTCTAGGTCATTTTCTGTATGTAAGGGGAACAATGGTGGAAGAAACCCTGGGCTAGAGTGAGCACCTTTTCTTCTAAATGCCTTTATCTTCAGAGGCAAATTGCAGGGTTTGGGCTGTTGTGTGGGAACAATACTTCTGAAGATCTTGTTGAACCTCATCTCCGCACCGGAGAGCATTCAGCAGCCACATGGGTGGCCTATTTTGATTTCACTGGGGCAGAGAACAACTACATAGTTAGGCTAAGTTTACCTTTAAATAGTGGCATATTCTCAACAGTTGACAAGAAGGGGTGAATACCAAGGGAGGGAAAATTACTTTTGTAGTGCTAACAAGGCCAATGCAATCAGGGTGGCCCATTCCCAACAGTTGAAAAGAAGGTGTGAGTATCAGCAGAGGGAAAATTACTTTTTGTAATGACCCATCCACTCCCAAGCTTTATTCAGGCCTAATTTGATGGTTTCCAATTTGCAAATTAATTCCAGTTCTGCAGTTTCTCGTTGGAGTCTGTTTTTGAAGTTTTTTTTGTGGAAGAATGGCCACTTTTAAGTCTGTTATTGAGTGTCCAGGGAGATTGGAGTGTTCTCCTACTGGTTTTTGAATGTTACAATTCTCGATGTCTGATTTGTGTCCATTTATTCTTTTGCATAGAGACTGTCTGGTTTGGCCAATGTACATGGCAGAGGGGCATTGCTGGCACATGATGGCATATATCACATTGGTAGATGTGCAGGTGAATGAGCACCTGATGGTGTGGCTGATGTGGCTGGGTCCTATGATGGTGTCTCTTGAACAGATATGCGGACAGAGTTGGCAACGGGGTTTGTTGCAGGGATTGGTTCCTGGGTTAGTGGTTTTGTTGTGTGGTGTGTAGTTGCTGGTGAGTATTTGCTTCAGGTTGGGGGGCTATCTGTAAGCGAGGACTGGCCTGTCTCCCAAGGTCTGTGAGAGTGAGGGATCATCCTTCAGGATAGGTTGTAGATCCTTGATGATGAGCTGGAGAGGTTTTAGTTGGGGGCTGTAGGTGATGGCTAGTGGCGTTCTGTTACTTTCTCTGTTGGGTCTGTCCTGTAGTAGGTGACTTCTGGGTACCCTTCTGGCTCTGTTAATCTGTTTCTTCACTTCACCAGGTGGGTATTGTAGTTTTAAGAATGCTTGATAGAGATCCCGTAGGTGTTTGCCTCTGTCTGAGGGATTGGAGCAAATGCAGTTGTATCTTAGAGCTTGGCTGTAGACAATGGAATTAATTTGCAAACTGGACACCATCAAATTACGCCTGAATAAAGACTAGGAGTGGATGGGTCACTACAAAAAGTAATTTTCCCTCTGCTGATACTCACACCTTATTGTCAACTGTTGAAAATAGGCCTTAATTGAATTGGCTCATTAGCACTGATCCCCACTGGGTAAGGCAACTCCCATCTTTTCATGTGCTATGATAAATATTCTGCTTACTGTATTTTTCACTCCATTCATCTAATGAAGTGGGTTTTAGCCCACAAAAGCTTATGCCCAAATAAATTTGTTTTAGTCTCTAAGGTGCCACAAGGACTCCTCACCAGGAGATTCTCCTTCATCTTAATTGCTAGGCAGCAAGAGCATGTGAAATTCTGGGAGGCCACAGGATGCAGCACAAGGACAATTTCCTGAGTGGGTCTTCCAGAGACGACAGCTTCAGCTAAAGAGCCAAGCTCTCTAGCTGAGAGCTTTAAGAAACTCATCCTTTGTGGATTGGGCACAGAGGATGGCACATAACATGCTGGCCGGAAGGTTACAGACTTCCCTCTGGAGAGACTGAAGCTCATTCTGTACAGCTGAGGCACACAACAGTTCAAAGTCCCTCCTGAGCCACATGTCAGGGAACTCAATTTCCCAGGAAAAAGGAGGGAAGGAATCTATTTTAAGTAGTTCTGCCCTTAAGGAAGAGGCCTATCAAATTTTACAGGGATGAAACCAATAAAATGATACTATTGAAATATTTCTTAATACCTATAGAGCTTCAAAGAAAGATCATTGCTATAGATTTTGTTTAAACCATCCTAAAGATAACAGGTGTAGCTTTTCTTTGTTTTACACTTTACAGATTCAGGTGTTGTCTAGGCTGGAAAACTGATGACTGGAAAACTAGTGAAATAGAGACTTCACAAGAGACCAAGTAAATGTTGAGCAATAAAGAGGGGAAATGAGTCTTAGTCACATTGTTTAAAGTTCTTTAATTCTTTGGGTTTAACACCTATTTAACATTAATGACGAATTAACATTGTAGATAAAGGAGGTCAGTTAAAATTCATCCCTTCAGTTAAGGGCTTAGAACTCAGAATATCCCTGAGACCTCCTCACGTCTTATGAAGGTGTGTTAGATTGTGTTAGCTAGCTCACTCTAACCAACACCTGCTATATAACTGTACTCAAGTCAAAGCAAGTTAGACTTTGACATGTGTAAAACTTAGATTTTAGCTCAACCACCTTAGCAGGAGATAAAGAATGTCTAGACTTACCTTCCCTGGAGTTTTAGAAGGCTTTAGTTAGATCTAGCAACAGCCTGACATCAGACCTTTAAATCCTAGTTTCGACAAGGCCACAGAGCTCAAAGGCAAAGGAATTCAGGTATCTGATATTTCTAAGGTTAAAAAAAAAAAAGGCAGAAAAATAATTTTAAAAGTTTCCAGGCCTTCTTCATAAATAAGAAAATATGGTGAATATTCAGTATTTCAAAAATCATCCCTTCAAACAACTTTTCAGAACCCACCCCTTGGACAAAGCAATTGTGCAGGTATTGCAGACCCCCATTAAACAAATGAAGCCACAGGACCCAGCTTGCAAAATTATTTTTCCTTCGGGAGGTCCAAGAGTTATTTTACTCTATGCCAAGATTTTCAAAAGTGATTATTGAGGGCAGATGTCTCCATTCTTGGATGCCCAAATTGAGTCAACTGAAGAGGGTCTACTTTTTAGAAAGGAATGAGCACTCACTCTCTGAAAATCAGGACCCTTTGAGGTGCCTTAATTTTAACCCCCAAAACATAGGCTCCCTCAATCACTGGGGAACCAGGCATCAGTGGAAGCGCTAATGCTATAAGAACTTAGGTGGGGATAAACTTCATGGCTCCCTCCAGTCTTTTACAGGAAACTCTTTCCCTTCCACAGGAAATGGCACAAGGAGCCCCAAACACTAACAGGGGGTTTGTGATTTAACTTCTGAGATCCCCTATAAGTTTCTGTAGTAACATAAGCTGCTCAAAACTAGAAGAAGGGTCTAGTCTTAGCAGGGAGGAGATGGTCAGAATTACCTACATGCTCAGTAAAGCACTTAGCATTCTTGAGGACTCATAGATAGAGTCAGAGACTCCATTTGCAGGTTCTGTTCCAACGTAGCCCTAGGCAGCTTGCTCAGCTGATATGCCTTTTAAGGGCATCCAGCTAAAGCACACTCATTCAGGGGAGTGCCCTGCTGTTGAGTCAGCAGAATATGGGAAAGGGGAGTTTCCTCCCATACCCCTTCATTTGTATTTATTTGCCTGAGAGTTTTGAGGAGAACAGTCAAAATGGGGAACTTTTGAAAGGAGTAAATCCCCATCTTGAAATAGAATGATGTATTTAATCAGTTTGCTTGCCTGTGCTGCAAAGCATTGTGGGAGCTGGAGGTTATAAAGCGTCTGCCCAAGGAAGGGGGTGGCAGCATTATGAGCTGGGGTATAGGGGGAGAAAGTGCTTAGAGGTTGGGTTGCTGAACACAGAGACAAGAAAGTCTTATGTTTCCTTTGTGTTTGTTTTTGATGTGGAAATAACCCTGCTAATGATAGTCTAGGGCAAATTAGTACCAGCTGGGAGAAGGGGAGGAGGAACCTTCTAGGTCTTTTCTATGATGCCTCAGACATTTTTATTTTTTAGCTAAGGGGCTCCATTTTTTCACTACAGGCATTCAGCTCCCAGCTCTCAACTTTGAACTATCAAACACGTAGCCCTGTTTCAAAACACACTGACTCATGAGGAAAGATTTGACACTCACCTTTGTATAGCTTGGCTAGCTAGTGACCAAGTGAGGTAAGGGAGCACTATTAAAGGGGTGTTAAAGCATCATGAAAGGACAGTTATTATTTGGGCTAGTCCAAAAGGATTATTATAATGAAATTAAGCAAAGCAAATTTAGACCTAGTATCAGGGAAATGTTGGTGCTGGTGAGGTGGCTCAGGAAGCTGTGGAAAACTCAAGGGAAGCGTTGGATTGTTTAGGACCAGGACACAGCATTTGAAAACCTGCCGTAAGGAATGCTTCTGCACTGGCTGCGTGGTGGCGTTGTGATTGAATAGGGGTTGTTTCATCTCTAATATCTATTATATATACATTCACTGTTGCCCTTCTCACAGTGTTCAAGGGTCTGTAAAACTCCACATGTTGTCTATGAACAGGGTGGTGAATCCTACAACTGGGGATCTCCTGTGGTTTGAACTGCAGACCTCTTTGGCTTTAAGCCATAGTCCTACCAGGCAAACTGTAGAAGCCCTTGCACCTCACAAGCTTCACCATTAGATGTCTCTGTGACACACTGTTACTCATCACTTCACTCAGCCCTATACTTTACATTGAGAGCAGGGCTGGGACAGTTATTGCATTGGTTCGCGTTCCTTTCTTAGCAGCATACAACCCTGTGGTGACAGACACTTTAGAAATGCTGAGAGGTTAGAAGGAGACTTTTAGAGTGGATCTTTGAAGTGTTCTGCTGCTCCATTGCGTGGTTCAGTCCCAAATGTTCCCGAAATATGATCTTTGGAGATCAAATGCAATTTGCCTACGTTAATGAGTGAATCTCTTGGTGTAGTGCTTTGAATGTGTAAAGTGCTGAGAATGAAGATTACTGTAGCCATTGTCCATCCACCTCTCAAATCTAATATGTTTGAGCTAGATGTATTGCATTTAGTGACGGCCTTGAGTATAGGAGGATGATGAGTCTCCCTGTCCTAATGGGAATTCAGTGAGGAATTCGTCTCAAAGATATAGTCCATCCCTGGTGGGAAGGAGAGGTGCCAGGTCTGCTATATAGCAGTTGCAGTATGGGAGGCAGGTATAGGACTTTCCCTGTAATCACCATCAGGAAATTTGCAGCTTCTGTGCATGAGGGAGCAGTCTCTGTATTCTCATGAGTGCAGGGCCCCTGGCTGTTCTGGGAAAATGCATAGAGTACATGAGTTGGGGAAGTCTAACTTGTGGTGGACCTAGATGGCTGTCAAGTTTACAAGAAACTATTAACTTACTATAAATGCAGAAAGTCTTTTAGAAAATGTTTAGCATAATATCCGCTTTAGCCATGAAGTTGCATAAGTTCCATCTTCCAACCCCAAGATTGCTGCATTTCTATGACAGGTGATTAATCATTATAGTACTATTTATATACCTGCATCTTCTTTCTAACAATCTCAAAGCAATATAGATATACAGAGCTCCATGAGGTAGATTTTATAATACCCATGTCAGAGTTTGGAACAGAACTCCAAACTCCTGAGTCTCAGTTCCTTACTCTAATCATGTATAACTACCAGACAACAACACGAAATGATTCTTTTTTGTGTGTGTGTGTATACACGCACACACACACACACACACACACACACACACACACACACACAGCAAACTAGTCTGTGAGTGCTGTAGAATCCTTCAAAATGAAAAACACTCTACAATATATTATTAATTTACAGTAGTGCCATAGGGTGTACATAGAAGTGAAAGATGTAATTATTATGTTGTCAATGAAACAAATGTTTCCATAGCTAACACACAAATTATGGATCTATGTTTGTTTCAGTAGTGATCTATTAGCTATAGAACTACATACCCTTCAATGACAACACATTAGATATGGATCTGCATTCATTTGCATGGTGAGACATTAGCTGTAGAATTTGTTCAGTGGCAGTGGGCTAGCTAAAATATAAGTCAGCATGGCTTTTTACAGCAGCTTTTTATTCTATGAAAATATAGAAAACAAATTCCCATTAAGCATTACATATAAATAAAAGAAAATTTAGAGAAATAGTTATAAAAGTCAGCAACATTATAGTTAACATAAGTAGCCTGAGTAGATTTTGACCTTACTATAACCCTACTGTGCACCTCAGTAACTAGGAATAATATATTTCCTTAACTCTGCAGTTTCTTGCTTTCATGTATTTTTATTAGAGCACTGCTATTTAAATAAGAGCATGTGTGTATATATATTCACATGCATATCCAACTCGTAAAATAATTTGTGAATAAAATTTGCTGAGCATAAGATAAGAGCTCTGTTATTATTTATCTGCTGTAGTAACATGATAGTATAATTCAAAGAGAGGCAAATTCATTTTATTCCATATGCCTTTGTGCGATTCACCTTGAAGAAAATAAGATAGAAGACTTTGGTGGTATAAAAATAGCACAAGCTATGGAGTAGATGGTTGGAATTTAAACCTAGGACACTGTATTTGATCCCATTCTATTTTTTTCTTTTTTATCCAGTCTTGCTCTGTAAATTGCAATCCAAGTAGGATCAGAATAGTTGAAATGGTTTGTCAGTGAAGTCACTGCCAGAATGGCCACTCCATGGAATTTGTTCCTAATGAGATTATTAAGCCTGTGTTTACTCTGTGGACTCTGAATCACTGATGTAAACTAACACATTGTTATTTTGCTGCCAAGATTGCATCCGTTCATTTTCTTTTCTGAGAGTTTAATCTGATGCAGCAGGGCCTCCCCAGGAATGTACAGCCATGGTGTATGGTACAGGATGTTTATAGCTGCAAGAGGCTGTCTTCTTGAGGAGGGGAAATGCCCTGGGGAAATGCCCAAATTGCCAGCGAAGTGAGTGCTTCATAATAATCAGAGGTTGGCTCTAACCAAAACCTTGGACTTTGGAATAACTGAATTTGGAATAACTGCAAACGTAGCACGTTAGGCCTATGTCTGATAATTAAAATAGCAATTATGTTGCTATTCTTATCCCACAGAAATCTCATATAAGACCACACTGGGTTTGCTGTGTCAGTGCCGTCGGACGCTGCATGACCCAAACATCAAGTAGAAAACCCAGCTGTGGTTTAATACATTTAATTTTTAAATAAAGCTTAAGGAGTTTTAGCTTCACAGCTTCTACCTGCAAGAATAATTTCATCCACCACTGAAGTGGAGGCATCTATAGATGAAAAGGCGGTGTAAGAGCTGTGTATTATTATTATGGAGAGGAATGAAAACCACACAATGACACTATGCAGCAATTTAGACTCAGAAGTGAAGAAAGACGCTGTCTCCAATTAAAACCCCAGGGGAAGGAAAATATAATTACTCAAGCAGGAATTTGGCCAGGACACAGAGTTTAACATCCCTATTCTTCCAAAAATGGCCATGGGATTTTAAATGACAATTGATCACTGCTGGTTTTATGTCTTATCCAAAAAGATGGCACAACACGGTGCTCCTTAACCCTATACTGGGATTTTGCTTTAGCATGAAGAACATAAGAATTGCCATACCAGATCAGACCTATGGTCCATCTCTCCAGTACCCTATCTCTGACAGTGACTGGAACAAGATTCTTCAGAAAAGCATGCAAGAAACCCCATGATGAACCAGTATGTGGTCAACTACCCACAGAAGAAATTGTTTCATTATTCCCAGGCAGTTAGTGGCTGGTTTATGCCTTGAGAGGGTTTATATTCCATATATTTTTTCTTTAATTGTTACTAATATAACTGTAGATATTCTCATTATTCATATAAATGTCCTTTTTTTGATCCTGCTAATGTTTGGGCCTCAAGAATATGATGGGACACTGAGTTCTGCAGGTTATTTATGCATTGTGTGAAAACCTATTTCCTTTTACCAGTGTTACATTTGTTGTGTGCAGTTTCATTGCATTGAGAGAAGAGTGATTAGGAATGATGATATTGGGAATCATTAAGAAAGGGATACATAATAAGCCAGAAAATATCATATTGCCTTTATATAAATCCATGGTACGCCTACATCTTGAATACTGCATGCAGATGTGGTTGTCCCATCTCTAAAAAGAAATATTGGAATTGGAAAAGGTTCGGAAGAGGACAACAAAAATGATTAGGGGTATGGAACGGCTTCCATATGAAGAGTGATTAATAAGATTGGGACTTTTCACCTTGGAAAAGAGATGACTAAGAGGGGATATGATAGAGCTCTATAAAATCATGACTGGTGTGGAGAAAGTAAATAAGAAAGTGTTATTTACTCCTTCTCATAACACAAGAACTAGGGGCCACAAAATTAAATTAATAGGCAGCAGGTTTAAAACAAACAAATTGAAGTATTTTTTCACACGATGCACAGTCAACCTGTGGAACTCCTTGCCAGAAGATGTTGTGAAGGTGAAGACTATAGCAGGGTTCAAAAAAGAACTAGGTTAGTTCATAGAGGATAGGTCCACTAATGGCTATTAGCTAGGATGGGCAAGGATGGTGTCCCTAGCCTCTGTTTTCTAGAAGCTGGGAATGGGCGACATGGGATGGATCACTTGATGATTACCTGTTCTGTTCATTCCTTCTGAGGCACCTGGCATTGGCCACTGTCAGAAGACAGGATACTAAGGTAGATGGACCTTTGGTCTGACCCAGTATGGCCGTTCTTATGGTTTTATGAATGCCAATTTTTGCACTATTCATTCCTTTATATATTTCTACCATGTACCCATCTTATTCATCTCCTCTCTAAGCTACATAGTCCTGCCCTAATGTTTTTAATAAAGAATGCTGTTTCTGAGGGATCAGTATTTCTTGCTGAATCACCCATACTACTTTTTGTAGGTTGGTGTTTTCCTTGAGAGGTTGGCTTTTATATATACACAAAATCCAAAGAATTAAAGAGCAATGTTAGTGTCTGTACAACATATCAGCATTGTTATGTTCTGGGTCATGGCAGATTTATTCAGTCATCCATACAACTGGTTTATGCTTTAACCAGGATTGATTTGGTCCATTAGGTATTAATTTGTTTTGCATCCTTGGAGGATGTTTCACTGTCAGTGAAGGATGAATGGAGATTTTGCCTACTAGGAATTCATTCTTTAGGCCAGTTTATTCTTAACTCAATAAATGTTATCTCACAGGAGCTAAAATTCCTGTAGCTTTATTAGAGAATCAAATTTACATCAAAACACAGCCACCGATGATTTCTCTTATTTAATATTTTGTGTACAGACCTGGTTACATGGACATAGCAAAATAAAGGCCCTTGATGTGATGTGGTTGTCAAGTAGTAACTCAAGATGGAATCAGCATCTCATCACAGGTAGCAGGCCAATCAGTGCTAGTGTAATTCCAGGGATTTTAGCAGTTAACACCAGGGCTAAGTTTGGCAAATTGTGTTGTAAGGCAGATAGTTTTCTCTACTTGTTATTTGACTGAAAATAATCTCTCTATCATTGGTGTAATTGTTTTCTCTAAGACTGAAGTAGGAAACAATTATTGCGTTTTTGTACCATGGTCCCTAGTTGACATAATGTTGTTTTTTATGTGCATACAGTTTAATTGTGGTGAGACTAATAGGCAGGAGAAGGAGATATAATAATGGATAACATGTTTTTATAAACTCTTCAGGCAAGCATGATTGAATCTATTAACCAAGGGAAGCCATATGAAATGACTGCTCTGAAAATTAGAGGGAAAACAGAACACAGAAACAGAGAAATGTAGGGCTGGATGGGGCCTTGAGATGTCATCTACTCCAGCCCCCTGTGCTGAGACCATCCTTAACAGGTGTTTGTCCAACCTGTCTTTAAAAATCTACAATCCACAGCCTCCCTTGGAAGCTTTTAACTGTCCTTATGAATCATAAAATCATAGAATATCAGGGTTGGAAGGGACCTCAGGAGATCATCTAGTCCAACCCTCTGCTCAAAGCAGGACCAATCCCCAGACAGATTCTTGCCCCGATCCCTAAATGGCCCCTTCAAGGATTGAACTCACAGTCCTGGGTTTAGCAGGCCAATGCTCAAACCACTGAGCTATAGTTATAAGGGTTTCCTAATGTTTAGGAAAGAAATTAAACCATCTCTCCTTGCCCTGCCTTCAGTGGACATGGAGAACAATTGATCACAGTCCTCCTTATAACAGGCCTTAACATATTTGAAGACTGTTATCAGGTGCCCCCTCAGTCTTCTTTTCTCAGACAGGCCCATAGGTCAAATTTTTCTCATAGGTCAAGTTTTCTAAACCTTTTATCATTTTTGTTCCTCTCCATGTTCTGTGGATCGAGGGCAGTTTATGTATGAGTATAAAAAATTTCAATGGTGTGGCCTTAGAATGACTGTAAATAGGTGTCCCATTGCGGCGCTCTGTACTGAATTGATGGACAGGAAAACTGGGTTCAATGTATGATTCCTACTTTACCTGAAGAGACAGTGTATTCAACATTTGTGGGGAAATAGCCTCCTGTTTCTTGGCAGTGATCACTTCCGCTGATCATGGCACTTCAATGGACTCCAAACAGAGTTCTATTTCATCCTCCTCACCAGAAGGAATGGGGTCTACATTGCAAAGACACCTAGGATGGAGAAAGGGTTAAAGTCGGGAGGACAAGCATGTCTGGAATTCTATCAGGAAGAAATCTCTCAGAAAAAACAATCTCTCACCAAAACATTACAACATTACACCAAAACATTCTTCATCATCATCCAATGCTACAGGCACAGCTCTTCTAGTTGTTATGAAGTGGGTGGCTGAAGATGTAGTAGTTACAGGGAGCAAGTGGCCCAGTCTGCAGTGTTGCTGGAAGCTCTGTTGCTTCAGGAGGTTCTTGTTTGAGCCAACATCCTGTACGTAAAGTCAGCAGGTGTTCTTCAAAAAAAGTAACAGAGGGTCCTGTGGCACCTTTAAGACTAACAGAAGTATTGGGAGCATAAGCTTTCGTGGGTAAGAACCTCACTTCTTCAGATGCAAGAAGTGAGGTTCTTACCCACGAAAGCTTATACTCCCAATACTTCTGTTAGTCTTAAAGGTGCCACAGGACCCTCTGTTACTTTTTACAGATTCAGACTAACACGGCTACCCCTCTGATACTTTTTTTGAAGTATTATTTATTTCCACTTTCTCTGCTCATGTTTAATCCCTGTTTTTCTGACCTGCCTAGAGTTGCATAGGATTGTGTCATTGGGTAACATTTTATATTTATGATAGATTTGGTACATCTGACTTGGATGTCCCTTAGGACCAATCCATCTATTTTCTTTTCCCACCGAAACATACACACTGCTATGCTAAAATATCTCATGAAAGCCAGGACACTCTGAATTAAGCCTTGCACATCTAAGTTCCTTCACACACACTTGTGCTTGTGTGATTTTTCAGGAAGCAATATCCAGTTCGGAAACACCCCCAATCTGAGGAACACGTAATAAAAATATGTGAGCACAGTGGGTGAGTTGAAGACTGAAGGCCATATTGTCTTCTCACTTACACCAGTAATTAATTTTCTCAGGTAAAATTGACTTAAGGAACTGGCCAAGCAAATAAAAACAGAGGATGTGAGTCTCCTCTCATTTACACTGTTACTCCATTGACTTTAGATGAGCTACTCCTGATCCACACTGGTGTAAGTCAGAGGACAATTGGATCTTGACCTTTTACTGGTTTAATCCAAATTCTTAACTCTGTTTTATCTGAGTAAATTTCTTCTCTTAAATGGTACTTTAAAGTTAGTTTTTAAAAGAAGGAGAAATAGACCAGGGAAGCAATCTTTGCTGGAGGGGAGATGAGAATTTATGAAAGTTGAATTATTTATCTTACTCTGTATGATATACTAACAGAGCTCCATCTGAAAAGCAGCCACCTTCCCAAATGGAATGGTAAATAAAAATCCTTTTACAAGTCTAGTGCTTTCCAAACACGAACATACCAAATCGCAATACATGCCGGTGAGGTAAGGAAGTAGTAATACTCCTTTATTAAAAATTGCAATTATATCCCTACTTTTAATGTGTGATACCTCACATCAGTCCTTTCACATAGATAAGAATTATTACCTTATTTAAAGATTTAATTTTATTTATTTTTAGAATATATTTGAGGCTTAAAAAGGTTAAGGCCAAACATTTTATATCATCTGCAAATCTTGTCACCTCACTGTTCATACCTTTTTCCATTTAATTTTTGAATACATTGAATGACACAGGTCCCAGCATAGATCCTTGAGATCTGACTATTTATTCCAACTCTTTTCTATCTTTTAACCAGTTACTGATTCATGAGAGGACCTTCCTTCTACCCCATGACAGCTTAGTTGACTCAAGAGCATTTTGTGTGGGACCTTGTCAAGGGCTTTCCGAAATCCAAGTACACTGTATCTACTGTGATGGGTTTCTTTGGCACTTTTCCCTCTACAAAGATGTTGAATTTAATTACATTAGGGCCGCTATTACCAAGTATTTCAGCTATATTGACCGCCTGGACCAGATCCTGTGCTTTACTTAGGACCACTTCTAAAGAGTACCATATGATCTTTACTTACCATAAGGTCCTTAGTTTTATAATTCTGTCAATGGAATGGTTAAGAAGATTTAAAAAAAGTATCAGGGCATAGTGGAGATCTTTCTTGCATTACTCACTATAAATGGAAAGAACGCAACATTGTACCTGTCTTATGTGGAAGAAAACCCTGTTTATGAGGTGCATTAGAATTAATTGCTGGAATATATCTTTTTCTTGTGAAAATATGTCCCTTATATAATTCCATCAAACTGTTTTGTTGTTGTTATATAAATACCATCAAAGTCATTGCTGCTATTGGGTATTTTGCTGTATGAAGGCCAACTAGAGGGAAAAAAATTCATTGAGCTTCTCATTTGTAACAACATTAGAATGGAAATATCATATAATTTGCAGTGTGGAGTCTGGTCCAGCGATGCTTATGGGATTCAGAACTGGAAGGAGATAGGGATAATAAACAGGATATAAGTAGTATGGCCATTTCCCTAATTGTTCCTTGCCCACTGCAGGGGATTTTGATTTCAACACATCAAGATGATGAGGTTTAGAGCATTTCTGATGATTATCAAATAATTAATGAAGTCGTGGCACAAACAGGTGCAGAAGTTTCTGCAGGCAGTGCTCCTGGAACGCTGCCAAAGTTTACATGACATGTCAGCCGGGGCAGCAAAATGGCCACTACCCACTTTGCCCAATAGACTTGCCCCATAATATACCTCTTATTAGCTTCTTCATTGCCATCTTTGGACCGAACACTCATCTGGCAAGTCTCTCACGAAGAAGCCCCACGTGTGAGGCGGGAGGGATATTCATGTTGAATGAACAAGACAGGCAGTCATGTTAGGCTACATATATATTTTGAGAGCAAATCTGAGCTGTATAGCATGGAAGGAAGCTAAGAATGAACGTTATAAATGCACAGCAAAGAAGATGGTGGTTAAATGAGTTGGTGGCCCTGAGTCCTTTCCACAGTGGAGAGATGACCTCATCAATGTTTGTCACTAACTGCCCTTTCTCCTCTTTGTGGTCAGTCGGAAGAGAAAGTCCTGGCTGGAATGGGCCATAGAGATTCTGCTTTCCCTACAGGTGGCTCCTCCAGGACATATTGGATGCATGTTGCCAGGGAGGCATAGGGCTTACGATATTGCTGCCAGTGCTATATTTTTTTCTGTGGGTAGAAAGGTGGCTTCAGTTTCAAGGACTGTCAATCATGGAACTTCAAAGCAGCATTGAATTCACATGGAAAACAGGAAGGCAGGTATGTCTGTGTTCTTCCATAGGGAAGGAGAAAAAAAGACTATGCATGACTGTGATGGAGTTTCCCCCAAGAGAAGAGAAAAAACTGTAATTAGAGACATGCTCCACCTATGGGATTGACTGATTGCTTTCCCGCTACAGGGGGCAGAGCTAGATAATCCTCCCTGAGGTCCCTGGGCCTTGTGAGGCGCTTGAGGGAGCTCAGTTGGAGCTGGCTATGTGGAGGAGAGTGGTTGTGTTGGGTTGTGGCTAGAAATCTGAGGCACAAGAGTGGAGCAAACCCCTTTGGTGGGCTGCTGGCACAAGGGCCCAGGCTTCAGGGGGGCAGTCCAGGCGCCAGTGTTCTGCAAGAGGAAAGTGGACTGAAGGGAAGCCAGAAGGGGCAAGACCATTGTGGTTTATGTCGTATTTGGACTCCCAGAGGGTCAGTGCCCTGATAAGCGAGAGAAGAACTGTGAGTTGAGCTAACAGTTGGTTGAGCCATTGGTTGAGCGTATGGTTGGTGGTGGAGTTTATTTTGGGCCTTGGAGTACCCTGGAACGGGATTGAACTTTTATATGACTTGGCCAAAGGGCCAAACCACAGAAGAATCAGAAGAAGATGCAGGCCGGGAAAGACCATAGCAGGGCCAAAGGAATGGCTGCGAGGGGATGTGAGAAATGAGGACTCCTTGCAATGCTCCCTCTACATGCCAGGGGGGGACTATAGCTGTAAAAGCAACCGGTTATAATGACTTTTTAAAAAGAGGGGATATCTGCATTGTGCACATTCTGTGGGAATGAGGAGATGCCCCAAGTACTAGAATGAACAGTGATGGAAAAACCTGCTTTTAGGGAAAGGTTCTTCCTATGTTCTATCAGTTTGCAGTTGGCTTATACCCTGAACTCCAGGGGTTTTATATCCTTTATATTTTATTCTTTATCCTATGCAATGTAACACTGGACATTCTAATTATCCACAGGTTCATGGATTCTCAGCTGGAGTCCAATTCTGGGCACCACACTTTAAGAAAGATGTGGACAAACTGGAAAGAGTCCAGAGGACAGCAACAGCAACAACAACAACAACAACAACAACAAAAAGATAAAAGGTTTAGACAACCTGATCTATGAGAAGAATTAAGCACTTTTCAACTTGAGAAAAGAAGACTGAGGCCTGGGAAGAAACCTGATAGTGGCCTTCAAATATGCTAAGGGCTGTTATAAAGAGGATAGCAATCAATTGTTCTGTGAATCTGTGGAAGGTAGGGCAAGAAGTAATTGACTTAATCTTCAGGAAGGGAGATTTAGGTTAGATATTAGGAAAAACATTCTAATTATAAGGATAGTTAAGCAGTGGATTAGGCTTTTCTACACGTGGAGGAGGTAATCTGTGGAACGAGTATTTGTCACCAGATCACCCTACCAGCACTACACCTCCCAGGAGTACATGGTGCACTGGGGACAGCCTCTGCAAGCACTTCTCTAATGGCCACAAATGGAAACTACACAATTGCATGTTTGTGGAGCATATTCTGACAATGGGGGTCTCACTGTTGGGACCTGTTTTCTTCCCAGAAGAACAGAAAACGCAAGATGTACTGCTTCACGGGGCTTAACATGAGCATTCCTGTGGAGATGCCTCCTAATCTCATGGTCGGGACACTTAAGGTTCGCTTTCCTCCCCATTCTACTCTTACCGTGGGGTCTAAGGAAGATCCAGCAGGATGGAGTGGTGATAATCCTCATTGCTCCCAGATGGGCCAGACAGTTTTTGTTTCTCAGTCTTCTCCAGATGTCAGCTCATACACCCATCAGTATCCAATCCTTTCCATACCTCTTGACCCAGGAAACAGGCAAGGTCAGACATCCCAATCCAGATTCCCTCTGCCTCATGATGTGGTATTTGGATGGGCATCAAACCTAGAACAAGCATGTTTGGAAGCCATTCATAGTCAGCCTCAACAATAGCAGAAAGGAATCCACCAGAAAGTATTAGTGGCTAAGAGAGAGGTTTTCCATTTGTTCTCAGTGTCCTCAGAGGAATCTGTCTAAAATAGTGGGGCTGTCCATCTTTCCTTTAAGACCTCAGATTTTTCCCTTAGATCCCTATGAGTATACTTGGTGGCTATTGGTGCTTTTCATCCTCCAACTGACAACCACCCCATTTACACACATCTATTGATCATATATTTGCTAAAAGGCCTCATTAGAACCTTCCTTCCAGTAGCTAGACCTGCACTGATAGGGGATCTTCTGTTGATCCTCTTGATGTTAACCGAGTTCGTGTCTGAACCTCCAGTGACATGCTTGCTGACCAGATTTATCTATGAAGGTTGCCTTGCTAGTTGCCATCACTTCAGCTAGAAGGATAGGGAAATTAGGGCCCCTTATGCCTGATCCCCCCCATACACAATATTCCATAAGAATAAGGTTTTGCTGGTCTGCATCTAAAATTGACCCCCAAAGTAATCTTGGACTTTCATAGATTCTAAAGCCAGAAGGGACCATTGTGATATCTAGTCTGATTTCATTTTTTTTTTTTAATAGTACATGGAGATATCCCATCTCCTAGAACTGGAAGGGACCTTGAAAGGTCATCGAGTCCAGCCCCCTGCCTTCACTAGCAGGACCAAGTACTGATTTTGCCCCAGATCCTCAAGTGGCCCCCTCAAGGATTGAACTCACAGCCCTGGGTTTAGCAGGCCAATGCTCAAACCACTGAGCTATCCCTCCCTCCTCCTGTATAAGTCAAACCATAGAACTCCCCCAAATGAAATTCCTAGAGCAGATCTTTTAGAAAAACATCCAAGCTTGATTTAAAAATTTGTCATTGATGGAGACTCCGCCATGACCCTTGGTAAAGCGGCTGTGAGTCACAGCCTGGACACCAACCACCAGTATAGAAACATGCAGGTTCCACCCTGGCTTTCGCTGCTTAGTTGCTGTTTGCAGTGTGACACCACCACTACTCTAATTCTGAATTTTCCTCAAACCATCTGCCTCTGTAGTGTCCAACTCTCTCCTGGAACACTCACAGAAGTTATTAAGTTGATTGCTTCTTTAAAGAGTCAACACACTGCAGTTTTTTAATTTAACTGGAGTTTGACAAACACTTTTATTTCAATCGTAGCATTGAGTTGGTTTAGATAAAAAGTAAAAACAAGTTTATTTAATTAAAAAGAGAATGGTTTTAAGTGAGTTGAAGTATATAAGGGCTAAAGATAGAAAGGGTTTCAAACAAACAGAAGTAAAAATATGCTTTCTAATGGCTAAGACCTAACTTAACAAGCTACAGTCTTTTGTTCAAGGTGGTTTCCTCACCAATCTTCCCTTTTCAGAAATGGCTAACTAGCTTTTAGTCAGGATCCTCACAGAGTCCAAGGCGATGGTTTTCCTTGTCTCATCTAATGAAGGATAACTTAGGGGTTTGGTCCTCATCTCTCTTTATAGTCAAGTAAGCCTTTGAAAGGTATTCTTCTGAGACATATCCCCAGATAAAGTTCCTTTTTCCTGCTGGGTGTGGACACCATGGTGCCTGGTGTAGACTTCATGCTGTCTTTTCCCATTCTGGTGATTTTTACAATGTTTTGAGATATTGGCCTGTTTCCTTTGTCTAGAGAAAACCTGTTTATCATCTGCCTCTGACATGCCTGGTTTAAATACATTGTAGTCACATAATTTGAGCACATCTGTATAATCCTTTGTGGGTTGATCGTACATACACCCCACAAGAATGCTACTGATCAGTGAATCATTAGTTTTCCAGTGATATATTACATGACACCTGGGCCAGCTGAAACTCACTGTTAGATACCAGGGAGCCTGTTGCTTTCTGACATAGGGATGCTCTTAGGGTCACAGTCCAGTTTACCAAGCTATCTTGATCGCTCTGTCCTTTTCATTTTTTACCACTCCCCCAATTTTGGTGTCATCTACAAAGTTTATCAGGGACAATGTTGTTTTCTTCCAGGTCATTGATGAAGATATTGAAGAGTGTGGGACCAAGAACCGATCAACGGGCAGACACTTCTGTCAGTTACCTGTTAGGCCATCTGTGAAGAGACCAGGAAACAATTCAAAATTTTAGAACCTATGTTGCAAGCAATCTACCCACCACCCCTTGTCAACACTGTCCACCACCAATGTGCCTCAACACTGACCTGAACAGGACTTCATTGGGGTGAGAAGACTGTCCAGTCTCCATAGCTCAGTCAGTCCTTGACTCATCTACTGAGACTGTTCAGAAGGCTGACAATTGGACTCCTGTCACATGGCCACTTGTCAACCTTCTTTAAAGTGTCTTTACCTTTGTGAAAGGATCCACATTTAACTAAGGGTTAATGCCAGCTCAGCTTCCCACTCCCTTTAAACAGAAGCTCAAAGGAACAACTATAAGAGTAGAGCTGGTTGGACAATAGCCTACATTCCTGGGGGAAAAAACTCAAAAATTTGAAGTTGGTTTCTTTTTAAAGTGGTTGAAATGGATTAGTTACCCCCCCCTCAATGTTCATAGAATTTTTTCTATCTTGTTTCTATGTGTCTATAGAAAATGTTACTGACATGGTTATCCAAGTTTTTTGTTAGCCAAAAATCTGCTTTTCAGTAAATAAAAAATTTCAACAACCATTTTGGTAACATTGTTGTGGTTTATTTGGGTGGGTTTAAATAAGAAAGCACAATTTTCCAAAAGCACAATTTTTGTGAAAAGTGAAAAATGTCAAATTTTTTTTTGGGGGGGGAAATACGTTATTTTTTAAGAAAGGCCACTTTCTGATGAAAATCTTTAATATGAAAAATTATGGCCAATTCTAACTATAAGATCGGCTATTTAGGGGGACAGGATGCTTCTGGGAAAGTCAGGACCCTGTACCCAGGATTGTAGCACTACAGTGAGCCCTAGGGTAAGGAAAAGACCATGCTGACTGTGATTGTAATGTTTTGCTGAATCATTTTACCACCTTAAAGCCAAATAAACCAATATGCCAGCAAGCAAGCATATCCTATTGTTACAGTACTAAACTACTGTAAAGTTTCCTTCAAATGGATTCACTTAAGGGAGCTGAACAGCAACTGAAATGATTTCTATCCCATCCTCAAGCTAGGTACTGAAGGCATGTGTCGTGCAGGTGACAGCACATCAGTTATTTTCCTTTAGGAGCAGTTTCAGTTTAATCTTTGATAACTGTACGTTTCTCTAGAGCTTTTCAGCCTACAGGACCCTTCTTTATGAAATTATGTGTACCAGGATCACTTGCTCAACCTTGGAATGCAGCTACTTCTGGGTTGGAATGTGGCTGCTAGCATCACATGGCAGATATTTAAAGAGACGAGGTGAAGAGAAATGTTTCTAATTGAAAGTACAGAGAGAGTTTTGGACAGAATGTAATCCCTCATGCCTCCATCCTGCAATGGGCTCCATGAAGACCTTTGAAGTTAATGGGCTTCCATGCAAGGGTCTGCCCATGTAGAGATAATTGTAGAACTGGGGCCTGAAAATGGAATTGTTCAGGACCCAACTGGATAGCTGTGTTCCTTAGGCAAAGGAATGTGTAAGGCAACCATTGCCTGGAGAACCTGTCAGAGAATAGCCACGAGGATGATTAAAGGATTAGAAAACATGCCTTATAGTGATAGACTCAAAGAGCTCGATCTATTTAACTTAACAATGAGAAGCTTAAGGGGTGACTTGATTATAATCTGTAAGTGTCTACATGGGGAACAAATATTTAATAGTGGGCTCTTCAGTGTAGCAGAGAAAGGTATAACACGATCCAGAGGGTGAAGATGAAGTTGGACAAATTCAGACTGGAATTAAGGTGTAAATTTTTGACATTAACCACTGGAACAATTTACCAATGTCAGTGATTCTCCATCACTGACAATTTTTAAATCAAGCTTGGATGTTTTTCTACAAGATCTGCTCTAGGAATAATTTTGGGCAAGTTCTCTGGCCTGCGTTATACAGGAGATGATCACAGTGGTCTCTTCCGGCTTTGGAATGTATGAATGTCACTCCTGGCTTGTGAAGAGGAGTGGAGTGGCTATTGGAGGACAAGTTGTAAGTCCTTCCTTCCACCCAGGACCCAGTCAGTGCTAAGTTCACTGCGGCCATACTATCGTTCTGAAAACAGTGCAGATTTTGGTGGGAGCAAATGTCATCCAGCATGTCGTTTCCTGTTGTGACTCTGATGGGAGTGTAGCTGGGAGGGTTGTTTGGGATTCAATAGAGAACTCATTTTCCTTGGCATTTTATGAGCTGATAACCTCAGCACATCTGTAGGAGTTATTTACTGCCAGAGGGAGATAAAATTATAATTTGTAGATTTAATATTTTTTTAAATGCTCTTTTTGTCCCCTGTGCTTTGCTGCCTTTTCATAGCATGTTAGGAATGATTTGGGTTCCCTTCCTTTTTCTATGGTAGTTTATGAACCTGCAGCTAATAAAATTGCAGGAAAATCAAATTCTATTGCAATTCATTTCTAATTCAGTTTTTTTTTTAGTGGGAATTTTCTTTGCACATCCTTGGTGTAACTTAGTTGACAGTGATGTGAGCTGCTTGTAAGGCTTGCTGCAGAATACATTTCATTTCTCATTCAAAGGACGTGCTGGATTTTAATGATTTCCAAGGGCAGGAGTTGATACTAAAATAACAGGCTGCTGCTCCTGTCGCCAGCCCAAAGGTTTCTGGGCATCCGGACATAAATACTAGAAATATGACTGCAAACAAGGGCAGCATGCTTTAGAACCTCGAGAGGGGAACTGGAGAAAAACAGAGAAGTCTGCTACACCCATCCCTGCTAAATGTATAACAGCCTCCTTCAAGTTTATGAATAATGGGGATGTTTCTCCATTGCATGGGGACCCATTATGGAAAGGAGGCAGAAGTGGTTCTCGGGGAATACCCCCAGCATAAGGAGTTTCTAAGTGGCATAGGGCTGCAGCATCAGCTCTTCCCAAAGCTGCCACCATAGAAGGTGTGCTGGGAAGGGAGACAGTGTGCATATGGCATGCTTTGGTCCAGCTAGTCTGGGAAGCTGGATGGTGCCTAAGTGGCCACTGAAGTCAGAATGTAAATTAGAGCAGCTTACCTGGGGAAGAAGGGGAGAAGACAGGTCACTAAGTAGCATGAGAATATGGTGAGTACAAAGGTGGCTCAGAGTTACTTTTGTCCCTCCTTCATTTCGCGGCCTGGTCTGAATTGTTCAGGAACTGACGCTGAGTCTGGAGAACGCGTCCCACAGGGGTGAATGTTCTTTGTTCAAGCTTTTCTGAGCATTCTGATAGTTGTTTGTGAAGGAGATGCTTCTGCTATTCAGTATTTGACATAAATGCTGTGTGGCTGGTTCCCTAAGAGACACAAATGGGTGACTGCATGTTTTAAGGCAGGGTAATAACAAACGATAAGTAATGAACTTTTACTACGTATTTTCATTCTCACCCTCCCCACCTAACCCCTGTTGTGAGATTAAATTAATGTTTGAAAAGTGCTTTGAGATCCTTGGCTATAAGATGTTATAAAATGTGAAATGTTACATTTGGGGTTGTTTTTCACCCATTGTTACATTTAAGAGATGCATCCAGCCCTTGTCAGTTTCCTCTTTGCACCCATCTCAGCTCTCCAGATTAGTCTCAATAGCTGGCCTGGCTGATTGCTTATTGCCCTTGTTGCTGAGCTTGAACTCTGAATAAAACATTTCTTTGTTATTGCAGCTGATTGATGGCAGAACTTGGCTGAGGCTGGTGACTAAGTATGTTGATGTTTCCAACAAAAACTGTGTGCTGACATCATCAGTGATTTCTGCAGGGTTGAGCTAGAGAGTTCAGAGAGAATTTTCTTCTTCTGTAACATTGGTTAACTGGGACATGCTGGTTCCTTCATTGGAATAGAATGAGTCATTGCTGGTTTTGTCTCTGCCCTTGGAATGAGAAATCAGATCAATGGCCCTTTCACGAATATCTGTGTAGGTCGGAGTTAAAAGATCCAATGACATTAAAATAAACCATATAAAATATCCCAATTGTGACCAGGGTCCCAGGGGAGCCACACTGAGGTTACTTAATTAGGGCAAACTGCAAAGAATGTGGCAGACCATCCCCAAAGCTTTTGGCCATTCCAGTACTTAGATCCACCAAGCTAGCCTCAAAACAGCTTCTATAATTTGGATTAAAACATAAAATAAGTTTATTAAATACAAAAGGATAGATTTTAAGTGATTATAAGTGATCGCAAACAGATCAAAGCGCAGATTACCTAGTAAATAAACAAAATTGCAAACTGAGTTTAACATACTAGATAGGTAGGATATGAATTAGCAAATTCTCACCCTGAGTGATAAACAGGCTGGCAAATTCTTAAGGCACAAGTTGCCTTGGCTTTTCAGCTTGGGTTTCTCAGGTTTTCATACACAGGTTAGAAATCTCTCTCGCCTGGGACCATCACTTCCCCCCGTTCGGTCTTTATTCCTCAGGTGTTTCCAGGTGTATTGTTGTAGGGAGAGTGAGGTCTGGTTGTTAAACTCATATACTGGCCAGATTTGACCAGGATAGGACAGTACTGCTGTGGGGTCCTAGCCTGGGAGGCTGGTGGTTAGAGAGCTTGCATGTGACTGCAGCTGGGTGTGTCCCTACCTGTGTGAATGCTGGTGAAAGTATAAGCTTGAAGGTCTTTGCAGCTTGTCACAGCACCACGGGTGAGAGGGAGCCCAGGCTGGTGGGTCAGAGGACTCAGTGGTAGCCCAGTTCCAGGCGGCACCCAGCGGGGAACCTGTCAGACCAGTAACCTGTTCCAGTAAAATCAGTTTTCATGTCCACTCTTGTATGTGAGTTGTGACTGAGCTGGTAGTGGCTGCTATATTATTATTTGTTTGTCTTGTCTTGTCGTCCCATGTGTTGTGTGGTGGACATGATGCTTTACAGATTTGTACAGGTCTAGTGTCATTCATTGCTTTGTAAAGTGCTGTGAGGTACCCAGAGCAGGACTGAAATTCTCTTCTGTGTCTCTTCTCTGCATTCTGATCAGCCATCTTTCCACCCTCTAGATCACAGACACCCAGAGCAGTCGTCCGGTGTATTGATTTCTGGCATGGTTTCAGTGAGTTCCCGCACTGGTAGTACAGTTTTCTCATTGCCTCATCCTTGGCTGTTGTGTTTGGTGAACAGACGTCAGTTCACTGCAGCTTCTCTGAGAGGGGGATTGAAATGAGCCTTAGCATTTACGAGATCATATCCCAGTGGGGATATTGCACCATCCTGATGCAGAATCCTTTTCTCAGCTGTCTTTCTCTCTTTGCCTCCTCCCTCAACCTGAAGTGGTGAAGTGAGCAGCTGCTAGTGCACCACTTAATGTCAGAAGGCCTTGGCTACCAGGTTCTTTGCACTGTGCAATCTCATTGTTTGAGACTGTGGGCAGATTTGCCAGGGGCCAGTGTCCATTGTTGTCCTGCAGCCTCAAACTGCCCTTTTCTTGTTAGTGTGCCTTCTGGAGGGTTTGGTTCGGCTTGTTCTTTCTGATCTGTTGCACTCTGGGTTGTTACTGACTCTTCCATGTTGGCTTGGAGATCACAACTCACCCGCTGAGGGTTCCTTGCCTGCAGCTGATGTGCCTCAGATTCCCAAGAGCTCCTTAAGCTCTAAGCAGTGAGGCTTTTTAGGGTACGTCTACGCAGGGATAAAAGACTCACGGCATGGCCGTGGCTGGCCCAGGTCAGCTGACTTGGGTTCACGAGGCTCGGGCTCTGGGCTGAAAAATTGCTGTGTAGATGGTTGGACTTGGGCTGGAGCCTGAGCTCTGGGACCCTCCACCCTTGCAGGGTCCTAGAGCTCAGGCTCAGTCGGATCCCAAATGTCTATACATCAATTTTTCAGCCTGGAGCCCAAGCCCCATGAACCCGAGTCAGCTGACCTGGGCCAGCCATGGTTTTTTTAATCGCTGTGTAGATGTACCCTCAGTCATGCCTATATTGCACTGTTCAAATGTCCAGCATCCTGTCCAAGCATGCACTGGACCAATGTGAAATTGGGAAGAATTCTCTGCAGAGGGAGTCTCTTCTTTGGCTTTTCCAAAGTCCCGAACAGGATGTTACAATTGGCAGGTATATTTTCATGCCTTAGGCAGTGAGAGCGGGGACAGCAGCTATTGCAATGACCTTCAAGTTCCTTTTATTTCCTATGTAATGTGGGTTGTTTTGTTTGTTTTTTAAATATGTTGAGATCCAGTCTGGGCCAGTATTATCACTCCATGCCTCCCTGTTAATATGATGGCCAAGGGATGTGCCTACATGGTGCATGACAATGTAGGAGATCTGAGTTTAGCCCTTCACTCCCTGTTGACCTAAGAGTAAACAACATGTAGCCAGCTGTGTGTAAGCACATAGTGTGATGGAAGTTCTGTGCTCATAATATATTCATTCCGTGGTGCACTTGGGGTTATGCATTTGAGTTGTTGTGATGAGTGTTTTTTTTCCTTTTGGTATGAGTTACTTATGCATTCAACTATCTTTACCCACAAGACGGTCTGTAAAAGTTAAGGAGTGTTGACTGGCAGGCCAGTTTTGTACTAAGGCCTATCGATGAACCAAACTCCAAAATGCTTTGAGAATGCTGTTAAATTGTAGGATGTAGAAAATACCAGATTCTTAAAACTTTTAGCTGGTACCTGTTGTTTGTTTTCCTAAGTGATTTTTGCAAGGAATGTACTAATCACAAACAAACAGAAATATATCAGTAATGTACTAACAAAATAAGCTTATGAATAACCTTCTACTCTACTCCATGCAGTGAGGGTGAAGTTGCACTAATTCGTTTCTTTCTCTGCTGTCATTGAGAACTGAGGGTTGCTCATTTCCTGCATTCTGGCAGCAGTGTGGTACCAGCCTGCATATTTGCATACATTCTTCTGTACCATCCTTTAAGTACATTTCAATACCATGCATACTAAAGCAAAAAACCCTAGGAGGAGGTATCTCAGGACGCTAGCCTTTTGCCTTCACTTGAAGTCAAAGAGCTTGTTAGAGTAAATTGGGGAAGGAGGGCCAAAACTGGGAAGGAAATAGCCAACTAAGCAAATGTGTCCTGGAGACACTTCTGCTTGTTCATTTCAGGCGACACAGCTTCCTTTGATCTGTGTCAGTGCTGTTCCATGAGCTTTGGTTGGAGACACACTTGGAGCGTGAATTCACCTGAGGTGCAGTTTTGAAACATACCTTAGAGAAATGCAAGTGGGCTAGCCGCACAGTAATGTCAGGCAGCAGTGCCATGAGGAAGAGTGGGTTGTAATCTGTCTGAAGGCAGCAGGATTTAACAGGATACTTGACACAAGCAAACTAACAAAATGTAACAGCACCACCATCTCTCTCTTCTCCAGGACCCCCTTCCTATGTTGCCGCAAGTGTTCTTCTAAACTACATCTTTCATTTCAGCCCTGCTACTCTGTTCAGTCAGCATTAGGTAAAACACAGTGTGGTGACTTGAGGCACAGGAGAGAGTTTCTCTGGATTAAAGCTGTGCCGTGGCCTCACTCTCCTTTTGATCTTTCCCAGATGGTCTTTTCTCCCAGATATCTTCAGTGGGCTGCAGGGGAATTCCCATGGTTACAGATGCTAATAGAAAAAGGTGAACAGGGTTTTCCTGCCTCATCTTGTCAGGATGCGTTTCCCTCTGGTATCATGTGGCAGTAGTTTTTTTTTAAAAGTTGTGAGGGCTGCTCCTTTGGTATGTCTCATCCATCATCGTCACACTCCACTGCTGAGCACAAAAGGCTTTCCACTCCAAATCGCACTGGCTCTGCCCGCCCCAGTCACTTCGGAGTCTCTGTATCCAGATTTAGTTTCACAAGTGTCTCTAATGGGACTTACTGTCACCAATTGTTTTATCTTCTCCTGTCACTTCACAATGAATATTAAATAAGACCCATGTATGTTGCTTGTTTGGCTTCAGCCTGTTTTAGCTTTAGTTACAAAATCAGAACCCTGCATCCTATTCTGCTAACTCCCCCAAGACCTCTACTGGGTTCCCTCTCCCTTTTTCACTGCCAGCCTTCTGCCCTCTTCCTTGCCCCCTGGCTCTTCTAGGCATTCCCAGCCTTTCTCAGCAGTTACCTAGCAATCTGTAATGCTCCCATAACCCAGCAGTTTGCTTCCTGACTCCTTCCATATTGACCACCCCTTTGATGTTTACCCAGACCTCTTCCATTCTTTCCCCGCTGATCTCATTTTGCTTCTTGGCTGCTTATTCTCCATCTACAGCCCTCTTTAATCTGCTGCTGGCCCTTTTCTGTGCTACAGAAGAGCCGATGCCTCTTCACCACTATTCTATGCTACTTTAGATCTTTGTTGCCCTCACAGCCTTCATATTCTCCACTGATTCTCAAGGCCCTTCCTAGATCTCTTTGGTGGTCCTTCTGGCATGTGTCCACGACCTCATTTTGCTAATCTAAGCCCACTGTTGTCACATTCTCTGCACTCACATTTGGCAGGCGAAATCCATTTAAAGGTACCTAAAGGTATGTAACACTTCAGGATTAGACTGTGCCCTCTGGGAGTGGGGGTGGGGGAGAGAAAGAAAACCATGGAAGGTATCAGGAATGCCCCAGTTCCCCAGTGTTGCATGCCCCACTCTGCAGTCGCAAGCAATCAGTTGTGTGAGGTACAGTCACCTAATCTCTAATAGATGATCCTCCCTCCATCTTCCTGAGGAAGTCACTAATTAATCCACCCTGCAGGAAATCCCACGCCTACCTCTGGAGCTGGCGATCAGTTTATGTCTATGCATGTTGGCAAGAATCGCTAGTGTAAAACAATCAAGCCTTTTCTTATTGCAAGGTACCATGGGAATCTATGTAACTATCCACATTTTTTCTTGAATCCTGCTGGGAGGGTGGTGGATGGGGTTATAATTTTCAGCCCCTGCAGGTGATGGCAAATGATGACTGCCCTGTAGGACAAAGTGTAATTCTTCTAGCTTGTCTGGCCCCTTTTTTGAGTCCTTACCACTTTGTATGAGGAATATGCAACTCCTGCTACATTAAGCACCACCAGAAATCAGCTGGTATTATTCATACTTTGCATCATTAGAGGAAGTGATCTTGAAACAGGAGACAGATGCAGATAAATGCTCTTAACTCCCTACCAAAATCATTGGCCTCTTGTAATTCCCCAAAGCAATTCTGCTATGCATTCTGTTAGTGGCAAATATGCAAACCTAATGCAAAAAATCACCCTGCAGGGAGGGTGCAGGACTCTTGAAAAAGGGCTGGATTAGCCTTGATTGAAATAAAACTTCATGAACTTCAGAGCAAACTGGAGAGTTTCTGAAATTCATTACTGTCCAACTGTGCCACCCTTGAAATCAGTGGGATGTCGTAAGGAGAAAGGGACTGTTCAACATGAGTAAGGGCACAATGTGGCCCTTAGTGAACAAAGAGTTTGACAATACTTGGGCAGCTCTATCTTGCATGAGTCCAGGGGAAACTACTGGGTGTTCTTTACGTAGGGAAGATCTGTTCTTGAACGTCTTCTACACCAACAGGCTTTCATGGTAACATCAACCATGGGTGTTCTTGTGCCTCCTGGTCGTGGTTTCAGAGAAAAACAGGCGTATTGGAGTGGACAACGCAAAGTCTATTCCTCTCCCGGTTTGTATTGGTGTTCCCCTACAAGCTCCTGTTACTGTTATAGGGGTCTGATACAGCAGTGTAGGTGCAGGTATCAGAAAGCAATAACTGCCTTACCCACAGTACAGCAAGTACTACTAATAATGGTTAATAATTTCACTGGACTGAAATCAGTCAGAGCCAGCCGTAGTGGCACATGGGGAAAATGCAGATTTGTCCTCAGGCCCTAGCTGCCCGTATCTGGGCTGGCAGGAATTAGGTGTACTGCATAGGCAATGTGTTCTGTAGAGGAATCTGTTCTTGTCAGATTGCCATTGTTCCTTGAAATCTTCAGGCCTGTCCTATGCATTACAGGCCAAGTAAATAATCCCGAATGAACAAAATCGTGGATCAGCATCATGGCATGACAGCGTTGCAACTTCACTGACAACATTATCACTCAGCAACATTCTGTTAGCCCAGGGTGATGCTGTGTCAATAGGTAGCAATATAATGGTCTGCTCCATCAATGCAATAACGACTGTCAACATGCACCATAGATTCCAACCCATGAGTTAGGGTTAGCTCATTATAACAGCTGTAAGCCAGTCATGACCATCAGAATCAGAGCCAAACTATCCCAGTGTTTGGGCAAGTGGTGGTTTGGGTTTAGGCCACTTTCCTCTCTGCCTGATGTGAGCATAGGTGCTAGAAGTAGAGGTGTGGGGGGAGCTGCCGCCCCCCTCACCCCACCCCCGGCTTGAAGTGGTTTCCATCGTATCCAGGGTTTACAGTTTGGTTCCATGGCTCTCAGCGCCCTCACTTTAAAAATTGTCCCAGCACCCCAGGATGGGAGGCTGCTAAGTCACATTACCACTTTCTCTCAACCTCACAACCTGCTGGTGGTTTACTGCTTGCCTCAGTAGCTCTAGGAGAAAGGGGGTGGGAGAGGTAACTGCAGATGTTCTATGAGGGACAGGCAGTGTAGCACATCAATGTTTCCCACTCCACACCTGCTCTCCTTGCCTTACCCCTGCTTGTCTTTGTTGGCTGTGCTCGCTGCTAAGACGACTTGTGACATTCTTGCTTGGGGCATAAACAGTGGAGGACAGGATTTGAAAAATATACATGAGTAAAAGGTCAAATCTCTCCCAGGAAAGAATAAAGTTCTCATTTCTTTTAATGCATAGTTATGAAAAGCAAATTAACCTTTGGATGCTTGAGGAATTCATTTTGACAATAGCACAGCTTAAAAATAAACAGGCGCTACTCCAAGCAGTGTGTCCAAAGATGCCCCAATTTATTCTTCTGCTGATCCAGTCCTTGCCTCTGCAGATCAGAATATATAGTTCTGGCTTATAAAGGTCATGCTGACATTGCTCATCCAGTGCAGCCGAGAGGGGCAGAGGGCACAGCACTGGGTATGGGACCTGCTGGGGCAAAATTCTCCATTTACTTCAATGGGGAAAGGGGGGCTGCTTTGTGCTATTGATTTTATTCATCTTAAATCCGCTGCCAGATTTGAAAGTCTTCTCCTGAAATATTCTGGTGGGGTGGGGGTAGGGGAGGCAAAAAACAAAAAAAGAGAAGAAAATATGCATGTCAATTCAAAAAGGCAGGTGGTGTACCCATTCCTGGCCTAGCTCAGAGACCGTGCATATTTAACAGCTGGGTTGTCCTCACTCTCCATCACTACTGACGTGATGAAGTAAGGATCCCAGAGTCTCCTGCAGGGACTGCTTCCATGTTTGACTTTAGGCTTGGCACAAAGATTATGGAGACTGACAACAAAGACTTGGCCTTTGAGGATATTGCAACAGGAAAAGCCATTATGACCAGGTGACCCAGTTAGTAAATGCCATATCATGTAGGTGATGTAAATGGTGTAAGTGAACGCAAAGTGATATCATCATTTACCTGCCAAGCGAGGGAAGAATGGGTAGTAGCAAGAAAAAAACAGGCAAAAGATGATATAAGATAAAGCAGTCTCCAAGTGCACTTAGGGATGAATTTGACTCCTTGAGACCATTACCATGATGGGAGCAGGATCCGCTCTTGTGTGCCTGAACTCCCTCCCTGTGTGCAAATGGCTGATTCCTGTTTTCTAAAATATCCTCTCCTGCTGTAGGTCCAGTGCTTCCTGCTGCCATGGCGCCTCTAATCAGACTCCGCCAGCAGATTTTATTCTTGTCCTAGCAGCGCTTCAGCATTGACCTCTAGCCTTCCAGTCACCTTCCTTTGGTTTTGTTTCTCTCTGTTTTGAAACAACTCTGCATTTTTCTTTGGACTTTCAGCTAAAATCAATCTGGTGACATCAATAAAAGTGCAAAAAAAAAAAAAAAAGAAGGGAAGAATAAATAGAGCAGAGTTCCAGACTAAATTCCAATGAACTCCTTGAAGAATTGGGTGTCCTGGCTCAACTTCCTCTAGGCCAGTGGTTCCCAAACTTGGTTCACGGCTTGTTCAGGGTAAGCTCCTGGTGGGCCGCGAGACACTTTGTTTACCTGAGTGTCCGCAGGTATAGCTGCTCGCAACTTAGAGTGGCAGCGGTTCGCCATTCCCGGCCAATGGGAGCTGCAGAAAGTGGCCCACCGCTTCCCACAGCTCCCATTGGCCAGGAACGGTGAACTGCGGCCACTGGGAGCTGCGAGCGGCCGTTCCTGTGTATGCTCCAGGTAAACAAAGCGTCTCGTGGCCCGCCAGGGGCTTACCCTGAACAAGCTGTGAACCAAGTTTGGGAACCACTGCTCTAGGCTAAATAAAGCCAGATACTTCAAATGTGAGGAGTATTTTCTTTCAGTAACCTCTGAATGACATATTTATTATTAAGACAAGGTAGGTGGGTTATATACCTGAGACCTCTCTTTCTAAAACCATGAGATGCTAACACTTGAACTAAAGAAGTAAGTCTGCTACCTGGAAGGCGTAGCAGGCTGATTTTCTCTTATGTGGGCCAGCCACTAAAGGAGGCCAAAGAGTCAGGTTCTCCTAGTATGGGTTTCGTATATATATATATATATATTTTTACAATGTGCTAGGTGCCTCTCATATGGGGGGAGGGATAGCTCAGTGGTTTGAGCATTGGCTTGCTAAACCCAGGGTTGTGAGTTCAGTCCTTGAGGTGGCCACTTAGGGGTCTGAGGCAAAATCAGTACTTGGTCCTGCTAGTGAAGGCAGGGGGCTGGACTCAATGACCTTTCAAGGTCCCTTCCAGTTCTAGGAGATAGGATATCTCTATTTATTTATAACAGATGATCTGATGTGATTCTACCCTGAGGCACTTACAAGCTAGTTAGGAACCAACAAAAATAAATGCATCCTTTTGAGTCTATGTGGGCGCCACCTCCGTTGTGTCACCTTGTGAATAAAGTTCTCTGTACCGGGGAGAAGTACAGCTTAGTCCAGGGACCAAGGACTTCTCTTTTATTGTATTCTGCTTCATGGAGGCAAAAGACAGTTTATTGGGAGAAGAGCTCAGATCCCTTTAGTCTTTGTCTTGTGCCTTACCCACAAGACTATTCTTCCCTAAGGCAAGGCAAAATCAGGCACCTTGCAAAAGTTTAGCTGCAGCCATGCATAATGCCAGGCAATCAATAAATTATGTTATGAGCTAAAAGTGAATCAAACTAAGTTAATTTTCTATATTTTCTTTCTGCCGTTTGATACATTAGCTTCATACAGGAGGAGGTTCTATATTGCCTAGCAAAATTATACATGAGTGATGCATTATATAAGCCACTAAAGCATTTCATAGTTTACAGTGGAAGAGTGTTCCTGCTCATTATGTGAATGAGAGGAGACTGCTGGATTTCGCATGACATGTATAATTTAGACACATTTAGTTCCAGGACTATTTGGAACAAGGGATGGAGAGAAACTTTAAAAGGTTCCAAGTGACCGAGTGCTCTGGAGTTTTCCAAACCCAACTGTCTAGTGCAAGACCATGCCAGCTTTTAAAGTGCGCAATATCTCTGGAACACAACGGATTTCTAATTAAATCCTTTGTGTGGAAAAAGAAACTGAAATGAATCTCGGCCAGTCTGTCTGAAACTGGCAGATGTTCCTTAGCTGAAAAGCTATCAAAGATAGTTCAGCCAACAATCGTTAACCATATCACTGAAAACGGACAGGAGACATTGGAAGCTGTGATTAGAAGGAATCTTACCAAACGTCAAGGCAAACGACCCCATGTCATTTGAAGCTTTTTCTTGAATATATATATATATTTTCACATCTTATTTTTCTACATTTTAGAACCCCTCTGTAAGCTAGGTGTTCCAGATTCAGGAAAAAGCTCGGCATTTCAGCGGTCCAACTTCGGTTCAGCTGGGGAGCCAACTTTTGAGGGTCTTTGATGTTTATTAGAAAATATTTATTTAAATTAGATCTCTTTTGCAAAGCAGCGGTTTAAATGAAGGGAAAAACATCTTTGGGAAATGCTAAGCCACGTTTAACAAAACCCCAAATGCCACCATGGTCTGCAGTTGACTTGAACTCTTTGTCACACAGCCCGATGTCACACATTTGAGTCTTGAAGAGCAGACAGCATTGCAGCCATGTTCAGCAAAACTCGTAAGCCTGTACTTAACTTTCAGTCCCATTGAAGTCAGTGAGGTTTAAACATGTGCTTAAGTGCTTTGGTGAATTAGGGGTCTTATTGAGGGGCATAGCTTCAATCCCACAAAGACTTAACTTTAAGCATTTGAATAGTCCTATTGATTTGTTTGTAGGACCAGAGCCTTCGTGTCTAATGAGCTGTAGTTATCCGCTGCCAGTGTCTATACCACACTGTGCTGAGATCATGTCAGATCTGTGGATTTACACTACTGTAACTAAGATCAGAATCTGGCCAAGCATTTCCCCAGCATCAGGAGCCTTTTAAGCAAATATGGCCGTTAGACATCTTTGAGCTGTTACAATGTGGCAGGTTTATGTCCTAACCTTTGAAGGCCATGAAGCAATTAATGCAAATTCCATTCCCTGTAAACCCTCTGAAAACACTGTTGCTTTATTTATTTATATTATGCTTCTAGGACAACTTCGCACGAGACAACAGATGACACAAAGGAGTCCCGGGCTGTATAAATATAGAATCATTTTATTTTGGTTAATAGATACAATACAATTTTCGACTACGTAAGAAAGCGGAGTTTTCAGTGCATACATTCTTCAGTCAGACAGGGACAGGGCACCCAGACATTCCATAGTGATTTGAGTAATACCATGGCACTTGCTTAGTTTATTTTCCTTAACTCCACAGTTATTGGGCTTTCCCAGCTTTCATTAACAGCTTTGACAGCTCAAGGTCTAAGGAAAAATGAATTGAATAATAAGGCTGGGCTGGCTCTTGTGAAACAGGATAACCAGGCAGGCAAAGACACTCTTTGGTTCCTGCATTCCATGCTAGTCTTCGTGAGTAACCATATCTTTTAAGGCATCATATTTGGTTGGCATGCCAGTGAGCTCTTGCAGTCCAGCCAGGAACTGGGACTTTTTGTCCTTCTACACAATATGGAAACACTTGGTACAAACAAACCAGAGCTGTGGTCGAACAAGGGAAATTCATACCTCCTCTCCTGTTCTCTCCTTCCAATTAATTTTAAGAAGAAGGCCCTGTGTTTGAGTTCAGAATTGCATCATCTCCTACAGATCCAGTGCTTTGTAGCATCCTATCTTGTTATGGACATTTTGCTGCTGATGTTTCATCAGAGGCGTTTTATTCCATGGGATTGCCTAGTTGGGATTTGGGAGCTAGAAACCATTAATCTTGACCACACCCTTGTAATTGTATTAAAAGCCGATAACACTTCCCAGGTAAGACGGGATGTGACAAAACAGTGCCACTGCTGAAGATGAAATGTTATTGAGAAGATTTATGTCTTAAGCTTTTGACTAACTGGTTACAGGGTAAAGTGCCAGTGAACACTCTATCACTTCTTCTCTGTTTCCTGTGTATTGTGAAAAGTGCCATGGCCTTTTGAAGGACTCCAGACAACTGCCCAACAGAGTCGCAAGAAAGAGCAGTGTTCACATTAGAGAGAGATCCAAACTGTGGTGTTTGGAGATATTTAGATTTGGATCTCAGTATGGATCCAAATTTAACAGGGGTCTAGATTTAATGTCCTCATTTGAGCCTACTACAGAGAAAGGCCTGAGACATGAGATTTTCATTTTGATTGGAGGTGCCCTAGCACTCAGGGGAGGGGGGAGATGGGTCCAGTGTCTGAGTTTGGGCCCTCCAGCTGGTTAAGATAAAGTGAAAGAGGCAAAGAGTGATCAAAGTGTCTGAAGGAGACAGGAGAGACAAATAGACTTCAGCTATAAATCCACCAAATTTTAGCTTGCTGGAGAAGCTGGGTATTTAAATACCCAGAAGAGAAGAAACATATTTTGTTCAGGGAGATGCTACCGGGACAGTTTCTGATAGAGATAAAAAAGCCACAGTCCCCAACTCTAGCCAATGTAGGAAGTCTTAGGATGGGAAAAGGTTAAAGTTAAAGGTGAAGAAAAAAAGACCTGTTTAGCTATCTAGTCAATCCCCAGCAAGTACAGGATACCTGGGCAATATCAGACTGAAACCAGTTGTACACTTGATCTTAGCCAAAAGGCAGAGAAGAAGCTACTGGGAGCAGCCAGGAGGGAGGCTATACATGATCTGCACTTTCCATGAAATTAAGTGTTAAGATACATGGATAGTAAAGAAAAGGGGGAACCAGGGAATATAGATGTCAAGAAACACCAGAATAATAAGATGGTTGTGGACCCCAATGAGGTACCTTATCCTTGGCCTCTTATCTCACCCCAGGGTTCATCAGGGGAGATTCTTGCCCCTGAATGCTCAGAGTCCCTTTGCCTGATACTTTGGGGTTGCTAGGGAAAAACAGAAGGGGAAAACACCATAAAAAGCCCAACAGGTTTACACTGATTAATAACAGTTGTCATTAAACTGAATCAGATTAGAAAGGCAGGTAGCCAACTGCCCCCTGGAGTCAAATAGGAATCCCTGAGAAGTCTGAAAATTCAAACATTACATCACTTAGCAATTTGGCCTCCTCTCTTCCTCCTGCCAGTAGATCAGCCTTGAGTTAGACTAGAACCTGTGAAAATCCCTCCCTTTTACCTTGAGCTGCACTGCTGATACCTGCAGGAATGTTACAAGCCCACCAGAGTCCTCTCACTCCCTGTTTTCTAACTGAAGCTACGTAACAAAGGGAATAAAGGAGAGCCAAAGATGCTAACAGCCAAAAGGAGAGTCACTATAAACTGGAAATGGGAGAGTACTGTAAACCAAGCCTGGCCCGCAAGCATTAGTGAAATGTTTAGTAAAGATACTTAACTCTGTTACGTCAGGGGATCTCCATCTCTCTCTTGACTAAAATGTTACAAACATAATCATACAGAGGAATTGCTATATTTGCCTCTATTGGGTAAACTATATACACCAATGTAAGGAAAGAACAATAATTAAATTAAGGGAGGAGAGGAAAGTACAAACAAAATATTAGTAAATAAAATACAAGACACATACATGAATAATACTTGTCAGGTAATAGTTCAGCTGGTTGCATTTACCATGAAGAAGAAAAGAAACTTCCACTCAAATAAAAGTTGGAAACACATTTGTCCAAACCTTGGTCATTTTGCAGTTTTGTTCAGGACACTTCTTAAGTGCTTTGAGGCTGACATAAAGGAACTAAACCCTCCCACCCTCAGATAGGGATTAAGGGGTTGTCCGGGTTCTGATGAACTGGGCATCAGGCATGGCTAGCCCTAGATGTCTCCTGATCCTTGAATCACAGAGAGGTCCTCAATTTTTAGAGACCCATCCATGGAACCAGTGATTAAGATGGGTATAATTTTGCAGATCTCAAGGAGAGTGCCCAGGCCTGCATTTCTGTGTTCTCATGTGACATAAAAACAACTGTGATGGATGTTGGCTAAAAGCCATAATAAGACTCTAGATGCAGTGCCCCCTTAAATAAAGGCACTCCCTTGGTTCCACTTAGAACACAACCCCGGCATCCTTTTGGTTTCATAAAAGCCTCTGCAAATTGTGTTCTGAAGAAAGGGGAAGGGAAAAGATGCTGAGTTTTCTTGGAAGCAGCTAATTAGCACAGCAGTGTTTCCAATTTTATTTTAAAAATGGAGAGCACATTTATATACTTGCAACTGTTATTTTTTCCCTAGGCCTCCTTATATTTAGAATTTGCAAGCAAAAGTTTTTTACACACTGTAATTTTCACAAGCTTAAGAGCAAGGTACAACAGCAAAAACTGTCTCACATTGACACTGTTAATGCTAGACCCAGCAGAGTTATATATTGGAGACATTTTTTCCATTTGTCTTGTGAATAAATTATCTGCAAACCAAGTGCTTTATTATTTGACCAGCTCTATAGATGGTCAATTTAATATTCACTGAACAGCTGATCAAAAGAGCTTTTTGTCACTCTTTAGATAAATTATTCCCCAATAGGTTTCTCTCATTATTTGACCAGCTCTAGTTAACACATAGTTACTACAATACAAAGAAGTGCAAAAATGACAATAAAGCAATTACAGACCACAACTTCCCAGCAGGTCAACTAGGAACAAGGGGACTCATCCTTGTGAATTACTGCAGATCCCTTTTTTTAAATGGGAGCCTGCATGCTTTTTCCAGATTAATTCAGGAACTAAAGAGAACCGGGATTACAATCTGAGGATCCCCCATTTCAAATGTTTTACCATTCACAGGTAAGGGGGCGCTGGGCTTGGGATGTTTTGTTTGTTTTTTGTTTTCCCCTGTGATAATACCTGAGTCTTCTTTCATGCTTATTTCAATGTTATCAGGTCTACCTAGTAATTTGAAAATGATTCTAATGTTCTGAGAGCGTTTGGTCTGTTTTCACTATGCTGGAGGAGTTAGGGAAAGATGATCACATTGTTTGCCAGGTGCCTTTTCTTCTTTCGGTTTGTGATCATTGAAAAAGATCTGTCCTCTGAAGGAAAGAGGTAATTGCTAATGCCAGACCTGGGAAGGGAATGGAGGGGTTTCCTAGGGCTTGGAAAAATCCCCAGGGAGAAAATGAATGTAAAGCTCCTTTTCCCAGGTTATAATTTAGGAGGTTACAGGCATGACTGTCAATGAGCATCTTTCTCAGCCTTGCTTTAGACTTGATATCCTAGATGCTTTACTCCTGCCTAAATTTTTAATGTCAGCTGAGATTACTTCACAGTGCATTCAATTACAAGGATTTACTTGCTTACTTGTGAGGTTGCTGCAAGGAGGAGATGGGGGTGCATGCTGGCAAACCTACAATTCTCCTGCTGTACATAGCATGTGGGGGGTGAGGGGCAGGTCACTTTGAATTTTTCAGCTGTATAGATCCATGATCCAGCCAGGCCTGACTGGAAAAGGCTTTGACTTACTCGCTTAGGGCATTACACACCACAGTAGCAAGGTGGTCAGGCTGCATGGGCCCCAGCAGTACAAACCTAAATGTCATATTGCTCCTCGTGTGATATTGGTTGGTATTCCAAAAATCAAACTGTGTTTGGCATCAGCAGTGGAATCTAGGGGAAGTGCTTTCTATAAAGATATGTGTCAGAAGTTAAACAGAATAATTGTGTTAAACTGTTGGTGTCCCAATGGCATATGGCCTGCATTGTTGCACACACATACACACACGGGAAAATTTATTTATCTAAATTTATAAAGTCCTTATCCAAAGACCTAGGGTGCTGAACAATCATTATAAAATAATGCACTAAAATAAATTGTTGTTCCCACAAAGGAAACACCTGGGGAAATAGATGAGCTGTGTAGTGTGCCCAGAATGCAACCGAATCCAGGCTTTCTATGGGTACTCAGAGTACCCATACTCTGTGTATGTTATATGGTTTTAAGGATGGATCCGAGAAGATTTATAAACACCGTTAGAATACCAACCATAAGCAAAATAATTTTGATATTTCAAATACATTTTGGGAGGGACAATGAGATCCCCATGTTTTTAAAATAATGTACGGTTTCAAAATCCACATATCAGTGTTTGGGGCTGCAGTTCTTAATTGATCCCCGGACAGCATCTGAGCGTATAATCCTTGCAGGGTTTACGTATGGCCAGCAGAATCAATACTGTTTTCACACCTGACTTGATTTGATTCTCTGTGACTCTCGTATGAGCAAAAAGGGATTGAAATATCTTGCACATCTGCAATTGCCACTGAGCAATCCAGTGGGGGGAGTACGGAGTGGGGGCAATTTTGGGCTGCAGCTCCTATTTTTGATTCTGGTATGTTAGCTAGATAAGCTGAGATATACCTTTTAAGGTAGCTGCTCTTTAAGGGTTTCCATTCATAGCAGGGACCCTGTCAGTTTCCTTCTCCTCTTTTTACCCTAGTCCTTTTAAACAGCCTGTACAAATGGTGGAGGCATGTGAGAATCCAGCATTGCTGAAAGAGGTGCAAAGATTGAACTGGGCTGATTACACTGGAGGGGCAGAATAGTGGATGACAGAGTTGTAGTCAGGAGGTGGGCTGTGGCATTCCAGGTTTGGATCCATGGGCAGGAGGACTGAGTCTTCCAGGGTGAAGTCCATGGTGTCCTCATCGATCTGTACTGCTGGCTGGTATTTCACAATCTCATGCTCTGATAACATGGATTCTTTGCTCTTGCTGACAGCTCGCTGCCTGTTTAAAACAAAGACAAACAATCTAATATTCAGATCCTTTCCTTATAAAGCTTTGCTCTTATCTGTCATTGGCCTAGTATCTGTCTTTCCAGGATCTCAAAATGCATTACTGAACAGATCCTCACAGCACCCCTGTCAGACATGTAACTATTATCCCCATTTTACAGATGGCGGGGGACTGAGTTTGTGACTTGCTCAAGGTCACTCAGAGATTCAATAGCACGGCTGGGAATAATACCTAGGAGTCCTTATACCCTGTCTCTTTCGCTCACCACGAACCACCCTGCAATGTACTGTATGTATCTTGGTTATAAATGCTCCTGTCATTGTTCTGACACCAGCTCAGGGAATGTGACATTTTGAAAGCAGAATCCTAAGCTATGGTTTTTCTTTAAGTACAGTAAAAACTGGGATTAATGAATAATCTATGAGACACTTCGATTTATAACAATGTGGAGAGCAAGAGTGCACTTTACATGCACTGTAGGGCAAATCTCTCTCACACACATACTTTGTAACCTTTTAAAACTACAGAACAGTCTTTCAGCTAAGTTGCATGATGCCCAAACTGGTGTCCTGCAATTGGTGCTATTCGAGAGACCCTAGTTTGATTCCCAGCTACCTTCTTTTACTCTAGAACAGTGGTTCTCAACCTATTAACCATACGCATATGTGGCATACAATGTGTTATGTGGGCTGTATGGCCCCGAGGATGTCACATGGGCCACAGTTCTGTGCTGATTGGGCTGCAAGCAGCCCCCGGGCCACAGGTTGAGAACCACTGCTTTAGGTGATGGTGTGGGGAAAGAAACAATTTATGTTGCTAAATAGCAACCCCTATTGGTAGAACTAGGAGAACTCCAAAGGGAGTGTGGACCAGTCTTCATCAGATGCCATCACATGGTGGCTTTGAAGAGAGGCCAATTGAACCCAAAAAAGGTAATTATATGCAACCTCATAAATAATATTTTGCTCATCTATAGCATCTTCCACCCAAGGAATTCAAAGCATCTCTGTGGAGGAGATTTGGATAATTCAGAAATGGTGGTGATAAAGATCCAGATCTGGAGGTGGTTCTCTGAACTTGTCCACTGTTGTTAGGACTGTATAACTAACTGATCTGAATCTCTTTGCAATAATCCATAATCGCAAACTGACTCTGATCACGGCATTGCTCATGTCTCACTTCAAAATGACTCCTAAACACGCTAGGGAGAGTATAAAATCAACCAATTCTATAGAGCTCAGACAGTAGGAGAATACATAGCATGTGTACAGGTAAATTCAGTAACTCCTCACTTAATGTTGTAGTTATGTTCCTGAAAAATGCGACTTTAAGCGAAACGATGTTAAGCGAATCCAATTTCCCCATAAGGATTAACGTAAACGGGGGGGATTAGGTTCCAGGGAAATTTTATATATATATATACAGTATACATTTTAAACAAACAATTTAATACTGTTCACAGCTATGAGGATTGTGAAGCTTGGTTGAGGTGGTGAAGTCAGAGGGTGGAAGAGGGTGGGATATTTCCCAGGGAGCCTTACTGCTAAATGATGAACTAGCACTCAGCTGAGCCCTCAAGGGTTAACACATTGTTGTTAATGTAGCCTCACACTCTACAAGGCAGCACAAATGGAGGGAGGGGAGACAGCACGGCAGACAGAGATGGAGAGACACATCCTGTGTGTGTGTGAGAGAGAGATGCGCATTGCCCTTTTAAGTATGCTGACCGCACTCTAAGTACATCGCCTTTTTAAGTAAATCAGCAAGTTGAAACAGCAGCTGCTGGCAGCAAGCTCCCTCCATCCTGAGCCCTGTCGTGTCCCCCCGACCTGCTCTATGGAGATGTGGTAAGCAGGGGGCAGGAGCAGAGGGTCGGGGGACATCCTGACATTAGCACCCCTCTTCCCCTCCCACCCTGCACAGCAAGCAGGAGGCCCCCAGGAGCAGTTCCAAGGCAGAGGGCAGGAGCAGCACATGGCTGTGGGGGGAGGGACAGCTGAACTGCTGGCAATTGGTAACCTGCTGGGCAGCTGCTGCACAGGGAACTTAGAGGAATGGGGAGCTGATAGGGGGGCCACCAGCCCACCCTGGTTACAAGCCTCCACCAGCTAGCTCCAACGGACTGCTCTTTCTGCAAGCAATGGACAAAGCAGGTGGCTGCCAAACAATGTTATAAGGGAGCATTGCGCAACTTTAAATGAGCATGTTCTCTAATTAATCAGCAACGTAACGACGAAACAACGTTAACCGGGACGACTTTAAGTGAGGAGTTACTGTAGCTACTTTCTAATGGCCTTGAAACAGAAACAGTTTTCAGAGAGGAGATTTGACTATTTATTATTATTTTATATATATTGCAATAATGCATAGTGAGCCCAGTCAAATTCCTGGGCCACGTAAGTGCTAGATACTATACAAACACAGAACAAGAAGAAAGACCCTGGCCCAAGGCTCTTACAATCCAAGTACAAGAGACAGGCCAACAGATACACACAACAAACAGAGGGAGTGCAAGGAAACAATGAGATAAAACTGGTAAGTATGAAAAGCTCTGCTCACTGCACACCAGCTGTTTAATCACTGGTGCATATTTTTGTAGGCATTGTGGTAGAGGAAAATATTGACCTCAGCATCATGAGTCAGCCTACCTCAGACCCAGCACTCCTTCCCATTTGCTAAACCGGGCATGGCTGATTGAAGGTGGAGGTATGACCCTGCTTTATAGAACCATAGAAATGTAGGGCTTGAAGGGACATGAAGAGGTTGAGGCAGGATTAAGTCAACCTAGACCATCCCTGACAGGTGTTTGTCCAACCTGTTCTTAAAAACCTCTGATGATGGGGCTTCTACAACCTCCCTTGGAAGTCTATTCCAGAATTTAACAATTCTAGTTAGAAAGTTTTTCCTAATATCTAACCTAAATCTATCTCCCTTGCTGCAGATTAAACCTATTACTTCTTGACCTACCTTCAGTGAATATGGAGAATAATTAATGACCATCCTCTTTATAACAACCCTTAACATATTTGGAGACTGTTCTCAGGTTCTCTTCTGCCTTCTTTTCTTAAGACTAAACATGCCGACTTTTTTAACCTTTCCTCACAGGTCAGGTTTTCTAAGCCTTTTATAATTTTTGTTGCTCTCCTCTGGACTTGTTCCAATTTGTCCACAGCTTTCTTAAAGTGTGGCACCCAGAACGGGACAAAGTACTCCTGCTGAGGCCTCACCAGTGCCAGGTAGAGTGGAACAATTACTGCCTGTCTCACATACGGTTTTCTTGTCAGTACACCCCAGTATGATATTAGCCTTTTTTGCAACTGCATCACCTTGTTGGCTCACATTCAACCTTTTCCGCAGTTGAGCAGATTTCACCACTGTTTTTCCGCTTAAGTCTTTATGTTTTAGAACACTTGGTTGAAAAGCAGATCAGCAGGAGATTCAGTTGGTCCAATGATTAGGTCACTAGTGGAGGATTTGGGAGACCTGGGTTTAAATCCCTGTTGTGCCCAACATTTTCTGTGTGACATTGAGTTCAGTTCCCCATCTAGTAAAATTTGAGATAATTGTACTTCCATGCTTCACAGGCTGAATTCATTAAAACTTGTAAGATCTGTTCATGTACTATGGTAATGGAGACTATTCAAATATCTAAGATAGCTAGACCCAGCCCAGACTTAACAAGGAGGTTGCTCCTGGCGACAGCAGACTCATAATATTCCTATTTTTCATTTCCTGTTCTCATTCTTCCTGTGCGTTTGTCGCCTTCCCTCACTGGTTTCAGTACAGAGTGGGAAAATGTTCTTTTTTTCCAGAAAGGGAGCTAATGTCTCTCAATAAGTTCTGGTATGATAACCTTAGACGATCTGGTCTCTTGCCTTGGAATCCTGGGCCTGGAATTGAAGTTCGCTGTGATCTGCAGATGTCACCAACCTGTCTAGTAGAATTAGTATTGGTGTTTTCATTGTAAATGTTAATTGTTCTGGAGAGGTGGAGGCAGGCATGTCTGGTGTATTGTATTGGCTCAGGTAATGTATCGTCTTATGTGTATGTGCACCAGCCAGTTTATAATGGTCACTTTTGAGTCATTCAGTCCTATAATTCTTCATTGTTTGGGGAGTTTTTTGGGGGGGGGTTGGATGATACTTTGCATATGCCAATCTATGAAGGGATTCATTCTAAGTCAGTAGTACTTGAGATGTTGAGCCAAATTCAGCCATCATATGAACAGGTGCAACTGCCTTCGACTTCAATGGGAGATGCGCCATTTTACAGCAGGGCCTATTTTGGTCCAATGTGGTTGTCCTCCCCAAAATGTCAGTACCTCCTACTCAAACCCAAGACAGGAAAATGAAACCATGATTCCTGCACGTTGATGCAGAAATATAACCACTAGGATGCTTCTTGCATCTCTTCAATAAACTCCAGTCCTGAGACTTCCAGGGTACAGAGAAGTAAACTGTGCAGGCAAACTCCTCTGTGCTAGCCTCTTAGATCTGGACTAGGAGTTGAACCCAAATTCCTTGCATGGCAACGCAGATCACTATTCACTAGGTTGCCTCTCGTGACTGAAATAAGCTATAACCCCGAGAGTACCAGCAATGTGACAGTCTTTTCTTATCAAAATCTAAATTCTCTTCTTTCTCATTGTCCAGAGGAAAACACCAGTGGGAATTTCTTCAAAATGCCACACACTTGGCAGCTTTTCCATCCCCTCTCGTTAGATAGATTCTCCCTCTGGAATAAGCAGCAGAACTGTCTCTCTGCTCTACTGTTTATTTATGTACTTTTCTTTTATTACCTAGCCCTGTTGACTCTTGTCAGCTGACTCCACAGACATTCTGGCTTTTAATTTGCCAGGTATTAAAGTTGTCAGTGGAGACAAGGAGAAGCACGAAAGTATCTGTTTAACTTGGCCCTGGGCCTGTGTGCCTTGGAGTGCCAGATAAAAGAAATTTTATTAGGGTTTAGTTTGGCCACACAATGAGAAACTTTCAGACCCTTGTTGGCTTCCACCAAGTGGTCTCCTTGTGTTTCTGTCCCCTCTAGGGCAGGGGACTGCTCTGGGAATGGCTCTGTCTGTCACCTAAATCACACTGATGTTTGAAGAGAGACTTAAACAGTGACATTTAATATTTGCTCCCAAGCCAGAGAGATGATGAGTCTGATCCGAAGTGAGTTCTGTGATTAACTGTCTATGGCAAATTGAAATGCAATTAACTTTCAAAAATGTTCCTTTCATGCAAAATGTATGTCCTAAATTAAAAAAATCCAGAGGTCTTTACATTTTACCTTTTAATGCTCTAGAATGAAATGTCAGTAAATATAGTCTTTTCTTGCTCAGCAGCAGGGAAACGTACATATGCTTGGAATATATATTGTAGTGGTAGGCTGCAGCTTCCTTGTTCTGACTGTCCTTGAAATCTCATTCGCTACATAGAAACTGCCACATAGGATCAGACAGTTGGTCCATCTAGTCTGGCATCCTGCCTCCAGCAGCGGCCAGTACCCAATGCTTCAGAGGAAAGCAAAACCCCTCTTATAATTACACTTCTAGTCAATTGTGCAATGTTGCATACGAGGGAAAAATCCTTCCTGTGCCACATAGGTGAATAGTTTAAAGCATGATGAGATTTAATTACCCATAGTATTACGTAGGTACAAATGTTAATAATGACCTAATCCTGTTAAAATCCAGCCACAGTATTTACCTCAGTGAATTCCACAGGTTGACCTTCTGCTGCCTAAAGAAGTATTTTCCTTTATTGATTCTGCCTTCACTAACCTTTACTTTTAAATTACCTCTTCTCATATGAAAGGAAAGAGTAGAAAGAAGGGACTAGTTAGTTTTCACTATGCCCTTCATAATGCTGAATGTCTCAATCAAGTCCAGGGGATTATATGTGTGGGGAGAGTGAGTTTCACCTAAAATACATTTTGAAATTGGCCCAAGACAGTAACATCTTATACAGGGACCAATGCAAAAATTCTTGAATTTGTGCTTGCAGGAATTTGTAACTTTTTTGGGGGGTGGGGTGGCGGGAAATCTGAACATTGCAATTTCCACACTCAAAACACGAAAAATTAGGGTTACCATATTTCAGCGAGCAAAAAAGAGGACGGGAGGAGCCCCGCCCTAGCCCCGCCCCTGCCCCTCCCACTTCCCGCCCCCCCCGACCTCCCAACCCTCCCCCCGTTCCTTGTCCCCTGACTACCCCCTCCTGGGACTCCTGCCCCTAACTGCCCCCCAGGACTATCTAAGCCTCCCTGCCTCTTGTCCCCTGACTGCCCCAACCTTTATCCACACCCCCACCCCCAGACAGACCCCTGGGACTCCCACGCCCCATCCAACCACTCCCCACCCACTGACAGCCCCCCCCCAGAACTCCCAACCCATCTAAACCCCTCTGCTCCCTGTCCCCTGACTGCTCCGATCCCTCTCCGCACTCCTGCCCCCTGACAGCCCCCCCCAGAACTCCCAACCCATCTAAACCCCTCTGCTCCCTGTCCCCTGACTGCTCCGATCCCTCTCTCCACTCCTGCCCCCTGACAGCTCCCCCCCAGAACTCCCAGCCCCCTACCCCCCCCCCGCTCCTTGTCCCCTAACTGCCCCCTCCTAAGACCCCCCCCAACTGCCCCCCAGGACCCTACCCCCTACCTGTACCCTGACTGCCCAAAACTTTCTCCACTGCCCCCAAAAAGCCCCCCCTGTTTCTTGACCTCCACCTCCAGAACCTTCCTGCCCCCTGACCTCCTTACCCTGCTGCTCAGAACAGAGTGTTGGGCTCTGTGCAGCCGAGCCGGACACGTGGCTGAGCTCCCGAGCACAACAAAACCCGGTCTGGCCCTGCACAACAAAACCCGGTCTGGCCCTGCACAGTGTTGCCGGACTGGGCTGCAAGGCAGCTGCTGGCTCAGAATGCAGGGCGGATCCGGCTCCTCTACAGCTGCTCCCGAGTCCAGCCCGGGACTTCCCTGCAGCCCTCCCAGCCACTCTCTGCTAATCCCGGACATTGTGAGAGCTTTGCAAATTCCCCCCGGACGCTATTTTTAGCACACAAAAGGAGGACATGTCCGGGGAAATCCGGACGTATGGTAACCCTACGAAAAATACCACTTTTGTCAGGTGCAAGTTTGTATTCAGTGCTAGCTGGGGAAACTCCTGCTTCACATCCATGTGATACACTTGTGAGACTGTGCCTACCTCACATTACACACTCAGTTCTGGGCTCCTCTGCACCAGGAAGATGGCTACAAACTGGAGAGGTTTAAGTGTAGAGAAACAGAAATGATTAAACAAAGAGTCCTGTGACACCTTATAGACTAACAGATGTATTGGAGCATAAGCTTTCATGGGTGAATACCCACTTTGTCAGATGCAAGCTTATGCTCCAATACATCTGTTAGTCTATAAGGTGCCACAGGACTCTGTGGCTTTTTACAGATCCAGACTAACACTGCTACCCCTCTGAGAAATGATTAAGGCACCGGAGGAACTAACTTATGAAGGAAGATTAGAAGAAAGCAAATATATAGTTTGGCTAACCAGTGACTCAGGGGGACATGCTAATCACCTACAAGTCTTTGCCTTCAGGCTTTCTTTCTACAGTGCCCATACCTGGTTCCTAAGCCCTCTTTGTAAATTGTAAATACCAACAGAGGGAGCTGATAGGTTTGGACCAAGTATGTATAATTACGGGCATGTCTACTCTATCAGAAGACTTGTGTCCTGTCCCAATTACAATAGAGTTAAAATTTGTAGAGAGGATGGGAGCTTAACGGCGTTAATACTAGGTCATATGACTTGATAAAAGACTTGGACAAGTCCAGTTTAGCTTGGGAATGTGACATGGTTAAAATATGGTTAGGTCCCTCCACACTACAGATTTTTACTGTAATCTACCTGGGTTTCCTGGCATGGTGAAGATGGGCCTTGAAAGTAGTGGGATGAAACGAAGCAAAGGAAAATTTAAGTTGAATATTAGGAAATGTTTCCTAAGAGTGAATGTATTAGGTTGGGCAGGGAGGCTGGGGAGGCTGTGAAGAATATACCATAGGGTACAGTCTTGCATTAGCTACAGGGAAGTGGATTAGATGACTTCATAGGTCTCTTCCATCTCACTCTTCTGTGAACCATTGATTCTGGCTTGAAGGTAAATAACTATTAAAACACCCCAAGAACAGGAAGCCCATTACTGGGGCTGTTTATTTTTCCGTAAGAGGGAGCCAGTTTCTAATGGCCTAAAGCTCAGTGAGGAATGCATGAGTGATGACTGTAAGAGTATTTCTTAGGGGCAGGAGACAACAGAGCTCTAAATAAGTAGGGACTCCCCGGGCTTGAGGTAGAACACTCCTTCCCAGCGCTGTGGAGCTGCTCACATTGCTCTACCCAAACACCTAGTCTTAACCCGGTAGGCCTCTGTGGCCCTTAAAAATCCTGAATGTGATCAGAGGCCTTGTTCAAGGAAAGATGGGCAACTGAGCTGTGCAGTGGCAAGTCCACCAATTTATGCCTGATGCTTACATCTTGTAATAATAACGAGAAGTGAACTCTAGAACCTCCTGATAGCTTTTATAGAGACTTATGGAGACACTTTTCCAGAGTAATAGTAGGTATTATTTCATTGAAAAAATACCAGAGGCTTTAATCACTAAGGTTGTTTTTTCTCTAATAGTTGTGAGTCTGATTCAGAATTTGCTTCGATGAATCTGCAGTGAGTACTGTGCAGTAGAAATCCAATACTGCTTTCCTTCTGGCAGGATCAATATCTCACTGGTCAAGTGGCAGAGGAACTTGAAGGGTTACGGTCAAAAATTCATTCTTTTGAAACATTCATAAGGTACCTATCTATAGGCTGGACAATAACCAAATGCAAAACAAAGCTAAAAGGAAGCCACAAAAGGACCAATTCACCACTGGAATAAGTGATTGCAGCTGTTTTGGCGTCAGTGGAGTTGTACCTGATTATGCCAGTGATGAATTTGGCTCAACCATCTCAAATATACAGCCAACCCAAATGAAAGGCTCTGGCACAGATTCCCCCACACCCAAGATGGTCAATTCCCACTGAGCACAAGGAATAGAGGGCTGAGAGGCAGTGCAGCATACCATAATGAGCACAGGAACTAAGAATACCTTAGTTCTAGGGACTCTTGCCACTGCATCACTGTGTGACCTTGGACAAGTTACTTAAGCCAAAATTTCATTGATTCTGAGTGCTGAAAATTTTGGATAGTCCTAGTCTGGGTCCTTGTGCTAGGTGCTGTACAAACATAGAGCTAGGTATAGTCACTGCCCCCAAGAACATATGTACTAGTAACTAAAAGAAAAGTCTTCAGCTGTAATATATATATAGTAGTGTAGCCATGGTAGCATGGGTGACAGCAGGGGTGTCTTAGCCATGCCGACTATGTACCCACAGGGTTCGGGAGGGTTTGTCCTCAGCCCAGCTAAGCTGTGCTGCTGCCGCCTGTGCTACCAAGGCTACACGACTATTCATACTCAAGCTAGTTCTCATTGAGCTAGTGTGACTGTCTACGTGAGGTGGGAATCACATCCCTAGCCTGTAGTGTAGATGTGGCGTAAGGGTGACCTTATCCTACAGTCTTTCCCCAGACACATCATATCTGAACAGGAACGCCAGATGCTGCCAAGCGCGATTGTTTGGTTTGAATCCTGTGCACTGAGATTGCCTTAGACCCAGTCCGGCTCGGGCAAAGGCACAGCCCTCACCGCCGTGAGCTGGATGCTGCCTCTCGGCGCCTGCAGCACATCAGCTGAGACCCAGTCGGGCGGTGTCAGGGTGCTCAGCCAAGATTAGCCTGAATAATTGTTTCAGAGCAACCGAGCATAATTAGATCAGACAAAAAAAAAAAAAAACCCAAACAAACCCCACACCCAGGCAAAAGCCAAGCCTGCTATAGATCTTAATAATAATTTGATTAAAGAGTCTCCAAGAGGATTTTAAAGCAGTGCGTGGTGCTGGCACGTTAATGTTACAAGATGAAACCTGACACTCTATCCTCATCGTTATGTCCCACACTTCCTCGAATGCTGATTTAGATGCAGTCCCTCTTTTGCTCTCATAAAGCCAACGTAAAATGCTTCTGACTTCAGAAATAGTTATTACTTGTCTAACAGGATTCCCAGGCCCAAGGTATCAGATTCAGCCTCAGTAAACTCTTGACACCAGCAAGTAGTGTTGCCAACTTTTCAACTTGACGGAGCAAGCGAATGCAAGACAAATAAACAGTGAGATTTCGGCGAAAAATAATAAACGCAGCCACCCTGGTTTAGAAAACATGCTAAGCCTTTGAAAGCTTGTGGGTAAGAAGAGGATGACTGTTTGAAATGGGTCCAGGGTAAATGTTTTTGATAGAGAGAGATACACAATTAACAAGGGTGACATTATCTCCCCTGCTAAACTAACACTCTTCTCTGACCTCTCCAAGCCATTTGGAGAATATTACAAGTGCTTCTCAGGGATGTTTTTCAAGTTACGGGCGTGTGAGATCAAGGGATGACATGTCCTGAAATGAAAGGACGCCAAGACCTTCCATAATTAATATCTAAATGAATGTATCACTTGGGCCACAGAGATTCTGTAAGATGGTTTAAAAAAAGAGAGTCTGGCAAAAGGGTCTTCTCAGCTGGGGTGAACTGAATGGAAAAACAGGCCAAGGACAAACACTCCTCTGTCTGCCATGAGACTGCTGAGAATGAGGTGGGGATGGATGCTGCTTGCTGCAGGCCTTGGCTCTCGGTTAGATTTCTATTCAAATGCCCATGTGTGGACTGGCTGGCACAGGAAGTACCTGGTGTACAGTTATGAATAGAATACCAAAAAAGATATGGATTTAGAAGACCAGATTTCCAGCTTGGAGATATTTAATTAGAGCATATATTAAATGAAGTCAATGGAATTAAACCAATTGACACTAATGCAGGACCTGGTCCCGTGTCCAGTTCAGAAGTTTTATTTGAGGCTTGAACCTCTACAGAGCTGGGCTGGAAATCTCACAAGAACAAACTCACTCCTGGGGTATCTAGTGTGTCTGCTTCTGAATGGCAATGCCATAGAGAGCAGCCTGGCATGTGGGAATTTGGTGCTTCTGATGCCTGCTGAAAACCTGAAGGGGCAGGAAAGAAAAATCCACCAGCTACTCATCTGAACACTTCTGAATCTCAGAAACAAAGTTTCATTCAGACATAATTCTAAAAAATGGGCAAATATCATCAGGGGAGGGAAGGTGTTTTATTTGAATCAGTGCACCCACCCCTAGTGTGCATGTAGACAAAGAACTTTGTGAGGATGCCTGCTGTCCCCTTTTAGGTACAATATTGGGTCCTTGATTCTCCCACCGTCCTGCAGAATGAATTCTGCTGAACACACTGAGTTCCATTCCTGCAGGACAAGTGGAATTTGAAAGCTTACCTCAGTTCAGCAAGGATAACATGAGCCTGCTCTGTAACTTTTATCACATACCACAGACTGAGTCTACTCCCCCAAACGATAACTGGGAATTCATGGAGCGGAAGTGTGAAAAGCCAAGGCAAGCTTCCGTCATCCTTCCTCTCTGTCTGTCAGGAGCAAGTCAGTAGCCCCTCTCAAGTACTGACTGTTGCTCTCTGACTGTGCACATTCTGAAATGAGCCTGCTAACGCTATATAGAAGCAGTGCAAACTTCTCCCAATATACCACACCTCACAAACTTCTCACAATATACCACACCCCACAATTCCTGTGGGGAATTGTAGAAAATACCATTGTGGAAAAGCCATGTTGAATTTAACAGGGAGAAGCCGAGTCAATAGGGTTCTAGCTGTCTTAGATACTACGGTGATAGGTCTTACAGAAAACTCCAAGCAGTTTGGTAGAAATTTATTGTAAATTTCTAACAAACTGAACAGAGAATGAGATCCTTCCCATAGATTCTTTTGAAGAACTGTGTAGCAGAAATACTATTCTCTGTTTGCCACTTGCACCAAATTTGTGGGTCTTACAGGTTAGACCCTGAAACAAGCCAACTTTATTTGAAAGTCTGACCCCTCTTTGAATATGATGATTCAAAAGCATGAGGCAGCTTCTCCTTTGGAAAAAGAGTTAATTTGTTTGGTGGTGCATCCTGCACTGAGGTTGATGAAATTGGTTTTAGTGCTTTATCAGACTAATTAATGTTCACACTGTGTGCAGAGAAACACATGTATGAAACCCATCTAGAGGAACAGCCTTCCTTTCAGAAATCTGGGATTGTGTTTTACATGCAAACTGGTACCTCTTTTCTCTATGCTGTGACCAAAACTGAATTGTGCCTCTTCATTTTGAAATGTATTAACCATCCTCTTTCTGTTGTAATCATGAAGCCCAGAGCTGCTGGTGCTGCAGACTAACACTGTTCCATTTGGAATCGGAAACTTTTTTTTTTTTTTTTTTTTACAACTTTTTCTGGATAGGACCCTGACTCCAAAGAAATGTTGCCAAAGTACTCACGCTAGAGCCATAATCCCATAAGGCCAGGAGCGGATTTCCAGCCTCTTCAGGCTTTTCATCTCATCAGATGTCAGCACCATCCCGCTATCCGACTCACTCTCCTGTACAGCGAAAGGAACAGGTCATTAGTAACATGGTAACTGAAAAGGACAGCGCTGCAGCTCTCTTGGATTCACAGCAAGGGGGAAAAAGCGTGATGGAGAATTTGTACTGGGCAACAATTAAAGCCACCAGAGAAGGAAGAGCAAAGGGGCCAGTTCAAACACCAAGTTTCAGCTGGAGTCTATCCTTCTCTCAAAAACAACAAGGAGTCTGGTGGCACCTTAAAGACTAACAGATTTATTTGGGCATAAGCTTTCGTGAGTAACGAAAGCTTATGCCCAAATAAATCTGTTAGTCTTTAAGGTGCCACCAGACTCCTTGTTGTTTTTGTAGATACAGACTAACACGGCTACCCCCTGATACTTGACATCCTTCTCTCAAATACTCTTCTGAAGCATTTTTTTGTGTTGTGATAGGGGCCAGACTCTCAGTCCTACAGGCTGAATTCCCTCATTTGTCCACAGAGCAGGTAAAGCCCAGGCAGGAGCAGTGCAAGGTTCCCTCATCCCTGGAGAGGCCACCACTAGGTAGGGTGAAAAATCAGGACAGGGAGTGGGGAGTAATAGGCACCTATATAAGACAAAGACCCAAATATAGGGACTGTCCCTAAAAAAGGTGGGCTTGAGGCTCCAAGGCCAGTTCAGTTACTGGCCTCTCAGGCACTGACTGCCAAGAAAGAAGCCATTTGTAGTGGTGATTATTATTATTTTTTTTTAGGTACACACTAGTGTACTAGGAGCTGGAGTGAGACCTACCAACTCATTCCACACACAGCACCAAAGAGTCTTCAGATTGGCATTTGCCAAGGCAGGTTGGACTCAAATCAATAACCTACAGTGCTAACGATCTGTATTATGGCCCCCATTCAGCAAAAGCACTGGCACATGTACTTTAAAAACTCACCTCTATGCACAAAAGCACTTAAAAACACACACAACTTTCAGCTCTTCCATAACGCTCACTGATTTGGAAGTTAAGCCCAGGTTTGTGTGCTTTGCTAAATTGGGGCCTTTGTTACCATTCCGCTTAGCCATCTGGGCCCCTTGGTACTTTTTATTTAGTTTTTAAAAATTTGCCTTGTTTTTATGGAGTTAAAAATGTTATTGATCATTTTTCAAAAGGCCATAAAATGCAATGATATGCACAGGGCTCAAATAATGTATACAGACAGAAAGACATTAATAGTGAGGGAAGACTGTGTCAAATAAAAGAAAGCAAACATAACTGACGATTCTTCTCTCTTATTTTGGTTTTCTGGTATTAAAGAGAAATTCTACATACACATATCACAACAAGAAGTTTTTTGCCATTTTAAACTTGAAATCTGTTATTAATGATGTAGGGGTACCTTCTACATTGTGGAGCTGAAATCTGAATGAAGGTTTATAAAGTGCACATCCATTTATAGGTCTCCTGAGTTAAACACTATCTTAAATATCTTCTAGAATTGCTCTCCCTATTAGAAACACTTCTTACTGAACTAAAGAAAATGTAAGTGTGGTACCAGATTAGACCACACAAACTCCTTGCAAGGAATATGGCACAGTAAACATATCTTGCAGGGTTCCTTCTTTGTACTCAAGTGGACAAAAAAAAATCTTTCATCTGTCCTGCAGAGTTGTGAAGTTTAGGTCTAAAAGATAAAGTGGTGTTAAAATAAAAGGGAGGAGGCTCTGATTCAAAAGCTATGATTGTTAATTATTATTAATTTTTATTATCTGCACTAAGCTTATGTCTAGAGGCCATGAATAGGGCTAGTTTGCCATCGCGCTAGGTGCAGCACAAATTGACAGGCAGACATGGTCCCTGTTCAAAATAACTATACAAATTTTAAATGAAAACAGTTTTTTTTGGGGGGGGGGGGGGGGGGAATCCTTTACAACTTAAATACTCCCCTTCAGTGCTGGAAAGTGGCATCAACAGCAGCTGTGCTGTGCACCAGAACCAAAAAGGGAAACTAACTAGAAATAGGAATGAAACTGTGAGCAGTCTTATTTCAGCATGCAATCTGAGTGAAGTGGAAAAGTGAACAAGTGTCATAAAGAGTGAACAGAAAATCAGATGTTCTCAGGGGGTAGTAACACAAGTCAGAAAACGTGCTTTTTTTTGCTTTTGTTTTTTAACTGTATGGGATGAAATCCCAGCCCCACTGAAATCAGTGGCAAGGATTTCACCCCAGGTTTATGTTTTAACAATAAGTGACCCCATAATTTATTTCTCAACCACATACACCTCTATCTCGATACACCGCTGTCCTTGGGAGCCAAAAAATCTTACCGCATTATAGGTGAAACCGCATTATATCGAACTTGCTTTGATCCGCTGGAGCGTGCAGCCCCGCCCCCCAGGAGCACTGCTTTACCGCGTTATATCCAAATTTGTGTTATATCGGGTCGCGTTATATCGGGGTAGAGGTGTATTTATCTGAATTGCTGCTTTCAAAGTATCTTTAAATGACTACAAGAAAACTAATAAAAAAAACTACAAATAACAAGCACTATTGCAGGACAGGTATGGTTGTGTACTTTGAACTATTTGAAATACTGACCTAATCAGTATTAATTCCTTTGGCATTTAATATACTGGCACTAATCCTTGTGCACTTAGTAGTAAAGCGGATGACACAAGGGCTATACTTATCTAAGATATCCACTGCAATACCACTTTAATTCTGCCATTATTTTAATGTCACCCTCTTTCCTGTATGTAGGAAAAATATTACCACCAAATATGTACTGATTTTAGAAATGCCCCTCATGAGGAGATCTTTGGAAGAGGGATGCAGATGCAGGCAGTTGGTCACCTATTTGTGATAGCTGTCTGTCCAGTGAAAGTACTTGTGTGATACAGGGAGACAGACTTCTATCCCTGAAGAGGGAGCATACAGCAGCTAGCGGGAATTCTTACCCTACGGATCCCTAAGACTGTGGAATAGGGATGGAGGTCTAGAAACTGAATATGGCAAAGGAATAGGAAATAACAGGCAACAGTTCTGCACTGGCAAGAGGATGGACTAGAGATCGGCTTTCTAGGATAAACTGTAGTTGGACACCTCACCCTTCCTAGCAAAGATATATTCATCAATTGGAGAAGAAACTCCCTGCACAGGGGACCATGCAGGCTGGGGAAAGCGAGCGAGCGTGAGAGCACTCCTTGCCTGGGAGAGCATATGGGCCATAGGGTGAGACGAAAATGTGTGCCTCCTCCCTGACCTTTACTTGCTCCACAGCCTGTGGGTGTTCACCCTCTCCCTCAGTCAGATGGTCTCCTGAGGGCTTCTTGCTGTGGAGTTTTTGAGCAGCCAGGGGCTGCCCCATGGTGCCAGTGGCTCTGGCTTTACAGCAGGAAGCATGGGGCGAGATGATACTGAAGGTCACAAGGAGCTGAACTACAAAAGTAGCTCCTGAGTTATTTTATACGGAAGGAGAAGAGAGACAACTAGATGCTTTGTCATTGGGACCCCAGAAGAGGCCACATGAAGTTCCTGGCACTGAGCAGAGCTGAAATAATCATGCTTTTAGCCTTCATTTGAACTGCTCCATGAAAGAAAGTGCAGGATCCCATTCGCTCTCCTGGATCCAGGGCCAAATCCCCCTTGGGGTTTCTGTCCCATCTCCCAGAATGAAGCACACACATGCTCCAGAAACTCTTTCTGGCCCTGATGACAGCAGTCCTGCAAACCTGCTGGAAGGGGAAATGTTCACCTCGCTTACCTCATTCATCATTTTCTGCTTCTCCACTGGCACCTCATCAAATGTCTTCACACTCAGCGGTCTCTTCTTACTGTTATTACTGGAAAGGAGAAGGGTGAGAGATCAGTGCGCCACCATTCATGATAACTTTCCTTCTTTCCCAAATGGCTGCTGACCGGGCTCTGTAGCTCAAACAATGTCCCTGACCCAAAGTGAGGTTTCTTCATCAGATTTTCTTCTACATCTTGCAACCAGTTAATAGGGCCCTGACAAGCAGCATCCATATATGAGTTATAAAATCAGACCCCCACCCTGGAGCTGCTGACAAAATCTACACTACCAGGACTTCAGACAACCCATAGTATTTTAAATTACAGGATAAGGGTTCTGGATTCTCTTGGCCTACCAGGTGAAAGTCATATGGCCATACACCACCATCATTAGCAGCCATCACAAAGGACAGGACAGGGATGTATACATGTCCCCTCCCTTTCCTGATCCTTCCCTTTCTATATGGATGGCAGACCATCGTCAATGCTGGTGGGAGCGCAAGCTGCACCACCTTAAGTCTGTAGCAGTTGCCACTCCTGTGTGCACTTCCACAGCACCCAGCAAGGCACGCCAGCTGTCTGTTTCCTCCACACTCAGCACACAGCCAGTCCTAGCTATTCTGCATCCAACAGGACAGGGGCTTCTAAAGCCGCTATCCAATTCCTAGATTATATTTTTATTTAACCCATCTAAATACAAAACATTGAAAACCAATTAGAGAGCCAATCGGGCCTAATATTTATTAAAGCAGAATGAGAGCAGGGCCAGAACTGGAAGCTTTGCAAAGTGTTATTACAACTCCCCCAAACCTTGGTGGGGGAGATAAGAGGCTGGATCCAACTATCACTGGCTTTGTTTCTGCACAACCCAATACACAGCTTCCTTGGCCCATCTCTAGATGGGAGCAAGGTGTAAGGCACAGAGGGAAATTCAGTGACACTCAAAGCAAACTACTCTTCCCCAGAAAAGTGTTCAAAGCCAACTGATACAAGCATGTGGGGGACTGAAACTGAAATCACAGGAGTGGGAACTTCGGGAGAGGATGGTCCATCTAAAACACATGGGATTGATAGCCTGCCCTAAAGGCAGCCAATGTGGCAAATCACTTTGGGGAAGGAGCAGGGGTCGGCAACGTGTCTGTATACGGACACAAGTGTCCATGGTAAAAATGTTGAGGTCCGTGGGGGGCACTCACCTCAGGCGGCTCCCCGCAAGCGGCTCTCCATCCCCGCTGTTGCTGGTGGAGACGTGGCCAGGTGGCTCTGCATGCTGCCTCAGTCACCCCCCCTCACTCCCCCAGCGCTGACTCTGCGGTTCCCGGCCCATTGGCCGGGAACCACAGTCAATGGGAGCTGCGGGGGCGGTGCCTGCGGATGGAGCAGCTCACAGAGCCGCCTGGCCGCACCTCCGCGTAGAAGCCGGAGGGGGGACATACCGCTGCTTCCAGGAGCTGCTTGAAGTAAGCGCCGCCTGGAGCCTGCCCCAACCCCAATCCCCTTCCCGCCCTCTGAACCCCTCTATCCCAGCCCGGAGCACCTTCCTGCACCCCAAAACCCTCATCCCCAGCCCCACCCCAGAGCCTGCACCCACAGCTGGAGCCCTCACATGCCCCCACACCCCAACCCCGTGTCCCAGCCCGGAACCCCCTCCCACACTCTGAACCCTTCAGCCCCAGCCTGGAGCCCCCTCCTGCACCCCCAAATCCTGCACCCCCAGCCGGAGCCCTTATTCTCTTGCATCCCAATCCCCTGCTCCAACCCAGAGCCTTCTCCCGCACCCTGAACCACTCATTTCTGGCCCCAGCTCAGAACCCATACCCTCAGCCCAGAGTCTGTACCCCTTCCCACACTCCACCCCCCTGCCTCAGCCCAGAGCCCCCTCCCACTCCCCGCCAATGTCCATCGCTAAGTCCGGTAATTTTGTCAAGTGTCTGTCATGCAACATGGTGGTGCTGACCCCTGGGAAAGGGTTTCATAGCCAAGAGCACTCAACCAGGGAAAGCCCTGCCCCTAGCCTAGTGCTGACTGAACCCAGGAACCATAAGCAGACCTGTTCCACTCCATAAATGCTGGTAGGCAGAGAAGACAACACATATACCAAACTATTGTGATTCATGCCCTTACATGCAGGTTTAAACTACTTCCCAGCTTTGACGGTCTTAATTGTCTGGATTCTTGACTTGAAACCAAAATAAGAAAGCATTTTCCTTACCCTATTCCCAATGCACTCCAGCGATTAATGCAATTGCTCAAGTTTTCTTCCACTGGGCAGGTCTTTGGGTTAGATTCTCCATCAAGGCATAATGTGATGTTCAGTGGAATATAGTCTTTACCGTCCTAAATAATTAACAGAAGAAAGAGAAGCCAGTAAAGATCAGTTCTTCCTGCTGATGTCCTGGACATTAATGGCTATCAAGCTCTACTGGAACCATTTCCCAAGCAGGGCTGTGCACGATGAAAGCCATGTAGCTATTTGTTTTATTTTTGATTATTTCTTTAAGGCAGTCATGAAGTTCTTTGCAATACACTAAATCCAGCGTTAAGGGTTTTGCTCAACATTCACTATCCTGTTGTCTTTCCACAAGGCAAATCTTTCCTTTTGGGGAGATCCACTAAGAAGAATGGATGAAAATTCCAATCCTGGTTGCTCTTTGTGTAGATCCTCCCTTGGAGGCATCTGAGCACTAGCACGCCGTTGCTTCATCAATCATGGCAGCAAAGGGCAAGACCTCCATGTGCCCCCGCATTCTAGGCCATCTTTTTCAAGCTTCTCTCGTGGCAACAACAGCTCTGCCTCTGGTGCTCATGCGTCAGCTAGGGAAACTAAACATTTTGAGCATGCAGCATCATTGAGTGATCTCTGGCATGGGGGACACCAAGATGTTCCTATCCATTTGAAAGCAGCTGGCTTTACAGGGCTCTCCTATTGCATCAAGGACAAACTTGCAGCTAATTATTTTCTACTAGTATTATTTATTATCATGCCCCAATCAGCCTCAGTTAAGTTGGGCACTCAAAAAAGAACTAGATAAGTTCATAGAGGAGAGGTCCATCAATGGCTATTAGCCAGGATGGGCAGGAATGGTGTCCCTAGCCTCCGTTTGCCAGAAGCTGGGAATGGGCAACGGGGGATGGATCACTTGATGATTATCTGTTCTGTTCATTCCCTCTGGGGCACCTGGCATTGGCCCCTGTCGGAAGACAGCATACTAGATGGACCTTTGGTCTGACCCAGTATGGCCGTTCTTATGTTCTTATGGGTTCTCTCAGTTAGGCACTCAATGACATTTTCAGTGTTTTGGCATCTTTGGTGATTTCCATGGGCTCAGTGTAATGGGACTCAAAATACCCAAATCCATGTTAAAGCCCCGTGTTTATGTGTGGGAAAGGAGAGACACAGAGCCAGACAGCATGTGAGGCTATAGGAGAGCTGGGAATTTGAAATGAGTAATGCCTATTTATAGCCCACGAGCTTCTGTTCAAATTGAGCAGTTGCAGCTAATGACAGCCATTCCTTATTATTGCAGCCTCAAACCACTTTATTTCCTGTGCTTTCATTACAGCAGTTGCCACTGCATCCTTAATATAATTCAGCACCTACCTAAGTAAGCTATGAATTCTCAACAGCAAGTGCTAATTATTACAATTATCTGTAGAAGTGGCTCCTGGTCGTCTTAAACCCATTTATCAAAATTCTCTTCCCTTGATTTTAATTCTGAGGCGTAATTAACTGCCTGGTCCCTTATTACGATTCCTGAGTTCTCTTTCATTTCCTTTGCTTGCAGCACAAGGCTCACAAACTCTTCCTGGCTTTTGCACGTTGCAAAACAAGTGTCTTTCAATTTAGCTTCACTGATGTATTAGTTTCCAAAAGGGAAGGGGCCAGGGGAAAGTGCTTGATTTCTTCTTATAATGGAATTGACAGTGACAGAACTGAGGTGTTGGGGTTTTTTAAAAGGGAGAGAAAAAAGTTGATCTAACTAGTATGAAATTGACAATTATGTAATTGACTCGTTGAGCCTTAAATGGCTTCATTTTGAAGTTCCTAAAAGTAACAATGAGCTTAAATACAGAGAAAAGGGGGAGAGAGAGAGAGAGAGAGAGTTCAGACCAATTGTAGGAAGAGAACTATGCTACTGGCAGTTTTCAGTGTTGAAAACTAATTAAAATGTTTTGTGAGATAATGAGCTATTGTTCCTCTAGGGGGCAACTGAGCCTTTTTTTAATTAATGTACTGTAAGTTTCTGCTCGTGGATGGATAAACATCTCATTTTCTAACCAAAATCCCCTTTGAATATGTAGCATTTTCCACTCCAACCCTCACACCAATAGCCATTTTCACTGTGTTCTTTGCGGTGATGTGCAGTCATGTCTTATATTGTTGCTTAACCCTGGGATATCATCTCTGCACACATGCGACAAACCAGCCGCACAGCTGTACCTGTTTCACGTTTGCCTGGAGGAGGTCTCCTAAGCGCTCAACCAGCTCTGTGAAGGTGGGCCGCTCTGTGGCAACTCCATGCCAACAATCCAGCATAGTCTGGTAGCTATGGAAAAACACATGGACTTTAAGAGAACATCAGTCTGCGTTTCCAAACCATTTCTTTGTGCTGCTGCTTGTCTCCATCCTCATCTAAATGACTTCCCACCTGATACCCCCAATGGAGGTGACAAATCAAATCTCTGTGTTCAGAAGCACTGCATTACACCCCCAGTCATGTCTTTTCACTCCATGCTCGTGTTTCAATCAATTCTCTACAGTGTTTACACTGAGCTAGTTTAACTTTGAGTCGCAGGCCCTGCTGATGTGGCTGAAAGCAATTACGGCTACATAGACACTCCCACAAAACTGGAAATCAAATAAACATGATAGTTCCTTGAACTGAGATTTCATACACCACAACTAGCCTGAAATGATCTGTTAACCTCTTTGCCTATCGACAGATTTGCCCTGCAGTTGACTTGGTGGTTTGTTGTTACTGGTCTATGGTATCAGGGAGCCTGGGGTAGACACAACCCCAAAATTTAATAAATGGGTTACAAGAAAGACAATCTGACAAACCCTCCCCCCACCTCAACACACAAATCAAAGTCCCTGTTACGATTGTCAACAAAGTCCCTGTTACGATGGTTAAAATCTGTTGTCCACGGCCGGGAGTAGAACTCTTACATTTCTGGAGTGGAATATTCTGGCGATCTCATCCGTGTTCCTTCTTTGAGGCGGCGGCAGAAGTCCTCATCAATTTGCACTCCCGGGTATGGTGAGGCACCTGCAGGTACAGACAGAGAGGGTGACCTCACCTGGCTTAGTCACTGTCCATCTGAATGCAAAACAGCAATGGTGATTGCTGAGCAGTCCAGCCTAGCTGGAAATTTGGGGCCTGATCCTAAAAGGTGCTGATGCAATGGGAGTTGCAGGTACTCAGCATCTCTCGGGATAAGGCCCTTTGACTGTAGAAATAACATTGTGGGCCAGATTTACAAAGATTTAAATTGCTTAAAAAGCTTGTGTGTCTAAGTCCCACTGAAAGTCATCTTTAGGCTCTTCACAAAGAATACATGAATTCTAGGTCCAAACCCAATTGCATCTACCTTGTAAATATCAGCCCTTCATGATAAACTAAAGCAGCACATTGCCTGGCACATTCTGTTGCTCCTAAAGGAACACGATACACATATATTTTCAGTGATGAAACCCAAATGGGCGTGGAGGTTCAGCTCAGTTCACCGTAGCACCCAAAAGGACTTTGTTTTAGAAATTTCATTAGAACAGGAACTCCTTCTAGCTAGAGGTTTCTGGTCAAGTTGAGCAATACATTCATACTAAAATCAGGGTCAGAATCACCCAGAAATGAAACACAGCAGAACAAAAGCAAAATGCATGTCAGTTTCATGCCTTAAATAATCTCCTGGGTTAAGTAGGAAGGTTCTTTCTAGTTCACCTAGACACATTCTGGTTTCAAAGTAAGGCCCCAGGCCAAATTTTCCACTACCTGAATATACATAAAGTAATAATGAGTCCTGCAATCCTCACTAACTCATTCAGTCCCTGTGACATCAATGGAACTCACTGTTCACGTGAATAAGGCTGGGGGGTGCTGTAGGCTTTTAGCCATATGTGACACAAAGGCAACGGGAGCCAAAGGTCAGCTAAATCCCCACCCCAGACATGCAATTGAACTCTTCTTCCTCTTGTTCAAGCCAGGTTAGTGTTGCATATGTTGGGCCGAATCCTGAAGTCCTTAGACAAAACTTCCACTGAGTAATGACCAAGAACCCTCAGCATTTGGCCCAGCCCATTATAAATACAGAAGGGGAAAAATTGAAGGTTAGGGTCCCCCTGGGAACGGATGGAAAGAAAGTGGTTTACTCTTCCCCTTAGAACCTCAAGTACTTCAGTTTCCTCCTCTTGAGATCCCCCCATCAGACCTAAGTGGATTAACCTTTCTAGAGCCGGGGGGAGGGAGGGTTCTATCAACAGCACTACTGGTGAGCGGGAGGAATTGATAGAGGTGCAAGGCTCTGACTCCCCACCTGATGATCTCATGACGCTAGCTCAGGACTAAAAGCCCAAGCAAAGTTCCTGGGCAAGGCCCAAACCCTTGTTACATTAAGTTCCGATTGGTTAGCAGATGAACCAAACACACTGTAGGTAAAATGCATGGAAGCATGTCTGTGTCAACTCACCACATTCCCCTTGTTCTCATTAGAAACTTGTGAGACTGTGCCTCCAATAATGACATCTGTACTAATGTGACAAGGAAACCAATGCACACAAATAAATCATGCTCCTTAATGCAACTGTCAGGGCAAGGCGAGTATGTAAGTGAGCCGAGCTACCCTGTAATAGCTCATGTTTTCCTTGTAGAAGTTAATTCTATGTCAGAACAGCAAGCACAGCAGAGACACACTCCTGCTTTGGGAAATGTTCACTTTCTTCCAGTAGTGCCTCAGTTTTCATCCCTGTTTTCTGTTTCAGTGTGAATGTAATACTAGTTCAATTTGCTGGTCTGACAGCCTGGAGACTGAAGGCCTTTGTTTATCCACAGAACAGGGAAATCACAGCCCGCAACAGGGCAAACTCCCCTTTCCACCTCCTTGCCATTCCCTGTTTAATGTGCCTCAAACATAACCCGGAGGAACCACTTCTAGGGGAATTCGGTCTCCAGGCCCATCCAATCCTTAACCTCCAGCCAGGGGAGGGAGGCACTTAGTGCCAATTGTGACTGCATTTTTGGACGTAAACGCACTAGGAACTGGATTGATGCCACCATCTTATTTCACATGGGTCGCTCAGCAGCCATCTGACAGAAAGAGTAATCCTCATTTTGTCCTGTTTTACTTAATACAAATCATCTTCAGTGCAGTTCTATGACATGCACAGACATAGGGATGGAGACTCTCCCTATATATGGTGGGATGCATCCTATTACCTCACTGAATTGGAGAGTGGGAATCTTCAGCCAGCTACAGCCTGTTGTTGTTGTTGTTCAATCACTTATGTTTGAAATTACAGCTGAAGACCACATACACAGATTGCAAAGGGACTCAGGGACCTTTCTGGGCTGAAGAGGGCTATAAATTAGTGGGTGTCCCTCCCATTGGAGTCAATCTGAGTTACGCCTGCTTACACCAGAGTTTAAATTGGGCCTAGAGCTCTAAAAAAGTCCCTAGTTCATTATTCAGGATCCAGGCCAGCTGGGTGAAATTCAGTGTTGGAACAAAGTCAAGGGAACTGCGATAGTGGAGTAGAAGCAAAGGTCCAGAAATCAGTGGGAGTTAGGCACCTAAATATCTTTGAGAATCTGGGCCTATGAGCCTTTTTGGACATCACAGATTCTACAACCAAGGCCCTATAGGGTTCTGTAAGGTTTTAATCCATTTGGGGGAAAGGAAAAGGGGTGTGAGAAAGAGGCTGAGTTTATCTTTAAAAAAACATTCCCACCCCTTCCCTCAAAAAGAATATGAAATTCCCCTTCTCCTCCTAGCACCTCTGGATTCCCTCCTCCCCAGCAGAGGCTGTAATCTGTAACACAGCCATTTCTTTTCATAGTCTGGCATCCCCGAGGCTGGCTGAACAGTTTGGAAGAACATTTATTCTGTTTTGAACAGCAGGGATTTAATGGAATCTGAATCTGGGTCCAGCTCGTGAGGAATCTGTATGCGGTTTACTTTCTATAACATTCCTGCCTGATCTCCTGTTTTCTTCAAGCTTGGGAATGCCATCATATACTGCACGCTTGTGGGCGGGAACAAGCCATGCAGAAATATTAGAAATTGAGAGAAAGTGACTATTCCCCAAATAATTTAACTGCATGGGCCTTGCCACTTGATCCCTGATATCATGCACTGCAGGGCTGGGATTGTGGAAGTAGCAAGGAGCTCACTGAGTAGGCTCGGAAGGCAGTCTATGGCACCTTAGAGTCACTTGGCCACAGTTATCTGAAATCCTTTGGTCTGTGAACTGGGACAGAAATCCCATCAGCAATGTCACAAAACAATGTGTTCTTGTGTTTCCCTGGTTTTAGTTGAGTTGGAAATATATTGTGAGACTCATTTCTGTTGTGTATCTATAGTTCCCTTCCCAGTTTTGTCTGACACCAGGAATAATAAGAGTCATAATCAGAATGATAAGATAATGTTTTGCTTGTATGGCAGTGTAATGCTGACAGACCCCAGTCGTCATCGAACCTGGGACCTCTGGCGCTTAGTGTATGAGCCTCTACTGCATGAGCTAAAAGCCAACCGGCTGTTAGCTAAGGCTGTAGAGTAGACTCATTAATCGCACTCTAAGTGGTCTCGGAGCCACTAGATGGGATAGAAAACCACACCCAGGAGGTGTGTGGGTTACAGCAGGTTACATCCTTTCATCCAAGGATCTCAGAATGCTTTTGAAGTATTTAGTGTATGAATTAACTCGCTTACCTGAAATAGGTAAGAATGAATATACCTAAACTGAGACATGCATTGGCATGCAAATTTTCTGAACTTTGACCCTCAGAGCTGTCATGCTAGCTGAACTGTCCATCTTCACACAGTCCATCTTATACTTCATACACGGCAACCCTGAGGACTACTAATGACAGTCTTCAGTATCTCTTAGACTGTGGAGTAGTTTCCCAAGAGAAGTGGGTAGAATCTCATTGCTTGGGACATTTAGCACTAGCGTGGGCAATACACAGGAGAGTGTGCTGCAGGCAACAACCCTGCATTTGTGAAAACAGGGACTGTATGACCTAGAAGTCCTTTTCCAACTCAGATTTCTGTGATTCGACACTATCGTAAGCAGAGACCTGTCCAGCCAGCAGCTTTCCATGTGAAGGAGCCGAGTATGGCTGAGATAGTGATGAGTCATCCCAGCTGTTTTACGCTGCAAGTTTAGTACATTCCAGCATGCAAAAGAGCAATCCAAACAGACCAAGAGTCAGCTCTACTTTGCTAAACTGCACTGGCTACCTCATGCTAATTGTCTCTGCAGCAGAGTTTATCATAAAGAACTAGGCCTTGGTGAAGTGCTAGATCACGAAGGGCAAGATGAAAGCCATAGCCTGGTAAGTAAGCGCTGTGGACTCTGTTAGCCTAAACAGTTTTAGAATATTTGGGGGCATTTCCCTGTTTTGATTTACATACATTGATTGGGGCTTGTGAGAGGTGGGGAGTTTCACTTGGTCTGGAAATCTCAGCTACTCCAGCTGGTTATAATGTGCAAAGTGAACCCTCAGTATGTGAAAGCTTGCCATTCTTGGGCACCCACTGTAGGACACTGGTGAGAAAGAGTGGCAGCAAGGCAGGGAAGAGTGATTCTTGATATGCAACCTTTTGGCCCAGGTTGACCTCCTATCAAGTGGTGCAAGCTCAGAGCTGAAATGCATGGAGCAAAACACTCCTGCGCATCATTATGGTGCATCTGGTCTCTGGTATTGGTGTAATGATTTGGATTTTGGCTGCTAGGAAAGGCTGGGAAAAATGTGGGTTCAGATGACATGACATTTCCCTTGGGGGAATTCTTCTTCAAAACATTCAAAGATGTGGCTTGCACTGGCTATTAAATAACCCTCTTTTTGATCTCACTTTTATTTTAGTGGGCTAATAAGATGCTGATGTTGCATTACCAATGCTGGTTGTTTACATAATTACCTTTGATTGCTTTTTGAAATCCCACAAATTTAAATTCCAGGAGAGACTGACATTCTGTAATGTGCCAAGTAATTGATTTCAAAATGCATTATCTGCCACCAACTGTGCTGACCCCATTTAAATAATTAGTAGCAAAATCAAGATAAGCAATTCCTCCTATGTAGGTTTACCTGTGCATCAACAGAACTAATGCACTCTGCCTAGCTGAGAGGAAGTTTGTAGTGCTTTATTTCCAGATTCAACTTTTGGCCCTGACAGGACCTATGTCCAAACCAAACTGCATTTTTTTCAGGTCAATATCTTTCTTTTTAAAAGGCACTGAATCTGTGGGACCCCGTAAAAGGGGTGGATGGGATGGGAGCCAAAACATTCCCCGTACCAAAGACAAATAACTTTCTGTACTCTAGCTCTCAATGATCTGTAAAACTTTTATATAAGAGGGTTCAATCAGTGACAGAAACCCTAAATTAAATATTTATCATGTGAGCTGCAGATGTGACTAGTGCCAAACCATGGACATGCCTGGATGGTCCTTATGAAAACTTCTCTGAGGGATAACGACTGGCTTTTGAATCAGTGCCATGGAAAGAGGAAAGTGGTTTGTGATCTACATCATAACAGAAGGATAGGAAGTCCTAAGGATGGTCAAACTGTGCTGTAACTTAGTGGATTCCTCTGGCTTCAGAAATTTAATGTCTAAATTTACGTTACTTTCAGACTGTTTGTTTTAAGTGGCCCCAATTAAGCAACTTCATTAAGAAAAGGGGCTACTTAAACCAAGCAGTCTGAAAGTAACTTACATTTATTTTTGAAAGCATTGTGAATAAAAACAGAAAAATAAAAATCTACTCACTGGATTTTGTTATTATTACTTTTGACTTTTATTTGGCACCTTATGTATTAAAAGGCCAGTGAAGAGAATTTCATGCCTGTTTCAACACCACTCTTGGGAGTGGCTGGATGTGTTTCCAGCTCAGCATCACTGGGGCATTCTGAAGCATTTGTTGCCATTCACCAACAGCCAGTTCACTTGGGTCTTTGCAGATACCCCCATAGCGTGACTGTCCCCATTAATTGTGTCTCTACATGCTAATATACTTCCCTCGGTCTGCTGGCTGGCTGCCACAGTTGGGTCATGTAGAGTTCAAGGATCTGAGTTCTAGCCTTCCTCTTACTGTGACGTTCCCAAGGGTATGTAGCAGAATGACCCTCGTGAAGCCCCTAGGCAGCCATAGATGTGTTACACTACAGCACCATAATTCTAAGTCGAAACAAGGGCAGAGACATACCCAGACTCTGGAGAAAGCAATAACTCACGGTCCCAGACTTTAAATAGTGAAGTGTCTCTTTTGCATGCTAATATAAACTACAGATGAACCCAACCCAAAGCTGGAGTTCCAAAACACTCCTGAGCTTCAAGGAAGTTCAGATCAGGTTCTGAGCATTGCAGCCAGTGCTCAATCTCCATAATGAGCTAAACCAAAACCCTGGATCTGAATAGTCCCAGACTTTGGGGAATTCCGCATCCAGTTCTGAACTTGGCATCATGGGCTCAACGTTAATCCCAGCCAATCTATAACTTGCAGGCATTGGAGGGTCACCCAGGACTGTTTAGAACTTGGGAGCTTAACTATATGGGGTTACTGTTTTCATTTGTTTGTAAATGCTTATTGGAAAGCCACTGGACAACCCTGAGGAAAGAGAAGATGCCATGCTGTACGAGGAGGATTTGGGAACAGAGGGATCCCACTGGCTGTAAGCGACATTGTATGGTTCGGTTTCAGGAGCCTTACCTGTTGGGTAATGACCAGATCCCAGACTGAGCTTTCTAAGAAGTCTTGTCTAATGGCAGGATGAAGCTTATAGAGCCCCGATGTCCTCATTCCAAACATTCTGTGCCTTCGCAAGCGGTGTACACATACAAATACGCATTCTATCTGTTTGCTTCCAAAATGACTAACGGAGGCTGGCAAGGGTTCTCATGTCAAGGTTATGATGGCTGCAGCCAAAGTGTGATTTTACTTATCAGCATTTTGAGAGGAAGCAGAATCAAGCCTGGGGCAAGAGCAGCCATTGTAGCTATTAGCTCATACACAAAAATTCCCTTGTGGTTCACTGTCTACCACTAGCAATGTCAGACCATTATGTCAACAATAGCGTAATTCTCTGCAACCTATAGGCTGTGTGGTTTCTGATCCAAAGCCAGACTTCTCATGGGAAAGTATGGTTTGACAGGGAAACTTTCACCACTTAAAAAAAAAAAAGTTTCAATCCAGGGCAGCCCTGCTTTGTGTTTGTCACACACTCTCCTAGTATCGATTGTTACAAATTTAAAATCTGTGATTTTTTTTTTATCATGCATTAGGAGCCAAATGTTGTCAGTCTAGAGTAACTGCTATTTTATATTGAATTACTGTTAATTTACACCAGACTAACTGAGATCAGAATGTGACCCTGTATCCTTTGCTCTTTTGTTAAAGCTCTTTGCACAATAATATCATATTTAAAAAAAGTGTAAAATTATCTTACCCAGAGAAAATATTTCCCATAGTAACACGCCAAAAGACCACACGTCACTCTGCGTAGTATAAATTTTATCAAAAATAGCCTCTGGAGCCATCCATTTAAGTGGAAGTCTTGCCTAAGAATGAAAAAGATGTGGCACATGGCCAGTTATTGTGGTTGTTAATCTGCCCAGTCCCTAGGGGGAGTAATATTCAAGATTGGCAGGTCAGGTCCTTTTCACTTACATCTCCTTTCCGTACATAGTCAGGATCTTTGTAAATATCCCTAGCCAGTCCAAAGTCACAGATCTTAACCACGTTGTTTTCCGACAGAAGGATGTTCCTTGCTGCCAAATCCCGATGAATACACTGCGAGGAAATGTGGACAAGTGAAATCAGAGGTTTTGCCTGAACATCAGGCTGCTAATGGAGTAAAAAGCCTGGGGACTCTTTGAAAAGTGAAAGAAAAACGAGCTCGTGTTGGAGCTGGGTGGAGTGGGAAAATGTGTGTGGGAGCCTGCTAAAAATATACTGTCATATGGTAGAAAGAAAATAACTCAACACAAGGAGTAGATTGAGAAACATGGTGGCTGGTCATTTCTCAGACTCTTTACATGTTAAATAAACCCTACTTGAACAGCTATGATCAGAATGGATTTGCAACCCCCCAGTTAAATATTAAACCCTATGGGCAAAAGTTTGAAAGGAGAAGGCCCATGGGCCAATACACCAATATTTGCATATGCAATTACCATAAGTGAGTGATTGTACATATTCAAAACTGTGCATACAATCTGATTTCTGGGTACTGTCATGGTAATCATCTGACAGATCCACAATTATGAACATATTTTTGCACATGGCTTAGACTCAAACTTCTTCAAAAACCTATAGATTATAGATTGAAATGACATTGAGGCATTCATTTGGCTACAGTTACCAACAATTACCTGCAAACAAAACTATTAGAGCTACATTCCTCCGAAGTTATCAGAGGGCTTTTTCTCCATTGTGGAAGGATATTTCCTTCCTGGAGGCAGGAGAGATTTCTTCTATATCTGTCATGGAATTCAGATGACATTGTCTGATTTTTCTCTATGCCTTCCAGCTGTGGTCCCATGTCATAGCTGCTGTGCTTCCAGCCAACAACAGGTGGAGACTCCCTTTGGAGGTCTATCAATGACACTCCTTACTTGACCAGAAGATTCAGTGGAGTTACAATAGTGTAAAATAAGCGCAAGTCACAGGAGAATCAGGCCCAATAATATACTTAGTCTTTATCTCTAATGGCTATGGCTCTATGAAAGAAGCTCATCTCTCGAGGTTTACTGAATGAAATACAAAGACATAAGAAGGAGGAGTGGTGAAATAGAACTCACTTTTCTGGAGGCCAGGAACTCCATGCCTTTTGCCACCTGGAAGCTATAGCAAATCAGATCCTCCAAGGTTAGGGGTCGCTTTTGCAGATCCTCACCATCTGGAAGAGACCACAGAAACATGAGAACCTGGAGGGAGAAGGCTAGACAGCTGAAAGACCTCTAGCATGAATCATGCCTGCCAATCCTGGAGAGCACATAAAGAGGGACATTTGCGGAGAAAAGACGGGACATTCCTTTTAACTCCATTAGGTGAAGAACGTTTTTTGGAAGGACAGATTGGCAACACAAACATTCTGCTAAAATTTTGCTACCGTCCCTCCACCATAGAACAAGCAGATGGTGTGTGTGTATGTGTGTTATTGCAGACCTTCTGTAGTGAGCATGAGGGAGAACTCATAAGGTCTACCCTAGCAGTGCTTTGCCGGTATATCTGTGAAAGTGTGCCTCTTGTGGATGCAGCTTCTACTGGCCCCAGCCCCCACAACCAAAACAAGTTATTCCCCCAAAAGTGCAGTTTTGGTGGTATAATATAATGTGCCTACATTAGGGGCTATTGCTGGCCCAGCTATGTAGGTCACAAATCACCCCTCATCTTATCCCCACCTGACATAGCTATGACAGTAAACATTTGTAGTGTAGATCTGGCTGGAGTCTGCCATGACCTACAGGACTTATCAACAAGCAAAGAGCCTTTGTAAAGCAAGTGACCCTTAGGGCGGGGTTTAGTCAGAAACAAGGGAAACCTTTAAGACAAAGGACTCAGGAGTAGATAAGTTTCTTTTACCTTCTTCTTCCTCTTCCGAGTCACTGTAACTCTTATCTTCAATGAATCCTGAACTGGCCGAGCTTCCTGTGCTGGCCACACTCTCAAGGCGCCTCTTGATCAGCTCTGTTAAATCACTGTTGGACTCATCCAGACTTTTCTCTGCTTGGTCAGAGTTCTCCTGGGACTAAAAATTCCATAGAAATGATTTACCTTGGTGAAGTGCGATACCCACGCAGTTCAGAGTATTTAAAGGAATGACATGGCAGAGGCTGGGAAAGGATTTTATGGCGACGTCCCCGTAAGTGTTTTGCAAAAGCACTTTTCAAGTAATACACAGAGAGCTGCATGGGGTAGGGAACCACAACCGATCACTATAGCACACACACAATAATGGGCAGAGGAGGAATTCTGGCATCAGGGAAATTTCCCTTCTCTTACATGAAGTCTGTAGCCATTTATTTTATTTAAAGTGAATTTAGTAATGTGGTATTACACCGCCATGGGTTTGGCTCCGGTTGCTGCAGTTTCAAGCTCAACAGAGTGAAATTGCCTCTGGTGCTTTTCTCAAATTAGGAGGCTCTAAGAACACACAAAGTGCAAGGGTAATGACCACATATACAATCACACGTACAAAGTTTTATCTGTACTATAAGTTTTATTAAAGTCACAAGCAAGGTGATGATTACCCCTGCATATAGAAATCCTACAAAAACCTATGCAATAATTATAACCATAGTCATCCCCAGAGATCTTCTAGGGTCCGATGGACCTCTCAAAGGAACAATTCCTGCTGGGGTTCCTGTGGGGTTGTTTCTTGGGTCTTCCCATTTTTATCCAACCACGGAATCCTCTTTTATATTGTAATTTTGACTATACCGAACACTCTATGCATGTGCATGAAGGTGTCAACCCTCTTTTTCCTATATATATTTCCACACCCCATGAATATTGGGATGCCCTATTTTTCATAGATTGGCTGTAATTCCTCTTATTCTCATTAGCATCTACACACAACATGTACCCTTCAGTCAGGACACATGTTGTAAAAGATGTTGCATGATCTTGTGGTTGATTTTCCGCCACATTACCTGTTGGCAAATCTTTTCAGTAGTCTTGTGATCTTACTGGCATAGAGTCATTCTCTGGTCACTTAGCCCTGGTCCCCACTAAGCCCCCACTTCGGACTAAGGTACGCAAATTCAGCTACGTTAATAACGTAGCTGAATTCGAAGTACCTTAGTCCGAACTTACCGCGGTCCAGACGCGGCAGGAAGGCTCCCTCGTCGATGCCGCGTACTCCTCTCGGCGAGCTGGAGTACCGGCGTCGACGGCGAGCACTTCCGGGATCGATCCCAGAACATCGATTGCCTGCCGCCGGACCCTCCGGTAAGTGAAGACGTACCCTTACATATGTCAAGCATTCTTAAGTCTATGGCCTAGTATGGCTAAGCTGAAATCTTACAGGCCCTACCTGGAGGCCTTGCGTTTCAGCCCAGCTTTACTTAGATACACAATAAATACTTATCACTCCTAAATACTTAATAATCTTGTTCTTCTATGATCTTACAACCTAAACCTATTTAGCATACATGAATTATATGTAATATAGCATATGAGTTAATCATAACATCACACAGCACAACAATAAATGGATAATAAAATGAACTGATTGGCTACAGTTACCATATGTGCTTTAGTGTCCATGAAGAGCAGATGTGACCACAAATATTAGAGACATCTGGAAAACCCACACACAATAACCTGCGTCGTACCTGGGAAGGATCAAAGGCTGCACTGATCCTGCTAGGATTTGAATCAGTGGTCCCTGTTTTTAGACAAACTGAGTTTTGAAACAACCAGGCTCCCAAAGCTGCTATCTGAGTGTGGTATTTAGTCTTCTCGTGGAAAGAGGGGACTGACCTCACCTCTCCCGTAACAGCTCTGGTGGCTAATCTGTGCAGCCCTCTGTGGGACAACAAGACCAGTGAGCTGCTGAGGAGGGAGATGGGATTGGGGAACCAGTGTTTTCATACCTAATGTACAGAGACCATCCACTGCTCTTTCAAGTAGCTAGTGGCTGGTGGTGAGGAAGTGGAATCAGAGCAGTTCTTTTCTCCTCCAAGTCACATAATGATGAATATGCTGTTTCCATGAGCATTTGCAATTGATTATGCAGTATGGGCTTGAGGTGAGGATGAGGAAGGGACTGAGATCCTACAGAGGAAGGAGTCCATTCTTCCTTCTCCTCTTACAAGTGGGAATTTGGTGGGCTGATGAAGTGCCAGCATTCAGATATAACTGAGACCCCTTTATGGTAAGTAGAGAACAAATCCTAATTGTAAGCAGCTAGCCTCAGTGATCATGAATTGCCCATCTTGCAACTGCATAAAAAGCCAGTTGTTTATTTTACCTTATATGCAACAAAGTCCCCTCGTTTTCCTCTCAGGTAATTAGACAGATTTCCATATTTGCAGTATTCTACGATAACCATCAAAGGACCTGCAAAGAGAACAAAAGCAAAGTGAACTTCACAGATGTAAAAGTGGAACATATACATAGTGCATTTCTGCATTCCTGCCATGGAAAGTGTCTAGAGAAGGACAAAGTGTTTAACGTTAATTCAGCCCCATGATTTCCCTGGTGAAGTAGGTAAATATTATCAGCCCCATTATACAGACGAGGAAACTGGGGAATAAAGAAGTGAAGTGGTTTTCCAGGTTCACACCATAAGGCAGTGGCTGAGGTGGGAAACTGAGACTAGAACCCAGGAGTCCTAGCTACTACCTCCCTCTTTACCTGTCAGACAACAATATTAGGAAATTGTTTCTCATTTCTAGAAACAGGAACATTAAAGAGGATAGACCAGAACATACAATCCCCCATATTACTAAATTCTTTTTTTTTTTTAATGTTGGGATCCATTTTGTGGAAGAGCCCTCTGGGTTTTCTGATCTCAGTGTAAATCTTTTTGTATTGTACAGGACTTCATGCCAGTGGAGGCAATACAAATGCATACACCTCTACCCCGATATAACGCAACCGGATATAACACGAATTCAGATATAACGTGGTAAAGCAGCGCTGCAGGGGGGCGGGGCTGCGAACTCCTGTGGATCAAACCAAGTTTGATATAATGCGGTTTCACCTATAACGCAGTAAGGTTTTTTGGCTCCCGAGGACAGCGTTATATCGAGGTAGAGGTGTATTTAGATCTGTTTATGATACCAAATGAATCAAAAGTTTGCAAAGATATTTGATCTAAAGGCTTTGGAAGCACAAAGGGGCATGTCAATGTCTTCCTTTCTTATTCCTGGGCAAAGTATTTTTTAGTTTGATGTATCTGTTGATTTTATACAACTATGGATATTTTTAGACATCTTTGCAAGTGCTTTTGTGTTTCAGCCCAAGCCATGAGAGAATGAAATCTGCATTTCTGTGCAATTAGCCTCCACTGTACGGTTGCTGGGTTTTAGAAACCAGCACACAAAATGCCTCTAATGTCGGGGAAGGTGAAGTCATGGGATTAGAATGCATGTAAACACCTATTATTATCCATCCTAAGTGGTCAGCCTTTCATCTCTGTAAACCTTGTTCCATCTGGAAACTTCAGATTCAGACTCTTGAGTTCAGACTTCAAAGGAAAAATGCCAAGAGCTGCATCGGGCCATTCAGTGAACATGCAAACCCTAAGCAATAAGCTCTTATCTGCATGTGTCAGAAATACACACACAGAGACTTGTGCTGTGGTGTACCTGTTTGGCTCAGTTTGACATAAATAAGTCTGAGAACATGGGATTGAAAACAGAGCAGTGGGAAAGAGTTGATGGGGAGCAAAGAGGGAAGAGAGACATTTTATTTGAAATCTCTCTACTGGCTCAAAATGAGGAAGAACCGGGGTTGCAATCGGCACCTGGGAGTGGGTAACCCAGATAAAGGGGAGAAGACGAGGTTTTTTTACTTAACTATAAATATCACTGTATATTTCAATAGGGCCTCTCAATTGTAAGGATCCTAAAGGACTACTATGTATGCACTGTAGGCCATGGGCCTGCTCAGTACCTGCTTCTCCCATTGACTTCAGTTGCAGCTATGGGTGCTCAGCACCTTTGAAAATCAAGCCCAAGGTTCATACAGTATTATATATACACAGCACCACTCTTTGCATAAACGCAGTCACCTCTGTGGTGGAGGTGCCAGCTGATCTAATGTGGATGTCAAGGTCAGCTCCACAGCCTGTCTAAAGGGGGTGTGGGCTGGAGGGCTATGACTGAGAAGCAGTCAGAACAGGAACTGACACACTGCAGCAAGCGGTCAGCTGCTCTGAAGTCTGCTAGCTGGGAGTGATCCAGGTGACTATCGCTATGCAACGCATCTCTGATCCTGCCACGGGTCTTTACTGTCTCTTCTGTGTCACCATGCTGCCTCCATCACCGTGCTCCACATCATTAGATTACTTCCCCAAACCAGTGCTGGCTTCTTACAGTGCAAAGAAAAGATCAACTGGAACATTGTCTCAAGAAACTAAAGTCAGATCTGGCTAGTGGATTCTCAGAGGAAATGCAGATTCCGGCATGACTTTAAAGTGCCACTAAGTGCTTTATTCATGCCTCTGAAATGTTTCCTAGACGCAGCGTCCTCATATTTTAGTTCCTTATTATAAAGCATATTAGAGCATGCATTAGTGCTAACTGCTTAACATCAGATGCTCTGACAAGGTGTTTCAAAGCGACGTTGCAAGGGGCAGATATTGTTAAAATAATGTATTGTGCATGTTTAATGGGAGCAATTATCAAGAGTACTATTACAAGCTATATAAAACTTAACAAGGAATGAGAAAGCCCTGTACTTAGAAATGGTATTTTAATGGAAACTCTTATCCCAATGTCTATCTTGTGAGCTCTAGGCTATTTTTCTTCAGTCTCCACTGGCATCGTTCAAAAGCAAACAAACTAGAGCTTGCTTGTAGGCTATGCAGTTAGCGCTCTGTAACGCCATATGGGAAACCTGGCTTCCACACCCAGTCTCTTGCTTCCCCAGGTTTTAGCAGTGACTTCTTTGGGCAGCTAGTAAAGTAGCACTAAAAGGGCCTATTCACCCAGAAGGATGCAGGGGAGGGAAAGAGACTATTGGATGCTCCAAGAGGGATACTGAGGACCAGCTGGGGACAAGTACACTCAAGCAGGGATAGGCAAAGGATCATGTTCACTTAGATGGACCTTGCTATGATGAGAACTCAAAAAGGTGCAAACATTAGGGTCATATTAGTGTTCATGTTAATGGTTAGTGGCTACAGTTATATTACAGTGTTCTGGGCGTTTGGTTATGACAAGCCACCACACTGACATTTTACTAAGTATTGTTTCTCAGCTTTCTGGGCTTGATTTGGTAGGAGGCATTACCACCATGGCTCACACCTTCCCTCCCCCATTAATCACAGGTCAGCAGTCCAGCATCAGGGATTGCTTGCCGGTTCCTCTGAATCCTTGAAACATTTCAGATCAATGTGGCTGTCCAGTCAGATGTGGTTTGCAAAACTACTGGTCTCTTGCCTCAGTGCTCCTGCAGATTCCAAATCTCTGGCTTCCAGATTAGGACAGGGTCTGCCACTTGCTGTCTCCTGCCTGTTCTACTGTGACCTGTAAACGTCTGGTTTGGCGGATAATTTATCTCCTGTCAGCCTGCCAACTACCTTAGTAACATTGCTTTTTTTCCTTTGGCTTGGCGACTAGATGTCGCTTGGGAAAATGATATCTTTAATGCCTCAGACAGTTACCAATGTGGGCACCATCTCTCTGTCTCCATTTATTTTACCCTGGTTTCTTTGCCCTCAACCCTTGTCCCCCATCCTCTATGATGAACCTTGAAAACAATCTCCAAACACTGAAGATGCATCCATGGTAGATGTTACCCTGTAATTAAAAGCATAAAGCAAAGAGAGCCAGCACTGTTTTAAAGGGCAGGCTAAGAAGGGGAAGGATGCTCCAGTGGTTAGGCAGTAGGCTAGGAGACCTGGGGTTAAGTCCCTGCTCTGTCACAGACTCTTTGTGTGACCTTGAGCAAGCCGCTTAGACTTTCTGTGCCTCATATTCCTTTCTGTAAAATGGAGATATTAGTACTCCCAACCTCACAGGGGTGTTGTGAGGCTAGATACATAAGGTGCTCAGATATTGGGCCATATAAGTACCTTAGATATTGTGAGGTGCTCAGATATTGGGCCATATAAGTACCTTAGATAGTAGAAAAGTAGAGAAAATGAAGGGAAGGTATATGTTAGGAAGAAATTCAAAAGCCATCATTGTCAAATTCTGCCCCCATACAATTTCAGTGGCAGCTACCAGGTTACATTGTATTGTACTGGGCACCAGCTCATGTGTGTACACTGCTGGCCCCCTCTTGTTTGGAAAGTTAGACATGCATGTGTGTGCGGTAATAACACCCAGTAATGGAGACCCTCCCACAGGACATGAGCCCTAATAGCTGATGAAGATTTTCCTTTTTGCTTGAGGAGTATGGGCCTATGTTTCTGAAGCAGAATATTCTTTGATCTGTCCCTGCTGATGACCGTGAAGATGACATGGCTGCAGAATTGCTATTGCAACCGACTGCAATTACTGAGCATGGATTTGCTGAATGCTTTGTGGGAAGATGGTTTCTCACCTCCTGCTTTGGTGCAGGCTCCCAGCAGGTTGACCACGTTCAGATGGTGTCCTATGTGGATGAGGATCTTCAGCTCGGACATTAAAGCCTTGCACTCATTTGTAGTTGCACATTCTGCTTAAGATAAACAGGACAAAGCCATCTTTACACAACAGGATATTTGTAACAGGACCCAGAAAATCCTGTTTATACTTGAAAACAAAACCCACCCAGGTTACTTGTGCTATCTGTGCCTCTCAGACTCCTAAATAGATAAGAACTCATCCGCCTGCTGTGACCCTTCTGCAATGGATTAACACTTTGTCCTTTTGGTGCCTCTTGCCTTCTCCGCAGTGGGTCACAGTGGGTTATTATCCTGCAGTAGAACCTCTCTAATGCCAGCTAGATACTGGGAGAACCTTTGCAAAGAACTAAATATTGCAAATTTAGCAAGTGAACAAACACATCCAAAAAGGCAAGGAGATAATGCAAGAAAAAATGTTTTTTTCCATGCTTGTTGGTGATTGTAGTTTAGTAGCAACTCTTTGCAATAATACTTCACAGGATCTACTTTTCAGAGGTGCTCAGCTCTCACCCCTCCAAGTAATGGGAGCTCTAGTTGTTCACACATCTGAAAGTCAGGCCCCGTAGTGTGCTACTCAGTGTACTCCAGTACTTTTTATAAAATAACCAAGTCTCAGTCATATGAGACCTCTCTACAGTGCTGTCGCTGGTATTAAATCATCCCTAACAAATGGGAAGAGTGGCCATGTCTGTGTGTGAGTTGTAAAGTATACGGCTTTGTGAAACACAGACTAACAAGATTCTGCTGTACTTCACAAAGTCAGGGGAGGGACCTGAGTACTAGGCCTTGGCTGAGTTACATGGACATTTCCTCAGTGTTGATCCCACTGCTGACACCATATATTTTCCATATGGTTGGGACTTTAACTAGTGATTTTCTACTATCATCTTTGTATCATTTTCATGATTAAAACAAACAGAACAAAATGGGGTGGATAATGCCGGGTTGTTGCATGTTTTCTGCCACTGTGCACAGTCTGTTTGTGTGACTGTTGGGGGTTAGCTTTAGAGCCGAGTAAATAACTTATAACAAATCATTTATTCTGACAAACTGCCTCTTTTTCTGGTTGCAGAATTGTCCATGAACAGATTTCCCAGCATCTTGGCATTTCTTATACCTTATAAAGAGATAAGTACTCCAAGCCTGAGTCTCCTTCAGCAGGCACCAGTTTTAACTCCATTGACTTCAGTGGAGTTCAACCTGATTTACACGGCTTTGAGATGGGAACCAGGCCCAGTAATATTTAAACTGAACATCATCTGAAATTCTTTATGACACTATTACATTTACATACTGCCTTCCATTTTGAAGGAGATACCAACAAGCTTCATGGAATTTATATATATGGTGGAATCACTGTAATGCTGCCATCTCTAGGGCGTTCTCTTTTCTGAATGAATAGATTCTCACCAGAGGTTCTAGTTTATTGCTGGCTGCATTCACGGTGGGGATGGCATTTTGGGTGGCTATGGGGGGGGGCATGACTGAAGCAAGAAGGATGCAGCAGCAACCAGGAGGAAGGTGTAAGGCACTGCCGGAAGACTTATTGGGCAGGGTTAGCTGGGAGGCAGCCTGGAGGAAATTGTGGGGGGTGGAGGAGCCAGGGGAGAGTTGGGTCAATCAAGGGCCTTTGGGAAATTCAGGTCAGGTCTTGGAGAGGGGTGTAGAGTGGGACAAACAACAGCAGAGAGAGAGAGGGGTGGATCTGAAGACCCCATTGGCCCAATGCAGGTCCAGAGAAGGTACAGAAAGGTGGTACTGGCAAGCAGAGGAGATCTGGCACTGGGGGAGGGGTGGGTAGTAGAGGAGCAGGAGAGGCAGCTGGCAGCAAAAGCCACATTGCTGTGATCTAAGCGAAGATCCTGCATTGTGGAGCTGAAGAGGTTAACACTATCACACAGCAACACTATATGGCAGTTTGGGCCAGCGAGTGTAGCCCCACCCAAAGAAAATCACTTGTGTATTTGAAAAGAACCCGAGTGACCAGTTAAAACCCACAAACCCATGCACCCAACATGCCAGATGAAGTATTTATTCACAAACTGTCTGCAGAGGCTTTGTATGTAAATGTCATTTGGAAACAACATATGCTCCAAGTTCACCAGCCCCCTTCCCTCCTCCTCCCTGCTGGATGGTAAAAGCATTCCTTCATTTTAATAACTGCAAGAAAGTTGTCCCTAATTCACTCCCTTGGCAGCGTTCCTTTTCACCCGCTTGAACTGTTCCACATCTGGAAGGGCTGGGATCGATGGTTTCGATACAATTTCAGACTAATGCAATTACATTCTGTAATCTGTTTCCCTCCTAACCCCACAGACATGGAGGCTGCCGTTTCCCTCTTCTAGGAATACAAGGCTACATCAGCAGCATAGCGCGGAGCCCACGTGTCATTTCCCACATGTTGACATCCCCTGTATGGTAACTAATTGTTCCCATGTGGCAAACCCACTCCCTTCCAAACACAATGCCCTCGGGACTGGTTTAGAGCTGAGCACTGGAAACCTTGTTACCCATGTATGTCCAGAAGAACTGTCTGAGAAGCTCTCAGAGAAATGTACCTTTAAGCATTTTAACGGCGACTGTTTTGCAGGTTGAAGATTTATCGATACCAAAAGCAGATGCCTCCACGACCTTCCCAAAAGCACCATGACCCAGTGTTTTACCTAGAGAAGCAAGAGTCAAGAATGAGCCATAGGGGACTGAGGACAGTCTGCATCAGCTAAGAGAGAAACATGCATTAATCTTAGCTGTGCAAAAAATATAGGACACTAGAGCCCAGACACAGCACAGATGAATAGTCAATAATAGATGTATATACATATGATCTGCATGTGATACAGTATGTAATATACTTCCCAGCTAAAAATGGCTTTAAACTGGAGTTGAGGCTGACATAACAGAAAGATAAAAACATTACGTGCAATTATCCCCAAATCAACCCTTCCCAACCCAGAGTTCAGGTTGAAGGAGAAAACCAAAGATGTTAAGAACGGAAATGCACAGTGAAGGCACCTAAAGAACTTCCACTCTTCCACCCTGCAGTTATTGACATGTACTCAACTTTAACTTCGCTGCAATGTAGCTTTTATCTGGAAGTGTCCTTTCTGCTTGCTCTGAATTATAGAAAATGTCAGACATGAACACTATACAAGAAACATAAAGAAAATGTTCCCATTTGGGTTTTCCCCCTAGTGACTAGAATAGGGGCTCTCAAACTCGGGGTCAGGACCCCTCAGGGTGTCACGAGGTTATTACATGGGGGGGTCGCAAGCTGTCAGGCTTCACCCTAAACCCCGCTTTGCCTCCAGCATTTATAATGGTGTTAAATATATTTTAAAAGTGTTTTTCATTTAGAAGGGGGGGTCGCACTCAGAGGCTTGCTGTGTGAAAGGGGTCACCGGTACAAGAGTTTGAGACCCACTGGACCAGAAGATATATAGTGTGCACCTTTAAAGCTTTATTTGATTTGAACAGTTAGGGCCATTTTCACCAGGACACTCTGGTTGCTTCCCTCACTCTGGAGCTGCACTAAGCAGGCAGAGCAAACTGGCCAGTTTTCCCCAGCTCCTGCCGCTCACATTCCTCTGCACCCCCTCGCCTACCTCTACACTTCCCTGAACACACACCATTTCCCCCTCCCTCTACCGCCACATGCCCCCCCCCCCGCCCAGTTTTCCCATCCCTCCTAGTCTCTAAATTCCCCTGCTGGCCCCCAGGATTCTCCCCCCCCCCCCGTTGAGTAGATTTTGTTCAAATGGTAGGTTCTGAAAATAATTTTAAACATTAATCGTCATTTTTTTGTCATTGTTTCTCTTAATGGAAAGTTGTTTTCCGTCAACGAGGTGAATAATGTTCTTCTACAGAAGAACTTCATGAAGACCTGCCTTCTTTCAAAATGTCTGCCATCTTCCCTGGGGGAAGAGGGTGGCTCCCAATACTGCCAAGGGACACTGACTTCCCTGGGGACACCTTGGTTTCACTTCCACTGAGAACAACAGCAGGTGATAGCCATTTTGCAAGATGGCGTCTGTATTTTTTAAGAGCACCTTTAGCATCACTCCCATGGAGAACAATCCTTGACTCTGGAACCACTGTCAATTCTTCTCCAAGGATAGAAGAGCCCTGGCCAGGGGGGACATGGGTAGCCTCTGTCATCTGCTGTGGTCCAACATTCAGGGCCATAGGATATCACCATCCTTGACATTAATAATACCTCTGTATTGCTTACCAAGCCGCAGCCTGTCTCTTGGGAACTCCCATTTACTACTGTCATATGGCAGACGGTCACACTGCTCATCAAGGGGCATTTCCTCTGGATCCATTATGATTGACAGGTATCCCGTTTTAATATCTGTGGCATCAGGCTAAAAACAGGAAAATAACCAATTCACAGGCTGTAACTTGAGAAAAAGGTGTGATCTAGTGGAATTTGCACGGGCTTTGGCGCCTGGCCTCTCTGAGTTCTAGTCCTAGTTCTGACACTCACTCCCATCTGTGGCTTTTGAACATGTCTTGTCAACACCATGCCTCAATTTATTCATCAGTAAAATGGGGAAAATAATACTTATCTATGCTGGCCTTACGTGGGTGTTGAGTGGATTAACTAATTAATGCTTGTAAAATCCCTTGAAGATGTAAAGTCCCTTAATATTATTAGTCTCTACATACATTAGAGAAACCCAACACTACTACTACTTGTGGGAAATCCTTGAGATTAAAGCTACATTTCTGAGTGCCTTGTTGGACAGCTCTCCAATTCCTGAACAGCTCAAGGCATTGCGCTTTAGAAACAGGCTTACATGTCAATATGGGGCTTGATTCTCTGTGATGCTGCACCTTGTATTCCCGTTTACTCTAATTAAAATGGGTGCCAAGCTGATGAAAAATGGTTCCACTGAGGGGAAAAGTCTGATTTGAGCTCCCCTTATGCCCACTTTATGCAGGTGTAAATGATGACACAAGATCTATTGGGTCTAGCACCTCTGCTGTCCTGGACAGAGACAGAGTAAATTTGAACTTGAATGATTCTTCCCAGTTCTATTGTAAATGTGGTGAACACTCATACAAATTACAGATGATCAACATTAAGACTGTGGTTTGGGTTGCATCCAGACAAGAGATCTAGTATCTTGTACCATATTTTTTGTTTGTATAAGCAAGAAAGAACAAACCTAAATATGATTTACTTTATCAAATGCTCCTTGGACCTAACTTAGGGCCCACTTCTTTGGAGTCTCAGGAGAGAGGCCAAGGAGTAAATGAGCCATGGAAACATAATGAACTTTTGTGGTTTGGGCCCAGCGCTAGAGCAAACAACAGATTTTAACATCCTACGACAATATTTAAACCAGAGCTCCCTTCACCAACTACATTTTAGGGAAAACCTTATTCGAGATGGGCTGAAACCAGAACATCACTGTAGGGGGGTTAGGATTTGAATGCCTATCTCCAAACGTTCTTGGATGCTTCTGAATTCATGTCAGATCCACAAGAGAAAGGGGCCTGTTTTCCTGATCTGATTGGATGCTGACCAAGATGGCAGAAATCTCATATGTACAGCTGATCTCATAAAATGTCAAGTAATTAATCAAGAGGAATGTTGGCCTGAAATTTCACGAGAACAGCTCATACAGTTTTGTCACCATCTGTCCCAGGTCGACCTCAATCCTGAACTCTGAAGCTTAGTCTTAACTGGATCCAAGCCCAGAGCTCAGCTCTAGCCCATTTCAATTCCATGTACAATATGGAAGCTCTCTTACTTTTCTCAGTTTCCGAATGAAAAGGGTCAGAAGAAGCCAAAAAAGGGTAGCTGCTAGACCAGTGCAGACCAAAATGATAACTTCAATATTGGATTTTTCTTCAGAGCCTGTAAATTAAACGCATCAGATTTTACATTCAGTGCAAAAATAAAATTATAAATAAATAAATAAAACTTGTAATTCCATTAACCATGCTTCATTTCAGAAAAATGGTAGCCATGAAATGCCATGACATGTGGTGGGAACCTTTTCATTCACTTGCTCTAGGCAGTAATATAGCACACGATCTCTAACCAAGAGACACAGAGACAATGGTTTGGCAGAGGTGTGCAGGATATCCACTAAGTGCCATTACTTTATATTATCAATGCCAAGTGATCAAAGTACTGCACTATGGTTCTCAACCTAGGGATCATGAACAGGTGTCAGGGGTTGCAATCACTCTGTTCTTTTCCTATGGCTAATTGGAAGATGGTCCCAGCTAACTCTTGGCTAAATAGGAGGGGAACTTAAGGAGATTCCAGTGTGAAAAGGCTGAGAACCTCTGTATTATATGATTCCCCATGAAACATTCAAGTTATATTGACCATATCTCACTTTGTGTAGCATATGTTGTGTCTGTGATAGAGTTGTTATCAAGGTGTTCCAGACATGAAGACATATTGACCTGCTTCAGATCCTAAGTCTTTATGTGACCATGTAAACTTCCTGGAACCTCAAAGGGGATTCAGTTTGAGTTTTGAGCAAGGGATTAAGACAGTTCCCACTTTATCCAAGCCTGCCTGGTGTTTGTGTGTGTGTGGGGAGGTGGGTTAGGAGTGTGTGTGTGTGGCTGTATAATGTCTTCCCCCAAAACTAAGCCCGTTTCACTAAGCTTGTGCATGAGCTTGTGAACTCACCTTGTATTTTAATAAATGCTGATGTGCTGTCATTGCCCATTTCATTGGAAGCCCTACATTCATAGAGGCCTTCATCGTCTTTTTTCACTCGTTCGATGACTAGGGTGTTATTTTCCATGGAAATTCCTGTGTTAGGGGGATATAGTTTCATTTGATTGCAGAATATATTTGCCAAGAAAGAATGTCCAAAAGGAGCTGTGTTGAAAATAGCCTCACCGCAGCCCTGCTCTGGTACCTCCAGTAGCAGCCACAAGAGACCTTCTAGTGCTGCATGTTGTATTCACCTTTGTTTGCGGCGGCGTACTGCAAACCCCTTCCTGGCCACCTGCTCTCAATGCACTTGTCATGTTAACTCCACAGTCACAACTTTGCAGCCTGTGCAGAACAGGTGTAATTTATTCATGCAGCCTGATAGTGCTCCCATGGAAGGCAAAGGGGGCATGACTGGCCCAGAATGAGCTCACTGGGACAAATGCTGTTCTCCATTACACCTGCAAAACTCCCAGCAGGATTTGCCTCTCCCCTTCCCAGCCCAAGAGTTGCACTGGATTTGGGGAGATGTCATTAGAACATATTAAATACGCAGGGCCGGCTCCAGGGTTTTGGCCTCCCCAAGCAGCCAAAACAAAACAAAAAGCCACGATCGCGATCTGCGGCGGCAATTCGGCGGGAGGTCTTTCACTCTCAGGCGGAATGAGGGACCGTCCGCCAAATTGCCGCCCCTCTCCGGAGCGGCCGCCCCAAGCACCTGCTTGAGAAGCTGGTGCCTGGAGCCGGCCCTGTAAATACGACTCTCTTATTAACCCAAAATGCGTTTTAGACCAGGTCAGAGGGGCACAGAGGGGCTGCGCCTCACTGGGCAAGGAATTCAAGCTGAGTCTCCCCCACACACCTGGAGCTTGGGAGGGACCATTTTGCCCGCTAAGGCACAATGCCTCTCCAAGCAGTGACCCCTCTCCTCCCCTGTGCAGGGCTGTGCCTACCTGGCACAATGTAGCATTCAGTAGGGAAAGGAATTATGTAGATTGATCCAAGGTGGCATGGCCAGGGCATAACAGGATACAATGAAGGAAAGGAAAATGGGGCCAAATGTCAGTGAGACAGTAATGTCTAAGACTGCAGCACTGCCTCCCAAGGGAAATGATGAGCACCCCATCTCTTGGGACATTTAAAATGGGGACAAAGCCCTGAAGAACCCACTATTTGGCTCAATCCTGCATTCATGGAGGAGGAGATGACCTACATGTGGCCTAACTGAGCCTTTCCTAGCTTCACTTTCTCTGATTCGGTGACACACGATTCCAAGCTCGTTTGTTTTACTAAGAAGATGCCATTAACAGAGCAGGGGAAATACACTGGGCCTTGAGTCGGAAGGTTTTAAGTTTGCAGTGTGTTCTGCCCATGAATTCTGTTGTTGTTAACAAGAACTGTGCACATAACTCACCATGCACAGCTCTGAAATATTTACCCTGAGGTGTTTTTTTCAGATATATTATGTATGTGTCCATCGGTTCGATGAGTTACATGCTTGTCCCTCTAGAATTATTTATAAAACTTCACTAGCTGTTAAGAGCTTCTGCTCAGAACGGTCTGATCTGAGTTATGGAGGATTCTAGATTTCCTAACCCAAGAAGCAAAATTAAAGTAAGAGGACCAATTACTAACACTGGTTTCTCCATGACATAAAGGGTATCTCAGGATAGAGGGGCCTGGAAAGAGTTCCAAGCTCAGGCAAACATTCCAAGCCTGTGTCAGCACTACACGTGAGTGTGTTGGCTGAGCTGACAGCTGTTTCTCATCATTGTTTTATGCCGAGGGAAATAAAGACACAGTGTATTATGCCCTGCAGCCAGCTAAGTGATCCTTAGTGGAGACACTACCATTGACTTCAACTGGCTCCGGATCAGGCCTTAGGAACATCTAGCAGTTCAGGCTCATATTTTTAGATACTGCTTAGCAAGTGGCGAAGCGCTCTGCTTTTTGTACATATAAAGAACCATCTTGGACATGTCTAGTGGGCAGCTAGGTGCTTAGCACCTTGATTTCCCTGGCCAGTGTCAGTTCTGCACATGTGTGGCCAATTCTGCAGGCACAAGCAGTGGCATGTGCAAAACTGGGCATGTACAATCAAGCACTGGTTTGAAGCTAGTTGGCTGTTTTGGCCTCTGTAATCCCACTTGCAAACCACATCAGCAGTCAGGTATAGATAATGCAGTCTGAGTCATTTACAGCATCCTGGGTTGGTAGCATTTGGCACTCATCACGCACTGCTGTTAACAACTCCACCAAATGCCAGGCAGTGGAGAATCCGGGACCAACACGGCTTGCAAACCTGTAAACACGTAACGATTCAGCACCTGTTGTGCAGCATTTCTCCACACTCACCTGAAGCAGGTGAAATGGGATAGCCATTTTTCCGCCACGCAATCTGAGGCGTTGGGGTTCCATTTACTTTGCACTCCAGAATGATCTTGCCACTGATGTTAACCTCTCGGTCCGTGAGGTTCTGCATAATATATGGCACTGCCTTTGCTGCATTCACAAAGGAAAACAACACACAACCAGTCTGAGGGCAGGTCTATACTTAAAATGCGACAGCGGCACAACTGCACTGGTGGCGCTTCAGCGAAAATGCTAAGGGAGAACTTCTGCCATGGCTGTAGTTAATTGGAGGTGGTAGCTATGTTGACGGGAGAGGCCTTCCTGTCAACACAGCACTGTCTACACTGGGGGTTTGGTCGGTATAACTGCATCGCTCAGGGGTGTGGATTTTCACACCCCTGAGCGATGTAGTTATACCAGTGTAAAACTATAGTGTAGACTGGGCCTTAAGGAGGCATCTTCTAGAGACTTACATTTTCATCGGCATATAAAGGCCTTGTCCTAATGTGTTGGCTGCAGCAAAGGTTTATTAATGGAAAAGGTGTGTGGTGAGCAAAAACTCAGAGTTGAATGTTACTTAGTCCCTGTGAACAAACAAAGGATCAGATTAGGGGCAGAGCAAAAACACACAAAGGGAGCATAAAGAAAGGAGCAAAGAAAAGAGAGGAAAATGCTAGGCTTCTCTGTTGCCTAGTACCTTGTGTGCGGTCATTTACATCACTGCAAAGTTCAGAACGGAGGCGCTTTACCCACACTTTGTATTCATTTTACACTGGTGTCAATGACTACAAAAGGTGCAAGGCCCCAGAGAACAAAGCCCAGAGCACACTGTAAAAAACAGCCTGAAACATGGAGAATAGCCAGTGCGCATAGGATAAAGAGGAAGATCCAATACATGCAGAATCGGAAAGAGATATTGAAAGGCTTCATGGCTGGTTTTATATGATGGAAGGAGAAATGTTTTGGGGGAAAGTGTGTTCATGTAGCATGCTCTCAGGATGAATTGCCTCCCAGCCACTACAGACAAAGAAGAAGAAACTGGTAACTCACAGAAGGACATGTTCAAAATCCCAGCTCTTCTGTATGTGTACTAATAGCCAAGCTGTTGTTCCCCCTGCCCCCTCTGCCGCTGTGTGTAGGTGTCTGTGTAGGTGGAAATCTGACTAAGTGAACAAAAATATCTGCAAGGGGAAAAGAAAGTGAATTGCTTGAATGCAATGTGCAGAAAAGGACTCGGTGCCTCCATGTCTGGTTGTTCTTAAAGGTGGTAAGGACACTAGTTATGGGTGCAAGGCCAGTATAGGGAATGACAGAAGGAGTCAGAGTCTCTTCCTCCCTTGGGCCATTGGAAAGAGAAGAGCGATGCATTGATTTATTGTTTTAATAAGTCACCAAGGCACTGCCCACACAGGAATCAGAACAGTGCTAGCTACAGCTACAGTGTGGGTGAGGATTTTCTGTGTGTGTGTGTGTGTGTGAATCTCATGATAATGTCTCTGTCTGCACTCATGAAGGACATTGCATTGAAACTGCTAGTAACAGCTTTACTTAAACATGACTATAGCTAGCACAGTATGGGCTGGTCCTAATCTGAGAGGCAGGGGCTTACAGCAGCATGTCTGTCCAGGGCCGCCTGGGGGGGGGGCAAGTGGGGCAATTTGCCCCAGGCCCCCACGAGAATATACTATTCTATAGTATTGCAACTTTTTTTTATGGAAGAGGCCTCCGAAATTGCTTTGCCCCAGGCCCCCTGAATCCTCTGGGCAGCCCTGTGTCTGTCCCTGTCTGTCTGTCTAGTGCCTACTCACCCAGTAATCTAAGTGCAGAACCCAATTTAGGAATCACAGTCAAACTTCCTATAAGGGACTTTGCTCCCTGCTACATGGGTAGCTACTGTTTATTTAGGGTCTCCCCCATCCTCCACTTCTGTGCAGGGCTTTTTGTTCTCCAGTAGAAGACAGCTGAGAATACCTAGGGCCTCACAGCCCTTCTACTGGCATCTCCTACTTCTTAGAAGTCTTAGGCCTGATTGCCCATACCCACACCAGTATAAATCAGGAGAAACTCCACTGAAATTAGTGGGCTTACACTGGTGTAAAACTGGGACAAGATTCCAGCCTGTTGTCTTTAGATATCCACAGATAGCAAGGACACTAAGTTCTGTAATATTTATTGTTGACACTAAATTTAAAGAGATGGGTTCTTGGAGTCTAGATACAGAAAAGAAAAACCTGCTATTGCTTTAAATGTAAAGAGTGAATATGCTTTGGTTCCATGCTCCTGCCAACGTCCTTTGCAATTACATTTGACGGGTCTAAATCTTGTTAACGTTACACGTAACCATGGTAATCATCATGGTATGTAATCTCATTGGATGTTTTACCAAAGCATGACAAACATTGAATGGGCCACTCAAGGGACATGCTGGTGGGTTGGCAATATATTAGGTGGTGCTCGTTCCTCTGAGTCCGCACTAAACTAATGCCCCAGCGTGGTGTTAGGGGGACATGCTGCTACTGGAGTTGCTGCATGTGGTGACTGAAGATTCCACAGCACTTTTCATAGGAATGGGGCTGGTGCTCTGGTCAAACGCCACTTTCAGTACTACAAACGCCAGCCTTAACCAATTCTCCCTGGTCGTCTCAAGTGGCCAACCTATCCTAAGCTATGGTGCTTAGGCACTGCTGTGCACTGTCAAATAGCTGCAGCATGTCAGGAGGGTGGAGCAGATGGCCTAAGTGATTCCTGTATGTACAGAGCCATGTTGCAATTGATGGAAATCAGTGTAGCTCGATCGAATTCAATGGAGCTATGATGATTTACACCAGCTCAGGATTTAGCCCACAGTTTGTAAATCAGGTCTTAGAGATTTGTAAAGCCATTTGGGATCCTTTCTGATAAAAGGTGCTACATGTATAGAGGTCATTGTAGTCAACTGTTAACACAACAGAAAATACATACAGGCAATACCTACGTATAGAGACTGATCCTGAGCACCTGCCACTCCCAAGGACATCAGCAGGCATGGCAGATACTCAGCACCCTGCTCAGAGTACCTTGAGTTGTTTTCAGACAACCAGGCCTACCTTTAACGTCGAGCTGGGTGTCCTCTTCTCGCACTTCCGTGCTGTTGTGCCGATTCTGAGCGATGCACTTGTACTGCCCGGCGTGTTCCTCTGTGACATTACTAATGGCCAGTGTCAAGGAAATGGAGTATCTGTCAATTTGCTCCTGCATGAAGCTGGCGGGCACCACCTGTGAGGAAGGGTAGTACCACGCCAGGTGATCGTAAATGTATCTGGAGGCTCTGCAAGTCAGCTGAACATCACTCCCCACGATGGTGGTGATCTGTGGCTCCGTTTGCAGACCCGATGGCACATCTAGGGGAAAGAGAAAACACATTTGGAATGAAAGCACAACTGAGAGGATTTTTGGCTGCTTGTTTTCACCTTGAGGGCCAAATTTCAAAGACCAATGCAATGGGATGAGCCAGAAAAATGCATCCCCAGAAACCTGAAATTGCTTGCAAATTGGGTAACTGTGTCCAGTGCCTGCCACTATATAGCTTTCGCAGTTTGGCCCTGAATGTACTGAGAACTACACAATCAGGAATTAACTAAAATGATGTGTAGAATTAGTTAATGCGTTCAGGCTAATGAAGCTAACTTGTAATCAAGTGAGACCGCTCTCCATGCAGACTGATATGCACGCCTGGGATGCTTTCCCTCTGTCTGCAATCAAAGCCACAAGATATTGTTTTATCAGAGTAAAGAAACCCACTCATATTATTATTCACAGGTAACATTGGCTTTCTCTACAATTCCACAATCTCCCCAACCCTAGAAGCCTCCTTTATTTCTACTATACCAATATTTGTCTTCATCACATCTGCCTCAATGGGTATTTATTTGGTCACTGAACAGATGACTTAAAATCCTTGCAGCCATAACTTTTAATAGACTCAAATAAAGAAATATCAGGTGGTATGATACAGTTCACCTGTGACAGAATCCTTGGGTCCTTACTTTTTTTGTTTTTTTACTCCAGACAAAACTTCCACTGGCTGTGTGCCAATGTGAATCCCACTGAAGACAAAAAGAAGTCGTTTCTGAGTAAGGACCCAAGACATTATCCTTGCCCTCTGTGTGAGCCACCAGAGAACTGGAGTGTGAGAAACATGGTCTCCTCGCCTTCTTTTTCTTCTATTTCCAATGACCCGTCCATCCCATGGACCTGACTTTCACAACTGGGGCCCATTATAAACTCAGTGTGCTCTGGAATTATCTCCTTCTATCTGGCAGATCAGGATTTTGGAGCAGTTGAAATGGAGATCTCTGAAGACTTTAAGTCTTAAGACCCAGCATATGCTGGGACAGGACAATTAGGGAGTGTCCATGCTATATAGTCCTCCAGGAAGGATGAATGTTTGCAATAAAGCTGCTTGTTCTTTGCTTTAATGCTGCTCTTTAACTATTCATTAAATGCCTCCTAATAATTAGGATGTAACAGACAGCACTTTAGGAATGACAGAACTATGGCTACGTCTTCACTACCCGCCTGAATTGGCGGGTAGAAATCGATCTCTCGGGGATTGAATTATCGCGTCTCGTCAGGATGTGACAATCGATCCCCGAATCGACGCTTGTACTCCACCAGCGCAGGTAGGAGTAAGCGCCGTCGACGGGGAAGCTGCGGAGGTCGATTTGCCGCTGTCCTCACAGCAGGGTAAGTCGGCTAGGATACGTCGAATTCAGCTACGCTATTCGCGTAGCTGAATTTGTGTATCTTAAATTCCTCCCCCCCCCCCCCCGTAGTGAAGACATAGCCTTAGTGTAGGAGGAGCAGCTACTACACTTAACAGTATGACCAGCTCCATAGTTGAGAAATACCTAATCTGCCACATATATATATATATTTCCAATTTTTTAATTAACATGGCCCACATTAAATGGATTAAAAACTGGCTGATTAGTCTCAAAATGTAATTGTCGAGGGGGAATCATTGTCACAAGTGGTCAGGATGCCAGCTTTACATCTCAGCACTTAGGTCTTTTGCACTTGTGAAATGAAGTAAATGGCCATTGATTGGGGAGAGACTTTACAGTATTAGTACCTTAAAGTTCTACTTTTTCCACAGGGTGAATTCCACTGAGTGACTGTGGGGAAAAATCTCTTTCTTTCCTGAATGGTGGATGAAATTAGAAGGTTTTGGGTATGTGCTGTCTAGGGCTGGGAGTGCTAGCTGGAAACCCACACAGAGGTTTGAGGCATTTCCTGGGTGAGCCTTGAGTTCTTCTTAAGCTGTGCCTTTTTCCAAGCTAAAATCATTTTCAGTTTTCTAGCCTCCCAAATGAACTTTTCACATGCATGTTTTTCTACTAATTTAACATTCTGGGAGCACAGCGTTGGGTTGTTTTACTTTCCGTTTCTTCTGCTGACATTTTTTTATTTAGCATTTTGAATATATTTAGCTGGGACTTCTGTTATTTTCTTCCATCTCATTAGCCTTTCAAGAAGCTCTATCTGCTCTCATAGAATATTCATTGATTTTTAGGTACAGTGGAAAGAAAAAAAAGTCTCTCTCTTTCTCTCTCTCTCCTCCTTCTCCTCCCTTGTCTAGGGAGGAATTTAGGCTTTGAAAGAATGTTACAGTTTAGTCCATCTCTAGACTACTATGCTTTCACAGTCCTGAACCTAAGATGTGATTAATGTCCTCTCTCTGAACAGACACACTATTTTATAAGACACCTAATACGTCTCCTGTAAGAACCAACCATGTGGCCTTTTCTCTTTTATCAGCAGTCTCTGCACATTTGTCTTCTGTATTGTATTACTGGCTAGTAGTAGCGATCACTCTAGTTGTGCGGGATTCCCTAACACAATAGGGAATGCACCATTGGGGGATGGTAAAACGTCAGCATAAATCAAAAGGGAAGTCTGGTTCCATTTGTATTTACAAGGAATTAATTGGTTTTAATTTCCTGTACTTTGCACAATAATGTATATAATTTAAAACTTCTGCTGTTTCCCAAATTCCATGTCTGAGCCTGTCAGGATAGTGGAGACGCCTCCTGCCAGCCATAGAGAGTGTAGAAAGAGCAAGAGAGGGGGTGAGCCTGACAATCTGAAGCAACACAGACCTTTTCATGTGGCCTGTAAACATGTCAGGAATGAGCAAATTGATAGTGGCAAACATTTGTAGAATTGTCCAATTCCTAAAGCATTACAGTGTTTGACAGCAGATTCTTATCTGATGTCTGAAATAGACTATTTTCTTTCTAGTAGAAATCGTTCACTCCATGTTTCTGCATTCTTGTTACAGCCAGATAAGGCTGGAGGATGAGCTGTTGTTATTGTTTATTTATTATTATTATTATTATTATTTTATTATTGAATACAGTAGCACCCAGAGATGACAGCCAGGTTGAAGTCCCATTTTGCTGGGTGCTATACAAACACATAGGGCTAGATTGTAAGTTCTCAGTGCTTATGGGGTGGTGCATGGCTGACCTGCCCAAGTTGCAGACCAGAGACCAAAGGCAGGAGACTCCTCAGAACAGGAATTTCTGATATTTGCTCCTCTCTTGTTACAACAGATTCCAAAGTAGTTACTTCCGATCGGTGTCCCTGACCAGTGGTGAGAGAAGACATGAGTCCTAAAGGTTTGATGTATTGACCATATAGCCTCTTCCCATTGCAAAATATTACTATGTGGTAACTAGATGTCAAAACTGGGGTAGACAGTATAAACTGAAGACAAATCTGATATCTTATTGAAACAGTACGGGGGATTTAACTAAATAGAATGTAAAAACTGGAATAAGAGTTAGGACAGGACATTCCTAATTATCACAAAGTACTGTGAATGCTTTACTTGGGCAAAGCAGTCAGGACACCTGCAGGAAGAGCCTAAAGAGGGTATAGTTCTGCCATCTAATTATATCATTTTCCATTTAGATGGCCCCTTTATATGGTTTGGTTTTAGAGTAATGCCCAACCCCCCTGCAATGAAATGTGTTCTGCTGGCAATGAAACGTATTAAAAGTAGCTTTCAGTGCTATTTCTCTGTGAGTTCTGTAGGCGCCTACCCCGTAGAAGGACAAATGGATTATGCTGATATTCCTGTAGGTCAAAGGGAGTTTTCTTTCCTTTCTGAAATTAGTTTAGTGTTGGTGAAAGTGCCAGGTTGGCAGCCCTGGAGTCTGAAGCGTTGTATTTTTGCCCAGAACGACCATGCAGGTTTCCCCATTATTCCCCATTACACTGCACGGCCAAAACACTTCAACCCTGACCTGAAAGGACTATCTCTAGAGCAAGAGCGGAGTTTGGTCTCCATGACCCACTCTGTACTTAGTTCCTTGGCAAGGATTCCCCACAAGGAAACCAATTGGCTCCAGCTTGGAGAAGATTTCGGTGATTTGGTTACTTGTCCATTTGAAAGTGGCTTGAGACCCATCAAGTCACTTCACATAGGACAATAGGAGATAATGAGAGTTCAAGATTTTTGTGCTCACTAGCGGTTGGATTAACCACCAAGCCCTACACATGGAAGCTGAGCAAGCTCTGGACTTTGGGTGGCTGGGATCAATTCTGCTAAATCTTCTGCTCTCGTCACAAAGGCCCTTCCATCATCCCTGTGTACTTTCAAACCCTGATTCCAGCCAGTGTCCTCAAGTCTCAGATTTAGGCTGCATCACACTCAGCAGCCTCGCTGCTAAAAATTGGATATTGTCTTTTGCCCTACGTCTCATTGTGCAGGCCCCAAACTGGCAGCGTTATAGCAGGTGCTGTAACATGTTGGAAAGCTAAAACCTTGGAGTATGAGGCAGGTCATGACTTGTTTTCATAGGATGTTATATTGCTCTAGCATTTAGATATAGCTCTGCATGATGCACAAGATACTTTCTCTGTCTCCACTTGCAATCAAGTTTCCAAGTGGTCCACGGGGACCACAGAAGTTGTTTGCATATAAGGCTGGTCCTGGTTCCATAACCAGGACCAGCCTTATATGCAAACTTCTGTGGTCCCTGTGATTATGGACGCCTCATGCACACCTCACAAATCATCTCAGTCTCTCCCTCCAGCAGTGGGACTAGATGGTGAGGCAACTCTCCATGTGATTTCTCCAGTGTCTTAGGGCCCTGCGGGTCAAAAACCCAGACATGTCTATTCCACAAAAGATGGGAAAAATTGTGTTTCCTTCTTTGTCAGCCTTATACAGTGTGGAAGGTGGGCAGAGTTTTTCTATATGTGAATCAGGCCCAGAGTTGTTGCTCTTCTGACATCTGCAAGGGGACTGGCTTCTTTGATGGAGTCACATGCACCTCTCAGCAAAGGATCATCCCACCAAGAGACAAAGCAGCAGGTCAGACTTGGTAATATTTTACCAATGGAATCTAAACAATTCCACTTTAGGGACTGTGCTGTCTGCATTTAGCAAGATCCAGTTTACTTGCGATCCATAAATGTCGTCATTCTTCCTTAAACATCTGATTTATGTGAGTTGGTCGCTATCTTTTAATGTCTCTTGTTCTCCCAGGATGGCATGGAACTCACACGCTTCCCTTTAGGGGTGAGAATCTCTCCCCTAGCCCTGTTCATGATCTGGTATATTTCAGATGGAAAGAAGACAATTTTCTGATGGGAATAACCCTAAATGGTTTGATGTAAGCAGCACATGGATAATGAGGGCTCATGTCACATTGTCTCTGGAATGTTAATATAAAATGCCTTCTGGGCTGTTCTCCCTCTCTTTCCATTTTTCTTTAGAGAAACTTGTTACCAAGTAAAAACTCCTTTCAGTGTAGAAGTCAAAGTTCAGCTTTCTTAGGTTTTAAGGCTAGACAGGACCATTGTGATCATATAGTCTCACCTCCTGCATAACACAAGCCATCGGACTTCCTTGAATTAATTCCTGCTTCACATCCCATAGCAGTGGTTGAACTAGCGCATATCTTTTAGGGGAAAAAAAACCCATGCACTCTTCATTCAATTTCCAGTGATGGAGAATCCACCGCAACCCTTGGTAAGTTGTTCCAATGGTTAATTACCCTCACTGTTAAAAATGGGTGCCTTAAACGTTTGCTCCCTGTCTGGAAAAATATTGGCCTTAAAGAAAATTAAAAGAAGGTTTGAAATATAAAACTTCTAACTGCTCCAGAGAAAAACAGCCTTTCTGCCAAGTTGTCTAACAAACGTCTCTGTGGACAAAACAGCTTCATTAGTGGGGTGAAAGGTTTTTACCACTAACAGGCCCATGGGTGGCTGCCACCCTTTGAACCTCATCTTGTTCCACTTGTATTTCCCACATTGAGCAGCCACAAAATTGGTTTTAGTAGAGGATGGAGAGTATTAAAAAGCATTGTGGGTGGAATAGCAATGGGAACAGACTGAGTTGATCACTGAGAAAACCCATCCAAACATAATATCTGGCACTGCTCAGAGCAGAATGAAGCCTACATGAAGGTTCACATATGGCAGTGGTAAAGTGTATAATTAATAACTGATCTCCAGCCTGCCAGGGCTGTTTCAGGGACTTCTGTTGTCTCTCTCTGAAGAGCATCTGAGGAGGAGGGAGAGTCTTTTCCCAAGACCAGAAATTATTGGATCACAGAGCACTCTCCAGTGTTCCCTCTAATTTTTCCCATCCATGTGCAGAATGGATTTTGTTATGTGCACCAATATGGAGGTGATATATGGAGGTGATGTGTGACACATCACCTCCATATTGGTGTACATAAGTAAATTCATGTGGCAGGGTGGGGCCGAGGGGTTCGGAGTGTGGGACGGGGCTCAGGGCTGGGGCAGACGGTTGGGGTGCGAAAGGCTGAGGGCTCCAGCTGGGGCTGCGGGCTTTGGGGTGGGGCCGAGGATGAGGGGCTCAGGGCTGGGGCAGAGGGTTGGGGTGAGGGGGGCTGAGGGCTCTGGCTGGGGGTGCAAGCTCTGGGGTGGGGCTGGGGATGAGGGGTTCAGGGTGCAGAGGGGCTCCCCGGGGCTATGGTAGGGAGAGAGGACTCCTCCCCCAGCTCTCTCTCATCGCAGCAGCACGTGGGCTGGGGGAGAGGCCCCTGGGCTGGGTCAGGCCTGGGAGAGGCGCCTGTCCCCCAGCTGCGGCAGGTTCCGGGCTGGGCTGGGTCAGGGCATCTCTTCCCGCCGCAGCCCTGAGCGCCTGCGTGGTGCTTAATAGGCAGCTGTGCAGCCGCGCAGCTTAGAGGGAACTTCTAAGTTCCAGAGGGAGGTATGTGACTCTGACCACCTATCGCCTATTCCCACCTCTGACAACCCCCAGTGCTGGGGCCTGTGCAGGAGAGTGTTGTAGGCAGGGCTGTCCCTAGCTATTCTGGGGCCCTACGCAGCCCCCCCATGGGGGTGTGTGTGGGGCCCAGGTCTCCGTGGGGGGGGCGAGGCTGTCCCCAGGCCTCCGTGGGGGGGGGGAGGGGCTGGCTTGGGAGACAGGGGGGGACCATCCCCCAGCACTCACTGGCAGCGTGGCTGGGCCGGGCCGCTGCACTTCCCGCTGCTGGTGAGTGCAGGCCCAGCCCTGCTTCAGTCCTCAGGGGAGTGGGGGCGGGGCTGGTGCGGAGCAGGGGCAGGGCCATGGGGAAGAGGTGGGGCAGGGGCTGGAGCAGCACGTAGCTGCGATTTCCTGGTGCCCTGCGCAGCTGCATACTTTGCGTATAGGTAAGGACGGCCCTGGTTGTAGGGCTGCATATATTGGCCTTATGTTGCTCCTGCATTGGAGAAATACCCTGGGGGGACATAGCCATCCTATTATGGCCCCTGCATGCCACCAGGCCAGCATCAATGAGCTGTAACAGAGGGAGGTATGTGACCCCAAACCTGCACCAACTTCATCATTGTTTGGTGACATTTTTCATCTCAGCACTTTTAGGTAACAGGAATGGCAGCAAGGTTTGATGCACACATCCCTTCTTACCCTTATTTCAAAATTTACTGACCTACTTTACAGGCATGGTCCTAAACGACACAGCGTACAAGAGTCCCTGCAGTGGGTAGGGCTATTACTACAGTGTAGTAGTAATAGCCCTGGGTGAAGGATTCATGCTGGATCGTTTATTCAGTGAATTTTGGGTGAAGGATTCATGCTGGATCGTTTATTCAGTGAATTTTGCCTTTTCTTGTGTTCCTGGGCAGACTGTGATGCTTTCAGGGGGATCTGTTATTTGGAATTATTCCTGGATGATTTCCATGAATGACTACTGTGCCTGTAGCTTCCCCCCAAGCAATATGCTGCATGTATTCAACACTCAGCAATTGAGTTGTATTGAATGAACAAGTCACACTGTGGGTCAGCGTTCCCTGACTGGAGAGCTTCACTCTTAGAATCCATTTCCCGGTGTAAATACTAATGGTTGAGAATTTGACATTTGCTTTATATGAAGCATCTGGAATATTTGTTTAAAATTTGCCATTTCAGTGTAAATTCCTGACGGTAGAGTGTGCCCAGAAAGGGAACTCAGAAGGGAGAGTGCACAATTAAGATTAATTTGTTTAAACATTTGGACAAATATGCCAGGCTGTGTAACCTTCTGATTTCACAGATATGGGTTTGGAGTTATGTTATTTGGAGAAATAATATAGAATCATAGAAATCTAGCACTGGAAGAGCCCTCAAGAAGTCATCCACTTCAGCCCCCTTAATTAGACATTAGGAAAAACTTTCTAACTACAACTATGGGATTGGGTCAGGTCCAGATATTGCCCTTGCTTATCTTTGCAAACCTCCTTGACTCCAGTGGGATTGCACCATGGTGGGAAAGGGCTAATTTGACACCTAGTCTGAGAGAGGTGCCGGAGACCCCATGAAGTCCACTAGGGACTTTGCTATTGCCATTGATATTACATGGAAATTGCTTGGATTCTGTGGTGATGGGTAATGGTATGAAACTCTGGGATAGATAAGAGTGCAACCAAGCTTTTATAAAGCAAGCACCCATCATCTGTGCAGCCTGTTATTTACCTGAGACATAGAACTTGATGCTTCTCTCCTCTTTGCCAATCTTGTTCGAAGCCACGCAGTAATAGATCCCTGATGCAGTGCTATGTTCTGTAGTCAGCTTGCTTATGATCTGACAAGCAAAGGGAGAAAAAGAAAGGGGTTGTTTTTAGTGGATCCGTAGTGGGGCAGTGGAAAAGGGCCATAAATGCTGTAGATGAAAGTGTTATATTTTATGGTAGAAAAAGCACAATTAACAAAGGAATCCCCATTAATGAATGAAGCCCAACACCGGTCAAATGTTTCTCTCCCGTCTCCCTTTATCTCAGCCCTTCAATTCACTTCCCTTTCTCACCCCCAGCAACTCCTTCCCTTTCCTTCTTCCCCCTACAAACAGGGCTTCGCTTTGCAACACACCTGTGGGACAGAGTGTGGGACATAGACCCAAAAGGAGGGACACACTAGAAACATTCATGCAAGAACCTGAAAATACAGGGCTCCTCACTTATTCAGTGCCAATAACTTTCCCCACAACCTCACATTCATGATTCTTTATTTCTGCAGTAAATAATTTTCAACAAGGAGAGGACGCCAAATTTTGTGTGGACACTAGGTAACTATGAACCTAAAAATGAGTGATGTCCCTTGAAATGAGGGACAGTTGAGAGGTATGTTCCCCTGGAGCAGGAAAGTACTTGGCCCTGTCTCTGATGAGGTTTAGTTTGTTCTTGTGGGGATTCCTTGGGTCAGAAGCTGCCTCAACACAACAGGTGAAATGTAGAAGACAATAGCAGAAAACTCAGAACACATTGCTAAGACAGTAAGCTGGATTTCAAATGGAGGAGACTCTTTCAGCATCGGTGGGGAAGAACTTTTCAGTGGTTCAGTCGGAGATGTGGGCCAAGTTCAAGTCCATTCTTACTATCTTCTGTTTCTGGAGATCTCTCTATACCACCCTGCTTTGATACATGCCCTTCTGAACAAACTGATTGTCTTGTGGCTCTGGGTCATCATGATGCAACATCACACTATCGTTAGGAAAAGTCAGCTGGTCTCATCTTATTTCTGGATATGTCACTGGTACCGCTAGCAAGGTGCTGAACCCCTCACAACTGAGATGCTCCTGCAAGATTACTTTGCATTTCCCTGGAGTTTTTCACCTGAGGATCTCAAAACACACATTTGGAACAAATATCACTTTCCTTGAAGTCCCTTTTAACGAGTTTGAGAGCCAGAACTTATAGCACTCCCCCTGGCCTTTTGTCCTTATCTCAGAGTGCTTTGATGTGTAGAAAAGCATCTCAGGATTTTCTTTTTAATATCCTAAACTAAATGCACACAAGACATTCCTTTTCTCCTCATAAAGTTTCACCTTGCCTGTGGTTGGAGCAGGGTGGGATGTATTTTCAGTGAGTTGCTTAAGATTTTCTGAGCTTTGGTGCTTTAAATCCTGTAGGGAAATGAGATTCAAAGGTTTGATCCCATGTGAATTTTACATTTCACCTCTGCAGAAGAACAAGTAAATGAAAAGGTGTCTTTGTTTCTCATGGGGACATACTGTGCTGTAGTTAAGCAAAACCAGGGGAAAAATCCAGTTCCCCTGGCCTCCAACACAGGAAGGGTAGTGGGCCCCTAAATGCTGCCACTGCACTTCATTTCTGATGTGTCAAAAACAAAATCACACCAAAGAGGGAACATTTTTTGTACATTTTTTCCACGAGTCCTCCACTTCCCTCCACTATAACACTTAATAATGGCCCTGATTCTGCAAAGTACTTGAACACTTTGATTTAACATTAAACACTTGCTGAACTGGGACCAATATTATCTGCATTATTATCAGAGCTTATATTTATATAAAGCGACAAAGAGTCCTGTGGCACCTTATAGACTAACAGACGTATTGGAGCATAAGCTTTCGTGGGTGAATACCCACTTCATCAGACGCATGTGGTGGAAATTTCCACAGATCCAGACTAACACGACTACCCCTCTGATATATTTATATAGGTTTTTTTAATCGCCCAAACGATATGTGCAGGAATTGCTGCAGTCAGGACTGCGAGTCAGCAGTCTCTGGGATGAAATTGGACAGCTGTTCGACAGCTCACAGCCTCACTGCATGTCAGTTCTGCACTGGAAGTCAAGGAGAATACTAGGTAGCCAGTTAAAATGGCAAGGGGAAGATTGCCGGTAGGCAGAACGTAATTACCCATAGTGGAATTTGGCAAGAGAAACAACCCTATGCTTCTGAAAACTGCCATGAGATCTTACTGTCCAGTTGCTGGTCAAGAATACAGGATTTAAAAAATGGGGTCTATATCCCGAGGAAAAGCCCTATAGCAGGGAAAGGAGAAGAGAAGATGACTAGAAGGCTTGCTATGCAGATGTCATTTATCAAGGAAGTGCTTAGATGTGAAGGTGATTGGACAGGTGGGGAAACATTCCCCATTCTTCCAATTTGGGGGAATTTCTTGGGGAAATCTTACTGAAGAAAGGAGAGAAAGAGTAACAGATTTCCTTCTTTGCATATAATGCACTCAGGTACCATGGTGGTAAGTGCAGTATACTCTCTAGAGATGGCAGATAAGCCCTCAGTTTAGTGTCTTGTCTTAGAAAGAGCACCTCAAGAAGCCCTCCAAAAAGTTGCTTTTACAACAGCAGCATTCAGCAGAGAAATGCATAGGATTTCAGTGGGGAAATTAAGGATTCAAAGTGATTTTATTTAATAAGATGAATCCCTTGAAACCATTATGCACCAGCTTTTCACTCTGGCTTTATGCTTCTGGGTAAATCCCTGAGATCAGGAGTCCAATTATCTTTGCAGCATCTTAAATAAAGTTCTCAGTTGCCAGACTGCCCTAATCTTGTTTCAGTTTGCAATAAAACGACGCTCTGGAACACACAAATATTCCACCGGGGGAGGGGGGGGGGTTAACCAGTTTGCACAAATCTCTCAACCCCTCCCATAGTAAAATCAGACAGGTTTGTCTTTCACTCAACAACATATACCAGGATGAACCTGAACAGAGGGTTAGGAAGCCAGCACTGGGATCTGCTTTTGAAGTGGCCATGGACAAACTTGGGAAACAAGTTCCATGGACAAGTAACCCCTATTAACCCGGAGGGTTAAAAAAAATCATTTCATACACAATGCAGATGTTTCCACAGATGTTCATCAGCTGTTATTCTAGATAGTTTAAAAAAGCCCAGGCTGAACAAACATCAGAACCATTAAATATGTCTGTGCTTGGCCATGAACCACAGGTGGAGATTAGGGGACTGTTGCCATCCCTTTTGAATTAAAATAATTGTAATACACAAGAAAAATGCACAAAAGGAGGGTGAGTGTGGGGAGTGGGATGAAACTGAGCAAATGAAAACATAAGGCTAACATAGGGGAACAGAGGCCTAACAGTGAGGCCTATTAGATTGGAGTCATCTCTCAAGTGAGGTGGAGAACACCTATCAGCTGGGACATTTAAAACAGAACTAGGACAAATCACTGAAGGATATTCTGATGGAATGATCCTACATTGCTTGCAGGGAAGAGCTAAATGATCCAGTAAGTACCCTCCATCTCTTAATTTCTATGCTTAATGTATTTGATAGGCATAGACAGACCTGGAAAATTGTACCAGCAGTAGAAGTATCCTGGCCATAGGATCATAGAATAACAGGGTTGGAAGCGACCTCAGGAGGTCATCTAGTCCAACCCCCTGCTCAAAGCAGGACCAATCCCCAACTAAATCATCCCAGCCAGGGCTTTGTCAAGCCTGACCTTAAAAACCTCTATGAAGGAGATTCCACCACCTCCCTAGGTAACCCATTACAGTGCTTCACCACCCTCCTAGTGAAAAAGTTTTTCCTAATATCCAACCTAGACCTCCCCCACTGCAACTTGAGACCATTACTCCTTGTTCTGTCATCTGGTACCACTGAGAACAGTCTAGATCCATCCTCTTTGGAACCTCCTTTCAGGTAGTTGAAAGCAGCTATCAAATCCCCCCTCTTTCTTCTCTTCTACAGACTAACTAATCCCAGTTCCCTCAGACTCTCCTCATAAGTCATGTGCTGCAGCCCCCTAATCATTTTAGTTGCCCTTGGCTGGACTCTTTCCAATTTTTCCACATCCTTCTTGTAGTGTGGGGCCCAAAACTAGACACAGTACTCCAGATGAGGCCTCACCAATGCCGAATAGAGGGGAATGATCATGTCCCTCGATCTGCTGGCAATGCCCCTACCTATACAGCTCAAAATGCCATTAGCCTTCTTGGCAACAAGGGCACATTATTATCTGCTGGATCCAAAATTTTACCCTATTTTTTTCTGAATAGATCTTTTCAGATAGAATACAGTGTTCTCTGCTGAGTTATAGGGATTACTCTGAAGTCAAATCTGCAATTACTTTGAAATGACACGTTTATAGTGACGTTATCATTGATGAAAGGTGGCAAATTGATACTTGAGAGACCGTAGTCTTCTGTTTTCCCTCTGTAGCAGCCCACACACAAGCGCAGTTCAAGCTTCCATGACACATCGCCCCTTACCAGCGTGACTGGCAATTCAGCTGTGTGTCCAATCAATCCTTTGCTCCTCTGTCAAGACTGTGCATAAGCTGATTAATGACAAGGTATTGCAATGGCAGTTGTACTTTGGATACTTTTCTAGAGGGAGTTGGATTGAAACCCCTATGAATCACTACAGAGAGGCCACCAAATGCCCTCCAGAGATGAACAATTTCTGACCGCTTGGGCTGGCTTTGAACTCATGACATAGAAGGCTTCATTGCCCCTTACATAATCCCTGGGCCACCCAGTCCCTCTAGTCTAAATGCCACATGATTAATAAATAGTTATAATAAAAGCAAGTTAACTAATTAAGTTTAAACCGAACCACAAAAGAGATAAATGTGATCTCTAAGGCAAGTAATGAGAAGACACTGCTAGGAAAAAAAATGGACTGGAATAGTCCAATACATTCCATATGTTTAACTGTGTAATGTTCCTGCACTGATAAAAAAAAAAAAGAAGAAGAAGCTATTTTAGAGGCAGCCAAGATGCATTCCACAGTCACACAACATGAGTGTCCTAAGACGAGCACAGCGTAGCTCGGCTTTTTCTTTAAGCTAGAGTAAGTTGGAGCCAGGAAAAATAAATAATGTTTTCTACCCTTTGTTTTCAGTTCCTTGGTCTCATCCCTCCCTCTTCTGGCTCTAGTTAACAATTCTTCTCTCTTTCACTCCATTAGCTACATGTGGGCGAGATAAGGAGGAGAGGGTAGAAAAGTGATCAGCTGTCTAACGCTGGCAGCGTGGGGAAGGAGATGGCTAGAGGAAGATGAAATTAACAGGAATTTCACTAGAAATCCTGCAAAGAATATATTGAATTAGCTCCTTATTCAGCCACAGGGAGGGCAATGGTATCATACTTGTATTTCATTGTTAAAGTTGCTGTCTTAACTGTCCCAGTCAGATCTTAGCATGTTCATTTAAAAGCTGATAAAGGGAGGTGTGAGGACTAGCAATTAGATAAGAGCTGCTTAACCTCCCTAGGTCCTCCTGAAATTCACCAGCCAGATAAAATCATAAGGCTCCCCACAAAAAACATCTCTAATCAGCTGCATGAACTGGGCAAACTAACCCATCAGATTCTGAACCACATGTACATGTGAAGGAGAGAAAAGTCCCACAGAAACAAGGATTGCATTATCTATGGACCCTGCTATTTTTTTTTGTTTTTACTATGAGCTATTCTCCCAACTTCAGATCAATAGAATCAGTTTTATAATGGGAAAGAAAATAAAGGAATATTATCCCAGCATCTTTCAATCTGAAGGGAAAATCTCAAAGCAATTTACATCTTGGGAGATGCTTTACCTGGCACTAAAATGAAGCCACCTCTGGAAGCTGCTTAACAGTTTAAGACAGGAAGTGAAGACTCCAGTATCCAACCAAAACTGCAGGGAGAAATTGGGTGGCAGAACATAAATTGGCCAAATAGGAATTTGGCCAGGAACTCTGAATTAATGCCCTGGTTCTTGTGACATATGCTGAGGTGTCCAGAATAACCACACATTATTCCTTAAAGCTGAAACTCACTCATGAGTCATCAGTCTTTGGGCAGGGAACTTCACAGAGGCAGAGCGATGAAATTCCCCTCCCCATCTGTGAAAAGGAATAATAACATCAGCTCTACATCCCACAAGGATAACATGAGACTTCATTGATTTTTGTGTGCAAGGCACTTACAGGGTTACCATATTGCAATACTGGAAAAAGAGGACACTCCAAGGGGCCCAGGCCCCGCCCCAACTCTGCCCCAACTCTGCTCCATCCCCAAAGTCCCTGCCCCAACTCCGCCCCCTCCCCTGAGCACCCCGCATTCCCCCACCTCCTCTCCCCTGAACGCTCCGCCCCCCTGCTCCTCCCCCCCGCTGCTTCCCGCGACTCAAATGTTCGCGGGAAGCCTGAAACAGGCAGGCAGCAAGTAAGTTGGGGCGGCGGGAGGGGTCGCAAGCCAGTCCGGTCCCCCTGGCCGAGCGGCTCCCTCCGGCGGCCGGCCCCGGCCAAGAGGCTCTGGCCCCGGTGGCTCGGGCCCAGCTCGGCTTGGGCCCTGGGGCACCAGCCCTGGTTCCGGCCGAGCGGCTCCGGCCTGGCCCCGGCCCCGGCCGAGCGGCGCCGGCCGTTGGCCGAGCACCCCCAGCCCCTGTCCCAGCGGCTCCAGCCCAGCTTGGCTCTGGTCCCAGTTCCAGCCGAGCGGCTCCGGCCCGGCCCCGGCCCTGGCCAAGTGGTGCCGGCCGGTGGCCGAGCACCCCTGGCCCCAGCGGCTCCAGCTCCAGCCCCAGCGGCTCTAGCCCGGACCCAAGCCCCACGACCCCGGCCGGAGATCCGGCTGGAGCATGGCCCGATTCCTGGGGGAATTGGGCCCCTCTCTTGCTAAAGCCGGCCCTGATCGGGGGGTTGTTAGTTTTGCTGCAGCCACTCCACTCGCACTCGGGGTCCCCTGAGCATCTTTTGCCCCAGTGCGAGAGGCTGCAGCAAAACTAACAACTCCCCGATCTGTGGGGGCACAGAGGCGGCGTCCGAGCGCGCAGCTGTCTCCTCCCCGGGCTCCGGTTGCTGCTGTGCTGGGGAAGTTGCTTTGGCCCCCGCGCGTGGTGGAGAGCGGTGGGAGCCGGGAAAGTTGGAGCCCGGGGAGGAGGCGGTCCCCTTACCATGTCTCTCTATTTTCCCGGACATGTCCGGCTTTTTGGAAATTCCTCCCGGACGAGGATTTGAGGACCAAAAAGCCAGACATGTCCGGGAAAATCCAGACGTATGGTAATCCTAGGCACTTAGAGATCCTGACAAGGTATTATTATGAGATCGCAACTGAAAAATATCACCTCCAGCAGCACAGACTCCCCTAGCACCTTGCTGGATCATTGGTTCGCTACTGACTCAGGGAAAACTCAGGACTAAAAAAAATGCAGTAGTGCCTCAAGCAAAGTTCAAAACTCAGTGTACTTGATAGAAAGCAAAATTCTGGTTTTAGGGTAGCAGCCCCAGGAATTTATGGGGGGTGGTTTCTGCATTTTCAGCAGGCAGGGCCCTAAAATATTAGTGCCACTGTACAAACATGCATCTCTGCAGGTCTTTGAGAGCCTGAAATGGAAGGAATCTGAGACAAGAGTGTAGTGAAGAGCTGGAGATGGGGGAAAATTCACCCTCCCCTTTGCAGGACTTCAGCTATGGCAGGACAGGCTCAAGTCACACAGGAAAAATAACCAATTTCAGCTAATCCCAGCTTCATAACACAGTCAATAAAAGCCAGGTTAACCCAGTCTCCAACATCTTTATTATTTCATCTGGCTAGTCAAATGCAGATGAATTACTTGCTAGGACATAGTGGGAATGGATTGGTCTATTTCCTGTCTGTTTCATTTCTGGTGAGAATAACCACTGATAAAAACAAGGAAAAGTCTGAAGGCTACAAGATTTCATCAGTGTCTTTTTTAAATTATATTCTATTATCCAAAGGCTCCACTTAACTCAACACAGATAGCCTTGGTCTTCAGAAAGGGGGTGGGTGGGATTGTCCACAATGTAAACTGGCAGACATAGTGCTGAAATCTGAGATTCACATAACCTAGCTTTATTAATAGGAATAAATCTTAATCAAGACATAGCGTTATTAGGAAAGACATCAGAATGCCTTTATAAGCAGCAGGCCAGGGGGAGATGAAAATGAATGAACAAATCATAAATTGTAAAATTATATAATTTATAAATGTATTTTTTAATGAAAGTTTAATAATTTAATAATCAAATATTTAAATGTGTACGTTCAAAGGGTGTGTGCTGAGGGGTACTGAGGGTTTAATAATAATATATGGAGATATACCTATCTCATAGAACTAGAAGGTACCAGGGACCTTGAAAGGTCATTGAATCCCTTGCCTTCACTAGCAGGACCAATTTTTTGCCCCTGATCCCTAAATGGCCTCCTCCAGGATTGAGCTCACAACCCTGGGTTTAGCAGGCCAATGCTCAAACCACTGAGCTATTCCTCTCCCCAGGAACACACAAAAACATGAACACTTTAGCAAGACTGCAATCTAGAAAAAGCAACAAAGGCCAGAAAAGGCTACTGCAAACTGGGATCAAACAACAGCTGCAAAGTTATTTTAATAATCCCAAAGGAACAAAACAGTTGTGTTGCAGAGAAATTGCTTACAGAGAGAACAACAAGAGTCATATTTAGAAAAATAAACTTGGGTGGAGGAGGCTGGATCTATGTATCCTTGTCTTCACTACCATGCTAAACCGGCGCCGCTGTGATTGATGCAGAGGTGTCGATTTAGTGCATCAGGTGAAGATGTACTACGTCAACAGGAGCACACTCTCCTGTCAACACCGCTTCACCGTGTCACGCGGTGTCACCGTGTAGACACCGCATTAAGTCGATGTAAGTTACATCACTCATAGGGCTGTTTTTTTCACATCCCTGAGCAATGTCACTTACATCGACTTAAGCAGTAGTGTAGACAAGGCCTTATTAAGGTACTTATACAATAGTACCTGAGCACCGCACAATCTATATGTATTTATCTTTGCAGCAGGAGGGAACTGCTATTATCCCAGTTTTACAGATGGGGAACTGATGCACAGAGACAATAAGTGACTTGCCCAAGTTTAGTTCCTTAACCACTGGACCATCCTGCTTCTGACTATTTCAGGAGAAGAGATGGGGCCAAAGAGCCTTCTGCTTCTAGTTCACTGTTCTGAATTCTACTTAATGGTGAGACATGGTTGATCAGAAGCGTACGTGAATTGAGGCAGTGGTCTCAGCCCATGGCTCCTGGACAGATGTCATAATGAAAGAAGACACCTTTGTCAATGGATTCAGGAAGGCAGGGACTGAATGAGTCACAGAAACGTGGTCTGTTCTGGTCAGGGATGGGAGAAGAAATTTGCCCTGTGCTGCCCATGCTATTCCTGTTCTGAGAAAGGCTTTGACGCTGCCAGTCGAGCACTTTTCACCTTGGTGCCTTTCAGACCCAAACACTTCAAACTCTTGCCCTGCTCCTGCTACCCGTTCCCTGTGGGGCAACACTTACACCTGGCTGGTGCCCCATTGAAGTCAAAGGGGCTCTGCACAGCCACAGTGGGAGGTTCAACTGCATGGCTTGGAGCCTGCAATACTATACCAATACTAATACAGTGCAGCCACCTCTAGAACAGAGAGCAACAGCCAATGAGCACACACCAGTATGGGGGGAGGGCGAAATTTTGGCCAGGGAAATTGGGTCAAATCCCTGCTCTGACCAAAACTTCCAAGGGAGAGTTTACATCAGAGTGGTAGGCACTGTGTACATTCAATAACAATAACAGTGTCTACACGGTGCAGCCAGGCACAGTGAGTGGCTAGCATGGAACTCAATTTTTCAAGCACAAAAGCTTGAAGCGAGTCCATGGACAGAAAACCTGTGTGAGCAGCTTTGAGTTGGGCTTGTGGTACTCTTCTCCCTTGTCTGGTAGACTAATGTCCACTAAAGCTCTGCAAAACAATGAACTTTCACTTCATCCATTGTCATCAGGAGGATTATTTTTTGTGATTTTGTTCACAAGCCTTTGCAGTTTGGGGGAAGGGTAAGTGTTGCAGGTTTGGGCAGAGAAGGCAGCCTGAGGCTGAAATTCCAGATACAATTGGTCAGATATTTGCCCTGGGCAAAAACTTGCCAGGTTTGCACTTGAAAATCTTTTTGGGGAGGGAAAATGGGAGGTGGGGTGGGGTTGGGTGTTTGCCCTGTGTGTGTAAAACAAAACAAAATAAAATAGTGATGTTTATGTTTTGTTGCATGTTTCAGGAATCCCAGCCTGATGCACAAAGCAGCAGCTGCTGCTGAAAGACTGGTGGAGGGGGGATTTTACAACTGTTGCAGCAATTGCAAGGCGCCTTATTTGCGCCGTGGCTTTTTAAACTGATTTTCAAACATGTAAAAGCCCCTGGACACAGATGGGTCTGGTTCATGATCACGCATGTGGGCAGTCTAATTCTCCTCTCATGTTGGTTTCCCAGCGCCATTTGCTTCAATGGAGTTATTCCTGCATTACACTGGTGTGAAGAGAGATGGAGACTGAGGCCCTTGTCTACACTGCCATTTACTTTGGTCTAACTACGTTGCTCAGGCGTGCGAATAAGCCACCCTCCTGAGCAACGTACGTTACACTGACCTAAGTGCCAGGAGAGCTTCTCTGCCGATTTAGCTACTGCCACTCACAGAGGTGGTTTTATTATGCTGAGGGGAGAGAGCTCTCTTGTCAGCATAGAGTGTCTTCAGCAGACTCACTACAGTGGTGCAGCTGTAGCGCTTCTAGCATAGACTAGCCCTGAGTTTATTAGCAAGAGCTCAGCAGACCTGACATGGGAGGGGCCTCGAGAACCTGAAAAGCCAGGGACCTGAATGCTTTACAAAGGAAGAACCTTTGTGGGGACAAGCTGCTGTTATCTAAAGAGAAAGAGACTGTTGTCAGTTGCTAGAAGAGGATCCGAATTAAATAGCTCTTATTCCTCCCAAGAGGAGGTTTCCATGGTCTAATTTTCTATAAAATACAGCAGGCCAGGTTTGGAATGAGATCTCTGCCCTACTCATATGCCTCTTCCAGCAACTGTTGAGATTCTTTACAAACAGCTGGGACTTTCTGGGTGGTTGCTTCTTCTCTACAATTCTGAGACTAAAGGAGCAGCAAAAGACAGAGCCTAGAGCCTGAGTTATCGAGACACATACAATCCTAAATGTGGGGAAGCCCCAGCAGGGAGACAGCTCCGGGAATGAAATTGGAATTGTGCTTTTCTTCCCCCCAGCCACATTTTCAGAGTTCATTTTAAATTACATTCAGCATTGAAAGTCTCCATGAGACTCTCCAGGTGGGAGAGGACTTGATTCTCCAGGGTGCTGATCAATCTGGACCCAGTCCAGGAAAGCTTATCTGTAAGCAGGTGAGTAGTTCCATAAAGTTAACCATGTGTTTAAGTGCTTTGCTGAGTCAGCACCAGAAAACAAAGCCTCTTGCAGGATTGAGTCCCAACACACCTGATGCATCTCCACACCTACCCCTGAACAAACAGAACTGTGACACTGCCTAGAGACCCATACATATCCATATATACATAATAACTAAGGGGTAAAACATGTCAGAGCCACACCACAGCCTCTTCTCCAGTGCAGAGTCAGAAGTCTGCAGCTGTGGCGCAGAACATTTGCAGCAATCACCCTGGATTGGAATGTTCATGCATAAAAGGTGCCACCTTGTTCTTTGAAATGTTCCAGTTTGTGGCATTTAGGCCCAGACCCAATGGAACTCTGGGAAGTATCATGTCTCCTGGAGCTCCCAAGCACACACAGGGATCATGCCCACTGTGCCACCTCTAAAGGTGTGCAGCAGGCAGTTCATGGGCAGCCAGCTTTGCTGGCCAGTGAAGACAGACAGGTGTTTATGGTTTTACCTCCTTCCACTTGTGGAGTCACTGATGCCCCAGGGGGTCAGCGAACAACCACAACTCCAGTGGAAGTCAGTGGGAGCTGCAGGTGCTCAGAATCTCTGAAAACCAGGCCCAAGTTATCTTGAAGTGGGCACCCCAAAAATGGGTGCATCCAAACTTAGGGGGCTCTCAGGAAAATGTAGATGCCGAGGTTATTATTATGGGGATAATAATGCTTCCATCCTTCACAGGTGTACTGTGAGCATGTTGGTGAAGCGCATTCCAGATCCAAAGTGCTTTGTAAGTGAGAAGTATTTTGATGAGCTTAGAGCTGAGTGCTAGTCACAGGCCCCCTCTTGTGCACAGCAGTCCTTACGCTTTCTCAAGAGTGAGCGAGACTGAAAGGTTTTTGACCCACATGTCTTTGGAGAGTTTTAAACAGGGCAAGTGACATCACTGCCAGAGTCTAACATTCCTAAACAGCAGAGATTTGAAAATGATCTCAGGGCTATGGAATTTAAAGCATGTTAGCAGTTAGCGGGAAAGCAGTGCTTGAGAAACTCAAGGAGAGCTACTCTGTGTGAGTGCAGCAGCTCCTCCAAGAAACCCAGGATTATTCCAGGACATACCTTTTTTTTATCTTCATGCATTATGTATTTCTCCTCAATGCTCTCAATTTTGTTGCCTGTCCACATGTCTGTCTCATTGATGTTTTTCTGAACGACAATTCTTTTTCCACTGTGTCTGCAGCTGGAGGTGAAAAAGGGAGGATGACATTGAAAAATACACATGTATGTACATAGTCTATATAGGAAGCATTCGAACAGAGGTGGTCTCTATCTATACAGTGCCCCCGGACTTCTTGAAAGCTACTGATGATAACAGACTGATGGAGATTTCTGTCTCCTTGTGGAAATGACCATCACTACATCTCAAACTAATTTGGGGGCATGTTTAAATTTGGTTTAAACTTTGATCCAGCTAAATCATTTTCTGCTGTGCCTTAAACCAGCCAGAGCATGTGTCTAAACTGTGAACTCCAGATTAGAATACAGTAAGAACAATGTGTTTGCAATGAACAACAGTCATAGGTTAGAACATGGGTTAGTCCCATTCACAATGGCTGGTCAAACTGTGTTAGAGACCAGGTTAGCTTCAACATGGTTTTCAAACTGCATCTAAAGACCAGGGCAGAAGGAGTGTTTATAGTGAGATATACCACAGCTAGGAGACACAAATATCAGCATTCTGCCACCAGTGAAACTCTGCCAATTCTCTAAGAACTGCAAGTGATATTTCTGCAAGCTGAGGCCTTCAGACTACTGGACGCTCCGGAACTCGTGTGTGACAATCTATCTAAAGTATTTATACAGCCCTGTTGATCGCCACAACAATGCTGTGGGATAGGGTATTTCTATAATCCTCATTTTATAGATGGGGAACTGAGGCACCAAGAAGCTAAGTGAACAGCCTAAGGTCATACAAGAAGTCTGTGGTGGAGCAGGGAACTAAACCAACATGTCCCTGGCTAGTGCAGTCTCCATAAGAAACTCTACTAAACACCCCATGAAATAGCTAAAGACAGAGAGTATGGGGTAATTAAATCAAATCACTAAAGTGTGATTTGCAAAACAGGAGATACACCTGCAGATCATTATAGTCATAGCTCATTAAAGATATCAGACACTTCCTGTATATTCTGAAATTCAGAACCCCACTTATTCAAACAGTGGGAAGTGAATGATGGCTTTTAATGTCCCTGCTTAGAAAAGCCAGGTAGGATAAATAAGCGCAGAGAAAGGGATTGGAATGGGTGCATACTAAGACAACAGAGGAAAAAGAAGTAGAGGTTCCATTCATAATAATAATAATAATGCATATTGAAAATTAATTCAATATGTTTGCATACATCCCAAAAAGGGCCAATGTCATTCTGGGGTGTATAAACAGGAGTGTTGAATATAACACATGGCAGGTAATTGTCCCGTGCTACTTGACACTGGTGAGGCCTCAGCTGGAGTGTTGTATCTAAGGCCTAGTCTACACTGGGGGCGGGTGTCGATGTAAGATACGCAACTTCAGGTACGGGAATACTGTAGCTGAAGTCAACATATCTTATTCCGACTTACCTCCTGTCCTCACGGCGCGGGATCGACGGCTGCAGCTCCCTCGTCGACTCCGCTACCGCCGCTCTCTCCGGTGGAGTTCCGGAGTCGACGGGGAGTGCATTCGGGGATTGATATATCGCGTCTCGTTAAGATCCCCGATAAATTGATCGCTACCCGCCGATATGGCGGGTAGTCTGGACGTACCCCAATTCTGGGTGACATGCTTGAAGAAAGATGTGGACAAATTGGAAAGAGTCCAGAGGAGAGCAACAAAAAGTGATAAAGGCTTTGGAAAACCTGACCTATGAGAAAAGCTTAAAAAAACTGGGCATGTTTAGACTTGAGAAAAGCACATTAAGGGTGACCCTGTTACAGACTTCAAATATGATAAGGACTGTTATAAAGAGGACAGTGAATCAATGTCTCCATGCCCACTGACGGTAGGAAAAGAAATAACGGGCTTAATCTGCAGCAAGGAAGATTTAGGTTAGATATTAGGAAAAGCTTTCTAATGGGTAGTTAAGCACTGGAATAGGCTTCCAAGGGAGGTTGTGGAAGCCTCATCTTTGCAGGTTTTTAAGAACAGGTTGGACAAACCTGTCAGGGATAGCTTAGGTTTATTTGGTTCTGCCTCAGTGCAGGGAGCTGGAGTAGATGACCTCTCGAGGTCTCTTCCAGTTCTACATTGCTATGATTCAATATTAAACAAATACAGAGTAGGGTGTGCTTCTTATTAGTTCTGAAGTTTCATCGCAGATGGCACTCTTCAGAGGGCTTGCTGGATCAGGGGACTGGTATCTGTGCTGGGCTAGGGATCTTTTCATTTCATGGTTGCCAGTTTAAATCCAGTTTAGGATGGAAGTAAATGGAAATTGTTACCATGTGATTGATGGCTGGGTAGTGAATTCAATTTGGATCCTAAAAGACAGGTGTCTACATCACAAAGTCAACACACATGAAATCCGCCCCCTTGTTAGCAGTTTCAGCAGAGATGCCAAGGTTTGGATGACCAGGGAATCTGAACTTCTGCCCTCAGTCTTGAGGCCATTGCAACAGAATAGGGTTATAGAAGGTAAAACTTGTGCAAAATAAATGTGACCAGATTTTCAGAGGTGCAGCATACCCATAAACCCCATTGATTTGCTTAGGACAGGGGCTCTCAAACTTTTTTACTGGTGACTCCTTTCACATAGCAAGTCTCTGAGTGCGACCCCCCTTATAAATTAAAAACACTTTTTTATATATTTAACACCATTATAAATGCTGGAGGCAAGCGGGGGTTGGGGTGGAGGTTGACAGCTTGCAACCCCCCATGTAATCACCTTGTGACCTCCTGAGGGGTTCTGACCCCCCGTTTGAGAACCCCTGGCTTAGGAGTTGTGGGTGCTGCACTTGTGACAATCAGGCTCCCAATACATAAGATCTCCTCTGTAAGATGCACATTGGGGAAGAAGTGTTTTTGCCAGGAGATCACAAGACACGCTTTGGATCAATAAATCTGTACTAATATTGGTATCTCCATCCAGCACGGTCTGATATGAAGGTGCCTTGTGTGGCTTCCTACAAGTAACAATTCCCTCATAAGGCTGCGTAAGGCAGGAGCTCAAAGGAAACAAGTCAAATCACAGCTAGACTTGGAGTGAACAATGACCGCGCATTGGGACTCCAGCTACAACAGTGAGAGAGAGAAGGAGAGGAAATGAGACAACAGCAGGAAATGAGGGAGGGTGGGGTGTGTGTCATTTCCCACAGGAATCCTCCTACAGCTTCTGCTGAGGAGAGATAAGACTGCCTCCGAGGCCAGCAGAGGTAGACGCCACTCTGCAATTGTATTTAAATTGATAACATCAGGGACTGAATAGCTCGGGGAGTTGGGACTGGGGTTATGCCCAGCCTTTTGCTTCCAGGTTACTGATTCTAATTTGGACCAGGTTGGCAGTAATGCCCCAGAGTTACTCACACACCGTGCCTGCTGTTGGTGGTATGTCAGCAAACTAAAACGCAGGGAAATGTTGTACTTTGAGTGTGAAGTCTCACAATCCCATCCTAGATGCAGGGCTCGGAGGAGATTGCCGGTGAGCTAGTGTGACTTCCGTCAGGATGCCTGATACATGACCCTGTAGTATTCCCTCTCTAGTCTCACCTAAGCCCTTGCTAAACACCTTCAGGATGGTGCCTTGAATACCTCCCAGGGAAGACTAGTGCAATACCTATCTGCTCTGACAAAGGTCTGCAAATTCCCAGTTATTGTTTTATTCCTGGAGGGACACTGTGTCTGTTGGCCAAATGCTAAACCAATTACCAGGCTACCCTTCATGTTCTCAGGTGGGTGCACACAGGACTGCTGCTGATGCTTGAATCTTGGGACCCTGATGGCTGCTGTCCCAAGTAATCCCACAGGTAATTTCCCTTTGGTAGCAGCTGCACTAAAATGGCCTTGTCTGGGAGATTCTCTTTGCAGACTGTCCATGTCCGCTGGCCTGTCACCAGACATGTCCTTGAAAAAGAGCTGAAACTGCAGCCAGCGTTACATTTTCCATTGCTGCTTTTCAAATGACAGCAGAAAAAAGGAGCTACACAGCACATTTCTCTCCTTATTCCCACATCTGCTTTTATCTTTGAGGTGGAAAACCTGACTCCAGCCTTCTCACTGCAGAAAAGGGTTAAAGTGCAACTGGAGTTGTTACGTTTGGCCCCTGTATTTCCCTTTGGTGCTCACCAGGGGAAGCACTCCCCATTCAGATCTGAGCCCAGGCCTCTCCCCGTGGACTACTTAGCTAATATCTCAACAGGAACAAAGGAAACGTCTATTTGTCTACAGAATCCTCATGAAGCATCTCGTGTTTAACTCGCTTAGTTTCTATTTGCTGGATTCTGACCTGCCAGCTTTCTTCTGCCTCTGCAAACTCTCATGCTGTCTCCAGGTCTTTATCAAACAAATGTTCACAGCAAGACACTCAACCTTTTGCTGCACCTTGCAGTATTGTATAATATACAGGTTGATGTGGGTGGATGATGACTCAAAGTGCACTGAAGAAGATGGCTCCTGAGATTCAGGTTAGACACATGGAACTCCTATGTGAAACTGAACCTAAATCTTTGAAACATTTGTCCATCAATGATCCCTGAAGGGATAGAAAGGGGGTCTTTTCTCTGTGATTGCTGGATTTCTACACTTAAAAAGAATACACTTTTCCTTCAAATCTGCCTTGCTGGTCACTCTGCCACTCAAAATCTGCCATTCCCTTGTCAACCAACCATATATTTTGCATCCAAGGTTTCACAGGAAAAAAACTCCAGCTAAGTCAAAGGGGCATTGTCAGGTTAAAGAGAATCTGGTCCAATTCTGTTACACTAAAATAACCTAACACTGTTCTGACAGTAAAAGAGGCCATAAAATGGGTATAATTTACAGCCTGAGCAGTGTAAAATGGCCTTACTGTAACTGAGACCAAAACATCTATTAACAAGCACATAATCTATTAAATTAGCTATTACTAATAACCCAGTAGACTACTGCAGCCGAATTCATTTTCAAAATCCAATTGATTTTTTTGCTCTCTGTGCTGTTATTTTTTGCACCTCTATTTCTCGGCTGAAACAATGCAAATCAATAGAATTAGTTTCACTTTTGTTGCAGCACTAAGAACCTGCTGGAGATCAGACCCAATGATCATGATCCCTTTTGGCCCAAAAATCTATGAATCCTGTGCTTTTGGGTTGCACACTCTGCAGGGGAATGGTTATTTGTTTTTAAAGCAGCTGTTTCCATTGGAATTTAAAGACTTGTGAACTTCTCTGTTGGTCATAAGTATTTGTAGAAGTTTATTTGTACAAAACCTAAATTTGGAGTAAAATGTGAATTGTGAGTGACCTTCAAGGCAACTATCATGTTTGCCTTAATTAAAGAAAACAAGATGGAAGATTCTTGCTCCATATTGTAATATTCTTTCTCATGGAAGTGGTAAGGGGGTTATATGGCCTTCCCCTTACAGATCATTAATCTGAAACCAGTTTGGTTTCATAGTAACCATCTGCTGTTTGGTGATCTGCATAAAATGAGTTGTTTGATCTCAGAACAGTTCCTACTGGACACAGAGCCCAGCACCACAGCTGGCACTAAAGGCTTGGCCCTGCTGCCATTTGAGTGAATGACTAAACTCCCATTTGCTTTAATAGTTCAAGATCAGGCATTTGGCCAGCACTCTCAGCTGAGGGGCTAAGGATTGAATAGACCTAATAAAGTGGCTCTCTCCAGCTCAGGGTTCAGAAAATGAACGGGGCTATAGCAGGGAGCCTGCACTGTGGTTGTCCATGCTGTGGACAGATGATTTCAATCTCCAAGAGCTCTCTGTTGCCCTGGACTTGCCCTTTGAAAAGTACAAAGAAAGGGCACAGATGCTATACCCAGACATTAAAGTCTTTCACGTCACAGATGCCCAAGCATATTGGCAAGAGGATTTCTCAGAAAAAGAAACAAATGATACGTAACCAGCTCACCCTGAGAAGAGAGCCCCAGGAGTGTGCACTTACCGCGTGTCTTCTGCAGGGGCGCATGGCTCCCATTCCCACATGATCTTGGGGTCCGGAGTCCCGCTCGCAGTGCACTGAAGGCTTTGTGTGCTTCCTAGGTTCACTTGTGCGACCTTGTCAAAGTCTGTCTCCTTTTCATAGATTTTGGGCCTCTCTAAAAAAAACAAAAACAAACCTCCATAAAGTGAGGTGACAAATATTGCCCATCCATAAAGCTGGAGCAGTGTCATTCGCTGGGCAGGCCTGGTTTCCGTAGGGGTGTATGTAGCTGTAACCACTGAGGAATGGTAAAGAAACGAGCTGGGTGCATGGTGACCAATGATACCGAAAAGGCTCCCACATAAAAAGTGTACAGTCACTAGCCTGAATGTTTCACGAGGTTTTACAAAACATGTAAACTACACCACATTAATCCCAGCCGCCTTCAAATGCCATGAACATTAGACGTCTCCTGGATAAAGCTACACAGTGAAATTCCCATTGACTTCAATAGGCATGGGATTAAGATGTTACAGGGTGGTTCCTTACCCTACAGGCAAAATCTGATCTCTCCTAGTTCTTATACCCTGGTGCCCAGACTTCCAGTGTCAATGGCTTAAGACAGGTTTCAGAGTAGCAGCCGTGTTAGTCTGTATCCGCAAAAAGAAGAACAGGAGTACTTGTGGCACCTTAGAGACTAACAAAGTACTCCTGTTCTTCTTTTAATGGCTTAAGAGAATCTTATCAAACAACTGGTGGTTTGGAACAGGGTTATCATTGTTTGTTACAAAAACTCTGGGGAGTTCACGAAGTCTTTTCGATTTGGACACCTTGCCTTCCTCCTTCATTACCTTGTATCATGCGCAGGATGAAGGGGAGAGGGAAGAAGAGCAGGGATTGCAAAGTGCGTGGTGCTCAGGGGGCAGAAGGCAGCTATAAAGGGTTGTGAAAAAATTCTCTCCACTTGCAAAACCATTAAACAAAGCTATTTGGGTTTGCAAAAATAGAAAAATATTTCTTAGTTTCTCTTTGAATTTTTGTAAAGAAAAAATGGATTCTTTCAGAAAATTGTCATTTTGCTACTGTGTTCCCTCAGAATATGATAAATTCCCATTTGGAGCCAAGTTGAGAACAAATCCTGATTTAGAAATGTTGGTGTAGTGTTGAGACTCCTGGATTGCTCAGGAACACCTCTCAATCCACATGCAGAGACATGCAGGGGCTCAACAATTTAAACAGCAGTAAGAGCAAAAAATGGATCATTCCAATATGCGCAACATTTTAACCAGAATCTTGGAAACAAAACTTTGGGTCATACTTAGTGAGGTGTGAACACTAAAATGTTTGCATAAGCATCCAAAAATGTGGCAGCTTATTTTAACTTTAATAAAGACTCTTGCATCTGCAAAACTGAGATCCTCTTTTGCAAACTTGACCCACGTGAATAATCTATAGTCAAGTGAGCTGCCCCATTGAAATCAATGGAACACAGGTTCTTATACTGTGCTCGTCACTGTAGTATGTGAGGAATAAACAAAACATTGTCACATGAAATCAACAGGACTGCTTGAATGACTAAGTATTATTTGTGTGGGTAAAGGGTACAAAATCAGAACTTTAGGTTGGAAATCTCATAAGATCAGGCTCAGTGTGACACTTCCAATACCTATGGTTGCCAATGGGGAAGGGATACTTGGTGTCTTCTATTTCTGGCTCCCGCAGAAACATGCCAAATGAAAAATGGTGGTATAACCCCCCCTTTTCCTAACCTCAGAAACTGACCTTTTCCTGACCTCAGAAAGGTTTGGGCGTGAAAACGTGGCCTCTTTCTTTATGCAGACTGCTCTGCCCATCCTTAGTCATATCTCTTTGTCCGCTTCTCATAACAGGAAATCATAAAGATTTATTGGTCTGGGTCCCTCTTTGGAACACCTCTGAGTAGCTGACTGTGGCTGCTTTAAGCCGAGAGCTTTTGACAAGTTGGGAAGCATACAGTAGATTAGATTTCTGTTTTTTTGGGTTGACTTCTTTTTTCTCCTACCAAGGAGGCCCCAGATATGCAAATATGAGCTATTGCCTAACTCATCAGTCTTGGACCCCTGCCCTCTGTTTTTGTCTCCCAGCCCTCTTCTCTGACTAGGAACTGACCAGCTTTGCTTTTCAGCTCTGATCCCATGTCTCTGTGGGATCCTCATTTTCCATTTCTCATGGCTTCCAGGTCAGACTAGGAAAGGTCTTCTGACCCCATCCCTGCTTGAAAATCTATCAGCTTTCCCCCTTAACAAGTTTTGAGGAAGGGTTGTTGACTGTAGAGGGTTCAGCAACATCCTAGCTCCCATGCCATAATGAGACATTAGTTGGAATAAATAACCTTAATTAGTGTTTCACTTTAAAAACGATTGACCTTTTGGCGTTAAGATATCTATTGTATAAGTTGCAGTTTGTTCCTTTTCTCCCCTTAAGTGGCCCTAATACCGTAGCACACACCATGCCACAAATCCACTTTCCACCCCTTCTTTCTCCCGGTAGAAAGATGAAGTTGGGATTATCTTGTGGTTAAGGCACAGGACTGGGAGTCAGCAGGCCTTGGTCTTACTCCTGACTGTGCCACCAACCCACTGTGTGATGCTGGACATGCAACTTCAGTTCTCCGTGCCTCGGTTTCCCCATCTGTAAAATGGAGGGAATAAAACCTACTATTTTAAAGATTGTCTTGTTAATGTTAGTAACCTGCTTTGAGATTCTTGGATGTAGGGTGTTATTCCTAAGGGAAGACTGGTACTGATTTGTGTTCTGCAGAGAAAGGCTACTTTTAATTGGTGTCTCTTTTCCCACCACTGAATCATTCCCAATCATAAACACCATCAAAAATCCCTGGTGGACAAGAGTCCATTTTCTATGCTCTCAGATCATTTTTTTGTTCGTACTTAAATCTTTCATTCTGCTCATCTGCAAAGAACTTGTACATGTGGTTTTTTACCAAAGAAAGAGCATTAAGGTTAATATAGAAGGGTGCAAAAATATTGTGTTTTCTTGGGTGTGAGCTCTGAGTTTTGCACACAGACTATATGTATATGAGAGAGGGAGAGACTGTGCGTGTACATGCGTGTGAGAGGGACAGAGAGAAAGAGTGTGTATGCGTGTGTAGGGGGTTGGGTCATATCCTAGCATATTAACAGAATTGTCTGTACTCTTGGTGAAATGATGAACATATTGGATGTCATTTAAATTATCTTTCCTAACAAGAAATGGCAATTTTTGTACTTGATCTAATTAAAATAATGATTTACCGGAGCGTCAAATGAATCCCTAATCCCTCAATTACTTTACTGCACGGTGCTATTAAATATTACTTGAAACCTAAAATGAGTTGAAATGATTCATCAAATGCCATAATTATTTATGAGACTTAAGCAATTATTTACTTAAAATTAAAGGGGTTTGCTGAAAAAACCTCTAGTCATTGCCCCCCCCCCGCCCCCAGTGCCACAGAACCCAATTATAGTGGAGATAGTGATTAATTATGGGAATGGCAATTTAAAAATGAAATCAAGTTTTTAAAAAAGCCTGTTTTTTTGTTTTGTTTTTCACAGTGAGCCGAACATTCTGTCTTCAAATGAGAGGTTGAGGTTTGTGGTTCTAGCAGGAGATTGGGAGTCAGAACTTCTGGCTTCTAGTCCTTAGCTCCACTATGAGGTGACTTTGGACTAATCACGTCACCTCTCTGAGCCAGAGGTATCCATGCCTGAAGATGTGTCTGACTCCCATTGAAATCGGGGGAATCAAACACTTTTGAATATTGCTAGACTGCCCGGTGGGCTGCAGTGGTGCTTGGAATTTCCACAGCAGTATGTGGTGCAGGCCTGACCTCAGCCCCAGCCCCAGCCCCAGCCCGCTCCCGACACCAAGGGGTTCCTCAGAGGACAGTCTCCGGCGGTCTGTGTGCTGGAGGAATTCTGCTCCGGCTGGATCTGGACCTTTTGGAGCATCTTTATGTTGCTCCAGCTCTTTTATCTGGTGTAAAGGGGCCAGAATGGGAGTGTGAATCTTACCCACTCTGTTCATGGACCTAATATAATGCCCATTGAAATCAACAGGAGCTTTTCCATTCACTTTAAAGGTCAGATCCTCTTGGCAGAAATGCCCCCCATTGCTAAAAATCTCCATCAGTGGCAGCAATCCTGGGAGGCCTAGTGTTGATAGGGCTTCTGCAGCCACTGGCATTTGGCATCTAGTCCTGCTCGGAACAGGGTTAGATAAATCAGCATTAAAAACATTGGTGGCTGCAGGAGCCTTAACTGCCCTACGACTCCTAATGTGAGCAATGGTGGGGATTTTTTTTTTACCAACCCTCCTCGTGTAGACACAGCCAATGTGTCTCTCTGATAACTCCTGCCCCCCAAACACACTTCCAGAATGGGAGCTTCTTGTACCTTTGTTCATTTGTATGTGTGAAGCATGGTGCGGGAAGGGAATCCATTTTTAACAACTGCCAGAATCCAAATACATATTCTTTAAATTACACATCTCAAATACAGATTTAATAAGACAGGTCTGTGGGTGGGGTTTTTTTTAAAAAAAAAAAACATTAAACAAAACCTGGTGTGAATTTACAGCATATGAAAGTGATGGACCAGCAACACTGAAGAGCTCATCAAGTCTGCAAGCTTCCTCTGCGTGGAGCTCGGCAATGCACCTCGGCCCAGATCTGCAATAGCCCTCCGCTGTTGTGGATCTGAATCCCGTCCATTCATCCCACAGCTGTGCCAAAAGAACCTCGTTCCTGACCCACTACAGCCAGTCCTGGGCTCTCCCAAACAGTTCAACCAATGCACCTCCCTCCTGACCCACAGCAGCCTCTGCTGTACTAGTCCTGGGCACCCTCAAACAACTCTGCCAATGCACCTCAGTCTTGATGTGCAGTAGTCGCTCCTACACAGGTCCTGAACCCTTGGTGTGTGTGGGAGGGAATATCTCTAAGTACACCTCATTCCTGACCTGCAGCACCTCCTGCTGTCCTACACCTTGACCCTACAGCTCCATAGAGATCTGTCACTGCACCTCAGTCCTCTCCATCTGCTCTGTTGGCCGCCCTTCCTCCTGAGCTGAGTTTTCTCAATTTAATCAGAAGTCAAACCTTAAACATTTCCTGTTTTGTGGTCACATTTCAAATGCACAATGTTCAAGTAGATTTAAAAGTCACTGAGATGGGTTTTCCTCTTCTCTAATTTAAACTGTATTTCTAGCTCCTCTTTGCAGAGGGTGTAATTGGCGGGGTGGGAGCTGACCTGAATAACTAAAGACTTCCCTGCTGCTGCACTGTGAAGAGCAATCAAAAGCAGTTGCACTTACTGTAAATTTGAAATTGATCCGAGTGATGTAAATTTCACCTTCCTTTCCAGTGCTGCATTTAGGCCTTAAGCATTAGAGAGGCAAATAATTTGTAGACAGGTTGGGCCACTGACCCCAATCATTCCCCTCTCAGTGAAAGAGACTGTATCTTTATTTTATACCAGGAATTATTATATGTACTCAGAGTGTTGCTATGGGGTCACACGCTCCTCCTGTCACCTGAGAAACCCACACATGCTGCCTGCTAAGTTTGAGGAGGTGGTAATGGAACATTTCCCATGTATAGCAGAATGCTCCAGTGATCTCTGCTTTGCTCTAGTTTCAAGGACCTGTGACTGAAATGATCCTCAAACACTTGCCCCCACTTGTGGCTGAACTGAGACCTAAACTTCTTACACACTAGGCACTGTTGTTGATTGATTTTACTCATTAATCACATAGGACTAATCCAGCAAAGCACATGCTTGAGTCTGGGTTTGAACAGGTGATCTAGATATATATTCTTGATATATTTATACTTATTTTCTTTCCGAAGAAGAAACTTGCACATGCGCAGAGAGAGAGAGAGGAAAAATCAAAAAAATCAAAAAGCCTTCCATTCAAGGTTTTCAAATCACTTTACGAACACTGAGGCCTTGCAAGCCACCTCGGAAGTAGATAAATATTATTATCCCCAGTCTACATCTGGGGAAACAGGGCTGGAGAGACTTGCTCAAAGTCCCACTATGAATAGAACCCAGGAGCGCTGATTATCAGGCTCCCACCCTGATGTCTAGAGCACACTCCCTCGTGTTCCTTTGGAACATGTTGGTTTGGAACATGAGGGCAGGGCTGGGAGGGTGGACTAACTGGAATATAAATTGATCAATTTTCTTATACTGAATAGCGAGAGATTTAAAAAGTTGTAGGGAGTTTTAATCCTTCAAGAAGAGTCCTGTGCTAAAATCACAGACAACTTTTTGGCTTTTTTTGCCTTTTAAGATGACTTTTAGAAGAATTTTCTCTCTCTTAATTCTCTAATAAGGAGAATGTCTCTCTCTCTCCCCCACTCCACCCGATAACACCCCCGTAACAGCTCTGCTTTCCTCCTTTGATTGACTTAGCCAACTTTCTGGAAATTGAGTTTTTTCTTGTTTCCTTTTTTTGCTAAGCAGAGTTCGAAAGCAAAGTGCTCAATGCTGATCTGCTTAATTGTTCCCAGAACATGCAATTTTAGCTCTCCAGTTTTTCAAGGATTGGCAGTGCTGGCCAGCCTGCTTTTCTAAAGGAAAAGGCACAAGTTAATCTACCTGCAGGGTTGGCTGGGGGCACAGCGGGCAACATGGAAACAACATGCTGCTGCCCCCACCTCCCTGCTGTTAGAATTGGAGAGACGCTGCTTCAATAAAGAGCCGGGAGGAATGCTTAGGATATTTTGGCAAAACTCAAGCAGTCCCCAGTTCCCCCTTCCTAAAATTGCTTTGGCTACTTCCAACAAAATGTGCTCCCAGGAGAGCACAGAGGGCTAAGTGGAGGGTTAGAGTAGGAAGCTGGCAGCATGTGGAGATCACATAATATTAGTGAAAAAATTACTCATAATTTGCTAATAATTAGTGGAAGTTTGCCTATCATTTTTTTTTGCTCCTTTTTTTATTCACTTTCTCACACTGCAATAAATAAGTCAGTAGGTGTCCGTGTCCCATCCCCCCACCCCAACAGTAGAAATTCCCCCTTTGAGGGAAAAGATGGACAGACATCTAATGTTCTGATTTTTTTACTTACTTCTCTATTCTAAAGCAAGCATCCCCTCTACCATGGCCCACACCCAATTAAGCAATACAAACAATACGGAGGAGGAAAGGGATGCAACCCAATCCACATGCTCTGGGCTTGGACAGGATTTCATCAGAAACAATGGCCCCTCTATTTTTGTAGTTTGTGTTTCTAGTTTGCTTAGCTGGCTCAGATGATGGAAAACAATCACTTCTGTTTCAGCTTTGCCTGGATGGCTGTTCCTCCAAAGTGATAGAAAAGAGATGGCTTATTTGGAAATCCAGACGCTAAGGTGAGGGATGCATTAGTCACACAGATGAGAGATGAATGGATGGCTAGATAGATATTGTTTCATTTTAGAGGATGCTGCTTTCACATGTTTGTCTTGGTCCTCCTAATTCAATCTTCATTTGGAATGTAGTAATACTACCAAGGAAGTGTGTGTTTTCCATGGCCCTCTTACAGCAGTACAACAATGTCAAAACTTCAATGGGAGTTCCATGCACCTATGACCTGATTGAGAGCTACCTGAAGTCAATGTGAGTCTTTCCATTGACTAAATGGAGCTTTGGATGAGGCCTATCATACTGGACTTCTCTTCCCCCGTGGTCTGACACAACTTGCATTGGCTGATCTTCACGGCCTGATGAAGACTCATCTCTTTCCCTAGGCATTTGCCTATGGGACTTGTGGTTAGGATGAGGTCCTGTCTTTTTACTTTGAGGGATGTCATTTATTTTATGCCAATAGCTGGCCTGGGAGGATATTATACACTGTGGTCCAACCCAGCCTGAGTTCATGGGCCTTTATGCAGGTGCTTAAGTTTATAAGTATAAGGCATAAAAGTGAGGAGTGGGACAGGGAGCCAATTCATGCATGAATGAGAATGCTAGGTGCTGCGCCACGCCGCACCTGCCTAGTGCCAGGAGCAAAATCTAACACAGCAGTGCATAGCTGAACACTTCATTAGCACAACAAGGATCACACATAAGCCAATGTCTCTGCACATGTGCACTCTCCACCCCCCCCCCCATCCCATCCTCATTTCACCCTGAGGGTGCGGGTGTGTAAGGATTACTGAGAATTACTACCACTCAGTGTTGAGGAGCTATTCCAAGTGCTTCATCTTGCACTCAGACACAGCCTCCACTCAATCTGCCTTCCCTGCTAGGCACCACACCAGGGCTGGCGGGATCAAGGACTGGACAATAAAGCTAATTCCAGTTGAATGGAGCCACACTGAGCGACTGCAATGTCTGCTAGGAAACACTAGAGGGAGTTTAGGAAAGGAGTCAGATGAGAGCGGGCTAGGGGAGAGGCAAGATAATGGTGGGTTATTTCTCCCATTTTGTGAGTTAACCTAACGTCTCCAGTACAATCTGCCCTCAAAATATGATGGTAAGAGGCTACTGCCTGTGGCATAAAGGGCTCGGCAAGAAGCCTGTTAAATCCAGATTATTTGTGCGAGCGTGAGAATGAAATGCAGCCTGCTTGACCATAAATAGATCTCCCCCCCCCTTTGCTTTGTACTCTAGCCTAGAATACCTTTTTTCTCCCACATTTTTCATTCTTGGCTGGCTCAGAGGTGCAGCCGCCAGCTGTTTGCTAGGATCACCCTTTTCCCTTGCTCCCTCCCCTCTAAATTCTTCAGGACATTATTCTCTTGAAGCTTTGGCTCGCAATAAGAATTTAATCAAACAAAACAAAATCACAGCAACCCGCCGCTTCTTGGACAGTGTTTGATGTGTAAATATGTAAAGAAGGAACATTCTGGAAAGGCGATCGGCTACCTCCTGGAGACTCGCGAGTCCTACCCTAAGCCAATGAGACCCGGCAAGGGGTGGGTGTGCTCCTGGGAGATTAAATTCCATCTGCCTCCAGAGGTGGTGGGAAAATGGGTGGCCAGTGGCATAGGCTAAGGAGGGAGTCACTTCTTAAAGGGACATTTCTTGAATGATAGTGGGACCCTATTGGTCATTCATCAACAGGCCAGTCAACAATTGCTTGTTTTCGGGTGTGGAGTTTCTGCATGCAGTCAGCCTGGTTCCCATCAAAGTCTGTCCTGGGTAGTTAGACATAGTGGGAGCTACGAGGCACACTCTGCTTGTGCCAGTTTGTGGCGAGCTGACGCCTGGCTTGTAGCTCTGCCTCTCTCGCCAGTTGTGGATTCTATGGCCACGCCAGGCTCAGGGGAAAATAGCTGGTGATGTTGTACTTGGTTCTATTGTGCACCTCTCTCCGTGTGCACTTTATGCCCTAACTATTCTGATTGCTGCAGTATAAGTGTAAAGACCACACCTCCAAAGACAGCCTGCAGGAAAAGGTACGCATTCTTCCCACTGAGACGATACAAAATCAGCGCCCAGCATGATGCTGCATTGCTGAAGATGCCATCTTTCAGAGGGGACGTAAAACTGAGGCCCTGATCATTCTGTTCATTACAAATCCAGAGAGATTTCTGATGAAGAGTGTGTTAATCCTGTGTTCAAATTCCAGCTCTAGTAATGACATTCTGCCTGCAGTTCCAATTGGAGAAGTTAATCTCCGTTCCCTAAACATTGTCATTTCCAGCTCAGAGGCAGCTGTGAGTCCATCCTGGGCCAGGGGATCCATTCTCTGTATAAAGTGCCATAGAGTTTTTTGGCATCCTACTGGATGGGAGGCCCAACATATAAATATCTACTGAAACTCTCAGCAATTTATCCCTATTTAGAAGGTAGTGAACTTATAATTTGATGCTGATGCTAATGATTAGTGATAAGGAGTCAGGTGATTTATTTAGGCGTTTAAAACACTGCTTAGTAAACATTCAAGCTAACAAAACCCCCACATTTAATTTTTTTGGCGAATGAGTTGCAAATGCCCAGGTCTGACAATGGAATGGATCCTACACTCTAACTGAAAATGAGAGTCAAGTTATAATTCAAGATCAAAATGTTCTTTTTTGATCTACAGGTACCCATGTAAGGTTGGCCAAAATAATCTTCCCCCTTAATTCAATACTTGAGCTAAAGTGTGCTGTGTAAGTTCATGAGGCCACGAGTCCTAGAGAGTGAGGACTGGCAAAGGCAGGGATGATTTGATGGGAGTTTTGTGTAAGTCATATCCATGGCAAGGCTAGTTTCCTCACTACTTGCAGCTGCCATATTCAAAACAATTGTGCTCTTTGCCAGATACTTCTCTGTGAACATTCTTCATCTCTGGGATGATCTTTTGTTACCAAAAAAGAAACACCTGCTGTTTTTTCCCCTTGCCTGTACATGAAACATCAGTCTGTACTTTACCAATCAGCAATATTCCTGGAGCTTTTGGACTTGCTGTATCATGATTAATGGCATTTTTTCACTGCAATAATTATTCCTGATTAATGCCTTCTGTTGTGTTGATCTCTGACAAAGGCTAACAATGCACATAAGGCTCTGTGTGTGTGAGTGTGTGTGTATACAGTGTACTTGTGCATAACATACAAAGATGAAAATATGTGTAAAACAGCTAATAGCCGTAGATGGCTGAATCCTGCACTAACATCTTTTCCTTGGCTACCCATGAGCAGTTGTGCACAGAGACTTTTGTTGGTATAAAAGTCAGGGGGAGGGATAGCACAGTGGTTTGAGCATTGGCCTGCTAAACCCAGGGTTATGAGCTCAATCCTTGAGGGGGCCACTTGGGGATCTGGGGCAAAATAAGTACTTGGTCCTGCTAGTGAAGGCAGGGGGCTGGACTCAACAACCTGTCAAGGTCCCTTCCAGTTCTAGGAGATGGGATATCTCCATTAATTAAAATTATTAATTAATCTGAACACCCTTTTCCACATGCAAGCAAAGAGACGGGCATTGACAAGAGTATTCATTGTTCTTTATGCAATCTTTTCCAGTTTAAAATGCATCATCCAGCCAGGCAGGCGAAACCATACCATGTGACCAAGATGACCAGTCATACATGAAGAGTAAGCAATGTAGCAGACACTCAGAATGAACACTGCAAGAATAACTGCTAAGCTGAAAATGATCCATTCACAAACAGAACGGCAGCAACTGGGATCAGCTCACGAACGATGTGCTCCAAATAACCGTTCAGTAGAGGAAGAATAAAAATCACAGAAATCAGACTGGAAAAGACCTACCAAGACATCTAGTTCATCCCTTTGCTAGTGCAGGATTGTTCTCTACCATATATATTTTAGTGAAGGATTGGAATAGAGTAGGCTACATATTTTTGGGGACCAAGACTTATGGTGAAATCCTGGCCCACTGAATACAATGGGAGTTTTGCCATTGACATCAATAGAGTCAGGATTTTATCCTTAGTGTCTCTTTATTCCTTTCCCTACTTATCAGGCAATACTCCTGTGTGAAGGGTGAAATAAGAAATGCACAATGGCTGGAAGTCGTGGGGCGTAGTAGCGCACATGCCACACAATAGTGGAATATTTTTTGGCGTAGAGAGAATAAAGGGAAGGGGAAAAAGCATTCACTATTGAAAAGAGAACGAACCAGCATCAGCAACCTTTTCTTTGTTACAGCCTGACTGAAACTCAGGAAGCACAAAAGAAAGCCAAGCTAACTTTCACTAAACTCCTATTCTCCTTCATGATTCAGTCTCTCTTTTCCACCAAGCTAAATGGCATACAAGTGAGGTGGCAAGGCAGTGGATGCACAAGGGGATAACATGGCCCCTTTTTCCACTTCCCAAGAGATGGAGATTAATAAATGTCATTCATGTATCGGTGCCACAGGACCCTCTGTTGCTTTTTACAGATTCAGACTAACACGGCTACCCCTCTGATTCATGTATCTATCTCTCCATCTGTCTCAAAACCCCCATCAATGCACATAGCTTGCTTCCACTTTCCCGGGACTCTCTTGAAAATGAATTTCTAGAGAAGGATGATTAATAGACATCTGAGACATAGGAGCTCAGCTAGTTCCTCTGCTCCCACCAATGTGGGCCTTTTCCTCTCCTTACAGGCTGTTCTTCACTGCTTTCTCTAGGCTAGTTTGCAATATACCAAGGGATGGAGCTTCTGGTACTTCTCTTGGGAAACTAGTCCCCAGGCTAATAGAGTTCACTTTTTAGGAATTTCCCTCCCCTCAATAGTAAGCCAAAATTTTCCTTTGTTCACTTTCAAACTATTGGTTTTCGCCACACAGTGCCACAGTAGTGATCACAGAGAGAGGGAAAATATCATAAGCTCTCTGTGCCTTAGGTGTAATGGTGCATTGGCAACTTGACACATCTTACTTGTCACCTCGCCGTTCTGGCATGTGTGTTAATTGCGTTAAGCATAGATAGTCATGGAGTGACATGGAGCATGTCTTGAGTGTGTCCAGTACAGGGTGACCATCTATGGCCAGACAATCTGCAATGTGAATTCTCTGTAGGGTGAAGATCCACAACCAAAGACGGTGGTATATGGTGACCATCCATTACCAGATACTCTGCGATGTGTGTTACATAGCAGCCTGTGATGCAGATGCAAGATACATTTTAATACAAGATGACCAGGCACTGTGGATTATTTGTTACATATGCATTTTTCTAGAGTGACCAGAACAATCTGGAATGTCAGGCCCAGTTCTAAAAGTGCACCCCACTGTCTTAGGGCAATGTGGACTGGAACCTATCGGCATTCCCTTTTATATTGAATTGGTTCTTGAATGAACGGCCACTGTCCATGCATGCACTGGTCAGTACCTCATAACACTATGAAGTTTATGCAGGATGTGTTCTCCACTCCCACATACTTCAAGGTAATCCCTGGGAAAACCCTTCAGGAGCACACAATCATCTTTAGAGGGGACCTACAGACCTGGAATTCAGTATTGCTTTTGCAACAGGGCAACCCTCACCTTCCCACTTCTGAGGAACTCTTGTCAGCCCTTATCCAGCAGTACTGCCTTGCCCCAGTCTGAACTCTGAAAAACCTGGGCAGCCTATATTATAGAATCATAGAATATCAGGGTTGGAAGGGACCTCAGGAGGTCATCTAGTCCAACCCCCTGCTCAAAGCAGGACCAATCCCCAGACAGATTTTTGCCCCAGATCCCTAAATGGCCCCCTCAAGGATTGAACTCACAACCCTGGGTTTAGCAGGCCAATGCTCAAACCACTGAGTTATCCCTCCCCCATGCTCTATGAGTCTGACATCATATCAATTAAACAGAGAGAAATGGCAAAGGCTGCTCAATGTTCCTGCTTGGCCTGGTGAGCAAAATGGCATCGTAAGTGAAATGAGAGAAAGCAACAGAATTATTTGGAAACATCAGGTGCTTACCTGTCACTACCAGCTGGATGGTGAGGTTCTCATACAGGCCATGTTTAGTGTTGCTCAGGACTATGGTGTAGTTCCCAGCATGCTTTGGTCTCAAATCCCTTATGCCCAGCTTGTATTTCGTTCGATCTGGTACATAGCAAGTGTGGTTCTCCTTGATTAGCTTGCCATCTTTATACCTGTTTTGAAGAGCGAGGGAAGTTCAAACAAAGACTGTCAGCACTGCATGCAGGCAAGCCCTAATACACAGAAGAGGGGCTGGCCATTATCCAAATTCAGATTTAACTAGGTAAATTGTTATTGCTGTCCTATGGGAATATCTGTAGGGAATCCCAATCCACCATCAGTGCTTGAATTGAAAAAACAACACCCTTACATGCATTCCCCTTACCCATCTTCGCCAAATTGATGGGAATACATTGGCTTCTTTTTTTTCCATATTTTAGCCAGCAGCAGTGAAAAGAGACAATCAGAAAGTTGCCCATTCTAGGACTCTCTGTGATGTAAGTAACTGGCCTCTGTATTGAGAGCACCACTTGAACATACAAACAGGGCTGGCTCCACGCACCAGCCTGGCAAGCAGGTGCTTGGGGCGGCCGCTCCCGAGAGGGGCGGCACGTCCAGGTATTCGGTGGCAATTCGGCGGACGGTCCCTCACTCCCGCTGGGAGCAAAGGACCTCCCGCCGAATTGCCGCCGCAGATCACGATCGCGGCTTTTTTTTTTTTTTTTTGGCTGCTTGGGGCGGCCAAAACCCTGGAGCCGGCCCTGCATACAAGTGTCCCTGGGTCACATACTCAAAAGTGTGTGTCCAACATTGCACAAGTGAGTTTCTAGGTGCTTTAAACTGAGATGGACACATGCCAACAACATCTGCATTTGCAAATTGGGCAGGGCCGCCCAGAGGATTCAGGGGGCCTGGGATTTTCGGCGGCAGGGGGCCCTTGCCGCCGAAGACCTGGCACTTTGGTGGCGGGTCCCGGAGCAGAAGGACCCCCCCACCGCCGAATTGCCATCGAAGACCCGGAGCGGAAGAAGCTCTGGGGGTCCAGGCCCCACGTGAGTTTTCTGGGGCCCCCGGAGCGAGTGAAGGACCCCACTCCAGGGGCCCCAAAAATTCTCGTGGGGGCCCTTGCGGGGCTCGGGGCCTGGGGTAAATTGCCCCACTTGCCCCCCCCCCCGGGCAGCCCTGAAATTGGGTAGACAACTAACCATCTGATGAGCATAACAAATATGCAGTGCAAGTCTTGCAATGTGCACAGCAAATTGTGGATTTGCAAAAACTTGGGCCACCAGTTTTGGAGTAAGCAAATTAAGGGAACAGATTATAATTAACTGTTATTACTGCAATGGGTGTGCATGGCCCTTTACAGCACTGGAAACAGCCAAAGTCTGTGCCCCAGGAGCTTATAATCAATTTAAAGGTGACTGAGGCCACTTTGAAAATTTGGCTGTATACATGCAGGGGATGCGTTTTTATTCTATTTGGACAAATATTCTGAAAAATCTCTGTTTCCTCCCAGGGAGTATTTGTGATCTTAAAGCTTCATCAACAAAGAGCGGGATAGAAGAATCTGAATAAGGTTCCTCTAGTTCATAGATAAAACCACCTGCAAGTAGAGGTGATGTTGTTTGGATGCTTTTGGACTTCAAATATTTGATGGGCAAGACACTACAACCCACAGGTCAGGCTGATGAACTTCTCAGGGACTCCAGCTGGAGAAATGTGATTGTGTTCAGTCTGAGAGTTTTGAAAGTCTCCTGGACAGTAATTTAAACAACTGCACTAACGAGGACTCCAACATCAACATCTCACTGCTGCAGCATAGAACACACAGGGCAGACAATGTTGGTGGTCTTAGACTACTCCCAAATATGGAAATTTCCTTTCTCAACCTCTGCATGAAGTATGACCATTGCGGTAGAAAGAAAAGGGAAAAGTCCCCACTTCATCCCATAAAATATCCCCAGCTCTTTAAAAAACACCTCCAGCAACAGCTGGCTAATTTCTCTTATGATTTGAATTGAACCTCATGGAATTTCATACAATTTTACTATTTAAAAACAAAACAAAACTCCAAACTGTACCTACTCCCCCTGCTGTCTGCCAATCCTGCCACTGAGTCACTTGGACTCAGCACTTCTTGTTGGCCAACGAAAAGTGCATTGTGGAGGTGCCAACTCACCACAGCATCATGGCAAGGTACGCTGAGCATGGCAGAGGGCTTTCACAGATCTGAGCATGCTTTTGAGCAGCTGTCTGGTTTCTAGGCAATGGATTAGGGGTAGAATGCTGGTGGTGTTGGCCAACATTTCCCCTCACCATGAAAAGAGGCAGAAAGGAAGGGGAGGGAGAGGGGAGAAAGAAGTCAAAGGGGAGATGATGGAAGTTAGTGCCTCCTATGGTTGTTGAAGTGCTGCATCTTGTATTAAATGGTGATGTGTTATAGTCACACTGGAGTCAGGGCCGGCTCCAGGATTTTGGCCGCCCCAAGCAGCCAAAAAAAAAAAAAAAAGCTGCAATTGTGATCTGCGGCGGCAATTCGGCGGGAGGTCCTTTGCTCCCAGCGGGAGTGAGGGACCGTCCGCCGAATTGCCGCCGAATAACTGGACGTGCCGCCCCTCTCCGGAGCAGCCGCCCCAAGCACCTGCTTGCCAGGCTGGTGCCTGGAGCCGGCCCTGACTGGAGTAGCCTTTGATTGGCCCACAGGATTTTGCCATGATTCCCCTTTGTTTGCTCTGTGTGTGTGTGTGTGTGTGTGTGTGTGTGTGTGTGTGTGTGTGTGTGTGATGGATGCCCACATTCTTGGCATTGGTGGATTGAGGGGAGACATGGTGGAGTTCTGTGGATCCATCAGATGATGTTGCTTGAGCCACTTAATTGAATACATAGGGGGAACAAAGGCCATAATAAAGTTCACCTATTGCAGCAGTGGCCATGAAGGACTTTCCTGCATTGACAGAGGAAGGTCTATTAGGTCTTTTGCCTTTCCAGCGTCTATGATTTCATGAAGCATTCTAGAAACATTTGAGCTCTATTCTATTTTGGGATGATTCTGCGGATGTATCAGTATTTCCTGCATGCCCCTTGCTTCGTTTTATTTTATTTTTTTTATTACTGCCTAAAAAACAGGATCTTCAGAAATCATCTGGTCCTGACTCCCCACCTGCAACCAAAGTCCTAACTCTGTGCAGCTGGCAGCTGCCGAAAGTATTCCCACGTGGATTAGGACTTCAGGTGGGGAAGCAGTGGCAGAAGCAGATAAACATTTCTGTAAAAAGATCCACTTTCAGGAGAATGTCCTTAGTCATAAATGAGCGGAGAGAAAAAAACATGAGCTGAAGAGGCAGAAGTTCTCATGCAGAGAATGTTTCTCACAGCTTTCCGGGAGGCACTGGCTCCTTTTAAGCTCAGCTCTGCTAATGGTAACACGGACAACGCTCTCTTGTCCTTTTCTGTCTGTGGTTCTCAGTGTGTTATGGGCACATGACTGAGCGGATCCTTGCATTTCTGCTGTGGGGTAGGGATGTATCATTATTCCCAGGCTGTCGGTGCAGAAACTGAGGGTGTGAAGTGACTTGCCCAAGATCATATCACACAATGAATCTGTGGCAGTGCTGATAATAGAACCCAGATTTCATTGTTTCCTAGACCAGCAATTTAGTCACAAGGCCACCCCTCTACATTGTCTACCATGTCTGAAGAAAGTGGCCGGGATATCTTTTCTTATCCCTTTCAGAAGATCACGTTTTCTTGATCCTGCACAAGAGGCTGATACTCACCAGGTAACACTGGGGCGGGGAAAGGCATCCACCTTCACAGCTAGTTTCAGTAACTTGTGTCCTGCTACCCCCTCTTGGTAGGGTCCTTTCTTATAGGAAACTCTCAGGAAAGCTTTGTCTTAAACAAATATTTAAAAAAAGTCATACCATGGAAGATTCTTGTCAGGCTATAAATACCCGCAGCCCTACATACACATACAATGTGCTCTGGAATGGGTTTCAGCATGGTAGGTCAGGAGAAGCTACAGACAATCAAATGGAATGACAAGCTGCCAGTAAGCTTCAGCCATAGCTGTACATGTACCAGAACTAGAGACAGGCTCTCGCTGCACATTTTGGTTCTAGTGGCAGTGGTGGCCACTTAAAAAATCAACCACCACCAATAGCTACTACGCAGCGGTATCTGACGATAACCCACTTTTATTTGAACTGGGGCCTCCCTTGACAAAGGTTGATTTTTTCATCTCGAAGGGGGCCAGATTTTCAAGGGCAGAGGACCCACTATGGGGGCCAGCACCCCCCAGAGGTGCTCAGCACCCAATTTGCTGAGCTCTTTTGAAAATCTGGTCCCAGCTGAGGACGCTGACCCTTTTGAAAATTCTGGCCTACCCATACACAGAGCCAATGTGACCCCTGTGATATAAGTGACTCATGACTAAATAGATGAATTCCAGTACATCCCATTTTCAGAAGTTTACTCTCTTTTCAAAAACATTGAAGAGGATAAAAACAGCTAAACCAGAACAAATTAATGAGTCTTTACTGTCCCATATCCTGTCGCTAACAAAGACCAGTACTGTGTGTTTAAGAAGAAGACATAACCTTCCCATAACACTATAATACATTTTGATGAAAACATTTCTTCCTGACCCCATATCAGTGATGGGCAACCTGCGGCCCGTCAGGTTAATCCACTGGTGGGCCACCAGACAGTTTGCTTTCATTTGCACAGCCGCTTCCCGCAGCTCCCATTGGCTGGGAATGGCGAACCGCAGCCACTGGGAGCTGCGGGTGGCTGTGCAAATGGAAACAAACTGTCTGGCGGCCCACCAGCAGATTATTCTGATGGGCCGCTTGCAGCCCGCGGGCCTCAGGTTGCCCACCACTGGTTTATGTCCTAAAGCATGAGGACTGATAGGCCACTCTTGTGACTGTATCCTAGCTGGTGTCATTGCTAATGGACCCCTACATATTAAATGTGTCCATCTCCTTAACAGTCCTGCTTCCCAGACACTATTCTGATTTAGATACGGAACTTACTGTATACTGTGATTGTTTCATTGGCCTTCAGTATCATCACATTGGTCTCCAGGCCTGTTACGTTGACTGCTCTGCATATATACATGCCACTGTCTTCCATGGTAACGTTGTGGATGGTCAGATTACTGAAGCCTTTATAAACCGACTGACTTTTGTTCAAAATTCGTGTAGGCTTATGATCCTGGGTGACAGAAGAAAGAGAAAAAGAAAAGGGTCAACTTTTTGCTTATTCTGTTTCAAATACCCTTCAATTAAGAGATATAAACTCCAAAGACCTCAGCTGAAACATTTACACTTTCCCCCCAGAGAGTAGGTTACTAATAATACACAAGAAGACGCAGCAGACAGACCTTTTCAGGGAGCTTTTAATGTCCATAGACCTACAAACTAATGAAATCAAGTAGCTCTTCACTAGTACCACGCAAGTGGGTAAATCCGTGGACAGAACCAATCAGGGGTTAAAATCCTGACCCTGTTGAAATCAATGGCAAAACTCTCATTGACTTCTGTGGGGCCAGGATTTCATCCATGTTATTTTGGGACTCCCAGCTGTAGTGTACATTTAATTCTTGGTCAGTATCAGTCTGTCTGGGGAAGAAAAATTAATACGTTAAATAGTAAAAGATCTATTTAGTAACCACATCCCAGTGGAAAAGCCCTATAGAACGTGATACAGAATTGTAAATTTCAATAGAAATTTTGACCATAAAATTTAATAGGGATTTGTACACCTCCTACATAGAACCCTAGCGGATGGTTCAAGGAAAGACACTAGAAAGAAGATCAACTTCTATTTCATTCTATAGATTTCAAAGAGAAAATTCTGTAGAACCACACTGGTTTCATCCTGATAAAATTCTATAGCAGGGGTCGGCAACCTTTCAGAAGTGATGTGCCAAGTCTTCATTTATTCACTCTAATTTAAGGTTTCACGTGCCAGTAATACATTTTAACGTTTTTAGAAGATCTCTTTCTTTAAGTCTATATATATAACTAAACTATTGTATGTAAAGTAAATAAGGTTTTTAAAATGTTTAAGAAACGTCATTTAAAATTAAATTAAAATGCAGAGCCCCCCAGACTGGTGGCCAGAACCCGGGCAGTATGAGTGCCACTGAAAATCAGCTCGCGTGCCGCCTTTGGCATGCATGCCATAGGTTGCCTACCCCTGTTCTATAGGTATTTCCAACCCAGGCTGTAGTTTTTGTTATTTTTCTTTTCTTTTCTTTTAAAAAAAATTTCTTTCACTAGTTTTGCCAAGAAACCTTTTGAGGGGTCCCAAGTCATTAGATAACATGGAACATTCTTGCTTTCTGTGCAAGGCTGCAGAAACCCAGAAATCATCAAATTTAGGGGTTTGCACAGGACAGAAATGGAATATTTTTTAAATTGTATTGAATTGGGACACTGATCTTTGGGCTCTTTCTCCACAAGGAGAACTTTTAGAATTGCTGCTTCTTAGAAATACTTATTTACCCTAATTTTAAGAGCTGTTAGTTTTAGGGCTCAATCCACATGCTGCTGCCAGTGACTTAAATGAGAAAGCAGGGCACTCAGCAGCTAGCAAGAGCAGAGATTTAATTAGGGATGAATGAACCAACCCTGAACAAGACTTGATACTACGTGGGCTCCACCCCCGTGATTCCCAAGAGGGTGCTGAAGGGGCTTAGCGCCTTACAGGAAGTGCTCAGCACTCTGAGGGGTCAAACCCCAAATGACCCCCCTGCCCTACACCCCACTAGCAGAGCCTGAATCCTCGCTTAGAACTTGAACCACATTTTTAGTGAGGCTTGAGAAAGGCCATTTCGTTTTTGATTCATTTTTACACAGTGCACAAATGCCTAGATTTATGGATAGCTGGATGGTCAGACAGACAGTCTGCCACATCTGCGGCTGCTCGATTCCCCATTGTCAGCTAGGGGGGCTGAAGTGACGTGGAAAAGGCTATTCTTTCCCCGCAGAACCAAAAATTCCTGGTGATGTTGCAAAAATCCAGTTAGGAGATTTGCAGCCCAATTTTGCCAAACCAAGAGGCTCAGAGAGTTCACATAAGCATCCTGGGTTTTCAGCTCATCCGAACTGAAAAGACAGTCATTTGTGGCTCTCCCATTGCTTGTTTTAAGAATGACAAATGAAAGCAAAATTAGAACTTACTAAACCATAAGAACAGAACTTTCATTTCCATACGGTTGACTACTGTAATCCAACCAGAGACAGCCTTAAATTGTCAGCTACTCACTCTCCCACTAGGATACTGCCATTCAAATTCAATCCGTCCATTGAAAAAGGTCTCCGCGCTGCATTCCAGGTTGAGAGTATCTCCGACCAGCAGCTTTCTGGAGTTTGCTTTCAGAGCCAGGTTCTGTATTCTGCCCTCTGAAATGAAAAGAACAAAGGTAAAACTTCACCCCAATCTGCTTCAACTGAATTTAAGAGGAGACCCAAATTTCAAATCCTTCCTCAAGATCTTGCTCCTCCTGTGAGGACTGTAGGAAATTAGCCTGCTAATGACCTCAGTGGGAGCTGCTGGGCACTCAGGCACTTTTGAAAATAAGATCACTTAGGTAGGAACCTTAATCTCATTGGTCTATTGTCTGGGTTATGCAGGAGGCCAGACAAGATGATCGTAGTATGTTCCCTTCTGGAGTTAAACTCTTCTTTACTCCTCCATTTGGGGCTCCAGCTCTTGATCATTGGCCACATAATCACATTGATATCGTCCTTGTCCATCTTCTCTTACTCCCTGCCTAGGCTGCAATTTTCAAAAGTGACGAGTGCTGCTGGGCCCCTCAGTTTGGGGATAGTAGAAAAGGGCCTGATTTCCACAAAGTGCTGAGCACTCACCCTCTGAAAACCAGCTTCCCTTCACCCCGGGCACTCCTAAGCCCCTACTCAATTTTGAAAAGCTTGGTCCTACTGTCTTATTACCCCCTCAATGCATCATGTCTGATGTTAGCTTGTTAAACTCCTTGGGGTGGGGATCACGTCCTTTTATCTCTGGTGTGAAGTATCTAGCACACAGCAGGCCACTGGCAGAGCGAGGAATAGAACTGCTCAGTCCAGTCTAGTACACTATCCACTAGGTCAGGGTGCTTCCCTATTAGAGGGACTAGGGGTGGATCCTACATTGGCCCTTAAGAGGTGGGTCCGATGACCTAACAGGCCTTCTCATCTTTGATTCTGTGACATATGTAGCAAATAATTACTCCAAGCACTGAAAAAAGAGCTATCCAGAACCTCCATTTGGCTGCCATACAAATTTCCTTGCCTGTTGTTTTAAGCTAAAGCTAATTGTTGAGAAGGGTACCATGACCTAGTGGAAATGAAGTCACAGCGAACCCTGCCTAGTAAAATTTAAAATTTATGAGGAGGTGAAGAAAATATACACAAAACAAGGAGCACACTATTAGAAATGGGCTCAAATAAAGCCTCAGTCCCGAACATCTCAGTGTTCAAAATCCAGAGTTGACTTCTGCAGCTGGAGCCCATCTCGAAACACAATGGAGAGCATGTGGTAAAGTGCCAAGAGAAACCAAACAAAAACCGTGAGGTTTGCAAATGAGCATTTACATGAGATTTTATATCATGATCTTGTAAGTTCCACAAATACCAGAAATGGGCAGACGAGGCCACTGCTTGGATTTGCATATCCCAAAGCAGTGGTTAGTTGAATGTCCAAACCAACAAAGCTTTGGTGGGATTTGAGGAAAATATTCCAGTTCTGTCCCATCTCTACACTGGGCAATTTTTCAAAACCAGGGGTGGATCAGATCCAAGTACTATTTGATCTGAACCACCAAAGCTCAAGGGGGAAGGTGGGTGTACAGAAAATGTTCCAGTTTTGACTCATCTCTAATACATACCAACTATAAACCCCAAGAGTTAGCTTGGAACTAGGCTAACCAAGAAATAATAACCACACGCTTAGCTAAGCACTAGAATTGTTTCTGTTCCATTGAGTAGCAGTTACTGCTCAGCACGGAGGGGTCACTCACCCACTTTCTGTAGGATGTAGTAGGATGAGGACTCAATTCCATTTACTTTGGTTGTACACATGAGCATGCCTTTGAAGAAGTGGAAAGGAGGAGAGGGGATGACAAATCCTCTCTTGGGGTCCCACACCATCCTCCAGTAGCTGAACTCTGAAGAAGAAGAAGGAAGCTGAAAAAGAAGAGGCAGATGGAGACTGCTGAGATTTTCCCCTTGCTCACACAGCAGAGAGAAAGGTAGCCATATCTCTTCTTGGTTGGAGACAAGATACATACGTAACCCATTCAGAATCAATGGTGCAATCTCAAGAGGTACAAACAAGCAAGCCCCTAAGGCCTTGTGTTTAAGGAGCAGAGCTGGCTCCTACAGACTTTGTGTGACGTTGGGCAAATAACAGGTTAATCTGTCAGAGCCTCACTGTCCCCAACTGTATAATGAGGATAATAATACCAACCTTGTAGGGAGACTTGGGGTTACATTTTCTAAAGTGATTCAGGCACTGTGAAAAAGGACCGAGGGGATGAGATTGCCTACAATGGCATGTGGCCCATCTGTGACTGATAATAGCAACGGCTGGAGATGGGGCACTAGATGGGGTGGGCTCTGAGTTACTACAGAGAATTCGTTTCCAGGTGTCCGACTGGTGGGTCTTGCCCACATGCTCAGCGTTCAACTGATCGCCGTATTTAGGGTTGGGAAGGATTTTCCCCCAGCTCAGATTGGCAGAGACCTGAAGGTTTTCACCTTCCTCTGCAGCATGGAACACAGGGCACTTGCTGGTTTAAACTAGAATAAATGGTGGATTCTCTGTAAATTGAAGTCTTTGGGTCACTATTTGAGGACTTCAGTAACTCAGCCATTGGTTAGGGGTCTGTGACAGGAGTGGGTGAGTGAGGTTCTGTGGCAGGGGGTGGAGGTGCAGGGGGTCAGACTAGATGATCATGATGGTCCCTTCTGGCCTTAGAATGTAAGAAAATATTAATTAAAAATAAAGAAAATCTAATGAATACTGTACATGAATACAGTATATGTACTATGTATGTAGATTTTGTATGCTGTACAGCATCCATTTAAGCCAGACTAGCCATTTTTAGGTGGGGGGTGATTGGTATTTTATTGATAACATGCAGTACAGACTCCCCATTAACTAAAAAATCTTGTGATTTTTAAAAAAATCAAATTTGAAAAATTCTGGATTTAAATTGTAGAAAAAATTAGGTATGGGAAATCAAAGACTAATGGTGAGGGGGGTGGGTGGGTGAAATGACTGCCACTCACTGAGGTTCATCCATCCATGCCCATTTTACAGCTGGGCAAATGGAGGCACAGGATGGCTAAAGGAGTTGTTCAATATCGCACTGTGAGTCTCTGACAGAACCAGAAATAGACACCAGGAGTCCAGACCCCCAATCTCCAGCTCTAGCCACCAGACCACATATTAAATGCTAAATCCCATCTCCACCTTTGAGAGCAGAGACTGTTCAGAAGCGGGGGCTGGGAAGGAAGTAACTCTAGATGACAATATAACACAGGCTTGGGCTGACCACAGAGCACCTGCGGTTGCCACGTAATAACTAACAGTGTGCCTACCACCCAGAGGAAAGAAAGGCGCTAGTGTTTATAATGTGCCTTTCAAATCTAAATCAAGAGGAGAGTTTCACCAAGGAAGTTTTGGATTTTCATGAGCCAGCACAACAAGTGGGAACATCACTCGTGACATAACTAGTCCTTCTATTGTTCTCATGACTGTGCTGCACTTGGTTTAATTTTCTGTACCTAACAAGGAATGATTTGGGGTGGTGTGAATGATAGGTTCAATTTAAATAGTGTTTGGGAGAAATGAGCCTGCTTGGAATGAATTCCAGCTCTGAACGTTGGGAGCTGTTACTCATAATATTGGAGGTGAAATTATGACACTGATTGGCCTGACATCATGTTAGTTCACTTACTTTTCATATTCATCATGGAGCAGAACAAAGTCAAATGAGTCATTACTGCACGGTAGCAATTAGGAGCCGGAGGTGAGATAAGACAGGTTGTCCTTTGTAGAACAACAGCCCTAGGAATTATGGATTTCAGATCTGGATCTGAACTTCCTTAAAGTGGTTTAAGATTTGCTGTATGGATTCAGGATTTTTATAGGGCTAGAACTAAGACTTGAAGTTTGGATTAGATCTTGACTTCCTCAGAGGTCAGGGGTTCAGATCTTGTTCAAATCCAGTCTAGAAATATAGAGATGATTCGTTGCGCAGTGGCCTTCTGAGTATACAGGTACCCATCTGACAAATAGCAGTCTCAAAACTAGCACTTAATTGATACCTTTCTTGGCAGTTTCAACAAAGAGGCCAATGACTGAGATGGGCTATGGAGGCTGGAATTGCCCTCTGAGGGTTTTCTCCAAGTCAGTAATGAGGCACCTGGGCAGAGCAGTATGTGGCAAAAAAAAAGCGCCACTGCTTGTGTGGTACCCATTCAGTGGATAAATAGATCTTTCAGAGCTGTCAACTCTTTCACCCAGCATTGAATACACGTTAGAAGCTTAAATTGCAAGTCCAGCCCTGGGATTCTTGTGACTCAGATGATATGTGGTTAGCTAGGATCTGTTTAGTATTAGCAAACTGCACCCATTCTCATAAATATTTAAAGGAGAGAGAGTGCAATCATTTTAAAGTATAATGGTAATCTAAGGACCTTAATGATGATGGAAAAAGTACATTTGCTACAAGAATAATAAAGTGTAAGAAAGCTGAATTTCATGGTTTGAGGGCTATGTATCCTTGATGGTTAGAAGAAGAGAAAAAAAAATAACCCCACTGAAGAGGCGCCTTACAGCAGTGCACATATATTACATTTCTTCATAAAATATATATTTATACAAAAAAGAAAAGAAAAAAAGGAGCTGACCCCACATTAAGGTTCCGTTCAGTATTTTTCCTCTGTATTGCCTATCGGAGATTAATTCTGGGAAAGGATGTTCTAAATTTGTCTGGTCACTTTATTCCCCCTGCCCTCCAAGCTTCCTCTTTACACAGGAAGCAGCCACTGTGGCTCCACACAGCAGCAGGAATTTCCCAGGCAAGGGAAAACAAGGAGCAGGGTTTCCATATAAGGAAGTTTGGGATGGCATGAGAGACTCCCTAGGTGAACACACACCTATACAAGTGGGTGCATCCTCTTTGACGGCGACGTCTCCCTCACCCACAGCCACCTTCCTTTTGGGCTATAAATTCCACTCCCACGCCCATCCGCCCGTTAAAGCAGAAAAATCCTTGGCTTGGATTCCTTTGCAGTTCACAAGGGAAATGTGCTGAGATTTCATTTGTCTCTGTCACCAAATGGGTATCATCAGCTTGTAGCAAAATGAAGGACATTTGCATCTGTACTGAGAAATTGCTGGTGGAGAGACTGACTCAACACCAGGTGGAGAAAGGATAATACAATACCTTGTAAACAGGGGGATAAACCTTAAAACCCAAGGACTTCAGGGCTTGGTCCAAGCTTTTAGGGCCATATTCATCCCTGGGGTAAGTCCAGTGAAGTCAGCAGAGATACTCCAGGGACAAATTTGGCCCTCTAATGGTTTAATAAGAGGGGACTTTCTCAGTGCCCCCACTAAGGATGAGGGGAAGGTAAGGGCGAGCACTGATTATTCCTGCCAGGGGAAGGAGTGGGGTTCTGAAAGTGGAGAAGGAGGAGATGCACTCAACCCTTCTCCCCCTCACTTTATCTCCTGCCCATTATACATAAAAAGAGAGACCGGATAATGTAATAAGGCCCAGCGCTGTTCTCAGTGACGTCAGTTGGAGTTTGGCCACTGGCTTCAATGGAAGCAGGGGCTGCATCTCAGGCAATCATTTCAGGTGCTGGTTGCTTCCTGGGAGGGGGAGACATACTGCAGTCAAGAGGAGGGGAGGGCATTCAGCACCTCCCAGGAGGGACTCATTGTGTCACAGGATTAGGCCCTACATTTATATGTTCGGCTTGTAAAAAAAATGCAGTTAATGCAGCAAAAAGATTTTAGCTGCACTTTCCCTGGAGATCAGGCATTTGCACCATCGAACCCACCAGCCCAGTTGGTAGCTACTGGCCCCCTTGTCAGCACTTCCAGTAGAAAGGTAGAAGATTGCATTGGCAGGGAGAACTAGCTCCTTTCCTATGCCAAGAGGAGGACTCTCCAGAACAGGCTGAGGCAGATTGGCAAGGGCAGAGTGAAAGAAATGGCACTGCCGCTTCTCACTCTGTGTCTCTTCAGGGGATGGTAGGACAGTTTCCATCTTCAGTCCAACATGCAAATAGAAAGAAGCATGATCTAGTATTTAGAGCACAAGGTTGGGAGCCAGGAGACCGGTGCTCTATTCCTGGCTCTGCCTCTCCATGGGCTTCAGTTAACACTTACTGAAGTCAATGAAGACACCCTGATTGAGTTCAGTGGGCGAGAATCAGGCTCTATGGCTTTAATCCTTTCATCGTCCTCTCTAATAAGCAAAACTGGCTCTGGGCTCTTTGGACCAAATTCAGTCCTGGCATAAGCAGGTACAAACTCTAGTGAGGGCAGTGGAAGCTGTGCCAATTTACACCTGAGTTTGGCGCTTTGCTGCAAAATGTGAAATAGAACAGACAGGTGTAAGAGTGCTGAGCAGATACCAGGCTACAAAAACTGGCTAGCTTTCCATCTGAAAGACAGAGCCAAATTCGTCACAGAATATTTTATTTTCCAAAAGACTGAGCATCTTGTCCTCTGTCTTTGCCAACATATTCAGAAACATCAAGAAATAAGTTGGGGGAAATAATTTGCATAAACTCAGTCTAACACTAACAAAGGCCACATGTGGGGGTCAGTGATAAAGCACTGTGAAGAATTTAGAAGGATTAAGGTGGATTTTGGAGGCCTTTGCCATTCTTCTAGTCCCACCAGCTTTGCTCTAAAGCTTACCCATCTTCACAAGCTCTTTTTTATAGCTGTTTACCCGGCTTTGACTCTCCAGATCTCTAAGGGGTTGAGTTAATCTGAAATTTCCACTTACCTGTCGAAGCTTGGGTTTGATATCTGGTGAGGTGACCCGGCAGGGTATGACAACCACTTCGGTAGTATTCAATACATATATCACTTTGGGATATCGAGGGTGAATCTGAACAAATGGATTCTGGTGGTCTGCAGGAGACAGAACAGAACGGTATTGGTTTGCAAAATTGTCCCTTGGTATGGTTGGCATTGCAACATTGTCATAGTAATCTTCTGTTTAGGTAGGATCTTCTAATGAGCCCCACTGCTGCATTCCCTCCTTAGGTACACGAGGAGTTACACCTGTTACGGTACTACTTATTCATGGAAAGCAGTGTAGTCTGGAGGTTACAGCCAATGAGTAAAAATCAGAACTCCTAGCTTCTAATTCTGTCTCTTACAGATTCGCTTCAGCATGACCTTCAGCATGTCACTGTACCTCCGTTTTCCGGATCTGCAAAATGAGGGCAAAAATACTGACCTAACTCATAGGAATACTGTGACACTTAATGTTTGAAAAGTGCTTTGAGATCCTTGGATGTAAGGTGTTATCCTAGTCCAAAGTTCAAAGCTGTTTATATTATTATCATCATAAACAGAAAGCTTTGCTGAGGATTGCACTCCTGTATTGACCTAACCATTTATTTGTATCACACTGCTTTTCAAATTCACGTTGTGAATGGAAAAGCCCTACCAGCTACAGCTCTGGATGACTGTGCAATACTCCCCATAGGGAAGTGGTGGATGCCCTGATACCGGAGACATCCAAAACCAGATTAGAAGAATCTGTTTTGCACTGGGAAGGGGATGGGTTAGTCGACCTTGCAGATCTGTAGGGCTTCCCTTATGTTTGCCATAATGGATCAGACTAGAGCTAATTGAATAGTAAAAATAAAAATGAAACGTGTGACTGTTTTAGCAAAAAAAATTGCTGGGTTTGGTTTGCTGTGATTCATGGGGATTTACTATTCATTATTTGTGAGTATTCCAGTGAGCATCAGGGAGTCATGAAAATGTTTGTGAATCTCTAAAATTTCCTGAATTTTATTACAAATGGTGATTCATCCAAAAACGTGTGTTGAAATTAGGATATTGCTTATCCACTGTCTATTATTGTCCTGTTAAAAAGTTTCAGGAACAAATCAGATCGTAGAAACTAAATCATCTGACTTATTTGCCAACCGCACTGTACATGAATTGTAAGTTGTTTGGGGCAGAGGACTTTTTGTTATGTATATGTACGCTGCATAGCAACATGAGGCCCCCTAGCCTTGGTTGGCGCCTCTAAGGGCTACTTTAGCACAAAATAATAACTACCACATACGATGAATAGTGACTAACTCAAGTGAAGGGTTTGAACATCCCACAGCCTGAAAGTTATTCTGCCAAAGCATTCTGTGAACATTTATGGATAATGAATTTGCCCAGAGGAAATTAGGATCAGTCTTCAAATGAATGCTTAACTACCCTAAAATGGGGCTAAATTTGGGATGAATATTATCTGTAAGGTCTATCTCATGGGTCACTTTAGTTTGGTGTCCTGCCTTTAGCAGTGGCCAAATATCTGATGACAATAAAAATACTCAGTTGGCCAATGAACTATACCAGGGATCGACAACCTACAGCACGCATGCCAAACACGGCACGCGAGCCGATTCTGAGTGGCACGCTGCCCGTTCGGTGAGAGGAGGAGGAGGAGGGGCCGGAAAGTGCCATGCTGGGGGAAGAAGGGGGAGGAGGGAAGCTTGGCTGCCGCAGGATCAAGCTTCTGCCTCCTGCCCCTACAGGGGAGAGCGGTGGGGGGGGGTCCCGGCCCCCTGCCCCCTGCCCCACTCAGCCCCCCCGCCCACCGCTCTCCCCTGCGGGGGCAGGAGGCAGAAGCTTGGTCCTGCGGCAGCCAAGCTCCCCCCTCTCCCGTTTCTTCCCACAACGTGGTGCATTCCGGTCCCTTCTCCTCCTCCGCTTCCTCCTCCCCCGTCTCCCTGCCGGCGACGGCCCTTGCGAGGGGGAGTGGAGCAGAGCCGAGCGCAGCGTGCTCCCTGCTGCGTAGAGGAGGCAGAGAGAGGTAGGGATGGGCCTTGGGGAAGGGGGTGGAACAGGGCATATCCCTCCCAGCCCCTTGCCATGAGCCACTCAGGGCAGGGGGCTGGGAGCACCCCCACGAGCTGAGCACCCCAGCCCTCTGCCCTGACCCCCCCCAACACCCAGCCTTCTGCTCTGCACCTCCACACACACCCCAGCCCTCTGCCCTGACCTCCCCCCAACACCCAGCCTTCTGCTCTGCACCTCCACACACACCCCAGCCCTCTGCCCTGACCTCCCCCCAACACCCAGCCTTCTGCTCTGCACCTCCACACACACCCCAGCCCTCTGCCCTGCACCTCCACACACACCCCAGCCCTCTGCCCTGATCCTCCCCACACACACACAGCCCTTTGCCCTGCACCCCCCACAGCCCACAGCCCTCTGCCCTGACCTCCCCCCAACACCCAGCCTTCTGCCCTGCACCCCCCACACTCCCCAGCCCTCTGCCCTGACCTCCCCGCAACACCCAGCCTTCTGCCCTGCACCTCCACGCACCCAGCCCTCTGCCCTGACCTCCCCACACACACCCAGCCCTCTGCCCTGCACCTCCCCACACACACCCAGCCTTCTGCCCTGCACCTCCACACACAGCCCAGCCCTCTGCCCTGATCCTCCCCACACACACCCCAGCCCTCTGCCCTGCACCCCCACACACCCTCCAGCCCTCTGCCCTGACCTCCCCGCAACACCCAGCCTTCTGCCCTGCACCTCCACACACACCCCAGCCCTCTGCCCTGACCTCCCCCCAATACCCAGCCTTCTGCCCTGCACCTCCACACACCCCCAGCCCTCTGCCCTGACCTCGAGTCGCCCCGCTCAGCCCGCTGCAGGCCTAGGTGAACAGAACCCCAGGCTGGCAGTGAGCTGAGCAGGCTGGTGGCATAAAATCAGCATTTTAATTTAATTTTAAAGGAAGCTTCTTAAACATTTTGAAAACCTTGTTTACTTTACATACAACAATAGTTTAGTTATATAATATAGACTTATAGAGAGAGACCTTCTAAAAAACGTTAACATGTATTACCGGCACGCGAAACCTTAAATTAAAGTGAATAAATGAAGATTTGGCACACCACTTCTGAAAGGTTGCCTACCCCTGAACTATACAAAGGGAAAATGTTCCTTCCTGAGCCGCTCAGGTGATCGATTTCTGTCTTGAACCATGGAATTTATTTACCTTTATATCTTAGGGTTCTGTTTTCTTCTTCTTATGCACATAAGACATGAAATGCTTTTATGGAGAGGTAAAAGAGATCACTAATTAGTTTGAAGAGATACAACTGCTATTTGTCTACAACTTGTCCCAGTGCCCCATGGTCCTGTGCAAATACATTAAATAGCCTTGGGCATAATTACCAAATTAAGATGGCAACATTATTTATAGAAGTTTGGTGCCTTTTCCCACCCTCCAGCAGAAAGAGGTTTTCCATAGAACAGGAAAGAAATAGGAGGGTCCTTGGTGTGGTTGTTATTTGACTTTGTATCCACCTGCCACATTCAGTGCTGCGGCTGTGGTATTTTTTCAGGAGGTGTTTTGCTGGACAGTTCCCCGATGTGGAGATCATAGCCTGGTTAACCTATCCATGTTGGCTTTGGTTGATATTAAAGGACTCCAGCAAGTCTCCTGGACCAGAATTCCCCAAAGTGGCATTAACCAATATCCCTGCCTTTGATTCTGTGCTTTCCCTCTTTTTTACTATGTACTGATCTCAAACTACAGAATGTTGTTGCAGTATCCAAATCAAAGACACATACTCTCTCTCTTCTTCCCAGGACTGGTCTCAGAAACAAGAAACATAAATATGGTCTATTTTTAAAGGTAATCACACTGATTTTTAAAGGTTTAATCAACTGTGTGATGTTTCAAGGTTCGTCAGGAACATGTCTAGTTGCTGCCATGTCAACCTCCTGAGGTACTTCCTGATTCAATTGCCTAGAATCCGGGAACCTGGTGGCTGTTTTGTGATTGAGACACCTAGCCAGTAGGTAATGGACCAAAGCCACCAATTCATTTCATAGGTCACTGCAGTAGCCATTGACAGTGATGGCAACTTGTGATGGCTGCTGGAGGTGGTTGGAAAATTGTGAAAAATTTTAGTTTTCAGTTAAAAATGGGCAAAATTGTTCCCTCAATTTTTTAGCTAACTGGTGGGATGAATAAAAATTTCCACATTTTGCCCTCCATTTCTTGGGACCAGATCTAGCTACTATGGAGCAGGGTTTGAATAGGTGATGCCAGGGTAAACTGCTGCATAGCCCATTACTAATCCACTGAGACACCCATTCCCCAGCAAGCATAATTGTGTTTCTTCTTGGGGATTTATTTTGCTGTCACAGAAAGAAAAGTGAAATAATTTTGTGAACTTAAAACAAATCTCCAACTTCTGAGCACAGTTGCTGTGCACTGTTAAACAGTGGTCATGTTCCACCCCAGAAGTGGCTGTAATTAAATAGTGGGTGAAGTATTTCTCATATATGTAAAATGTGTATATGTGTTGAATTTTTCTGGCTGATAGATGCTATATAAATGTATTTATTATTGTGCTTGCACCAAATTTGGTCTTCAATTTCCAATATGCCACCTGATCACATGGATGGTTCTAATGTTGGATAATTTTTAGGTGTGGAAGAGGTATGTCTACAAAGCAATTAAACACCGTGTCTGGCCCAGGTCAGCTGACTTGGGCTTATAGGTCTCAGGCTGCAGGGCTGTAAAATCACTGTGTAGACCAGTGCTTCTCAAACCTGGTCCGCCGCTTGTTCAGAGAAAGCCCCTGGCGGTCCGGGCAGGTTTGTGTACCTGCCACGTCCACAGGTTCGGCCAATCATGGCTCCCACTGGCCGCAGTTCACCGCTTCAGGCCAATGGGGGCTGCGGGAAGCAGTGCAGGCCGAGGGACGTGCTGGCCGCCCTTTGAGAAGCCCAACTTTGAGAAGCACTGGTGTAGACATTTGGGCTCAGGTTGGATCTCAAGCTCTGGGACCCCACAAAGGGGGAGAGTCCCAGACCCCGGCTCCAGCTGGAGCCCGAACATCTACACAACAATTTTTAGCCCCGCGGCCCGAGCCCTGCAAGCCCAAATCAGCTGACCTGAGCCAGCTGCGGCCAGGCTGTGGGTCTTTTATTCCGGTGTAGACGTTCCCCAAATGTCTATCATTTCACTGCTGTGAACCTGGTCAGCATATTAGTCATATTTATCAGAGCCAGAAGCTCAGTTCTGCTGGTGGTCATTAATGACCCTCAGAGTGTACAGGGAATGAGATTTGGGCTTTCCCTTTTCTTCCAAAAACACAATTCAGGTGACAAAAGAAAACACAGAACTGCCTTGTATTTTCTCACCTGGTTTGGGTTTTCTACCCCATGACTGTGAATTCATTTGGGAATATCACTGTTCACTCCTTGGCTCATGTGATTTCTCTTTGCTTAAAGAATGTTACTGAAAAACATAAATGCTACCACTGATCTATGGAACTAATCTTCAAATAATAACCAGCTCTCCTCTGCAGCCAGGATTCCTTTCATCTGTCAGAGAAAATGCAGCTCTTAAAAATACAAGTGTGTGTGTGTGTGTGTGTGTGCGTGTGTGTGTGTGTGTGTGTGTGCGTGAGAGGGAGGAGGGTTGAGGGTTATGTAGGAAAGTGGATTTTGTTTTTGTTTTTGGTAGCTTACTTAGTTCAAGTTTTTTACTTGCTGGACTGGCAGTAGCAAGCCTAGTGATCCAGGAGTACTGTCCAACTTGGTTACCTAGACGCAGAACCAGAGAATGTGCCGATGTGGCTACTTTTGTGTGTACCCGAAAAGGTCAGATGTACATGGACAATGCTTTACAAAAGGCACTTGGGTCACTGTGCAAAGACCAATAACGCAGGATTAACATCCAGGGAGTTACTACAAACAGCTGATCACAAGCTCTTCAAAGCCCTGTCTGCACACTTTCTGAGCAACAGTGAATTTAATATGAGGGATCAAAATAGGAGGCAAAGAATTCAAGCCAGAATGACATCCCTCATTTCAAACGATGTCCTTTCGTTTCAGCTTCTGTTCTATGTCAATGATGGAAGTGATTGCTCCTTCCTTTGTGTGGGTCTATAAGGAAATACATGCTTTGGAGCAGGGGAGAGCTGGAGAAAATATTATGGACGGGCTGTTAATTAGAACCAAAATCCTGGATTTAGGAAGTTTTAGGCACACATCTGAATTTTCTGTCTGGCCCTTATCTCTACACTGGGTTGAACCAAACCACTAGCTTGAACCCTGGAAATTTGAAGCCAGTTCAGAACTCTGTGGCTAGGGCCTAACTCTAGTATTCATATTAATGGGAGTTTGATCTCCCCTGGCTTGGCACAGCAATAGGTTGCAGCAGTGAGTTTTAAAGGCACACGTCTCATTTTGTTCAGTGCGGTTTTCAAAGTGGATCTATTACATTCATATATTTAGTCATGTTATGGGGCATGTGTCTATGCTTAATATCTGCAGTGAGTTTTAATCCTACTTTGTACCTCTGCATTGTCACTGTCTGGCTAATCAGTACAAGTGAGCATCCTGCTTTAAAAGCAGGGACACCCTGAGCAAGTTGGGAAAGTCTTTTCCACTTGCAGGCATGACCTGTCCTTGTATTTAGTTATGGTAAAAACAAAAGTCAATGAGTTCATATATATTTGCACCAACAGTAAAACTACATCTGATTTCTAATTGCTTTTTAATGGCAGCCTGCATCTGAATTGCCATTTTATGTATATGTCTAGCCAGTGGCTAGGATTAAACTATCCCAGAGCATGAGCTGCAGCCTCACTTGGAAGCCAAAATATATTAATCCATTCCCCTGCAATGACAATTTGAAATCTAGATGGTGTTTGAAAATGTCTATGCAGTTGAGCAATAGATACGTTGGCAAAGGCCATTTCTGGGTTATTAGTGACTTGGCTGGGAGAGGAGTTGATGACCTGAGATGGGATAGGCTGTTAATCCCAGAGTGCACTTAATCAGGATCATTATTCTTACTATATTTAGAAATGGGAAAGAAATCGGGGTGTTGATTTTTTTATGGGTGATTGTTTTTCATATGGGACATAGAGTTTTTCTCGAGAATTACTGCCCTGTGCATTAGCCAGATTACTGGAATTCCTATCACAGCACTTGATTCAATTTATGACGTCTAAGCAGGAGCCGCTCTTCATCACAGCACTCCTCATCTCACGCTGCAATACAGTCATAAGGCCCAATCCTGGAATCTTTACTCATGCTGAAGTCACTGGACTGCTCCTGGGTAGAAGATGCTAGTATGGAGAGACCATAAACGCAGGGTCGTGATTTAAATCTGGTTTTCAGTGGAAAGTGCAGCTGGGATTGAGGAGGAAAGGCATTACAGCCATAAATTCAGGTACTGATAGCAGGAGGTGGGATGAGTGAGGCTAGGGAGACAATGCTTTGTGCATAAAAGGTTCTCATTGTACATCTATGACAATCTCTCTTTAGTGTAGGGAGGTGGGAAATCAGATCATCAAGCCCTGAAGAGTAATTGCATGGTGAGCAAAGGAGCAAATCTTCATTCTGTTTGGTGCCCATTTGTCATCTTCTGTGCTGAGTTCTGAGCACAGGTGCCGATTTTCCAATGTGCCATGAGGTGCTTGACCACTGGCTCTGACCCAGGCCCCGCCCCCACTCCACCCCTTCCCCAAGGCCCTGCCCTGCCTCTTCCCGCCCCTGCTCCACTCCCGCCCTGTCCCTTCCTGCCCCATTCCACTCCCTCTCCTGAGCTCACCGCACCCTCGCTCCTCCCCACCAGTGCCTCCTGCACGCGGTGAAACAGCTGATTGCGGCGGGTGGAAGGCACGGGGAGAAAGGGGGAGGCGCTGATCAGCGGGTGGGAGGCACTGGTGGGAGGCTAGGTGAGGAGCCAATAGGGGGATTGCCGAGGGTCCTCAGCACCCACCATTTTCCTCCCAGGGGTGCTCCAGACCCGGAGCACCTACGGAGTTGGCGCCTATGGTTCTGAGCCTCTACTACTGCTCCTCTGGGGAAAAGCTCTGACTATGAAGAAACGCAAGCCCACGGCAAGCAGACTGCCTCTGTACTGGAGGGGAGAGACCCCTCCCCTGGCATAGAGCTGGAAGCTGGACACTTCACTTTACAGATAAACTAAGCTGGGACAGTTTAGGTTTGTCTACATTGGACTCTTTTACCCAGAGCTAACTGATTGCCAATTGCCTAACCAAAAACATAGTTAACATGTTTGTAAAGACTGGTGTGGACACTCCCTTTACAAACATGTAAACCACCTAAGGGTATGTCTTCACCAGCAATGTTTAACATGGCTGTGTAGTCGCGGTACCAGCGCTGGGAGAGAGCTGGTGCACAGTCTACGCTGCCACTTTACAGCGCTGAAACTTGCAGCGCTCGAGGGGGAGGGAGGTTTCACACCCCGAGTGAGAAAGTTGCAGCGCTGTAAAGTGGCAGTGTAGACAAGGCCTCAGTTAACTGGCAATCAGTTAACTCCAAGTAAAAAACAAGCAAGTTGAATGTAGACATGCCCTTCCTTAAGTAAAGGATGAGTGGCTACTTGCCTTCACTCTGTCCTCAAAGAGGGTCTATATTCCAAGCCAATCAGTCAGCTGGTGTAAATCAGTGTGGCTCCACTGACACCATTTGAGGATCTGGGACATGTGTACTGTGGGTACCTTCACAGAACAATAACAGAGACACCCACACTTCCTCACCCACCCACAGCCTGTGAGCAGCTGCACGCACAGAAATGGATGGGAGTGGAATGAACTCCGCACCTTCCAAGACTGAGCTGATACAGAAAAAATATCGGAGAATAAATGCGCCGTCTTTTATGTCAAAGGGGTGACATTTTCCCCTGCAGCCAGGCATGGCAATTTCTCCTGAGCTGGGAAGGTGATTTGCTCCATGGATTCTATCCTACAAAAACACCCTTCCATCCTATAGGATCTTAAAACAACAAGAATGTACTGTGGGCTGTAAAACTCGTTCCACGTGGAGTAAGACAAGAGCTGCAAAACGTTAGTGACTTATCAGCTGTCGCTGTAGCCCCAAGGCGAGGGAAAGGCCCCTTCTCTTGGGTCCCGCAGACTGGCTGTCTAGCTCTACAGGTCAGTGGAAGTTTGCAGGAAGCTGCCGTCAGGGCAGGGTGTTACTGTTTACCCAACACAGCCTAAGCTCCAAGCAGGAACATACAGAAATAGAAGAGCTGGGGAAGCAGTAACAGCAGGAGAGCTCAGGGGAAGAGGACCTGGTGTCCAGCTGCAGTCACAGAGCCAGGCATAGGCGTCAAGTATGTTGCAGACAAAATAAATTCAAAGATCAAGTGCCTACTATACCCTTGTTTAACGTAAGACAGCAAAGCCCCTAATGTTTAAACTCTTATTACATCCAGTAAAAGATTAATTGTTATTTGAGATGATCTTAGGGAGGGCCCTTTTGACTCAGCTGTAGAATAGTAACTGCCAAGCCAGAGACCACAATGTTCCCATCCCAGTTCAAGCCTCTACTCTGACAGCACGCAGGATGTGAACACAGCAGGGCCACGCACCAGATGTGGGGCTTTTCTGCCCATTGGTTACATCTGTTCTATTGTCTGGTTCAGTGTGGTTGTAGCAGTTTTGGTCCCAGGATATGAGGGACCAGGGAGTGAGATAATATCTGTTATGGGACCAACTTCTGTTGGTGGAAGGGACAAGATTTTGAGTTTCATGGAGCTCTACCTCAGGTCTGGGGAAGGTAACCCGGGAGCTCAACCTAATACAAGATGGGACAAACTTATGCATAAGGGGTTCACATGTTGTAGGAGAGGACTTAAAATGAAGTGGGTAGTAGGCAGCAGGGTGTGTTACAAATTGTTGTAATGATCCATAAAACTAGTGTCTCTATTAAGTCCATGGCTTTTAGTGTCCAGGAGAGTTATCAGTTTAAGTTCCCAGGCTTGTCTTTTGAAGGTATTATGTTGGCTTCCTTTAAGGACTGAGAGATCAGATATGGAGTGATCGCTTTGGGGAAAGTGTTCACTCGTGGGTGAGAGGTTGTTTTTATCTTTTAACATTTCTGTGTGAGTTCATTCGTTTCATCCACATTGTTGATGTTGGGGCATTTGAAGCACTGTTGAGGTGCACCATATGTTGTGATAGGCATGCGTAGGACCCATGGATCTTGAAGGCGTGTTAATCATCATAGCAGTGGAGACATGTCTGCAAGTTTTCCATCTGTTGTTCTGGCAGGGTCTGGTGCCACTTTGAGTTGGTGTGTCCTGGTCTGTGGGTAGTTTGCTTCTGATGATGAGCTTGGTGAGGCTGGGCATTGAAGGCTAGAAGAGGGGGTTCAGGAAAGATTTCTTTCAGGAGGTGGTCCCCATCAAGTATGGGTTGTAATTGTTTGATGATGCCCCATGTGGGTTCCAGTGTGGGATGGTAGGTGACAGCTAGGAGTATGTGGTCAGTGGGAGTTTTTTTCCTTGTTGAAGTAGGTTCTCTCTGCATCTTATGGCTCATTGCAACAACATGAACACACTCTGCAGCCTCCTACCCTCTTTTATCCTATGACTGCAGAGGTGTTAATTGCCCACTTCAGTTTAAGTGGTTTCCTACAATGTGTGTCAGCTCCTTATGTTTAACAATCTGTCCCACCTTCTATTTAGCTTGGACACTCTGGTTACCTTTCCCAGACCTGAGGAAGAGCTCTGTGAAACTTGAAAGCTTTCCCCTTCCAATACAAAATTTTATCTCCTCACCCACTTTGTCTCTATTGTTGGGTGGCATCTGCAGCATGGGTTAATGTCTTCTGTGGACTAGGCTATAGTAAACTTATTTTCACTGGACACCTAAACCAGAATTTGAAACCCTTTTTCCCAGAAGGCTCAGAGCCCATTCCTGGCAAGTTGCTGAAGCCAGTGGGACTTGAAAGCAGGCAGCATCACACAGCAAGAGCTCAGCATCTGGCAGAATCAGGTCCCTTGCGAACCAGTGTTTCACACAGTCCCCAGGAGTCAAGAACTGAAGGCTCTGTGGTTTCAGAACTTCCTCAGAGAGGTACACACAGGGTTTCTTGTAGTTCAGTCAACTGCAGTCACTGGCAGTAACTCATGCTGTGCTGTCTTGTCAGAGCTTACACACCAACTCAACCTGAGAGTGCCTCTTAGGATCTCGGAGACTGTTCAGAAATGAAGGTGCTCTCCTCCTTCCTGGATCAGGACCGTAATGATCCCTTGCCCAGGAAGATCATTTTGGTGGCCTGCAGCCCAATCTAAGCTACATCTAGAACATGCCTGCCAAACCCTTCCGTCACTGTGAGAGCCAGCTACTTATCTGCTTGGCTCAGCGCTGAGTGAACAGGGAGCGCTAGCCTATCTCGGCTGGCTGAGTGTCTGGCAGAAAAGTGCAGCTGTCTCCACAAAAACAACAAAATCAAAGAAACCCAACCCGCCGGCCTCCAGCCGCTGTTCTCATTGGTAGTCTCCACCGCAAAGCAAGCCAAAGTCAGTCCTGTCACCCTCGCCCTGTGTGTCTGCGTCTCACATTCAGATTATCGCTGCAAGCTGTCAAGAGAATTAGGGAGGCAGAAATCGGCTTCAAAGAATGTCAGAACCAAAGATGAGCTAATGTGAGCGGTGCTTTCATGCTCTCCCATCCTCTCCAGCCATCTTTCAGTGAGGAAGAAGTGGGGGCGGGGCAGGGGGGCATCCTGTACCAGAACTGAAAGCATGTTACATTTGGCATATAAAGAAGAGACAAAGGTGGACTTGATCTGTTGCTTGGTCCAGTGTTTATACCCACCCACTCCTCCCAATGTTTGCCTCAGTGGGGAATTGCTCTTGTGACTGACTGAGCATTTCTTGCTGTTCCAGCTCATGAGAAGCAGCAGCAGTGAGATGTGTGCTTTGGCAGTCGGCAGTCCTGGCTGGGTGTTTCCCTTCTCCCTTCTGGCTGGCTCAGGGGGAAGGAGAGGAAAAGGGAAACTTTAGATGTTCTCTAGGAGGCTTTTTGCAAAAAGGACTGAGCTGCTCACAGTGTGAAGCCAGGGGTGGTGTTGTGATGGGTCCAGTGAGGCTGGAGCCGCGAGGTAAGCTGGACAGCTGAGACACTGGGCTTTTAAAATACCTGACCAAGGGAGAAAGAAGGAAGCCACTTAGAACTCAGCTGGTGCCTTGTGAAAAGATCTGGATGAGAACTAGAGGCACTTGTGCTAAAAGGGGAGTGCAAACAGAAAAAGAAGATGGTAAAAATGGCATGACAGGGCCACATACAGATTCTCTCCATCACTTCCCCATCCTTTTTGATCAGTTTAAAAAATCAAAGGCTGATTGTTCTACCTGCCAGCCCTGCAAAGCTTGTGCTGATGTCTGGAAGCCTTGCCGAGCTCGTTCTGGCTCATGAGTTATCAATGCAGCTGATCAAATGACGTTTTATGAATTATATTCGTTGTGCCTTTCGTCCCTGTCCTCTGTCCTGCTCCCAAGTCATTCCCTTTCCCTGGGAGAGTCTTAATTATTCATATGAATTCACGGAGTAGTTGGAATGAACGATTTTCTGTCAGTGGGTTGTTTGCAAATGGGTTTGCGGCAGTGAGTTGCTGTTCACAATGAGTCACTGGTTTCCTAGACACATGATATTGATTTTGCTCCTTGATTGGATGCTTGAAACTTTTTATTAGGAAAATAATGAATAATGAAAGCTGTTGCTCAGCACAGTTGCCCTAGTTCCCACAAGAAAATGGGTGTAGTCACATGTAGAGCCGTCATTGTCTAAAACCCCACGCACCTGAATGGTTGCAAAGAACAAAGAGACGCTATTCTATTCTATACTGTTCTACCTAGTTTCCTACATGGCACCCATCCCTGTTGTGTCTAAGCTCTGATCTACACACAGTTTTTGTCCTGATTTAACTATTTCAGTTAAGGGTGTGATTCCCTCCCACCCCCACAAAATAGTTAAATCAGTACTGTGCATGTCTAGAATAGCATTTATTGGAAGAAGCTATACTGGTATAAACAGCATTATACTGCAGCCACACTAGGGTGGGTTGTACTGCTTTAACCACTGTATTAGTTAAAAGCAGTGTGATTTTTGTGTGTAGACAAGACTCAAATGGCAATTTAGTGCATGGTCTCTCAAAGTGGCATCAAGTTTGATCCCACCGCCACCAGATCCTGTACAATCTGACTGATGTTCAGAGGTCAAGGCTCAATTGCAGTGGGAGGAGGAGGGCTGCTAAATGCCAGATTCTCACAGCGATGTGAAACTCCATCAGGGAGGCTGTAAAAACAGACACAAGCACAGGAAATAATAGCCAATGAGCAGGACTTCCGAGACAATCATGTTCTCATTTTGGTGTCAAGCAGCAGGCCAGGAATGAGGGGGAAAATCCCATCCCCCTTCTCCTTTGGTAATAATGGCTTTGTAATCTCAGCGGAACCTCCAGCCTCTAGGGTTTGTCTGAAAGTTTTCTCACCCTACTTGGCTCAGCCCCACAAACGTCCATGCTGCACACTGTAAACTACCCAGAGCCGATCCTTCTGAACTCAGTGTGCCCCTGTCTGTGGGCAGTAACAGGAAGCCTCATTCCTTTACTCTGAGGTAAGTGACGTTCTTCTAAATGTACGTAATGGTGCCCAGATACCACAGGGATGAGGGCCTAAGAAATATACGTTCTTCTAAAGATGAGGATGATAATAATCCATGTGATGGGTGTCTGAACTATACAACATAGAGGGCCTCATTGACAATCAGCTTTCTTGGCCCAACAGCTATCCTGCCAGTGCAGGGCAAGACAGATAGATATTGCAGGAAGAAACAAAGCGTGCATCTTCAGATGGCACATATGCAGAGGTACGTAAAACCAGCTAGCTTGCTGGGGGCTTGACCCCGCCCTCAGCCTGTCAGGCCACGTCCGAGGGTGCCAGTGGGTATGTTAGCTGAGCTACTTTTCTAGAGTTCTCTTCTGCACTAGATGGGAATCCCGCTCCGCACTGATATCGTAGGGCCTGGAGAAGAGACTCTCTCAGCACCCTTTCCTAGCCTCACTAGTGCATCTATGTACTATAGGGCATGAATTGTCCCATACGCTCTATACTTTACTACTTTGTTTACTGGATTTACTTTTCATAGCACAGGTGAATTTCAGATGAGAATGCAGAGGAACCATGACCCAGGTGAATTACATCTGTGAGCAAGAAGATGTTTTTCAGTGATTTGGGTATAACAGTCAACTAGCATTGATTTCATAATGGTGCCAGGACAGCCAGTTTCAGGAGAGCGAGAGGCCATCTTGTAGGTTTACAAATTAGCTGTGTGCTGATTGTTTCCATTGTAGGCAGGGTTTTATCACTTTAAATATTTTCTTAAGGAAAGAGCTCAGACAGTCCCAGGAGATCCCACAAGATTTTCTGATTGTGCTTCTGTCAAAGCATTTTACATTAAATGTGGTCCCTGTAAGCCAGTGAGGGCACTGAGTCAGGACAGGGCATCGAGCTTCCAATACGGTATTTCCTGCAGTTCAGCTATTGGGTTGGGGCAGTACAGACTCAGGCATCTGAGGAGCGTGTAATCAGAAAAGGAAACAGGTCAGCACATGAATCAGCGCAGATAAAGTGCAGGGCATAGGCTAGTGAGGAAATAGAATTTCTGACTGAGCTGGAAGGGAAATACAAAGGGAAAAAGAAAATGGATACAGGAACTAACAAGTAACACTAAGAAGCTAAATTCCAAGAAAAGGAGGGACTTACAGGGAAGGAAGAATAAAGGTGGAAGATATCTATTTTCAGTACAGAGAAGAGAGGAAAGAATTATCCAAACGAATCAAGCAGTTATATACCAAATGATTGAGCAATTGGGTTTTGATGTCTATGCATATCGTAACCTCTTTGGGCTGGAAATCATGTATTTTGGGACTTCTGGGTTTCATCAGAGTTAGAAACAATGCGAGAATAATAGAGGTGGGCTGCTAATGCAAAATATTTTCTGTGAATGTTCACTTGAATTTTTAATTAAACTTGCTTCAGCCATGTTCATGCCCTTTTACCTTCATTTTCCATGAACGTTCGGGCAACCAAGTTTTACTGGCACAAATGTTCTTGGAGAATGAATCACAGTCTTCTGTATGAATCTTTGTGGGAACTAAATCATAAATTAGTCTGTGCAAGTATCTGCATCAGTTCTCACCCAAGTAAGGTACAAAAACAATACCATATAACTTATTTGACTAATCACAGCTAAGCAACTCAATTTGAATTTGGAATATCTGAGATCTGTAGACTAAAACGTGAAGAATGGAATACGTTTGAGGAACTCATGATCTTCTCGTGGATATTCCACAAGCAGAAAAAGGCTAAATTAAATGAGCATGCTATTCATTCTGAATTATTCACTTCGCTGTAGAGAAGAACATTGTTGTCTTCTGTTGCAGAGTCTGCATGCACTTGCAGCTGAATCCACAAAGATACTGACCAACTGGAGGGAGTTCAGGGAAGACCAAAGAGGAGCAACGGGCTGAAAGGATTGGCTTTTGAGAATGGGGTGGGAGGCACAACCTCTGTAAGAAACACACTGGAGTTTACAGCCAAGAAATCTTGGCTGCAATCAAGGAACACCTTGCTGCACCCTTGGGGCTGTGCTAGATAACTAGGAGATAGAAACTGAAAGGGAGGGGATCAGATCTTTGCTACGGGTTGCAGGCCCTAGCACACTCGCCTGACCTCCGCCCTAGAGACTTTTGATTTTTCTGACTGTAAGTTTGCTTTCTGTGAGACCTTATGATCCTTCCTGGATGCTTAAGGGGAAAGGGAGAAAGCCTGCCTGCCTCCTAGAATAATAAGAGAACTAGGAACCCTGCTGGCTGGGTTCAGTTTGGAGACCCTCTTAAATGGGACACTTTTGGTTGGTTGTTTTTGGTCTACCCTTCTTAAATTCCATACTGAGAAAAAGATTTTCATAGCTACACTGGTATAGCCTTGCTTAGCATATGTCTACACTGGAGGTAGGAGTCAGATTCCCAGCATGGGTAGATAGACTTGTACTAGTGGGGCTTGAGCTAGCATGTTTAAAATAGCAATGTAGATGCTGCTGTACTGGTGGAGACTCGGTCTAACCACCCAAACTTGGACCCAGGGCGTCAGATGTGTCCATCTATTGGGTCATGGAGGCTCACTCCCAGCTGCAGTGTAGACATACCCAAGTGATGCCTAATTGGGGTAGAGGGCAAAGTGGTCTACAAATATCTCCTGGGGGTAAATACTTAGGAGGGAGAGGAATTATTTAGGGTGGCATAAAGGGGTTTCAGTGGGATAAAATTAAGAAAGGAAACATTTAGGTTGAGTCTTAAGAAAAATTTCCTGCCAGTGAGCTCACCAGGGTGTGGAATAGTCTCTCAAAGGGAGTAGTGAAATGAGGGGTGTACATCAGTTGGGACACATAAAACTAGACTGGACAATGCACTAATCCAGTCTAGGGATTGGACTAGATAGGTCTCTTCCATCTCTAATGTCTGATCCTATGAAACCAGGAGGCATGAAAGTAAAAACAAAAAGTCAATAAAACCTCTTTAGAATATTCTGTTTTTATTTGCTGTGATGGTGGGTGGAAGGGTCAGGAGAGCTGTTAATGCATCTGAATTGGTTTGCCTGTCTATAATTAGCATGGGTGTGTCCAACAATTGAATGTTAGCTGACACCGCCAATGTGGTAACATGGAGAGAAGATCTAGAAGGATAATGCTCTTACCTGTAACGTACACATATGTCTTGGCCATGAGGTCTTTGTTAGAAAGGAGGTCATTATAAACACAGGTGAAGTAACCAGTGTCGCTGGCTATAGCTTTGTTGATTGTGAGCCTGCTGCAGGTCTGCTGTACGTTGTCTGAACACTTGTGCTCAGATACGGTCCATCTGTGGGGAACGTCTTTGTGTGGCTCATTTCCCCATAGCCAGGTCAAGGCGGCTGCTCCCCTGTCAACACAACACAAAATACAAATTCTGTCACGGCCTCAGGCATAATGAGTGGAATAATCTACATTTCTTGGGCCGGGTTCTCTGTGGCCAATTTATGTGATTCCAATTTTCATAAACGTGCCACGTGATGAGGAATGATAAAACTCTTTGTGATGTATTTTATGAGCTGTTAGCTTTTCCAGCACCTTGAGGGAGCTAAGGCTTACGATGGAGTTACCCTGCCCTCCTCCCCGGGGCATGGAACATTTCCTGAGAGAAGCAATAGCAAATGCAAGACCATTTCCTGCGGGCTGGAGGGACAATGTACTTTTCATTTTGAAGGAACAATGTGAACATGAGCTCATTTAAAGTGGCTACATTTATTGCTATAAAAACTTTAGAAGGCATCAGATACATTTGTAAACTTCTCCTGAGTTGGGCTCTCTGCACATTTTACCAGTTAAGTTAAAATCTCTTGTTCCTAACACTGGGGGTAAGGAAGAGAGAGAAAAGGCCATTTACGTAACTCCACATCCCTCTTTTTCTTTAATTAGCGGTGACTGCATCTTGATTTTGTGGAGTGTCTGGAAGTAGTTGGAGTTCAGATGTTATGATATACGCTTGCATAAGATACGGTATTTCTATTTGGCCCTTCACTGATCTCGGAACACAGGAGTTACCACAGCCTGGCAGATATACCGTCTTGTCCATCTAATGTAGTGTCCTGTCTCTGATGCCCGATACATCCCACATTCTGCACCTAAATACCTAGGGCTATTAGGGTCTGATTCAATGGGAGTGTTTCCACAGACTTCAATTAGCTTTGGATCAGGTCCGTAATACAGTCCTGTCGCATGGGATGTGTAGAGGCGCACAGCTGCAGGGAGAGATCCTGGAGGCGTTGTGTCTCAGGGAGGCACTCCAGGAGCTGTGGAGGAGCAAAGGCCAGAGTGGCCCCGCTACAGGTTGCATGAGACCAGTTCTGTTTGATCAGCATGAAGAGGGAGGAGTGAGTCATGGACCAAACCTTCCCCAGACTTATGTGGAGAAGCTAGGGCCGGTGTTAGTGCTAGTTTGAAGCAGTTCTCTTTCTCCATGGGTGCAAGGATGGGGAGCTCCTTGTGCCTTTCCCCTCTCCTTGATGACTGCACCAGGCAAGACACAGTCTGGCCTTTAATTTTAAACCGACACTGTGTTCACACTGTCCTTACTCAGTGGACTTCCATTGACTTCAGAGGGATTTACCTAAGGGAGGACTGAGTAATGACCTCTGGATTTTCCGTTACTGTGAGTAGCAATAGAGGGAAAACTCCAGTCAGGGCATATCCGTTGAATGCAAAGGCATATGTGCTCCAGAGGTATTGTTACTACATCCTGCTGTGAGCTGGTGTTAGTGAGTTGCTCTACAATCTTCCTCTGCGGGTCTGGGTCAGTCGCCTCGTACATGTGTAGTGGGTGCCACAAATGAGTGTGTGTCTGCCAGCAAGGTCCTGCTGCTCCTTAATACAAACATCCTCTTGGCTCTCAACTCTGTCTGTCCTTTGTTACTTTCATAAAATCATAGGATATCAGGGTTGGATATTCTCAGGAGGTCATCTAGTCCAACCCTCTGCTCAAAGCAGGGCCAATCCCCAACTAAATCATCCTAGCCAGGGCTTTGTCAAGCCTGACCTTAAAAACCTCTAAGGAAGGAGATTTCTTGAAGATGCTGATGGAGCTTGGCTGAAATCTGGAGGCTCTTCCCAGCATGTGGGTAAATGAGCGTGCTGGGTAAACATGTAGCTATCCTCTCTCAGGGGCAGCCTCACCCCCATCACTGGATGTGCTGCACTGGACAGAGGCAACACAGAGGCAGACTTATTGTCCAGCCTTTTAGGGGGCGGTTCAAACCAAGGACTCTTTTTCTGCGGAGGAATTCTCCATCCCCGCTCCTTCTCCCCAGGCTCATGTCAGAACGACCACCCTTAGCAAAGGAGGGTCTCCCAGCAATGCCTGTCATGCTCTGCCTCAAGGGCAACAGCAAAGCGACATGTTGTGCTCTGTCCCCTCATCATCTGCACTCACTACATTACACTGTCACTGGGGCACATTTTCAGCAGCGGCGGCTCCAGGCACCAGTGCTCTAAGCGTGTGCCTGAGGCGGCAAGCCGCGGGGGGCGCCCTGCCGGTCCCTGTGAGGGCAGCAGTCATGCAGCCTTTGGTGGCTTGCCTGTGGGAGGTCCGCCGATCCCACGGATTCGGCGGCAATTCAGCGGCGGGTACGCCGAAGCCGTGGGACTGGCCGACCTCCCGCAGGCATGCCACCGAAGGCAGCTGGACTGCTGTGCTTGGGGGGGCAAAAAAGCCGCCCCTGGTTTTTCAGCCCAATGTCGGAAGAGTGGAGTAGTGACTCCAAGGTTTAGAGGCAGCCTGGTTTAATGGTTGGAGCATGGGCCTAGGAGTCAGGAGACTTGTGTTCTGGTCTTGGTTTAGTGCTGCTGATGGACCCACATAGAACAGAGGAATTTCATTGTACTCTCAGTTCTGACAGCTATTGTGCAAACCATTCTTCTCTATTTTGCCGCAATCCAGACCGTCCCAGCTCCCTTTAAAGAGTTCAGATGACGTGTTTTAGGCCAGTTCTTTAAACGTGTGTGTGTGTGTGTGTGTGTGTGTGTGTGTGTGTGTGTGTGTGCGCGCAAGACATGGCACTAGGCTAATTTACATCTGCTGAGGACCTGGTGAAAGTGTTCAATGTTTAAGGCACATGAATCATGGGCAGAAGTTCCAGCTTTTGTACCTAGCTGTGGCAGAGACTGGTTGCTTTACCTTAGACAAGTAACAACTTCTCTGTGCCTTGGTTTTCCCCATGTGGATATGGAGAATTCCCCTTTTCTACACACGGGGGTGCCATGAGGACTTATGGCTTAATGTCGCTAAGGCAGTTTGAGCTTGTGGAGGCACTACAGAATTGCAAAGCACATTATTTATTTATTCATTCTTTCATCTGACAATACATGGATGAGGTGATACTCAAATAAATTAAAGAGCAACCAATTTAAAAAACAAAACCAAGAACCAACCTCTTTAATTAGCACGCAGGCACCTTGTAGAAATTCACACACCCCTAACATCGTGAAAAGAAATAATGCAGCTGTATATTAAAGGACAGTTTAAATTTTACAGTCATCACCAGTGTCCGCAGCTTGCCAAGCTAGAAATATTATCATAAGGTTGTTTTGACCTCATGAGCCAGTGCCAGCTGCAGGTATCAGGAAAGAATCTCCTTGAGCTGTGTAACAATTGCACAAATTAGTGAGTTTGATGGGGGACAAGTAGATTTGCCGGCAGAAAGGGCAATACTGATTTAAATGGACTGATTGGGACAAAATCAGAGGTGACATAAATATCAGTGTAAACTACAAGTTAGTAAATCAATGAAGTGGTCGAATGAATCTAAGCTGGTGTCATTTACATGCTGAAGGAGTGAGTGTGGCTGGCAAAACAACCAACAGGATGTGTAAGGTGTAAAATAACGTGTGTGTGTGACTGTGAATGACTGTTTGGAAGCAGGGTTGTCTTTTTGTTGTGTGTTTGTACAGCACTTAGCACAATGGGGTCCTGGTCTGTGATTGGGCTCCTAAGTGCTACAACAATACAAATACTAAATACTTGTGCATGACTTGCTTTAACGGCAACTTTCTCACATGCTTGTGCAAGGCTTTTAAATCTTCTCACACCCTTCTGGTGGTTATTCATTTTTGCTACAAGCCTGTCCTCCTGTTGTATAAATCACATTCACAATTACTTACCCTGATTTATACCACCCTCTCCGGGGCCTCTCGTCTGATCCAGCGGGGCTAATCTTGTATTTTCCCAAAGCTGAAAATTCCCCAACTCCCTGTGCATTTACTACTCCCGTCATCTGCCAATCGACTGCAAGTGAACACTTTACAACCCAGATTTGTCAAGGCTTATTTTCCCATGAATGCAAGACTTGAGCCCAAATTTGGCACTTTTCCTGCACGTTTTGCACACTGTGTCAATGGGTGAAAAGTCTCCATAATTTATAACCAACAGTCTGCGTTTTATGAGGCCTGGCTATCTTTCATTTAAAGGCTATGATATATTCAGACAGGATGGGTCTTTAAATGTACATATGCTGGCTGCTGTTTATTTAATGGTCATCTTATAGGCTAGACAGCATTTGGGGTCAGCCTGTATACACAGAGAGGGCTGATTACCGACTGTGGTCAACAAGTCCGTCTCTTATTTACACACATGGCGTGAAAGAGAGAATTCGAACCTTAGCTAGGCAAATCCTTATCCGAAAATCCTCAGTATCCGAAAATGAGCTTTGTCTCCTGATATGATCCATCACTCACTAAGACCATGGAAGTCTTACCATGGACTTCAGTGGGAGTTGGACTGCGCCCATTTGCAATGTAGAGGGTCCTATTGATCTGAAGAAGGTCTCTCCCCTCCATTCTATTATACTAAATAAGATCCTATTCCACATGAAAATGCATGTCAGGGAAAGATATAGCAAAAGCTCTCCAGTTGTGGCTGAGGAGTACCCTTTTGATCCTGGGGTTATTTTGTGCCAGGGCAGCCAATAAATATCAGGGAAATCTGACAGTGCTGGGGCCAACCTCACCTGCATGTTATGGCAAAGAAATCTCCTGCATTGATTACAATTTGATCTTCTGTAATGTTCAACTTTGGTTTCAGTAGCAGTTCTTCCAGAGCAAGACCTGAGCCAAAATAAAGGAGAAAATACACAGTTAGGAATGTTTTCCAGGGGATACATTTATTAGAACAGACACAATTGAATATGAGGGAAGCTTTCTGTAGTTCATATCTTTGGGGCCAAATTCTTCTTTCACTAAACTCATGTTACTCCACTGTAGCCAAGGGCTACATGAGGTTAAGTGAGAATGGAATTTAGCCCTTTTACTTTCCAGTGTTTACAATATCTTTTCTAATGTCTGAAAATAACATTTGTTTCCCCATTCCTGTTTCATCTAGAGGTGGACCTACCCCATGTTACTCCCGTTTTAGGCTAGACTAAGTCTATTCATTTCCATTACACTGACATAAAAGTGGAGTGCATGGGGCCCTCAGTGAATAATTCAAATTGTCACACAAGACATTTTAAGTGTATGTTTTCCTTTAATGAACTACATTCATGGGGAAAATTTCTGGGGAGCAACTGCCTTCCCTTTATAAGTCTGCAATATCCAGTATATTAAAAAACAGCAACAACGACAAAACTGGCAGTATTCCTGAGTAATAGACACAAATACGGCAGTGACACTTGCTTTGTTTGGGGGCATTATTGTTGCAGAGTATAGCACTGTTTCATAAGGCAAATTTGCAGCTGTGTTTGTGGTCCTGTCACCAACATCAATCTGTCACATGGCTAGTGTGCAAACCTCTCTCCATAGGGCAGTCATCAGCTTTTACTGGATGCTATCCTGACCATCAAATTCCCTAGGGCTCTCTAATAACTGGCAGTGAGGATGCTAAGAGTATGTTTTATTTTGCCTCCTCAGTATTAGTAAATCATACTTGACATTTTTCAAAGGTAGATCTAAAAGCGGTTTACACAGATTGGTTAACATTATTATCCCGGTTTTACAGATGGGGAAATGGAGGCACAGAAAGGTGAAGTGACTTTGCCATGGTCACATAGTGAGTCACTGGCAGAGCAGAGAAGAACCCATGTTTGCTGCTGCTCCTCTCTTTGGCAGAATTTGCCATTCAATTGAACTCTTAAAGTGATCCTGCCAACTGATTTCAAGGTCCAAAGGTTAGATTTTGTTTTAAAAGGGTTTTTATGAGACCTAGCCTAGATTGAAATGTTTGTTTTCATGGTAGATTTCAATAAATGTAAACATCACCTTCCTATGCTATGAAGCCAAACACAGCTGCAGAAAGTGAAACTGACAAGAAACAAAAGTGAAACTGGCCAGATCAGTTGCCTTGCCCACACTGAGGGAAGAGTAATCAGCACAACCACAACTATGCTTAGATTTGTTTCTCATTTTCCAGAGCTATGACATTAAAGTCTTATGTTTTCTTTCCCTGTATGCACTTCAATTCTTCATCTTCTCCCTCACATTGAACTTGTTAAGCCAGAAATCCTTAGCTTGGCTTATAACAAAGGCATTTTACTCAGCAGTGTAGTGATGTTAATGTATCGAACAAAGAGAAACAGAGCTTTCAGCTGATGAAAAAGTGATTTTCCTCCTGCCACTCCCAAATTTCTCTTTTAAAAAATTCATGTGAAATGGTCTCAGCACTGCATGTTCCTTTCATGAAGAGTGACTCACTCCCACTTACAGTAATCTGGCTTCCTTCATGAGCTATTCAAATTCCCATCAGAAACTCAGCAGAGGCTAGCTAATACCCCAGAGCTCCAGCCTTCTAAAAATGTTGCTTTCTAAAGACGGCTCCACTCAAAAACATTTTGCTAGAAACCCTCAGCAGGTGATACCAACTGTCTTCCTGAATTGCAAGCTCCCTCTCAGATGAGACATTAAACCAAGGTCTTGACCACTTGTCGTCATTAGAGATCCCATGGCACTTTCTGTATGACTACAGTTATTATATAAGCTCCAGTGTCCTGGCCAAATTCCAAATTTTGCATTCTACCCTGTAGCTTCAATTTCACTTATAGCTCACTTCTTTGTCTGAAAATTGTTACAGCAGGTAATGTCATGGGTGCACAATAACTGCTGTGTGCCACTCCAGAGGGGGCTGAATTGCAGTAATGGCTAAAGTTATTCCTAAACAATAACAGGCTGTGCAGTGTCATGTTCAGTAGGGGCTCAGGAGAAAAAGTTTGTGAGGCAACGTGTCCCAGCATTTTTTACTAACTGCCCCAGCACTCGGTTTGGAGTTTGCGCCGTATTCTGGAAATATCTCATTCAAACTCAGCATGCTCTGAGTATTAACCCAGTTATTAGAATGGGGGTGGCTAACTTGTCCTTTGCATAACCACGCCCACCTATGTAACTTGACGCCTGTTGTTACAGATCCACTTTTCAGCTACTTCAGTTCCTCTAAGACAACACATTTATCTGTTCAATAACAGCCGGTCCAGTAACAACCTGTCAGTGGCCAGTAGGTTTGGAAATATTTTTCAGTTTGTCATTTAATTATCTGAGCTTTATTTGAGTCCTGTGTGTATCTAGCTGGTTTTCTCAGGATATAGCCACTAACGTGACTCAGGCTAGTTACATGGGGGCTTCAGCCAGTTGCTGCTTGGCATTGGCAAGTTGGCAATACTGGGTCTGTAACCAGCCGACTGTGACCCGACATCGTCATGATCGACGCGGAAAAGAAGAAGATCCTCATGGTGGACGTCAGGGTGCCATTCGAAAACAGGTCACCGGCCTTCCACGAGACCCAAGCTTGTAAGGGGTTGAAATACACCCCGCTGGTCGACACCCTGAGAGCCCAGGGCTACGAGGTCCAGATCCACACCCTGATCGTGGGAGCCCTGTGCGCGTGGGATCCTCACAACGAGTCGGTGCTGAGAGCGTGCGGAGTCAGTTGACACTACGCCCAGCTCATGAGACAGCTCATGGTGTCTGACACCATCAGGTCAAGAGACGTATACATGGAACACATCACAGGACACTGTCAGTACCAGGTCGAGTAATCGAGACCACCGGTCAGGGAAATAACCACTTCCTTCCTTCCCTGATGAACCAAGGGATGCACCCCACCTATCTCCTTATTCACTACACCAATACTGACTTGGATTCTAATACATTCTATGGGTGGCGTACCTGAGATCACATATCCACTGACGTTTTAAAAACTCCTTCACCCCAATCTGGATCTATGCTGGTTATGTGCTATTTATGTATCTTGTGAACCTTGCATGGTGTCAAGTATCAGAGGGGTAGCCGTGTTAGTCTGAATCTGTAAAAAGCAACAGAGGGTCCTGTGGCACCTTTGAGACTAACAGAAGTACTGGGAGCATAAGCTTTCGTGGGTAAGAACCTCACTTCTTCAGATGCAAGATGCACTTCTTGCATCTGAAGAAGTGAGGTTCTTACCCACGAAAGCTTATGCCCCCAGTACTTCTGTTAGTCTCAAAGGTGCCACAGGACCCTCTGTTGCTTGTGAACCTTGTAACTGATACTTGTAATCCCTCATAACCCAAGCCTGACCCCAGATGTACAGTACCTTCCCTCTTAACTTGTGTAAATTTGACTTTAAACATTAACTTTAATAAAAAATTTAATTCTTCACCTGGTCCCTCTCATTCCTGCAGTGATTCTGAGGCCTAACATGGGGCTTCAGTGGTGCATTATGCTGGCTTTGTGCACAAGACTGAATTTCACCTTTGATGAGTGAATGCAGCATTGTTGTACTGGCTCTGTAGTGCAATACCATCAGCACGTTCTTGGCTGGCACTTGCTGATTAGATCCGAGCTGCTGTTGTTACTGGTGAGCAAGGCAGTTGTAAGGTTTTCATAATACTTGAAAATGTTTTTGCAAAAGACAAAAGTGTTTTTCAATTACAGTGTTTATGTGGCTGAGCTACCTCTTTCACAGAGTTTGTTTTGGCTTCAGGAAGCTGAAGAACAGAATAAACAAAGTGTAATTTCAATGCTTTTCTCCCCCATGCAGGGGGGGAAATCCTTACCACACACACACTTCATGACTGCAGCCAGGGAACAGGAGGGGTATTATAAACACAGCGTGTGCCCTCTCCTACTTGCCAAAGCCATATTAGAGAGTGGACAGAAAAAAAATCAAAGGTGAACTGAAGAGGGTGGACCAGTGGGAAAACTGAAGCCGCATTGAATTAGAATCACCAGATGCTGAAACTGGCAAGGTGACTCCTCATGAAATTTACATCCCTCCTGCAGTCCCATCAGGGCCTGACTTTGCTTCCACTTTCCAGATCATTGCCCTGTTGGCCAAGAGATCATTTTTCTTGGAGGCAAGGCCGGGGGCTGCCACAAGACATGGTGAGAAACAAGAATGGGAGTCACCCTATTTTAATATTTGATTTATTTATTTGGAGAGGCTCAGGGGGTTGAGAAGCCAGTGGAATTATGAAAGCAACTTCCAGCAGAGAGTGGCAGGGCAAATAAGCTAAGTCATACTTAACAAAACATACCTGAACCCCCGCTCCCCAAATACTGCATCCTAATATTTATTTAGTTAGGGCTGGATTCTGGCACCCGTATTCACACTGAACAATACCAACAATGAGATAGCTTGTGGCAATAAGGTACTGCTCAGCTCGAGGACGGGTGGCAGAATTTAGGGGTGAGATATGCAGCTCTTACTCTCCCTGGTAAGCACTTACTCACAGGAGCAGGGCCACTGATGTTAGGGTTGAGCAATCTAGCCTCGAAAGTCCTGTCAGGTCAAAGTTAATTCAATGTTCGCTTTTATATGAAGAAGCTTTTAAAAGTCCTAGGAAGCTTGTCCAGCGCACTGCATATTTATTTATTGAAACATGGTGAATTATATTGTTGCCCTGCTCAGTGTATTCAGGTGAGCTATTTAGATTTTATGGCTTTATCAATAAATTTCTCAGCATTTACCAAAAAGATTTTTTTAATCCCACGCACCTTCAATCAAAAATGTCAACCAGACACTTACAGAATCTCCCTTAAAAGGCTCCATTGTGACTCCCACAGGCCTCAATTCTACAACCCAATTTGATTGGGCAGATTGTCCCTGGACCTGAATAGAGTCCTGCTGAAGTCAACGGGCTCTGCCCGCCCAGCTCAGATTGCAGAATCTGGGCCTAGAATAACATTCTCCTTTCGCCCAGTAAATAATTCTTGTCCTTCTTCTAGGAGTACAAGGGTCATGACATTAATAACAAGTGTTCATGCCAACCACCTCATTACCAGAGCAAACCTACAATGAAGAGGAGGCAGGAAACCTGTCTCCATTTTGCAATACAATACATAAAAGCAACAGGAAACTCATATCAGCACTGGTGACTGCTCCTGCCATCTTCTCCTCCCTGAGTTAATGGTGGGTACACAGTGCAGAGGGGAACTGCAGTGAAGTTAATACAGCCTGTATTCATTGCTCTGCAGGGTTTGGGTGGGGGAGTGGGTGGCTGGCCTGGTCCCCTCTTACTTCCCCCCCCTTGCACAGATTCCTGGGGTCTGGGATGGGAGGGAGGAACCAACACTGCCGAACTGGCTGGCCCCCATCCCTTTTGCACAGCGAGGGCCACATCTCTGTACAGCATTCCCTCTGCATGCAGATGTGAGGGGAGATGATTGGGGTCCTGGGTAATTTAGTCCAGGCTCAGCACTTAAAAGAAAAGGGTTTTACCATCTTAGCATGATAATGATTTATTTGTATTACAAGTAGCACGTGGGTGTGGTCAGGTCCCATTATGTTAGGTGTTGTACAGGCGTAGAGTAAGAGACAGCCCCAGCCCCGAACAGCTTACAGTCCAAGGCATTGCCACCAACTCTCATGCTTTATCACAAGTCTCAGGATATTTGGTAGTTTTTCCTAAAGTCCCACTCCCAGGAGTCAGGTGATTCAGTAAACATCTCATTAAAAAAGCGAGCTTCTTGATCTCATGGTTGAAAAGAGCTTGAAAATGTGAACCCTAAGGGCTCCAGCACTGGAAGATAAATAAAAAGAACTCCACATTTATAATTATTTTTTAAATCGAACGGTTTTTGATCCCTTGGGATTGGCAAAACAGACACATGGTGGGGAGGGGACACGGGCACAAATAGGGGATGTGACTGTGCCTAAAGTCAATGGTAGAGCCAGGAACAGAACCCAGCTTTCTTCTGGCTCCCAGCCAGTATCCTCGCCACTGCATCATGCTGTTTCCAGGGAGTTTTTAAAAACATTGCTCTAGATGTTGAAAACACATCCACAACCACATTATGCAAGTGCCTGGAAACCAAGCTGACTCAAATGCAAAAGGTAATCCAGTAACTGCAAAGGGAAGAAAATTATGTCCAAAATTCTTTCACTTGTAATAATCTTTCACTTGTAAACAAAGGTATCATTTGTTATACAGGTCAAGTCAATTTTTAATTTATGATTTTAAGCATCATCTGTGCAGATGAGATTGGAGAGATTGAATATGTGCATCTATAGTGACCGCTAATGTCAATATGAAATCTGATTAAAGGATCCATATGTCCATTTTGGTGGTGAGGTAGAATAGGTGTGTAGGCTGCCATTCAATTTCCAGTCCAAGCGGTTGTACTATTGGTTGAAACTATAGTAAAGAACAAAATTGTCAGACACATAGATGAACATAATTTGTTGGGGAAAAGTCAACATATTTTTTGTAAAGGGAAATCATGCCTCACCAACATACTAGAATTTTTTGAGGGGATCAACAAGCATGTGGACAAGGGGGATCCAATGGATATAGTGTACTTAGATTTTTCAGAAAGTCTTTGATAAGGTCCCTCACCAAAGGCTCGTAAGTAAAATAAGCTGTCATGGGATAAGAGGGAAGATCCTCTTATGGATTGGTAATTGGTTAAAAGATAGGAAACGAAGGGTAGGAATAAATGGTCGTTTTTCAGAATGGAGAAAGGTAAATAGTGGTGTCCTCCAGGGGTCTGTGCTGGGCCCAGTCCTATTCAACATATTCATAAATGATCTCGAAAAGGGGATAAACAGTGAGGTGGCAAAATTTGCAGATCATACAAAACTACTCAAGATAGTTAAATCCCAAGCAGACTGCAAAGAGCTACGAAAGGATCTCTCGCAACTGGGTGACTGGGCAACAAAATGGCAGATGAGATTCCATGTTGATAACTGCAAAGTAATGCACATTGAAAAACATAATCCTAACTATACATATAAAATGGGTCTAAATTAGCTGTTACCATTCAAGAAAGAGATCTAGGAGTCATTGTGGATAGTTCTCTGAAAACATCCACTCAATTTGCAGCGGCAGTTAAAAAAGCGAACAGAATGTTGGGAATCATAAAGAAAGGGATAGATAGTAAGACAGAAAATATAATATTGCCTCTATATAAATCCATGGTACGTTCACATCTGGAATACTGGATGCAGATGTAGTCGCCCCATCTCAAAAAAAATATATTGGAATTGGAAAATGTTCAGAAAAGAGCAACAAAAATGATTAGGGGTATGGAATGACTTCCATATGAGGAGAGATTAATAAGACTGGGACTTTTCAGCTTGGAAAAGAGATGACTAAGGGGGGATATGATAGAGGTTTATAAAATCATGACTAGTGCGGAGAAAGTAAATAAGGAAGTGTTATTTACTCCTTTTCATAACACAAGAACTAGGGGTCACCAAATGAAATTAATAGGCAGCAGGTTTAAAACAAACAAAAGGAAGTATTTCTTCACACAACGCACAGTCAACCAGTAGAACTCTTTGCCAGAGGATGTTGTGAAGGCGAAGACTATAACAGGATTAAAAAAAGAACTAGATAAGTTCATGGAGGATAGGTCCATCAGTGGCTATTAACCAGGATGGGCAGGATGGTGTCCCTAGCCTCTGTTTGCCAGAAGCTGGGAATGGGCGACAGGGAATGGATCACTTGATGATTGCCTGTTCAGTTCATTCCCTCTGGGGCACCTGGCATTAGCCACTGTCGGAGGACAGGATACTGGGTTGGATGGACCTTTGGTCTGATCCATTATGGCTGTTCTTACAGTTGTATGTTCCTTTTATGTAATTCAGCACAAGGAAGAAAGGAAAAGTGAACCATGACATAAAAGATGGTCTAACGCCTGCATCAGATGACAAAGAATAATTAATAATCAGACAGAAGGCTGCTATCTTGACAGCTACATAAAGCATTTTAGGGCTAAGACCCTTATTCTGCAAAGACTCATGCACATAAATAGCTTTATGCACATGTTTGAACTCAATAGTCTATCCATGTGTAAAATTACGCTCGTATGTATGTCTTTGTAGAATTAAGCCCTAGAAAGTATAAGGTCCCTCTAGAAATCACTGAAAATCAGATAGTTTCAAAGTTGATTTAAGAGGAAAATATATGTTTAATGTTTTCTTTTAATTTAATTATTGATAAGAGTTTGGGTTTTTATTTTTTAACCCTAAGACATTTTATCCTGAAGTGACTTCATCCTTTTATCAAAATTAGAAAGTACTTCTTAAAGTTAAAGTGTAGACTAGAAATGTGGCTGTGCTCTGAAAAGTGACTGGGCAAACAACATCATGGGGTTGTAAAAATAATATCCTGGGTTCTGGCTTGAGTGTCATCACCAGTAAATAAAGATCCTGCAGTTAGAGCATGGTGAGGCATAGCATGGCAGTAGTTCTACTGGAGATGCAAGAGACAGAATAGATGGCAGCTCAGTCTCCTACTGCTGTTTTGCCTCTGCAAGGCTAACTGGAGTAAAAAGCAACATACCATATTTTTGTCAGAAAAGTCAGCAAATCTGATTCTGAGAGAGCTCCACTGATGTGTAATAAGGTGTTATTTTTACAGTGGTATTTTAATGATCATAATTTACACCAAAGGAGACCCTACTCTCACTTGAGTGAGGAAGTTCTGCTATTCAATGAATAGCTGTGTGCATGGAGACCGAACATCCATAATCATTTGTGGATTTAGGTTCAAGGTCACCATTCGCAGGAAGGCAAGGAACAGCTGTGCTACCAGCTCTCATGATTTTATCAGGAGTCTCACAATATTTGCTATTTTTTACTAAATCCCCAGCTCCTGAAGCCATGTGATCATGAAGAAATCTCAGCTTTCTTTTTTTTCTTTTTCTTTTTTTTAAAGTAAGTTTCTCTAGCCCTTGTGGTAATGGAGAAAGCTTGGAAAGATGACCTTGAAAAATACCAGAAGGTAAATAAAAACCTCTCCTCCCAATTTTTAAAATCTTATTATTTATGCCAATCTCATGATTTTGGGGGGATGATTTTTTAATGTTTGGGGTTGGCAATAATAGAATCAGATACTAACTTATAATAGGGTGAGATGCCTCGTCTTCTCCATTCAGAACACATAGTTTCCACAACTAAATGGTATTATTACTACTGGCTTTGACCTCATCTGAAAGACAGGAGGGATGGTGTTGTGGTCAAAAGATGAGAACATAAGAACGGCCTTACTGGGTCAGACCAATGGTCCACCTAGCCCAGTATCCTGACTCCGACAGTAGCCAGTGTCAGAGCTTCACAGGGAGTGTACTGAACAGAGCAATTTTGGAGATTTGGGTTTAATTCTTGACTCTGGCATAGACTTCCTTGGTGACCTTGGGCAAGTCACTTCATCTCTCTGTGCTTCAATCCTGCATCTGTATACTGGGGACAATTTTACTCAATTTGTCTGCCTGGTCTATTTAGATTTTAAGCTGTCTTTTTCCATGTGTTTGCAGAGTGCTTAGTGCAATGGGGCTCTTTAGGTGCTGCTGTAATACAAATAACAGAAGCAATATTAGTTTGTGTGCACATTGCCCTGCTGAACAACACTGTCTCCTAAAGATTTCGCAGCATAGCATTCAAAGCTTATGATAAAGACAATAGTATAGTGGGAATGTCATAGGAGTTAGAGGAGGTATGGTTTAGACGGTGACTTATCTCAGATCTTTACCAGTGTAATAAATGTCCTGCATGCCTGATGCTGGCACCCACACCCTTCTGTATGCTGCCTAAACCGTGCTTATCATCAATCACCTGATTCTTCAATACGGGGAAAACCACTCAAAGGTGATGTGAAAATAAAATACAAGCCCGGAAAACAAAACTCCTTAAAGAAGTGAGAGCCAGTCAGTAGCAACCTGCCAAACCATCAGAGCAGGCCCGAGAAGTTTCAAATGCACGTGTTTCTCAGGCACGTGAAACAGTCACATTTTTAAACAGAAGCCCAGTACCAAGCATACAGAGGCAACGCAGCTACTTAATAGCCTCCCAAAATAGGGCTTGACTGTAAAAGAAAACTCCTAAGGAAGATCACTGATAAGCCTTTCTCAGTAAATGCCATAAAGGCCGTGGAGATGGGCCTCTGAACCAGAGCAACGGACGTCACCTGTGTCAACCTGTATGCCCTCACTGCCGTCTGCCTCGTCAGCACCTCTGACACTGTTGGTAGAGCTCTGCTCTCATTATCATCTGACCATTGATCCACCTGCCCTCTTTCTTGCTCCCTGGGAAAATCAGGACTGATGCAGTATCCTGAAGCTGGGTGCTGACAAGTAGGTAAGTTTCTGTGACTCTTTCTGGGAGAACCTCCCTCTGACAGTAGAAGGTAATGCCATTGTGGCCACATTGGAAAAGGCCCGTGATTAAAGCTTTCTATACACCATAGTTTAAATGACAGGCTGCTGCTGAATGTTTCAGGTATGAAGAGAGACAGCAGGCTGGCAGATGAATTTAATGTTTCAGGTACCTAATATCCTGCGGATTTCAGGGGTATGTTACATGGACGAGGGCTACTCACCAAGTTCACCTGGAGACTAGCTACAAAGAGGTAAAGTACACGATGGATTGTGTAAGGTGTGACAAGCAGGCAGACCACCAGCAGTGGGTAGTTTCTGTTTGTCACATAAAATATGAAGCCACATTTCCAGTGAGTTCACACTACAATCACTAGACAGAAGATTTTGCAAACACAGGTCTATCGTGGATTTTAAAGACACATCTGGTCTATGTGGTGAATTTTCACAGGTGCTGAATACCCATAACTCAATGGGAATCAATTGGAGCTGGCAGGGCTCAATGGGAAATCAACGGAGTGCTACGCAGTTTATAGAGCACTTTGAAACTTTTTTGAGTTGAAAGGCATTGTACAAATAGAAGCAATGTGCCTTGCCCTAGGAAGCTGTGTTGTTATGATTATTTATATAACAAGAGTGCCCATAGACCCCAGCCAACATCTGTGCCCCATTGAGCTAGATTCTGTATGTCCACAAAACAAACAGCCCTTTGCTCTGAACAGCTTACAATTCAAATAGACAAGAGGTGGGAAAAATGGGACAACATACATGCAGCAGATTAGCAATTGAGGGATTACTTGATTGAATTGTTCAAGGTCAAACTAGGAGTCTCTGGCACAGCCAGGACTCAAACCCAGGTTTCCTGAGTCCAATTACTTGTCCATGAGACCATTCTTCCCTGCACTGAAGCAAAACAACTTGGCAGGAAAATTGGTCAACATGTACAATTTTAGAACCTTTAGGTTTTGTGGAGGGTTTTAGGGGAAATGTATAAGACAGAACACAGAGAGCCACATGCATCCGAAGAAGTGGGCTGTAGCCCACGAAAGCTTATGCTCTAATAAATTTGTTAGTCTCTAAGGTGCCATAAGTACTCCTGTTCTTTTTACATATTCATGGATACTTCTGCGAGTGTAAAAGAGTGTGTGTGGGTAGAGCCTTGGCAATATGTGGCCCAAAGTTATGGATCCAGTTCCTAGAAAAGGTTAACTACACCTCTACCCCGATATAACACAGCCCGATATAATAGGAATTTGGATATAATGCGGTAAAGCAGTGCTCGGGGGGGGGGGGCTGTGCACTCCGGCGGATCAAAGCAAGTTCGATATAACGCGGTTTCACCTATAACGCGGTAAGATTTTTTTGGCTCCTGAGGACAGCGTTATAGCGGGGTAGAGGTGTAATTCATTCAAAGCAGAGGAAAACAATCTATAGATCTGCTTTACAGACCATTAAAAAGCTGTCAATAAAAACTCTGATCCCAGAGCTGTGTCAATGGGCAAAGCAATAGGTTTGCTGACTTTCCCAGCCAGGGGAGTTAGTATTAGTTTAGCTGATTCGTGAGCAGTGTAGTCCACACCTGTTCTTGTTTTCTGTGCTGCACAAACAGACGCCTGGTACGGCTCAGCTAAAGACAGTAGCTTGGGTGTGAATGTTTCCAGCATCAACAAAAATAACATCATCCGTCCCAAGTGGATGGGAGATCTACTGTATCGCAGTAAAAACAACTGCTTAGCAGAGCCAGTGTTTAAAGATAAGATACGTTCTCATGGGCTTTGCTGAGTTCCTGTAACACTGTCTTACCCAGAGACGCATCAGCATTTCCTGACAAACTGCCACAGGGTCACTCACGCTGGTTTCCTCCTCTAATCAACAGCAGCCCTTTGGAGGGGTCACTCAATTGCCTTGGGTGTTGACGTTTGGAAGCCCCGTGTTAATTAGCAGGGCCTTTCACCCTTTGTTTTTCTGCTTTAGAAATGCAGCCGTCACATTCTGACCACACCTGCTTGGAGGAAACTCCTCCAGCAGCCGACGCCATACGCTTTCCTGACTCTTACTGATCACTGTATCAATTACAGATTTATGGAAAGGGGCCACAGAAAGCGGTGCTAGGTCAAGACTACTTGGTCTTGAACTGCACCAACTCATTAATCAGAGCCATTGTCTCCTTCTTGACACCGTGGTGCACAGAGAGCTTAATAAAGACAGAGACATCGCTACTCTGTGTCCAGTTTGAGTTATGGAGGGGCCATAGGCGTGTCCTTTCTTCTGACAGATCCAGAATTTAGAACCTCAGGCATAAGATAAACACGAGCGCTGGGAAAGGGGGTAGCAGCATCTGCAATCAGCTGCAAAGTGATATGCACTCAAGCGTGGTTTGAAGTATTTGGGAAATGCCGTAATCTCGTAGCTATGGAAAAAAGGCTGGGAATGTTATTTCATGGTCAAAATGATGGCAATTCCTTTGGGAAAGAGAAGACCTGGCTCAGCTCCAGGATTTAGAAATATGCAGAGCCAGTGGGAGTGAGAGAGGAGTCCATGCTGATTTGATGCACTAGGGACTCTTTAGAAAAACCAAAAAAGGCAAGGGGCTGCATTAGCCTTCCCCAACCTAGTCCTCCCAAAAGAAGCTGTTAGGGTTACAGATGCAAGTGTTTCACATCTTGTTTCCCAGACACTATTACTAAATGTGAACTGCAGACAGGCCCTTCAGTTCTTCATCCCACGGGACTGACTGTAAGGAAAAGAACTGTCTCTTCTCAGGACAGGACTTTAAAGCTGGTGAAGTTACTTATTGACAGGCCTGGAGAATGAGGGCCACTGTTCAACTCTAGAATGGGCTTAGTATGGGCAGCAGCAATGAATGATCTCACTGCCCTACCAATGGGCTTGACCCAATTAATGTTCATTGACATCAATGGGAAACTTTCCCTTAATTTCAATGGGGTTGGGATCAAGCCTAATATGTCTTACTAATAGTGTGGAGGAAATACCACTAAGGGTGAGACGGCAGATCAAACTCATCCGCTCAGCCACAGCCTCTCTCCAGCTACCCTTTGGACAGCAGGAGGCATTTAACAAACCTCCTCAGTGATTTTATTGCCACCTCAGCCTCACCCTACTGGAAATGCTACAACTGGAAGTCTCTTCTAGAGTCTTGTGTAGAGACAAGAGTGGATCTCTGCCAGGTTTTTTCCCTCCTTCCCTGGAAGCACCAGTATTAGCCACTAACAAAGGCAGGATAGAGGACCGGATAGCTCCATCTCTAGTCTGATCTCATGTGGCCAATCCTATGTCCCTGTGTTAGCTCAGAATTCTCATAAGGGATGAGTTTTGGAGGGCGTGTTTGTGCACTGATTTATCATCACGTCTATTGTGTGTCAGCCTGACACCTCTTCATAGATGCAGACATACTTAAACATGGGCTGCATGTTAGGGTTTCTAGTTTTCCAAAAATGCTTTGTTCACTTCCCATTAATCTAATCAGGATTGCTCTATGTGGGAACATTTGTATGTTGTGCATAGTCACTTAGACAGTTTTGGATGCTAAAGAAGGAATGTTTTAAAACCCCTTTAATTAAATTACTTTATTATTTTGAGCACTTATCAGCAGATTAGCTCATTTATCAAAGGTGACATGCGAGGCAGGAAAGTCAACAGCAGTAACTCGTGAACTTCATGTATGTCATTACTGCGGCACTAAACAGTGTGTTCGCTCACACATCACTGCGATTACATTTGGCACCTCTCTATATTTCTTTCAAACTTATTTGTTTTGTACAGCTGCAAATAATGAAGGCAATTGTTGCGCTGACTCCATTCCAAGAATTATTCCCCAACCTCTGAGTACGTACAGAAAGAATCACTCCTTATTGAAATATATTCTGATGTGAGCCAGGACCTCTGGTAAAAAAAACAAGTAGTAAATCTGTATCTGCCCAAGCAATAATTTCTCTCCTATTCCTACTTTGCTTTAACATTTATATTTAGGCTTGGCAGAATTTGATTTTTTTTATAGTTTCAGTTGATAATATCAATGTTTATTTTTAAGAGTTTTTACAGCATTTTTTTCTATTTAAGTTTTCACACTTGCGTAAAAATATGCTTTGAAAGCATTTTTTTCTATTTTTATTGATTTAAATTTTCCCAGTTGTGGGTGATTATGTGGGGTGTCAGAGAAGAGTTATTTACTGACACTAGTTAGTCACTGAGATTCAAAAACACTAATGTTTTATGACCATTAAAACACAACTTGTCAATGTCACATGTCAAAATATACAAACTCGAATAAGTTCTCAAGCAGCATTTTTCTTATTTTGCCTATCTGTAAATTTCAATTATTATTGATGGAAATATTTTTCTAGTCAGTTTGGATGTGTATGGTGAAATCGATGTAGATCAACATTTACCAATAAAAATCTAATCCTCCCACACCTATTGATGTTTGACTTTTAGCCTGAAATTCAGAAGGGGCTGCAGAATTAGTTCATCAAAGAGAATGGCCATTATTATAAAGAGGAGCTTTCTGATATCAGTGTTCTGCTCCAATTGCCCATCGGAGAGGTTACATCTTTCTAACTCTAAAGTAACAAAAATCACCACTTTCCAAAAAACACCAACCATTTCCTCCTCTGCGTCGATACCATTATTATTTCAGACATTTTTAAAAAGCTATATAATTGTTAATTTTTATGTTTCAATCTTAATACCTATTACACACTTGTCAACAGGCTTAGAAATATACAAACGGGTTGCCATTACATACAATTAATCCATCAGAGGGTCCTGTGGCACCTTTAAGACTAACAGAAGTATTGGGAGCATAAGCTTTCGTGGGTAAGAACCTCACTTCTTCAGATGCAGGCTTGCATCTGAAGAAGTGAGGTTCTTACCCACGAAAGCTTATGCTCCCAATACTTCTGTTAGTCTTAAAGGTGCCACAGGACCCTCTGTTGCTTTTTACAGATTCAGACTAACACGGCTACCCCTCTGATAATTAATCCATCGTTTCCCAGAGGGTGATGTGCAACCCATAGTGGGCACTAAGGGGGTACAGCACAAGTTACCTCCAGGCTGCCCTGCTAACAAGGCAGGGTGAAAATGGGTATGTGATTGATTTAATTTTTCTGAACGGGGAATCAGCTTTTAAAAATTTGAGATGGTACAATAGCCCTTAATTCACGTCTACTGTCAGTAGAGGTCAGACTTTATACTGTCAACATAAATACTAGGAAAAGTTTTCTCTTAGCTAACCGGAAAGGATGTTACCAGGATAGCTGGTGTAAATTGATACAACTGTATTAAAGTGATGCTGATTTACACCAGGTGAGAATCTGGCCTTCTATCTTCAAATACCATAGACGAAAAAAAAAAAAAAAAAAGAGAGAGAGAAGTATGTTATATATGTAAATCTATCTATTAACTAACATCTTTGAACCATAAATACAATTATGGAACCATCTTCAATTATACAATAACAAAAAAACATGATCTATTTGTCTTTAAAGAGAGCTGGGATTTCATTTGGTCCAGACTGAAAAAAATCAAGGGAATTACACATGCAAAAATTGTTAAGATTGAAAATGTAAATGCACAAAACTCCGACAGTTGGTAAACGTGGGGTATGTCTACCTTGGAGCGAGGGGCGATTCCCGGCTCACACAGACATATTGGCACTAGTTCTCATTGAGCGAGCACACTGAAAGTAGTAGTGTAGCCATGGTAGCACGGGCAGTGGCATGGGCTAGCTGCCCTGAGTACAACCAGCCTGATCTCCGTGAGTATGTAAGCAGGATGGCTGGCCCATGCTGCGCCTCGCTGCAGCTACACTACTATTTTTAGTGCGCCAGCTTGATGAGAGCTAGCACCAGGATGTCTCAATGAGCTGGGAATCACGCCCCCCCAGTTCTAAGTGTAGACGGAGCCTTAGGTAAGTTTCATTGGCCGTATTGCATAGATTAAAGGGCTGGTAAATATTGAATTCAAAAGCAGTATGTTTTAATGGGGTAAGGTTATCACTGTTGAGGGACATATAACTCTGTGAGTTTAAATTCTCAGCAGTCATGCTGCATTCACACAGATACTTTGCAAGTAATAGTCATACACAACACAGTATTTCAGCATACTGAAGAAACTGAAATACTGAACTGTATGTTAACGTACCCGTTTCACAATAAAATACGACAATATTCGCTACTCTCTAGAGGTGAAAAGGTTTGGAAATACCCAGGATTGAGACCCTAGCGTGAATTTAAAATGAATGGGGGGAAAATTAAGAGCCCAGTCCTGCTGTCTTTACTCCGGCAAATGTGCAACGTGTTCATGGCAGTGAAAGGACTCCCATTGTGTTCAGCCCCTGTATGGGTTCACAAAATGGGAGGGGGACTCCTGGCTCACACTCAGCCCCCAAACACCCATGAACTATACAAAACTGAGCCCTCAGTGGGAATTTCTTATAATGGCCATTTTAAGACTTGAAAGAGACATCACCAGCCTGGTCCTTGGACAATGGACTGACCAAAAACATGCAACGTGGATCCCTTCTAGGTCATATCTTTCCTTCCTGGAAATCTTCATACGCTGCAATGATTTGTTTGCAGCAGAGATGCGTCAGGGAGCCGGATGAGGAATAAGAAGGACTCTGGCTTACACAACCCTTCCTTTTTTAAGCATTTGTTGAAAACTGCATCTTGACAAGGCCACCAAGGTCTTAAACTTGATAGCACCAGATTTCAGAGAATGGAGGTTTTAGTTCAAGTGATTTGCGAGCCAGGGAGTAAGACAACCAGCCCCACATCATTATTTATGATTCAAACCTGCCAAAGGATTAAAGGGCTTCCAGTGCTATTACATTTTCTTCAAAACGGAAACTCCAAGTTTCCTTGAGTGTTGCCAACTATTATTTCAAAGTTTCTCTATTCCTCTGTATTCTGGGATCTTCGGACAAGTATCGAGAGCCTGAAGCTAAGGAAGAAAAACTTTTAGGATAGACAGTAAAGCTAGACTCTGGATGCAAAATCTAAAACCACATTTCTAACACCTCAAGCTTCAGGGATGTTTGCATGTAAGGTTTATGATTCAGCCCATTATGATTGTTTTGTCAGTTTCCCAAGTGTTAAGCAAATCTAACAATGGTTTTGTCCCCCATCCCCTCTTCTGCTCTGCTGTTTATTCCGCTGTTGCTGCGATTTTCTCTAAATTTTAAACCATGAGCACTCCAGACTGTCTTTGAGTTATGTGTTTGTACAACACCTAGGATGATGGGGTCCTTACATGCTACCATAACAACAATGATAATGTTCTGAATGTGGAATTTGTCATCTTTATGCCTGTAAAGCAGAATCAGAATTCTGGAGATCTGATCATGAAAGCAATCGTCCATCTGCTTCCACTGTTGCAAGATGTATGATTTTGCAGAGCTGAAAGTAAATCTTCTTCAGGCTGAACTACAGCAGACCATGGAATTTGTCTCCTAAATGAAGTGGGGCCAGACCTTTCATCTGGGATATTTAAAATAAGACTGGCCAAAGCACTAAAAGGTATCCTGTAAGGAACATTCCTCCACTGAAACCAGATGAACTATAGGTAATGATCCAGACCCTCAAGTGCACCAGATGCCCCATTTAGTGCAGCTTTATAGCCTTTTTGTGCTGCTCTGATGGCCCAACAGGATCATAGTGCTGGACTTGCCCTATTGGGTCACCTATTGATGACTTCTCTGAGGCTAGGTGGTTAAGGCATCATCATCACCAAAATTCAAAAATAGATTAGATAAGACATTTTGTTTGGCATGATGTCGGGTGAAACCCTGCAAGGATGCAGGGGATCAGACTGAAAGAGTGACAGCAGATGGTGTTTCCTTCCTCTAACTTCTGCAATCTTCTTAAAGATCACATGGGATGAAATTGACTCCTGTGCAGAAGACCAATACAAAGATTTCAGCCCTATACTGAAGGCTTAAGTGGGACTTAAGCAATAAATAGTTCTTGTGCTGCGCTCTCTATATGGGGTGATTTCCTCACTCTCTGATCTTCCCAGCAGTGAAAGTTATTGTGACCCTAGGAGCCCCTCAATGCCAATTGGCAAAGCGTTCTCAGTTCTGTAAGAGCAACTCCTACCAGGTCTGGCAAACTCACTGCACCTAGTACACTGCTTTCTCAGAATTTATCCCACAAGGGTTGTGTGAGGTGTCTATAAAAAGCTTATGTCATGCTGATCCGCATACCTGTTGCAAGATGTATGTAGGGATGATATTTAAGGAGTTGTGTGTATGTACTGAAAATGTATTTTAGAGTCTGTGTCCCTGGCAGGGTTGACAAACAGGTTTTGCTGGACAAAGGGATGGATATTCACCTGCCTGCCTAGGTTCAGATGGAGATCAAATATTGTAAGCCAACACAATGGAAACTTGTTTGGCATATGGAGTTAACATAGGAACATGAAGAGAACTTGGAGGCAGCACGCCAGGGAAGGAACCATGGTGGGGTCATCCTGACTCTGGGGCCAAAACAATGAGTTTGGGGAAATGCAAAGCGAAGCAAAAGGACATTTTGGTATCCAACACGGAGGAAGCAAAAGGACGGCACTTTTTGCATTCATGACAGGTGGATCCCAGCCATGTTGATTGATTGTTTTAGGTGCGAAACGCCTCTAGACTAGGATCTGAGTCTGTTAAAGTTAAGTGCAGAGTCTTAGAAGCATGTTACACCTTTGTTTTATATGTAACCATTTCTGTTTCCATTATCCTTACTCAGTATCTCTTAAATCTTTATCTTTGATAACTAACCTAGGATTGTTTTTACTATCACTATATCTTGGGGGTGGGAAGCTGCCCAAGTTATTAGTTGATATGGCTTCAGTAGAGAACTTCTCCTTGAAAAGAACCTCCCCACTCCCTCATCTTACTCATTGGCCCGGAAAAGCAGCAGACAGGGGGAGTGAACTAAACGGATGTGGCAATGAAATTCTGAAGAGGGACGTGCAGGCACTGCTGAAGTAGAATGCAAATACACCCACAATTAGCTTTCGGCCACTGTTGCTGTTATCATTCCACAAGTTATAAAACCAGAAGCAAATGAGCCAAGCCCTCCTGACATCAGCACTATTAATTCTCCATACAAAACTTTGATGTACTTGATCGAAATGCCTGGCTCATTTCTGCTGGGAATGAGAAAATGCTAAGTGATGGGTAAAACTTGACCTCGTGGGTAATTCTTTTCTTTCTTTTTTAAATACACCCATTAAGAAGAAAAGGCTTTAAAAATATCCCTTTTGACCTGACACCCAAATCTGTTTTCAATCAAAATTCTTTCATTTGTGTTTGTCTCGTCTGTGTCATTCTTTCAAGGGAAGTTTTTTGGGGGGTTTGCTATTTCGGAAAGACAAAATAAGTTGTTTGTCTGAAATGGGGAGAGAGGGAAAGAACCCAACGATAGTCTTCAACACCAGAAGCAGTTTCAGTTGAAGTTCCTGAGCTGCTGCGGGCTGGGTGTATTATCCACTGTTTGAAACCTCCTTGTGTAGATTGGGCTCAAAGATCTGGAAAGTGGTTTTTTTGCTGGTTTATATTAAACTGGAAAACACCAATCAGATACTGGAGATGGGTGCAAATCATTTCTGATGTCCTTAGTGACACACTCCGTCATGCTTCAACCATTTCTGTGCTGCCTTAGCCACGCCGTTACCCTTACGTGACCCCACTGTCTCCCCTGTTGGTTAGGCTTTGCGGCAGCTGTGACATAATGTTTTTGATGGCAGGGTCTGGAGGAATTCTGCTTGTGGCAAGGCATAAATCTGCTTTGCATTAGCACTCCACATATTTATCAAGTCTTTATGCAACATGGCTGCCTGTTGACAAACTCCCCCCTCTTCTCCGAACTGGCTAAAAACCAGGGAAATACTCAGAGGAGAGGCAAGTTAGTGTCCGAACAAAGCCCAGAAAAGGGGCTTCAGGTGGATGACAGGATGAGTGTGATGGCTAAATCCAAGTCCACTTCCTTAGTGCTAAATCCTGACCCATGTGTGTTATCCTGAAGGGTTTGTGGGAGGCCAGTCAGTGAAGAAATTAACGTTTTCACTATACATCCTCAGACCTGCTCTAGCTCCCAGAGCAGGTCTGAGGTTATGCCGGGCTGTAAGGGATGGCCTGGCTGTGGAGTCCATCCAGTAGGCCATCTCCTCCTCCGAAACACCCCAGGCAGAGAGGAGGAAGTTCCCAGGGAATTTAAATATACAATTGACAGGGGAGGAGTGCTGGCCCCATCTAGCCTCTCCACATCTCATTTGCACCAGTTCTGCCATAGTCAGTGACTTCCACAATCCCAAAGAGTGGGGAGAATTGGCCCAGTAGGATCATACTTTTTAAATGTGCTTTATTGTAATAACTTTCTTGAAACGGAAAATATTTCCAGGTGCTGTTAGCCCGCCACTGCCCCTGAGTGGATGTCACTGAGTCCTTTTTACCATTAAACAGGCCCTTTGCAATGTTGCTTTCCCAACAGTTTCCTGTCCTCAGTCCTGGAGTTCACTGTAATTCCCATAAATAGACAGAGCCTGTGTGTGAGTAGGGGTCAGCCAGCCACACTGTGGATTCAAGACCCACACCACAAGCCAGATTCATTCCCACCTTGGTCTGCTAATAGAGTCAGCAAATTCAACGTTAAGAACAACTAAGGAGGATGCAGCTTCTACTTTTCAGAGTCCTTTTCTGTTTATAGCCATGCTTTGAGGTATGACCGAAGAACTAGTGAGTGGTACGATGTACATTATATGGCTAAAAGAAAAGGAATCCCAAATATCAAATGAGAAAAAGAGCGATACCAAGATAAGGTACCAAAAGAGAACTACCAAGAACATGTACCAAAACAAGGGCCAAAATGGCAGATCAAAGAGTGATGCAAATGTACAGAGATAATTAATAAGGATCCCCGACCCTCCAAAATCACACACATCCATGATTTGAATCACTAAGAATTCTGAAGAACTAACCATTATAACAGAAAACAGATCTGAAACATACTGTGGAGTAAACAAAAAACTTAGCAAGCCAGAACAGGCATTAGTTGGGGTCCTTTATCTGATCCTCTCAAAGGTCTGTTTACTCTTAGTCTTGATTAGTCAATAAAATTCTTAATTCAGCAAACGAGTTTTGGCCTGGCACAAGTTGCCTGTGTTATTCAAGGATTTCTGCATATGCTGAGGAAAAACAAACAGGTTCCTTGTTGTCTCATACTGAATATGGTTATATATGCATGGGATATATAAAATGAGAGGGGGAAAAGCTGTGCCCATGGGAAAGAAAAATATACATTGGAGGAGCAAGTATACCACACTCCAAGCAAGATTGTTTTTTTTCCTCTGCTCTGGATTTACTAGGTGTCCAAGCAGAAGATTAGATTCCCATGACCATGCCAAGCTGTGGTTGGCCACCATCCCACTCTTCTGACCAATGATTTGCACCTTTTGATTTAAAGAGGCATGCTTGTTTTCCACATGGAGAAGGAGTTTGATGATTTTCTTGCACTCTTTGGAGAAGGTTATATCAGCTTAAAGCAGATTATTGGTTAGGGTGGGAGGAGAGTTGGGTTTTCAGGCTGAGACCTTGAATGCCAAGTTGTAACCCCCGACCAAAGGATTGTACAGTAGAAACAACTGCACGGCATTAACTACATAGCAGTGGCTCATACAGGAGCAACAATAATAAAGGAAGGATTTATGGAGATGTTGGGGCATTTCATTTTGGTTTTACTATGAGGCAACAGGATGAGAGAATCCTCCAGGAGACCCCAAAAGTTCCCTCTGAAACAGAAGTGAGTTGTAAGTCAAGGATCTGATCCTGCAAAAGTAGTAGTGGTGACTTGAACAGGAGTTCAGTGAGAATACTTGTGGGAGAAAGGCACACAGGGTCAGGCCCCAGAGAACTGAAAACAAAGCATCAACTCAGCAGGAGTGAGTTGTGTTTAGTATAATTGGTCCTGCCAAACAGCTGATGCCATTCCACGGTCCAAGATAAGGGAGATGATGACTGTTAGGGCCATGGCAGTGACTCAATGATTAAGGACCAGATTTTGCCACCGGCTCTATGTGGGTAGAATCTTAAACTCACATGGAGCCCCATTGGTCAGAATGAGGCTCAGAATAGATGCAGGGTCTACTCATTTAGATCCAATTGCAGGATCTGGCCCTAAAACGATAAAGCAATTTCTATTTTAAGCCCAATTTTGACTCCTCTTCCAGACATACATGCACTCACATAATGCAAGAGGAATGGGGGGCATGGGGTTTTTTTTCTTTCTTTTTTTAGAGTTTGTGATTAATCAGAGTTGCTATTTTCAAATTATGGGTCTTGGAAAAAATGCTGGGTTTAGGCATTTTAAATCATTATAAGCTGTTGTTCTTTTGGCTACTCAAATGCATCTCATCTTAAAGCCTTCAAAAGTATTTTACAAGTATCTATCTATCTATCTAAAATACCTTTAGCAAAAGCCAGCTATTGAGCTAAAGAAAACGGTATCTGATTCATGTGTGCGCCGTGGCATTTTATCGATGCTACAACTACCATAAAAAGCTAAACAAGCAGACATGCTGATGGTTAACTCCGGCTTATGGGCCTGATTCTGATCTCATGCCTGTTTCATTGCTATTAGTGGACTTCCTCCTGATTTACATTGGTGTAAGCAAGAGGCAAATCAAGCCTTCCATGTCTAGCTTGCCTACAAAATCACAACAGCAATCCTGACCTGCATATAATTTCAAATGTTGTATGTATTAGTAATTCTCTGGATGACTCATTTAAACTGTCTCTTTGCAGCTCCTCAGGGCTCAACATGCTGTGTACCTTGAACGTGTAATATTTCTAGCCTTGCTTCATTACTGTCATGTTCAAAATGGCCTTATTTTTCTCCGCTTTACTGAAAAATAACTGAAACTGAATGCTGGGGGTGGAGAGGAGAAGAGGAAGAAAAATCTTATGTTTTTCTTTTTTGGAGTCCCTAATTCTGGAGATATTTTGCAATTTTCACACAGACCTTAATCATTTTAAATACCCTCTGGCAGGGCCTATAAAGGCTGTAGCTCCAACACGGCGTTTACAATTCAGGTACCAATGCTATCTCTCTGGCCTTTTCTGAGCATCTCACCCCAATGGTTGAGGCATGATCCCCCAAAGCAGTTCCAACCTGGTGGTAGTAGCAGTAACCCACAACTACTACTAGCAGCACCTACACCAGATCAAAGTGTGATGTGTCACCCTGTACCACCCAACACCATGTACATCCCATCTTTCTCACCTGGCATCTCCCTGTATTTGATGCAGAAGGATAGTCTGTGTGTGTGTGGGGGGGAGTTTATATTAACATACAGTAGAAGACCAGAGTGTTGTAATTCATATATACAATAGCAAAGCAGGGGAAGGCAGAGTTAAAGCTGATGTAGGCACCATAAGTATAAATTTTCCCACTAAGTTACACCAAATGAATATATCATTTCTGAAAACCTGGATTCTGGAACTTGGGGGAAGATTAGTGATGTGCAAGCCTCTTTTTCACTCCCCCCTGACCCCTACTCTAGCAGCAAGGTTTGGAATCTGCAGTGTTTTCAGAATGGCAGCAGGAAGGGAGGATTGGAAACTGCTCTGTACATGGACACAAATATAAATTAGGCTCTATATTCATAGCTCTCTACATTCAGGATCATTCCCAGTCCCTCCACCCCAAAACTGGGGGGAGGCACTTTTGTGTGTTTGTAACACATCACTTACCTCCTCAAAATATAATCAAAGGGATGCAGTTAATTGTTTTTTTTTCTAGTAAAAATGCTGACTTTCCATGGCTCATTTTGAAGATGCAATTGGCTTCTCTTACTTCCATCATGTGCTTTCACGTCTTCTCTTCCCTTTTTTCAGAAACTAGCTACCACCCTGCCCTGCGGTTGCACAACAACCTTCAGTCTATTTACCGGTTCGAAAGGAAATCCCATGTCACAACCCTTAGGAGCACAAGGAATAATGTCCGGAATTCCTTTATCTGTGACTAGGGTTGGCTCACAAGCCCTTTCCCGTCTCTTAAGTGTACACAAATGTATTCTTTTCCTTTTGTTAAAGCAACAGTCCCTGCTTTTAATGATGGTTCTTTTTTTTAAAAGTCCTGCCTTGGCAGGATTCAAGAACAAATGTTTTCTGCTCTTCAGGCCCTTTTGTTGTTCAAGGTGAAGAGTAACAATGAAGAATAAGGAAAAATGAATCACTGGTCTTTGCCCTTCATAGTAAATTTGACCTCCACTGTTTTAAAAAGTACCTAAAATTGGTTTTCTAAACTAATCAAGGAAACACGCTGATGAGTCTTGCGCGCTGATTGCTCTTCATAGTGATTTTGGTTGAAGTGATCAACCTCAGAAATGTGTATTTGGGTACTGATTTTTTTTGTTTTACTCTAAACCTTTAGGCTTCTGCAGATGCTTTCACTCCAATTATTTGCCTCTTGAAGAGCCGTACTTGTCACTTGCCAGGGACTGCACATAATTTGCACCATGATTGCATGTGAGCTGGTTGGAATGGCTCTCGTTTTCAACAGAGGTGTACCGCTCTACAAGGACTAGCGTGCAGTGTTCCATTTTGAGACAAGTCTTTGATGGTACGGGTCAGATGCTGCATATAGTGTAAGTGGGCACTGTCCAAGCGTATCCCACCACACATGGAGCATGCTGTCAATGCCCTACAATCCTGACCTGCAAGAACCTGGCTACCTAAGTCCTAGCACTTTCCTTAAGTGACAGTGCTGATCTTTCCCAATAGTGTAGTGGTTAGGGAGTCTTCTGATCAGCATTGTCCTGTAGGACACCTAGCTTCCTAGGTGGGCTGCAGCTTCTTGTTTTCTAAGCTAGCTGAGGTGTGGGGTGCTGGAACGTGTTCTGGCCCTGAGGGGGAAGAGAAAGCAGGAGGACATAATCACTCAACATCAGCCTTTCCTGAGATTAGGGAGAGAAAAATGGCCATCTCTCCTTCCAGGCCAGAAGGACCATCCCTTTGATTATATTTATATTTTACATTATATAATCCCTTTGATTATATTTTGAGACGGTAACTGATGTGTTACAAACACACAGAAGTGCCCCTTCCCCCCAGTTTTGGGTGCAATCTGGGATATAAAATGGGGGAATCTAAATTAAGAAACTATTGGGAGCAAGCAAGTTGCAACAGAAGTGCTGGCATTAAAACCTGTGGGGGGCGGAGGGGGAGAAAGAATCCGCCTAATAAAAGAAACAACATACCACATACTTCCAAAAATAAATGATCAGAATGTCATAGAAATGTTCTAAACATTGGCAGCGCCGGCAGACACTGCGGCTGACCTGTTGCTGTGTTCACTAGGAACAGCACTTTTTTTGCAGTTCATTTTAAAGAAAGTGTTTAAGATCCTTCCCTTTTCAAGCATTTATGTGCAACAATACAGGTTTGCCGGCACACGCATCCTAGAGGAATCTCCTTTTCTTGCCATATGATGCAGTGGCACTCTTGGCTCTTCTCCTTGACTAGTGATGACACAATTCTGAGAGCCTTGCTGCAGTAGGAATAGCTCAGCAGCTGGAATGTACTGGCCCTTTTATTTATCCTCTGGCTGCTCACAGGCAGAGCCAGATATGCTGTCCCTGATTCATGCTCATCACTGCTGATGTCCCTCACCAGGCTCACCCCTGTGCTGAATCCAGGAATCAAGCATTATTTAGCAGCAGAAACACAGAACTAAATATTTAGGCAAGTCTGAGTTGGACAAGGGCTCTACCCCCTCCCCCTGCTCCCTTCAAACCAAAATACGGGTAACAGCTCGGAGTGCACTCATACCAAAGTCTTGCTTGCGCTCCGGACATTGGGTGTGCTCACTGCACCTGGAGCCCAGACACAGCCATTTAAAAAGCCTCCAAGTCAGAGAATTCTATTGCAAGAACTTACATATTAGTCACTGGGGCCAAAGCAGTGACGTGGCGTTGCGTGGATCAGTCCTGGTGCTGGACTGTGGCACCAAATTATCCCACTGGTCCATTTTTCATTCTGTCTGTTTAATGCATGAAAGAGGCGTAAGCCTGTCTGGATAGCAAAGGGGTGCAAAGCTACCACAGACCCTGAGAGTTGAGGAATTAGTTACATGGCTTGCCTCACTTCCTGTTGGACAGTCTAGCAGAGACACCAATTTACCTTAGCCATCGTTTTCCCCCAGTCCTCAGTTGTTGTGCCCATGAACCATGTATAAAGCAAATGTTTGAGTCTTGCCATCAATGGTGCTGGGGATGGGGATGGGGAGGGAGGGAGCATGTGCGTGTTTCTTTCCACCTCCACATAAGCTCAATGAGACTCTCCATTCACAGAGCTAGTTCTCCTATATCAGCCGTGTGAATAATTCTAGCACACTCTTATCAGCATCTCCCCAAGGGTCTGGAAAATGGCATTTCTCTGTCCTGCTGGGACCCTCCACACACAGATATCTGCCACACTCTGGTATGCCTGCACCAAGGAACCTTTGTTAGTCATGTTGCCATGCCCACCACAAGCGCAGCCCTCTGTCAGAGCAGGATAACAATTAAAACATCATTCTGAAAGAATGAACTGGAATTGCTTGAACCGCAAAGGAAGTTCAGGGTGAATTAGGCTCAAGTGATAGGGAAGGACTGGGTGGTTCTTATTTTATCTAAGCCATTTCTCTCACCCTGAGTCAATATATATTAATACAGCTCATATGCCATTTATGGTACACCTACTGTACCACTTACCACTGGCAAATGCAACAGCTTCACTGAAAGCTTTGCACACCATCAGGTGGGTTGCAGAGAGATGGGTCGGAGCTGCAATATTTGGACCCTGATTTCAGACTCCCCCGCCCTCCTCCAAGTGCAGAGATTTTCAGGTTTGGGAATTTGGTTTGGCCCTAAGCAGCCCATTCACAAAGTTAAAATCCACACCAGAACTCCCTCAGAGTGCTGGCGTGTTCTTACTGAGATTTTGCCTTTTACATTATGGAAAGGGCAGAAGCCGTGACATTCAAACACTGTTCAGCTTCTTAACACCTGAAGTGTGTGGGTGTGAAGGGCTGGGGTCTTGTTTAGGGTTGAAACTTTACTCCCCAAAGTTGTTAATTTGAAGAAACATGCCTGGGCTCAGACACATCTGTGTGCAATGCGGATACCTAATTAGCGTTTGCAGTTACAGTGAATGCATTTGTACTTGATCAGTTAGACATTTAACTGGTCATGTACACACACAATTACCAAGACTGTGCACACAGCCATGGACATCGTTTACACATATTTTGCAGGAACAATTCTGAAAACTTGTGGGTCACAGCACACATGGAGAATTGGCTCTTACCTGCTAGTAAAGCTCCCTCCACCACTACTTGTTTGCTGACATCCCGGATCACCACCGTTCCCAAACACAGGAAACCCAACACCACCAAAGGCCTAATCCCCCTCTCCCTTACACAAATGTAGCATCATTGATTTCAGTGGAGTTACTCCTAATTGACACCAGTGTGAGATCAGAATTAGGTCCCAGTGTAGATTCAATCCAGATTTATGATAGAAAGATACAGGCTCCCATTAGCCGTAAGGAATCCCATATGCTTCTGCCCACTAAGCAAGGTATACCCTTTGTACTGTATGAGAGTTGCAACAGTCTGGGAAGCCTGGTTCTGAGAGGAGAAAGGCCCATTACAAAATGGGACCCCCAAGGGGTACTTTTACAGATGCTGTAAAGAAATACATGTCTGAGAATATTGCAAATCAATGACTCTGCTGTGCTACTAAACCTAGTAGAGAGTTCTTCCAGGAAAAGCATCACAATTTGAACAGGTCAACATTTCTGGTGTGCAAGATCATTACAGGAAACGCTGATTCCTGAGGCTGCTACTAAAGAGAGTTTAAAACCTGGCAATGCTCATATTATTTAAAACGTTGGCAAGTACCAGAAATACCTATCACAAAGTAACCAAAGCCCTGGCCAGCGGGGGTTCAGAAATACCTTCCATTTTTTTGTTATCCTGCCATTCTCCGATGCTGAAAGGGGTCACAGCAGGCTGCTATTCCCAGCAGAAGTGTCGCTGTGTTGAAAAGTGGAATTTTTCAGGAATTTTTCATTAACGTTGGCTCCGGCAGATAAAATAGTGAATGTGCCAAAGACAACAAGCTTGGGAATATGGCACTCCTGAGCACAAAGATACTGAACCCATAGCGTGGGCCAACGAGCAGAATGATAGCCCTGAAAAGCGATAATGCCCAACTAATTTTTAAATATGTAGCTGCTGTCCTCTTAATTAAATGCCAGGCGCGACTGTTCCAGGGAAAACTCATTTATGTTAGCTCCCTTTCAAGTGAGTGAAACTGCTCAGTAAGGGATTAAGTACATGAAATTCTTAGTCTGGCTGCAAAGATCAACTTTCTACACCTCCAAATAACTTGATTGTTTTTTTTTTAGTCTGTAAAAGGTGCCAGATTATCAGCCCTGGAAAGCAAAGCCAAATTTGTCCAAAAACCTGGCATAATACAGAGTTCACTGGGCCAAACTTGCTCCACCAACGTACCTCCGACCTGCTCTAAGGGTGAGAGAGGAATTTGTCATCCATAATCCAGTCAGTCCTCAGCCTCTCAGATGAGACTTTTTTGAGCGGGCCATATAGGGTAGTAATTCTATGATATGGACACCTGTCAGCTGGGGATGAGGTGCACCAACATACCTGCTACGTTACGTAACCCTTTGGAGACTAACATCCTCATAAACATGTGTCTGACTGGCCCCAGCATTTCAAGCACAAATAATCCTTCACATAGACAGAAGTGTTACAAATTGGCTAGCCCTATGTCTACACTAGAGACCTTACAACGGCACAGCTCTAGCAACGCAGCTGTCCCTTGGTAAGATCTCCAGTGTAGCCGCTCTATGCCGAAGGGAGAGAGCTCTCCCCACAGCATTATTAAGTCACCCCCCAACAAGTGGCGATAGATATGATGGCGGGAGAGCATCTCCCACTGACATAGCGCTGTCCACCGGCGCGTCTGTTGGTGCAACTTATGTCGGTCGGGGGAGGGGGGGAGGAAGTTTTTTCACACCCCTGAGCGACATATGTTTTACTGACAAAAGTGCTACTGTAGACATAGTAAAAACGAGAGATGTTTGGCCCCCAGTACATGCATGGGTTTTTTATTATTAATTATTATTATTATTTGGTTTGTAGATTTATGTGTGCTATGTATCTATTCCTGTGTTGAAGTATCTATGTACATATGCTGAGTTCACTATGTGAATGGTACTCTAGTATCCCACGTTCTCAAAGTCAAAGGGTCTTTTGTGGAAACTGACACCTAAAATTATATGTCAGCTCTCAATTTGTTTTTGGGCAGCTGCTGTTGTCAGATGAGAATGCATGAAGCTGAGAAAACATAACTCTAATAGGACAACAACAATAATACTTGGCACTTCTTCCATCTGAGGATCTGCCACAAAGTGCTTTACAGACATCAAGGGATTTAACCTCATAACATGTTTGGGACGTTGCTAAGTAATCTCTGTTATACACAGTAGGAAACTGAGGCACAAATAAGGAAGTCTCTTACCCAAGGTCATACAGGAAGTCTGCAACAGAGCCAGGAATTAGGACCCAGGTAACTTAGCTCCCAATCTTATATCTTAACCACAAGATCCTCCTTGGAAAGACTGCCTTCAATTGCAGTGGAAGTTGGACTGAGCTCACTGTGTGCCCCTACACAAGGAAAGGCATGTTCCTAGTTTGTAACCTCAAACTGTGCAATTACACAGAGCAAGGGAGAGGTTAACAAATGAAGACAAATGGAGATCAATGTTTCTTAGCTCTCTTATAGAGTGATGTTCCAATTGCAATTCATCCTTTCCAAAAATGCAGGAGGATGCAGAGAGAGTTCTCTTTTTGCTTCCTCGGCTGTGGTAAATAAAATATTTCTTTATAAACTTGTTGCACAGGCTGACAGCAATAAGGTTATTTGTGCTGGGACTAATGGGTAAGAAAGCATGCAGGCTGTGGAGGTATGAGAGACCAGGCCATCAGCTGAGTTCAACGTAGGAACTTGATTTCAGTGACAGCAAGAACAAGTTGATCGCACTTCAGCATCATAGGATAGCTCTTCAAGAAGCATCTCAGATGCTGGCATACCTGGGGGATGATTTGAACAGTTATCAAACTGGAGTCCTTTAGCTGCAGCAGATACTAAAGAAACCCATTAGAGGGAGCAGGAAATTAGCTCTGAGAATTTCCTGTGCTTGCAGACACACACGACATAAAACTAAGAGGCTTTTTGGAACAAATTCACAAATGAAGTGACACCTTTCGTTTATTTATTTATTATTATTATTTTGAGGGCTGGGGAGGTTTGCCCTGTTGAATGCACAATGATCATTGTCCCCCCAGAGAAATTAGCAAATTGCATTGGAGAACTAGGGACAGGGTTATGTGTAAAAAATAGATGCAAGTAAATCTTCTGGGAATGTGACCGGGGGTGCTGATAGTGTGAACCGTGAGCATATACACAGCAGGCGATGCACATGGCATGCCCAGCGGCTTACCAGCCAGTGGGTGATGGGAGTGGTGGATGTACTATGTGGTGTTTTATAAGCTGGTGTCATGCGTTTTATAATCTGCAGAGAGCTGTTCTTTCCTAAATCTTTTTCATCTGCTTGGCTTCATTTCTATTCAAAGTCGCCTGTAGCACAACATACTAGATGCAAAAGAGCAATGGTCAAAACCAAGACATGTTCCAGCCTATTCAGAGGACTGGAGAGATGCTGATTTCTTACACATCAGGATAAACGTAATGCCTTTTTTTTAACTGCTGATGGAAGTGAGGAACTAGTTAAGGTCCTGTGATTTCCCCAGTCCCCGTAAGATCAGAGCACTTCACAGTCTTTAATGTATATCCTCCCAATACCCTACTGAGGTGCCGTCATCCCTGTTTTATAGAGGGGGAAATCTGGCACAGAGAGGCTGGGACTTGCTCAAGATCACACAGGGAGTCTTCAGCAGAGCAGCGAATGGAAGCCAGGTTTCCCAAGACCTTGGCTAATGCCCTAACCACTAGACCGTCCTTCTGCTCTACCGGCGCTAGCTCTGGTCAGGTACTGTGCTAACTTCCCTCATCTAGTTTCACCAGTGCACTTCAGTCCTGACATGCAGCAGCCTCTGCTCTTCTGCTCCTGACCCTCCCACTCACACCATGACGTTCTGCAATGCACCTCCATCCTGGTGGGCCTCTCTTGAACAGAGCCTCCTTGTCAAGCAATATGTCCAGCCAGGGACTAGTCTGAGCACATCAAAATCGCTTCAGCTGTGAAGGACCAAGCCAGATTTCGACCCATGTACCCAAAGGTGTAAATGCCTCAAGCAACTGCACCATCCAGTTGCAGAAGGTCAGTGACTAATTCGTTTGTATATAATAAAATTAGTCGAAGGAGTGCTCGGTTTCCTCTCGGGATGATTAACAGTGAGTAGGCTCACAGGAGAATACTGTAGCTTTAGCGTTAGCTCTCTTCCTACTATTTAAATTAGAACAATACTGACCAAAAAGAAAAAGGCAGTCTTTTGAAAGCTAGCATTACTACCTATTCTCAAGGACATCAGTTCAACCCTGGTTATCTGACCTCAGCTGAGACACCAAGAACCCTGCACTAAATTGCCTATCAATTCTCTTGTCATATACTTTGCAGATAGAAGCACTCCACTCAATAGCCTCTACTACACCCCAGCACAGCACAATCAAGGTGACTCCTGGTCCCCAGCAGAACCTGAGGTTAGTGCTAAGATAGGAAGGAAGGTCCTTAGGGAGGCAAGATGATGGTCCTTAGGGAGGCAAGAAGTTCTGCATTCTACTCCTACCTCTTCTGTGACTTCCCTTCTAGCCATGGGCAAGTCTGTTGCTTAGAACAACGTTTTTGAAAGTGGCTAGTGATTTTGGATGTCTCAAACAGGGCACCCAAGACCTGAGTCACCAAAAAAAAAAAAAATCACAGGCCACTTTTGGGCCTTCATTTCTGTGCCTCCATTTCCTCATCTGTAAAATGGACCTAGTGCCGTAAAGCCAGCAGCTCTTCCATGGCTTCTCAGTCTATGCCCAAATTTAAGGACTCCCTGTGTAGTGACACTAGGCAGCATTGACTATGTTAAAGAACCAGAGAGAACCACAAAGTTTGCATGTGTCCAGAAACCTCAATAAAGATCCCTCTTTATATTCATTGCAGCCTAGTCCTGTCTCTCCTCTGCCATGAGAGAGACTGAACCTATCCCACAGGAAAATTGTGAGGTTTAATCCACAACATGCAAAGCAGTATTGTTGTTATGCTTTGGAGTGGGCAGGCATACAGCATCATAGCACACATAAGGGACCAGTTACATTCAGCACATTCTTTTCTGAGAATGCTATTCCCCCATGGCTTGCAATCCAGCAGTCAAGATCTTCTTGTTTTCAAAAGCTCCTTCAGACTATGCAGGGTTTTTTTTTAAATCACAAAATCTATTTTTGTCACTTTAAAAAAATACTCGGTGACACTGAACCTACAATTTACATCTGTTAACCTAGCTGTTCAATGTCGATAAATGCAAAGTAATGCTCACTGGAAAACATAATCCCAACTACACACACAAAATGATGGGGTCTCAATTAGCTGTTACCACTCAAGAAAGAGATCTTGGAGTTGTCGTGGATAGTTCTCTGAAAACATCCGCTCGATGTGCAGCAGCAGTCAAAAAAGCGAACAGAATGTTAGGAACCCTTAGGAAAGGCATAGATAAAAAGACAGAAAATATCATAATGCCACGGTATAAAGCCACGGTATGCCCACACCTTGAATACTGCATGCAGTTCTGGTCACCCCATTGCAAAAAGATATATTAGAATTGGGAAAGGTACAAAGAAGGGCAACAAAAATGATTAGGGGTATGAAACAGCTTCTGCATGAGAAGAGATTAAAAAGACTGGGACTGTTCAGCTTGGAAAAGAGACGGCTAAGGGAAAATATGATAGAGGGCTATAACCTCTATCATAGGGGGAGGGATAGCTTAGTGGTTTGAGCATTGGCCTGCTAAACCCAGAGTTGTGAGTTCAATCCTTGAGGGGGCCACTTGGGGGATCTGAGGCAAAATCAGTACTTGGGCCTGCTAATGAAGGCAGGGGGCTGGACTTGACCTTTCAAGGTCAGTTCTAGGAGATGGGATATCTCCATTTATTATTATTATGAATGGTGTGGAGAAAGTTAATAAAGAAGTGTTATTTACCCCCATTCAAATAATAAACAAACCAGGGGTCGCTCCATGAAATTAATAGGCAGCAGGTTTAAAACAAACAGAAGGAAGTACTTTTTCACACAATGCACAGTCAACCTGTGGAACTTGTTGCCAGGGAATTTTTTTGAAGGTCAAAACTATAACTGGGTTCAAAAAAGAATTAGATAAGTTCATGGAAGATAGGCCCATCAATGGCTACCAGTCAAGATGGTCAGGGCTGCAACCCCATGATTTGGGTTTTACTAAGCCTCTGAATGCCAGATGCTTGGACTGGATGACAGGGGATGGATCCCTCAATAATTACCCTGTTCTGTTCATTCCCTTTGAAGCACCTGGCATTGGTCACTGTCAGAGGACAGGATACTGGGATAGATGGACCATTGGTCTGATCCAGTATGGCCATTCTTAACCTATCTGATCTCTTTTGAAAGTTGTATTTTATGTTCATATTTAATTAACATTAACATTTGTATTAATATTTGAACTTGCCTTTCCCATTTCATTGAGAACTACAAATAATTTCTATTTGTACTCAAGTAATTATGTATAACCAGTGTAAACAAGGGACATTTTAGAATTTACTGATGTTCATTGTTTGTTGGTTCTTGTAAATGTATATATTTATAGTAAATCTAGAAAGCACAATGTTTGTGCACAGGGATTATTTTGGATTTACTCACAATGATCAGCAGTCTGATACTTTTTTCTGGAAAAATGCTACTTGGTTTTGCAAAATCTAAGCTTACATTAAAAAAAAGTCTCTAGGGTTTATTATCGCAAAGAAAACTTCAGAAGTGTGAGCCAGCTATAAACTGGTGCCTACCCAAGCTTGCAGGTGTTACGTGGTGCCCCTTGTTGGGTCGTCAGCTTCTGAGACTGAACCTTGGACCTCTGGATCTAAACACCTAAAAGGCAAAGCTGCAAACCATGTTGTACCAGGCTCACCAAACTCTCCCTGTGGCCCAGCCACCATTGGTTTGGAACAAAGCCATGCTGAGTGGGTGTGACTTACACAGGAAGCCTGAAACAATAGCTCTGCAAAGCAATAATTGCTTTATTCATCACAATGAAGTGGGTGTGGCTTACACAGGAAGCCTGAAACAACACCTCTGCAAAGCAATAACTGCTTTATGCATCACAATGAAGTGTTAACTCTGAACCCTAATGCTGATGCTTTTAATGATGGCATTGTCAACTATTTCACTGCAGATCATAGCATGCAAGAAAGGAGAGGGACAATCATATTATGAAGATCTGCACACGCCACAGTGAGTTATCTCATTTTGGCATTTCAGGTGGGTGGGCTTGGTTTGTGAGCAAGGCTTGCTTTATAGGTGGGAATGGGAGATTACCAGTACTTCCCTCCTCTCCCCCCTCTCTGATTCTATCCCTATTTCTATATCACAGACATGGAGATCATTACTAGCACGTTTGGTACAGCACAGCCAGGAGTGGATTGGCCAGTTCCACCACATGGGTGTGCATGTGTCACATCTCGAGTATTTGGGGAGGAGTATGCCCACTAATCTCCTTTCACCAAGACTGTGTGGAAGCGGCAGCTCCAGAGACTCCCTAAGCCTGTAGTACGAACCACATACCCCTACCTTTGACCCCTCTGGATTTCCCTAGTGCAGAGCATCACTCACTGGACTATGGACGAAGGACCATATCTGGCCCTTCACTCAGGACAAAGGCTGGCACTGTTCTGATAGGGTCCGTGCTGTGCACTTCCTGGGACTGGCTCCACGGCTCATGACACTTGGTAGAGAGAGGGATCGACGAATGCTTTGTCCCCTATCAGCTAGCCTAGGAGATGCAGAGATGACAGCGGCCTTTCCATCTGCATATATGTTCCTCTCTCCACTCTCCCTCAGAGCTGTGTATCTGGGCAGCAGAAATACTTCTCTACAAAGCAGAACAGCACCTGGTGGACACTTTGCAGAATTGCATTGGCAGTGTTACTGGTTACTACAGCACATCTCTGCGATGCGCCTTTCAGATTATTGAACTTCTCCTAGACAGTTCTATGAATGGATGGATTTGATCTACATTGATAAGAGTTTCATGCTGTTAACTGTATGCCTCATTTTTCTGACTTGTTTAGGTAATTCTAGTCAATCATTTCTCCAACAATGATCGGTCTTCATTGTACATCATTTCCCAAGCAATATGCTGCCTGCTGCTGAAAGACACTGTTATTTTATGAATGTAAACTGCTTTGAGATGAACATCTTTGGACCAGAATTCCCAATTCAAGTGGGCAGCTCAGACACCAACATGATAGATAGTAATCTCTCCCATCAGTGTCAAACCTGTATGGCTTAACAACAGACAGCAAATAATGTATAATGTCAAAAAGAAGGGGATTTTTTAAAGCACGTTGAAAGTGTGATGCAGTGGTGAGGAATGTGCAGAGCAGTGCCATGCACTGAAAATGCACATGGATTTGGGCTGGCGCTACGCAAACATTTCCACATGCAAATCCAAACCAGCTCATTTTGAGTTTTTCCACCAGACCCAATCAGAGCGTGACATTTCCAGCCTTTTGCCCCAAGTTTTCTCAGTAGCACAGAACCATTTTTGCAACTGATAACTCTGGATTATAGCCAGGCCCACCGACAGGGAGGGAGGCGGGGAACAGGGCCCTCGCCTGGGCGGGCCGCAGGGCTCCTAGGCACATGCGGGGTGGTACCAATGTGGCAAAGGCGGCGAGGCAGGCATGTGGAAGCCAGGGTGGTTCTAGGTTTTTGGCCGCCCCAAGCAAAAAAATTTTTGGCTGCCCCCCGTCCCAGCCCTGGGCTCCTCGCCGGACCCCCCTGCTGCCCCAGCCCTGGGCTCTTCCTCCCACCCACATCCCCTGCCACCCCAGCTCTGGCCTCCCTCATTCCCCCCCACCATTGCCCCACATACACACCTCCTGCCGCCCCAGCCCTGGGCTCTCTCCCTCCCCACCTGCACCCTCCTTCCGCCGCAGCCCTGGGTCACTGGTAACTTGCTCCCATGGCAGGTCATTCAGCAGGAATTTTAGATGTGCACAGAACACAGACAGGATTGGTTCCCATATGGTTACAGAACTGCAGTAAAGTGGAACAATTTTCAGCTTGTGTGATTGGAGGATATCTGGATGCATATTATAAGGCTGTCCTACATAAATGAAGAAAAGTTGAGGTGCCTTTATTATTCTTTTGTTCCTCTCTTTCTTTCTATGGGGAATTTGCCAATGCAATATCACTGTCTTCCTTTTAAACAAACAAACAAACAAAAAAGGCAATGGCTGTTGAAAATAGCAATTCCAGTCCTAATAACCACTGGGAAGCATTTCTTGCTCAATTTTATCCTACTTTTTCTACAGCAAGTTACAGTGGATCAGTATATTTGATTTGGGAGAAATGAAGTAACAGCTGCCCAAACTGAGCTTGAGCACTCCTGAATTTTGAGGTGTTCAAATCTGGAAGGCAGGTGTTGGGAGGGGGGGAGGTGCTGTGGCTCTGCGGGGGAGCACGGCAGCATGTATGCAGCAGTGTGTCTGGCGCTGCGTGGAGCCAGACACGCTGGTCTGAGTGGCACAGTAAGGGGGCAGGAGGGTTGGATGGGGCGGAGGTTCGGGGGGGGGCAGTCAGGGGCAAGGAGAAGGGGGGTTAGATGGGTCAGGGGTTGGGGGGCAGTCAGGGGACAGGCAGCAGTTGGATAGGCATGGGAGTCCCGGGAGTTTCTCAGGGGACAGGTAGGGGGTGGGGTCCTGGGGGGAAGTTGGGAGGGGTCTCAGGAGGGGGCAGTTGGGAACAAGGAGAAGGGAAGCTTAGATAGGGGGTGGGATCCTGGGGGGCAGTTAGGGGCAGGGGTCCCAGGAGGGGGTGATCAGGGGACAGGGAGCAGGAGGGGTTGGATGGGTTGGGGTTTTCTGTGGGGGGCAGTCGGAGGGAGTGGATGGGGGCAGGGTGGGGCTACCCTCCCTCCCTGTGGAGTGTCCTATTTTTTGAATGTTAAAATATGGTATCCCTACTCACAGTGCAGCTCTCCATTCACCGCAGCATGAGGTCTCAGCTACCTCACTCCCTCCCCCTGTTTCCTGTTGGTAGTGGCCAAGGGAATGCTGGGAAATGTAGTTCTTTCCCTTCTCCAGGGCTGGCTCTATAGGCAGGGAGCTAACCAAGGAACTACAGCTCCCAGGGCCCCCTGTTGGTTCTCAGCTCCCATGCTGGATCCCTGCTGCCCCTGCAAATGGGCTGCCCCAAGCACGTGCTTGCTTTGCTGGTGCCTAGATCCTCGCCTGGTGGAAGCTCTGGCTGTGCCGGAAGAGCGCCTATTGACTGTTCTGCCCTGGGGCCCGGAATTGCTGTCGGCGGGCCTGATTATAACCAGACAAAAAGACCCCCTTTTCTCTTGCCGCATCCGCCCAGCAGAAACTCTCCAAGAGTTCCAAGCCTTCTGGACTCAGGCATGAGGGATGTTTAAAGCAACAACAACAACAACAAAAAGATGGCACACTTTCTTGGGACTATAAAGGGAGATTCTCTCTCCAAAGGCTGTTACCCTGCACTGGAAGGCTAGTTGGAATGTCCCAGCCCCTCTTTCTATCTGGCTGTGTTGTGTAAGACAAGTTTAGGTTTAGCCTGCTGGGTGGGGTTGGTGACCTGTGATATACAGGAGGCCAGACTAGTTGATCTAGTGGTCATTTCTTGCCTAAACCTCTATGACTATAAGTCTAGCTGGGGCAATAGCTTCTTCTGACATGTTGGATAGTACAACTGGAAGAGAGAGGCCAGTACTTATGGCTAATAGTAATAATAAATACTTTGCATGAACAACTCCAATAAGAATTAACTCCAGCCCCCAGCAGGAGACAAAGTACGATCCACCCTCTTCATCTTATTTATTAAACATAAGTAACTGACCGTGGAGTAAAAATAGTTCAAGCAGCTACATTTCAAGCAAATAAAGAACAAGAATATGAAAGATTAAGTGTAAAGGTTATTTTTAAGGCAGATCAACCCAGCATGTTTTATCCAGGGTATTAAAATCACACTTTATTATTACTGCTTGAAAACACACTGTTTTCTTTGATCAAAGGCTTCCTAACATAATCTTACTGGTTTCAGGCCAAAGGACATGAGTCACTAAATATGCCATCCTATTCCTATAGGTCACCCTAACTAAAGGTACATGTGATGCTCCCCTAGAGTAAGGAGAAAGAGGAGTGAGATGGCTTTGAACACATCCTCCCTCTCTCTAGTCTAATGATAATGACTGGTGATGAGAATGTTGGTTTACAACACTGTCTGGATCCAAAAGGGATGCCAAAAAAAAAAAAAAAAGACTTGATAGATTCTTGCGAGCTCCCTCTTCTCTACACACTTTGGTTCCTGATTGACCTCTACTTCTCTTTCATTACACCCAAAGTTGTTTTGGAGGGGTAAGCTACATTTTATGTGTGTGTGAAACTTGCAGAACCACAATGGGCTAGAGCATGATGCCCTGGTGTGAAAACAGTGAGAAAACAGCCCGCATATCAGTGCAGCCCAGAATGCCAAGAGGAATTCCAAAAACATAAACAAATAAAACCTAAGGTCTAGTTTGTCTCTTCAGTGGACAAAATCAGAGCCTGAAATACCAGTGGATCAAGCAATTAAACTGTAAATGTAGTCATTAGCAACTTCTTGGTAATTAGCCTCTCAGTTCCCAGAAACCTGTGGTATCATTTCACATTGGAAAGTTGTCATTAGGCTGCGATGATGAAATGTGATGAAAATGTGGCACTCTTTCCAAGCAGAATAGGCTAATCAATTTGAGATAGCCAAAGGAGACATTGCCCCTAGGAATCTCTATACCAAACCCCAGTTCATGCTGAAGTAGGACTCTGGGAATTTAGTGAATCTCTGTGGACATTCTTACAGGGCCAAATCCCAAAGACCTGGACTCAGTGGGAAGTTTGCCTGAGTAAGGACTGCGTAAAACCTGATTGTGGGATCTTCAGCACCAAAACAGATGTGAGCTAAAGAAGCAACTCCATTAGCTAGTAACAGTAGCAGGCTGTTATCCTCTATGTGAACTAGTCACACGAGGGGGACATGACACACTTTACAAGTATGTTACATAAGCAACACAGGATTTGCAGACATGATCAATAAAACCCATAGTTTAGAGCCCTACTAAGAAGCGTCAGTGCTTTGACTAAAGAAGTTCTCAATGACCTCCCATCTTACCTATATTATGCCAGGAAACTTAAAATAAATTGTAATTTTAAAAAACCCAAGAACCCTGCTTTTGTTACATTAGAGCAAATCCAGAGTCTCTCCATGGTGTTCAGTCAAGCTACTGTGGTTTTACACCACTGTATATCTGAGAGCAGAATTTAGCCCAATGTATGACATTGAAATAAAAACAACATCGAGGCCATCCATTTGTAAAGGAAAAATGTGCAGAGGTGGAAAGGTTAGATGGTTCTCTCTGTCTCTCACTGTGTAATAGCTTAAACTGTGTTTAAAAGGGTCTCCGGGTGACATCATTGTTTACTCAAATCAATCTTTTCGTTGTAATAGCAGAAGAATCTTCTAAACTGGCCAAATTTGTTGTTTTGTTCTCTCCTGCAGCCTTGTGCAGCTGAAACCATTTTTAACTTCCTTGCTTCGTGTTCATCTATAGCTAGATCTAGATAAAGTGTCCCCCCACACGTTATACTATTATTTCATCTGATTATTCATGACAGGCATTGGAAAAAAGTGCTACCTATACACCCTCCAAGATATAGCAATGGGGCTTAAAAATGGACTAATCTTGTCTCCACCTGCACAAAAGCGCAATTGCAAGATGGAGTGAGTTGCTTCTTTGGCAATCCCAGTCCTTCAACACAGACAATCCAAGAAACTGAATCAGATGAAAACCTCAGTCTTTGGAAAGCACAGGGAGCAATTTTTCAAATCATGTTCCTTCCCCATATGTTAGAATTAGCAGCTGAGCACAAGGTTCAGAAGTTCGGCATGGAGGCTTTATCCTCCTTGTTCTAGCTGGCAGGCCAGATCAAGCTGTCTCTCAAGGAAACTTCAGGTACTGGCTTCAGCAGGCCCCAAAGTACCCTGATGAAATCACTTGTGCTGCTTTGGATCTTCCACTTATGGCTGAAAAAAGGCAGTTCAGGCATTTCATAGTGTTTTAAAGTAGTTAACTGACTTCAGTGCTTCTTTGCACTACAGTAATGCAAATAATAACTAAGAATCTGTTCATTAGAATTTGGAGCTAACAATCATCTCAGCTTTTATTTAACCCAAACTAAATTTGCCCATCCTGAGTTAGGAAGGTCTGTTCAAACTGTAAGACTCCTCCTGCAACCTTTACTTAAGCGATTCATCTTTGCTCATCCAAGTAGTCCCACTGGCTTCAGAGGGAGAACTCGTGTCAAGATAGCTGGACTGGGCCGGTGGTTTTCAGTCTACACACCCAACAGTATTTATTACTAGCGTCTTTTATTTTTATCTAATGCTTTGGTGGAGAGAGGAGAGAGATACTATTGTCAATAGCATTTGTTAGGCACTTCAGAAAGATACGAGGCCAAGTTCAGTGGTGCTGCACTAATGTCAGTGATGAATTTGGCCAACTGTCCTTGCTGCGAGAATATTGTAATTGAAACAGACACATAGTACAATGCAGCAATGCAGAGCTCGATTCTCCTCTCACCTGGAGTACCGTCACTGAAAGCAAAGGTCTGGATTTATGTCTTGGTGATGGAGAGCAGAATCTGTCCCACTGGACTTCCATGAGTGCAAGGGAGAGGGACTCTGGCCCACAGCATTTGGGGTGATCTGAAAACTTGTGTATCACAAAGTGGTGCAGAATTTTTGGTTCAGATGACTACATGCCCTCTGCACTCTTCTTTGTAAGGTGGATTCATGGAGCGAGAGCCTTCATGGGCGAAGTGCAATGAGAGCTGTGGCAGTGGAGAGAGTGGGTTACTGCCGCACAAGGCAGGCTGGGCTAGTGACATAGGCCTGGAGACTGCAGAATATTGGGCACATGGGGGATTTATATTTCTGTAAGGAAAGACAGAGACCTTGTGATTTGCTAGTTACCATCCACAAGACTTTATTTTCCTCTCTGCAAACACAGGCACACACTACTGTCTTGCAACAAGCATTTCCTCTACGAAGAAGCACTGTAATTAGGACTGCAGCTAGAAAGCGTTTCAATACTACAGCATGGGCACATATTACGGGCCCATCAGGAGGCAGTTTCAAGCAGGCGGAGCACTGTGTGATGAAGCATGGAAAAAAGATCTTTTTATAATCACTGGAGAATAAACACGGTACTTTTCTGCAAATTGGAGATGGGCCTGGATCCCAGCCCTAGATCCCAGCACTTCCAAACATCTGGGAAGTTCAGATTCAGACGTATCATCACAGATGACCCCGCTGTCTATAAAGGGCCAAATCTAAATCTCAGTTTTTAAAGACTGAGGGAATTTGGGATCTGGATCAGAACTTTGGATCAGCAAGCCTATTTCTGCTGTGAATCCGCAATTACTGATTGCATCCTTCTGTGGATGGAGGAGAAATCTGTTCGTTGCATCACTAGTTTTGATAAGTTAGGCTAGGGTCCTGCAAGGTGGGAAAAGCTAGAAAATCTGTTTTCCATTTATTGTCAACATTTTCCAGTTGTGCACCCAGCATTAGTTGCCATCAATGGGAACTGAGGGTGTTAAAGCACCATATAGGGTTGGCTCCTTAAACAGCAACTGTCTTCTTTTGGGAGACCTCTGTGAGAAATACGTGCTGCCAAATTCTGCTTACAATTATACTGGTGTAAATCCAAAGTAACTCCATGGGAGTCCTATGCAAAATTTACACCACTGTAACCATGAGGCAGAATTTGACCCATGGGGTGAAATTTCCTAACCTCCAACCCCAAGGAAGCAAACATTTTGACTGAGGTGTTTTGGATTCATGAAGGTTAAAAAAATGAACAGATAATAACAGGATCAAGCTTCCTTGACCCTCAAATGAAGAACAATTCCAGACAGCCTGCAAGCTCCCTTCTGCACTTCCTTGGCAATCTCTTTCCCACAGTTAAGAAAAACACAGGAAGATCTAAGGAAACCTATGTGGAAATGCAAAAGACGAAGGCATGTGATCTGAAAATAGAAGGAAAGTCCATACATTTCCTTTACATACTAGTCTGAGTCCAGTTTTTGGCTGAATTTTGAAATCTTTGGGACCATATGCTTTTGCCATTACCTCTAGGGCATAATGGGAAACTGACTTGTTTGGTCCTTCATCACTTAACAGATTAGACAATGTGGTTTTCTTTTTGCCTGGTAACTTCAAGAATTCTTTCACAGTGCTAAAAACTACTGCTTTAGAACCACAACAAAGGCCCGCTGCATTGGCTCAGAGACACCATCGGCCAGTTGTGAATCCCTTTGTGATTACATGTATTAGGGAAGCTTGCAGAAGTCACATCTCATAAAGTTCAGCACGGTATGAAAACTTACTGCATCCGACTGCAGAAAGCTAAAGAGATTAAACTGCAAACCACAGGCAATCCCACATTGGCTTGCCAAACCTCTGCACTAGTCCCAACTTAAAAGGGAAGAAGCAAATTTAATTTGGGCACAAGGAAGAGAAACTGTGCAGACCTCCACTCGCAGCAGGGCTCAGAAATTCCTCTAGGTCTTTCAAACTCTAACAATTTTAGGAATCCTCAGACCTCAAGGTAGATTGGGTGATGCTTTGGCAGAGGGAAGGGAGGACAGGATGTAGTGAGAGCAACAAAGTAGGTACTTAAAGGGCAGACTAATCAAAGAACTTGAAGGTGAGGGCACTGAGGTGCCTCTCAAAACCATTTCTATTCACCCCCTCCCCCAAACAATCAGTGTGTGTAGCTTTGAGTTATCCTGTTAAAAAGATGGCAACATTCTCATGGAGCAATAGGTCAACCTGCTTAGATCAGTGGATTAGTTAGTAAAAATTTGCACAGTGCTTTGAAAATACAGGGCTTGACTCAGATCTCACTCACGGTGGTTTTATATCAGTGTAACTCTACTGACGTCACCAGCCCACTAAATTTACTAATTCCTTCACAGTGCTTTCGTGGTATACAACCATAACAAGGGCTTCATTGTCTGTTTGGAGAATCAGACCCATGAAGAGTCCGTATGAATGCAAAGCATCTTCACTCTCAATTAGAAGTTTGTTTCAATGCTGATAAGGCAGAGTGGATCAGGTCATATGATGAGTCCAATGATAATCATGTGCACAATTCAGTTCTGCTTTTATTCTCCTTGATGGTTCTAAGTGAGCTGTGTCCCCAGCACAGAGATGCTGGATCAGCCTCACCATGTAAGAGGCAATCAGGTGTGCTCTTTGCATTACCATGGGGTCAAGCTGAAAACTTAATTAAAAATCTCCATAAGATTAAAAGAAGATGCCACCAGCTATCTACCCATGTGCAAAGCATGTGCCAAGCTGGGTTGTAACAACCTCCTTCCCCCCAGCTACCTGGACCTTGGATCTGGTCTGGTGCAGAGGGCAGCCCTAGATTAAACCCCCACCACCATAGAGAAGTTGGAGAGGGGTGGGTTGAGGACGAAGACTGGCTCTGGTCCCCCTCACACCAAATTAAATGGTGCTTTTTGAAGAAGCCAGAGCAAGACAGCAACAGGGGCAGAATTGTGACACCCTAAAGGGTTTCCCAGATTGCTCCTGGCATGGTGCAGCTATGCACTGTCTCTTACTCAGGGCTGAGCCTAAAGCTTAAGTCTAGCCCTATATACGTAGCCACATTTTGGCTCACTTCTACTGTGAGCCCAACACTAATTATTCCCAGTACAATTAATGGGCCCAATCCTGGTCCTAGCCGCGTCTGTGGCATGGAGCCCCCAGAAGCTCCATGACATGGCCAGTTTCTGCAGCTGTGGGTGCTTTGGCAGATGTAGAAGGGGAAGTTCCCCTCCAGTGTAATCATGGCCACTCAACCCCTTTGCTGCCCTCGGACAGAATCTGTGACTCCATCCATCTTGAGCGTCCTTCCAGCTCAGTCCAAACTCCCTAGACAGCTTTTTTCTGAAGGTCACTGGCTCTTTATCTGCCATATCAATCTACTGAAAGGTGGGATGTTATTTTTGCATATACTCCACCACGCTTGGGCAATGACCATTTTGTACTATCAACATACAGACAGTTTACATTTCACCTCAGATGTGCTCCTCCTAGCTTCCATCCCACCAGCCTTCCTCCTTCTCCTCATTTGAGGAACAATGGGCCTGGATGCATTTTTAAGATTCCATCTGTCATACAAAAAACATCTCTATATGGTTTGCTCTAATATTGTCTTGTGATCCCAAGCTTTCTCCTGGTACAGCACGGCTCCCATGGTAAACTTCAACCATCTATTTATATTAAATGGCATTTCCAGATAATAATCTGCTCTGGTTGATTTTGGCAAGTTCTGCTGTTTTCTATGTGCCTTACAAAAAATAAATAAAAAATAAGTGTCTCGCCCAGTGAGGTGAGAGACCATTTATTCTAGTGAACTGTAGACACTTTTATACCAGGATCTCCACTTATTTAAACAACCTATCTTGCTGGCCAGAGTGGCTGAATACAGAGCTAGGCTCTCTGCCCTATTTCTCTCCCATGTCATGAGGTACAGAGGAGCAAGAATGCCTTATCAGCATTAGGAAGGCTTAATATCATGTTAGTCATTTGAGATGAACTGTGAAGGAAAATGTTAGGGGCTGCGATCTATTTTGCTCTCGGGCTGTTGGGATAGCCAAAAATGTCTTTTAATTACTGCCCTTTGCAATTCCCATTTCAGTCTCAATAAAGGGGAAGTCTAGCCAGTGCAGAGGAGGAATAAAAGGTAGAGTACTCCAGGAAAATGTAGAAAATATCAAATTAATTATGCAACTACAAGGGGGTTAGCCTCAATGTCCTGCCCAAACTCTCATCTGGACAGTTAGAATCTACTTATCTGAAATTCCCCCAGCAGTTTTAAAAACTGTTACAAGGTGAGCTGAAAACGGCTTCCCCATTCCACCTGCATTTCAGTGGTGGAGAAAGTGACCCCCATTGTATACAGTTTGCGAAGTATGTTGGATAAAAATGCAACAGAAGCATAAGACATTCTAGTTCAATTCAATGTGTGCATACAGCACATTACAGATTCTCCATCTGCCATTCAAACACAGCACTGGCTGCTTGGAAAAACCAACTATTAGTCTCCTATTCCTGACTGCACTGATGAAATTTTGTATTGTATTTGGAAACTTTTTATAATGGTGGATGAATCCAATGGCACCATAAAGGATGCGTGTATGGCTCAACCTGAGGAATGTGAATCTTATAACATAATAGAGAGTTCTGATCCGTTATATAGGAAATGGGAAATAGCAATATTTCAAAATAACACAAACTTACCCCTACTATCTTGCTTAGATTTAGATGTGTTAATTGGGGCGGGGGGGGGGGAGGGGGAGGAGGGAAATTATGTATATGCATATTCTTGTAATATTTTCAATGAAAAAAGTGTTTGGAAAAAATAAAAATGAGATTCCTATAGAAACCTTGAACAAGTGGATTTGTTCTGTGCTCTCAGTATTCTTTTTTGTATGCTTTTACTCTCTGGAAATTATGGGACTTTAAAATACTTTTTATCTTCCTTTAATACACTAATTATTGTAAAAAAATTTCTGCTTAGTTTTGAATGTGGCAGTTTTAGACAGGGAAATTAGTATAACACTAGCTTTTAAAAAGAGTTCTGTACTGTTTATAACATTTTTCTACAGTGCAGCTGATATTTAGAAAATCACATTAGCAGTAGGACATAAGACTTGCTTTTATAAAAAGTGAGCAATGGTCTATTTGGTTCAGTATCCCGTCCCGAACAGAGACCAATGATGGATTCTTCATAGAAAGGCAAAAACATGCACAATATTGCAATATTTTTCCATGGAGCTAACTTTCTTCCTGACCCCAGTCAGTGATCATTTTATGCTCTGAAGCATGATGATTGGGATAGTTTTCTAGTACTGAGGTGTGATGTCTTAGAAACATACAGGCTACTAATGACAAACCATCAATAGTAGTAATATATATAGGTATGGTTGAAAAATGAAAACCTATTTTCACAAAAATATTTGAAATATCAAAGTTGTTTTTATGTCAAAAAGTTCAAAATAGAGCCACTTTTTTTTTTAAAGTTGTCATGATTTTATTTTAAAATGGTTCTCAAAACCACTGAAAGATGCTATTGAAAAAGGTTACTGGAATTTTTGACTTACTGAAAACCATTTTTGATAAAAAATGTCAGGATTAAAAAACAAAAAAAGCGTTAACTTTTTCATGCCAAATGACAAATTTGTCAATGTCAGCTATTTATGGGGGGAAAAAACGTTTTTGAAAACAAACAAACAAACCAAAACCACTTTTTGACCAGGAACAACAACAACCACCACCACACACCCAAACAAATCACTTTCCAACCAGGAAAAATAACAACACTTTTTTTGCCAAAAATTTCCACCAGCCCTTGTGCTTAGAAAATAAAGACTGTAAATGCAATAAGAGTCAAACAGAACCATTTCAACCTTGTGCTAAGAGGAATCAGAACTAAAATATGCAACAATGTCAAAGGAGGAGGAAATGCTATGACAAGCATGGAGCTATTCTAGATGATTTCAGTACATCTACATGTTTTGGAGCTAAGCTTTTTGGAATGGGGCTGGAGATTGCTGGGATGAGCAATGGTCTGCCTGTTACCTCTTCTGATTTGAAATCAGATCTCAGCTTTACTATGGTCAGGGTGCAGGACCTGTTGCTGATCCATGGGCATGATTAGGTTTCAGGGAAAATACAACCTATCAATGGTCTAGTAAGATATAACTTTTGTCCTCAACCATCAATACAGTAACTCCTAAATGTTCTTGGATTCCCTAGGTGCCATCTACACAGGTCACAGCAGTAGTCTCCTCACCTGTGACATGAATCTGATGGCAGAGTGATGGTGGCAGTCATCTCAAATCAATACTAATTAGTTGTAACACAGCGAGTACTTGAAGTCCTCTACTGTGGCTGGGGTATTAGCTAAGAAAATATCCCTTCCCTTGGTGTCTGTCCCAAACAGAGGAGGAGGAGAACTGGTTTGACAACGGCACTGCTGAGAAGGATCTGGGAGTTATGGTGGATCATAACCTCAACAATGCAGTACTGCTGCAAAAAAAGCAAATGCAATTTAGGGTTGCATTGAGAGAGGCATAACATGCAAGTCATGGGAGGTGTTAGTACCATTGGTTAGGCCTCAGCTGGAGTACTGTGTCCAATTTTGGTCACCACTGTATAGAAAGGATGTAGAGAAACTGGAAAGGATCGAGAGGCAAGCAACAAAGATGATCATAGGGATGGAGTGCAAGCCATATGAGCAAAGGCTGAAGGAACTGGGTATGTTTAGTTTGGAAAAGAGATTAAGGGGGGACATGATAGCAGTCTTCAAATACTTGAACACTGCCATAAAAAAAAGGGAGAAAAGTTGTTCTGTCTTGCCACAAAGGGCAGGACAAGAGGCAATGGGTTCAAACTACAGCATAGCAGATTTATATTAAATCTCAGGCAAAACTTCCTAACTGTAAGAACAGTAGGACAATGGAACAAACTGCCGTGGGAAGTCATGGAAGCTCCGTCACTGGAGGTTTTCAAAAGGAGGCTGGATAGCCATTTGTCCTGGACGGTTTAGACACAACAAATTCTGCATCTTGGCAGGGGATTAGACTAGATGACCCTTATGGTTCCTTCTAACCCTATGGTTCTATGATTCTATGACACAAAGCTCTACCCCTCTTTATTGTCAGACATGGATAGGGCATTCCCTCTCTCTCCCTTCTCAGTGCCTGGCTCCGAAGGGGCATGGATGAAATTGAGCTGGGTGAAGCTCTTGCTAAATACAGTGGGGGTAAGACTGCCAGGTAAGGAGTCTATTTAGAGGATGCAGTGGGTGATATCTGTACCTGGTCCATTTATGTGGGAGTAAACCCACCCTTTTCAGTAACAGTTGCAATATGAGTGTGCTCCTGGATTCCCAGCAAGAACTGGTGGCCAGAAATACCTTTTCCTGACTGTGCTTGGCCAGGTACTTGTTACCAATTCTCTCTGATACAGAAACTGCCATGGTAATACATGCCTTTGGAACCTTCAGGCTGGACTGCTGTCTTATGCCCTATATGGACAAGCTCCGAAGACCATTCAAAAGTTACTGTTAGTGGAGAATACAGCTGGCTGCATACTTGCAGTGTCAGCCAGAGGGAGTGCATTACAGCAATTCTCTGAGGACTGCACAAACTTCCTATTTGCTTCCAGGTGCAATTCAAAATGTTGCTACTGATGTATAAAGGCCAATCAGTTATGGAATCACCTATTTCCCCACATGCTCTAACAATAACTGAGGTCAGCTAGGGCAATTCTACTAAGGGTAGCTGGTGGCATGGTATTCATGACTCTTGCCTATGGAATCCACGTCCTCTGTTGGTCAAGCAGAGCTTAAACTGGCCCTTTAAGGCATGATGTAAAGCTCATGTTTACTCCAGGTATGTCTGTGAGGCATATACGGAGCTTGTTTCTGAGTTTATCTGGGCTGACCCTTGCTAGCAAGTGTTTAAAATGTTGGTACGTACACCCAGAGGCACTGTGAGGGAGCATTTTATAAGTCTCTGAATAAACCAAACCAAATATGTGGATTCTAGTAATGAAGCTCTGGTAGTTTACGGTACTACCAGAATCCCTCAGCAGATCTGTCTTCCTGATATGGTTGGTTATTGATTATAGTTGGTGGAAATTAACCGTACCCCTAGAGCCTAGAGACACACTTCATACTGATAAGGAGACTAAAGAACCAATAGTCTGGTGTTTTGAAAAATACCCAGGGCTCAAGGAAGACTGGAACATTACTGGCAGGAGAAATTTCACAGTAAATAACAGACCATCTCCTATATACAATCTTATGTGCCATGAATAAATAGCATGGTAATCCAATGAAATCCTCATGATTAATGAAATAATGGAAGACCACATGGCACATGGAAAAGCTCTTCTCAGTCTTATTAGCCCAATTATTCTCTTGTGCTAGCATAAATCAGGAGTAACTCCAGACACACATTTAGAAGGAGAACACAGCATTGATGCACAACCAGGTGCAGAGGAAGGGACAATACAATCTAGAGAGAAGAAGATTGCTCACGCAACTTCTTTACCTATGGACCTTAAGAATTGCACCCCTGAATTATTCTATTCCCCATGAAGGAAGTGATTTCATAGATTCAGCTTGCCCCATGCACAACGGGGGGCTCAAATATATGCTATAGCCTCAGCTTTTGAAGCCTCATCTTCTTCAGGGTGTTTCAGATGATCAAATACAACTTGAAATGTTCCCATATAGGAGAAAGATACTAAGCCCCACAAATTGCTATTTTTAACTAATTGTTGAAGCCTCAAGGCCAGATATCAGAAGTGTTAGCTGGGGTGTGTGTGTGTGGGGGGGGAATCCTTCAAATGCATTGCACGTCGAGGACCTTTTCTTGAAGATACATCTTTCTCTATTTCCAAATATTTTAATGAAGCACTGACCCCTTTGAAGTATTCAAACCTGAGCTCCCATTGCTTTTGGTAAAAGAACTGATATCTAGTGAGAGAGCCCTTGTAAACTTATTACAGGAAATTCCAGAGCCAATTCCTAACTGGCCCATTGGCCACCTATTTAATTAGGCGTTACTGTGTGGGGGTGGGGATCTTCCAGAAGAAAGCCCAGGGCAAGGACAGGGAGGTGATTAAGAGCAACGCACAAAGCTTGTTACTTGCTCAAAGTAAAGTGTTATGAATTCAGGAGTCTTTCTGAGAAAGTTCAGGTAGGGCTGAAAAGAAAAGAACCCCAAAGGTTCTTCTGACGGGCGCCTGGGAGCAGTTTAATGCTAAGTAAGTGTGAGACTGGAGAAAAATGTGAGTTGTGGATCTAGAATGGAGCCTTCACTTCACCACAGGAACTTGAGGGTCAAAGCCTTGGGGTGGGTGGGTGAGAGCAAGTAGATTCAGCAGCTAGGGAACCAGAACCAGGTCGGCTGGCTTTAGAGCAGTGCACTCTTTCCAAGCTTGCTGTCCTTTTCTAAAATGCAAAGGAAGAGCTTTGCCCTCCAGGTGAGTTCTCCCATAGCACTCACACAGCTCTCCTGAAAACCCACCTCAAAGCCACCCTTTCTCTTAACTTCAACAAGGGAAGTCCCCACCGGGGCCGGGGATGCCTATTTGCAGTTGCAAGCGCCATCTAGCGGCAGCTCCCCAGATCTGCTACCTCAAGGCACTTGACTCCTTGTGATGCCCAAACCCTGAGAAAGTAATTGAAACCATATCCAGGAGAGAAAATCCCAGGCAATTAAAACAACAACATAGTTGAAATAGTTGCATCCATAAAGGAAACCAAATTTAACTCTGTGACAATACAGGCTCCCCCCCCCCCCCAAAAAATGGACCTAGCCGGACTGCAAATTTCCTCTCTAACAAATCCCCAGACCTTAAACAGAGTCCTTGCTTTGCTGCTTCATGTAGGGTTATTACAGTTGCCCACACGTAACGCGCAGTATCCCATGGCGCTAGGTTAGTGTACTCAGGTGCATGCTTGCTTTCAGCAGGAGAAAAAAATAAATACACGGAAAGTTCAGCCAGCCCTAGTGTTGCTTTTGTCCCCCCCCCCCCCCTTGGGCAAGGTGCTGGGCCAGGCAAGAAAACCAGGAGCTAGAACCACATGGACAGGGGCACCAACCAAGACCCCCACACAGGGGGAAATCGTTCCTCTCCATCCCACCCAGGGATGTATCATTATTCTTTATTTCAATCAGCTAGTCAACATCCAGGGGTGGCTGGTTTTGAACTGGTCCCTCTGATATGACCGCTTGGGTAGACTAGGTGGCTTGCTGTAAAGTGGCCTTAAGCCGATGAGGGGGAGAGAACCAGTTCCAACCTGGATACCGCACCGGAGTGAGCAAACACAGAAGAGAAAGTTGTGGTAGCAAAAATACACTGTGAAATCAAAGGAGAGTGTGTGAGAGAGAGAGATTGAAAAAACCACGTGTAAACTGCTCTTACCTTGTAGCCAAAGCAGTCCATGAAGCACACAAACAGCCAGGGCGGTGCAGTGCTTTGGAATCATGTCTGGTGCAGATGTGAATGATGAGTATATCCTTTATAAACGTGCAAGAAGGGAGATCTGTCAATAGGGTCAATTTCTTTCCAGCAACAAGTTTCAAAGCCTTCAGGCTGGGTAAGGGCGGGGAGGGGGAAGAACAAGGCGTCCAGAAGTTCTCACTTGTTGATTCCAGTGAAACTGCTCTTTCCATTCACTGCTTCCCCCCTTTGCTACAGGTTTTGTTTGCCTCCCTCTCTTCTTGACGGCCAAATGTTTTTTTTTTTTTCAGAATAACTTTATTCCTTGTTTCCCCCCCTCCTAACTCATGGGTTGATCTGGGGTTTTTTGTTTGTTTGGGTTGGTTTTTCTCCCCCCCCCCTTTTTTTTGGCTAAAATCTGATTAAAGTAAAGAGACCGGTGAGAAGAGCAGATGTTACACAACTGACCAAAGGGGTTAACAAAGCGAAGTAACCGCAACAAAAAGTTTTGGTGCAAAGTTTTTTCGAGTCACTGAGCGGCTGCTTCTGAGTCGCTCTCCTCCCTTGGGCTGGGTTCTGGTTAAAGTGTCTGCAACCAAGAGCCTCCGCTGAGGTCTGTTTATCCAGGGAGGTGCAGGTGCTGCAGGGATCTGGAGGAAGAAGCTTTTAAACTCTCTCAGGCTTGCGAGACAGGAGGGGGGGGGGGGAACCAAAACAAAACGCCTGCGTCCCAGTAGCTGTTGCAGCTGACACGAGCCCACGGGATCTCTGCTACATGGTGCTGGGGAAATCACAAGCCCAGGAGCAGGCGACCGGTTCGGCTTCTTGCAAGGAGTGGGGCTTCTGCCTGGGCAAATCCCAGTTTAGGTATTTCTCTCGCTCTCCCCCACCCCTCCCAGTTTGATCTGCTTTTGCTGGGATGTTTGATGTGAGCCTGGGATTCTTTATAGGGAAAGAACAAGAGGAAGGAGAGACGTCAGCAGCAGAGCCAGGGGGGAGCTTCTCTCGCTCGCTGTCACTTTTCCAGTGCTAAGGTTTCCAGGGCTGCTGCTGCTGCCTGAGATGGGGCAAAATCGGCCGGGATTTCAAACCCTCACACACATGCCAGCCCTTGCGCTGGGTCTTGCCTAGCTGCTAACAGGTGGGCAGGGCTGCTCGGGGCAGACAGGTGGCACCAAGCTCAGGCTGCAGTAGCATGAGCGGAGTGGGAGGCAGAGGCTGGTCGAGGTAGCTCATCAGGTGGCAATGTGCCCCTGGACTCCTTTCCCCGGAATGGGTCTGGCACTGGGTTTGGGGGCGCTGGACCCCAAGAGGTGCGTTGTTGCTGAGCTCCCTCATGTGCACCAGAGACACCGGCAAGCAAAAGGAAATATACAAGAGAGTGGACGAAGAAATAAAACTTGCCCCAGTTTTCTGTCTGTAAAGGTGCTGGAATAACCTGGGAAGTTGCTCAGGATATCGGTTTACAGGTGTTTTGCTTTGTGTCGGTGTTTCTTTCCCTCCCATCAGCCAAAGTTACATGAGCAGAAGATACGGATTTAACAGAAGTTGGTTTCCTGACCTGATGTCAGTTCGATCAAGTCCTTTTGGAATGTAACTGGTATTTTACCACAGCGCAGCTTTAAAAGCGCTTTACAATTCATATTTTTGATATTGCGGGATGCAGGCCATTCGCTGATGTGTGTGACATACACACACACACACCTGTGGGATGGTTTGAGCAAAGAGTGGCAAGAATAAAGAGTTGATGCAAACAGAGCATTGGAAAAAGAGCAAGGTTTGCTTTAACTTATAAGTTTTGGCACCCCAACCACATCAGAAATCATTGGGATGCTGCTGTAAGCAAGGCAGATTGCCCCTCACTTCGTAGAGATATTTATAAATGTTTTAATCGAAAATGCAATAAAGCAAACTCACTTTAATAAAAAAAAGTCTCTTAGGTGAATAGCTCGATCTGCCCTGTCTTGGGTTTTGAGATAGCACCGACCACTGCCTATTTCCAGGTATTTGGGTGTAGACAATGCTGCCCACGCGGCTGAGCTTGCTGGTGTGGCCTCATGCCTTTCCTCTGACTATGCCAAGCCCTTAGCGTGGGCGAGCAGCACTCCCAGATCAGAAGCCCTGGGGACCCTGTAAAGTGATACAGTCACTGTACCCTTCCACTCCTGCCCAGAGTTGGACACTCCTCTTCCAGATGCCACTGATCTTCCAAGGAAGAGGACCGTGGGCAGTTCAGCCTAAGTCCAGACTTTTCACAAGAATGAATGTTAACTGCCAGTGGTTTGCCCAGCTGTTGTCAGTATAAGTTAATAACTTACCTATATCTAGCAGCTTGGATCCTGAAAGGATTTTATAATCTGTATGCAGGGGGATCACTCACTCAGCATGGAAATGCACCCAGGGCTCAGATCTCAATGGGGAGCCATTCTGTGCTATCAACACTACCCAGCAACAATAATATACCGAAGTTATACATCACCAAAGCGCTACAATAACATGAGTCCTCCCAGCTCCCTTGTCAGGCAGATCAGTATTATGGAGCTCAGATCCTACACTGATGGGGGACAGATAGAGTAGATTATTATTTCTGTTTTATTTATGGAGAAAATGAGACACAGGTTAAATGATTTGTCCTAGGCCACACAGCAAATCACTGGCAAAGCTGGGATTCAGTCTCATGCTCATTCAATTAGTCTTCTGAAGAGGAACTGAAAAATAGCCTGTGCATTGGAATCTACGAGGGAATCTGAAAACCTGGATTTTAGTGAAGATGAACTTTGATCAGCTGAACTTTTGTTCCCTTTTTTTGATATATACAAATCTTGTTTTTATCTTTTGATGCATGTAACAAATATATACACACAATACTGAAATACAGTCAGATCAGAGCAGGAGATTTATACAGTTGAACATAGATTACAGATTTTAATTTGCAAGAGAGGTGACCAGACATCAGTTGATCAGAAACGTGATCCATGAAAGCCATAAACACAAACTCTACAATAAAGTGTAATAATTCTGAATGTCTGAGTCCAATGAATCATTTCCTATAATAATGCAGGAGGTACAATTAGAGTACAGTGTTCTCAATATCACAAGAGGTTATCAGGTTGATACGAATATTAATACCCAAGTCACTTCTAATACAATACAAGGAATGTACCTCTCCCTTTTGTATTTTATACATTAATATATCAGAGTACACATCCTCATCCAAATCAGTGTACCAATTCTGAACTGATGGTCTGGGATAGAAATTCCTTCTGCAGATCAGGTAGCTGTGGAGAGTTACTTTTAAATCTCATAATAGTGGATAATAGTAAAGAACGGTCATGTAGGATTAATTGTGCATTTCAGGGGAAATAAAATTTCCAGTTAAAATTTGCAGTATCTAATATTTTGGCTTCATAATCACAAATTTGGGGGCATATCTACAATATGCCAAATTTAATCAAATTCCTTCTAGATTGGTTGCACCTCCAACAATATTTGCAAGCTGTATCTTTCCAAGCTCTTCAGAGTCCAACAGATTTTATGAACTATCTTATTATGCATGCACTGTACTTTTGCTACCCTGGTGCTAATTTTAAATTCATAATCCAGAACCTCTTTGCCATTGTTTAGGAGTAGACTGTAGTTCAAAATCAGTTTCCCATATGGATTTTGATTTTCAGAAAGCTCTGTATGACTATACCAACCCAAACAGCAATAGATAAGAACTGGATAGTGAATGTGCCATTCCTGAAACGTTCAGACAAACAATTAGCAATAAGAGGGTTTGAGGATGTGTGCACAATTTGGGGATTGAGTGAGATTACTAACCAGCTGCAGTAAAATAAAATTCTTGTTCTTCAGATGCTTCAAATGTATCTTTTAATGGTTGAAGAGCGAGCAGATGTTCATCTTTATCTATATTTCCAAAAGCTGAATGCCAACATTTATCCAAATTACCCTGGGGATGATTTTATTTTGAATTCTTTATTTTTCTCAAAATTGATATAAATTAGTACCAATAGCCTATATTGTTCTTGAACATATCAGTACACATGTGGCAAAGGTAAGCCTTCACAAAGTATAACAGACTAACAGAACAAAATAGTAAGGTCCATTCCCAGAGACAGAAAAAAGCAACTTATTAACTGTAATATAAGTTAATAATAAAACAATTATTCTTGCCAGTAAAAGTATTTCACGCAAGAAGTTTTACAAATTTTAACTAATTCAGCCTTACAACACACCCGTGATTTAAATAAAGACTACAGAAAGATCGTTTCACCAGCTAATGAAATGCAGCCATCTCTGGGGTGGAACCTGGAGATTATTCAAATGTACCCATCAAATCAATTACATAAAAAGAAGGAAATGAAGAATGCTGTATCTAACTAAACTGCTGGGGGATTTAAATGGGGAGAATTAGAATTTGGCCAGAATTCTAGGGCTACCACCTCTACTCTTACCTAACGTGCATGCGTTCTTTAGAGCCAGGTCCCACAGGGCAGGGCAGCCTCTGTGTGCCGAACTGGATGTGTAATCCGGCAGCAAAACTGGCTTAACCAACTCATGGAAGATCTTCCCAGAGTCAGGGTGATCCTCTGGTAGTATAGAGCCAACATAGGGACCTTCCTGATGTTGATGTAGCAGGGGAAAGGGCTGCAGAAAAGAAGGTGTGGTTGGCCCCAAGTAATCTTCAGCTGTGTTTTCTGCCCCCTGTGTCCACTGCAGCCCTGTCCAAGTGAGAGCACCTCTCAGGCTGCTCTAACACAGCAGAGGGGGGATGGCCGTTCAGACAGCCACAGCAGAATCAGTTTTAAGCCAGATTTGCATGGCACTCTGGCTAGTGCTCTGAGCAGTTTAGTTTTAGCCAAAGGATCTGGCACTTTATGTCTACAGTTAGTCAGCATGTCAGCCAACAGACGGCATCTCCTAAGGCAGTGCTGTTGGGTCATTGCTGACTCAGATGGAAAGGTACTGTCTAGCGAATCACCAACACCACTTCCTCCAACCCACGGGTGTTCTCCAAACAAAAAGCCCTTGTGCTTTTAGCTTGTGAGATTGGATAGACAACAAAGTAGCATAGCTGCAGGCTAGTGAATGTTTGGCTTGTATTAAGTGTTCAGAACTGGTCTTTACCATAGATAAAAAGGAAAGCTGATGAGCAAATGATGCACCGTACTGGAAGAATATGGCTATTAAATGAAAGACACCTTTGTCTGCTCACAATCTTCGTTGGTTGCACTTTACTCCGCTATATCAGGCATAAAACAATGTCCCATAAAGTCAAATCCTGCTTATTTGAAATGAGATGTTTGCTAGGCTGGTATCTGGTAGAGGATCTAATAGTGCCCAACCAGGGCGTGTGCTACCCCACCTGACTGGCAGAGATCTGGCATGTTGCCTCTGATCTGACTCATGGAATGAAGTAGGACAGTGAATGAAAACAACACCAGGATTGCACATCGCTAAGCTATGTGAGTGAAAAGATACTCTCCACTTCCTTGTGTACCTTCTCTATCTAGATTCACTGTCATCAATCCCACCCCATCCCCTTTGTGTACACACAGTCCTAGGAGAGGCAGAAATTGACCTATAGCAGCCCTCCTGTCACGGGAGAGCTGCCATTGGCTGACAAGTGCTGAAGCACCATCCAGGGTGTGGATCCACCCTTCTGGCATTAGCTGCTATGGTAGGCCTCCATTCATCAAAGCCATTGTGTAGTCCCTTTGGGAACAGAAGACAAATTAACAGCTACAATCTGTTCATATGCACAGTACCCAGGAAAATAAAAACCTAATGGCAAAAGTTCTTGATTATACATAATAATCCTGCCATAGGGCAGGAGCTGGTGAAAGGTCTGGTTGAGACGTGACTGTCAATACAGCCTCCAAGCACTTTACCCCTTTATACAAATGGGAAAAATGAAGCACAGAGAGAATTTAAGTGATTTGCTCAAGGTCACATAGGAATGTCAGTAGCGTCGTGGAAAAAAGTCACCCACGCAGTGATTTTTAGTTCAGAGACACAAGCCTGAGGCCCGTTTATTGAACACACACCAACGCGTTGGGGGTAGCAGTATTGAAACTGCGCCCCCGATACAAAGCACACAGAGACTTTTAAAACTTAAAACCGCAAACAAATTACACACAGTTAAGTAATAATAACCATATTAGGAATAAAGGAGTTAGGGTCTCTTGGTACTTTCCAGCATTCTTTTGCAATCTTGCCTTGGTATGGGTGCAATTTGAGTTAAGGTCTTCTTGGTATTTTTCAATGCTGTTACAACCTTGCCTTTTATAGGGGGCTTATTACACAATTGCCCCTTACAGGGTACAATTACTCAATGGGGGTAGTCACACAAATGGGGTAGGGGGAGACATGGTTACTCATTTTAGATGATTGCTTCACACTTATTGCTTTACATAAGTGGTTATTATATTTTAAAAGCAGTAGGCACATATTGCAAATTATTTTTGTTGCTGCGGCCTTTTACTTCCTCTCCCCCCCCCCCCCCCCCCGCCCCCGTCTGTGTCCCAACCTCCACTTATCATGGCCAGGGAGTACTGCACTTAGCATGGTTCAGGCTTGGGCCTACCAGCCGCTGGGCAGGCCCTGGCCAGAAAGGATCAGAATGATAGGGCCAGCGTAATTTTCCCCCACAGTAGCAAAGTTGGGAATAGGGCCCAGGTCTCCTGACTTCCCTCCTACAATCATTAAACTACTCTGGCTATCACATTTACAGCAGCACCGGGTTATTTAGCAGAGATTTTAAAGTAAACGATAAGAAAAGTAATATAACATTCTCACCTATTTTGTTTTAATAAAGAAATATTAGACATTAGAAGAAATTCTCATCCAGTGTGACCTGGCACCCAACCCTGCTTGGCACTCCTCCCAGGCACTCACCAGTCTCACATCTTCCATGCCATCCTGTACCCCATCCCAGCCTACCCCAATGGTCCCAGCCCAACCTATCTCCAGTCCTTCAGCTAACTGTACTTACTCGTGTTCTCACATTACTCCTCCCTGGTGGTTATGGGCCAAGGGCCCTGACAGAGAATGCCTCTTGCACTGATGTGCTCAAACACTGGAAGGAAGAAACGCATTTGATTTCTTCTGGAAACAAGGAAGATTAAAGCACAAAGACAATCTCCTCCCGTTATTTGACTTGCACTTATGAGTGCTGATTTGCTTTTTAAACTACAGTATTTGGTGGGGAGGGGGGTGTCTGAGATTCCCACTCTTTGCGTTTCCTCTTCGAGGTTATTTTTGAGCACCTCATTGTAGCTGTTTGACTGTAATCCTTTAGAGCTCAGAGAGTCCAGGGATGCTCCTTGCAGCTGATAAATATAACCAAGGCCCCCCTGGGCCCATCTGGCTCTGAGAAAGGATTGACTGGTTTGGAACTCTAAAGAGACTTTGGAGCCAAGCGAGTAAAACAAGAGAAATATTAAGGAAAATCATCAGCAGCAGAAGCAGCACAGGCTTGGGGTTTGACCTCAAGTACATGTTTTTGGTTCTGTCACAAGACAACAAGGCTAAGACATCAACATGATGAGGGCAGGGAAGTTCAAGCGCCCGGTTCGTCTATATGCGGTGTTGAAAAAAAAACCCAAATATCCTGCCCCCTTGAGGCCCCTTTGTCCAAGTCATCAAGCTGAAACGGCTTGCTTCGGCCAGAGGCCTGTTTTCAAATGAAAGGGTTTTCCTCGGACACATCTGAACTTCAAAATGTGAACGACATGGGCTTCCCCCAGCCACAGGCCTCAGACTGAGCAACCAAGAATGCCTGTTTATTTAACTTAGGATTCTGATTCTTACCCCGCTCCCCCCCTTCAGTCTGGGGTAAGTGGGGATTTCCTTGACATGCCAAATGAAAATGGCAAATACTATCCAACTCATCAGCAGGATCCCTCAGATATTCCTCTTGAATGTAGAGGTGCTTGTTCACATTTCCCCAAGCACATATGAAAACCAGAAATATCTGATCCAAAATAGCTGAAATGAGGGGTGGAGACCCGGGATAGAAAAAAATAAAAAATAAAAAAAAAATGAGGAAAACTTCAGCCCCGTAAAGCTGCAGAAACAGCAAGATAGAAAGCGCCTAGCGGGCCTTTAAAAGGTCACATGAATCAAGAAACTATTAGGATTGTCACAGTCCCTAACCCCAAATTAGAATTCCCCTCTACTGGTTTACAAACGAGGTACCCCAGCTTTCCACATCAATCTTTACATGGCACTTAGTCCAAAGCTTTCTTAAAATCCAAGTCAGCTATGTCCACTGCTTCATCTCCTGCTGTTTCCTTGTCATGTCCCTAAGGAACTGAAGTGTAACTTGCCCTAGTGTGTGTTTCTAACCAGTCTGCATCTGCCCATTTGCTCGCCCATTGTTTCCTTCTTTTATGCCAATATAGCATTTGTGAAAGGTGCAAGATTGACAGCACCAGAGGCTAAAGTACTGTGTTTATCCACAGAACAGGCAGAGCGCTGGCTGGATCAGTGCACTCTCTCTACCTTAACCCTGACCTGGAGGGGCCAGCACTGGAGCTGAAAGGCTAAGTCAGACTCAACCAGCTCATCAGCCAAGCATTCTGAGAACTGCACATGACAGTCTAGTGAAACCAAAGCACCCCTGGGAATTGTATCCGCCTTCATGTGACTGGCTGGGGTAGTAATCTTCCAGTAATGTGAAAGCCAGTGTGTCCTGGCATTATTTTTTTCTGACCAGTGCACTGGCTAAAAAAATATGTTCAATTCTCCTTTTATCACACTTCCACCTTTCTGTTAAATTTCACATGTAAATGCTTCATGTCTCCACAGGGCAAACATTGATATCCTCATCATTTACAACGGCTCCAAAGTAAACCAAAGCCACATGGCTCAATTTTACTGAGCCTCTGTGGTGAAAATAGCAATGCACCATATAGAGATGGTGGAAAGAATTAAAGGTGAAAAAGCCTCTGTGGTGAAAATAGCAATGCACCATATAGAGATGGTGGAAAGAATTAAAGGGACGCTGTCAATCAAAATTAGGGTTGTGTAAAAAACAAGCTCTCAGTCAAACCGAGGGCCAAAAGAAATGTTCCCACTCTTTTTCTTTCAGTTCAAATGAAAACAGTTGCTTTGACATGAACAAGCTTTGGTCTGCATTGCACCAGCCACTGCAGTGCTAAGACCCTCATAGTAAAACTGACTTCACTGATCTTTATTGTCCAAACTGGGAAATATTCAATAAAGACATGACCTAAAATCTGATGAAGCCAATGGAAAGATTCCCACAGACTTCAATGGGCTTTGAATCTGTAAAGAATCATAAACAGTCATGAGTAAATTGATTTTAAAAATCCTTTCATTGTTAATAATCTAAGGGGCTCTGAGTAAAGCAGCGAAGGAAATTGATTTATAATGTGAATTTGAAAGTGGCAGTATTCCACACGGTGCACAAAATATATACGTAACATCTCACACTGTGTGGGTCATTGGCAACAGGGATTGAAACTCAGACCACTGACATGAGCCTCTACTGCATGAGCTAAAAGACCCACCTCTGTTAGCAGTTCATCCACTTCTATGTGTGGCTTAACCACCACTAGAGGAGGACAGAGCACTACACTGAGTGGGTGTGGGTTACAAATGTAAGGTTCTTCAAGGCAATCAGTAATCTCCTCAAGGCAGGGGCTGTGTCTTTTCAGTGCCTGTAAAGCACAGTGCAATCCTGTGGCACTATTTAAATAATAACACATTATTAAAGGCAATTGTGAAATGAAGGCAGGGCAGAATAAACAGAGACTATGGGAAAACAGTGGGACAGCTTCATTTTATCTGGCCAGTCTCCACGGGACCATATGTGGGCAAGTTGCCGGAATATGGAGTGAATAGTAACTTTGCATTTATCTTATACAGAGTTACTCGGAAATCTTAATGGAATTTTATACATGGACAAACTGGCAATCAAAGATTCTCAGGTCACATGGTGAGTCAGTGACAAAGCCAGGCCTAGCACCACAAACACTGGTTCGGAGGGCCCTGTCGTAAACCGCAGACAACAGTCCCTCCCTTGTTCCTCATGCATCACTGTTTTTCACTATGTGTCTCTATTTATAAATATATTTCAGCATATTCTGGGTTCTGAATGCTAGAGATTAGCTGTGGATAAATAGCAGTTGTTACATTTACTTAGGCTGGCTGCTAACGGGAGGCATGGACTTATGCACTAAAACCAGTGTGTTACACTTTGAACATGAAAAGCTCTATATGTGCCAGCTGATTATTATTCATTTTTCTTCTTTATTTATTTCACTTAGATTAATGGCAGTAAAAAGATTTTGCACTGATAAGACATATCAGGACCAAATGAGAGGGGATTGATAGTCACATTTTACAGAAAAGTAATATATGACCTGGAAAATAAACAAAAGCGTTTAGTGAAATGAAGAGACCATGTCTGAGTTAGAGCACTGGACTGGGACTCAGGACACCTGTGTTCTACTCATGGCTCTGCACCTGGCCTGCTGGGTGACCTTGGGCAAGTCACTATTCCTCACCGTGCCTCCATTTCCCCATCTGTAAAATGGGGATAATGATACTGACCTCCTTTGTAAAGTCCTTTGAGTAGAACCTTGCAACTCAACCTGAACTCAACAGGACCTCACTATAATTGTTAGGTTCAGGTTGGGTCATCTCTAATCACTTCCTCCTGCCCACAGGTTCAGCACAGCAGCAGTTGTGTGCCCCACATGTGCCAGCCATCACCACCTTGCTCCACTGTGTGTGCTGTGGAGTGAGTGCGCTGACGAGCCACAGGCGAGGCAATGGCGGCTGGCAGGAGTGGGGCACCCACTCATCACTGCCCTGACACCACAGGCAGGCAATGGCCAGACACTGATCATGGGCACAGGGAACGGGAAGCCCCCACCAGGCCAAGCCCCAGGGATGCGGCAGCAGTGGCATTGACACAAGTTAGTGGGGGAAGTGTTACGTTTGGATCAGATTGGTTCTGAAAATGACACGACACTCTCATGTTGGGTTCAGGTCGGCTGTGCTCAGTTCAGGTTCAGGTCTGGATTAGGCTTTAAAATTAGGACCAAGCAAATCTCTATCTTTGAGATCTATTGATGAAAAGTACTGTATAAGAGCTAGGTATTATTATTATTATTATTATTATATATAATAATAAACAAAAAGAGTAAGCGCACTGCAAAAGCAGAATATAAATGTTTCCGGCACAAAAGCAAACCAAAATCACCAGATTCACAGAAATCACCCAGCTCCGAAACAAAATTTTTCTTCATTGTGTGTTTGTAGAGGTTAAATGCCTGTCCGGTTATAGGCTATTTGATAAACATTTCAATAATAATTCAATCATTAATACCCCCTAAATAGTCTCAACAGTGGAAAGTGACACACCTGGTTATTTTGCATCTGGGTTTATTAAAAGCACAGAGGAAATTTTCATAAAGCAAGGGACAGAACTGGGGGAAACAAAGGACACTTTTGGCTGCATTGAACAAGAAACACAGGAATGGAAAATCTCTGCCGTGTGGGCTGAGTGATGTTGTGCTGGAAACCTTGGCTTCTGAACGTCCTCATTTTGGTGTGTTCTATTCAAAACCTTGACAGGAGGGTTTTTTTTTAATTTCATCTCCCACCCAGAATGCTATATACTTCATAATCGCCAGGTAACTGGTTTCAGAAAAGTACAAAATAATTAAATCTGTGTGGTTTGAAATGATACTGTAGATGGCAAATCTGGGAAATGAGCAAGTATCTTCTAATGTCAATGTTAATTATCTCCAACTGATATTATCACCTGCCCTTGCTGGTCATTTTGGGGCTAAACCATCCTAGAATTTTTTGATCACACAAGGACTCTTTTCAATGACTTTGAACATTTCTTGCATAGGCTAAACCCTGGTGGATCAGACCACTGGCCCACCAAGTCCTGTGTCCTCCCTCTCGCAGTGACCAATAGCTGAGGCTACACCTAAAACTAGTGTCTCCTCCATAATGCAGCTGGCTAGTGGTGCAATGTTCTATAGGGGAAGGATGGGCGAATTCCAGTAAAGTTTATAGAATCTACTGTCCAGCTTGAGATGTGATCAATGCTCTCTTCTCTAAAATGACCAAAGTTAGTATAGGTGACAATATTATCTAGCCACTCTGTTTGATAGGCCTTTACTGTTATTTTGGAGACCCCTGCCTTGCCAACCAGAGTTCTGTATATTCACTGTTTCACTGCAGCACGTTGCTAAAGAATTCATGATTCCATTTGGCAAGTCACACAAGGTCTTTCATCTCCAGAGCGAGTGTGAACTTTTCAGAATTGTTCTCTCTACTGATCAGATGATAAGGGTGACTGGTAGCTGTTCCTGGAAGGAAGTGTTTTAAATTGGCATGAAGACATTGCAAGATAAATCACATGAAAACATTTGGTGTGAAGGCAGGCTGTGCCACTGACACGCCAGAAATGCTGTGGGTAAAAGTCTACGCACAATGATTCAGCCACTTCAAAGGAGGAACCTGTAAGCAAACTCCACTGAAAATGCTTTGTCCTTAGCTTGTCAGACAACACAAAAGGACATGACTCAATCAACAATTTCAAAAAAGGACTAAACATCTCAAAAGGAGTTGGGAAACAGAGTGAAAAAATTGTACTTCTCTCTGTCCACAGTGTGTCACCCTTACTGCACTCCACTGCTCAGCTGGAAACCTTTCCTATGGGATCAAAATATCACTCTTTTAAAGGAGCAAACTTCACAGATCTGTTTGTGGTTCCCATACTAGCACTACAGAGGCAGGGCAGAGATTTTAGTGAATGTACTTTTAGCACATAAGGGACTTGACCATTGGCTTCTTAAAAAAAATAATTCTCAAGAATCAGCTTTGGGAATGATCCATGTGGAAGTTTCAGGCATAGAATATCTGTTGGGCTGGTGTGATGTCCGTCTCAAAGCTGCCCCCTCCCCTCTGAGGATTATGCCAATACACAGAGGGATTGGTTTGTCCCTGAGGACTTTAATGCAGAACTCATGAGTAAACCCAGTTGATGAGGCTTCCAGTTCCTACCGGCTGTTAACAGGAGAGGCTATTTGCTAATCATTTTGGTATTTTTACAAGTGAACAAATTTTTTTTTTGAAATCTTAATTTTCCCCAAATTCTACATTTTTTCCATTTGTTATGAGCATTTCTCCATTCCATCTCATCATATGCCTGGAATCACACTGTGCCATACTGTTTAACTGAACTCCAGCTGTGTCATTTTGGGTCATATTGCACCATGTTAGTCCACTGCTGTCCTACCTTTCCATTGCACCAGGTAGTCCCATCACCAAACTGCCGTGCCATTCAGTTGCACTCTTGGCATTACACTGCACCAGGCTATTCCATTGCTTTTCCAATTTTGCGTGGCACTAAGCCACCCCATCTCACTCTACCATGCCATTGCCATTCTGATATTGCAGCATGCTATGCCATCCTGTTACCCTCCTCACCATACAGAGTGCCATGTTATCCCATTACATTCCCTCCTGGCTACTGTACTGTCCCATGCCATCCAGTATGCTGCTGACATCCCACAGGGCTATGCTAGTCCATTACACTCCCAGAACCCTGTTATGATTCATCACGTCCAATTGTATCAGTTATGTTGTGGTACTATGAAGTGATGTAACGGTAGATGTCTGACACATCCTCTGCAAGCACACTCCACCTGGGGACAAAACCGAAGGAACATGCAGTTGTCTGAAGAACTTGCTTCCTATAATAACCTCATGTTTACTTTGCTCATCTCGGCAGTTCTCATAGCTCATGTGGTGAGAAGCCAGAATCTGGACTTCAGGCTCGGGTGCAGTCTCTTCCTCTCTACAGTTAGATTGATTTGGTTACACTCCTGTGATTTTATCACTGCTACAGGCATAGATCTGTAGAAAACACATCAATGGGAATTGATTTCACTGGGACTGCTCAAGGTAAAGGTATCAGCATCTGGCTATGGGAGCAGATATAGGGAGTAACAAAGATAATTTTCTGACAATTTTCTAAGTACTTTTTGAATATTAAAGGCACAAAACCAATAGGGTTCTATGAAATCTAATTGTGTTTCATAGCAATTATGTAAAATCATATAAGCTACATCTTCATCGGGTGTAAACTGGCAGTCAAAAGTGCTACACCCATTTACACCAGTTGAGGATCTGGCCCATTGACATTAGTAAAGAATGAGAGCTCTCTGCTCTAGATTTTGATAGAATGGTCCAAAAATTCTACACTAAAGTCAGGATTCTGATGGGCAGGATCCCCTGGGAGAATAATATGAAGGGGAAAGCAGTCCAGGAGAGCTGGCTGTATTTTAAAGAATCCTTATTGAGGTTGCAGGAACAAACCACTCTGATGACTAGAAAGAATAGTAAATATAGCAGGCGACCAGCTTGGCTAAACAGTGAAATCCTTGCTGATCTTAAACACAAAAAAGAAGCTTATAAAAAGTGGAAGATTGGACAAATGACCAGGGAGGAGTATAAAAATATTGCTCAGGCATGCAGGAGTGAAATTAGGAAGGCCAAATCACACTTGGAGTTGCAGCTAGCAAGGGATGTTAAGAGTAACAAGAAGGGTTTCTTCCGGTATGTTAGCAACAAGAAGAAGGTCAAGGAAAGTGTGGGCCCCTTACTGAATGAGGGAGGCAACCTAGTGACAGAGGATGTGGAAAAAGCTAATGTACTCAATGCTTTTTTTGCCTCTGTCTTCACGAACAAGGTCAGCTCCCAGACTCCTGCACTGGGCAGCACAGTACGGGGAGGAGGTGACCAGCCCTCTGTGAAGAAAGAAGTGGTTCAGGACTATTTAGAAAAGCTGGACGAGCACAAGTCCATGGGGCCGGATGCACTGCATCTGAGGGTGCTAAAGGAGTTGGTGGATGTGATTGCAGAGCCATTGGCCATTATCTTTGAAAACTCCTGGTGATCGGGGGAGGTCCGGGATGACTAGAAAAAGGTTAATGTAGTGCCCATCTTTAAAAAAGGGAAGAAGGAGGAGCCAGGGAACTACAGCCAGTCAGCCTCACCTCAGTCCCTGGAAAAATCATGGAGCAGGTCCTCAAGGAATCAATTCTGAAGCACTGAGGAGAGGAAAGTGATCAGGAACAGTCAGCATGGATTCACCAAGGGCAAGTCATGCCTGACTAACCTAATGGCCTTCAATGATGAGATAACTGGCTCTGTGGATGAGGGGAAAGTGGTGGACGTGTTATTCCTTGACTTTAGCAAAGCTTTTGATACGGTATCCCACAGGATTCTTGCCAGCAAGTTAAAGAAGTATGGACTGGATGAATGGACTATAAGGTGGATAGAAAACTGGCTAGATTGTTGGACTCAACGGGTAGTGATCAATGGCTCCATGTCTAGTTGGCAGCCGATATCAAGTGGAGTGCCCCAAAGGTCGGTCCTGGGGCCGGTTTTGTTCAATATCTTCATTAAGGATCTGGAGAATGGCATGGATTGCACCCTCAGCAAGTTTGCAGATGACACTAAACTGGAAGGAGTGGTAGATACACTGGAGAGTAGGGATAGGATACAGAGGGACCTAGACAAATGAAAGGATTGGGCCAAAAGAAATCTGAGGAGGTTCAATAAGGACATGTGCAGAGTCCTGCACTTAGAACGGAAGAATCCCATGTACTGCTACAGACTAGGGACCGAGTGGCTAGGCAGCAGTTCTGCAGAAAAGGACCTAGGTGTTACAGTGGACGAGAAGCTGGATATGAGTCAACAGTGTGCCCTTGTTGCCAAGAAAGCTAACGGCATTCTGGGTTGTATAAGTAGGAGCACTGTCAGCAGATCGAGGGACATGGTCATTCCCCTCTATTCAGCATTGGTGAAGCCTCATCTGGAGTACTGTGTCCAGTTTTGGGACCCACACTACAAGAAGGATGTGGAAAAATTGGAAAGAGTCCAGCAGAGGGCAACAAAAATGATTACGGGGCTGGAGCACATGACTTATGAGGAGAGGCTGAGGGAACTGGGATTATTTAGTCTGCAGAAGAGAAGAATTAGGGGGGATTTGATAGCTGCTTTCAACTACCTGAAAGGAGGTTCCAAAGAAGGTGGATCTAGACTATTCTTAGTGGTAGCAGATGACAGAACAAGAAGTAATGGTCTCAAGTTGCAGTGGGGGAGGTTTAGGTTGGATATTAGGAAAAACTTTTTCACTAGGAGGGTGGTGAAGCACAGTAATGGGTTACCTAGGGAGGTGGTGGAATCTCCTTCCTTAGAGGTTTTTAAGGTCAGGCTTGACAAAGCCCTGGCTGGGATGATTTAGTTGGGGACTGGTCCTGCTTTGAGCAGGGGGTTGGACTAGATGACCTCCTGAGGTCCCTTCCAACCCTGATATTCTATGATTCTATGATTCTATGATTCTGGGTTAAATTCTGTTGGATTCCTCCAGAAGAGTTTTCCTTTAATAAAATAATCAGAAAACACCACCACTACCACCACATGGTGGTTAAATCGTGATATTCTCCAAACCCCTGAATTCAGCCGGAGCCTGCATTTCAGACGTGTCTCTATTAACCCTCTGACAGGGGGTGTGGACAGATGTAATGGTATTCATGTACCACTACTATAAACTCTAGGCTATGTGATCTGATCAATATCTCAACTCTGACCTGTTTGTTTTCTTTCTTGATTAGAGAAAACATTGCATCTAATTGGCTAGGAAAATGGCCACTCTGCAGCTAATTATATCAGTTTTTGCCAGCCTGTTGGCTCCTTATCCACTGAAAAGTTCTTTATTTGGACAGCAATGGGTGTTTTATGAGTGAAGAAATATTTGGTGACGGTGAAGAATTATTTACTGCTTTATTAGTATGTGCCTGCTACACTTGAGATTCACACAAAAGCCTGATGGGGAAAGAGAACCCGAGATTATGGGCTCTCACATTTGTTTCATAGTGTGGACCACATTTTAACAAAAAGTGTGTCCAGTGGCTCCCCTCCCTTCCCATTGGTGCGTGCCTGACCTACCTCTCTCTCCTATGGGTTGTGTGCCTGTGGCAAATGCAGCAATTGCTACTGTGCACAAGTCACATCTGAAAAGTATTTAATGTCTTTTTGGCTTCTTTTAATGTGATTTAGCCACTGGAAAGCAGGAGAAGCCAGCAGCATGTGAGCAGCCAGCCCTCAGTGAACCTCTAGCAAACAGACCACAGGTCACAGCTGGGGAGTAAATGCAAGGGCAGAGTCTGAACCGACTGTAAAGACTCAGGGCTTGTCTACGCTACAAAATTAAGTTGATTTTATCTAATTCGACCTCGAGCCCCCGAATTAATGAAGTCGATTGTGCGTGGCCATACCGTGCTCATTGTCTTGATGGCGTGCGTCCTCACTAGCAGCGTCTGCATTAATGTGCAAAGCAGTGCATCGTGGGTAGCTATCCCAAAAGCAACTTGACGCAGTGTGTTTTGGGAAGTTTGTGCAATGCCTCATGGGACCAAAACATTGTTGCAGGGGAGAATGGGAACATTGCGTCGGCATCCCAGGATGCACTCTGCTCCCTCCCTCATATCAACGGCAAACAACCCAGTGGTTTTCGCGCCTTAAAACTGCCATGCATATGCCATAACCCCAGAAGCATGTAGCCTGCTCAGTTGTGCACTCTTGCTGTGAGCATCTCAAACATCTCGTGCCTTCTCCTGCAATATTTCCAGAGCCAAAGTAGGATCTGCCACATGGAACATAGCGATGTCCTGCAAGCAGCCCTGCTGCAAGCCATTGCAAAAACCAATTCACAGTTGCTGCTGGCAGTCACAGAGCAGCTGCACTCTGTTGAGTGCCGTTTCTGGTCCCGTGGAACAAGCGCTGATTGGTGGGACCGCATCATTTTGCAGGTATGGGATGATGAGCAGTAGCTGCAGAACTTTTGAATGCAGAAGGCCACCTTCCAGGAACTTTGGGCAGAGCTTTCCCCTGCCCTGCAGTTCAACAACACAAAAAGGAGAGCTGCTCTGACAGTGGAGAAGCGAGTGGCGATCGCTATTTGGAAGCTTACAATACCAGACAGTTACCAGTCAGTGGGGAATCAATTTGGAGTAGGTAACCGTGGGAGCTGCTGTGCTCCAAGTGTGCAGGGCCATTAATCGACTTCTGCTACGAAGGGTAGTGAGTCTGGGAAATGTGCAGGGCATAGTGGATGGTTTTGCCACAATGGGATTCCCTAATTGTGGTGGGGCGATAGGTGACACACATATGCCCATTTTGGCACCAGACCATCTTGCCACAGAGTACATAGACCAAAAGGGATACTTTTCAATGGTGTTGCAAGCACGGTGGATCACAGGGCGCATTTCACCGACATCAATATAGGATGGTCGGGAAAGGTTCATGATGTGCGCATCTTTAGGAACTCAGGACTGTTCAAAAAGCTGCAATCTGGGACTTTCTTTCCAGACCACAAAATTAACATTGACGACATTGAGATGCCTATAGTTATCCCGGGGGACCCAGCCTACCCCTTGCTCCCATGGCCCATGAAGCCATACACCAGCCATTTGGACAGCAGTAAGGAACGGTTCAACTATAGCCTCAGCAAGTGCAGAATGGTGGTTGAATTTGGTCATTTGAAAGGGCGCTGGAGAAGTTTACTAACAAGGTTGGACCCTAGTGAGGAGAACATCCCCATGGTTATAGCTGCCTGCTGTGTGGTCCATAATATCTGTGAAAAAAAGAGAGAAGATTTTCTGCAAGGGTGGGCAGTTGAGACAGATCTCATGGCAGCCATTTTTGAGGTGCCAGACACCAGGGCAATAAGAAGAGCACAGCAAGCGGCGCTGCATATCTGCGAGGTTTTGAAAAGCCATTTCAATAATGAGTCACAGTAATGTGAGCTGCTTGTCTGCATTGTGCGTCCCCAAACCTTCACCTGCCTTGTATCACTGTCGCTGTAAAGCCAACCCCCTGCCCAAGCTCACTGCTTCTACTCAATAAAGAACATCTATTTCTCGAATCCATTTACTTTATTTAACGAACAATGGCCCTTCCCCATAGCACCACGGGAAGCTGTTTATGAACAAGATTTGGGGAGGGACGTTTTCACTCCCAAATTGTGGAATCTCTCATGTGGGGCCCCAGTCCCCTATCAACCACGTTAACCTACTTGCCGACCCATGCCGAGCACAGTAAAGGCACATTAGCGGCCGTGTGGTTTGGCGATCTGGAATGTGTGTGTGTGTGTGTGCAGGGGGTCTACATGCCCTTGTTTTTCTTGTAAGAGCACTTAATGAGAACTTCCCCCGTTTCCCCTAGGCGATCCTATGTGATATCAGTCTCCTGAGGGTCAGAGGTGGAAAGGAAGAAGATGCTGCAAGCATCTGGGTATATACCCAGTCCTTATGCTGCTATGCTGTGTACCGCAATGATGCCAGCAGAATTAATTCAGGAGTTGTGTGGGAAAGTGTCCTACCATGGTGGAAGAAATAAGACTGACCTGCCCAAAAACCTTCTTCAAAGGATTGCAGAGTAATTCCATGAAAGTTTCCTAGAGATCTCCATGGAGGATTCCTGGGCTATCCCAGTCCACATAAACAGTCTTTTCCGGGGGTCACCGTCTGCGTAGCTGGAGCGGCCTCTTGTAAGCAGAGGACCACAACACCTCACTTTTTCTTCACAGTAAACATGCAATACCAGCGAATGCGTGTGCCCGCTAAAGTTTAACTGGACTTTCATTGTAATTGTATATTCACCAGAGGTGCCTTCTCCAGCATCACGGTCGGCCACCATGATGTCCTGTGACCTACAGGGCTCCAGGGTTAAAAATAGTTCCTAGCTCTTGGGGAGAATGGATCCACCGCTTGCCTGTCTCCCATTCTCCTCCTCCACCTTTTCCTCATCCACCATATTATCCTCCTTGTTGTCCCTAGACTCACACACCTGTGAGGTGTCCACGTTGCTTGTGGGGGTGCCGGTAGGGTCGCCCTCAAGAATCTCATGCAGCTCATTGTAGAACCGGCATGTGTGGGGTTCAGCACCAGACCGACTGTTTACCTCCCTTGTCTTCTGGTACGGTTGGCCATAGGCGCCAACACCGTGGGTGCTGTGGTGCTGGAGCACCCAGGGGGAAAAATTAGTGGGTGCTCCACACCCACCGGCAGCCAAGCTCACAATTTGGGGGGTGGCGACCGCGGCAGTATTTCGGCGGCGGGACCTTCCGCCGCCTCTGTGGGGGGCGGCGTTTCGGGGCAGGACCTTCTGCCGCCTAGGGCAGCAGAAAAGCTGGCGGCACTCCCGGCTCTGCTCCACCAATGCAGCCTCTCAGCCTCTCCCAGTATCTGGTATATAAACTGGCTGATGTGTTCCTGATTAGGTTCCTCTGAAGCAGGCTGTGTATGACAAATCAATAATGCGGGAGGCATGTTTAGCTCAGCCAAGTTGGCATCTTCTCCAAAACAGGGCAGGGGGGAATATTTCAAATACAATACAAAAAATCCAGCTTTAAATAAATATTAGGTTTAGACATCAACCTGCAGCAGCCGGACAGCTCCGGCTGGGATTCTGAAAGCTGACTATGGACTGTCCAGTTCCCATTAATCCAGTCTGTGCTGCGGCTTAGCTGGTGGAATTCCCACAGCTCCATTCCACCCCTAGGACACCACTGGAACAGCAGAAAAGGTCTGTAGTTGGGGGTCAGACATTGGTTCTAAGAGTCAAGAGACCTGGATTCTATTTCCTCCTCTACCACTGACTCAGTGACCAGGACAAAACGAGCCCAGCCATCAGCCAGGATTGTAATTTATGTCAGTTCCAGCGTCTGGCCCAAACAAAGGCACATTTAGAAGTTACTCATCGGTGCTGCTATTTTTTGGCACATACACCAAGGTCCTCAGTAGTAAATCTGCATTGGTCCCATGGCTATTGGTGGGAACAGAGTCAGAATGACTATCCCAGTGAGCAGGTATAAATATGTGCCATATCCTTTCTGCAAAGGATGAAGCAACTCCCCAGTTCTGAGACAAGCAGCTCCAGTGTAACTTTGCAGAGTACCCAGACAGGGTGATCCACAGTCCACAAGATCAGAACAGACTGGAAAAGCCAGCTAAATAAACACAGAAACGCACAGGAAGGTCTTTTGCTCTTGGATAGACAGTCAGGATTCTTTTGTCTTCCTTCCTCCTAAGAAAGATAAAAAAAGAATCCCATGAAATTATATTTTTACTGTAAAGACACTGCATGATAAATGGGATTAGTGTGGTGGTGGTGGGGAGAAATCTCTCTCAGGGAATGGAATCCGAGTCTACCGTCTTGGTGAAAAATAAACATGCACAATATGGTCATAGAATAAGTGGACCTGATTTCTACTGGGAAGATGTAGTGGAGCAGCATCAGCACAACATCTTACAGTGTCTTTCCTTGTTTCTGGGCAATAGCTTTTGTGGGGAACATTGAACCTTTTGTGACTCCTAGGACTCCCCTACCAACATGGTGATGAACAGCATGAAACTCATAAATCCAGAGTAATTAAAGCCACCTTGTAGTGAGGTCTCAGTTGGTCCACTGAGCTGCTGGGGGGCAGTGAGTAGCTACTGCCTCGCTGAAAGGCCTTGGTCACACCTCTCCATCGGCTGGGAACTAGTGGAGGGAGGTATGCCGTCGCAGTTAGCGTGACACAGGAGTACCGGCCAGAGTCCGGGGCATGTCCCTCAGGCCTGGGAACACCGGTAGGAATCAGTGACTCGCCCCTCAGGCAGGGGAGCGCCGGTAGGAATCAGTGCTGCGCCCCTCAGACAGGGGAGTGCCGGCAAGAGTCTGTGACGTGCCCCTCAGGCAGGGGAGTGCCAGTAAGAGTCTGTGATGCACCCCTCAGGCCGGGGAGCGCTGGTAAGAGTCTGTGACGCACCCCTCAGGCCGGGGAGCGCCGGTAAGAGTCTGTGACGCGCCCCTCAGGCCGGGGAGCGCCGGTAAGAGTCTGTGACGTGCCCCTCAGGCAGGGGAGCGCCGGTAAGAGTCTGTGACGCACCCCTCAGGCTGGGGAGTGCCGGTAAGAGTCTGTGACGTGCCCCTCAGGCAGGGGAGTGCCGGTAAGAGTCTGTGACGCGCCCCTCAGGCCGGGGAGCGCCGGTAGGAATCAGTGACTCGCCCCTCAGGCCGGGGAACGCCGGTAGGAATCAGTGCCGCGCCCCTCAGACAGGGGAGTGTCGGCAAGAGTCTGTGACGTGCCCCTCAGACAGGGGAACGCTGGTAAAGAGTCTGTGACGTGCCCCTCAGGCAGGGGAGTGCCGGTAAGAGTCTGTGACGTGCCCCTCAGGCAGGGGAGGGTGGGCAAGTCTGTGACATGCCCCTCAGACAGGGGAGCGCCGGCAAGAGTCCTTAACACTTTAGCGGGGTTCTGCCATCCTAAGGCTGGATGGCACAGGTAGGGGAACGCAGGCCAACCCGACTCCACTGTGTTCCAGCCCAGGGCCCTGTCAGTGGCGGGAGGAGAGGGTCCCGCCACTGGGTCAGCGGGGATCAGTCTGCAACACGCTGACCAAACACTAACTCACCGCACTGTCCAGTTCTGCCCTTGGGCTACTTCCTACCTGGTCTCTCCAGTGGGTCCCTCTGGTGCTTCCAACTCGTTGGGGTATTCAGCCGCCGGTAGCCCCGGTAGCTCCAGCTCACCCTCAGCGTTGGGCTCATTCGGGCTCAGGTCGCTGCCCAGCTTCTCCAGTTCCTCAGGGTACTTGCTGCCGGCAGTCCTGGTAGCCTGAGTCCTTTCTTTGGGTCAGGTTTCCCCTGGTCCATGGCGTCTCCCAGTTTGGCAACAGGATCTACAGCAGTGGTTCTCAAACTTTTGTACTGGTGTCTCCTTTCACATAGCAAGCCTCTGAGTGTAACCCCTCTTATAAATTAAAACACTTTAAAATATATTTAACACCATTATAAATGCAGGAGGTAAAACGGGGTTTGGAGTGGAGGCTGACAGCTCATGACCCCCCATGTAATAACCTCGTGACCCCCTGAGGGGTCCCAACCCCCAATTTGAGAACCCCTGGTCTACAGGGACCAGCCAGCAGTCTGTTTCTGTCTCCTGCCCTAGTGCTGCTCAGACTGGGCTAAGGGCCCCGCCTTTTGTACTTCATGTTCCACCCCTCCCCTTCTGGGGGGGTGGAGTAAGCTTGGCCTGGCTCCGCCCACTCAGGCTGAGAGAGTGACTCTTTACCCTCTGGTTTGGAGGGAGGCACCCTGGCTCCCTACAGACCTATAATGGACTGACTGCATATAGCATTATGGTCCCTTGACCTTTACCACAGGCACAAAAAGCCCATAAATCCAGCAGATCTGGCCAGCTGGGAATCCCGGAATAGCAGCTGTATGCCACCTCTTCTTGGTACCCCTGAAGTAAAGGGTCATGGCCAGGAGAAAGGGTGGATGACCTGGGAAGGGATGCTGCAGGAGCCTCTCTACACTATGGGTATTCCCAGCTGCTGGAATGGCCCTGAGATTGGTCTAATTTATGCAGGAAGCTCAACTGGCCCCTGTTCAACTCCAGAATTGGGGAACTGTAAAAATGGCCTGAATCCACTTTTCCTCTCCCTTCAGATCCTATGCTGAGCAGAGTTTGGCCAGACCTGAGAATCAGGCATAGGGAGTATGTGGAGGGCTAATGTCTGCAGTGCCAGGGTTGAAGTTAAGTACTTGCGGGAATGACACTTGTCCTTAAGCTCCCTGACCACTTTTCAAGTTTTCACAACCACATTTTCCTCTATTTGAAAATGTTTCTCTCGCTCCCTGTTCCTTCGTTGAAACCCACATAAACAGCAAGAGAATCAGATTAGCTGCCCTCTGAGTGGAAACGGTGAAAGTGACTCTACGCAAAGTACCTTTAAGTGTGCAACAGAGAGTGGGCTAGAGACAGTGGGGACAGAGATGAAATATTTGGTGCCCACTCTCTTTCCTTTGCACCATTCCCGAGGATTCCATAGAACCCAAGAAGCTAAACAGCTCTCAGAAAGAAGTCAGAAGGCTCCAGTTCTGGCAGGGCCTCACAGTTGGGTGGCAGGTGCACAGAGGGGTGTATTTGGGAATGAGTAGATACTCTGTACCGGTCAGGGTAGACTCTGTAGAGGGCAGAGCAGAGAGAACACCGAGTCCAAATTAAGGCACATTTAAATGGTACTCCTGGTCTATGTTACATGCGAATGTTAGTGTGCCAAAGGGGAGTTTTGCTTCAGGAGCCTGCTGCAGGGAAGGATCTGGTTTGAATGAGGCCAGGGTATAGGGGGATCAAGTATGCCAACCATACTTCGCTGGGTATTCCCACTCTGCTACCTTGGGGAGGGGAAGGTCCTCAGCAGCTGACTTGACTCATTGACCTGTGTCTGAACATCCAAACATGAAAGTGAGTGGGTGAGTTTGTACAGCAGGATGTTTTGTGCCAGATGCAGGGTGTGGTGCTTTGCTCATCAAGTTTGATAATTAGATATGGAGCGAGTCAACAAAAAACAATATTAAACTTACCTCATGCTGCCATTCCTTGTCAGCTTAGTGCTCCACCTTGGACTTTACCCTATCAATCGGACCCTGTTCCCATGGTAGCTGATGGCAAAGCTCCCATTAATTTCAAGGGGAGCAGGAGTAAGCCCAGTGCCATCATTTGGCCTTTTCTGTGCAAGGCAGTCAGAATAGCTGCCAACTTCCTGCATCTGCTGCTCACACTCACTGCAATTCTTCTCTAGGGGTCTGCTGTAAAATGCATGTTATCACTGATCACCACCAGATGATAAGATTTTATTATGTTTCCAGCCAAGATTTTATTACGTTTCCAGATAAAAAGCCAGCTATTAAGGTTATTTGCCATAGCATCTTCAAGTTGCAAAGTCCCACCAACACCACTTCTGTGCATGCATGTGTGTTAGTCAAGGGGAATGCAGAGGCATGGGAATGATCAGGGCTTCAAGACCAGAACTCTGCCACTATCAACACTAATAGCTTAATCCGAAAATGTTTAGCAGTAACAGCAACTCCTCAATTTAAGGCAATAAAGACAGCTACCGGAATGGCCAGTTGAAATCTGTGTGGCAAAGCATGAGTAAGGGTGGCAAAATCCAGCTCTTAGGGAGGAGGAATGGGAAGCAAAGGGCTTCATTATGTCTTTATTGTAGGTGAGTTTATCCAGCTGAACCAGAACTAATGCAACAGAAAAGAACTGACACCTAAAGCTATGCTAACTTTGGCAATAAGTATAACTATTCCACTTTTAACTAGTTTGAGCTCAATAAGGAGCATGGCTACAAACTCAGAGGACCAGGGCTCCGTTCCAAACTATGCCACTGACTTGCTGTGTGAAGGTGGGCAAGTTATTTAACCTCTTTCACCCTCAATTTCTCAATCTGTAACTTGCAGACGATAATATTTGCCTATGTCACAAGAGTGTTTCTGAAACCTAATTCAGTAGTATACTGAGATTTACAGAACCAAGGCACTATGGAAATGCTGATGACTAAGGTTCGAGTGCATCCAATTTCACACATGCATCCAAACCACACATCCAGAACAAGCCAAATAAAACAGTGAGACAAATTAAAGGGGAATGAGTATTGTACAGAATTTTCTATGCAAGCAAAATAAAGATATACAAGTAACCAGTATATGTCACAGCAGCTCTCTAACTCAGAGGGAAGCCCTCAGTGCAAATCCACCTCACAGCCGAGGTCCAGTCCCTTGCTTTCAGTGTTAACTCGTTCTTCACATCACTGCAGACATTTGTACCCCAGAAGAGTATATTTTCTGGAAGCAGCTCACTCTTGTGTTTCTTAAATGAAGATTATATATGTTGCTGAGAGGGAGACATGATTCAAATGTATACATGATTTCAAAATATGCACTAAATAAGAAAGCACTGCTTCTAAAGCTACTTTAAAATGGGAGTGGTTTTTTTACCTCTCTCTACCGCGCTTTAGGATGCACCTTACAACAATTTATAAAGTCATTTCTATTTACCTTTTTAATAAAATGTTACTGAGAAGACATAAAAAACTGTACTTAGCTTTACCTGGAAGAACTAAATCCATTGGTTATAGAGAGTACCAAATTTACCAACCTTTTCTCTCAAACTTCTAATAGTTTTCAATTGAAACAATAGGAGGGGGGAGCAGAACCCTGAGCTGAGCTACAGACTCACCTCACCTGATATATTTTTAATAGAAGCAAACCAAACACACATTCCTGGTGACTAAGGCAGAAGACATTATCAAGGTCTAAATACTGCTAAGTTATAGAGATAAGCAACTGTGTTTAATTGGAAACACCCACTTTCAGACTTCTATATTAACCAGATTCTTTTTTAATCTTAAAAGTAGCAAGATCATCTCAGCACTTCTTGCAGCTGAATCTTAAAAAAGTTTTTAGAAAAGGACTTTTGCCATTATAAAATTCAGGAGCAACTTGAGCTCTTGTCTGCTGTCACACTAGCTGCTGACTAGAAGTACAGTAGCAACAATACTTTGCCCTTTTACAGCATCTTTCATATGAGGATGTCAAAATGCTTTGCATCCATTCTTGAATTAAGCCTCACAACATCTTGTAAAGCAGGTCACTGTTGCTCATCCCATTTTTACAGATGCAGAAACAGGCTCAGAGGTTAAGTGACTTGACCAAGAAAACAGTGAGTCAGTGGCCAAGTTGGGAATGGAACCTATCACTTCTGGCTCCCACTCCCTGGGAGAAATTCCTTTTTTTTTTAAGCTGGTTGGATGTTGGGCAGCCACTCAGAAATGATCCAAGTATTTGGGAGACACTATCAAGATTAATAACAGCCCCACACTGAACTTACTTTCAAGTTGAGATTTCTTTAATGTATTTTCAGCTGATGACAATCAGCACCTCCAAAATGTTACCCTCCATCTGCTGACAAAAGCCCCGTCCTGCAAAGTGCTGAAGGCAGCATGATGAGTAGAACTGAAGAAACAGTCAGGTTTCAGGATGGACCTTGTTCGGTGTGATACCAGTGGATGGGGCTCAGTCATGCAAGCAGAATCCCGACTCTTAGATATTGCTCTGAGCTGTCAAACTGTAAAGGCTCAGTATGTAGGATAGACCACTCAGCATACATAAGAAGACCTCATTCCCACTGTCTCCTTTATTAGTCATTGCTAATGAATCCTTGGGCATGGAGGTCAAGGGAGAGTGCAGGGTTACCAACTCTCGCAATTTGAAACTGAGTCTCACAATATTTGATGCTTTTCTGAAAGCCGCAGCTGATGAAAGTATGAGATTGCATGAAAATCGCAGCTTTCATTTAAAATTAAAAGGACATTTCTACAGGGCCGGCTCCAGGTTTTCTGGCGCCCCAAGCAGCGGAAAAAAAAAAAAAAAAAGCCGATCGGCAGCACTTCGGCGGCAGTTCGGTGGCGGGCCCTTCACTCCCTCTCTTCCTCTTCGGCGGCACTTCGGTGGCAGCTCAAAGAGGAAGAGAGGGACTGAGGGACCCGCCGCCAAATTCCTGCCAAAGACCCGGACGTGATGCCCCAATAGCATCCTTTGTATTGGCCGCCCCAAGCACCTGCTTCCTTAGCTGGTGCCTGGAGCCGGCCCTGCATTTCTAGCCCTCACAGTTGCAGAGAAAAAGCTTGAAAACATGACCCGAGGAGAGTCTAAAGACCCATAATCCAGAAGGTGCATAAAAAGAATGTATGATTTGTAGCCAGTCTTGTGATGATTTGGGGCCTGACTCATCACTTTTGAATGCTTGGGAGTTACAATTCTGGGAGTGCTCAGGTCCCTCTCAGCCTCGATGAGTTTTTCTAACTGTTTAAGATTTTATACAGAATCCATTGTTTGCAGAATTTCTTCCAAAAGAGAAAGGGAGAGATTTTCAAAGGCTCACCTGGGAGTCAGGCACCCAATCTCATTGACTTTCAATGGTCATTAGCTGCCTAATTGCCATTTGTGCCTTTGAAAATATGCACTGGGGTGCAAGTCAGATGAGTGAAAGGTTGTGTCACTGCTTGCCTGTGACGGGGTGTACCAACCCCACACTGGTCAGGCAGGGGTTAACCAACTACTTTGGGCCCAAGAGGCCACGCCCCCTCTCCCTTGCTGGGCATGCTCCCAGTGGAGGGAGCATATAAAAAGCAGCTCAGCTCAGTCTGGGCTGGCTGAGGAGGAGAGTGGATGTATGTTGCAGGCTCCTGCAGAAGACCTGCCAAGATTCCTGAGGCCCCTGACTATGCTGTGGAAAACCAGTTGGCCATGGGGACTGAAGGGGATGTCAAGCTGCTGCCAGCAGAGGAGATGCCTGAGGCAGGCCTAGGGCTAGGAAGTGACATAGGGGATGCATTGGGAGACATGGAAAGCAGAATCTTCCTTTGGGGGTGACTGGTTTCATAGGGCCCAGGATCAGAACCTGGTGGAGTAGGGTGGGCCCAGGTTCCCCTAGTCTTTCTGCATTTGCCATTGGGGGGGGGGGGTGCTGCTGCTGCCAGGGATAGGGTGACAGTTGGGACTGTTGATACTTGGTGCTACTGCACTGGTCACTAGGCATTGCTGCCCAGAGAGAAAAGGTGGCCCTGTGGACCTCTGCTGCCCCTTGACACTGGCCCTGTAAACTGGGTGTCTTAAATACTCTGCTGCTGTGGCTCACAGCCCAGATACCAGCAGCTAGCAGACAAGCATGCAGTTTCCTGAGTGTCTGTGTGCTGTGCAGCCCTGGTTTAGCATTCTGACCCACATAGCCTGACTACTACACAACAGCCCCACCCTGGTCTCCACCAGCCTTGGTTATTACTTGCTGGGTGACACCAACACAGCCCCAGTCCTGAATTTCCCCAAAACCATCTGCCCTGAAGTGTCCAGGCCTCTTCTGGAATGCTCAGAGAATTAATTAAGTTTGTTGCTCCATTAAAGAGACAAAATCACATCTTATTAGAGTTAACAATCACATCAATTCAAACACAGCACTGGGTCAGTTTAGATTAAACGTAAAACAAGTTTATGAACAAAAAGAGAGGGATTTAAGTGAATTTATGTACAAGGGATAAAGACAATGGTTACAAGGAAATGAAAGTAAAATACACTTTCTAGTGGCTAAGACTTAACTCAGCAATCGACAGCCTTGAGTCAAGGTACATTTCTTACCAGTCTTCTTCCCAGCCATGGCTGACTTTCCCTCAGTCAGGACCTTACACAGAATTACAAGGTGCTGGTTTTCCTGGGTGAAAGATCTTTGCCTAGCAGCATTTTCACTTATATTCAGTTCCTAGAGACTTCAAACACCTTGGCTGAAGAAAGCATCTTTCTCAGCTTGTTAGAGTTCTGGCCCCTTGTGTCTATCCACTGATGGATCCCAAGATGGCTGCTTCTTCTCTCCTCTATCTTCCTAAACTCACTGTTTTGTCCCCAGATTCAGGATGAAGTCTTGGTGTTCTTCCCTTCCTGTAGACTTCCCATCCCCCTGCTGATTCATATGTAAATGGGGCTTCCATTGTTTTTAGTCACACCTTGCTTAATTTCATTTGAGTCAGGTGGATAACTCCCTTCTCTCCTGTCTGGGACAGGAGCTGTTTCTTTCTGTGTTTAGTCACAGACTTTAAAACATAATATCATTATGCATCTGTAATTTCTCATACAGTGTTAATACATACATGTCACAATGATATTAATCACCAGTGTGTCATTAGCTTTCATAAAAGATCTCACTTGATGCATTTTTATAATACAGTAATATTGTATACAATCAGTTGATTCAACTGTTTAGCCTCCTGTGGGGCTCTGAATCTCATATGATATCTCCTCACTCACTAGGCTGATGACTTTGTTCTAAAAAGCGAACATGAGAATACAAGAATGGCCAGACTGGGTCAGACCAAAGGTCCATCTAGCCCAGTATTCTGTCTTCTGACAGTGGCCAATGCCAGGTGCTTCAGAGGGAATGAACAGAACAGGTAATCAAGTGATCCATTCCCTGTTGCCCATTCTCAGCTTCTGGCAAACAGAGGCTAGGGACACCAACCCTGCCCATCCTGGCTAATAGCCATTGATGACCTATCCTCCATGAATTTATGTAGTTATTTTTTTGAACCTTGTTATAATCTTGGCCTTCACAACATCTTCTGGCAAAGAGTTCCACAGGTTGACTGTGCATTGTGTGAAGAAATACTTCATTTTGTTTGTTTTAAACCTTCTGCCTATTAATTCTAGTTCTTGTGTTATGAGAGGAGTAAATAACTCTTATTTACTTTCTCCACACCAGTCATGATTTTATAGACCACAATAATATCCACCATTAGTCGTCTCTTTTCCAAGCTGAAAAATCTGTCATAAATCTCTCCTCATACAGAAGTAGTTCCATATCCCTAATAATTGTTGTTGTTGTTCTGAACCTTTTCCAATTTCAATATATCTCTTTTGAGATGGGGCGACCCGATCTGCACACAGTATTCAATATGTGGGCGTACCATGGACTTCTGTAGAGGCAATATGATATTTTCTGTCTTATCTATCCCTTTCTTAATGATTCCCAATATTCTGTTTGCTTTTTTGACTGCCACTGCACATTGAGTGGATGTTTTCAAAGAACTTTCCACAACGACTCCAAGATCCTTCTTGAGTGGCAACAGCTAATTTGTAATTATGTAAATGTACCTTTGTCTGTGCACGAGGACCAGGAATTCACATTCCTTTGTCTAAGGCAGACTGTGCTTATGCATTGCTTGCCAAACCCATGTTAAGAACACAATTCTAGCACATATTCATAACTCTTTATACATATCCCATATATACATCACCAAAGAATATTAATGATCAGTGAGTTATTAGTTTTCCAGTGATCTCTTACATGACACCTTTTAGATACAGATTCTGACGACAGAGTGTTAAGTGTAGTGAGCATGTCAGGTCCGACAAGAGCTGCTGACAGAGTGGTGAACCACCAATGTATCTCCCACAGAGCTCTTATGACCTTTGAACCCCAGTTAGTGTGAGGAGCCATAGGAAAATCCAGTCCCATTCCCTCAGATCGAGAGTAGACACGTCTTTGCTTCACACTGCTCCTCAGGTAACCGTACCACCACTAGCTCAACCTCTTTTCTGGAGGGCCAGATTTCAAAAGGGGCCCAGTACCCAGCAGCATCCACTGAGAACAATGAGAGCAGCTGGTGCTTAAACACTGTTGAAAAACTGGTTGAGCTACCTTGAAAATCTGTCCCCAGCTGTGGATCCAGAGCCCCTCTGAAAATGTTGGCTCTATTGTCCTACAAGGGAACCCTATGGGGAGATACAGTGTAGAATTCATATTCCAAAGTGCCTGAGGGACTAGAAAGACCTAGAGGTAAGAAATCTAGTGCCAAGGATGTAAGAGATTGTGGTCTCCATAATCAAGATCACTATAGATGTCTATCCCCATTATACGAGGGCTGGAAGCAGTGCAAGAAAGCCAACCAAATGACTGCAGAACTGAACTGGGGTTCAGTCCAACGTTTGATCATATTGCAAAATGCTTGCAGGCTAATAAAATAGAAATAGCTCTGATGCCTTTTAAGTATGTCATACTTGTTCCTGATTTATGTGACAATAAAGAGACATTAGGTCAATTGAAAATGAATAGCAGTTATGTCTTTCCACCAGACAGAGTTCAATACAGTCTAGGGTCTTACTAGCAAAGTGCTTCAGGAAGCTTAAAGTGAGAGAACCAAATCCATGAGAGGATTTTGTGGAAATGTGGTGTTGCAGCATATATGTAATCTCAGAATTATAAAAGTAATACTCTGTATTTATATACTACCTTCCACCTAGGGATTATGCATTCACATGTGTATTGTAATAGTGTATACATATTACAGAGACACATACATTGTAACCGTGCATGCATATTATAGATCTACACTTGCACATGAGTAATAATTACAAAGTACTTTGAGATTTCCTGAGTATGAAAGTGGACCTAGTAAGGGATTTTTTTTAGGATTTTTTTAATTTTATTTCATCAGAAAATACCAATTAATCAAAACCAAAACTTCTTGTGGGAAGGGGTTGGGATGGTTTTCCAGGTCCATGACAGAATTTCTGGTTAGCTTTAGAGAGCTGGAATAGCATGTGGTTAGCACACTGCAGCTGAGATGTCAGAGGCCTGAGTTCAAATCCCTCCTCTAACTGATTTGGAGCAGGAACTTGAGCCTGTCTCCTTCACCCCAATTCAGTGCTTTAACCAGCTTGCTCGTCTGGTATGAGGGGAAAGTTCTTTTTATCTAAAGACAGAGCAGAAAAATATTTCCAAAGCTCAATACTTGTTGCAGAAAACTGTTTCCCTCGCAGCTCTATATGAAAAGCATGTTCTAAAACCAACTTCTAGGTTATTGCATCAGAGCAATGCCCTCTACCTAATGCCTGAAATGCAGCTGTGTTTACTTTCAATTTTTGCCTGCATCACATTTGCTTTTTGTAATCAGGTTTTTGCTTACTAAACCGAGTTACTGCCTCTATTTTGCAGTTCCTCAGGGAACTTCTCAATGGTATGACAGTCAATGTGAAGTGTTTTTGGACTGCAATATAAAATGTGCCAACAAGGCCTCACAGGAAAGTGTCACCTTCAGATAGCTGTTTCTCTTAATGGCAGCTAAGGTATTCACACAGATTCTTTGATTAAACCTAGGCAAGAAGCACTTATTCTAAAGAAGCTGATTTTTCCTTCTGTGCCTTCGATTCCTAAGGAATGTGAGAAAATTCTGCCAAAATACATTGTCAACCAGATCCCTTCACGTGAGTCACACAAAGCAATAAGAGCAGCAGAATCCCAATACAGACTATAAAGTGCATGATGCTGGAGCAGGAGCCGTTATTTTTATGTCAACATCATATTCACAGGAAACCTGAAATTTGCCAAGCAGTGACCACAGTGGCAATATGCCACAAGACTGAGGGTCATGCCTAATTTGCATATAATGAAGCAGACTACAGCTTCCATCATGTTTAAGATGGAGATACAGTCCATATGTCCCAGCAGGCAATGCTTCATTTTGATCCAACAGTTCCCCTTCTGATCAAGGTTCTCTCCAGCTGGGCTGGGGGAATCCATGATGGAATTCACATTAGCCCCTTCTGTCTCAAGGTGCCTGGGTGTTAACAGAGATGGTGCTACTATAAAATGCTCTATTTTTATCCTTGTGGTCTAGTATGGCCCAGGGAAGCTCCAAGTTGGAGGCTAGTTCTAACACTTCCTACATTGGAAAATATAATTTTTATAAATCAGAGTTTCACCAACACACCAGTGGGTCCTTAGACAGGAAGAGAGAAGGAGACGGTCTCTGAAGGCAAAGCAGGATTTCCAACAGGAAGGACAGCTTGTGCTAAGATAAGACACTGAGAGAGGACGGATTGGAAATGTTGATTCACCAACAACTTATGAAAGAAATATTTAAACTCTTTTGCGTTATTTATAAATTTTATTTTTATTTTTCATGTCAACAGTAACCACATTAGAAACCATGTAGTCCTGGACAGTCTGGCAACGCTATTTCCAAACCAGACTCTTCTTCTGTTCTCTCAGTAATAAAAAAGGGTGTGGAAATTCCTGGAGCCAGACTGACCTAGATCCAAGGAGCTATTTAGAGGATGAATGTGGTACATACTGACTTTTACAGGGACCTTTTGGCACATTGTGTATAGAAAAGATACTATGACCAATGGGAAGTAGCTTTACACCCACCCGAGTTAAATATTTTCTCATACACCTGAAAGGTGGCAGGAGTTAAACAAAACCTGAAGGAACAATTTGCATAGCCGTAAATGGAACTAAGCAAGATTCATAAATTCTGAGGCCAGAAGGGACCATTGTGATAATCTAGTCTGACCTCCTGTAGAGCACAGACCATGCAACTTTCCCAAAATAATTCCTAGAGCAGATCTTTTAGAAAAACATCCAATGTTGATTTAAAAATTGTCAGTGATGGAGAATCCACCATGACTCCAGGTAAATTTTTCTAATGGTTAATTACCACTAATTTAGCACTGAGCATTAACTAATTAAGATCACTGGCATAGTATAATGGAACAGGGACAGCAGAAGCAAAGTCAAATGGTCTGTTTGCCTCTGCAAATATACAAAATGATCTTGGATCTATTGAAGAATACGTTTTCTAGGCTTGGCAACTTCTTCTGAAGGCTGAGTCACCTGAAAGTTCTCTACCCCCTTGGCCTGTGAACTCAATGGGTCTTCTCAGCTAAAGAGAGTTGGGCTGGATCAATAGTTAAATGATGGACTCACTGGCTAATAGAAAGGAAGAGGAGTGTTCTTTCTTCTTAGCCTGTATGGAAGCAATAAATGCCCCAACATGATAGCAGAGGGCACTCTGGTGCCTTACTTGAGATATTAAGCACTATTGGTTAACTTTTTATGGCTTTTTTTTACAAAATTAGATGCTAGCCCCAGTGCCCTGGCCAAATTCCAATCTGGGCAATCATTTCATTATTCCTACCTGCCCTGCTCCAAGCTATTTCAGCTGGATACAGGCAGGTCAGATTTTCCACTAGTTTGCCCCTTGTCAAATCAAAATGGTAGCCCTTTACGCCCACTTTGCACTGGGCAGGGCAGATGAGAATTCTCCTTTGCTCCCTGCACTAAAGTAGCATTGGTGTGCTCTGTTAAATGGCTGCCAACTTTCACGTCAAAGGTGGTTGTATGTCAGGAGGTGGGTGGGACTTGTCAAATGATTTTGTGATCCTTTCTGATGGAAGACCAAATGCAAAATAATCCTCCTCCAGTGTGGAGATGAAACACTAGAGGATTATGCAATAGCCCCAAGTGATAGTGGGACTGGGTGACAGGGGATGGATCACTTGATGATTACCTGTTCTGTTAATTCCCTCTGGAGTACCTGGCATTAGCCACTGTCGGAAGACAGGATACTGGGCTAGATGGACCATTGGTCTGACCCAGTACGGCTGTTCTTATACATTTCCCTGTTGGCATGCTTGTCCAGAAGATCCTTCAATTGGTCAATATTAAAAGACCAAGGAAAGATGCGCTAAGAACTATTCGAATGATGAGCAGATGGAATGGGGGGAATTGCTAGAAATAGGCAGGCACCACCAAACATGACATGATGAACTATGCCAGGTGAGGAAGCTGATGGGGATCGATGTCTATAGGGAGAAGATGTGGATCCCAAGGAGAAGTAGCAGGGCCCACACCAGTTCTGAGGGATGGGGATTTTCACTCTTTCATTTTTCTTTTATAAATTCAGTAGTGCCTCAGCAACTGAGTGAAGCATATTGGGCCGCACCTTAGTTGAACACGAATCTATTTCAAACGAGAGCTTTGAATGGATTTTGTGCCTTTGCCCCATTTTCATAACCAACCAACCAAAGTCTCTGTAAGATTCAAAAGGTGAAGCTGTGAAGAGAGGCGCAGAGGGGGAATTCGAGAGTTCAGAGAGCATCGACTATGAAGGGAAAAAATCTGGAGAGGATGCCAGCAGCACCGGCCACAGAAGCAACCTAACAAGCACGTAAACCTCTGAGCACAACATCTAAAAATAGACTCCATTATTGCTTAGTTCTCAAGAAGTCAGTGAACCACAGAAATCAACTGAGCTGAACGACAGCGAATACAAACAAAACACAACTAAGAAGCCCTTGCCTGAGGCTACCTTAAACAGACAGGTGATGGAATGACAGACAGAGACTCGTTCCCAGTGTAAGGCCATGTCTACTGGCACTACAGTGGCACAGCTATGGCATTACAGCTGGGCTGCTGCCTATAATGTCATAGTATAGATGGGTGTATATATATCTCCTCAATATATGTTCCATTCTATGCATCCGAAGAAGTGGGCTGTAGCCCACGAAAGCTTATGCTCAAATAAATTTGTTAGTCTCTAAGGTGCTACAAGTACTCCTGTTCTTTTTATAGTATAGATGGTTCCTACAGCGATGGATGGGGTTTTTCTGTTGCTCTCTGAGCTGCAGCAGCTAAATTAACAGAAGAACTCCTCCATTGCCTGGCTGTGTCTTCACGGGGGGCCAAGCCAAATCACACTCCTAAGCTCAGGAGGTAAATGTTTTAACCCCCCTGAGTGACCTAGCTAGTTCAATTTAAATATTAAGTGACCAGACCTAAGTCCTTTCTCCTCAACAGGAGTAATGCTGTTGACATTCATGCTATGCCCATGTTCTGTGCCAGCTGGGCTCTCAGCCTGTGTCAGTCTTTTAGACATTGCCCTTTTTTCTTGGCCAACCTGTGAGGCTGGTGCCTTTCCCATGAGGTAGGAGGCATGGATGATAAAATAGGAGGGTAATGACTTCAGCCTCCTAACAGACAGTGTGGGTGCTAGCCTTGAGCTAGCATTTTGGGAAGAGATGCTACTGACAACAGTTGGACAGCTGGTGTACTGTGACCGTTGTTTACTGTGGTGTTCATTGTGACTGTTTAGCACCACTGTTCAGGGGGCATAACAAGGAGGTAAACATCTGGCTAAACAGGAAATAATGACAATCTTGCATTCACCCTAGCCATGGTGTCCTGGGTTTCTGTAATTTCTACACTTACCAAACTAATCAAAGCAATCTCACCGTTACCCTGTGCTCCCTCCATCCTCTTTGTGTACTCTTGTTGCCTCTTGTCTTATACTTAGACTGCAAGTTCTTTTTATTATCTATGTGCACAGTGCCTAGCAAAAAGTGGCTCTGATCCTTGACTGGGACACCGAGGTTGTGCTTCAATACAAATTAGTATTGTTTGTATTAGTCATAAATAATGTAACTAAGCTAGTGGTGAAAAGTCATAATTTCTAGGCAGATAAAAAGTAGGTAAGAATCCTGATCTTCTATTTTGTGCTGACCAGAAAAAGCAAATAAAAATCACACCTTAAAAAAAAAAATCTGCATTACTAAAAGTGTCTTAGGGCTCAGACTACCAAGCCTTTGCTGGTATAGCTATACTGGCAAAGTACCCTACTGGAGACGCAGCATATGTCCACAAAACGAGTTCTGCCAGCATAGCTACACCACTTCCCCGAATGATATTAACTATGTCAACAAGAGCATTCTTCTTTCAGCATACTTGTGACTGCACCTGGGGATTTGCCAGCATACCTATGTTGGCCAGGGTATGTGATTTTTTTTTTCACGCTCCTGTATGATATCTATGCCAGAAAAACTTTATAGTATAGACCAAGCCTTAGAATATTAAAATAATGGTAATACTTCCCACTTATCTGGCACTTTTCATGTTCAAAGCACTTTGCAAACATTAACAAACTAATCTGCACCACATGCCCATGAAGTAACATCTGGGTAGTACAGTGATGAGTGTGGCATTAATGCCTAGGTGGAAAGAATAAGGTAAGGTGGAAAGCTACGTCATATGATCCCTATTTTACAGAAGGAGAAACGAAGGCAGCAATGACTGGGTGATTTGCTCATAGCCACAGAAGCAGTCATAATCAGAGCTGAGATTAAGACAGGAATTGCTGACTTCCAGACCTGTGCTCAGACCCATTGTATGGAGGATTCTTAAACTCTAATGTGGACAGTGACCTTAAACTGGTCTGTTCCACTCTGTTTGCTGTCAGTTCACTCCTCATTTCTCATGCACCAACAGAGTGGTCCTGCCTTTGGGTTCTCAGGGCTGCAGCAGGATGTTTAAATCTGAAAGATATTATCTGCCCTGATGCTAAAAAAACAAAAGAGTGAATGAAAATATTTTGGTTCAGATTAAACTTCCTTTTTAAAAATACAAAAGCTCAAAGCTGGGACTAAACCACTCTCCCGTTTAATGGCTGGAAGCTCACAATATCCCTTCTCAGCACAGCTCTGTCTGCAGACTTAGTGATCTAAACACAGGTGCAGACTAGAACATTCATTGCAACAATCATGACTGCTAATTTACTTGTTTCATCTACCCTACCGCACAAAGCACTTTTCTAGCACTGTTTACAAAGGTGCCCTGTAGTGGGGGATCATAGAACTGTATCCACCTTCCATGCTATAAATAGAATTTATGAAGCATACAGTCAGAGGGAGGCTGAGGGTAGGGGCAGCTTATCTAGATCACCACAGCTCAAAGCTGTTCAACAGCTATCAGATGCCATTAGTTTTGTTTCAGTGGCAGTTGTTTGAAAACCACCCATAGAGCTGACTTGAACATGAGGTGTGGCACAATGTAGTCTCAGGCCACACTGCATTGTTTGGAAACTGGAAACTGGCTAACTTGTTCTTGAGAAGTCATTTGCATACACCTGCTGATAAGTATCATTGAGCAGTTATTTCCTTTTCAGGGCCAGGAGAAAGACTGGCTGAACTGAAGGGAACACGAGGGAGAGGGGACGGGATCCATGACTCTACAGATGGAAGAACAGGAGGACTTGTGGCACCTTAGAGACTAACAAATTTATTAGAGCATAAGCTTTCGTGGACTACAGCCCACTTCTTCGGATGCATGTGGGCTGTAGTCCACGAAAGCTTATGCTCTAATAAATTTGTTAGTCTCTAAGGTGCCACAAGTCCTCCTGTTCTTCTTTTTGCGGATACAGACTAACACGGCTGCTACTCTGAAACCTCTACAGATGGAGTCACATGAAATATTTTACAGATTATTCACACTTGGTGAAAGCTGTTTTTATCTGCTGTAGACAGTGGGCCAGATCCTTAGCTAAAGATGATGTGCCCTTGGTGCAGCTGAAGAGGGGGGTAGGTGACAGCGTAAAGATGACCCAGGGCAGGGACTATTATTTATTGTAGGTGTGCACAGCACCTAGCACAATGGGTGCCAACCTGCGTGTGATCTTTAGGTGCTAGTGCAGTATAAAGGTTAAGTAATATTTATAATTCATAATAAAGACACCTTTGTATTTCTCCAATCCTGGGGCCATCTTCTGCTGCTCTGATTCCCCACCAGGTGTGTTGCTCTAACTTTCTTGCATTGCCTGCGGCCCCAAAAAACCATTTCTACACCCAGGGATCACTAGGGTACACACTCTTCCCTTGTCTGTGCCTCCTACCCTGGCTGCAGGGAGTGGAAGTGGGATAAGAGCTGCTCTATGGCACCTGGGGATTCCTCAGGTCCCTGGAGATCCTGCAGGAGCTGTGTCAACTCGGTGGAGTGGCATGCAGAGGAGACTCTGGCCCAGTGGGTTTCATGCAGTTTAAAACTATTGTTTCTTATTCATCTTTTTGACTAAAACACACAAGGCAAATTTTCAGTAAGATAATTAATAAACTAGAGTGAGATGATAACCCAGTTAATCACACTGGGAAATGTGTATATATAGTGTCTTTCATTCCAAGTGACTGCAAAGCACTTTGCATACTATGGCTGAAATTCACCCTAGTAATTCATTGCAATGCGGAACTGGGATGTTAGTATTGCCAGCTGTTATCAGAATTGATTGCATTACTGTACTCACATATTGGCATTGCACAGACTTTCCATGCCATAGAGGGTGCAAATCTTTATGATTGCTTATTGCTGGTCCTTCACTGCCCAGCATCTGTGCTCCCATATCCTACTGATGATGTCATTTTAATAAATGAATTGATGTAATAGTGCCTGGCATAGTGTCAAGGTCTTCAAAAGAGAGGCAGTGTGAGCCAGTGGGGAGAACACTGGGTTTGATAATCAAAAGACCTGAATTCTGTTCCTGGCTCTGCCACTGACTTGCTGTGAGACCTTAGGCAAGTCTCTTAAGCCATCTGTGCCTCAGTTTCCTCCTCTGTAAAAATAATAACCCACCTCCATGAAGCACTTTAAGATCTAGGGATGAAAAATGCTCTATGAGAGCTAAGCATTGCTGAATTACCAAATATATATACCCAGCTGTCACTCCACTTCATCCACTACTGAGATGCAACAACTTCTGGGGTGGAGCACAGCAGCTGTTTAATAATCCACAACAGCACTACACAACAATTTAGGGACAGGAAGTGAAGGCAATACACAAAATACAGCATCCAACTGAAAAGAGAGGGGAATTTACCTAATTTCCCAAATTGAAATTTGGCCAGGACATTAAGGGCCAGAATCTGTTCCCTAGCTCTTTCCTCTTTACGCTTCTCTGACAGCACAATAGTGAATAGAAAGCTGCCCTAACAGAGCAGCTGTGAAGTCCCCTCGTTTAGGGGGTGTTCATGGTGTATGGAACAGCTACTGCCTATAAAGCCTATGCAGCCATGGTGTATGGAATAGATGATGCCCATGCAGCCATGACGCATACGCAGTTGACACCCAGGAAGTCCATGAGTCCAATGTTTCATTGTACCTTGCAGAAAAGATCAAATACCTTTTCTCTACCAAACTGTGGCTGTTTTGTAACCCACTGAGAAGCCCTAAGCACCTTCTCCTATCCAGTAGTTCTGTGAACTTGCTGGCTCTGAATATAAACCAAGGCACAATTTGATCATGAGTAGGAATAGGGGCGCTTCAGATGCAAATTGGGCTGGAAATAGTTGCTCACTTGGAGTGGGAGTGCTGGCCTGTTCCCTGACACGTATCACCAACAGATTTATCTTGAGGAGTGGAGAGGGAGAAGAGATATTGTAGTGGGAGGCTGTGTCTTTGGAGATTGGTTGCTAAGCATCTCTTCCCTGGTAAATTTTCAAATTGAAATAAACAGATTAAATTCTGTAAGACAAAACCGCAAGTGATTTTTTATTTTGTATTTTAAAAACCTTCTGAATTCATAACATCAAGTTGGCTTAGTGGGCCCTGGGTTATTTTAGGCATTGCCCAGGAACAACTGTTCCCAGATATGTTGGATAGGTATTTTATGGAGGGATTTTACTGGAAAATGCATATATAAAGTCAAACAAGTTTAGAATAAGAAAAGCTTAGCACCCTGCGCAGAAAGCATGGCCAATACCACAAAGGGCATAAGCAATAGGTTGCTGAAGTACTTTATTAGCATCACGTCAAATAGTGAGGAATACTGAGCACCTGCAAATTCCACTGAAGTCAGGGATTTGCTCATGCTATGCAAAGAGAAAACAAAAAGTGCAGCAGCAATCCGATCTATAGAAAGGCAGAAAGCCGTCACAGATTACAAAGCATTGTTATGAGATCACGAACCAAAGCAACATCCATTTTTGTCAAGTGGTGTTTGTGTTTCCCAGTGTATTTTTTCCCAATGCAATTTTCCAATTAGGAATTGGCAAGAATGCCATGGGTCGCACCCTCTCTCTTGCAAAAAATGCTCTGGGTTCAATTAACCACCTGTGGTCATGACCTCGGTTTTATGCCACATCTAAAGGAAGCATCAACAGTATCACAGCGCTGGATTGAGGGAGTTGAATACTGACCAACTCAGAGAGAAGAGTGCCATCTAGCCGTGTTAAAAAGTACTGCAGTATTTGACCATGATGCTGAAGTATCATGATTGTACTACACATACTTTGTGGGACGGCATTACTGCAGAACCTTTTTTTATAGAGGTACTGAAATATCAGCACATTATGGGATTTAATTGGCGTCTACCATCCAAGTAATAAGCAGATGGATGCTGCTTAGTTTTTGAGAGCCAGCAAGATCACATCCCTGGATTACCTTAAAGTAATTAAGCACTCCCTGGTGTTATTGCATTATCATTCTTTGATAATATGGGGAGTGGATATAATAACATGAACATCATGGCGCGTGATACTTCTTTACTAAGCAGATACTGTCTCCCTACAGAAACGTTACACTGCTTATGGGATGGTGTGCGTGGAAAATTGAGTCACTTTCCCAGCTGGGATGACACATGGTTGAATGGAGAAGTAGCTTAATGAAGAAATTCATAAAGCACATTTGTCTTTTCTGTCCTAATTAGCAGTGAAATAAATGTCCCGTTGCTTTATTTCTTACTGGTTAACTTGCCAAAAAGGCATATTAGCGTGTGCATGACATCCCATGGTGTTCTCACAGCTTTAAGCCCTGAATTAATACCATTTCTCTGCACACACCCAATTTCAAGCCTGTAACAGTTGGATCTATTGATACCTATGGTGTGGTGCTGAATGGCAGAAGGTCTAGCGTATGTTAGCTCAGGAGACCTTTTGGAGGATGTTTGCTGCATTTCTGAATATGCTAAAAGCGGGGAAAGAAATATCAACCTGCTCCAGGACTTAAATCCTTTGCTGGATTGGAGTCATTGTGCCTACGTAAGTTTCACCTGCAGTTTCCACCGGATATTTCTCCACTTGATATTGTAATCAGTTATTTGATGTCAGTGGGCACGGCTAATATTCTGTTGCTTCCACCCTAGTGCTGGGGTTGCATTTCCATGGTACCAGTATATACTTTATCTACGATGTTGTGAGGGTTATTGGATGTTTGCAAAGCACTTGGAGATCTAGGGGATAAAAGGTGCCATAGACATGCAAAGTTGATTAGAAGAGTTATATATATTTTAAAATTGCTATGCCAGGGCATTCCTGGAGACCCCAGAATAATCCTGGAGGGTTGGCAACCATCCCTGAAGCAGGAGCTGGGCTGCAGGGTACCGAGCTATAAGATGAGTAGCTTTGCTGGAAAATTAGATGGAGGAAGGAACCTAAGAGTTGCCAAGCTTCTTTGGGGCACAGGACCGCCCCAAGTGGACACCTGATTAGCTTTTGGTTGAGACCAGCTCTAGGTGCACAGATAGGCAGCAAAATTATAAAAAAATGCACTCTGACATTTTAGAAATATTCATCCTGAAGATTAAATGAAGCTTTGGGAACTGCCAATAAACATACATTGGGCTCCCGGTCTATACAGTGAAATTTTTTGGAGGGAAATGTTTCAGACACTATAGCCTGATTTTGAAAAAAACAACAAAAAACACAGGCAGAGAAACTCTTCAAAACTGACTCCTGACGGGGGCGTTAGAAGCATGTATTTTCAGTGCTCCAAGAAGATAAAGTGGAATGAAAATCAATGTGATAAAAGAATATAGACACATGGCAAAATAGACACATTTTTGATGCACTACCCTCAGATATTCCATTAAGTGATGCACCACCCAACTGTATTCCATTAAATGATTCCTTCAATGGAGAGAACAACATTTAAAGGCAATAAGATTAGTCATTAAAGAGGCCTCTGCAGTACTTCATTTCTCAGAGAATATGTTCAGGGACATTCTGACATCTAATTTCAAAGCAAAGCCTAAAGGGAGACTAGGGAATAAGATACAATTAACATTTTCTTAAAACTTGGGCTCAGTTATGCTTTGATTTAAGGCAGTCAGAAGTGAGTAAATAATTCATTCAGCAAAGTTAGCCTCTCTTGTCTCTTTACGGATTGTTTGTGAGCCACTTACAGTTTCCTCAGAATTACTAGTTTTTTGCAATTATTCATCAGACAATTTCTATGAATAATTTTTAGTGGTTCCTTTACCCCTATTCCATATTCGAATTTTGTGCTGTGTGAGTAAATCTTGATTGGACACCTAAGTCTCATGGTACTATCTCTATTTCCTGATTGGATCTGTGTCACTGTTAGACTCGTGTTTCCACTATAAATGGGTGTGGTTCTGAATTCAAAAAAATTTCACCTGGAAAAGTTTGATTTTTTCAGTAAAAAAACATCTAAAACTGAAAACTTTTGGCCAAAAATCAAAAACTTTTGGCTGTAAACTGAAAATGTTGATTCTGAAATGTGCTGTGGCACCTCGTAGGAGCTGTAATTGGGTGCCTCATTCCCTTATTTTTCAGTATGGGCCAGGGTCCCTGGCCAAACTACATCAGCCATGATTCACTACTGTCTCCCTTTTTGCTGAGCTGCTGCCATGCATCATGGGAGTACCTGTCTGTTAGGTATCCAGGGAGAGGTAGCTGGCCTGGGGAACTTGGATTCTAGAGGAAAATGGAGGCATGAGGCAGCCAAGCTATAATTATCACAAGGCAGTAAAATAGCATTTCCAAATCATAACTTTTCAGTTCTTAGGTGTTTGGTTTTTTATGGAAAAATTGAAACTTGCCATAGAAAGCAGACAATTTTCATGAACAAATTTTTAGTTGAAAACTCAATTATCCAGCAAAAAACCCCAAAAAACAGTTTTGACAGAAAATTTTTGACCAGCCCTAATAGTAACCTCTTACATATAACTAGATATGGACCCAAGCTGTGAGGTTCAAATCTGCAGTTGGAGCTAAAATTTCCCAACAAATGTTTTATACAATCTCTCCTTTGTATTTAACATGGCTAGGACTGGTATGCACAAGGCTGATGCCCTTATGGTAATAGAAAACTGAACTTAAGGTGGCTACTAACATTATAATATATTGTAGTCTAATATTGCGCAAAATCTGGACCAGGTTCTGTGTAAGATGGGAGTGCACTTAGGACATTTTAGGCAATATAGACATTTACATTTTAAAAGGCCCAGTCCCACTCTCCCTTTTTGTGTGTCTAAATTTGCATGTGCAAATAGAGTTGTTATATGTACATATAAATCAGATTTGGGGGTTGTTACGTAAATGGCTAATTCAGTGCATAGTTGTGATTTTTATCTAAAACTTACTGCAGTGCATTTATGAGTACATTATGATTTATCATCAATAATTAAACAAAACTACCATTGCCAAAAGAACAGGGTGATGCAGCACCCTTGCCTTAATTCATCGTGTTTGCAAATTGGTCAGTAAGTAAGTAAGTAACTCAGCAAAGTTCAGTGCTTTGCAATGATGTCTCAGACGTTAGTGTGAATTAGCGAGCTCCTGCTCTATTTGGCATTGAATCATGCCTGTTACAGCCGCTATGAAGAATTTATGTAGGCAGTGCAGTAGTGCTATTTGCTCAAGATTATAAAAAAATGTTCTCTCTGGGAGAAGTGCTAAAAAAGGGGTAGTCTTTTACTGCAGCTAAATCAAAGGTGAAGGCATTTTGTGGATGTCATTTCTTAAGACCAAGTCAAGGTATTTCCTTTAATTCAGTGGAACTATCACAGTGTAACTCAAACTAAATGAGCACAGAGCTGATGTGACTTCCAGGAATATCATTTTTAGACCAAGGCCATTTTAGTCTGCACTCAAAGGCAAATAGATTCCCAGAAGCTGAAGGGGAAAAAAAAGAACTTACAGAAGGTTTTGTTTTATTTAGTTATTTACATTTTAAAATATATGGGGAAAAAACAAACTAAAAAATCCTTTATGAAATTAACACATGGCATCCTCATTTCCAGGAAAAATATACTTTCTAATGGACGAACTATTTGTACAAAAACTATTTGTAGAAAATAGCCTCTCTCTCTCAGAGAGAGAGAGAGAGGCTATTTTCCAAAACAAAATTTATGCTACAGAGTTTTGTTTTATTCTTCTCTCCCATGTTATTTTCCTCCCATTGCTGACAGTGTAGCATGTGCATGCACGACGAGAGACATCAAGGCAAGGCGATGCTTTTGTGCCGCCCCATTGAAATCTATTTTCTGCTACAAGCTATTGAGAAATGAGTGATGTGTCTTTGCTGATTGAGATGTTACTGCTTGGGAGGTTTTCTGATATTATTGAGTGTTCTAGCTAGAATTAGTAAATCCATTCACATCATAGAGCTACGCAGAGAGGTGTCATGTGCTGTATGCAGTTGATATACTTCACCAGAGCGGGTACCTTCAATCCACTCTGTTAGTTACCCAGCTTGGACACTGAGGTCCAGATCCTCAAAGATATTGAGGCGTCTAGCTCCCATTGATCTCAGTGGGAGTTATCTTTGAGGACCTGGGCCTGAATAGCTAACTCCTGAGTCCCTACATCAAAGTTCAACAAATAAGGAGTATGGAGAAGAGTCATTCTGGTTTTTAAAAAATCATTCTTCTTTATTCCGTGAAAAACAAAATATTTTACAATTTTACATCCAATTCTCCACATCCCCCAGGGAGGAGACAGCTGCAGAGACAAACCTCTGATCCATTTACGCCCAACACGAGGGCCGAGCTGCAAGAACATTCACCAGGGTAACCTGTTGACTCATGTTCAGATTCCACCACTGAGCCGCAAGAGCCAGCATGATCTGGAGAAATGAGCCCTTGGCTGAGAGTTGAGTGGTCCTGAGTACTAATTCTGACTCTGTCATTGAGCTGCTGTGTAGGCTGGGGCATGTTACATCAGCTGAGATTTTCAAAGACAACTAGGGCCTTCCCACACACCTCTGATTTAAATTCATGTGAATTATACAGTTCAATCCCCTAGCTAGCCCTGAAAATCCCAACCTTTGCTTTATTTTCTCGGTTTGCCTATCTGTGAAAGGAGGATAATACCAATATTTGCCCACCAATCACAGAGGGACGGCGAGCACTGATTTGGTAATGTCTGTACAGAGCTTTGAACACGCAAAGTGCTGTGTAAATGCCAAGTGCTATTATAAATGGTGCTTAGACAATTAGTTTATTCCACAGCATGAGTCTCTGATGAGCAGTAATCTAGACAGTATTAAAATATAATATTATATATTAGTAGTAGCCTCAGCAGTCCAGTGGGGTCAATCAGCTGTGTTACTCTATTTCTGTGCCTAGGCTGACTGCAGAATGTAGACATAGGAACCCTCTGCTGTGCTATTAAGCTTTGTGCAATGAGCATCATTCTCAGATTGAATTATTATGGTCAGAACTTCTTCATTGCCTCTTCCCTGCCATGTATAATGGGTACAGAATGAGAAGAATGGCCCGGTGGTGCTAGTTTGAGAGATGGGTTCAATGCTCCGTTCTGTCACAGACTTCCTGTGTGACATTAGGCAAATCAGACTCCCTGTGCCTCACTTCCCCAGCTGTAAAATGGAGAAAAATGTACTTCTCTACAACACGGGGGTGCTGTGAGGATAAATCATTAAGCAGTATAAGGTGCTCAGATACTACGGTAATAGGGGTCATATGAGCACTTAAGACAGTATTTCCCCATGACTCACAGAAGGCACCTGCATTTTTAACCCCAAAAGTCTTCCCCCAAAGGTTCCACTAAGCATTTCCTTTTCAAGGCTTGACAATAGCAGTATATTTTATGTTGACGATGGCATTCATTACTTATGACTCTTAACAGTCATCTCTTTGGAGGAAGACAGTAGGCATGACTCTCTTCTCATACTGGTTTTATGCCCATATAATGCCATTGACTTAGTGGCTTTATTCCAGATTTCAACAGAACTTTCAAGCTGTTTCCCTGATGTGAAGCTGGTCAGGAATTCCCCCCACAGCCCCTCCCCAAAAACATTTTTAATATCCCCACCAATAAAAAACCTGAAACTTTTTATTTTCAGTATCCCAGTGAAAAAGCTGTAATAATTTTCCATTCTGTCAAAAAGCCATTTTCCATCCATTTTTTTTTGAAAATTCTGAAGCTGCTCTATCCTTGTGAGAATTCACACGTTGAGTTTCTTCCAAATTCTAGCTGGTTCTTGGTTATATTAGAATAATATTTTCCACTAACTTAGGACCTTCCATCTGAAGATTTCAAAACACTTATAGACATTAATTGCTTAAGCTTTATGACAGCCTGGTGAGGAAGCTGTGTATTATAAAACAGATGCAAATAGGTTAAGTGATTAGCCTAGGTCACAGAGCACATCAGTGGCAGAGCCAGGAATAGACCCCCAGCTTTCTGACTTACAATTAATTGTTCTCTCTCTCTCAGACCAAAGCAAATAGCTAGTCTATGGAAGAGTAAAAATCAAACTGAATAAACCTACAATTATCACAGCCTTGTAATCCAGCAGCTGTCTTCCTACAGTATCCAATCAAAATCCAAATGGAGATGGGTCCTAAATTCACTGAAGAGACTGGCTATTTCATCTGCTTACCAGTAACAGCTCAAGGTTTTATCACCCTCACTGGCACAAAATGCATTGCTTTTTAGTATTTTCTCCCTTATGGAGTTTCCTTTCATTTGCCAAGTCATCTATTTACGCGAAAGCTTGTTAAAAAGGGCCCCGCTGTTCAATAGCTGTATGGCAGCGGCCTCTGTATCAGTTCAGCCTAAACATTATTCTTTGCCTTAATTAAGTGGCTGCTGTGATTTGCATTAGATTCAAGCCAGTTGTCACTTTCAAGGGAATTCACTGACTTCCCAGTTGAAATGTGTGATGGGCGTAGACTTCAGAGCGCACCGCCAGATCTCTTGGGGTGGGAGTGGGGTGTCAATGGGACAGATTGTGTCCAGATATCCTGGTGGGATACTGGAAGTGGCAGTAGGGCCCACTTTTGAGAGTTCCTCCCAGTTTTGTTCCACAGTAAAGCTGATGTGGAAAGGTTAAAATGCATCAGGTTAAAATGCATTAAGGACTCTGAAAGTAAAGGGTAGGCACAAGGGCAGGGGCGGAGAGTTGTATGGGCCCGTGATGGCCGGGCTCCAGCAATATTCAGGGCTAGGAGGCCTGGCTACACTAATGTTTGGGGCCGGGTCTCTCCGCCTGCCGCCCCCACACGCCTTCCCTGAGTGTCCCCTGGTCCAGGGGCGGCTCCAGGCACCAGCGCAGCAAGCGCGTGCCTGGGGCGGCAAGCTGCAGGGGCGGCGTGCTGGTTGCCGTGAGGGCGGCACTCAGGCAGCCTTCAGCAGCATGCCTGTGGGAGGTCCACCGGTCCCGCGGCTTCGGCGGCAATTTGGCGGTGGACACGCCAAAGGCGTGGGACCAGCAGATCACCCGCAGAAACACCGCCAAAGGCCTCCTGACTGCCGTGCTTGGGGTGGCAAAAAACATAGAGCCGCCCCTGCCCCGGCCCCACTTGCTGCCCCCACGCACCTCCCCCAGGCTCCGGACCTGCAGCTCCACCTGACTCTGCTCTGCCAGTTCCCGACATCAGCTGTTGCTGCAGGGTCCTAGTGCCCCCTTCCACTAGTGGCAGGGCAGGCTGCCCTTACCCTGCCCTTCCCTTTTCCGGCGGGACCCTCCACCTGCACAGGGGGTCCCCCCTCCCGTGCTCCTGCCCCACGCTGGGCAAGGGGCAGTTCCATCCCCCAGCCCCAGTGAGGCTACAGTGAGGGACAGCAGCAGGGGCGGAGGCGCACATGTGATGGAAGCCCCCCCGCCCCCGGCACCCACCACAGGGGAGGCGAGGGGGCTTCCTGGCCCTGAGAGGGGCCCTAGGAGCACGTGCAGTGACAGTGGTGCAGGGTGAGTGTGCTGCCGGGGCGGGGGGGGGAGAGGGGGATCCCCTCTCCTAGAGCTCACTGCTGCCGGCGAGGAGAGTGCTGGAGGGAGTCCTCCTCTCTGGCCCCAGCCCTGGTGCAGCCTTCCTACACCCCAAACTCATCTCCAGCCCTGCCCCACCCAAGAGCCCACACCTCCAGCCAGAGCCCTCACCCCCCCCTGCACCTCAACCCTCTGCCCTAGCCCTGAGCCTCTCCAACGTCCCAAACCCCTCATCCCCAGTCCCAGACAGAGCCCTCACCCCCCTGCACCCCTATGCTCTGCCCTAGCCCTGAGCCCCCTCCCACACTCCAAATCCCTCATCCCCAGCCCCACCCCACAGCCCTCACCCCTACACCCCCTCCCATCCCCAAACTCCCTCCCAGAGCCTGCACTCCTCACCCCCTCCAGCATACCCACCCCTTGCCTCAGCCCGGAGCCTGCACCCAAACTCCATCCCAGAGCCCAACCTCTCATCCCTTCTCCACCCAAACTCCCTCCCAGAGCCTGCACCTCTCCTGCACCTTTATCCCCAGCCCAGGTCCTGCACCCCAGACCTCCTCCCCCCACCCAACCTCCCTCCCTGAGGCAGGTGGGGGGTGGAGTTTGTGGGGGCGGAGTTTGAGGGGGCAGGTTCTGGGCACCCCCAAAATTTCTACAAACCTGCCACCCCTGCACAAGGGACTGGTTGTTGCCATGGTGACTCCCCACTCAGGGCTGCTCTTGGGGTGTATTCTGCTTTAAGTGGCGATAAACCTGAACCACGAGGAGCGGAACCACGAGGTTTGGTACCCAGAACTGAACTCTGAACTGAGTCCTGACAGCTGAGAAAGTTAGCAGCCAGCTATCAGCTTTGCAGCTGGGGATCAGCCGCTATAGGGGGGTGAACCAACCCCCTGGAGCCAAACCCCTTCAGGATTTTGGACAAGTTCAGACTTGGTTGCAAACTATAGAGCTTGGGCCCACTTATGTTTTCCAGTTTTTGGGTAAGAACAACCAATGTGATTGACAAGAATATTCAAAGGGGGAGGAATTAGAACACGGACCATGTCATATAAAGGTGCTCTGACACAGCCTTCATAGCAGAGGCCAAGAGATAGAGAGCAGCCCATTCTGCTGTGCCTTTAAATTAAGGCAATACTAATTAAGGGGTTGTCTAAATGAGTCAGATGAGATGTTTCAGAGGATGGGGAGTTGTGAGTAATAATCGTGATCTGAAACAACCATCGCCATACCCTGTAACCATAACGATCCCTGCTATGAAAAGAGGTTAGCTGGTATTGGTGAAAGCATCTCATTACACACTGAATGGCCATCCTCAGCCCCTTCAGAAGGAGACAGGCTGTCTTTTAATACAGCTTTCAGTACAACTCCATTACCAGAAAATATGTTGAGCAAGAGAAAAAGGAGAAAATAAAATGGCCCACCAGAAAACTAACCTAGCATGACCCTGAATCATCCATATTAACAGTTAATTGTGCCTAGTAGAGTCATATTCCAAGGAGAAACTGAAGCCAATATGAGAAAAAATATCTGAGGGTACAATGGATAGATAACTGACTGTGAATAAATTGACTTAGGTAACCTTACAATGTGAAAAAAACTCTATTAACATTTACAGTTGCATCTCAGGCCATTTAGGTATTCCTGAGGAAATTGCTATATAATGTCCTGAAACCATCTAAAGACATTAATGCACCAGATTCCAATGTGAATCCAAGGTAACTCCACTGACCTCAGTGTAGCTAGTCCTGACGTGGTTAGCTCAGTGCAAAGCTCCATGGTAACAACAGGGATAGACGCAATGTTTTCCTGCTGCAAAATCACAGGCCTCTACCACCGAGTTAAAGGAAAGCCTCTTTTAGCTATTAAAAATCCGGGGCCTAGGATACACAGTTGAGCAGTTCTGACACCAGCCAGCAGAGGGCAGCAATATATCACTCAACTCCAGAAAGGGGGGGGGGGGGGGAAGCAGCCCAGCCCTGTTTACCAGCCAGAGTATGTAATACACAGTTTGCTGGCAAAACAGGGAGCGCACTGAACACTCAAGCGCTCCGGGGCACAAAAGAGTACCATAATGGGAGGGGCTAAGATATAAAAAGACCCCTTGTTACCAAGCTTATATAGTGTAATAAGATAAACAAACAGTAGCTAATTTAACATAGATGGGAACAGAGAACAACAGGATCAAGGATAGGGGAACACTCAGAAAGAACTCCTTGGTCAGGATCTGTATTAAATAGTTACCCACCCTCTGGATTGTGTCTCTGAGGGGATGAAAGGGAAACTGGACTTAACATCTTTCTTATGGCATGTGTTTGGAGAATTACTTCCACTTCTGCTCTGTTCTGTTCTATTTTTTCCCCCTTCAGAGTAAGGTTGCCAATTTTGGTTGGATGTATTCCTGGAGGTTTCATCACATGACATAATCTTTAATTAAAGATTAATCTTTAATTCCTGGAGACTCCAGGCCAATTCTGGAGGGTTGGCAACCCTACTTCAGAGGGAAGACTGTTCCAGTGACGAATAAGTCGAACAATATTTGTTAGACGTACAGACTATAGCACCAAAGAAGTAGTTGTTGATATTTGTTGTTTCACGGAACCTGGTAGGTTTGTGGTTCACATTAGGGCTCTGATTTGTCAAATATATTTAGCTGTTTGTTTATTATTACAGTATTAACTTCCCCAAACTTGCAAAGGTCATGAGTTTGGCTTAAAAATCATGAGATTTTCTAAATTGTGGGATTTTTTTTATTTGCCTTCTGGCTTTGAAGTTCTAGAGGGTAGCTGCCTGCCCCCAATGTGTGTGTGAGCTTCTAAGGGTCAAAATCCAGCCTGATACACACATGCAAACCTGGGCCCTTCACACTGGCTGCTAGGAGGGGGCTGCCCTGACCTCCCTCCACGCCCAAGGTGGGGAAGCTGCCATTCAATCCATCTCCATCTCCCAGCTGCATAACTATCCCATGCACCTCCCTCCAGCTCCTCACATCCCCCTGCAATCCCCTTTCTGCCCATGTCTCCCCCTGCTCCTCATTCCCCTAAATTGGCTTCCCTCTCAGGCTCTCCGTGTTCTTTTTACAGCATCTCCACTGCTCCTCACAGTCCCTGTATCCCAGTAGTGTCTTATCTAGAGCCCCCCAAAAAACCATAGAGTGGCAACCATTTTGCCTGTCAGCATGGCTTCAGTGTCACTGGAAAAAAATGGGGGGGGGGGTGCAGTGCAACCCTACTTCCATATGCAAATAAGCTATAGGGAAATGGGAGGTATCTTGCTGGCTTCTGCCCCGCTGACATGAATGGGGGATGATGGCCATTTTGAAAAATGGAAAATTCGCCAGCTGGCAGCCTTTCAGTGCATTTTCATGAGGCAGATAAAAAACAACTAGAATTGCTAGAGTCGTGATAAAATCATGAGTGTTAGCAATGCTGAGTATGGGAGTGACTATGCAAATGAGATTATGTCATTTCAATGTGGGTGTGATTGTGTTAATACCTGTTTTGAGTGCTCCCTCCCCAAGCATCCCCAGTGTGAAGTGCTTGTTTCCAGCACACAGAGGAAGCTCCATGTGAGTTGGGTACTTGTGTAGTTAGCTGCACTTTTTCTCCTGGCAAACCCAGCTCCTGAGTGCTCTTCGCCTGTGCGGAACAGTAGGACACGCAAGTAAACCATGTCTGTCCAGAAAACCATGTCCCTCCACTAGGAAAGTTTTGCTGGTAGAGCTATATCTTAGTGTAGACACAGCTTATAACAGCAAAAGAGGGAGGTTTAGGTTGGACATTAGGAAAAGGTTCCTAACTGTCAGGGTGGTTAAACACTGGAATAAATTGCCTAGGGAGGTTGTGGAATCTCAATCTCTGGAGATATTTAAGAGTAGGTTAGATACTGTCTAGACCATCCCTAATAGACATTTATTTGGTCCTGCCATGCGGGCAGGGGACTGGACTCGATGACCTCTCGAGGTCCCTTCCAGTCCTAGAATCTATGAATAAGAGTGTTTTTGCTGGCATAGCTTATGCAAATTCCCTGAATGAAATAAACTCTATTGACGAAAGGACTTTCATGCTGGTATATGTGTGTCTATACGAGTGCATTTGCTGGTGTAAAAAGGTTGTCAAAAATACCACGCCCTGACATTACTGTACAGCAAAAATTTCTAGAATAGGCTTGCCCTTAGCGTGTGTGGAGGCTTTGTAGAGGTATGGGATAAACAGACAAACGACAAGGAAACAATGATCCAGGTTTCATGCAGATGCTTTTAGTGAAAAGGAAGAAGGAGCTAGAAATGCAGAAAGGGAAGGATTGGGTACGCAGACTATTTTGAAATAGGAAAATGTTTGGGCCTCAGTAGCTCTTTAATTGGTCATTTTCTTACATTTCATGAAGAGCTTTGGAAACCTGTGTCTCTACTGTTGAGAGAAGCTCAGTATGGTTCTGTGTGGGAAGTTTTGTATGTACTGGGGGCTTAGAGCAGTGGAGAGCCAACTGGGGCTGAAATATTTTTATTTTCCATTTTAAAACTCCAGGCTGACTTTAGGACTCATGGCAGATACCTCTCCCGGGCAGCCCAGGAAGGAGCTTAGCTGGCAGGTATGTTACATACAGGCTTTGTTTTACCATGCTAGTGCTTCCCATGCAGCACTGTGTGTTGAAACATTCAGTACGACTCGATAGCTGGGAGCAGTGGTATGTCAGAGACTGATACTGGTAGGTTAAAAATCACATATTTGACAAATGCAACATTTAAAAGAGAACTATTGTGAACATTCTGGTTGGTTTTGCACTGTCTGTGCTGTTAGGTGGCTTTTTTTCCTGTGCTGCTAGTAGGGTGACCAGACGTCCTGATTTTATCGGGACTGTCCCGATATTTCCTTGTTTGTCCTGCGTCCAGACCAATGTGCGGTCGGGACACTGGAAAAACAAGTAAATGCTCCGGAGCCTGGAAGTGCTCGCGTCCCCGTCCCCCCCACCCCGGTTCCGCCCCCGCCTTCCCCCATTGGCTCCCTCCCCAAATCCCCACCTCTTCCCCAGGCTCACCATTCCTCCTCCCTCCACAAGCGCTGGAGGGAGGCCCTGGAGACGCAGGGGAAACGCGGGGCCGGGGTGAGTGAGAGTCCGGCCTGGCCCCAAGCAGGCAGGACTCAGTCGGGCGGTAGGGAGAGTAGGGGGGCAGCCCGCGGGGCCAGGTGGCGGCTGTTGTCCCCCCCCCGACATTGCACCCCATAAGGCTTTATGGAAATATGCTTATAAATGTATATATGACATAACTGGAATATGTTTTATGCTACATATGCCAGGTAACATATTTCCGTGAAGGTTATGATCTGCTGAATCCTATTTGTATGCATGTATCATTTTTGTGTTCGAAGTTATGAATATTGGCAGTGTACTTGCTTGATTTCTAAGTAGTCTTAGTAAAGCATTTGGTCAGCTTCTTGAGAAAGGAATGTGCATGTTAAGTGTCCAATCAAGAAGCATTTAACGGACAATGGATCTTGGAAGGCTCCAATCCACATAAGAAGTCTACTTGAGGACGTTCAAGGCAGCATGTGAACCATGGCTGCTACCTGTAAGTTCTGAGTCCTGCATGGACATGTGACTAAATATTATCTAGACCATCCCTAACAGGTGTTTGTCCAGCCTGCTCTTAAAAATCCCCAATGGTGGAGATTCCACAACCTCCCTAGGCAATTTATTCCAGTGCTTAACCACCCTGACAGGAAGTTTTTCTAATGTCCAACCTAAACCGCCCTTGCTGCAATTTAAGCCCATTGTTTCTTTTCCTATCCTCAGAGGTTAAGAAGAATTTTTCTCCCTCCTCCTTGTAACCACCTTTTATATACTTGAAAACTGTTATGTCCCCTCTGTCTTCTCTTCCCTAGACTAAACAAACCCAATTTTTTCAATCTTCCCTCATAGGTCATTTTTTCTAGACCTTTAATCATGTTTGTTGCTCTTCTCTGAACTCTCTCCAGTTTGTCCAGATTTTCCTGAAATGGGGCACCCAGAACTGGACACAATACTCCAGTTGAGGCCTAATCAGCGTGGAGTAGAGCGGAAGAATTACTTCTCGTGTCTTGCTTACAACACTCCTGCTAATACATCCCAAATGATGTTTGCTTTTTTTGCAACAGTGTTACACTGTTGTCTCATATTTAGCTTGTGATCCACTATGACTCTGAGATCCCTTTCCGCAATACTCGTTCCTAGGCAATCATTTCCCATTTTGTATGTGTGCAATTTATTGTTCCTTCCTAATTGGAGTACTTGGCATTTGTCCTTAATGAATTTCATCCTATTTACTTCAGACCATTTTCTCCAGTTTGTCCAGATCATTTTGAATTTTAATCCTGTCTTCCAAAGCACTTGAAACCCCTCCCAGCTTGGTATCGTCCGCAAACTTTATAAGTGTACTCTCTTTGCCATTATCTAAATCATTGATGAAGATATTGAACAGAACCAGACCCAGAACTGATCCCTGCGGGACCCCACTCATTATGCCCTTCCAGCATGATTGTTATCCTTAACCATGAGAGGTCCTCCTCAGGTTAAGGAGAAAAAATTATCACCCTCCTCTTTATAACAATCTTTTATATACATGAAGACTGTTATCATGTCTCCCTTAAGTCTTCTCTTCCTTAGACTAAACAAACCCAATTTTTGTTTACTGTCACAATAAGTAAAATAACAAGAGATACTGTATTGATTGGACAGGACCAGGGAAGGAGGGACACTGAGGTAGAGTAGTGCTGCATGATTCTGGGGTTCCTATTATAGACTCCAAGGGTCCCTTCATGTGCTGCATAGGACATAAGGCCTTGTCTATAGGCTGCTTTAAAAAGTGATTGTAAAGGCAGAACTGCAGAGAACATATTTGTGTGTCTGGTCGCAAGGGTCTGAGAGTAAGAGGAGAAGGTCTATATATCTATCTATGTGCGCGTAGGGTCCTCATCACCCTAATATCTGAAATCAAGAGGCTCAGGGGCTTGGCCAGAAATTGGGATGATCTTTGAGGCTAAGGCTTAGGCTCATCTCAGCCAAAGTTCAAATCCAAACATCTCTCAAAGTTAGGGGGTTGCTATTGAGGCAGAAGGTTGATTTGGCATATTATAGAAACATTGTCCTGTTCCAAGTGGGAGTTAGGATCCAGGTTTCTGGTCTACACCATCTCTCTAGATATTATAAATCTTCAGTCTGCCCCAGGATAACAGAGATCATCAGGCCACACCCACAGACAAACACCCACACCAGGAGCTGTTCCGACATGGAATCATAGAATCATAAAAGATTAGGATTGGAAGAGACCTCAGGAGGCCATCTAGTCCAACCCCCAGCTCAAAGCAGGACCAACCCCAACTAAATCATCCCAGCCAGCGCTTTGTCAAGCTGGGCCTTAAAAACCTCTAAGATTCCACGACCTCCCTAGGTAACCCATTCCAGTGCTTCATCACCCTCCTAGTGAAATAGTTTTTCCTAATATCCAACCTAGACCTCCCCCTCTGCAACTTGAGACCATTGCTCCTTGTTCTGTCATCTGCCACCCCTGAGAATAGCCTAGCTCCATCCTCTTTGAAACCCCCGTTCAGGTAGTTGAAGGCTGCTATCAAATCCCCCTTCACTCGTCTCTTCTGCAGACTAAATAATCCCAGTTCTTTCAGCCTCTCCTCACAAGTCATGTGCCCCAGCCCCCTAATCATTTTCATTGCCCTCCTCTGGACTCTCTCCAATTTGTCCACATCCTTTCTGTAGTGGGGGGCCCAAAACTGGACGCAATACTCCAGATGTGGCCTCACCAGTGCTGAATAGAGGGGAATAATCACTTCCCTTGTTCTGCTGGCAATGCTCCTACTAATGCAGCCCAATATGCCGTTAACCTTCTTGGCAACAAGGGCACACTGTTGACTCATATCCAGCTTCTCGTCCACTGTAATCCCCAGGTCCTTTTCTGCAGAACTTCCACTTAGCCAGTCGGTCCCCAGCCTGTAGCAGTGCCTGGGATTCTTCCATCCTAAGTGCAGGACTCTCCACTTGTCCTTGTTGAACCTCATCCGATTTCTTTTGGCCCAATCCTCCAATTTGTCGCAGTCACTCTGGACCCTATCCCTACCCTCCAGCATATCTACCTCTCCCCCCAGCTTAGTGTCATCTGCAAACTTGCTGAGGGTGCAATCCATCGCATCATCCAGATCATTAATGAAGATGTTGAACAAAACCAGTCCCAGGACAGACCCCTGGGGCACTCCACTCGATACCGGCTGCCAACTAGACATAGAGCCATTGATCACTATTCGTTGACCCAACGAATCCAGAGGGATAATGTCTTTATAGAATGTCAACAGCTCCAGTATCATGAAGAACAAATATAGAGACAGCCTTATACCCCCCAGAGCAGTATGTGCAGTTCATACTTTTTTCAATCTTACATGGGACATCTAGCAAACTGTGTTTTGAAGTCTTAGACCTTCTAGTTTTGGGCAGGTTTCAACACTCAGTGTGACAGAATTCTCTGCCATTCTTAGTGCTATTCAGCTATGAAACTGGATCACAATCTCACCTTGCTGTGGCAGGGGACCGGTAGGGCTGGAATGACATTTTCCTAACAGTATTGGTATATCCTGGAAGGCTTTTAAACAAATTTTTTTCCTTTTGCAAGATGAGCAAGAACCCATGACAGACTGTCGCTCTAATCATCACTGCATGGAATGCATGAGCGCATCGTTTCACTTATGATTGATTTGTGCCTTTGGAATGCCCATGAGGTCACTGATTGCAATAATGATGTAAGTGAGAGTGGAAAATTTTAGTATCAAAATTAATAAAGCCAGCACGGATCAGACCTATTCTTGGCTTCCTCTCCACCAGTATTGAGGTTGAGTGCAGTGACATCCAGGTGTGAGTGCAGTTTAAAGATACTTCTGGCACATTATGCACTAACAGACTGGGTTAGTATTATCCACTGCTTTCTGGGCTTTGCCTTGTCAGGTTATTGTTCCCACTTATAATGCGGCCATTGGTCAGTCTCACTGTGTTTCCTGTCTCCATGGTAACATGGGAAATCTGTGAAACGGATCTGAGTTTAACTTTTGAGTCAAACTCTGCATTTCACTTTAAACAACAAGTGGGAATTCTGCTACTGTCACACTTAGATTATTTTCAGTGCACGGAATTCTCTGCCAAGCAGAAATGGAGGACAGTGCATGGCTGCTGAGGTTTCAAATAGTTCTCATATGTGTCAGCTTATTCCCTTTGCACAAGCAGCAAGGGCGAGCTTTCTACAGCACCAATAGAGCCTTGGAAATAGGCTCAATAAAAGGAGCTCAGGCTATCCAGCTAATTGAATTTTATTAGAGGATATTTAAAAAAAAAAAACAATACAGAAAATTTGAAGCGTTAGTTATTGGTCATTGGGGGTAACATACAGAGTATGGGGGTATGTTGGTGTTTTGGGGCTGGGCAGCACACATAGTATATACAGACTGTAATGTCCCCAATGAGGGGTGGGTAACCATTGGGCGGGATCAGGAAACAGTCGATAAGCAGTGAGGGTCTAACGCCCATACGGGAAGTGGAGACAGTCATGGGTATAAGTAAGCGGGCTGGGTAATGGGGATGGGGTGACCCTCACGTGGCGGGATTCAGCTAGGTTTGGTGGGTTTAGGGCTCAGGGGATAGGGTCCAACAGGGGGTGTGTGTGGGTGCACGAGGTCTCCCCGGCTCACTCTCGGTATTGGCGGTGGCCGGTGATGTGCTCGATGTAGATGTCCCGGGACCAACGATCTTCTCCTTTCATGTGATGGGTAACACAAGTTTTCTGAAAAGCCTCCTGTTTGGCTGGTTTAGTGACTGCATTAGTGCCTGCTGCTTTCTAGGAAACTGCAGCGTGTCTCCAGGTAGACACAGGGCACAGTACAAATACATTTGTTTCTCTGTGTTCACAGCAGTTATCAGTTCCCAACAGCCCTGGGTGCTGTAGTGAGCACTGAACAGCTAGTTCTTATGCTTGTCTAGAAACTGACAAATTCCTATTGGGCCAGTCGACGTATTTAGAACTTCTGTCTCCAAGGACTTCTGTCTGGAGGGGGAGGGTCTTAAATTGCTTCATCACTTTAGCTTTAAGGTTAGTGACCTTATTTTACTAATTAGAAAACAGATGCACAGAAATATTAAGTTACACAGGAAGTGTGTTGCAGAGCTGGAATTCCATCCTAGATTGACTCCCAATTTTGGGCTTTAACTACAAGATGCCCAGATACCATGATGATGGGTGCGTTATATATGCCTGTAATGAAAGGCTTATCATGAGGGCTGGTCTAACATTTTCCTTCAAAATCTTTTTTCGATGGAAAATTGTGGTTTTCTCAAAACAATTCATTTGTTCAAAAAGTGTCTGTGTTTCTCAAAAAGGTTCGATTTTTTTCATCAGAAAACCCCAAACCCAAAAGCTGAAAAAGTTTGGCTGAGAACCATAACATTGTGTTGTTGTTGTTGTTTCCGTTTTTTTGGGTAGTGGTGGCAGGGAGAGGGGGTGGATGAAACAAAGTTCCACTAAAAGTTTCTATGAAAATTCTTTGTTTTCATTTTCTTTGAAATTTTCAATGGCAATAAAAAACCTGATTAATGCAGTTTATAATGATCCCAAGCCTCAGACTGATTTGATGAGATCCTCCTAAACACTCAGGATCAGCACCTTAGCTGTCGTTAAGTCAGTATAGTGCCATAGATGTCAATGGAGCTAGTCCAATTTACACAAATGAAAGATCTGGCCCACCCTTCTTCTGCCAGACCCACAGAACGTGAACCAAATCAAACATTGCTTCCTCTGAGCTTCCCAGCATGCTCTTCTTCTCCAGCTATGTCTGTTACAATGAGCTAAGATGGGTGAGGTGATAAATTTTATTGGACCAACTTCTCTTGGTGAAAGAGACAAGCTTTTGAGCTTACACAGAGCTCTTCTTCGGGTCAAAGGAGGGATTGTTGTAATGAGCCATAAATCCGGAGTCTTTATTGAGTCCGTGATTTTTAGTGTCTAACAGAGTTATGAATTGAAGCTCTCAGGCTCATCTGTTGAAGGTGTTGTGCAAGTTTCCGTTGAGGACAAGGAGAGGTCAGATACGGAGTGAAAAACGATCTGGTGTTTTTGTCTTTTAATCTTCGGGACCAGCTCATGTTGCACCTTGTATAGCATCAAGCTCTGTGGTAGCCCCTCTCATTGCTCAGGCGGGAATTTTGGAACTTCAGAAACCTATAACAAATTGCATTTCTGTAGCATCAGTCTCAGTTGGGCCCTTTGCAGGTTTAATCATTACAATTAATAATAATTAAAAACAGGTGAAAGCAGCCGGGAATAAATGCCTTTCTGAGCTAGTTTCAACGCTGTTGCAAACTGCATGCTCTGAATCTAAGAAAGGAGCCGTTGCTACCCGTGAGGGCAACGTTACAAAAGGCCCTGGCTGGCTCCCAGGGTCTCAATCTACTAATTAGGGCCATAGACAGTCAGCCAGTTCTGCCCCTAACGATCCGCAAGAGAACACAGGCTAATAAAAGATGAGACACGCATACTGGACCGCAGCCACGATGTGCTGTAGCTTTATTAGTCACGAACGAGCCTTTCCAATACATGTGGGATTTCACGGGGAATCAGGATCACCTGTGACAGCTGCACACCGGGGAAGGGTCTCACAAGCCCACCCGCGTTTGTTACAAACTGTTGATTCCAGCAGAGTGCCAATAGCATAAAACCTGAGGAACACAGGGTGAACCATGTCCTCTGTGTTTAAAGGACCATAGCATGTGGGGCCACAGCCTCGCTCAGTCCCCCCCCCCCTCACCCCCATACCACCAGATGGTGCAAAGGGGAATTAAAGCTGCCTGAAGAATTCCCCTAGTAGAGAGGGCTTTGGATCAAGCCCTAAATCACATGGGTTGAGGGCTGCTATGCAGCTTTGCTAGAAAACAATTTGTGAAGCCCTTCCTGTGTTTTACTTACATGCAAAAGGTGTTTCGTACTGGAATAGAGGAAATTGGTTTGTGTGTGTCTGGGGGTGAGGGGACTACACAATAGTTCAAACCACAGTACATTCTGGGCAGGAACATGGCCAGGAACCAGCGCCCTGCACACATCTGCTGGCTGCATGGCTCCCAGGAGGGTAACTCTGCAATGGGGAACCCAGCTCATCTGGCCTTGCTGAAGGAGCCTCCAGGAGAAACAGAGGTGCTGATGCCAAGGACCCAGTCTTGGAGTCATGGGACCCCCATTGAGCACAGAGGAGGCCCAATCACTAAGAAAGGTTCGCGCCCAGAAAGTTAGCAGAAAGGGACAGCTTAGCACACCCCTATAATATCATGACACACACCCTAGCTCATCTGTGCAGCAGAGGGCAGGAGTTTGCTTTTAATCAGAGGTTCCAGTGGAGCCTTGATCCAGTTCTGCCAGCGCACCCGTTATCTCTGCGTTTATCCTACCTAGTAGATAGGGATAATTGACACAATTTCATTTAGAGCTTATCCTTAGTTAATTAATTGAATTTAATTATCTATTTTTTCTCTTTTCCCCCCATTAATAAGCTAATAATCTAGTAGCTGAGACATTTGATCAAAGTGTTGAAATATTTCCCAGATTGGCTAATGGGAAGCTGTGAGATTCTTTTCCCTCATGCCCACATGTGCCCTGGTGACTAGGGAATGTTCTATCTCAGCTCATCTCCTTTCTCTCCCTCTAGAAATGCACCCCCATGAGCTCTAAGCCGCTGGGATGAATAACACCAAGCAATGCTCCATTCTCCCATGCATCATATGTCGCCTGACTTCTTCAAGTGTAACCACTTCAGGCCACCAGGGACCTCTCCCACCTCTGTGTTTATACAGCACCTTTCACAATGGGAGCTGATCCGGAAAGGGGCCTGTAAGCTAACGGATCACTAACATCTACTGGGTGATAGCGAGCTCACTGGCACACTTAGTGGCCCACCTTTACTTTCACCACATTGCAAAACCTCTGGCCATTAGCTTGGAGGAATTTCCACTCAGCCCGCCAGCTGACTGTGAAATCTCACCAGGCCATTAGAACTTCTCTTTTGCGTAACTTAAAATGTAGCTTCCTGCTAACCACTGCAAAATGGCCCTCCTCCGAGCCACAGGGGCCTTTCCCTGATGACTGATTGACTGGTGCCCCCTCCTGCACTCAAACCTTCCCATTCATTTCCAATCATTTCAAAATGTGTTGGTGACATTTTCTTTTTATTCACTGTTTGTTACCTGTGGCAAAAGCGGCCAGTCCTGAGTCTCTGGGCATTAACCCTATGGAGGCTGCAGATGGAGAGACACAAAATCCCCTAAGCATTTGCTTGCCTGGGCCTAGCTAATTGTTCTAAGGGTTAGTTTAACTTTCTGACTAAAATAAAGAACTTGTGCTTGATTTTCACCCTTCTTTATCCAGACCAGAATCAGGTTATTGCTTTGCAAACCAGGCCAACGCCCATTGTATGAAAGGCATCGAAGTACACCCCGCTGGCCGAGACCCTGAGAGCCCAGGGCTACGAGGTCCAGATACATGCCTTGATCGTGGGACCCCTGGGCTCGTGGGAGCCCCACAACGAGCTGGTTCTGAGAGCGTGCGGAGTCGGTCGACGCTACGCCTGGCTCATAAGACAGCTCATTGTGCCGACACCATCAGGTGGTCCAGAGACATTTATACGGAACACATCACGGGACATCGTCAATACCACATTGAGTAACCGAGACCGCTGACCAGGGAAATAACCCACTTCCTTCCCTGACGAACCGAGGGATGCACCCCACTCATGTACTCATTCGCTACACCGATACTGACTTGGACTCCTTATACATTCCATGGGTGGCGTACCCGAGCCCACTTATCCACTGACACTTTAAAAACTCTTGCACCCCAATCTGGGTCTATGCTGGTTATATGATATGTATGTATCTCTTCACCCTTGCAACCGATACCTGTAATCCCTCATAACTCAAGCCTGACCCCAGATGTACAGTACCTTCCCTCTTAACTTGTGTATATTTAATTTTAAACATTAACTTTAATAAAATTTTTAAATTTGCTTAACTGTGCTTCCTGCAAAAGTACAACGTGTCTTGTTCATCTGCCCCCGTGATCCAAATGGGCCGGGCTGGGGGAAGCATCCTCGAGTGTGGAAAGGTTACACGAGATAAATGCAAACCCTGGAAAGTGCCCCTTTCCCCCGCATAGTACACTCAGCACTTTGGAAAGCTGGCTTGATGACTTCCTCCCTGGGAGAATTATCTGCCTGGATACACAATTATAAAGGGGCTGGCAACCAATGTGCTCCTAACGTGTCTATGAAGGCAGTATTAGGCTGTAAGGCTGGCTGTGTGTGTGTGTGTGTCATTTTGCAGGTGTTGCATGTCAGACTCAGAGAGACAACCACATTGATTCCACGGCCATGTCATTCTCCGATGCCGCCATTCATAGGGTAGCCCTCATATGCCCTGCATCCTCCATTGATAGCTGGGCTATAGGATAATGTATGACTTTGCATTGTTTCCTGATAGGGCAGCTAGTTACAAGTGGCAAGCAGAAGGGACCATCAATGAGCTGAGGGAGTTTCAGGCCAGTCCTAAAGGCCAGGCGACTCCATCACAAAAAGCACCGTGACAATTGGCACACTGCCTGGTAGCTCTGCTCCGGCCCCGAGAGGCTGGGGGGAAGCATATTGATGGAGGGTAGAGTGGGTCGCTTGCTCTGCTCCTAACTCTGCTGTGTCCTGTTTGCGTCAGCTGGTTTTTCAAGCAGCCACTAATTTTGAGAGCCCAGCCTGGGGGTGTTGCCAGGGCTGGCTCCAGGGTTTTGGCCGCCCCAAGCAGCCAAACCCCCCCACCCCCCCAAAAAGCTGCGATCGCGATCTGCGGCGGCAATTCAGCAGGAGGTACTTCACTCTGAGCCGGAGTGAAGGACCGTCCGCCGAATTGCCGCCGAATACCTGGACCTGCCGCCCCTCTCCTGAGCGGCCGTCCCAAGCACCTGCTTGAGAAGCTGGTGCCTGGAGCCGGCCCTGGGTGTTGCATTAAGCATCCAACAAACGAAAGCATGCAGAAGCAGAGCTTGCTTTTAAACAGTCTTCCCCCAGCTTCCAGTCCCTAACCTTTTACCAGCACTCCATTCAAATTGGGTGGGGGTGGGGCCAGGACCGGTGCTAACATTAAGGCAAACTAGGCGGTTGCCTAGGGCGCCAAGATTTGGGGGTGCCAAAAAGCGGTTCCCCCAATTTTTTTTTTACAGCGTTCCTGGGCTGGGCTGCCGGCGGCGCACTGACACATGCGGCTCAGACTCCCTCTCCCAGCGCAGCGGCCGCTCCACTTCTCCCGCCTCCCAGGCTTGCGGCGCCAATCAGCTGTTTGGCGCCACAAGTCTGGGAGGGGAGGAGAATTAGAGCGGGGGCGGCGTGCTCGGGGAGGAGGCGGAGCAGAGGTGAGCTGGGGTGGGGAGCTGCCACACGGCTCCCCGGGGGGGGAGCTGCTGGGGGGAGGGCGCCTCAGGGCGGGGGGGGGAGCTGCCGTGGGGGGGCGCCTCAGGGTGGGGGGGGGGCGGGGAGCTGCCACAGGGCTGGGGGCGGGGGCGCAAGGTGGACGTTTCGCCTAGGGCGCAAAACTTCCTTGCACCGGCCCTGGGTGGGGCGAATCAAGCGGGGCAGAATTCTCTGTGTGTTCCCTTGGGGTGTCATTTAAAAATGACCGTGCTAAAATTACTGTGTCAGCCTCACATTAGATCTCAGCCCCCAATCATTGCCCTCAGCCTCCCACTATGGCAGCTCAAGGCTGGCATTGGTTATGGAAATTTATTTACCTTTGTAGAAAGGGAAAAATAATGGACCCCCATTTTGAAAGGCTCTATTTGTTATCCTGATGTCATTGGGCCACGCTCAAGCTAATCTATTTCCAATCTTGCCAGCCTCACGTCTCAGGTAGCGTTATCAGGCCTCTTGACTTGTATAGTAAATCTTGGAGTCCCTGGGCCCTTTAGCCCTGTGCCAGTTTCTTGTCCATTAAGGAGGGAGGGGTCAGTGTTGATAGTACAGGGGATTCGCATTACTGGGGCCCATCAGCACCATAGCAGAGCTGCTGTTAAACTAGCCTGGGGCCAAGCTGCAAACCTAGGGCCAATTTCAGAGGTGACGTAAGCGAAATGCCAGGGGCTGTAGCTGCCCTGCCTCTAGCGCCAACTCTTCATCTTTCGGTTCGTGGCTTTTCCTGTTATGCCTGCTCCTTTGCTGCTCCCTTGGTGTGGAGCTTACGCCCGCTGGGTCAAACCAATGCCTAGTTAGGCAGGGTGATACACCCTGCATTTCCCTGTGTAAAATGTCTACTTGCGCTCTGAATGGAGTCATCCTCCCCCAGTGGTGGGCAGGCCCATTCTGCACCCCTTCCTGAGGCTGGTGCCTGTGCTGGTTCTGGGTCGCTTTACATTCCACAAGGGGCGACACAACAACCCAGCTGTTGCATCTTCCCAGAAACGTCCTAGCGCAGGTCACAGAGCATGTGGTAGCTTTAGTGCTGATATTTGATTGTTTGTATGTCCAGTCAGCTGAAAAATCATCACCTCTTCTGGAATGAAATGCTACTGGCAAGCTGGGCTACGGGGCCTTACACATGCTTTTGAGAGGCAAAGTTTGGCTGCCCCGCTGTGCCTGTTTGATCAGCGATCACGGGAACAGGCTCTTGGCCAGGCGTTTCATGGGAGTCAGACATACCACCAGCAGAGCCTTTGTAAGAATTGTAATGAGCTGTCCCTCCTGCCTCTGACAATGACATTTCCCAGCACTATGGTTCCCTTCCTTTTCCATTTGCCTCTCCACTGAGAAATGGTGAAATACAAAGTGTTTAAAATGCATGAGCTAAACTTTAAAAAGCATGAGATTAAAAATAAAACAGTAATTGGTGAGGGGTTTTTTTATTATTATTTGTCTTTCAATTTATGAAGCCTTTAGGGGTCATGTTTTCAAGCTTTTAGCTCCAATGAAGAAAAAAAAAACATTCTAAAAAACCCCAAGATTCTCATATAATCAAATGCCTCCAGAAGCAGGAGCTTTAAGAAAACACCAAATGTTGCAAGGTTCACGAAAGTTGGCAAAACTGCAAAACCAATTCTTTTTCTTCTGGCCAGTTTGTACCCACTTCCAGGGAGTTGCTGTTGGGTGCCCTGGAGTTGTTGGTTGCTTATGGACTGCAATAATTTAAGGATTGTCCTTTATTTCTTGTTAGTAATACTTTCACCTGCTGTGCCTCCCATATGGATTTTTTTTTTTGATTCCTCAATGACTGTTCCCTCTGAATCATAATCTGTTAGTAAGTAGCTATAAATGAGCCTTTCTCCTTTCCTAGCCGCCAAACAATTTACAAGGAATTTTTAAAAAGAAAATGAAATGGGTCTAAATTGTCCTTTTCATTGGCGTGGCTGCAAACCAGCACACCCTGATTTGTGGCATATAAGTGTACCTGGCTCAGGAAATTGTTAATGGGATATACAGAGACTTTTGCCTTCTTGAAATGATTACAAGTCTACCTTTGAGTTCTGCCATTGAGACTTACCACACTGTTACTCTTGAGGGCATGCTGCGCCAAAAAATTAAAAATTCGGCACCAAAAAAATAAGAATTCTGTGCATGATATTTTAAAATTCTGCAAATTTGTATTTGTCAAATAAATGTGGAGGCTCCAGCATTCATTGGGGAGCACAGGCCACTGGCTGCACAGAGGTGGAGATCACTGTTCAGATCCCCGCCCCCCCCAGGACATGGACTCTGCAGTGAGGCTACACCCAACCCTGACACAGCACAAGGACCAGGCCTGCCCCAGAAACACCCCAGGGCCCTGCCCCTCCATGCCAGGTGCACCAGGTGTGGGCAGGCAGGATCCAAGTGTGAAGTGGCTTAGTGTGGGGGGATCCAGGGGTGGGTTGAGAAGGTTCTGTGTGGGGCAATCTGGGTGGGGGTGGCTCAGTGAGGGATCCAAATGTGGGCAGGATCTGGATGCACAGGGGCTTGCTGCGGGAGGGAGGGTTCTGGTGCAATGGTAATGGGATTCTGCAGGTGGGGCAGGTGAAGGTGGTTGGGGCTCAGTGGGGGGGGTCTGGGTGTGGGAGGGATAGAGCTCAGCAGGGGGAGTCTGGATGTGGGGGGATCAATATGGGGGGGTCCAGATGCTGGGGTTGTGGCGCTCAGTGGGGTGGGGATCCATGTGCAGCTGGTTGGGACTTGGTAGGGTGGGGATCCGGGTGCAGGTGGCTCGTTGGGGTGGTCTAGGTGCAGGGGGAGTGGGGCTCATGAGGGTGGGTTCTGGGTGTGTGTGTGGGGGTGTGAGGCTCGGTGGGAGAGTCTGGATGCACGGGGGTTGGGCGGATGGGGGAGCAGCTCCCTGTCCAGGAATCCCTCCCTCTGCAGTTGAGCAGCAATGGTACAGGAAGCATGCGGGGGTGGGGGAAGACTGTAGAGCTTTCTACAGCTGTGGGAGAAATCTGGGGGTGGGTCTGACATGGCTCCGGATGCCGTGCAGGGGAAGAGAAAGTCCCGTCCTCCACAGCCCATCTGGGACTAGCAGCTGAGCCCAGCGCAGGCTAGGAGCCACCAGCCAGGTTTTCCCCAGTCCCACCTCCTGCCCCACAGTGATCTACCTCTCTGCCAGCTGCTGTGGGCACCCAAAACTTACTGCTGGGGAGGGTTGCATGACTGACTTTCTGACAGGAAAGCAAAGGGAAGCCACCAAGAGCATTTTTCTGCAGGGAAGCAAAGAAATCTGCGGGCGGGGGGGAGGAGAGGGCATAAATACTGCACATGCACATGGCAGATCCACTGCACAGTGGTGCACAGGGCAGATCCACTTACTATATAAACCAGACACACACAGTGGGAAACTAAGACTAAAACCCTGGTCCTTTAGCCTCAAATCACTCGAGTGAAAGATACTCTTGCTAAATGCTGCTAGCGCCTTTATTCCTTCTGGGGGCCCAGTCACTAAAGGCCAAAGCACACAAACACAGGGTATGGCTACACTTACAGATGTACAGCGCTATGAGTTAAACCTGCCTTCGTACAGCTGAGTAGGGAAAGCGCTGCAGTCTGTCCACACTGACAGCTGCCAGCGCACTGTCGTGGCCACATTTGCGGCACTTGCAGCGGCATTGGGAGCGGTGCATTATGGGCAGCTATCCCACAGAGCACCTCTTCCCATTCTGGTGTCGTGGGTTGTGGGAAGGGGGTGAGGGGTGCAGGGCATTCTGGGTCCTGTACCAACGCCCCGTGATGCATCGCTTCGCATCCCAGCAATCCCTGTGTTTCTGTCCACATTTGGCACCATATTTCAATGCCATCTTTCAACAATTTATGTGCAGCGCGATCTGTGTTCTGTTTCGGTCTGTGGGAAATGGAGCCTGGACTGCTGAGGAGTATGCTGATGAGTCTCGCCAGCACGTCACGTTTGGCAGTCGAGCTATTCCTTAAGATCCAAAGTGATAGTGAGAGTGAGGAGTCCGACGATGATAGCGAGTCATGTAACGTGTACGACACGAAATTGCTTGTGGCATTCACGGACATGCTCAGCATCGTGGAACGCCACTTTTGGGCTTGGGAAACAAGCACTGAGTGGAGGGATCACATCATCATGGAAGTCTGGGATGATGAGCAGGGGCTGCAGAGCTTTCGGATGAGAAAAGCCACTTTCATGGGACTGTGTGAGGAGCTCACCCCCACCTTGCGGCACACGGCCACGAGATTGAGAGCTGCCCTGCCGGTGGAGAAGCGGGTGGCTACTGCAATCTGGAAGCTGGCAACTCCAGACAGCTACCGATCAGTCGCAAACCAGTTTGGAGTGGGTAAGTCGACCGTTGGAATCATGTTGATGCAAGTTTGCAAGGCCATTAATCGCATCCTGCTCAGAAGAACCGTGACTCCGGGTAACGTGCAGGACATTGTGGATGGCTTTGCACAAATGGGTTTCCCTAATTGTGGAGGGGCGATATTCCTATTCTGGCACCACCCCACCTAACATCCGAGTACGTTAATCGGAAGGGGTATTTCTCTATGGTTCTCCAGGTGCTTGTGGATCACCGTGGGCATTTCATTGACATTAACGCAGGCTGGCCTGGAAAGGTGCATGATGCACGCATCTTTTGGAACACTGGCCTGTTCAGGAAGCTGCAGGCCGGGACTTTTTCCCCAGAGCGGAAGATCACAGTAGGGGAAGTCGAAATGCCCATTGTGATCCTTGGAGACCCCGCTTACCCGTTAATGCCGTGGCTCATGAAACCCTACACAGGGAGCCTTGACAGCAGCAAGGAACGGTTCAACTACAGGCTGAGCCGGTGCTGAATGACTGTGGAGTGTGCTTTTGGCCGTTTAAAGGGCCGCTGGCGATCTCTGTATGGGAAGCTGGACTTGGCCGAAAACAGCATCCCCACGGTTATATTTGCATGCTGTACCCTCCATAATATTTGTGAAGGGCAGGGTGAAAAATTCAGTCAGGCATGGACCTCCGATGTTCAACACCTGGAGGCTGAATTTGCACAGCCAGAGAGCAGGGCTATTAGAGGGGCCCAGCAAGGGGCTGCAAGGATTAGGGATGCCTTGAGGGAGCAATTTGAGGTTGAAAACCAACAGTAATGTCTGGTGCCCTGCACGGGACTGAAGTGCAGTGGTTACAATGTTAGTAGGAATCTGGGTTTGCTAAGCTGATTTGCAGTGCCTGTTTCTTTCCTGGGCTAAGGTATCTTTTACGTTATGCAATAATAATGTTTTCAAAGCCAAAAAATCTGTTTATTGAAAAGAACATTCATTTATTGAAAAGAAACACAACTGTTTGGGAATCAGAAAGGGCAAGGGGGTGGGATGGGGAACGGTACAATCACAGATTTGCATATGTCCTGTCTGGAGTGCTGTGCAATGAGTGCTGCACTTCAGGATGGGTATACTGCATGGCGATGGGGGTTGAGTGCAGAGGGTAACGGTCGTAGTTCTCAGGGCTGGTGGGTGAAGATACAGGTGTTGTAGGCAGCTGGTGGCGGTAAGAACCCGGATGTTGGGGAAAGTGGGTTGGAGGTGACATGGGGGCACAAGAGAAAGAGTTTTGGGACAAGGGCTGCAGGGCGGGGGGGGGCGGGCGCAGTAGTGCTCCGCCTGCATGGCTACGAGCGCCTGGATAGAGTCTGTTTGGCGCTCCATGATGCTTATCAGCCGATCCGTGCTTTGCTGCCAGTGCGCTGCGTTTTCCTTGCAGATCCTGCTTTCACTCTCCCTCCACTCCTGCGCTTTTTGATTCTCTGTAAGAGATTGATGCAGCACTTCGTGCAGCGTGTCTTCTTTGCTTTTTCGCGGTCTCTTCCGGAGTTTTTGCAGTCTCTCAGCCGGTGATAACACGGACGGCTGAGATTTCAAGGTTACATCTGTAAAGGCAAAATGCAACACTTAACAGAGGCAGCATTGTTTATACCAGACAGAATAATGGTTCCCCCGCACTTAAGGAGGGCACACACAGTCCACACAATAGCATAATTTTCCCATCCCAAAGAGAGCGCACATAACCCACGGGAACCCCAAAATGGTGAATAAGGGGGACTGATTGTTTCAGGGCTGTTCTGTCCTCTGGGTTTCTGTGCCTTGGGGAGAGCCAACAGCTGCAGGGGGCACCTACACTGAACACTGTCCCAACATTTTCCACAGGAGTTTATCCTGGAAGATATCTTGCTGCTGAGGGTGACCTGGGAAGCAAGCTAGGGTCTTCTTCTGCCCTGGCCCATATGCAGCTTGCCTGTGTGCAGCAATGGTCCCCTCACCCCTTGCGGCACAGTGGCATGGACACGTTAGCCTGACTGGGACAAGGACCACGGTGGCTCTCCCAAGAAACCTGTGCAAGCGCATTGCCCACGTTCTGGTTGAGACTTTCGAAGAGATTACCGAGGCCGATTACTGCGATGTGATAGACCACATCAATATGCTATTCCGCATCTAGGCACGCATGCAGGCCTAATCCTCATCTCCCAAAAAAATTCCTTCCCGAAAAAAAAAGCCGCTTACCGGGAGCCTGCTCTTCTGTTTGTCCTCCACCAAGTACCAGCCGCTGCGAGTGGCTACCTTCCTCCTGGCTCGAGAAGAGCTCCTGGCTGCATGGCTCCAGGGATTCCAGGGTGTCTCCCCTCCCCCCAGCTCCCTCCCTCCCGCTTTCCTCCTCCTCCTCCCCCTGCTCTGAAGTGTCCATGGTGGTGCTGGGAGTGGAGGTGGGGTCACCCCCAAGTATCGGGTCCCGCTCTTTGTAGAATCGGTAGGTTGTGGGGGAAGCACCCGAGCGGCCGTTTGCCTCGCGGGCTTTGCGGTAGGCACTTTGCAGGTCCTTTACTTTAATCCTGCACTGCAGTGCATCCTGGTCATGGCCCCTTTCCATCATGGCCCTTGATATGTGCCCAAAGGTATCATAATTCCTATGGCTGGAGTGCAGCTGGGACTGGACAGCTTCCTCCCCCCAAACACTGATGAGGTCCAGCAACTCGCCATTGCTCCATACTGGGGCTCGCTTGGCGCGTGGAGACATGGTCACCTGGAAAGATTCGCTGATAGCACTCCACACCACGCCAGGCTGAGCAAACAGGAAGGGGATTTTTTTAAATTCCCGGGGAATATAAAGGGCAGGTCTGACGGTTGGTCACCTGAGGCCAGGGCAGTAGAGTTCGAACTGATGACCAGAGTGGCTAGAACAGGCATTGTGGGATACTGCCGAATACTTCTGGAGGCCAATCAGAGTGCATTGGGTGGCCACACTGGCGCCGCAGTGCAGCAGCAGCAGCGCAATACTCTTTATTCCTCTCGGGGAGGTGGAATACCAGCAGCGCTGTAGCCGCGGAGATACAGCACTGTATGTGCCTTGCCAGTGTGGACAGGGAGTGAGGTACAGCGCTGTGGGCGGCTTTATTGCACTGTAACTTGCAAGTGTAGCCAAGGCCACACTCTTTCTCCAGATGGAATAGCACATTCCCATGCCATAGCCCATCTGCTGGAGGGCACACTAGAGTGGTATGTGGCTGCTTCAGTTTCAGAGTATTCACCTCCTCTAGCAGTAGGATGTTTGTGGAACCAGGGCAGCTTTAAAGCTCTCCTCTACAGCCCTGCCCAGTCAAACCCAAGGGAAGCAAATTGACAGTCAAGTCCATTGATGAGTTGTAAAAGGATTTTCATGGTAGACATTTAAATTCCATTATGTTCCCATTTGTGGTGCTTGGTAGCGATGAGCTAAGTCCAGTGGTTTCATTGTCCCAACCTATGCATTCACTAGGGGCCGGTGACACAGGCTTGAAAGCCTCTGCAGCAGCGCACATTCAAATAATTTTATACATGTAATTAATACCAGCGTCTGTAAGGAAAGGAGTCCAGTCCAATCCCCTCGAAGATTACTTGAGGGTGCAGTTTGTTTTCAAAAGGGGCAAATGCTAGATAGACATCTTTGTGAGAAACTCACCCACATGCTGCTTTTCACCCATTTAAGCCTTGCATTGCCCCTTTGCAGGTTGGGTTTAGGGCAGGGGGAGCTGCCTTGCATGGGATTACCCACAATTCCTGTGCACTGAAGAGAGGGGCTCTATGCTAGGCCCTTGTCCAGGAACCGTTTGAGGTCAGGCTGCACTAGGCGGCTACTGGATTACGACCTATGGCTTAATACTTGTGGTTAAGTATCCCAGAGAAACTGTGGCCTGCCTGCGGATGTCTGTTTGCTCTTGTTTTTTGTGTGAGAGGTGGATTTCATCCTTTTAAAAGCCTCCAGGAGCTGAAATACTTATCCCAGGGGTTCTCAAACTGGGGGTTGGGACCCCTTAGGTGGTCATGAGGTTATTACATGGCAGGTCGTGAGCTGTCAGCCTCCACCCCAAACCCCGCTTTGCCTCCAGCATTTATAATGGTGTTAAATATATAAAAAAGTGTTTTTAATATGGGGCGGGGGGTTGCACTCAGCCGCTTGCTGTGTGAAAGGATAACCAGTACACAAGTTTGCGAATCACTGACTTATCCTGACCCATTCGGGTACCATTAATTAACTGTGTGGTTTGGATTTTTCACCTGCAGACATAACACCCAAATTGAGCCCAACAGCAGCAAGTTCTGGCTCATCAGTCTTGCAGAAACCTGAAGGGTTCCTGACACCCCCCAATGGGCAGGAGATTTCTTGGACTCCTCTGGGGAAAAAGGCTGATGGAGTAATTGCTCTCATTTGTTTTGTCTCGACATTTATTTAGTGACATAGGCATGCCGGTATGTATAGCACAGACAGATTGTGTGGCGTGTCCAAGTCTGCCTTACATGCCACTGGGGCAGGGCCGGGACAACCACTAGGCGAACTAGGCGGTCGCCTAGGCCCCAAGTGGTTGGGGGCGTCAAAAAGTGGTGCCCTGGCTCGGCAGGGAGGAGCCACCTCCCGGCCCGACCCCCCGGCCCCGCGGCCCAGCGCACCCCCTCGGCGGCCCGACCCCGCGGCCCCGGCCCGGCACTGCGCCCCTGGACCCCGGCCCGGCACCGCGCGCCCGGCCCCGCAACCCCGGCCCAGCCCTCCCTCCCGATTTTCCCGGACATGCCCGGCTTTTGGGGATTTCCCCCCGGACGGGGATTTGAGCCCCCAAAAGCCGGACATGTCCGGGAAAATCCGGACGTATGGTAACCCTACACATGACCCACTTACTATCTGCAGACTCCGGCGGGCACCCACCAGTGTGATGTCTGGCTGCTGGGGTGGCTCCTGATGCGCCCCGCTGACTGGGTGGGTTGCAGTGGCCACCCCAGTGGTGGAGGCCGGCCCAGCCCCAGTGCACTGCCCCTGGATGCACTGACAGAGACACACCCGAAACCACACGAACCTACATACATCTCTTGCAGGGAGCAACTGGCCTGCACAGCCACCTAAGCAAGCAGCTGCTGTGTTCCACTTGCTGGGAGGGAGTGTGTGTTCCCTCTCATTTTTCCCACGCATGTGCGGAATGAATTTTGTTATGTGACCCATCACCTTCATATTGGTGCACATAACAAAATTCATGTGGCGGGGGCGGGGGTCGAGGGTTTTGGAGTGTGGGAGGGGCCTCAGGGCTGGGGCAGAGGGGTGCAGGGGAGTGAGGACTCCGCTGAGGATGAGGGGCTCAGGGCTGGGGCAGAGGGTTGAGGTGCAGGTGGTTGAGGGGGGCTGAGGGGTCTGGCTGGGGGTGAAGGCTCTGGGGTTTGGAGTGTAGGCTGCCCCAGGGCTACGGTGGGGAGAGAGGACTCCCCCCCGCAGCTCTCTCTTCCCATAGCAGCACCTGGTCTGGGGGGACAAGCGCCTCTCCCCCGGCCATGGCAGGTCTGGGCTGGGGCTGGGTTGGGGCGCCTCTCCCCCGGTCATGGCAGGTCGGGGCTGGGGCTGGGTTGGGGCGCCTCTCCCCCGGTCATGGCAGGTCTGGGCTGGGTTGGGGCGCCCCTCCCCCGGTCATGGCAGGTCTGGGCTGGGGCTGGGTTGGGGCACCTCTGCCACGGCAGATCCGGGGCTGGGCTGAGGCTGCGCAGCTTAGAAGGAACTAATAGTGTCTACACAGCAATTAAAGTTGGCTGCCCCCGTCCGCTGACTGGGGCTCGCTGTGGGGCTGTGTCTGGGCTAGCTGAACCCCAAGCTCTGGGACCCCCAAGGGAGGGGGGGGGCTCAGAGAGCCCAAATGTCTGCACAGTAATGTTACAGCCCCAGTTCGCTGAGCCAGGCCAGCAGGGCATTTAATTTAAGTGTAGACATACCCAGAGAGCTCAGAGGGCTGAAGTGGAGGCTCCTGGGTAGGGACTACTGGGGAAGGGAGCCACAAATTTGGCGCATCTCTTCCTGACCCCCCTCCTCCCCAAGCAGCTGCCGGCTGCTTGTGTGGAGCAGGGCCACCTAGCTAGGGTGGGTGCTTGGGGCTGTGGGTATGGCAGGGGCTTAGGGGTGCGGGAGTGGGGTGTGGGCTGTGGGACAGGAGGTTGGGGTGCAGAAGGGGAGTACGTGCTCTGGGCTGGGGCCAGAAATCAGGGATTGAGGGTATGGGAGGGGGCTCTGGGCAGGGGGTTGGGGTGTGTGGGGGGGAGGACTCTGGGGTGGGGCCAGAAATGAGGGGTTCAGGGTACGGGAGGAGGCTCTGGGCAGGGGGTTGGGGGTGTGGCCAGGAATGAGGGGTTTGGGGTTCAGGAGGGGGCTCCAGGCTGTGGTTGAGGGGTTTGGAGTGCAGGTGGGGGGACTCAGGGCTGGGGCAGGGGGTTGGGGCATGGGAGGGGATTTGGGGTCCAAGCAGCTCTGGCTGGTGTGGTTCGCGGGGGCTCTTGGAGGCGCTTACCTCAGGTAGCCCCTGAAATAGCAGCTGCACTAGCACTGCCCTGGCATTTCCTGGGGACAGAGGAAGTCTGCGCAGCTCCCAGGAAGCGGCAACATGTCTGGCTCCTAGATGGAGCAGTGGTCAGCGGGGCTCTATGCACTGCCCCCACCCACAGGTGCTGCCTTGAGTGCCAGCTCCGCAGCTCCCATTGGCCATGGCGCCCCGGATTCGCACATGCCGCAGATTCCCTGCCAATGGGAGCTATGGAGCTGGCGCTCAGGGTGGGAGCAGCACGTAGTGCCCCCCTGGCCGCTGCTCTGCCTAGGAGTCGGGCATGCTGCCACTTCTTGGGAGCTGCACAGAGCCAGGCATAGAGCCTGCCTTAGTCCCTCTGCAACCAGCCGGACTTTTAGTGGCCCTCTCAGCAGTGCTGGCTGGAATTGCCAGGGTCCCTTTTTGACTGGGCGTGCCGGTCTAAAAACACCTGGCAACAGGGCCGGCTTTAGGAAGTGCGGGGCCCAATTCGAACAGTTTCGACGGGGCCCCAGCAGGGATGACTAAAAAAAAAGCCACTTAAAAAGAATCCTTTCATTTCTTCTGTGTATTATTTACTTTCCATGACTATATAAATAATAACAAAATTATATATTACATACATTATGTCATAGATTAATTAGCTGATTTTCACTTTCATATTAGGAAAATAATTCATGTTTTGATAGTTGTACAACTGATTTTCTTCAATAATTATTTTATTAAAATTTATAAAATATTTCCTTATTAATATAAAATTGTGCCCTCCTCCCCCCCCCCCCACAGCGCCTCCCGGCCCACGGAAACAAACCCTGCTTTCCCAGCGCCGCCCCGCCGAAACAGCTGTGGGCCGAAATGGAAGGTTTGGGGAGGGGGGTGACATAGGGTGACCAGATCACAGCAGTAAAATAGGACCCAACCCCTCCCCGCTCAGCCCCACCATCACATCCCTCTTCACCCCCTAGCCTCCCGCTGGCTTGCTGTGTCCCTCCTAGTCAGTCCCCCACCCACCACTTGCCTCCTTTCACCTTCTCCCTCCCCTGCCAGAAACCCCCATGCCCGCCCCTAGAACCCCTGCTGGCTCACTGCTTGCCTCTTTGCCCACCCGCCGCTTGCCCACCCGCTCGCAGCTTGCCCCCCCCCCAAGTATAAAGCCTCATTCAAAGACCCAGGGGTCACTATATTACAGCAGTCAATCAGTGCAGTTGTAGATAAATCTCTGCATTATGCATTTTTGTATAACTTTTATATGATTTTGTATTGAACCTTGGTAATGTTATAGCTGGCCCCTAAGGTAGTATAATTAAGGTAAAAGAAAAATGTCTTTTTGCTAGAAGTAGAATAAGATCTTCCCCCCACTTTGTAATCAATCGACCTGTTGAATGAATGAGGTGTGAATGAGGAAGGTGTGGAAGGCAGGCACTTCCAGACAGCTGCAACCCTTGGAGAGGGGCTGGGAGCCAGCCAAGGAGAGCTTTGCCCAGGGCTGAGTGGGACAGAGTTTGGGTGCAGGCTGGGGCACGCTGTGGGGTGCAGGATGGGTGGAGGGGTGCAGGCTCTGTGAGGGAGTGCGGAGGGGTGGGTGCAGGCTCTGGGACAGAGTTTGGGGGCCAGAGAGGGAGTGGTGGGTGCTGGGGGGGAGGGGACTGCCATCACATGTGGCTTCCTTCCTTCCCTGCTGCCCCTCACCATAGCCTCGGTGGGGGATGGGGCTGCCCCTTGCCCAGTATTTGCAGGCGTGGTGGCTGGGGGGAAACCCAGTCAAACTCTGGTTTTACTCTTTCATTGGGTCACTTTAACCCCTTACAAACCCCTTCCCGCCTCTCTCACCCCCCTTTTCTACTGGGCTTGTTTGATCTTTTTGGTGGAGCCAGATGAAAACCACAAACCCCAGCGAGAGCAACAGGCTGGAAGACTAGAGTGAACCCACCACCCACCCAGCCTAGTCCATCCCAGAGCCCAGGACTGAGGGCAAATGTCCCCCCACCCCCGGGCCACCTGCTTCCACTCCTGGCCTCTCCCAGCGCCGCCAGCGATTCTGTGTGGCTGCATCGGGTGGGATTTCAACCGGACCCTCCCCCCCACCCCGCTAAATTCACCCCTGTTTTGCGACCACTCTGCACCAAGAGCACCTTCCTTCCCTACCCTAGAGCTGCTGGATGGCTAGAAAGCTGAGCGGGCATTTGATTGATCCAGAATATTATTGTGCCCCCCCCCCCCCCCAAAACTTAATGTCCACACAGCTTTGGGGGGGGGAATATTCTTCCCCTCCAAAGCCGGTCTATTTTATTGTTGCAGGGCAAATGAAGGAGCCAGAGTTTAATGGAAATATTCAGCCCCTACAGTGGTCTTGCAGCAGGGGAAGCAGAGTTGATGGAAAGGGAACTGGTGTGGATAGGAGCCCCCCGTCCCCCTCCTTTGCAAAATAATTTGGGGAGGGGAATCAGATCACTCTGTGCCTCAGTTTCCCCTCTCTTGGGGGAGAAGGGAGAGATAAAAGTCTCAGCCTGACGTGTTGCAGACCTTTCACATTCTCCCCTCTTGATGTATTTGATTTCCTCCTCCAAACCTCCCTCTCTCTCTCACCTGGAACTCACAGCACTAAGTACTGGCTCGGGGCTTTCTTCCTGGGTTACATGATCCCGAGTTTAGTTTTGAAACAGACACAGGCAGGCACAAATTCACCCTCAAACAGCAACACCACCGAAAACCACAAAACCAACCCAATATTACACACCTAGGGGGAATCACAGGGTCAAACACTCACCGACCGAAGCCCCAGCAGCTGCTAAGGTGAGTGAGGTCCACTGCAGAGATTCCTGTCTCCCACCGGACCGGAAGCCCCCTCGGTGTCTCCTCCAGGTGAGTGCTGGGGGGAGGGGAGGGGAAGGCTGCAAAGCACATGTGCCTTCTCCCCCCCTCCCCCCTCCTGACCTGCAACAGCTGCTGCTGCCTCTGCCTCAGCTCCTCCCCCCCAGCGTCTCTCGTTGCCTAGCAGCAACAGCTGTTGTTTCCCGGAGAGCCATGGAACTTTGCTTCAGGCAGGGACACTGCCTGATCTGCGCGGGGCCCTCTTAGGGGCGGGGCCCAATTCAGGGGAATCGGTGGAATCGGCCTAAAGGCGGCCCTGCTCAGTTGGGTCCCACCAGAACCAGCATCGTTACAGGCCACCCCGGTCGTCGGCAGTATTTCGGGGGCGAGACTTTCCGCCG